>NC_139349.1:150937029-152372029 GCF_055883805.1 Amblyomma maculatum
TTCATCCGTTAAATGTCCGTCGTGATATCGCCCTTCTATCTCTTTTTCATAAATACGCCCATGGCACTCGGTCATCCCTAAGTCATCTACAACGTCCCTCCTACCTATCGCATAAATTGCATAACGACTACAGCTATGCTAGCATTTACGGCAGTTCTAACGCTTTTAACTTCTCATCACTCCCGCGCGCCATCCGCCTGTGGAATGACCTTCCGAATAGCATTGCATCTCTCCACAATCACGAAGCGTTTCGCGAAGATCTACTAAAGCACTTCATTGATAACGCTTAGCATATGTACAGTACTCACGGATTGAAATAGGACACTCGGAGCGCGTGGTCGTCGCTGCATGCAAGGCAGTGTGGTAACAACAGGCCGGCTTATTGGCGACCGGAAGGAGCAGTTCTGCTTTTTAGATGTTCTCCCCCTCGCGCTATATCACA
This sequence comes from Amblyomma maculatum, assembly GCF_055883805.1. Lineage (NCBI taxonomy): Eukaryota > Metazoa > Arthropoda > Arachnida > Ixodida > Ixodidae > Amblyomma > Amblyomma maculatum. The sequence goes on from NC_139349.1 coordinate 150,937,472, forward strand.
ATGCAGCACCTTGGTTCCATGAGCATCGAAGGGCGGCGCTGCTTGCAGCGACGGCCACGCGCTCCGAGTGTCCTATTTCAATCCGTGAGTACTGTACGTTCCCGTCATTTATGTAACTATTCCTTGAAGGGTTTTTTTTTTTGATGCGCAGTAGTTCTGTGGCATAGTTCAATCTACATTTTTTTTTTTTTGCATCTTCTCGCTTGACTTATATGATTTGTGCTTAGTAGTTCTTATAACTCCCTCTGCGTTGCGATATATTGTTACAGATTTGTATAATTACCACTCTTTTCCTGTACTTGCGATTGTGATTTTGTTTTTTACCCGCTTTGCGGATATCTTTGTATTTGTCCCCCCTTACACAATGCCTGTCTGGAGGCCTGTAAGGTATATGTAAATAAATAAATAAACTGTCTCATTTACTCTGTGGGATTGAATTTACTCGATCAATTGCAGGGCCAGTTATTAGGAGCAGAATGTAATTCACAAAAATTAAAGCGCGAAAATATTTCTTTTGCAGCAGAAGGGTTGATGTTTCTTTGTATACATGTGAATGCACATTCTATTCAGGTGGAAGCTACGTATAAAAAGTTCTGAGTATGCAGTTGCGCGACAATCGGCATCAAAATTAAAATATCGGCATATACCGAAAAGCGCGCCTAAGATGCGAACGAACCAACGTATCTTTTATTAAGTTCATAGGCACCAACTAGATTACATCTGCAAGCTCTTCAGAAACTAAAGCAGACAGCGTATGGAATGGTTGCATGCGCCTTACAATCTGGGCCTTAAAGAAATGGGTATTATAAAAATGAAATACTTGCCTCAAATCCCACGTCGTACGCGATGTGGTCGCTGACCTGCGACACATACTAAGCCTTCACGATAACAGCGTTGTATACTACAATCTGCTCAACAGAATGCACATGGCTGACTAACAGACCTCCCTTTTTGACATTTGTGCTGTGAAAGTAGCCACCGCTGTCGGGTATTTTCTTAAACCACATCGAAGCGTGTACATTGTTGCACACTCGCTTCAAACACCACTTCGTCTAAGCGCGAGTTTGAAAAGTAGAAGCAGAAGCGCGCAAAGCGAGTAGACTGCGGTCAGGGCGCGCGCGCGCGCAATCAGCTTTCAACAACGCGAGCGGCAAAGAACACGAGCGCGCCCAAAGCAAGTTGCTCCCGCGTGCAGAGGCTGCAAAGACACGAAAGCCTATAGGCGAGCTATTCACTGTGCTCGACCGATTACATGGCGTTGGCTGAAGAGGGCGCTGTTCACTGGCGCCCGCAGCGCCATCCTGCGATGCTTGGGTCCCCTATAGGTATCTGCGAGCGAGGAAACAGGTGCATTTCACCATTTTACCGAACACGCTGCATTGAAGGCGAATTTACCGGTGGCAGCCCGCATCAACTCTTCAGTGCTTCCTCTACAAGAACTCAAGGTTTACAGATATTCGTTGTTGGTCGTTACAAACTGCGATAGTGCGCGGAAAATTTTAGCAGGGACCGTCTTGTTAAAAAGGTACGCCTAAGTGCCTTGTGTTATATAGTCCTCTTTTGACCATGTAGTAGAAGAGGAATAGGTCGGTTGCTGCGAAACATGTGCAGCCCTTGGCATACCCCTGGCAAGAGGTGTCAGCCGATTCATCCGTGATGGCGGCCTGACACAGCCGTGGTACCGTGGATGGGATCAGCTGGGAGCGTGCACTCTCGTCTGCGTAACGACCGCGTATATCCAGGAGCCAACCAGAGCCCATTGCTTTTATCACGCGCAAAACAATTTGGAAGTGGCGCATAAGTTTCCGTGAACATGCATGTGGATCCATGGATCCGCATGCAGCTGAGGACGGTGGGAAAAGAAGCCTCCAGAAAACGCACGGTGGTTGAGTCCTAACAACGGAAGAATAAAGACATGCGTCGGCTTTGCAGGTTATCATATTGACAACGCTCTTTTCATCCAGGTATTACCTACTGTGGTCCCTTTCCATCTTTCACACACACTCTTCGCTCAGCATTCCGGGAATACACGCGTGATTGCAATATAGCTGCCCTTTCGCTCCCCAAGGTCTACCTAGCATCACCATTCTTCAGACTCTTGTGCAACACATCCGTAACGGGCTGGACTAATTCCGGTAGACGATCACAGGATTGAAAGGTCCGTACAGGGAATAGATCTACTAAATAAACTTTATTTTCAATCCAACGTTACGTTGTTCAATTGTAAATTAGCGCACTCAAATTCTATATTCTGCCATTACAATCTCCTGCGTAATCAGAAGAAAAAGAGAGGCAGACATTCCAAATAATAATCTCATGTGCCTGCGATATCAAATAAAAACGTTAAATAGAATTTTGGGCTCAGGTATAAAAAGCATATACCAGAGCACACAAAAAATTAAAGGAACGTGAAGAAGAAAGCTTCTAGCTGCACAGTATTTCTCTTCTCTCTGAGAATTGACTGGTTGTTTCCTTTCATACTAGAGCTCACGTAACAATATTTATTGCCCCAGGACATCAGAGCTAGGGGTACGCCATGAAGGATGAACAAATGAATAATGGAAAAAGGCTCGTGCACAAACACGACCGGACCACCGCCGCCGTTGCCAGAGTTCGGCCATTGTACAAACCTGCCTTTCTCCCTCAGTGCACAGAAAGCGGCGGCAGCTGAGAAATTGTGCCTTTTTCAACTCAGCATCCCCCCCCCCCCCCTGAACTGCCAGGCTCAGCGCGTGCGTGCGTGTACTGATAGTAGTCTAGGTGGTGTTGGCACTGCGCGGGAGGCTCTCAGCAAGCCTGCATGAGAGAAAGCGATCGAGAGGGAAGAAGCGACCAGAGTGCGGGAGGAATACGGGGGAAAAATAAAATAAGAAAGCAAGAACCAGCACTACGTGGCACTAGCGTAAATACACGTGTCTTGTGGAGCTTCTTTCTTTTTTGTCCTTAGAGACGCGCGCTGCTCAGCCAAAGGCGCGATGCGCGGGAATGTAGAGTAAGCGCCGATTCTGCGTTCGCAAATTTTTGCTTCCTGTCTTTTTCTTCCAGTGTGCTTCTTCGCAGCGTGCAGGCACTGTAGCGCAGGGTTTGTGCGTTTGTTTTCTTCATTGTAATGAAAACGTACGTGGAAGGGTACTGACCGCGTGAGTTATTTGCACACACGCGCGTCCATATACGTATGCAGTTTCGTAATGGCGGAAAAGAAATAATTAACTGTCAAGACTGAAAGCATCTTCTAAACGGCGTGTCAATGTTGACGCTTGAAATTAAGCAGCGTACGTGCTGCTTTGCTCGAAAGAACAGCGAGAACCTTCCACAATTCACGAGTGCCGAGGGCAGCTCCAAGCTAGCCTTCACTCGTTTTAACCAGTTTGAACCGCGCCATCTGCGTTGGCCAGCCAGCCCACCTCTCGGACTTGAGAGAGGACTTGTCTTGCATCCGCCGTCTCACCCCCTTCCAACGGTGGAGAGAAAAAAAAGACTACCGGCAGAATCAGGCAGTATGCGTGACGTAGACGCTTCACTCAACGTCCACCCTCTCTTGCTTGACAACGCACTAGCCGGCTTCCTTTCTGCGACCAGTCTTCCCGCCCTGCCTTTCTCCACGGTCACTCACGCACTGCGATGCTCTCTGTTTTTTTTCTTTTAACCCCCCTTTCCCCCTCCACCATTGCGCAGTAGACTGTTACATGAGGCAACACCACCTAGACGAATTTAAGGCCTCAGTGCTCTTCCAGTGACGTCACAGGGATGAGGCCTCACCGGTTTTTTCGAGGAGCATGCATGTTTCTTTTTTACTGCGCGAGGATATGAGGCAGCAGCACAGTTGGCTGCAAAAGATTGTTTTTACTCAAATTGAGACATCAGTGGAGAGATTTACGCGTACAAAACATTTATTTACATTTCGATTATTGTAGCACTGTTCTTGATGCGGAATAATATATACATTTAAAAGTCACCAGCAACAAACAAACAACTTTTCACTTCCCTGAAAGCGTTGCAGCTTTTCTTTCCTTAGCCTTAGCATTTTTGCATTGGCTACATCATCGTTAATCTTGCAGCAGAAGTTTTTGAGCAGAATGTTGGTACTGCTCCACAACCCATCTTCGCCGGTGTCAAAATCTGATGACTCTTGATCTGCAAGCAGCTGTAATTTGAGTTCGGTGACTAGACGGCGCTGGTTCGGGCTCCTCAAGAACTCCGCTTCCTTGGACACTTGTTCAACAACAACACAGTTGTGGGTAACAGCATTTACAGCAAACAACGCTGGGAAAATGAGGCCACCTCGGTCTATATCTTTCATCAAGTGATAGTATTTTTGAGCTGCAGAGACAGTGATAGTCTTGTCGACCGTCAATGCTGTTCGACATTTCGTGCAGTTTAATTGCTTGAGAGTCGCGTAGACTGCATATCCTGCCGCGTATACAAGGACGGGGATAATGTCTTCTATTTTTGACAAGGCATCTCTCGTAACTACAACGTTGCAGTTATGATGCGGTGTTTCAATCTGCTTTCGCAGATCTTCCCGTTGCTTATCGAAGGAGCTATTCATTCCGCAAACACTTGCGATTGTGGGCAAAGTATTTTGCAGCCGTAATTTAGTTTCGCTCTCGTAAACTTGCCTAATAGAAACATGATATTGGGAGCCAGCAAGTTGCCTGTATTTCTCGAAGCGGTCGTCTAAGCTGTCCGTCTGGAACTTGCCGAGCAGGACGTATGAAAGCTGCAGTTCATCGAAGCAATACCTGCTCACTTCAACCAGTGCATGGGTTGTTTGATGCAGAGAAGCATGGGTTTCCTTTGTGAGCACCCCGCTGTCCAGAATTTTGTAGAGAAAAATCACCTTCATGTCATCCTCCGAAGGAAAAACTGGCTCTTGAAATCGGTCATTCAGTCGTTTTCCTTTCCATGGGGTTTAAACATTTACAACCTTCCACCACTTCGCTATAACTTCAATGAAACTCGCTGTATCTTCAGGAAAGAGTAAGTTGTGTGTTTCTCCAAGATCACGAAGCGCTGGTGGCAGGGAGTCATTAAAAATCTGCAAGGCGAACTTTACATTCTGCCGCTCAAGGCTTTTCTAGAGAGCGAGTAACCGTACCTCAAAAGCTGATCACTCTCCAGCTTGTAACCTTCTCAGATTGTAGCAAACGATGCTGTGCGCATGCGTGGAGGCTGGTTGGAATTTTCATTGAAGTCAGGAAAATAAAAGCATAGTTGGTCGTTTTTTTTTTTCGTTGAGCCAATTATTTCGGATGCATTGAGTATATGCACTGGATCAATTACAAAAAAGAGAGGCCTTGATGGGTCAGAGGGGTGCGGATATAAAATTGCATTTGTTGGCGGCGTTGAAAACTGAGACATTGCCTTTCTGTTCACTGAATGATTGTCACAGACTACACATAAAACTCTGTAGCCAATGTTTTCTAGCCCACATATCACATCTTTCAGTAAATTGTGCAGAAATTCCCCATCGGCTTTGTGCACTGGGACGATGTGGGCCACTTCCTTGAAAGGGCATGCGATGCTCTGTACCATGAAGACGAAAGCACTGGTAGCGACTTCCGATGAATTCAGTGCTGCACCAGTTATATTGCCCCCTTTGTAATCAAAATATGGTTTAATATAGACTTCATCGACCATCAAGGTAACGAAGCGCTGGCGATCATCGAGGTCCGAGATCTTCTTTGTAACATAATTCAGGAATGTAGGACCATGATGTTCCAGCCTTGGGTTCATACCAAATCGTCATAGGGTGGGGCAGGGTGACATATCCATAGCAGCGGATGTACTTATGTGCGTGCGGTGATACCGTAAAAAGAATGCAGCAATAAACCATGAATTCAACGGAGTATCGTCTCCGCTCCTTCTTCAAAAAAAAAGCAGGTTCAGCTGCTCGCTCAGGAATTTTATCGCTTTGGCTTTGTCGTCGGCTGGTGCTTGTTCAGCAGCAGACGAATAGTGTCGCCGATGTCCTCGTTTGCATCGCCAGAATTTGAATTTAAGCTCTTATCCCAATTCTTAACGCTCTGGAGGAGTTCTATTATTTCTCTTTTACTTCTGGCTGCACTCGGAATGGGCATGTTGGGGCCCAGTCTTGTGAGCGGCTTCTTCACAAAGAACAGTGTGATACTGAGGTCTGATTTTACTACAATTTAATATTTAATCCACGGAGCTTCGTCCTCTACGATGAGCACCAACATGAGACGCTCACTGGCCTCAATTATACGCCAGAACTCTGACTTGTGGCTTCGCTAGCAAGGTCTCTTAAGGTGATTTTGTCCGCTTCCTCGGCATTGCGAAATGTCTGAATTGACTCAGAAATTGCTCTTTGCATTGAAGCAGCTTCCAGGCATGTTCGCTTCGCCTCTGGCTCCTCTCTTAAAGTCTTTGTGCTTGATAGGTAACTAGGGCAGCCTAGAAATAATGATGGAATTGCACCTGACCGAAGGCGCAGATGCGACAACTCTGCGGTCGTCTCTCGACCTGTAGCATCGTCGACATGTGACGCCTCTCGTACGATGTCATCGTCTGTGAAGTGATGCTCACAGACCTAAAAAAGAAATATTTGTAACAATATAAGTAACAGCCTGCTACAAATAGGAACCCGTGATCAAATATTAAATACACATTTAGAAGGTGCCCAAAACGTTTTGAAAGTTTGACGGTGCTACAATTTCAAGCTACAAAAGAGAACGAAGGGAAACAATTATTCATCTTTTACCCTGGAATGCTCAGAAGGGATGAAATTTTTCCGTGGAATGGCACGTATCCATGATTGCTGCACTTGTATGGTGCGCTTTCGCGTCGTCTGCTACACTGCCGCTCAATGTGTTTTCCGCCCGCTCCCGCATGATGGCGCCACAACCTCGCGCAAAAGGCGGATTCAGCTCTGCCGTGCCGAAGATTCCTCAATAAGCTACTACGATGGCGAACCTGGTATGCCAACACTGCCGCAGCAAGCGGCCCGTTTACCCGGACAGTTGCCTTGGCTCTGACAGCTCTAAAAATACAATGCTGTATGCCTTTCTGAAGGGTCTTCAGTGAGCTTCATACAAATCGCACACAGCGGACGTCACACAGTGAGCACGAATTCCACTTCTGCACTGACGTTGGTAGCCAGGAGCACAGAGTTCTAGCGCGCCGTATACTCGCCACAAGCACTGCGCAACAGCTTTAGCCACATCACCATCACTTTGCGAAAGCGGCAAAATAAATTAAGCAGTACCGCAACGGTTAAACAATGAACGACATCAGAGACACAATGCGAAACACGGCAACACAGGCACAAGAAGCGGCCGCCGCAGCGAATTCAGCGCTGCGAGCATCTGCGAGTGCGCACTGAAATTCAATGGAAATTCACCCGCACCGATTAATGATGGTGATACTTTGAATAATGATGATGATAATCCCTCTCTTTGCAGCGGTGCGGGGCTATAGCGGGGCAGTGGCAGATCAACGGAGTTCCGATCCGGATATGCGCAGCCAGCGCAGTGGCACAAGTCATGCACATTTCGCCGCGTCTAGAAATGAAAACGTTCAGCCCCAAGCTCCCCAGCCCACGAATGAAAGCGCTCCGTAGATTGACCTTTTAACGCGCTTGTACCACCTGACAGCAACGAGTGTTCTTTTCTCCCTCCCTCCCTCCCTCTCTCTCCTTGCTCCCCAGCCCCAGGCGCCGAGAAACACGACCGCGCTCATCCGCTGCTGTGTTTTGGGGAGAGAAAAGCGCGCAAACTGCGTCCAAACTTTTCTGCAGCCCTCAGACCGCCCTCTTCGTCTCCTGACATGCCGAAGATCGAAGGCATACGCAAGGAAAGGAGCAGAATACACAAGTGGCAGAGAAGGTACAGGGAGGAGGAAGGGACTCTGCTGAAGGGAAAATGGGCCGCGAAGAGAATGCGATCCCTTCGCTTTTAGCCATGCGCTGGCTTGCCTGGCGATCCAGGCAGACGGCCCTTGATAACGTGGCTAGTAGTACTTCTCTCCCTGGGGCAGGGCTAGCCAGCAGGGCATTGGGCTCCAAAAGACAGAAGCGAGGGCGAGACTCGGACGGAAAGCCAGGGAAACGGTGACTTTATGTGCGCGTGTTTAATGATGCGTGCGTGGTTGAGGTCTTTTTTTTTTTCTTGTTCAGGGAATTCTCTCTCGGTCTGTGTGTGTGTGTGGGGGGGGGGGGGGGGCATAAATTTACATGTGTGATGTGGAAAACGTGAACTTTGTCCGAGCCCTCTGGGCAGTTAAAACCGCAGTAACCCAGGTCATATATGTGGCCCAGATCTTACCGTTACCTCTCTGGGATTTTGTGGGTTGAAATATCTGAGAACCAATAAAATTTACTACTAACATGGGTGGGACTATTTTTCCTCTTTTTTTTAATACGGCGTACACTTTTCGGTGTTTATTTTAGAATAGATCTTTTCGTTTCCTTCGGCGAATATATATTCCCTAAAATTGAAGTTTTTTTTTTGTTTTGTCATCGTTGAAATTGATGATGTCTCTGTGCTGTCAAACATGACATAGATCATCTATTGGTCTGGTTATTGGAACCAGCAGACAGTGTATATGTAGCTGTAATTAACACGTAAATAGAGGAATTATATTAAGAGCGAAGTTGTAAGGAAGCTTTAACAAAAAAATAAAAGAGTCGAAATTAAAGGATCAGGCCATGCAAAAAGCATGAATATAAAAGTTAGCTCTGAAAACTTAGTTGTCCTGCTCGTTCCACCATGAATCATATATCGTCCGCGTGCTGACGGCAGCGATGGAACAGCCGAACAACCGCGGCGGTGGCGAGAATATGACTTCCATTTTTTATTCGATAGCTTTGAATTTATGGTTGCCCTCTATGCTTCCACTAATATCCTTATATATGCATCCTGTGGGGGAGGTACGCGACAGCCAACGACAGCACGATATGCTAGCCGATGGCGCTTGGCTAAGCAGGTACTTTACTTACTGATGTCCAGCCTCCCAGTCTGCAATGACTTGTCTGGCACTGCCTCAGAACTCACAAGCACGGTACCAAATTCAAAAGACCAGTATAGTTGCCTTGCTGTGATCTACTCATAGTGGTCTAGTTGTGGCACGCATGCTAGAAATACTGAGCCTTTTTCGCAGCTGTAAGAAAAAAAAAAGACAGAGAAAACGGGAGAAAAAGGATATGTTTTGCACAATTCAATCAGTGCTTATAGATTGAAGTTTCAAAGGAACAGTTCAACCCCTCAGTTACACCTTACGGCCTACTCAGAGCCTTCTCGCTTTGAGCAGTGTTTGTCCAGGCATAAAACTACTGCTGTGCAGAAAAGCTAATTGACCGAATTCTAACTTATGGATATATCTTAGTAAATATATGTTTATGCAGTAAGTTAGAAAGCTGGGCGAGTATGCATAAACATATATACCCATGTTTATGCACATATGTGATATCAGAATTATGGGTGCTGCACTTGAAACAGTCGCTCGAGGAGACGGCACTTCAAGGTCTAACATCATAGCGAAGTATATGCCCCCCCCCCCCCCCCGCACACACACACACACATAATCCGACGTCAAGCTCACCTCCCTCCCTCCTAGCAGTTTTTCAGTGCTGATGAATCAGAGGCTCCAACGAAACGTGGTGTCGTGCCGAAATCAAAAACAGAAATTTTTTACAAATTCCAGAAAAATAGTTTTTGAATTAATTTTTTACATATATTGTATAACTGCACTATTAGCAGTCATATCGACCGACCCTCCTTCTAAAGATGGTCGGTCGCGCTTCGCATCCATTTCAGATAACTCGGCCTGTTGCTCGCACCAAAACTTTTTCAGGATCTTTTTTTCCCCGAGCAATTGTGGACTGGAATGCCCTTCCCCACGAAGTCGCCGCCCTCTCATGGCAATCTTCATTTATTGATGCCTTAAAAATTTATTTTCAAACACAATGACCAGTGCTTGTATTTTCTCATGCTTGTAAACCCACCCCTTATGTAATGCCTCCAAGAGAGGCCTTTAAGGAAATAAAGTGAAGTGGTAGCTATTTGTTGGTTAAAGTTTTTAAGTGCAGCATCGAATCAACATGCCCCCCTCCCCCCCTCCTACCAAAGATATGCTTAAGATATGCGTGTTTTTGTAAAAGGGGGAGTATGAATTCGTTTCTCCCCCTGAAATATACTGCCGTTTTCCGCGGATGTGGGTATAGCCTCGCTAAATGTATGGTGGTTGCTATACCGGTAAACATACATGTCCGGTATGAATGAGCGTTCGACCGTTGTCGGCCTCTCTTTACAGCTTAATCTACAGCGCCTTCAAGCAACTTGAACCAAGGATTTAAAACAAGCGGTTGATCGCAGGTGCACGGCATATTTTCCCGTAATTTCACGGTATTTGTTTTTACGCCGTGTAATTATATGATTACCTAAAATTTTTTTTTTTTGCTTACTTCGTGGCCAAGTGTGCTTCGTTAAATGGTAGAAGGACTTAAGAAACAGCCAATTTAGTTGGGTTTTTTTACCAGCATATATCATTTTGTTGTAGCTTTTCTTGCATTTTAAAGAAGCCCGTAAAATATAGAAAAAGACATCTACGTTATTGCGCTATTCAGCCACCGTATACTCTAGATATGCAAAAAGCGTTTTGAATGGACGAATTAATTATTAAGCTTATGCATTGATCGTCTTGCAGTCAGTGACGGATGGCTCGGTCATCAAAGACCTCAAAGTTCAGCACATTTTGCCGCAGCACCGAAATCGCGCGCTACGCACAGGAAAAAACAAAAACAAAAAAAAAAATACAGGAGGAGAGGAATGAAGTGAAGTCGTGAAGTTCAAGGCAGCCTCCGTTGTTCATTTGTGTCATTGTGAGGTCCGTCTAACTCAGCGCCAGCCGCTCACGGATACTGTTTCGTTCAAAGCAAGGTACTGGGAAAGAAACACCGGAAAGCATAAGACGAAGAGAAATAGTCCCACAGGCATGCATGCAGCCTTGTATGTAACGCCTTACAAGTAATTTATTACTTGTAATCAATTACGTTTTTATGCAATTTTGTAATTAAAAGATTACTTTTTCAAAGTGTAACGTTTTAGGTAGAGAGCAGGTCGCTCTCTTAAACAAGCTAGAGGGATGCAGTGATATGGTGACAGTAGAATTTATGTTGTTTTTCGTTCCTTTTCGGAAGGTTCTTTAAACCCTTCCAGTCATGTAGTTCGGTGCGGAGAAGACGAGGAGGCGTACTTGAAGGTGATGATGGTTGGTTATATATTTACAGCATGACATATACACAGAGTAAAAACTAGAAGTAGGAATGAATTTACAGAAAGGACACTCTGCGCTACTTTACTCTTCGACCTAACTGGCTAGAGCCTAAGCAGAACAGCCGCGTTACATGCCTACGCATGGAGCCCCAGCTCAGACTGGTCTGAACTCTCTTGGATCACGTCTCATTTTACACATTCACAAAACAAAAAAATAGGGGCGGTCATTTTCAGAGGCCAGCCCCACACATCAACTCTCCAATAAGGAAATATGCTAGATGGGCACAGTCCCGTGGGTTGGCCTCAGCTCTAACCCAGGGCCCCACTAGCAATACAAATTACAACAAACAAAGAGCACGGTGAAACTATTTCTCCATGTCGAAACCTCTCCTGTCGGGAGACTTTCTTCCCACTTGTCTCCCGCACACCGCCGCCCCATCCACGCTGCCGCTGCCACAGTGCATTGCCACACGCCACCCGTGTTTACTACCTCGAGCAACGATATGGAAAGGGAAGGCCCGGCGCCGGAGGAAAGGGAAGCTTCTGGCTTGCCCGCTCTGAGAACAATGCCCGAGTAAAATCCCGAGTGCTTCATCGGGCGCTCTTTGTCGCATCAGCGGACAAGATAAAGGCTGGTTCACACTGGCGACTCGCGGATGTCGCGTGGCTCGATTCGTCACGGAGGGGGCGACCCGCGACAAGGGCCGATCGACAACGAGTGTTCACATCGGCATGCGACTCGCTTCACGACAACCGCTTCACCGAACGAGATTTGAACGAAGAGCCGACTTTCGCGCCTTTACGGACTCTGCTACAGCGCTAGTGGTAGATCAATTCGGACTCATTTCGGGTATGAATATGTGCAATTATCAGCGAGGAAGTAGATCTTAAGGTTATGCCCATGTTTAGGGCTGTTTCGACAGTCAAAAGCGCTCTAGTTCAACGAAGACGGACGCGGCAGTGGTTTTGCGCGCTGTTGTTTGCGGTCTCGCGCAAACAACAGACCCCGAAATCACCTCATGCCAGAGCGTCGAGCACATGATAAAGAGTACGAGTACAGACCCGAATTAGTACATTTCACTCTCGCAGTGATCCTTGGCATGTGTGTCCAACAACAGCGGGCGCAGTAATTCGTGCACATGCGCGCATGCACGCTTGAATTTTCCCGCCCAAGGAAGAAGGCAGAAGCGCCGCGGGTTGGCTAAGAAGTCCTGCGACTTCAAGTCGCGTCGCAAGAAATCGGTCAGCGAGCGACTCCATGGCGACTCCCTCAAACGGGTCGACTCGTTCGGGTCGCCCCCTCCGTGACGAATCGTGTCGCGCGACCTCCGCGAGTCGCCAGTGTGAACCAGCCTTAAGCGAGACTGCCTTTCGAACTGCACAAAGTCGTAGAGTAAAAAAAAAAGAAAAACAGGAGTCATTTGGGTGCTTGTTACCGGCCAGAACGAAGGGTGAATCACCCGGCAGCATGTTCCGCTGCTCCTCTCCCTATGAATGACCTTCGGGGGTCTCGCAAAGCCGGTCCGCTTTCCCCACACGCGGCATGCGTGTAGAAGGGGGACCGCGTCCACAATACAAAAGCAAACAGGCGGGTGGCGGCAGCAAAACAAGCGTTTAGGGGTAGCTCGGCTGGAAAAGCTGCGCCGTCGTTGTCCACTTCTCCTCTTTGTCTCGTCTTTTTGCGCAATATACATTACTGTCCATCATGGAAAAGCTGATTGGCCCAAAATTTGTGACGTCATATATGACGTCACAAACAACGTCATGGGTCACGTGATATTTTATGATGTCATGTCCGGATGTAGGGCACACCTGTTTTCCCTAGACTGTCCCTAGATTCCCCATGCTTTTCAGAGCGCCTGGGCATGACCCAGCGGCATGGCCGGCGGTGTCGGCGGCGCGCCGCAAGCAAACGGCAGCTGCCCAGCCGATGGCCGTCGGCGGAGAGGCACGAGGCCTAGCTTGCATGCAGTGCGGGCACCGTGGAAAAGGCAGCGACGTCAAATAACATATGCACGCTTCGAGCCGCGAAGAGGTTTCCGAGCCAGCTTGTCACACCACACGAATTGCCGGGGAAATCACAGTTTAATTGCTTTTCCTTTATCTAGATCTGTGTGAGACCTTTCGGCGACAAAAACAATCGAGGTTCGCCAACGCAGTGTGACCTGTTCGAGGCCGGCCGGGCGAATTTTCCAGTGACAACTGCACACCATGTATGCGGTGATTCCGCTCTTCTGCACATTTCGTATATTTGCAAAACGTTTCCTTGCAAAATAGCTTTCTCGGTTCGACGTCTTTCAGGCGCGCAGGCTGTCGGCAACGGTCGTCCGTCCCGTTGCCACGCGTCCCGATATAATTCGGTCTTTTTCTAAGTGAAATAGTTCATTATGAATTGTTTTAACCAGAAATGCGCTCGGTGACCGCTCTTATTGGCTAAAAAGGGCCTTATTTCCTCACTACAAACTAATGCGCCGGCGAATGCATATGATGCCGGCCGGCAACACCGTGGTGCCGGCGCTATTATAAGCACATCCTAGCTGCAATAGCTAGCTAGTCGATGACTGTAGGGGGCAAAAAAAAAAAAAGCTTTGAGGACAAAGAGAATAGAGATACGTACTAGGTCATTCGACTCTACAAATTTTTTAGGTCAGAATTGTGATGCTGGGGAATGATATGTCGATTAGGAAAAAAAAAACTAAATAAGCTGTAGTATTAAAGGATGACCTCTCACTGTTTTGGTTACTCTGTTGTTAAAAACAATTAGGTGCCTAATCAATATCCGATTCTCGTTTAGGCCATGATTATTATAAAACTATGTAAGTCATTTCACATTGATCAGGGCTTGTTTTAGATTAAGTTTAATAAAGCAAATCCCCATCTTGCACTTGGTGCATAATTCCTTTATACCTCAAATAAAGTTGATGGAGCATATCATAAAGTCGCAATAATACAACCGGATTTCAGAACATTCAAGCTCAGGATTTCAGGCTAACAAGAAGAAATCTTGTACATTGTTACTAAGGAGGTCATGTTATATATAGGTAACTATAGGAGCATTATAAGATGTGTACTTTTTAAGTGGTACAGAACTGTGCGTAGCCTTTAGAAAACATGAAAATATCGCAGCGTATATCACATGAAGAGTAATGGCATTGTATGTTTTGTAAGTGTCAGCATATGTTTGCTGTCAAAATGAGATCCATGTGATGCATGCATCTTTTAATGACTTAGTGCTTGTTCTAATGCAACGCATGGACCATTTCAGCTTGTCATGCCTTCGCATGTCTAATATGTAATAAACAGCGTCTTACGTCTTCTGCATTTCTTTCACGGCAACAAGTTTTGCATCCGTCATATGTGTCAATAGTGATTTTTAACTGGACTTGTAGCCTGAAACAGACTGCTGACTGCCATCACAAATTTGTTTGTTATATATATTCAAACACTGCATTTATTTTTGTTCATAAAAACATTGAAAAGCTTTAATCACTTTCATTGCCTTGAGTAAATGTTTGTCATTCGTTACATTGATTGCTTGCAGTCCAGAAATTCTTTACATTCTTATTTGGCTATACCTTACACTTACAAACACATATTAAGGGTTATATGTGCTACACTATTTTTCCTTCCATTTAGTATCTCTTTCACACAACCTCAGAGTTCAAAGACAATTATTTATCAAACAGCACTTGTGAATATATCTAAATGGACACTTTTTTAATTGCGCAATGATGGTATAATGCAATGAAGAAGAAGTTAATGTGGTCCGCCATTTCAGTTTGCAAAAGACTTATGAAAGAGAAAGGTAGCATGCACTATAGCCAATTTTTAACAAAATTTTCTGGGCATATGCCACCTTTTATGCAACTAATATGTCAACAGCCAAAAAAAAAAAAGAAATTCTTATACATTACTAAGGTGCAAAGATGAGTAAAACGAGTATTTGCTGAATTTCGGGCTGTCCAGACATTGTGGGATTGCTTTTCAGGATATAAAAAGGCATTTTTTTAGCATAAAGAAGGGGTTAGAAACCTTGCTGTTCCTATAGGGGTGTAAAGACTGCACTGGGTGCAGTGCTCAGGAAAGTGTGGCTGGGAATGGGGAGGGGGGGGGGGAGAGGGTGGTAATGCAAAGAGTGCAGTTAGAGAAATATATGCAAGGCAATTCACATGCTGCAATACTGTGGGCCTTAAGTTCTTTTCCTCAAGAGAATGCTTTCTCTCTTTTGTTGCTGTAAGAGAAGGTTATTGTTAAAATGAGAGATACAAGTCAGTCCATCATGAAATCAAACCTGACGACCCCCACTATCACTCCGCTGCTGAAGACCACTTTGAGACTAAATGTATTCTGTTAGCAAGGCATCACTGCTCGTTGGTACCTTTTTATTCGCAAGGAAGCTACAGTAGTCTGTGCCATTGCTTTTCTATGTTGCTTGCACCTATAGCATACAGTAGCTGAAGTAGTAAATGCTGCACAATTTCATTTGCAGACAAAGCACCTATACCTTGACAAAGTGGTGGCAAAGACGGATGATTTAAAGCTCTTTCTCAAAGATGATGTGTGGCCACAGTATGCAAGGCTATTGAGCAGAAATTCATAAAATCAAATGAGCTCAGAATAACAGTAGACAGGCCCCAGAAGGTTAAAAAGAGTATGGTAGGGGAATGTGTCTGAGGTTCAAGGTTTTCATTGCAGGAAGAAAATAAAAGGGGCGATGCTTGACTGCACTGGTAGATTTTATGCCGAGCTCTGCATTAAATCAAAAGCGATTTTAGAAGCCGCAGAACATGTCTGGTCCTCTTGAAGTGAAGAGATTTCTTTATTCTACTGAGGGACCTCTCAAGCCTTAAAGTATGTATTCCGAAGCTTACATCCTTCTGCGACAAGCTGTCTGATAGAACACATTTCATCGAAATGCCTTGGCTATCCTTCTACGACAAGCTGTCTGATAGAACACATTTCATCGAAATGCCTTGGCTGAGGAGACACCTCAAATTAAAGTGGCAAGCATTGGACTCGAAGAGGCCAACAGTTGGGCAGCATTGGAGTTCCCCAGATTGAGATTTTCTAGAGCCTCTCCCCAGCCTGCAACTATTCCTAATATATAAGTGTCTGTTGTATCCTGTGAGGAAGAGGACCTATGATGGGTCAGTGCACGCTTTCAGATCTTGCATTATCATCTCTCGTAGGTGAGCTGGCAAAAAACATTGATTTTGACAAACCGAGTAGCAGCTTTGAAGCCTTAAAGACCGGAAAATGAAAATGTTGGCATGTCGTTTTTTTTTGCTTTATGCTCTTTAAATCAATACCAGCTTTCAAAACAAGATTTATAATATCTGAAATTAGTTGCTCAAAGCAAGATGACTTCAGTGTTTCCCACTTTTTGTACACAAGCGATTTCTATAATTAATCGAGGGGTATGCTTATTTCATTTGTGCAGCAGGATTAATTATGCACTTGTTCCTCTGCAAAATTTGTCTTTTACCGCGTAGTTGTTGAATTAAGGCCTCAATTATGACTGGTTGTTTGTTTTTGTAACTTCAGTTCTCTTCTGTGTGTTCGAGTTGTCCTTTCACTATAACAATGCTTACTTCTCAAATGGTATTTCTACGCCCATATTTGCATGTGAACGCTCAGTCTAACATTCTAGCTGGTTCGTATTTACTTTATTCTTTGTCACTGTGGCCGATGTAATTGCAGTTGTCTTGTGCATGTTCAAAGCTTTCAACAGTCCTTATGAAGAGTTTGTGGAAGCATAAAAAATATGATCTACAACAGCACATTGGCCAATTCTCAAGGCTTTTGCTGGCACTGCGCTATGCCTGATGTAAACGAAATTGTTCACAATGGCACCGTGTTATAATCCTGGTCGCATCCGCCAGTTTGCCACTTTTTAGTTACTGTGCGTGTTACCAAGTATTTCTACATGCTCAAAGTTTGCAATTCTTGTGGTTTTTATATGCCCTTTTATTTGAGTGGTCCCAATCTAGAAATTCATTTGTCAAAAACCTCTACTTAGCTCTTCACAAATGCACCTTTCTTAAGAAAAGAAAAAATATGACATATGCCCCTCGTAATATCGCTTATTATCAGTTGTGGGGTATGCTTGTTACGTTGAAGTCTTAAGAAATGAAGGAAAAAATGCCTCGGCTTGCACCATGTTGTGCGATACGAAAAACGAACCTCCCCAATCGAAGAAAGCCTTGACGACAAAGTAGTTGATGGTATTGTGCTCAGGTGTGTTCATGAAGAAGGGGGGGGGGGGGGGTGCCCCACGTTATTGCACCGGATCTCGCAGACCTACGCCATTGGGTGTTAGAAATGGAGTGCTTTCATGGGATACAGAGGAACGAATACAACCGGTCATGGAGACTGCAAACATGCGCCTTATCTGCACTTGTGCCCTCGTTTTTGTGTTCTTTCTGGGTTGTAAACCATCAACAGGTAGCAAGGCTCGCATGCAACGGGTACCTTATATGCATGAACGTTGAATTCCAGTTGGGGATCCATTGTTATCCTTTGGTATGAACTGGAAGTTTGTTCCTTAAACCATTTACATCAGTTAGGATTTTTGCCTGGGTTGTTTCAAAGTAATGTAGAAATGTCAGTGTTGTTCAAGTTACTGCCTATGAAGCAACACAATTTTACAAAAAAGCAATGGTTGTGAGCCGCCTCATGCATTTACTTTTTCATTTTGAAAATGTTTCAAGCTACAATAATTGCCATGTCACTTTGCGTAAAAGAAGCTCTAACTTTTTACAGGAATGGTTTTAGAGTGTGCTAAAGAAAGAAAGTGTAAAGAAAGATGGAATAGTGACATGTGGCCTCTTTTATGCATGATGTTTGTGTGCCGCACATGAAGTGAAGAGATATCTCTGTTGGTTAACGGCTTTGCACTCAGTGGATTAGTCATGCAGTGTTACATGACAGACCACCGAAGGCCCAATACATCCTACAAAAGACTAAAAATGAGAAAACATGATGATGAAGTTGAAGGCCCATGATCTGCCAGGAAACAATGGGGTGGCTCTGAGAAGGACTTTTATATTGGCAGTAGTAAGGATGGCAGTCCTCTGCTTTGTGGCTGTTCACTTCGCAGTGACAACACTGGTGTATACTGCACTAACACCTACTGTAGTTTTGACCATGCTGTTAGTTATTCTGAGAGCTGCGGCGGTGAGCATCAGCCAGTGCTCTAAGTTTCAAGTGTTCATTTGTAAAAGATGTGTTCTAGATCCTGCTAAAGATTCTTGTATTATCCAATTGAGTTTCCAGAATTTACACTTTCTCTAGAAGCCCTCATTCCATTTACGCATCTTTTCATTCTTTCCAATTAGAATTTTCAGTCCTAATTGAATTTCCATAATCAAATGTCTTCCAGTTTCCAGATGACCTCCCAGCTGGAATAAGTACTTAGTCTCAACTGCATAGTTTTAACTCTCTGTAAAGAAGCAATTTATTTTTATTATGGGCTGCTAAGTTATGGTCATCTTACGGATTAGAATTGATATTCCTAATGAACATCCAAACTGAATGGACAATTGTTATGCATGGTGAAACTAGAATTCAAACTACATTTCAATGATGCATTGTGTGTGCGCTGGCTAAGATGTTAAAGGAAGCTGGTGCATTTCGCTCCCTAGTAAAAATACACCCAAACATATTAGATTTCAATAGGCTTTGCAGTTGAAAATTTTGCAACTAATTTCAAAGTCCAATCTGGAGTCAATGATTTCAATTCGAGTATATTAGATAGTCTCGAGAGCTAAATTAAATGTTTCAGAGAGCAACTCATGCACTTAGGTCCTGGACCCATTTACAAAGGAGCAGCAGACGTTAGCTGCAGAGTAGGATAAAAAATTTACACATTATTTAAAAAAAAGTGCGAGAATTAGAGACCTTATGTCTAGAAGATCTATTAATGCGAAAGTATTACTTAGCTATGTTTATTTAATTATTTATTGTAAGTACCTACAGCGCCCATGAGGCATTATTGTAGGGGGGATACAACTACATACAATAACACATGCAAAGAAGATATAAGCACAACACACTGATAGAACACTAAATGAATTCTCAAGTAGTATAAGTGATAACATAAAATACATTAACACAGCGCTGGCAAACGCACAGATTTCACAGATTTCTGTCCGCAGACCGCGTCCGCACACCGCATCCGCAGAACGTGTCTGCAAAATCATGTCCACAGCAATTGTAATTGAGAAGTGGTGGAGGCTAATGAGTGGTGTCAATCGATGGAGGGGAGTAATGGGAGTAATGTTGCAGCAGCATCCGTTCTTTTTTTTTTTTTGTACGCAAACTTGCCATAAGGCATATTATATAAATTCATGTAAATGGTTTTCCGTGAGGAACCGGAGCAGGCTCCCGCTCTTAGCGTTATCGGTGAGCCATTTAGAAAAGTCCTCTTCCCTTGTTGTGGTTAGCCCTACTTCGCGCAGAATATGTGCCCTTGATGCCCTTGTCCCTGCACAAGTCCATAGCAGGTGGCGAACATCCACTTCTGCAGCTGGTGTGGAACACTTCGGGCATGTGGTTGGTCCGATGTCTGCTTGCGATTCCCATCGGCATTTTACCGACGGGGTAAGGGCCGCCCCAGCTCTTATCCTTCTAAGGGAAGCCTCCTCCAATCTCGTCTGTTCTTTTGCATTGCTCCAATGCAGATTCTGCAGTGCTCTTTAACTTTGCAACATTTCTGATTTTACAACCCTAAAAAGTGTATTCATAGCTGTTTTCACAATTTCAGGAATGCCTGTTTAAGTTCATTCAGTGAGACCATTAGATTGTGTTTTATTGATTGCACGTTGCACCAAGTGTGAAAGTGCGGGAGAAACCAGAGGTTGGAGTTTTGATTTAAAAATGGAGCGGCTCTAAATTGCAGCAGTGCCATCGAGCAAAGAAAGCTTTTATTGTTCTGCCAAGAAAAATTGGAAACATGCAACAAGTGGCATTCATAGTTAAAGATAATTATACTGTATTCTGCACGTAGGTGTCATGTCGTAAACCGGCAGTCAATATCGGTTATTTAAGAAACACACATTTAATTTACTGAGAATTATCATTTTATTGATATTTGCTCTTGTGGTGCTTGCCCACATAAAACTGCAATACCTTATCTGTGGGGACTTGCATAATTAAAGGCAAGGACAATACCACATCAAGGTAAAGCTCACTCATTAAGAAATCTTCTTTTATTTGCAGTGTTGTTTATATGAATTTCCTATCTCAAATGAAAAAAATTCACACTAAGACTTATGCGAGTTTCTACAAGGTCGGTATTTTTATTATAGATCGGTAGCCATCTAGCTCTTACATCATTTTCTTATTTCAGACTCAAAACAAAATTGTTTTTGCTGTGTTTATTTCTTCATGAAATTGGACCAGGCAAACGATTTTTCAAGTAAATAATTTCAATGTAAAACAGTCTCATTGAGATCAAAGCCAGTAATAAACACACTATTATCAGCATGCATGATGAGCTGAACACTGTTGTCACTATGAATTATGTCATTTATGTACAAATTCACCAAGTGCGCCTAATACTCTTCATTGAGGTACTAAACAAGATATATATATATATAGGATGATTTGTTTATGTTACGGTTCATCTGATTCCTTGAATGGGACTTGATTCAATTATTTCCAATACCTTTGCGAGTGCTGGTAATTAAAAAAAATATCTCTGCGAACGTGGGCTCCATGCTCTAGCAGATTTCATACAGTTCCCTAGAATATTGAGTTTTTATATTAGCATTGCATGACATGTTAATTGGATGTGAAGCATGTTTGATGTTCACAAATGCATGCCATTTCCATAATTTCGACTCCCTTAATTGTACGAAATGTTGGCACAGAGCTGAACTGTTGCCATTGAATTGGACTCCAAATTGTTGATTGGGGGCCAATATCCAAGTTGGAAATGGTCATTTCCGATTTTGATTTGGCCTCAACTGTTTTGTTAAACTTGGAACAAAGCCATACTGCCGCGGTGCAATCCATCGCTACGTACGTGGTTCGGCTAGAGCAGCTCTTTAGACACAGTGACAGACACAGAGACCAAGGACGATTTTTATTTAAGAAACAGCCAACAAAAGTGAGCTGAAAACATGGCAACCGCTCACCCCATACATGGTTACTATACAAAGGCACACTGCACTTGAACCTTGTCTAGGACGCCTAGCGCGTAGGATGCTTTCGGAAAAACAAACAAACAAAATAAAAACAGCGTTGTACATGGCATCGAATCCAGGTGCGTACACTTCTGCCTGTTCCCGTGCTTTCGAGTTAAGTGATCCTTGGATGGCGACTAACCTTCGAAATGCGATGCAGTTATAAAAAAAAATACCCAGTGGCACAAAGCCGCGGTGTATATTGTAGCCTATCGCGACGCCGATAGTTTGTCGTCACTGCAGCACTGGAGAGAACGACGCTGGCTACGTGCTAGCTGCAGCAGCTGTGGAATGCACAAGGTAAGTGAGAATTAAGCAGTACAGTCCTTTATGAAGCAATATTCAAGACGATTATGCAGTTGTTATATAAAATGTCGATACTTCCATTACCATCGCTGAACAAAGCCGCAGAATACTCTAGCTGTTAACCCTGTTGTATAGGCTTAGTTAGCATTCGTCGCGGCAGCAGAGTGACGCTTGCCACGTGTTCTGCAGCTGCTGCACGAAGACACGGAAGAATGCGTGAGGGAAGCAGGTAATAAGCACTGTAGCACTTTATTAAATCAAATTTGACACGATTATCATGCGTGTATTTACGTATAACCTGGTAAAGAGGCCTAGCGCGCAAGTTATTTTGGTGGCCGCGGCGATTGATACGAAGCCACGTGCAATAGAGAGGGAAGAGGAGTACGGGATGTGCAGGTCTGCGGTCTGCCAGGAAACATTGGGGCGGCCCTCAAAAGGGCCGTCAACAGTGGTGCACTACGTCGTACACAGTGCCTGGTTATATGCTGCCCTGGATGCTGTAGCGATGCTTCCATTGTAGACATTTACGAGGGTTGCCGCGATGATCTTGGAGAGCTGATCGATGCCGCGATCCCTGACATGGGCTGCTGCGTACAAAGAAAATCCTCGGCCTCTTCGCAGCATACAGGAAACGGTGCTGTAAAAGAGTAGAAAAAAGTTGCATTATGAACATAGCGATTTGATGAATGCGCAACATATTACAAAACCTTCGACAAAGAAATCTGCGTTCTTGTACCTCAATCAGGGTTGAGAATGCGCACGGCAGACGTGCGCCTCAGCATAGCAGTCAGGCAGCGGTTAGCTGCCGACGGCGGATGTTTTCGTGGAGGTCTCCATAGCCGTGGCCGATATTTATTTTTTTTTTGAACACGAGGAGCGTCCATGCCACGAGCTGCTGCTGCACGAGGTCCTGGAAGCACGTGGGGAGAGACAAGCGACACAGCACTTATAAATAAGCAAAATGCGAGACAATTTTGCGCAATTTATACTTACCTTGACGGTGCTTGCGATCTCCCGCAGGTCGTCGCCATTATCAACGTCATTCCGCCCAACGTAAAGCACGGATCGGCGTGCCGAAAGCGCATTCACGTAAACGCGCAGGCCCGCCATCGTCGAGCACCTCGGTGACCGAACGCGCCGGTGCCATGCAGCAGCGAGATCCACGAACCGAATGCCGGAATCGCGCGCGTTGCCAGAGCGGGGGGCATCTAGCGATTCCCTAGAGCGCCTAGGGACGAAAAAAAACAAGCAAACCCAGTTTTTGACTACGTCACGTCCGGTTAAGCATCGAGCCCGACGCAAAAAAACGTCACGCCAGGCCGCGGCGTGTCCACCAATCAGCGTTTCCAGCCGAGCTACCCCTAAACGCTTCTGCAGCAAAAGCTTTGCTTGTGCGTAAGGCGCTGCAGATGAAGTTATGTGATGTTAGGAAGATAGTGAGAGACCGGAAAGCGTGGCGTAATATGGTCAAGAGCCGGACACGACTGAACTGAACTGAAGGCGAAGGCACATAGGCGAAGCGCGAGTGACTGACATTCCAGCCGCGTACACCTGTCTGCCTCGCGCGTTACTCTTTCCATGATCTCAGTCTTTGGCGGTGTCGCCATCTCTGAATGCTTTTCGTAACAATACATGCATAGCGAATTCGTTTCACTCGTTAAAGATCCCCAGGTGGTCCAAATTATTCCGTAGCCCTCCACTACGGCTCCTCTTTCTCTCTATCCACTTTCTCTCCCACCTTCCTTCCTTCCCTGGCGCGGTTCAGGTGTCC
The DNA here is from genome assembly GCF_055883805.1 of Amblyomma maculatum. Classification (NCBI taxonomy): domain Eukaryota; kingdom Metazoa; phylum Arthropoda; class Arachnida; order Ixodida; family Ixodidae; genus Amblyomma; species Amblyomma maculatum. The sequence continues at coordinate 150,960,967 of NC_139349.1, forward strand.
ACAGCTGCAAGTGTGACAGATACTGCGCCTTTCCTTTCCTGTGAACCAATCAATCAATCAATCAATCAATCAATAAAACCGCTTTTTTTTTTTCTTAACATTTTAACGTTGGAAGTTGGCAGTTGGGTTAGATATATACCTTAAATAACCTATATAGGCTGCATAATATGTTTAATAAGAAAATTAATTACTGCAAGTCGGGAATATTTTCCGGTTCGTTTCTGTTTGCGCCTACGATGCAGGATAGGCCACCTCTTTTTGATCATTTTCACTTGTTTATTCGGCTCTGTCACGTACAAATACGTCAATTTCTGGTTTTATGACGTCACGTCCGACGTCGACATAAATACGTGGCTGAAGGTGGTGGTTGTGGTAGTGGTTATTTATTGTATATACAAAAGGAAAGAAAAGATGTTTGCCAGCCCCGGTATCTGCTATCTGGTATCTGAAGCACCTGAACCGGGGCGGCGGAAATAAAGGGATAGCGAGGAAAAGGTCGAGGAAATCAAAGGGGTGAGCGATAGGGAGAAAGAAAAGGGTAGGTAAAAATAAAAGAAATATATGCACTATGGTACAGTATACAGTAGTTTGCTTGGTGCCCACCCGCAAATGTCTTAGGTCACTGAGAACTCGGCACATCGGGCGGGCCTCCGCAATAGCTCTGCGTCCAGGCAACTGTTCACAACGCACGCACTGGCGCACTGTAAAAAACACTACTGACGGCTGTCGTGAGCGATCGGCCATTATTGTGCGAAATAGCACACGCGGAGCGTTCAGTCACAGCGCGCACTACCTGGCGAGGTGAAATAGGCGGGTCATCAAGCCCGCCTGTTCGATATACTCCCACAGGCTCACGTGTGTTCGCTCGCGGACGCGCGCACAGCCCGGCGGCCACAGGAGCACAGCTACGCTGTCCGGGATTACCCCATGCGCTCTGTAAGCTGCCAGCAACTCACGTCGTGGTTCGGCTAGCGCGGCGCAGTGCAGTAGAAAATGCTCGAGAGTTTCTACCGCGCCACCGCTGTCACACACCTCACTGGTGGCACGTCCGTGGCGCATCCGTCGTTCCCCAGGCCACACACATCCAATGCGTGCACGGAGGGTCATTGCGCGGTGCAGCCGAGCGATCAGTGATCCCGTACCATTCAAATCGTGATTCAAATCGAGCGGACGCTTCAGGCATGTTCTTCAGGAGGCATTGGTCTGCATGTGAGGAATGAGCATGGCATGATGGCATTTCATCATAGAGCGCATAGATCTATAAACGTTGATACAGCGTACATAGGGCCTGGTGCGCTGCTGCTTTGGCCGTACATGTGGCGCCATCTGGGAGGCGCCGTCGAGAAAGGCGGCTGTCTTGATCCGCAGCCCGCTGTGTTCCGATTTGTGCCTGGTTCCCCGTAAGAATAAAAAAATAAAATCCGACTGAAACAAGAGCCTCTACTTACTGTTGTCTTTATGATCATTTCCAACCTGATATCGCACCCATTGCTTTTCGTTTCGGCTGCGCATTTCCCATGTTTTTTTTTTTTTTTTTTTTTTTCTTTTTCAGGACTGCACGCTAGGTTTCTTTCAAGCATGCGCACGACCGATCGCTTGGTTGTATCGAGCGCGCGGCATGCGAAAAAAAAAAAAAAAAAAAACGGGGTATGTTTTTGCTTTTCTTCTGGACTCAGCTGAAGCCCTAAGAGTTGTACTATGCGTGCATGCTTGGAACCTGTGCTCGGCACGTCTGCGGACACGGCCTGTATGTTGTAGAGAGCGCGCAGTCTTCCTGCCCAGCGGGATGTTTTTTTTTTTTTTTTTTTTTTTTCAATGACTTCGCAATGATAGTTTCCAGCTGTTCTCGGAGCTCGTTTTTGGGAAGACTAGCCTGAAGAAGTACGACATCGAGAGCGAAGCACATTGCAGGAGTGCGCGCTCTTGCCACGCGTTCATGGCTCTCCGCAAAGAGAAAACCTCCTTTAAGACTTACAGCTCGATTTACTACTGTGTTTATGGGTGCCTGAATAGTTATCAAAAAACCGCCGGGAAGCAACCGAAAATCAGTGTTTTCGGTTTCCTTGGAAATCATACGAGAGCGATGGACTCATCGTTAACAGTGGCCCCCGACCTGGCCTCGGTGTTATTGCGTGGGTTAATTTGCCAAAAACTACATAAAAAAAAAAAAAAAAAAAAACGAATTACACATGTGGTGAAGAGACACCGAAAGGGCCGAATAAAACTAACCTCCAAGCTGACGTCGTAGAAGGCGCGCATTTTCCGAAGATATCCGATGGCCCCTCTGCACTGGGAAGTTCCTCGCGCACTCCATACACGTGCTGGCTTCGTACAGTTTCTGACCGCGCACCAAGCAGTTATTCTTAAAATAAGTCTCAACATTCTAGGATCGCCACCTCAGAACTGTACGCGCTGCGGAGCTTGCTCAGCTATGCCTGTTTTTCTGCGCACTGCACTGTCACAAGTCACCTCTCGTTTCAACGCACAGAGTAGAAAATAAAAACTGCGGCAGAACTGCCAAGTGGCGAAAAAGCACGTGCCCACATGGCCCGGCGCCTTAGGGCACATCTTCAGATACAACCTGGGCTTGTCCTGTCCTGCGAAAGAGCTTGCTTTATTTATTTATTTTTTTGAAGAGCGATTCCGTTGATTGACGGTGCCCAGCTGTACTCGGCTCTCGGTTCTGGGGGGTCGAACATATGCCGTCTACACATGCACTGCCACCGATCGAGGGGAAAAGCCAGTGGTGCGCATTGCAAACTGGTTTAGTTTTTGTTTTATTTATCTACTTACTTTCAAACTGCCAAATTGCGCGGAATCCAAATTCCTACTTAAAAAAAAAAAAAAAAAAAACACGAAGTGCCGCCAGCAGAAGCGCTCACGCGCTGACGATGCGCTGCGCCCCAAGCGCCGGCGGCCTTCTACCAGACGACATGAACGAGTAGCGGCTTTATTTGCTTTGCTTTTGATTTATTTTTAAACACAAACACATGGCACACATGTCTCTTACGTGCACATGTGGTACAGGGCAGGAAATGGCCGAAGAAAGTTTCGTTCTAACAAGTTTGCTGTCGAGAAGCGTAGACTCCGCGTTCACTCCGCCGCCTCTCTCCGACGAGCAGACGTACCACATAGTAAGTAAGTAAGTAAGTAAGTGAGAAGTCATGATCCCTTTTCACTCAGGGCACGGCCGGTCTCGAGGGAGAGAGCACGCGCTCTTTCTTACGGCCTTCTCAATCGCCGCGGGAACAATGGGAACTTTTCTCGCGTTTCCAGCCGAGCTACCCCTAAACGCTTCTGCCTTAATAGCTTCTGTATGGCCGAATTAGCACGTCTGGATAGTTTTCAACCGCGAGAGCGAATCTTACGAAGGAACAAAATGGGTTTATTTCATTCCTTTCTTTTTTCTCCTTCGTCTTTTTTTTTTTTTTCCTCTTTTGCAGGAGTCTTCGCCACGTATATTGCAGCGTGTGTGTTATTCTTCGAAGTATGTGCAACATTAAGCAGACTAAATAAAATCAAATGTTTGCGTTGACATTCCAAGTTGGAACACTCCGCCGTTTTCAGTGTGCTGACACTAAGCAGCATGCAGCATTTCCGGTGCAGCATGAGCCGATAAGCTTAGAAGGAAATCTTAGCATTTGGTAGATGGAGCGTTTTTACAGAGAGAAGAAATTCTGTCCAAAAACGGAACCTGTTTAGTTATCATTGTCTTGAAGCGCGCTCGGCAGCAAAGTCGTTCATAGCCACGGCCACTGAAGTAGCGAGCTCAGCATCACATAAGAAAAAAAAAAAACAAGCTTGCAAAATTCACTTTCCGTCTACGTTTTAGCGCGTTCATGTGATAGCCTAAGCATGTGCCACACAAAAGCGTTTGCGTGCACGGATTCCTCTGAAACGACGGCTCGAAATTCCACGAAGGCAAGCACCATTCAACCGGAGGGAAGGGGGGAGGGAGATGCAGAGAACAGGTTTATTTCACCCTTTCCCCAGCAGTGCAAGCCATTATATAGTACACTAAGTACAAGCCTTGCCCACAGGGTACAATGCTGAATTGTTGGCGTGCAATGATTGGCAGCAGCCCCCCCCCCCTCCCCCCTCCTTCCGACCACTTTTGCAGTTTCCCGGCTGGGCTTGCCTTCTTTCCGGCAAGGGAGGGTAGTGGCCGCCCTTATCCTCGTGGGTGCGCACACGTGGCCATGCTAGTGAGAGCGGCGAGCTTCCAGTGCGCCTGTGCTCTGCCTGCAATGTGCTTTTCTGCACAGGCTGAGAAAATCGGCGCTGCTCGTTTCCTGCTGCCATCTTTTTCTACCAACGCCTGGACGCTGTGGCATTCGGCTGCATGGTTTGACACCCATCAAGACGTCTTCTTCCTGTCCGACGCTGAATTCGGAAGTCCCCGCTTCATTCTTCGGTGAGTAGCACTTCACATTTTGCTTGCCGCCTGTTCTATTACACCTTTGCGAAGCAATCAGCGCAGTCAATGAGTTTATTTAGCTTCGCAAGCAAAAAGGAAATAGGCGATCGAAAGAAACTGCGGTGTGTTTCGGTGCTCCAGACACCAGCAGGGATGTAGCGTCGTAAGTTATTTTGGGGTTCTTATTTTCTATTGGTCTCTGTGCAAGGCTTAGCAAGATTAGGTATGTGACCGGTGCTACCTTCATGACCTTGGCGGCGGGCGCGCACTATCGAATACCAGAACCGTCCGAGTGTTCAGCAGGGCACAGAATACTAACACTTGCCTTAAGGCCGCTGTACGGTTGCTTTTTAGACCCGTTCCGCACGCATGCGGCCGCACCGAGACGATCGGTTCGGAGGGGGATACAATACCCGCATCCGTCGTCCGCAGAAAAGTTGACTCAATCTCAACTTTTTGCCCGCACGTGCTGATCAGCAAGGCGACGTCTCTGGCTCCTCCTCCCCGATCTTGTCAGGCAATATGGCCGCCAGCGGTGATAGCGAAGCGACGAGCGAAGCGTAGATGGTAGTTGTTGCTCTGCCGCAAAAACCAATATACTTTGCGCGCATTGCTTGCTAGTTTTCCTATCGACTGTGATTTCCCCTCAAGTCGGATCATATGCGCCACTGTTATCTGCGCTGAGCTGAAGACAGTGATCTTCCAACCGGCGAAGTGTACTAGGTCGCACCGGTGTCACGATGTGTTTGTGATTATCGCTAGCCGCGAGGATCTTCACGGCCGACAGCCAGCAACAGTTTCACGGTGATTTTCATGCGCACGAATCTGCTCCTCAGCGCATCGAAAAGTGCCCGTGCATGTGTTGCGAAAGTGTTTACGACTTGAGCGACTGCCACCTAGAAGAGGACTGTCCATGTTTGCAAAGTTCGTCACACACTGTTTTCCTAATGCTGAAATTAACTTGGTGACAGCTAGTCTGGCACCCGTTCCACTGGTCGCAGTGACCGCAACAGAAACGAGCACACGACTTTGTTTCCGCGATGTGTCGATCGCCTGTGTTGATCGCGGTCCGTGTATGTGCTGTGCTTGCCGAGCCCTTCCCGTGCGAGCGCCGAGCCCTTCGACGACGTTAGCCGCACGGCTTTCGGGCTACTAATATGCCACTATTCCGCGGTTTGCGCTTTGTGCTGATATGGGTGCTCGACGGCACTGTGCAATCTGTGAAAATATCGTGTACTTACGGCAGCTGTCACTTTGAGAGTACCTTCCTGTTTATTTTTATTTCCTGCTAGCTATGATGCACCTATGTCTGCAATAAGTATCTGTGCGATGAATCGGTCGACTGAACACTTCTGTATGTGATGGGCTAAACACTTTATTACCACATCAGGTCTTAAAAAAAAATAAAACATTTAGACGCGATGCCCCCCCCCCCCAAAAAAAAAAAAAAGAAAAGTACAGTATGGCGGGAGGTTATGCTTATGAAAAAAAAAGCACACCATATGCAACTGTGCCTCATGATATGGACACTTTGGTGTACCTAAGGCATGTTGAGCATGAAAACATATTTAGTTAAAAAGAAAGAAAACAATTGAAGAAATTATTGTGGTTACAATCTGCTTTCTTCCTGCATCTGCTCCTCATAATATGGACACTTTGGTGTACCTAAGGCATGTTGAGCATGAAAACATGTTTGGTTAAAAAGAAAGAAAACAATTGAAGAAATTATTGTGGTTACAATCTGCTTTCTTCCTGCATAACTTGGATGAGTTAAGTTCATTGGACAACTGCTTAGACAAATGATGTATGTAGGCTTTATACTGACATGATGCTGTTATGGAGTTGCACACATTACATCCCATACTTGTTGCTTTGACAGCTCTACTCTCGCCAGACTGCATGCCAACTCGGTTTCTTTGCTAAGGGGTACCAATTGAGATATTTTCGATGCCATCAAAATCGAATGTCGATGCTCATGTCCGTGCCTATTTGCTGCTTCCATTTTGCTGTGACGCCCATGATTACTTGCCTACTGAGTGATATCGATGATGTACGTGTGCAAATCTTACAACAATGTAGAATGCAATACTGATTTTTTTAGTCTTTGTTGCATTTGCTGCTCGCCTAAATTTTTTGCACCTTGCAAAGTGATCAACTGGGTTTTCTCACATATCAGTTTACATTTGCTGTATGGCCACCACTGTGCATGGTCTCATACCACATTTGCAAAGATTCATTACCTTATCTTTTCATTGTGTGTTGAGCATTATCACATAGGTATTCATTCTATAATGGTGATGTTGGTCCACTATGAAAGCTGTGAGGCATGGATGTAACACCTGACTTGTTGGCACTAAGGTCACATGTAACTTAATCTGAATTCATTCCTTTTCTGCTTACATTGGATTTGCTGTTTGCATTCACAGATTCACTACTCTGCTTTGCACCTATGCAGAGTGTTACCTTAGCTTTGCAGGATAAGGTTATAACAGAATGGTTACAATCTAAGCGGGCAGCCTAATTCATTTTGTGCAATGACTAGGAAATGAGCTGCCAAGCCTTGCAGTGGTGACTTTACTGCTAACTATTTTAACACAAGAAAAAGTGATTTGGGAAGCGGAGTGTGTGAGCTGAAGGTCTCAGTGTGCCTCACAATTCATGAATTCACAAAAACATTGTACACAGTGCAATGAACGGTATTATGATGGCAGTTTTTCACAGAGTAACAGCCATGCAATTCAGTCTGTTTTACTTTCCTACGCAAATACAAAGAGCCTTAAAAGCCCTCACACACTATAATAGAAACCTCGGTACCACAGTGGTAGTTTTGTTTGCAAGTATTGCTGTGCTTATTAATGAAAATTACATGGGTCACAAAAATACATTTTAACGAGCTGTATATGTGAACTTATTTCTTTTCTAGTTATGGTAATGACACAAACAGCCAGGCTGTGGGACTCAAGAAGGACATTTCTCTTTGGAAAGTGTGCAAGATAATTGCAACACTGTGTTTCATGGAACAAAAATTTGTTCAGTAGAAAATATGTCGGCTTAACTTGTTTTTAAAACTTTTACACAACGCATTAATATGGGTCTTGTGGAGCTGGCAAAAACGCTGCTAGAGGACAAGGACAGTAGGAAAGAATAAATGCAATTGTACTATGTAGCAATTCTTGTTCTCCTTGTTTCTTCATGCAGTTTCCTCTTTTCTTTTCCCACGAGCTATCCCCACAGTGCACTGGGATCAAGCCCTTTAGAATTTACTTAGTCACGACAGGAGAAAGTACAGGAAGCAGTGTGTATGTGTACTTGTAATGCACATTATAGTTGGCCATCTCATCTCATTGGCCTCGAAGTCCCCGCTGGGGTGGCGCGCTCGACTGCTGTTCCCAAGGATATGGGATCAAATCCCGGCCTTGGCTGTCACTTTTGGATGGAGGTGAAAAACAAGGCACCCGTGTGCTGTGCGATATCAGTGCACGTTAAACCCCAGGTGGTCGAAATTTCCGGAGTCCTCCTTTACGGTGTCTCTCATAGCCAGAGTTGCTTTTGGACGTTAAACCTCACAAACCAAACCAAAGCATTGACCTCAAAATGCTGCTTATTCCCATCATGATCCCAGAAGCATGCACCCCCTTCCAATACAAAGCATCTGATAAGAGACTACAGGACAGCTTCCACCATATCAGTTAAGACCACAGCTGCGTCATCACCGTTTCACTTGAAGCTGACCCCAAGAGATGCCAGCAAACCATGCATACCAAGTATCCCGGCTAAATTTAATCAAACCTTAAATTAGGTAGACTGGTCTAGGCTAGTGAAACCAACCGAGAACTATTCAGAGTTGATTGCCCTAGTCTCCAGTGGCTTTCCATTTGCCATGGTTTTTCTGCAGGTAGTAAAAACTAATTAGTGACTTATTTATTGGCCCCAGGAGCAAAGCATCACCTCTAAAGTTGCAGATAGTGCTGAACAGCAGCTGCCCGCAATGTTTGCTTCATGGCATGATTTCCATAGCTGGCTTCCAAATCGAGCTTTCATATGACTAGCTGCTCACACATATCTCTCACCCACATCATGCAAAGCCACACCACGGAGAGCACTTCTGACAAAAGCCAATTTTGTTGTCCGAGCCACGTTTCGGGACATTGAAGAGGAATTGCTGTCATGCAGACACTTTATTTATTGGGTTTGTTGCCGTTCAAGACAGAGAAAAAAAAAGTTATGCAAAATAGAAGGCACCTTGGTGCAAACATTTCTGTCAGCTGTTTTGGAAAAGTTTTCTACTTGCTTATTGATACTAATTGTTCTTGAAACCAATAATTTAAATGTTAACTATATAGCCTTAGTCATTTTAAGGTTAAATAATGAAACACCAGCCTAGGCGAGGCAACTTTCAACAGCCCACAGCTGGATTATTTCACTGAGCTAGGGCACATCGATTTTCTGAAAGCTAGGACACCTGGTATATAACACACTGCATAGTCTTTTGTTTTTTTTTTTTCTCTCTTTTAGTTGTTTTAATGTCACAGCCACCTTCTGTTTTAAGTACATCACACGATATGCTAAGTATTGATTTCAGGAACTCTAGGATTAAAATAATGTGTTTTATTGCACAAACATTTCTCAGATTAAAATAAACTGCATTTAACCAACATCAATGCTTTCATAAAGCAGCAGCACAAAGAGAGCCCTCTGCAACAAACATGTAGTAACAACATGGCAAACTGCAGCTAATGTAAACACTTTAATTGCCATCATGGGAACTAATTACCCTGGCTCTATTCCCACATAGAAATTGCCAATAGCTATACATGTTTCATGCCAAAATCCTCATGCTTTAGTTTGCATGTTACAGCACTGAACTGCATCCAAGAAATCAATCAGTTGTGAGTGAGCTGTTTTTCTCTTCAGGAGTCTCCATTTCCTTTTCACACATCTGTCACATATTTCATTTTAATTTTCCTTTAGGGGAATGTAGTGGAAGGCAAAAGAGAGCTTGCATTGGTTTGAGGCTAATCATTGGTAGATCTTTTTCCATAATTGTTATCTTTCCCGGGTTGCGCTGGTTCAGGCTCCACTAGATTTTTTTTTTGTAGCTCTTTTCTGTATTGTATACATACCCAAACCGTCATATCACTCCTTTTTGAATGATTCTTTCAGCATTCATGATTTTAACGCCTGGTGAATGTCGCCAATGCAGATTCTTGTCTTTTATCCTCACTGCACTCATATACCTTGCCATCAGTGGGACCGGTGCGTGCTACTTTTGCAACTAATAGCTCTTTATTGGGCTGACTTGCACCCACAAAACAGTAAAGCAAAACGGTTTCGTCTATAGTAGCAATCGTGCTCATCGGTCGTCGAACTATGAATGCGCGTTCATTTGACAGTACTCAACTTAAATTCGGCGTAGAAACATCTAGATAAATCAGCGAAGGCATACTAGAAAAGTCAGAAAAGTGGACAGACAATGTGGTGGCAGCTACGAACCGTGCGAGCAAAAGCCAATTCAAATTTACAGTGGTGGCCATGTAAGCACTCAAGAACTCTACTTAAGCGCTACTAATTTGTAGCTGACGAGACCCCATGAGCACAACAAAAACACGCCATGGTGATCCCAAGGCAAGCGAACTGTGCCTAGGTGAGAAGTGATTTGGGAGCAGGCAGTGGTGATCGGAAGGATTCAATGTGCCTCAAAGTTCATGGGTTCACAAAATATTGTCCACAGTGGAACAGTATGATGAAAGTTTCACAGAGTAACAGCCGATGTGATTCATTCTGTTTTACTTTCCTACTGAAACGAAAGAGCCTTGAAAGACCTCACACTCCACAATATAAACCTTGCTACCACCGTGCCGATTTTGTTTGCAAGCATTGCCGTGCATATTAATGAAGAATACATGGGTCACAAGGCTCCAATAGGCTCTTGTTTATTGACCAAGTACCAAACTTCCATGTCAATGAAGTGTAAATGCATTGAAAGTTTCATCTGCAGGAAAACTGCTCGTATTAAGAGTCATTCACGTCCATATTAACAGGGTCTGTGTTAACGAGGCATAGCTGTATATGTGAACTTTTTTTTTAGTTATGGAAATGAGACAAACAGTGAAGCTGTGTGTTTTGAAACTGTGGGACTCAAGAAGGGCATTTCTCTCTGGAAAGTCTGCAAGACGATTACAACACTGCGTTGCATGGAACAGAAACTGTTGATTGCAAAATAAGTCGACTTAACCTGCCGTGAATACTTTTACACAACACATTAACATATGTCCTGTGGTGCTGGCAAAAAAATACTGCTAAAGGACAAGGTCAGTAGGAAAGAATAAATCCCACTGTACAGGGAAGCAATTCTTGTTATTTTCCTTTCTCCTCACACAGTTTCCTCTTTTGTTTAGCCCCCAGGTATCCCTACAGTGCACTTGCATCAAGATCTTTGAAATTTACCCAAGGTGATGACAGGACAAAGTACAGGAAGCAGTTTGTATGTGTACTTGTAATGCACACTGTATAATCACCCACATCATCATACATTGGCCTCAAAGTGTGTCTTGCTAATAGCCCCCAGTTACTTGGCGAATTGCACACAGACAAGAATGCATACAGAGTTAAATAAAATGAAAAGAGGCAAACTTCAATACGCAGCAAAGGATGCCAGTGAAAGATGCAAGCCACAGCTGCCCTTCCTTTTCCTCGATGTTCTTTCGCCCAACTTCAACATGGCCTTTTCCAAGTTTCTGATGCTTGTTGATACATTGCATTGTGTTCTTCGAAAAGCAAACTAACAACAAAAGAAGCTATATTAGGTTGAAAATGTTACTAGTCATCAACCAAAATCCCTTCTGAAACTTTTAGTTATAAAAGGTAATGACACCACTTAATAATTAGCAATGTTATCTATTACCTTGTGGTTTTGAAAAGAGAATCACCATTACATTCACCCTTACTATTTTTACTTGTCAAGAAAAGGCCAGAAATATCACTGTAAACCTATGTGCAAACATACGCATGCATGCTACGCACACACCTAAACGGCTTACAATTTCATCTTATTCTGTAGCATTGCTTGAGATTACAGGTTTGCTTGCAGTAACCACAAAGCACGGCTACTGTATATTCTATACGCTTGTCACCCTTATGCCATATTTTCTTAGTGCTAAAATGAACTTGTGCTAGTCATGTCTCGTTCCCATGGCTGCAGTGATTGCTGCCAATGTTAGTGCTGAACACTTAGTGCTAAAATGAACTTGTGCTAGTCGTACCTAGTTCCTATGGCTGCAGTGATTGCTGCCAATGTTAGCACAGAACACTATGTGTAAGCAAAGATTGCTGACCTCCTCAAGTTTCTTTTCATTATACATTACTCACTTCCTCCTATGCAGTGTAAAAAATTAGACAACAAATATTGCCACATAATCTGTGCTTTTATACCTATTTTATTTATACCGTTTATAATGCCAGCGGGGCTTTTAGTTACAATCGCAGCTATGCAGTATACAGTTTTGTTTCATACTGTACTATCTACATGCAGTTTCTTAAGGATGCTTCTGTATTTTGCCTCTTTTTATTCCAGTTTGCATACATTGCTTACTATTCTGTAGAGTTAGTCTTTCTTTATGCCAGCTTTTCATTTTGTGGTTTATTAGAAGGACTTAAAAAAATTAACTGCAAATTCGGTGCACAGTCTTATTCAAGTAGTAGTTTTCACCTGCGTCACCATTTAAAGATTGTGTGCACATCTAGAAGAAATAAACTGAATTCAATTTACCACAATAGAATAACTTGTACCAATAGTACCTGGAAAATGAATTTCAATGACAGCCTTATTTCTGTGCTTACAGGCACCAATGGAAATAATTTTTTTAGGCCATTGAGCACAGAGTGGAAGGAAGGTTTTTTTGCATTTGTTAAAATCTGTGCTCAAAGTGGAACTGGAAATCCACTTGAAGAAGTGGATAGATAACCTGCAGTAGCAACTAGATATATGACTGAAAATTTTAATATTAAGGGCTTTGTAAACACTTTTCATCAGATCTCATGCCTCAACCAGTCAGCACCTGAAGGCTTTGTAGAAACATAGCATCCAATCTTATGTTTCAGCCAATGAGCACCTGAAAATAGAGCCAATTGTAAAGCCAGTCTATGTGGGTTAATTTAGACTACAGAAATGACTGAACACATATCAAGATGTTAGTAAAGTCACAATCGGGAAGCACCAGTTTTACTTTCGTATGGGTGCTTTACAGTGTTCTGACATTTGCAACTGATTTCGGTCCAAAATATTGAGTATGCCTCACCAACGGTTCCACCTTATACTGTGGCCTTCCAGAGCAAAGGCACATAACCACTTGGTTTTTCGTACGCCTCATAAGCAAACAGTAAACAGCCATGGCGCATATAGCATTCCATGCTGCCTGTCCTCATCATGATCGCAAAGGCATACAAACCCCAATATCATGCATCTGATTTGAGCACTGCATATATGCCACCGACATTATTTATACTGGCTCAGTCTATGTACTAGGTCTCAATACAGCCTGACCTGTAAAGAATGTATTGGTAATCAAGAATGATACTTCACTTCATATTGAAGACAATGTATTTTGTCCAGGTGATTTCTAGAGATAAAATTACAACTGGCACAGCTCGTGAATCTGTCTAACAGCACTAACAAATGTAATACAGATTCTTCAACATATCAATGAAAAGGTATATTGACTATTGGAACACTAAATAGTAATCATGGGGCCAGTTCTTTAGGCACATCTCTAGAGTGCAAGCAGATGCTGGAAGCAAAGGCTCTGTCTTTGTAGATAAAAAGGTTGCAGAATTTCTGCCTTTTTGTTCAGCAGAGCACTGTTACATGCTATTGTATGCATTTCCAATGTGCAGTGTGACTAAAGCTGATGTCTCTTTGCTTTGCACAGTAACCTTCAAGCTATAGTCACTATGACCTGGCTAAGCATGACATAGTCCATGTCATGCATACATCTTAAATGTGTGAGTAATCAATCTCTTACATGTCACGGCAGCGGCAGCCACAGGGTTCGGTTCTAGGAGGAGCGAAAAGACTGCCTTTGTCTGTGAAATGCTCGTGCTCTGTTTTTAAATAATAAATGGTGAACAAAAATCTTTTACGTTAACTTGTTCTTTTCATGCAACTGTTATACATACATGAGCGATATTAATATATGTAATCATTTTTATGTTTATCTTAAAATATTACAGCTTGAATAATGCTGTGCTGCTTCCAAGGTCATTGCCTCGATTTCGAAACTAACCAGTAGGAAATTTTACTTGTTACAAAATGCTTCTTAAAAGAGAAAAGGGGGGGGGGGGGGGGACATCGGCCTCATAGGACCACCACTGTGTCATGACCGTTTCACTTGAAGGTGACCCCGAGAGGAAAGCTTAAATGCAATCAAGCCTTTAAATACGACAGAGTGGCCTAGGCTAGTGAAAGCAACTGAAAACTGTTTAGTTGTCTGTCCTAATTAAGGATAGAGGGGTTTTAGTCTGCCATACCTGCAGTGGCTTTTCATTTGCCGTATTTATCCTATTAGCAAAAACACATAGTCTGCAATTTTTACTTATCGCCTCAGGAACAAAGCATCAATTCTAAAGTTGTAAGTAGTCTAGAAATAGACTTACGTGCAATGTTTGCATCAAGGTACGATTTACATAACTTTACTAACCTCCAACTAGAGCTATCATTTGACTAGCTGCTCATGCATATCTTTCACACAAGGCACATGAAAAACATCATGGAGAGCATTTAGTCTCGGGACATTGAAGTGGAATTGCTGTTGTGCAGAAGTTTTTGTTTTGTGCTTGTTCCCATTCAAGATCATGAAAAAAAAAGTGCAAAATAAATAGCACCTGGGTGCACACATTTCTGTCAGTTTTTTTTTTAAGATAGTTTACTGCTTTTCTATTGATGCTAGTTTGTCTTGAAGCCAATGGTTGAAATGGTAATTGTATAGTCTTAATCATTAAAGGGTTCATAATGAATGCTGCATAATGAAACTCGAGCCAGGTAACCCTCAACAGCCACAGCTGGTGCGCCTAGCTAGTGGGCTAGCTATAGGCACAGAAGCTTTTTTTGAAAGCTAGGACAACTGGTGTATAAAACACTCCAAGGCTTTCCTTTAGTTCTGTTAATGTCATGTCAGCTTCTGTTTTAAACACATTACACAATATGCTTTGATTTTGTTTCTGCAATTCTTGAATTAAAATAATGTGTTTAGTTGCACAGTAATTTTTCAGCAGAAAATAAAGCATTTACCCAACAACTAGGGCTTTCATAAAGCAGCACAAATGCCCTGTGGAACAAATATGCAGCAACAACAGGGGCAAACTGCAGGTGATGTAAATATACCTTAATTACCAGCCTTGGCAACTATCCAGCCTCTATTCCCACATAGGAATTGCTATACATATTGCTGAAATTCTGATGCTTTAGCTTGCACGTATCATAAATGAACTGCACCCAAGTAATTAGCCAGTTGGGAATAAGCTGTTCGCCCATGCGTGCTAGCTCTTCAGGTAGTGTCCTTGGGTCTGCCAATTTTCTTTTCACACCTGTTCCATATTGCACTTTTTGTCCTCATGAAAAGGGGGGAGGGGGGGGGGGGGTGGACAAAGAGAGTTTGCACTTGTTCACACTTCAGGCTATTCACCTGTAGATCCCTCTCCATATCTTGCTACCTTTCCCGGCTGTATCTGGGCTAGTTCGGGCTAGACTACATTGTTTTTGTTGCCCTTTCGTTTACATCTTGAACTTTCACAGCATCCTTCTTCAGCTGTCACTTCAAAAATACCTTTCTGTTGCTTTGTTTTTATTTCCTGCTGGATATACGCATCTATATGCCTAAAAAAAATATTTCTTTGATAGACGACTGAGCACAACTTCTGTATGTGATAGGCTGAACATGTCACCACATAAGGTTTTTTCGTCCCCTGCCCTTTCCACGCCGAGGAGAAAACGCGCTTCCGCTGGACAACTCTCCCGCTGTTCTGCGCGACTTTGCATTGAAGCCATCTGGGGTAAGAAGGGGGCTATCTGGAGAAAAATAAAAATTAATAGGCTAGATGGTGAGAGAGAGAGAAGGGAGTACATGACAGTATTTTTAAGACCTTTTTGAAGTATATTAGTTAACATTAAGAGAATATTCTAGCTTCTGTTAGAAACATTACACGAGATGTTTTATTTAATATTGTTATCTGTGGGAAGTGATAAAAGATATATGCTTCTCGACTGACAGTAAATCGCACCAGCATTTTCATACAGCAGCACAATGAGCCCCGTGGAGCAAATTTGGGTCAGCAGCTAGAACATACTGCAGGAAGCACGCAGTGTGTAGTGAACTGCACATAATTTCCTTATTTGCCAGTAACTATATATACCGCCACATAACAATCGGTATATGTGTGTACATATGCTGTATGAATGCTTATGGTCTAGCTTGCATGCAATATTACATATATATATATATATATATATATATAGATATACCTATATCAGTCCTCAATTTGCTTGACAACTTCCTTCATCACCATATATATATATATATATATATATAGCATTTAAAGGAGCGAACAGTTTCAGAGTGCAAGGCAAACTTTTTTTTTTATTATTATTCATACTGTTGACATTTACGGGAATGTTGTCGTGTGTTGATTACTGGAATAAAGAGCATTAAATGCAAAGCGGAAGGAAAAACAATGCGCCGATGGTGGGAGTCGAACCCACGACCTCCGAATGTCGCGTTCAGTGCTCTTCCAACTAAGCTACATCGACGGCTGTCCTCCCCTCCGCTTGCTTGGGTATATATGTTCACTAACCGGATATATATATATATATATATATATATCCGGTTAGGATATGCACATGACTGCACTGCAGGCTGCAACGCCCCTGTTAACTTCACAGCTGCCTTTTGGACAAGTCTGAAGTCACCTGAAAAGAAACATAGAACAAAAAGAGAAAACCACAAGCACAAACAGGCAAAGGAATGAAAGAAAAATAAATGAAGAAGCTGCTATAAATGGCAAAGGCCACACATTTACACGAGCGCAGCACAGTGAGAGCTCTGAAGCGAAGCCAGTACATAAAACGTCACTGGCTGGTCTGGGCCTGGATCAAACAGACCGCTATGAGAGGGCCCGCTGAACCAGATGCAGACCAGAACCTGGAAGCGGCAGCAGAACAGCAGCACTGTTAGGCATTCAAGAGATTTTCACCCAGCATACAAATGGTCAACACATGTTGCGTCCTAGCGCTGTGCTGCCACTGCAAGCCAGAAATTGCTTGAATTCCTAAATGCAGCACATGGACCAGTTGCAGGAAGCCACTCACAATGCAGTGCGAGCTGTGGTGCCATGCCAGTACATGAAAAGTCACCAGCTGGCCTGGGCCTGGATCAAATGGATCGCTATGAGAGGGCCCGCTGAACCAGATGCAGGCCAGAACCTGGCAGCAGTAGCAGAACAGCAGCATTGTTAGGCATTCAAGAGATTTTCACCCAGCATACAAATGGTCAACACATGTCGCGTCCTAGCGCTGTGCTGCCACTGCAAACCGGAAATTGCTTGAATTCCTAAATGCAGCACATGAACCAGTTTCAGGAAACCACTCACTGCAGTGCAAGCTGTGGGCCAGGTCTCAATTCTTTTGTCTAGCTTTAACATGAGCTAACAGAGCAAACCTGAAAATGCCTATTGAATAAAATGTAGGCTGGAATTCGACAATGGCTACACCATGTTCACGTTCAAGGTAAATGTAACTTGCTATTTTGGAAGTACAATGCCAGCATCAAGTACTTTGTCCTGCCATGACACACGTCCAGCTTGAGAGAGAAAGTACTGCACGAACTTTTCTCGCACTGCCTTTGCCTGAGCTCCATAGTTGTTGCTGCTGCACCTGCGAACAGGTGTAAAGCCAGGACCTGTGCGCTCATCAGCTCTCCATTCACCATCAATTACTCGCCCATCCTCTCCCACCCTGTCAACATCTGCTGGGGAACAATACTGAAAAATGGTGTCCTCTTCGTCATCAAGTGTCCCCAGGTACTTATGCAAAAGCACAGTGGCCCATACTATTGCATCCACCGTTTTTGTAGAGGCCCTGATTTCCTCACGAAGGACCCTCCACCGGTTAGCCAAAATACCAAAGGCGTTCTCTACGATACGCCTTGCTCGACATAGCCTATAGTTAAAATTCCTCCTTTCTGAGTTCAGGCTTGCTCCTGGGAAGGGTCTCATGAGATTTGAAGACAGTGGGAAGGCCTCATCCCCAACTATGACTTAAGGAAGTTCTACAGAGGTGCCTGGGAGCAGCCTTGGTTCTGGTATGGACCAAGAGCCCGCTCTGAATTCCTTCCCCAGTTCACAGCTGTTGAAGAGGCCAGCATCCCCACGAGAACCGCATTCCCCAATGTCTACTTTAATGAATCGATATCTGGCATCACACACAGCAAGTAGAACTGTGCTGAAGCCACCCATGTAGTTGTGGAACACTGTTCCAGAGTTAGCAGGCTCCTCTATCTTAATGTGCTTCCCATCAATTGCCCCAATAGAATTTGGAAAATTACAAAAGTCTTCAAATTCAAAAGCTATTCATCTCCAGTCAGCTGTGGTTGGCTCTGGGAGATACAAGGGCTGAAGAACTTGCCGAAAGGCAATGCATGTTTGCCTCACAATACGGCCTGCTATAGAGTTGGAGATCCTGTACGACTTTGCTATAATCCTCAATGTGGAACCGTGTGCCAGGTACCTGCAAAAATAGGAAACCCAGTGAGTAGGACCAATGCAAAGCACTATTTGTACATGGAACAAACTTTTAGGCACAGATGTCATTCAGTGAAGCAGTTTATAATTTGGTTTACGGGTTTAACGTTGCAAAGTGAACCAAGGTTATGAGGGATGCTGTTAGGTTAGGAGGGTCCGAAAATTTTGACTACCTGGGGCTCGTTAAAGTGCGCTAACATTGCAATGTACACAGGCGCCTTGCTTTTTGCCTCAATTGAAAAGTAGGCACCACAGCCTGGATCAAATACAAATCCTTGAGTTCAGGAGTAAGTGTCCATCACCGAGCTGATGTGGTGGTGAGATACTAGTTCATATTGTTGAAAAGCATGAAATGCAAGCACAATCTCAAACAGGCAATACATAGGCATGGAACCACTCTTTGATTAAGAATGAAGTACTTAGTACAAGCACGAAGAATTTTGGAATTATTATTCTATTAGTCAGCAGATCACTACATCAGCAACCAATCATTAGCTGTAATAAAAGAATCGGCGTAGTCGGCGTCTTACTACACCTGCCCCCTTTGCTTCATATCTCAGAGCTGATCTGATGTCATAAAAGTCCTTGAGGGCAAGGAGCAGTAGTCGAAGAACGAGACTATGCAAGGCTTGGCAGTGGTATTTTTCTTTCGTATAGGTTGTGCCTACTTTGAACACAAAGTGCAGTGCCACTGGCATTCACACCACTAATGTTTCTGTTAACTAAACAAGGGAACATGCAAACAAATCTCGGAACACACTTGCTGCAATGCCTGAAGTCAGAGGCACTTTGGCAATGAGTTTCCTCAGTACCGAGCCAGGCCACTGAGCTCTTGTTCACTTGTACTGTTTGGTTTCGGTTTGTAGGGTTTAAACGTCCCAAAACGACTCAGATTATAGAAGTCAAAAGATTATGACATGTATTCTAGCTTTCAGTTCTTCACTGAATGCTTGGTTGATGCAAATACTAACATTATCTCACCCATCCATAAGCTTGAGAATGTGAGCTAGACCCAGTATATGTGATATGCTCTGCCAATATTAATACACGAGAAATGGAATCATGTGCCTTGTAAAAAGCCAGCAAAATGTATACAGCTTTACACTTGGTAAATATAAAAGTGCAGATTCTCACTGTATGGTTGGGCATCCAAATATCTGATCAACGAGGATCCAAAGGAAATTAATGTATGGACATTTGAGTGTGAAACCTTATAAAAGGAAGTAAAGTAAATGTGCTGGATGCATGTAAGTCCCCAACAGAGGACTCAAAATTCATAAATATTAGTTTTCCACCACCTTAAATTGAAATAACAGTATCAAGACCTGTTGCTTCCTTACGACAACGCAAATTTGCAATGCCCTGTCATGAGATATTTTATTATCGGACTGTTTTTTAGACTTACACAGTCCCTTTACATGCTATGTAAATATATGGCCTTTTGTTTTCCTTGTATTCGGTATCTATATATTCGATGTTGGACGAGCCATGCATAAAAAATTGCAGTATGTTTGCAAAAAAAGTCATCAATAGACACTGACATTCAAGGCATGTAATCAAGCTATGGAGATGTAAATTACTTAGGATCATCACACCCAAATCAAAACTCAAGCAAGTCTACATGTTTTCTTTGCAGCTGGGAGCCCTTTGTGTCAATAGGCCATGGTCAACATACTGCTAGAAGTATGCTTAAATATTAGTTCAGCATGATATGGTGGCCTGAAATTTTTATACCTTTTTTTTAGCCTAAGATAATAAGATAAATCAGGGGAGCTGACTACTTTTCTGTGTTTGCTGATTACTATAATTGCTGCAGCATTATTCTGCTGTGAAATTTTGTCAGCGTTTAGCATTTCCTCTTCAGCAGCTTTGGAACCACTTGACTACAAAATACTGACAGCAAGCTAAACAGTGAAGCAAATATTCACAATATTCTAACATATTTTCACATTTCTACTTAGCACTGGTAGATGGATGTCTTGCATTGTTTGTAAAATAAGGTATGTGCAATCAAGAAACAAACTGGGAGATCTCACAAAAAGCACATGGTGTACTAGACATGGCAATACTTGACAATATAGAATTGACCACAAATGTGAAGGAATGTTTACAGCCACAATAAAAAGTTAGTATAATCCAAAATGACATTCCTGCCTTCTTGACTGAGCAGATGTTGGAATGCTGAAAGGATGATTACATGCAGGAGCTAACCATAAGCACTTAAAAAGCTTACTAGTACAGCTGTGACTATGCACACAAGTAGAACAAGAAAGCCCATGAGGCGTTGTGCACTGTGAATTACAAGTAAACAATACATTTTTTTTTATACATGCGGTACAATAACTAAAGAGCTTAAAATGTGGATGCACCTTAAACAGATGACAGCATTCCATACACCTGCACATGGTATACGCTACTTACACGTCACTGAATTGTAAGAAAAAAAAACAAAAAAGAAAAACACGCTTACCTTAATGTGAATGCCAGCTTCTCCCCAGCTGACAAACTGACCACTGAGGCTTTGAGTGGCTCAATCAGAGGTCTAACTAACTCTAGGAGACTGTCAAACCTGCACAATAACAACAGCATAATGAAACACTTGTCTATTGAATAAAATGAGTTAGACAACCCCACGTTTCCTGTACGCAAAAAAGCACGGCAGATGCATGTATGCTGAGTAACAAGGGCGATATGCTACAGCGGCCACGGGTAAAATTAAAATTAGTTCATGCCTTTTACTGGCTGAGAAATTCATGAACGTGATGTTGGCCGTACTCCTTCGTATCGGGTCAGCCTAGGTAATTACCGCGAAGCTGAGGCAAAAAAACACACACAAAAAAACAATAATAATAGAACCAACTAGGCAAGAAATTGATGTCCATACTTTATTTTTTTTCATTGACGAGCACTTCCGCGCCTTTGGCTCGCTTCGTTGAAAGGCTTCGTTGAGGTTAATAATGCACAAATGTAACCGCGTTTGCATTCCCAGTTTCTTTCATAGTTATGAGTAAAACAAACTTAGTAATAAAGTTTTCACACGCTCTATGCTCTGACGGATGAAAACGCACTTCCCATCTCATGCATCCCTGACGCGAGCACACTACCTGCTCCGGCGTACTGCGCTCAAGAAATTCACGAAATACAGGCAAGGATGATATGAACATGTACTACTTACCTTTCCACAGACATGCGGAAGTACTGGAAGAAGTCTGTGCCGTCTCCGCTCCTCATGTCCCGCACCAACGTAAAATACTCGCAGAGTCGACGCCGATCTCTCAAAAGACGTTTTGTAGGCTTACACCTTTTACGTTGCTGCTGGTGGATTTCGTCGGCGGCGATGAACTGAGAAACTAAAGACCAATTGACATCGCTACTGGCGGCCATGTAGGTAGTCAGGCGCTCTGCTGAACTGCTACTCATGTGGTAGCTGACGAGAGCCATCGATCACACCAAAAGCCTCGACAAAAACCACGCCATGGCGATTCCGACACAGCCGAGATGCAGCACGCTAGAAAGGAAGACGCGAAAGAGCTCCGCGGTGGTCACGCAGCAGTTGGAGTATGATGGTATTGGACAGAAGGCGACGCCCAAACGCGCCAATCGGGACGCTGGAACCGTCCGGCTGACCGGCAGTCGGCAAAACGATCGTACAACACCCTTTCCGCACCACGTCCGCTTGAGGAAGAAAACGTGCGGGCCGCATGCGTGCGGAACGGGTCTAAAAAGCAACCGTACAGCGGCCTTTAGCCTGCCTTACATGTGCACTGTGCTGCTTGCAAATTTCCATCTTGTTCTACAAGTAGCCATGGCTACAGCGGTGTCCACTAAGTGACTGTCCGGGAGAAGCGCTGTGTCTCGTCTTCCTTTCATGTCCTGTTCTGCCTTGTGATACACTCGATCAATTTAAGAGCATATCGCGAGGCCTAGGGCCTAGGCGCGCTCTCCCTCGAGACCGGTCGTGGCTTAAGAGTGTCGGAGGCGCCGCGGACACTCTGCCTCTCACATACTCCTCCAACTAAACCAATCCTGTGCTAGCTGCATCCGCTTGACCCCTGCAGACGTCCTAACCTTATCCTCCCACCTAATGTTCTATCGCGCGCTGCTACGCTTTCTTTCCCTCGGAATCTAATTCGTTACCCTTAGCGAAAATGTCTGACCCATGCCCATTTTTTCTTTTTGATTTAGACTAGAATGCCATTGACTTTGCACGCTGCCTATTTCGAAAAGTTACGCCTACCACTTTTCGTACTTTACCTTTCTGCGTTGTCATCAACTAAAGTAGTTAGGACCTTTTTCGTTACCCTCAAGTTACAGCCCTATTGATGAATACCGGTAGGATGCAACCGTTTTAAGCTTTCCTCGTGAGCGATACCACTGCTAGCGGTGATCTGCAAGTAATTACCAAATGGGATGCATCCCCATTCAATTCCCCTCGTTATTTACCATTAATGACCCGGATCTGCGGGTACTACCTATTCCCAAAGTAGGCATATTCGCTACCCACTGTATTGAAAATTACAATAGGCAGTGAAAAAGACATTACTTACCAAAACAGCAGTAGCAGCAAAAACGCCGGATATGGGCATAAACGCCACTTGGTGTAGAGAGAGTAAGTGGGGCGAGAGACAGTGGTACGCATCGTGCCTGCTCTGCCAAGGCTCGGTTGGCACCGTTAAAAAACAAAGAAAAAAAGAAGCTGGCAAAGCAGCTTTGCGGCCCATAGGGCCTCGAAGTGTTGATGGCAGATGACGACTGAACACTTCACATGGGGTAGTGCTTTGTGATAACCTCCATCAGTCGAAGGAAGGGGTCATGGCAGCGCCGTCTACCATTTAGAGACAGCCACCAAAGCCACTCGAGGTAGGACTCTGTAAGCGCTGGGGTCAGCTTGCGGCCGCTTCTTAACAGACGGGCCTTGGCCTTCTGCCAACAGCTCTCAATGTCCTGAGTGTGGGCACCAGTGACGGGGTTCACAAAAAACTGTGAGTGATTAACGGTGTTGTGGGTGAAGTTCATGTTAACACCGTTGCTGTCCTGCAGCCCCGGTACACACTGGTACGCCGCCCGCTCATCACTGACTATCGTGGTCCCCGGTCGACCGTTGTCGGCAATAATCTTTCCCAGGGTCGCCGCGTCTCGTCGGTCGACTTTAAACAGGCGAAGTCCTTTGGTGGCCACCCAGGTCATCCCGAAGATACACGGTCCGCGGTCGACTACACCGCCATAGTTGTTCTGGCGGTGTGGTGGCACATTGTCGCCTGCCAAAAGCCGGCCACGATTGTATTTGCGTTTGCCCCTCATGAGGCATTCATCTACTTGCACTTCTTCCCCCGGTCCACCCATTGGGGGCTGCTCCGCGAGCTCCGCGCAGCAAATTTCGCGGACGTAATTGGTCCAATCCGTACACGTCTGCTTCGAAATCTCCTCGTTCTGCATCTCTCTGGCGAGGGACATGGATATCTCTTTAGACATGCAGAACGTCAAATACAGTATAGCTGACCGCAGCAGCTTTACGTTAGGACGGCCTAGGAGGTCGTTACGGGCAAAAAAACTGGCCGAATCACCTCCGGCGGCTTGTAGGCCAGCCGATCCTTGCAAAGCAGCGATGCCGTGAAGTTGCGACAGTTGCTTGCGGCACCTGTTGCATCGGAACTGTGCACGTCTTCCTTTCGTCGAAGCGCGATAGTACGTCACCACTTCGCCACTGCAGTTCGGCTTGGTGTCGTTAAAGCCCAGTTGGCCGCAAACTCCCCAGTACTCCGACGTAGCCGGACGGCCTGCCGATGTGGAGGAGGGATGCGGTCGCACAGTAGACGACTGAGGTGCGAGTTGCAAACGTCGCACCAATTCTTCTTGCAACGCTTCGCCCTCCATGATGCGGCCCATCTCGTTGAACTTTGGGTCCCAGCGAACCGACGACATCCTGAATTGGTGCAGAGAGCACAAACGCTTCGCAAGGTCTCACACGAAAATGGCACTTCCAAAAAGTGAAGTGACTCGAGTCGTCAGAATGCCGTGTGTAAGGGGTGTTATGACCCTGCATGGTCAGCACTTGCGCGCACAACTGTTCGCCTGTGGGCATGGATATGTGCTGTGGGTATGCGCTTTTGGTGCAAGGGCTCTAAGTGAGCCTGTTTCCATGAATATTTGTGTGAGCCTGCTTTGCTTTGTCAAGACCCTGCAAATGTCAAATTGGCCCTGTCAAGGGAACATCAAGAAAAATACAAAGAAACGTCGCCCTGTGAGAAATAGCCGGATGTGCTTTTGTTCAGTTGTTCATTGTCCAAAGGAGACCACAGAGTGACACGTCCGCTCACGTACAGGACAAGAAAGGAAAATGAGGAATACGGCCAATAGAGGAATTCCCGGGAATGCAGGAAAGATTTGCAATTGTCGGAAAGGGACAATGCTGGGAGCAGTATGGGGCGCGCACGTGCACTTGGGTTTCTGAGAAGGAAATCCACTTGCCGGAACCACCATATCCAATCTTTGCAGAAGAATAGAAATGTACCTCCTCTCCGTTCCCAAGCTCTACCTGCAAGCAAGTGACCACGCCCAACGAAACAATACCGGACCAGTCAGTGCATCAGACCATCAGTGCAGTAATGTGTTCGATTGGATGCCGATATCTGAGGGGCGTGCCCTGGAACTGGTTGGTCAGCATCTTCAGAGAGGGGCTGGACATAGGAGGTTTTAAGGACGTTGCAAAGCACGAAATGAGGCTCTGAGCCCTGGGCAAACGGCTCATCGAGACGGTTCTCGCTATGAACTCTTAACGCTTGCCATTTGGCTGATATACCCTTTTTTATGTAAAATAATTTGTCTCAAAGTGCCATTAAACCTCCTTGTATATATTTTACCAACTTCGAAGATTCAGTCCTTCATCAACCCCGAGTCTCTGCACGCTACCAGAGAATGGGCAATGGAAGATTGACAAAGGGAATTTGAAAGAGCAGAGATTCGAAGGCGGGGGAAATTAACGCCTTCGGAAAAATGCATGAGAATAGAAAACCCCGTCAGAAAAGCCATTGAAACAGCATGGCCTCAGTTTACGTGGCCCGATATTATCATTTGGCGCCATCATCCTTGACCAAAGTCAAAGGTCTGTTTTTAACCTCAAGCAGTTTTGTTTATTTAACTACAATCAAATCGTTTGCCTTGCTATTTTTTCTGTTGCGTGAAACATCGCTGCAGCCGAGTGGCAAGGCACCCAGCATACAGCTTTGAGATCGTTGACCCGAGGGCAATGGGGAGCCCGTTTCGTGATGACCTCCGCAGGTTCTTTCTTGTGGATCAGGGTGGTCCGCGATTCCTTACACGCTGGCGGTACTTTTTTGTTCTTCAGACAGGTGTTGAACGCAGCTGTCAAGGAGGCCGCTTAATGGTGTGTCGGCTTCTAGCGCGGATATACGAATGTTTTGACAGCGTTCAATCTCTACCAAAGTGCGAGCATTGAGCTAAGCAGGCGGCTGCCGGTGTCGATGGTCTCGTCCACGGTGAATGTGTCGTGGAACACGTTGACTCCTACAGGAGGTCAGGATTGTCTGGCTCTTTCGGATCATGGCGATCTTCTGGACTTACCTCTGTCCCTCTTCTGCTGGAGATTTGTTAGTGAGTGGTGTGCTATGCAGAAGCACAGTATTGAAGCCAGGTGTGCCTACGTACAGTAGCATTATGAATTAATTCAGGCAAGCATCTGTCAAGCAGAATTTTAAAAAAATATTTAGAAGCTTATATTTGCCTTAAAGCAGAACGTGATAGCGCTAATAGACCTTATGGCCTTTCTCGCTTGCTCTGCTCTTCTACCTGCTTACAACGAGACTGGCTCAATGACTTGTTTTCGTCTGTACCTCTGTGCCTGGTTATTTTTGTTCACAACAGAATTCGCTTCGATGGGTACGCCGTCTGAACGTAATTACTATCTCCTATTTAGCATACCGTTATTTGCAGCTAGCATTAGTATGTCTTCTAGTCACAATAAAACGCATCACCGAAGTCCTCCCTTACATCCTTGAACCTAAGAGCTTTAGTGGTTGTGCGGTGCTTGCAATCTCGCAATCAAAGGGCCTGAGTTCGACTCCCCATACCCGCCCTAGCTACCAATTTATTATTCCATATTCTTACTTGTCCGTTTCGCAGGATTCTCGTCACTAAATACGACTTCGTTTGGACATTTTCATGTTCTGCTTTTAAAAAATATCCAAGAATATTAAGAAAGCACCACAACTGAATTCTAAAAGACACGATTACACTAGTACAGGCACATAATTCGGGTTAGTTTTGAGCGGATAGCTGTATTTTCAACCTTTTGTGAGCAGCCGCCGGGTCAGAGGCAGCGTGCTCCCGACTGTGAGCCGGCGGGTGTGAGGTCACATTTACCCTCCGCAACATCATGGTCCCACGATCCCGCCCCCGCCGCCCGCGCAAATGAAGTTGGCTGACCGGCTACAGGCAATGTCGGTTCCCCCGCGTAGCGCTGTGCACAGTGCTGCGAAGTGTAGAATGCTGCATACCAGGGAGGTCGAGGGAGACGCGCAGGGAGGGCGCGTATTGCGTACAATTGCTTGCATGCTGGGAGGGAACCAGGAATTGTGTGCAGGAACATAAGCAGGAAAAAAAAAAGAAAAGAAAAAAAAAACGTCAGTCTGTGCACTTTGTGAGTCTCACCAGGAAAAAAAAATGAACAGGTGCGACGCGGAGCGTAGTAAATAGTGAGCTGAACCCGCGAGGCTCCGCCCACTTTCCCCATGACGGCTGATGGGTACCTAGGTTCAGCACGATCAGGGATTTCCCCAGCCGTCCCTGCTTTTTTGTACCTGTTGTATTTTTGTTAATAATATGCATATTCAAGAGTTCATTAAAGTAATGCTTAAAAATTTATCTTGTCATATTGTCATATCTTGTCAAAATATTTTATACTTGCTACATTTATGTGCCATTAACGCGGTAGTAATATGTTAGATCGTGACCACATTTCTTGCGCACATTTTTGGCATATTTTCGGCGACGTTACTTTCGAAGCAAAAATGTGCAGCATTTTGTTGTGAAGTGTTTTCCATCATGAGCTCTATTTTCGAATTGGTCATTTACTATGGTAAAATGATGTTGAAATAATGCTGTTCTATTGTCACCCCAGTTTCTAATACAGCCGATCCTCATACTTGCTGGAGCGTGTTAGGCATGTGAACAAAAAAATAATGAAGTAAATTGACACAGCCAAGCTGAGATTATCGAAATGGGGAGAGAGGGCGAATATTATGCTAGTAGACTATTTTTTACCAAAAGAGCTCGCCAGTTCATGGCCAAATGCAGGCGCTAAATTTCTCCTAGACCGTTTATATAGATTATAGATATATAGACCGTTTATAGATTATACGTACAATGAATAAATGTTGCTGCAAGTCAGCCCTGATGGTCTAAATTCTGTTTGCTTCTTCTGTGCTCTGTTCGCTGGTAATGCGTATATCAAGACACACACGAGACCAAACGTTGCACGAAGCATGCATACGGGTTCAGTATCACAACATGGTTCATCAGCTGAAAAGTCCTCTTGATCTTTTTGTTGAGTAATCGACGGCAGTTGAGCCAGCGGCGGCTTACTTCATTGTCTGTGCCGAAGCAGCATGGCAAAATGTTCGTGACAAAAACAATGCCCACGCCACCCAGAAGCTGCAGGACGAGGGCATGTGAAATGATAAATGAGACTTTATTACTGCAATTAAAAAGCGTCGACGATTTGTAAGATCACGTACCTTGATGTTCTCGCAAATATCTTGCTGTCTGAAATCCGGGTTGCACAGGTCGTTGCCGCCGATGTATACAATCGCAAAGTCTGCGCACCGCAGATCAAGGCGCCGCACGCGGCGTTTGTGAGACGCAAGGCGCCGTAGCCTCCGAAGCTGAATGTGCAGGTCTCTACAGATGGAATTAACCCCAGACGAGCCCTGCACAAACGCTTCAGCTGGCTATCGCCAACCAGTACGCCTCGCAACGTCATGGCGGATGATGGACGCTGTGGGCTGCAACAAACTGAAGTTCGCGCGCAGAGAAGGTACACGTGCACCACGCATACAACAAACCTTGGTTGGGTACAGTGGTTGTGGACATCCAGAAAGCTAGGGACCAAACAGCACTAGGTTCGATTCAACTAGGGAAGGCATAGGGACGGCTTGGAGTTGGGTTTGGCTAACTATTTATTCGCGTACGTGCGACAAGCATTTCGTGGTAGCTCGACTGAAAACGCTGATTGGTAAAAAAAATGTGACGTCACAAGTCACGCGATATTTTGTGACGTCATGTTTGGTTGGGGACACACGTGTTGTTTCCAGATTGTCCCTAGAGCCCCTGAATTCCCCGTGCTTTTGAGAGCAAGCGTGCATCGCGCTGCGCACTTACTCTGCCCGCCCTTGTCGGAATGGCTGCAGAGATTTCGAACCAGGGTTGGAATAATGCACGAGGGAAGCAGCTATAAGCAGTACAGCAGTATTATGCGCATGTTATGTGAATATATTTTACTTACTATAATTTTACTTACTAAAGAGACAGAAAAAAAAAGGCCTAGCGCGACGCATTGTGGTCGAGCACAGGCCTAGCGTTCGCTCCGGCAGCTACCCTTACACGTGTTTTGCGGTTCTTGCCCTAGGGTCTTAAAATAATGCAAAGGGAAGTAGCTATAACCGGTAAAGCAGTATTATGCGCATGCTATACGAAATATATAATTTTACGTTCTATCATTCGACAAATTTCTCTTAAAGAGAGAGAGAGAGAGAGAGACAAAAGGCCTAGCGTTCGCGGCGGCAGTTACGCTTACACGTGTTTTGCAAGTTTTGATGCCTTCGGCAGATTGATACGCAGCGCGACGTAAGTATAACGATATACCACGTGCATCGTATCTAAAGAGAGGGAACTGGAGCACGGGACTGCAAGCCTGCGGCCTGCCAGGAAGCAATGGGGTGGCCCTGAAAAGGGCCGTTTGTATGCGGAGCGCTGTATCGGCGGCTTGCAGTGGCGTGGCAGCGTGGCGAGCAAAACGTCCTGCACTCTCCCGTCTCGTGGCCCTTTGCCCTGCATCGCCGACACTGGTGGACCACGTACACAGATCCTGGTTCTGCCCTTGATGCTGCAATGATGTCGGAGCCGTACACTTTGCTTTAACGAGGGCCGCGACGATGATCTTCGAGAGCTGATCGATGCCGCGACCCCTTGCCACGTGGTAACTGTCTGCCGTGTATAAACAACGCCGCGGCTGCTTCGCAGCATCCAGGAAACGATGCTGCAAAAGAGTGTCGAAAAAAGTTGCGTTATGAACTCGACATTTTGATAAATGAGTACAAACGAGAAAACAAAGCATTCTGACCTCGGGCTTCAGATTGCGCCGCAGCGCAGCAGTCAGGCGCCGGTTCAGCTGCCTACGGTTGACGTTTTCACGCAGCGCTTTGCTCTCATTTTGGAAATACCGCGGCAGTATTTTAAACGCAAAGAAAATCCGTGCGACGTGCTGCTGCAGCTGCCGCACGAGGTCCTAGAAGCACGTGGGGCAAGATGAGCGGCACAGCACTTGTAAAGCAAATTGTGAGACTCTTTCGCGCAATTTATGTGTACTTTGATGTTGGCGGCGATTTCCCGCGGGTCATGACCATTATCGAGGTTATTTCCGCCTACATACAAAACAGCAAATTCGGCGTGCAAGCGCATCAGCGCAACCTTAACCGACAGCGAAGTGACACCATAACCGCCAAAACTGAAAGTCCACGTCTGAACAAACTGCGAAAGCCGTAGGCGAGATCTGCATGGGAACTTCGATTGGCTATCGCCGATGATCACACCACGCAGGACCGCCATCATCAGAAGAACGCACCGCAGCTAGACCCACGAACCGAATGCTGGCATATCGCGCGCGCCGTCGGAGCGACGGGTACCTAGGGATTCCCTAGATGGGTTAGGGACGAGAAAAACAAAACCAAGTTTTCATCGACGTCACATCCGGTTAAGCATCGAGCGCGACGCCAAAAACGTCACGCCAGGCCGCTGCGTGTCCACCAATCAGCGTTTCCAGCCGAGCTACCCAGAAATGCTTCTTTCACAAGAGCCCGCTAGGGGCGGCGATTGGAGAAATAATAATTAAAATAGTTACTTTCAGCTCATTTGTGTTCATAAAGTTAAATGTTTTGTCACTCCCAATGCAATAGCTACCATCTGCGCTGGAAATCTCGGGGGCAATTTTTTGATTCAGTATACGTTTAAGATTTTTGCGCGTTGACTTTCAAATACCTTTTGCTGCCGTCAGCCGTCGAGCAGGTCTTCGCACGCGGGACATATGCCATACAACAGTGTTCCCAAAAGGCCAAGAGTAGGCTGCTGAAGCGTCAGCACGAGCACTAGAGAATGGCATCTGCCGCTACGACTAATTTCATTGGGTTTCATTTTCACATCAGCTTTTTGTTTTTGCTGGTATGCTTCATAGCGATGAATGTGTCGAAAAGGAGTTATTTTACACCAGTCACATCGTGCCACTGGCGCCCCTCAGCTCCTCGCAAAGCCGTAGAAACGAAGCTGCTTGGATTTGCAGTTAAAGCACGAACTTGCCTCTTGGTGGTCTTGCTCGACAATAAGTCGCGGGGATTGAGAGCGAGGAGAATAGATCTGCGAGGTTCTACCTGGGAGATTGGACGTAGTTACGCAATGTACAATCCGCTCTGAATGATTTTAGGCCAGCGTGGACGGCCTTTTCACCCTGACTTCGTTTTTTTTTTATTAACATAAATTTACTGTTTTCCAGAAAAAGCCTAGGAAAGCAGAAGGGGAAATAGTGCTTGCAGTGAAACATCGACCGGCGCTCTGTTGGGACGCAGCGAGGATAAAAGCAGCTGCATCGGACTAAGAAACAAGCGACTGAATAAAGCGTAGATATTACATTCCACTAAATGCAGGCGTTGCATAGTTTTATGAAAATAACATTGTCGCCACCGTCTGGAAGAATGCGCCTTGAACGCTCATTACTTCTAAGTAGCTGCTAAGAGTAGAAAAAAAAAAAAGACACACGATATTACGTTTATACCGCTCATCAGGGGCTCGGCGGTTCTGTGGTTAAGCGACAGTGTTAGGGGTCACTTCTCAGTTCGGAGTCAAATTCAAAACACATCGAAGCGCCACCTACAAACCTTGCTAGCGCCGGTGAGATGCGATACACTCATTATTATTCCCGTGTGGCGCGATTGAAGGAAACATTTTATACCGTAATTATTGGGAGGAGCATGCCAGAACTGCGGAGGAAAAGCACCAAGTTTGCCTTTTGAATATATAATTATATTCTTTGGGGTCTATATATAGATGCCCTTTGGGTCCCTATATATAACATCGTGAACGAGCCCTGTTTTGAAGATCTCAATTATGCTTTTTTACTCTGTCGTTAAAATACGTCGCAACGTAAACGAACCAAGATACATAAATTAATTAAAAACATCTTTGCATGTAGAAAGACGATTGTCTATGAAATACCCATGCTCTCTAAATCTGAGCTGTGCAAGCTGAGTCATTTATTCAGGAAACACGAATTTCTGCTGTCATTCCACTTGGCGGACTCGATATTCTTATACGCGTTTTTAATGGCTTCAGTGTTTATTATGCCCCCATCTGAGGGACTCCTGCTTCTTTGCAAGTGAAGTTGTTTGCTCAGGTAGCGCCCGCATATACATAGCGGCTGAAGTTCAGGAGCCATAAAGCGCCACCCGAATGCTGCGTCCTTATGTACCATTTTTTGCTTCTTTTGTTTAGCAGGGGCCTCCGACGGCTGATAGTTTTTGGAGTCCATTCTTACCGTTTGGGTGAGCTCGCATCTGTCATCAGGAACTTGTAAATTCTTCCGCTGGTATTGAGGCTAGGCGCAGCCCTTAATCCTTCGGAATGATAGGTACACAGCTCAAGAATACATGAAATTCAGCCGCACGTTTGCAGCACTTGTGCGCAAACTTTTCTTAACACCGGTGATGCTGGCGCGCATTCGTATTCGACATTGTCCTCACTGCCGATAGCTTACCATAATAACAGGGATCTCAGCTCTAACGTACAGATGTTTCAATTGGAATCTTTTTGCGTCACTGCACATATTGCCACACGATATCCAGAGCTTAGCGTAGCCCAACAGTCGATCACACAAAATGAGTTATCCCGGTCTCAATAAAGCATTGTAAAACAAATTCCAACTAAATTTATTCAGGAAAAGGACAGGAATCACGACGTCATGAGCTACCGCAATACATCGCATCTATTTCTTGATTCGTTATGCACTCCGTCGACGCGTGGGCCCGCGCCAATCCATGTGCAGCAATTGAGTGCAAGAACAAAATACTGTCGCCGTGCGGCATCCCCTCCCGCTGCTGACGCCCCCCCCTTCTCTTTCCCCCCGTCGACCGTCCGATTGCATATCCCTGTCACGCTGGGATTGGCGGGAATACCCTCTGTGATGTACAGCCTCGTCCACTTCTAGCTAGAACACGGTCACTGCTTTCAAGGTTTCATTGCATCCGACCCGGCCACGCAGTAATCTAAATTGGCTGGCCATGTGAAGCAGCACATCCGTGTCTCTGTGTGCTTGCATCGCTTTGCATCGATATCTGCCTGCGTCAGATACAATGTTGCTTTAAAAGCAGTGACCGTGTTCTAGCTAGAAGTGGACGACCCTGTACAGTGTCCACACGCGCAATCACTGCGTTGTACGGCAATCACTCCCAAGCCAAGCGTTGTACGGCAATCACTCCCACAGGATGACAGCTCTGCTTGTTTAGGGACTACGGTGTGAGACATCACTGCTTCAAACAATTTATTTATTTATTAGTGTCACGAGAACATCAAAAATGGCGTCTATCCCTTTCGTGCTCCAATAAACGCCGTCTGTTCGCCGGTCTGCGCTGATCGTCCTGAAAAAAAAAAAAAAGGTCATATATCAGAACACTGCAACAAACATGGACAACGACCTGACTTCAACAACATGTGCATACTTTCTGAAACGTGCGGAAAGCCAAACAACAAAAGAATTGCCGTGCAAATTGGAAAGCGTGGCGACTCCTGCATTAGTATTCCCTAGCTCAGTTTCGTTATCAGCTCAGGAGCTGACATTTCATCGGTTCAACACAAGAACGGCAATAATATGGCATGTGTTCTCACGAGTTGTGCATAAGGCGAACCTTTTTTTCGTGTTTATCGCTTGGCCGAAGCGGCTTACATCCGTATTGTCAGTTTTTTTTTTGCCAGTTGTTTGAAGAATGTCGAACCAATTACTCACCCAACAGCACGCTATATAAGCTCTTGCATACCTCTCAAAAAAGCAATAATTCACGCGCAGCTTGCCGTGCACAAAGAGGCGATGGATCTGCAACGCCAGCACGCTTCCTGCGAAGGAATAAAAGCGATCATTAACATTTGCTGGATTAAACGCTCATAATCCCAAACTTACCCGTGCTTTGCTCCGGGATTCATCGATTCACAGAATTGAGAATTCGCCAGTGCATGGCATTGTGGGCTGTGCGGGCAACTGGCGGCAACGTCAACAACACGACGGCCGTAAAGCGCTCACGCAGCCACTCCACAATAAGTGCCATGGTGGCAAGAAGCCTTTCGGCATCACCCATGGTCCACGACTGCAAGTAAATAAACACAAATATGAAAACGCATGCACAATTTTTACTCATCCACAGAAGCGTACTTTGGTAAGGTCGTTAGACCTGACCAGGACGACGACCATGGGCTTTACTTTGGCCACCGTGCGCAGCCGATTCAATATCTGATCTGCCCTGGCGCCCGGAATAAGAGTAGGGCTTTCTGTGCGGTGAAAGTGTTGAGAAGACAATGCAGGTTCGGTACGTAGATAATAACTATAATTGCCCCTTCTGCAT
This sequence comes from Amblyomma maculatum, assembly GCF_055883805.1. Lineage (NCBI taxonomy): Eukaryota > Metazoa > Arthropoda > Arachnida > Ixodida > Ixodidae > Amblyomma > Amblyomma maculatum. The sequence goes on from NC_139349.1 coordinate 150,995,062, forward strand.
ATGGAAAAAGTAAAAGTATTCTTACCGATGTTTCGGCGCCTCAGGCCGGAAGCCCGCTCCGCTAAACGCATAAGCATACTATCACCATTTAATTAGTGATGGTGTAGTGAAGCGGGATTGTTTTGAAACATCTGCATCAGAAAATTAAAAAAAGGCTTAGAATTTGTAACGTGAGACGACAACCATGGGCTTTACTGTGGCCACCCTGCGCAGCCGATTCAAGATCTGCTCTGCCCTGGCGCCCGGAATAAGAGTATAGGGCTTTCTGTGCGGTGAAAGTGTTGAGAAGACAATGCAGAGCTACTCCCTTGTACACTGCAGTAATGGACTGAACATAACTGAACTGAACAAGACTGAACATAACAGTGTTTTATAAATTGCTGCAACATGCTGAACAGGAACATTGAAGAAAGTAATATGTGAAGTGTTGTCGCTTACCATTCAGGGAGTTGTCATGATGGCTTTCGTCATCATGTGTCTCTCCGGATACCATGTCGTTGAGGAGCTGCTGCGCAGAACTTGCAGGTTCCTTTTCACCTGAAAGGGAATAACCATACGATACGAACCATTGGTAAAAAACTGGCCAACATATGATCCAATAGAGTAACTGAAAGTTGTGCCAGGACACTAGCAAAGTACCACAGTGCAGACACTGTTGTCTTAATTCGCTGCAATGGTCCTTAACACGTGTCCTTATTTAATTTTCAGGTATTTTTATAACACAGTGAGCAAACCAGCTCAGCTTCTGGCACTTATTAATGCATGTAGAACTTTGTTCGCGTGCAAGCTTGCTGTAAGGCATATTATATAAACTCAATATAAATTATTTCTACCAGAATTTGCCCAGCAGTATAAAATATCCAGCGCAATTCATTTCGCATGCTGACACAGCGATACAAGTTCATAAGCCTGGAGGAAAAACAACATGCTTGAAAAGATCACTTGCAATATTTGGCTCTGGCACTGCATTCAGCGTGCGCTGCTTATGGTGCCAGGCAATTGTCTGAGAAGACAAAGCAAATCATCTTGGAAACAATTTCCATTTATTGTTGCTCCTGGCGGCTGTGCACATTTGCATGGAGATTTAAAGCAGGTGCGTGACGTGTATTATATTATTGAACTCGAGCAATGCTTAGTAAGCGAAAATGCAGAAATATGAAGAATCTAATTTGCACAACATGAGTTTTTTTTACTGTGGGAAAGCATCATCCACCACCACTCCTATTCGGAGCTCACGCGATCGGGAGGCACCGAGTCACTGCCGTTTCGAGCTGCTAAACATTGTCGTTTTCGTCACATATGGTAATTATTGTTCCGCTCGGACCATCCGCTATCTGGTCTACTTGTCTAAACAGAGGACGTAGTGACTTACCAGAATCAAGCTGTTTTTCTGACGCTGGAGGATTCGCAAAAGCCTTTGCGAAGGCCTCCATTTCTTGCAGTGCAGTGGAGCGCTCGTTCACTTTGGAAACCTCTTTGGAGACCGAGACCTCTTTGGACGACGCCTTGCTCTGTAGAGCGCGCGGCTTGTAGCCGCACTCCTGCGCCAGGTGTACTGCCTCCTGGAGCAGGAGCTCACGCGAGGTGTACTATTCCCGTGTTCCGGATCTAGTTGGGACAGGTGGATATATCAGCATCTTGGCACTGTACGCAAGCGTTGAAGGATGGGGGTCGAAAGTACTCACCTCCTCAGGTTCTCCATGTTATCTGTCACGAAGTGTAAGAGGATTAGATCAAACCTTTCTCTTACACTTCGTGGAGTGAAGGTTTTTCCAATGGCAGCGCACAATATGGCCGAAATCTCCAGCCACTTGCAGGCGTCGTGAAATGGGTCGAGCTCCAAGACACTTTTCAGTATAATGATGTCATCCCCCGCTCTGAAGCGATTACACGTGATGTTTCTTGACTAGGGCAATGGCTTCGCAGCACTCAATGACGCCATTCCGTTTTTTTTTTTTCTCTTTCGGGATGGCCGGGAAAACTTTGGGACGACGGGAAGCACGTGCTCACAGTAGAACGTCGTGGTCGCCAAAGGCCAAAGTATTCGTTGGCTCTGCTTGGCTTCCCTTATCCTCTCTCTCTGCTGAAATCTCATGAGATCTCGCGAGATTACGGCAAGCTGGACGTCCAGCGGCATACGTCTCCGGAGTACGTCTCCAGCGCCTGTACGTATTGGCAGTTTTCACGCATGCGCAGTAGGCGTCCGATACTACGTCTGTACGTCTCCGGCAAACGTGATACGTCTCCGGTAAGCTAGATATCTCTATTTACGGCAGTTACGAGGGTTTACCTACAGAGGGATTGTGAGGATTGGCAACCAGGTTTGTCAGTTCTTCGATTTTCCGTACCGTTTCCGCGGCCTCGGGATGTTTTTCTTTTTGTTTTCATCAGTGATGAACTAAATAGTCTGCCTTCACACATTCGTGATGACAATGTTTGCAGACAGTGTAGGTTCTTGAAGACACAGCGCAAAAAAGACGGGGACAACTAACACAGATGTAGACAGGACAGGCGCCAGTACTTGTCTAAAAGGGGCGATCCCCCCCTCCTCCCCTTCTTCCCCCATCTTCATTGAAACCGGTGATGAACCGACGAGAGTATCTTATTTCATTTCATTTATTTTACTCTCAAGGCCCGAGGGCATTTAAGAGGGGAGTGGTAGAATACAATAGATATATATACAGTGTAGTAGATATGCAGTTATGTACAGGGTGTTACAATTCTAATCATGCAATATTAGCTAACGCGAACAAAAATGCTGATGATCAATGATGGAAGTAGTAGTTCCGAGATGGTGGTTCTAGTCCTTTCCTGTTCGCGGGAGGAAAGACTCGGCTGCATGCTTAGGTTTAAAAAAGGAATACCGATTTTATGTGAATGATCAACTCGTGGCGAAACATATGATAGGAGAGGTATAAGGTCGCTGCGCAGACTGGGGTAATGAAACATTATTTTATGAAGTAAACAAAGACGAGCGGTTATAGTCCCGAAGAATGAAACGTCCCGAGTTATTCTAAATTAGTTCGAGGGTGCTGATTAGGTTTTCAGTAAAACGATCCCAAATGGATGCAGCATATTCCAACTTACTGCGAACTAGAGATTTGTAGAGCAGAAGTTTAAGTGAGATGCGAGCAGAAAAAAAGTTACGACGAAGGTAGCCGAGAGCGCGGTTGGCATTGTTAATTACGGAAGTGATGTGAAAAGACCAAGTTAGATCCCTTGTTATGTGAACGCCTAAATAGCGGTATGAAGACACTTGTTCAAGTGCGATATTATTAAGATAAGAAATGGGATGGGCCGAAATGCGCGACACACGCAGTACTTTACATTTGGGTATAGGGAACCCAAGCTCAAGTTTCGCCGCGCGATGGCAGCGCCGCATTCCTGGCATGGTGGCGAAATGGGAAACGATGGGACGTCGCCGTAGCAGACGCTCCGCTAGCTCCCTGTGCACGTGCGGCGATCGAGTTGCGCCTGGTGGTTATTTGGCGATACAAAAACGCTTCCGCTGATGCGAAACGGAGGTACTAAGTAGCATTGTGTCATGGGTAGCCACAATAGTAGGCGAAGCGCCAAAAGACGAGGCTCACGTGTGGAACTTTGCAGATTTCATTGGAAGCGTTTCCACAAGACCTGTTTTCCAACCGCATGACAGCATTCTGAGAAGTCTGGCGTTCTTTGTGGAAACGAAAAGGGCCAATTTTACCCTTCTCCATAAACTCAGAAATGTTCGACAGTTGACAAAGACGTCTTAGAGAGGCATCAAAAGAGTACAATGGTTTAACACAGTGAAAGGGGTAGAGGATTATCCTGCTCTTCGCTCCGCGCGTGTCTTGCTTTGCCGATTTTCTGTGCTCTCTCCCTGCTTTGCGAGTGCTCTGAAAGCAACCAAATCAACAGATATCCAGCGTGCGACGTCCGCGATCGATAATGATGTTTGAATGTGCCCTACGACCAAGAAAATATCTAGGAACGAGGCCTTTTATTTTTTTTTTTTTTGGGGGGGGGGGGGACTTGCTTGACTGAGCCGCTTTTACAGATTTCCGCAAATTGGCCAATAAATGAACCAACATTATTATTATTCATAACCAAGATATGTTGGAAGTGCAATACAAAAGCGATCCTAGTTATGGCTCGATTGACACTACTCGCACGGAGCACCCTATTCGCGTCTTCGCGTCACAGGTTTCGTAAATGCAAACCAAATATAAATAAAGCACAACCATTCAGTAAGAACCGAAATAAAGCACGACTGTAGTACGAGCTTGGATTTCACCTCCCTTCCGAGCCAGCGAGCCAGCGGAGCACGCATGTGCTTTTGAGACTGCTAGCGTTCGTGCCTTTGAAGAAACATCTCCTTCGGACTATAGCTTATTCTTCTACTGCAAGATTTGCTTTAGTAACATCGTAATAATAAAAACAAAACCGTATATAGATCTCATGCTACAGGCCAAAACAATAATCAACAAGCGAGCAACTTTATCTCAGAGTACTGATAATATTTCCGCAGTTTTTAAACATATTATATAGTTGCATAGCTGACTTACCTCGAGATAAACTTCCTACGTTTTCGCTAACGTGGGAAACGCATTCACAATTTACTCTCTACAGTGCTGACGTGAATAAAAATTTTCTCGCCTATAATTACGTTTCCTCCATGGAAATACGCGGCAGGTTGTCCAATAATCAAGACGGAATGCAGGCGGCACGTTGCGATGCGCCTGCGGGGGCGCGTCAGGGCGCGTCAGGGCGCGTGCTCGTTCGAGAGAAAGCGCGCGGCGCACGTCGCGAAGGCAGCGAGCCGAGCCGGCGGCGTCCCAGTGTGTGTTTTTCTGCCACAGATGGCGCTGCCCTTCAGGAGCCGCAGCGCCGCCCAGCGATGCTTTGGGAGCCTATACCACTTCCGAAGAGCGGCCGCCTAAGCAACCGTCATAAATAAACTCGCGTCAAGCTACCCTTTACCTTGGCCGCCCCTTGAGAATCTCCCCCGCGACAGTGGACCCGCGGTGAACACTTCGTTTCTGGGAGAAGCCCGCAAACTTAACTCCCCCTTGAAATGGGAATTCTTCGGCGACGAAGGTGATCTATATTTAGTTGCATTGACCACGTGGTACACCATACACAGATTCCGTCAAGGTCTTTTTGCAAAAGAAAAGTGTATTTAGAGTCATTAATTTCACGAAATAATACGCAGTAATCTGCAAATAAATTAATGCTAGAAGAAACGCAAAAAGGGAGGTCATTAATATAAATTAGAAACAGAAGGGGCCCTAGGACTGAGCCCTCTGGAACCCCAGAGAGCACGGAAGACAATGAAGAAGGAATGTTATTAGCTAGTACAAACTGTGTTCGGTTACAAAGAAAATATTCTAGCCATGTTAAAACATTGGGGTGAAGATTTAGCTTGCTCAGTTTAAAAAGAAGTAGTTTGTGACTAACCTTCTCGAAAGCCTTCGAAAAATCTAAAAAACTACAGTCCGCGCATGAACGACGATTAAGAATAGTGTGAAGTTTGTGTGTGAACATAAGTAATTGTGTCTCGCATGAAAATGATTTGCGAAAGCCGTGTTGAGCGTTAGTGAAGGAGTTAGATTTAAAAAAGGTAACTATGTTAGTGTATAAGATGTGCTGAAAAATCTTACATGGTATTCTGGCTAGCGATATTTGGCGGTAATTAAGAGGGGAATTCGTACTACCTGACTTTGCAGCGGAACCACCTTCCCGATCGTCCAGTCCGCTGGAAGCTCAGATGTATCGAGTGACTGCTGAAATATTTTGGAGAGGATGATCGCAGCGTCAATTAAATCAGCACCTGGGCTTGCAGAAGGTTTAAGATTTTCTATTATTTTTCTATCCCTTGGGTCTCGAGGTATATTGCATCCATCATTGAAAATCAACACTGTTCTACTGAAGGAAACGTGATGTTTGGACAAAGTACAAAATTACGACAAAGTTTCATTCAGAATTTGAGGACAATCAGTATCAGCGATAGTCGAGCAATTTTCATCTAACAGTTGAGTTGACTGATTTTTATCGGGATTGATGGTACGCCAAAATTTTTTGGGATTATTTGTAGGCATGTTCGGCAGAGTGTGCTGTAGGAAGTGAGCCTTTGCGTTTTTTATTGCCGATATATACGCGCTATTTGCCGCTTGATAATTTACCCATTTAGAAACAGAGTTATATTTTCTAGCAATGCGTTAAAAGCGTTTTTTTCTGTTAGAAAGCCTTTTTACGTGAGCGTTATACCACAGTGAATTTTTATGAGTTTTAATGGTGCGTAGAGGGATATATCTTTCTGTTAGTTCGTTAATTTTAGCAATGAAAATGCTCCAGTTCACTTCCACCTGGCGGTTATTGAAATATGTTAAATATACATCGACAAATGAAGCTAGCTCTTCATTAATGGCCTGAAAATCAGCTCGGCTGTATTCACGTATGCGCTTGATTTTCTTTTCAGCATTATTCGATGGAATGCAGAAGTTAAGAGAGTAGAGAGTGGTCACTTATGCCGGGCATGCAGGTCAAGTGAGAAATGAGATCAGAATGGGATGTTAATACCAAGTCTAAAGTGTCAGCAGTGGTATCTGATTCCCGGGTTGGTAGCGTTACTAGTTGGGAAAGGGAATAAAGTGAACAAAGGTTCAGGAATTCATTGCCTTGCGACGATGGGAATGTTTTAATAGTTGATTCTAAAGACCACGTCAGCTCAGGAAAGTTAAAATCATCCAACAAAGTAATGGGTGCTGCAGGATAGCGCGTAACAACAAGGTTAAGCACATCATGTAGTTCTGATGTGAGCGTGGAAAGATAGTTAGGAGGTCGATAGCATACACTAAGAAGGTATTTTTGATGGTTTAGTTCCATGCATGCCCAAACAGAGTCTAGGTTAGTTTGCAGAGGAATGTGATAGGACTGTATTGATTTAGATATAGCCAGCAAAACACCACTGCCTGGTGGCAAAGTGCGATCGCATCGATAAACTGAGAAACGGGATGAGTCGTCAAATATCTCGCTGTCGTGTATATTAGGATGAAGCCAGGTTTCTGTTATTGCGATAATATGAGCCTCGCACGTGTCGACAGCGGAATTAAACAATTCACGTTTATTAAGAATGCTTCTTGCATTCGCCAGGAGAACATTCAGTAAGGTCGAATTTTTCACAGAATCACAAACGAGTCACTTAGGACTGGTGGGTGGAAGGGACTGTGATGAAATAGATGGACCAGCTGTTGGCAATGGTTATGCACATTTTCTACACATTGCCAAGCAGAGTGTCACTGGTTTCTTCTTCTTCCTCAGCCTGGCCATGCACAATAATGTTATTGCGTCTTGAACGATTTTCTAAGTCATTTGTACGATCCCCAGACATCTAAAAATAATTCCGGGGATGGTAATGTTCAAATTATGAAATCATTGTCAAGAAATACATGTGCTAGTTGCATAGCGGAGCATATTTGGATAACTGCTCGTGATGTTTCACTTTTCTGGTCGCCTTATTGCTCAGAATACATTTATTTCATTTACAGTATACCCCTCAGGGAGGCATTACATATATTTCGCATATATTTCACAAAAATCATGTTGCGCTCAAGCTCTCGAGTGCTGCTACTATGGCAGTCCGCTTTCTCAACGTATGTCTCTAGCTAAAAATGTCGCAACAAGAGCGCATGGGGAGACACGCAGCGGCGAATGGTGGCAGGAGCGCGCGCTGCCCTGGCTGCGGAGCTGGTTATGAAGGACAACGCAGACGGCGACACGAAACGCAGGAACGGGCGCCTAAGAGCTGTGCTTTAAAACAAAAACAAAAGCTGTTCAGCACGCCCAATGGCCAAATCGGGGCAGCGCGAGGAAGTACATGTCCGGACAAATTCTAATGGAAGTAAGTAACCGAAATGACGTCTTGCATTATTCTTTTGTTGCACATACAATGACAGAAATAAATCATTTGACTCTAAACAATGCCCCAGTGGTAGCCAGTTATGCATTTTGCCGTAGTTAGCGCGAGTGATTGCCGTTCTATGCTTGTTATATATGAAAGCAGGTGATGCTGGTAGTGAATAAATAATTAAATATATAGAAAGTACACTGCATTCGCAATGCAGCAAAGACGTACCTCTAACCAATGAAGAGGACAGAGCAGATTCAAAGGGGAAGGAGTGGTCTAACGCGCTTGCGAAACTAACCCGCTTCTACTGGCGACGTCGCCTCGTAACTGCCTGCTACGCTCCCCCCTCCACCTCATTTCCCCCAAAATTTAGCCTGAATGCATTGCGGCAGCTGCGTGGTGCTTACCCTCTTGGTAGGTATTTTACACTCATTTCGCAGTGCATACTCTCTTCTCTAAGGCAAAATGAAATTGACTATCACCCTTTTCTCAGCTCTCACTAGGTTACCAACACCAGTTTCTATTGTTAGAAAAGCCCGAACTAAAAAAGAAAGAAAAAAGGAAATGATTACTGTTGATTAAACCGACTTTAATGCAATTTTATTATTTGCAATAACGTTTGATAAAAGTAGTTCTGCGCCAGAGGGCTCTCAAGGGTATCGTGACTCCTACTATAATTGCTATAACTTCAAACGTGATAACAGCTCTCAAGATGGATATTAAAGGAAAGACAATACAGGTGTCGATTTCAGCCAGAGTTCATGTCGAAACCACCAAAAATGGGTACTTCGTCTCACAAAATGTTTTCAGTACTTCGAAAGGCCGGGGCGCCATGGACCAAGTGCACTAGGACACTTCCGAGCGAGCGAGGCGAACGCGTTTTCTTTTTTTTTTGTAGTTTGTAATTAATGTACAAAACTTCCCCTGCACTTTCTTGCTATAGCTCCCCTCTGCGCTTCCCCTCGTTATTCTCTCCCCATCATTTTGCTTTCCCGCCGGCTGCAGCTCGGATGCCTAAGATTTTAGATAGCAGTTGAAGCGGCCGGCAGCACTCTTTTCCTTCCTTTTGTTGGAATAACCACTACTCCCACCACCTATAATAGGCAATTGTGCTCCCACCTCCGCACGGCAGCAGTGGAAGGGGACACCGAGCACACTACTTCGTTAGCAGACGACGCGCGCTTGGGGACCAGTCATAAAATATCCAGACGGCCTTTTTTCATGTGTCAGGATTTTTTTTAAATGCGTGATAAGTTTTCCCGAGCCACGGGCACACACACACCGCGAAAGCGAGACAAGCAACTCAAATCATCCACCGCTCTACAGCGCAAGAATGCACGGCTAGGCAGTGCTGACGCGTCATGTTTTCCAACCAAAACCAAACCGCCTACAGAGGGCGCTAGCGGCTAAGGCTCCTTACTAGCAGCGCCATCGTCGCGCATGCGCAGGAGCTTTTCCGCAAATGGTCCAATCCTCCGCCGGCTTGTACACCAGTGGATCCTCGCAAAGTAGCGATGCCGTGAAGTTTGGAAAGCTGTTTTCGGCACCTGTTGCAGTGAAACTGTGCACGCCTTCACTTCGCTCAAGTGCGATAGTACGTAACAACTTCGTTACCGCTGAGCCTGTTGTCGTTGAAGCCAAGTTGGCCACAAATACCCCGGTATTCAGACGTAGCCGGACTGCCTGCCGATGTGGAGGAGGGCTGCGGTCGCACGCTGACTGAGGTGCAAGACGCATACCTCGCGCAAATTCCTCTTGCAGCGCTTCATCCTGCATGATGCGGCCCATCCCACTTGGGTCCCACCGAACCGATGACATCCTTAATTGGTGCAGGGAACACGGACGCTTCGCTAGAATTATGCGGGAATGGCACTTCCAAAAAGTGAAGTGATTAGAGTGGTTAAAATGCCGTTTTTATATGCGCTTGGGGCATGGACGAAAGCGAGAGTATAATGTAGGAGAGGCGACTCAGATGCCTCCACTGCGCCCAAAGGTTATTGGCTGCGCCACAGAAAATATCCCAGCAGTCCTTGCGAAAGTACATGACTCGGCTCTCGGCGAACTCGAGCGACACAGGTCGGAGAGCGATGGCGTCATTCCTTCTCCGATCTTCCAAGCAACGTTGATGCGCGTCATGTGACGCCGAGCTTTCGGAGAGGCTCAGGGCGAATTTCCCGTAGCAAACAGAATTGAGGTAATCATTAGTCTCCACGATGAAAGGAGGTTGTATCTGAAGGCTGCATGTCTGTGTTACGCAGGTGCCGCTGAGTCACTTCTTCGCTAGAGAGGATTCACCATTGCAAGCCACCATATAATAAACCAAAGAATTTGGTGCTGTCTCTCTCCATTCGTTGCCCTGCGCACCATCTCATTAGAAAGCTGTCTGCGTGTTTGTGTGCTTTCACTGGAAACGAAAGTGTAGAACAGAAGAAATGATTTTTGTTAGCCCCTGCATCACCCATCGTAGGTGAGGTCAACCGAGTTGAAAGGGATGATGCAAACCTAAAAAAAAAAAAAAAAAACCTTTAGGCGTAAAATAATGGAAGGTAGAAAAACGGAAGCATCAAAGAGTGTTCTAGGCCCTCGTTTCGTGCCAGCGCGAGGCACACATAAGCGGCCACATCTGCAGACCTTGTGGCCTGTCGGCCGGTGCACTCACATCCTAAAGGTCTGTGATAGGCCTTCGAACCATATTGAGAGACTTAGTCGACGCTTTTTCGACGCATAGGGGCATGTTACATCAATGATAATCGTGGTTTCCCCGCGCGTCAGAACAAGATCAGGGTGGAGGTTTGTGTCACACACGGGCCGGTTCTCGTGAGTGACGGGGCGTCGCTTCTCGGCGGCTTTTTTTCAGCCTGTTGACGATCCGGTTGTGTCGTCTTCTGCAGGCGACGCTTTATCGCGTCCGGTGGCAGATAACGTGCGGAAGGATTTCCTTTTCTTGTCCACATCTCCGACACCGCTGGTCAGCAGCGACATTCCACCAACTGGCTCCATTCAGGGGCAGCAGGTCCAGCCTCGCATTGTGCACGAAGCGCCAATCGCAGAAGCGAGTGAAACGCCCCGTCCTCATGAAGCATTCCATCACTAAGCCCTGGTTAGGTTTTTCTAGGAGAGTGCCATCTCGTATGCGCATAGCGATGCCCGGAAGTGTCATCACCCTTTTCGTGCGCTGCTTCTGCGAGACGGTCAAGTCAGCTTGCATCTCCCACGTGATCGCCAGCCGCGGGAAAGTTTTGCGAGCTTCCGTCCATGCTCCGTGCGCTGCTGTCTGGGGAGCGTGCGTGGCGTCATCCGGCTAACAGAAGGGGCGAAAGGTGGACACCACTACCTTTTCCAGTCAGCGATGCGAGCGGCATGGCGTTTTCGCCGAAGACGGAACTAAACACCACTAATTATGGGTTGCTCGACCTATTGCCGGGTTTACCAATGTCATAATAGCAATAAAACACTGCAGACAAGGTGCCGAAGATAAAATGTTATCGTTTTTCTTGAAGATCCTACAAAAGAGAAAAGAGGGAGCGCTGGATTCGGGCAGAACTTTCGCGCAACATTGTGCGTCCTCGATAGATATGCCCCTTCAGTACGAATAAAAAGAAACAAAGAGAGTAGTTTGGACTTTCGTACATTTATTTCTTGCAGCTAACAACACAAAACCATTTCTGAAAGCAAAGTACATTAAGTAGGAAAATAGAACGAAACTGTTTCATGAGGACGCGTGGCGTTAGATTTTGGTAATAGGTAATTAAAGAAAACAAGCAAAAAAGAAAGAAAAGAATGCATGTCACGGAAGCACCCGAACTGCGAACGAAGATAAAAAAAAAGGATAGGGAGAGGATGGCGATCGGAAATACACGACAGGGATAGCATAAAATGACAAGGTTAGCTTTGTACATTACTTCAAAATATGGAATGCCCTTGGACGTTCGTTTAATTAGTAGGAAATAGCTAAAATAAAAATCGTCTATCCTTGGTACATACCCAGCAAGGAACGCTTCGTCTTTTTTCGCGATTCGAGCTATGCTTTTTTGAGGGCAATACGCAAAGCAAAGCAGTGCCAATCCTCAGGACATAAAAATGCAGTAAAAAATGCGTTTTACGCAACTGTGATAGAGCATTCGTATTGTGCATGTATGGTAGGTGATTTTTTTTTTTGTCCTGGCCAACCAGGCACTATCTCAATCGGTTGAAACGTGCTGCCCGATTTTACAATGCAGTCTGTAGGAGGCAGGCGCCTCTTTACGGCGCATTCACATTTCCAAGTCAGGTGTCGCAGGGCGGATGCGTGAAGAATGGGACGAGACCAGTCACGCTGGAGAAGCAAGGCGCTGCACAATCCCTTTCATCACCTATTTTACTAAAGCAGGGGTGGTAGTCAACCATTGCACCCTTATGACACACTTCTCCCTGGCTCAACTTGAGGTTCACCAGAAGCTGACACGAATTTCTGGGAGTGGTAAACTTCAGCCGCTGTACAGCACATTTTCTGCGTAATTTTACCTGTATATTTACCTGTAATCTGTAAATTTTGTTTACCTAAAGGCGAATGTCGTAGTCAACTCTTTTATTTGCTCAAAGCTCCGCTGATATCGGGCGGCCTCACTGCGGCGATTGCTTCGTGACTGCCATACACATGATTGCTCGTATAAAGACATGTCCACTTTTTAAGCTCTCTCCTTTCTTTTTTTTTTTAATTTACGTCCATATTTTCAATCCGTTGAAATCCGAATAAAAGCCGGCATTAACTCGTTCACGGTGACATTCCCGCAATGATGTCACTGCGTGTCTGCTATGCGGACGGGTTGCCGGAAACGCACTGAGCGTACAGAGTGCCATGCGGAGGCGCTGGCGATGCGGTCGCTGCTGGCGCCACCATTCCAGTGCACGGAGACTATACGGACTGGAGCTGCGTTGCCCTGACTCTGAAGACCCCCTCCATCTTCCCGGTCAGGTAGGCGGCGATGCACTCTTCGGTGGCTGGTCGGTGAAGTCGCTTCGCTGTGATGGTGGTGAAAGCCCGCAGCGCTAAATCTCGTTCCTCTAGATCAGGAGACGAGAGGATCTTATATGCGTTGTCGATGCGCCAGATGTCACCGAGCCCGATGCTACGCTGCCGTAGAAGTACTCGTTGGCCGCGTTGCCTTGTAGGGAGTCCTTTTGACCAATGGTGGCAGCGCGTTGTTGAGGCGCGCCCGCTCTGACTTACCTAACACACCGCACCGCATGGAGAAACTGAGCGCTGGATATACGAAGGTTTTGACAGCGTCCAATCTCTGCCAAGGGGGCGAGAATTGAGCTAAGCAGGCGCGGGCCGGTGTCGATGGCCTCGTCCATGGTGGCTGTGTCAGGGAACACCTTGAATCCTACAGAGCGGCCCAGGAACGTTGTTCTCTCGAGGTTCAGGATCATTGGGATCTCCGCACCTGCGATGAAAAGGGGGTCATTCTAGTGCCGAGATGCCGCTGAGATGCAGAGTGCGGCACTTCGCTGGAATACGGCGTAGTCCAAGCCAAGAAGAGAGGGATGCCACTACGTCAATGCGGGCTTGCAGCTTCTCCTGGTCGCTGGCCTGTGTGGTGAGGTCGTCGGCGTAGGCCAGGATGTTGTGTTGCCTCTAGCCTCCCTGCACAGTACGCAAAACTGGGTAAATGACAAGGTTAAACAGAAGTCCGCTTAGTGAGCATGCCTGTCTTATCTCTACCAAAATGTCAATTGGCCGCGTTGCTCCTTACTGTCTCATGATGATGGTGGTGTTGTCAGCGACGATGGAACAGAAGTCGCTGCCGGCGCCGGTCCCACGTAGGTGGTCTGTGAGGCCGTTGTAGGCGACCGATCCAAAGGCGTTGCTGAAGTCCAGGAACACCACGCACAGCTCCGCTCTGCCAGCCCTCACTGCGTCAAGGCGCTCCTGTAGCATTAAATTGTCTTCAAACACGCCATCGTGCAGCAGAAACCCCCTTTTAGCAATAAGAAAGCAGCTTCTGTTGCGGGAAACATCGCTGCAGCCGAGTGGCAAGGCACCCAGCATACAGCTTTGAGATCGTTGACCCGAGGGCAATGGGGCGCCCATTTCGTGACGACCTCCGCAGGTCCTTTCTTGTGGATCAGGGTGGTCCGCAATTCCTTACACGCTGGGGGCACTTTTTTGTTCTTCAGGCAGATGTTGAACACCGCTGTCAAGAAGGCCGCTTAATGGTGTGTCGGCTTCTAGCGCGGATATACGAATGTTTTGAAAGCGTTCAATCTCTGCCAATGTGCGAGCATTGAGCTAAGCAGGCGGCTGCCGGTATCGATGGTCTCGTCCACAGTGACTGTGGCGGGGAACACGTTGACTCCTGCAGGAGGCCAGGAACGTCTGGCTGTTTCGGATCATGGTGATCTTCTGGACTTACCTCTGCCCATCTTCTGCTGGAGATTTGTTAGTGAGTGGGTGCTATGCAGTAGCACAGTATTGAAGCCAGGTGTGCCTACTTACAGTAGCATCATGAATTAATTCAGACAAGCATCTGTAGCAGAATTATAAAAAAATATTTAGAAGCTTATATTTGCCTTAAAGCAGAACGTGATAGCGCTAATAGACCTTATGACCTTTCTCGCTTGCTCTGCTCTTCTACCTGCTTACAACGTGACTGGCTCAATGACTTGCTTTCGTGTGTACCTCTGTGCCTGGTTATTTTTGTTCACAACATAATTCGCTTCGATGGGTACGCCGTTTGAAAGTAATTACTATCTCCTATTTAGCATACCGTTATTTGCAGTTAGCATTAGTATGTCTTCTAGTCACAATAAAACGCATCCCCGAAGTCCTCCCTTAAACACTTGAACCTAAGAGCTCGAGTGGTTGTGCGGTGCTTGCGATCTCGCAATCAAAGGGCCTGAGTTCGACTCTACATACCCGCCCTAGCTACCAATTTATTATTCGATATTCTTACTAGTCCGTTTCGCAGGATTCTCGTCACTAAATACGACTTCGTTTGGACATTTTCATGTTCTGCTTTTAAAAAATATCCAAGAATATTAAGAAAGCACTACAACTGAATTCTAAAAGACACGATAACACTAGCACAGGCACATAATTCGGGTTAGTTTTGAGCGGATAGCTGTATTTTCGACCTTTTGTGAGCGGCCGCCGGGTCAGAGGCACCGTGCTCCCGACTGTGAGCCGGCGGGTGTGAGGTCAGATTAACCCTCCGCAACATCATGGCCCCACGATCCCGCTGGCGCCGCCCGCGCATATGAAATTGGTTGACCGGCTACACGCTATGTCGGTTCCCCCGCGTAGCGCTGTGCACAGTACTGCGAAGTGTAGAATGCTGCATACCAGGGAGGTCGAGGGAGACTCGCAGGCAGGGCGCGTATTGTGCAAAATTGCTTGCGTGCTGGGAGGGAACGAGGAATTGTGTGCAGGAACCCGAGCAGAAAAGAAAAGAAAAGAAACGAAAAAAAAAAACACTTCCGTCTGGGCCCTTTGGGAGTGTCACGGGGGGAAGAAAAAATGAACAGGTGCGACACAAGCGTTTCGTGGTAGCTCGGCTGGAAACATTGATTGGTCAAAAAATGGGATGTCACAAGTCATGTGACATTTTGTGACGTCATGTCTGGTTGGGGACACAGGTGTTTTTCCTAGATTGCCCTTGAATTCCCCGTGCTTTTGAGAGCAAGCGTGCATCTCGCTGCGCACTTCACTCTGCCCGCTCTTGTCGGAATGGCTGCAGAGATTTCGAACCAGGGTTGGAATAATGCACGAGGGAAGCAGCTATAAGCAGTACAACAGTATTATGCGCATGTTATATGAATATAATTTTACTTTCTATTACTCGACGAATTCCTCGTAAAGAGACAGAAAAAAAAGAGGCCTAGCGCGACGCATGGTGGCCGAGCTCAGGCCTAGCGTTCGCTCCGGCAGCTACCCTTACACGTGTTTTGCGGTTCTTACCCTAGGGTCTTAAAATAATGCACGAGGGAAGGAGCTATAACCGGTAAAGCAGTATTATGCGGATGCTATACGAAATATATAATTTTACGTACTATCACTGGACGAATTTCTCTTAAAGGGGCACTGTGACGTTTTCCAGGCCGTGCATTCCATGCTGGCGTCTAGGTTATTTACACCTTTCCGATGCCCTAAAGCCCAATCATAACAGCGAAACCGTAGCGCCTAATATTTTAATCCATTTCAATAATCAGCGTTCTGGCACCGCCGTGAGTGCCACCCGACGGCAAAAGTTCGTAAACGGATGTGACATACCCTCTCGCTGGGGTGCTGCCTCTCTGGTTGGTTCAGCACGAACTTTATATTTTATATTCGAATCTTCTATAAATTACTATGTAGAAAACAAATAAAAGTTGTTTTAGTTCCGCGTGTGTTCTTGAAGTGCTTGTAAAGATAGGGACTCTAAACTCAAGTAAATGTGGTGTTGTCAACTAGCGGCGGTGATGCGCTGAACAACAGATTACTTCAAGGTATAACAAGGCATAGAAAGGGCGTATTTCTCTACTAGTTTCAAAGCTGCTCTTAGGTAATTACTCTATCTACATTTCTCTCCCCCTCTCTCTCCTCCAAGGCGGATGTCTCCTCCACCACCTCTGTTACCCCGTTACTAACGGTACTTCCGTTCTTTCTTTGGACAATTTTCTCCCGCCTCGCACGGATCGCGCTCTCCTTATATCGACTGCGAGCCATGGCAAAAAGACGCTGCGCTGCGAGAGTACCGAAAATTGCCCAGAGTTAGCGTTTCATCGCTTTCCGACCCGCGGCGAGCAGCGGAGACTATGGCTGAAAGCTCTTGGCGCGCCGAGCGACACTGCGCGTAGGGTTTGCTCCCAACATTTTGAGCAAAGCGCCTTCAAGCCGAGTTCCTCAAAGAACGCTGGTATCAAGCGCCGACGGCTTCGTTGTGACGCTGTGCCAACTATAGGCGCACCTGCTGAGCAACGTACTGAAGATGTGAACCAAGTGAGTATAGCTCGTTGGCATCTATCTAAGCGCAGCCGTACTGCTACAAAGGAACGTTTCTCATAAACTTCGCAGTTAAAGAAAAATTTGTCCTGGTCCGGGGATCGAACCCAGGACCACTGCCTTTCCAGGCAGTCGCTCTGCCAACTGAGTTAACCAAGTCGATCAGCAGATCGCGATTATAGGTCGAGAGCGAGTTGGTCAATAACTCGGAAGTGGGAAAATGTGCTTCTCCGAAAAAGTTTAGGAGAATCCGCAAGGTGGAGGAAAGATAGCTTTCCTTTTTATAGGATATTCTCCTAAACTTTCGATTGAGTATAGGTTTGCCCAGTGTTCGAAATTTTACATTTGCAGCTGTTGGTATAGAGCGTGTGCATGCATGGATGCCACCATCTGACGGAGCTCGCTGTGCGCTTGACGCTGAGTATCGGACGCAGAGAGCGAGAATGACCTTTATTTTTAAACATCCCGTGCCTAAGACAAGAAATAATGTGGTGTTATTAAATTGGTATGATAGTTGCAAGTGCAAGCTGTGAAATTTATTGAATCAAGGCCTAGCCTAACTTGTTATTTAGTATCACAGAATGGAAGTGTAGACTACACTGTTGCTTAACTTGTTGTAAGCTTGCATTATTTCAAGCATCTTTACATTTGATGTAGCATGTGTAGTGTATGCAGCTATGCTGGATATGTGGTTAAGCAACCTTTCACATATCAGTGGTCTGAGGATCTTCATTCTCATTCTCTTATGAGGGACCACATGGGACTCTGTGATAAGCAGGTGTGCTTCTCTGGGAGTGGTCATCATCATGCAGCCAGGTGCAACATATTGTCACGGTGTTGGCGACTGGGGCTAGATTAACAGAGCCGGTACAGGTAGAATTACGCGGTCCAAGGTTTAGGTACGTCCTGCGAGTCCGGAGCCGATTCACTTCAACGTCGTCTTTCACTCCGAGCGCCCCCTGGCAATATACTATTGGGCTTGCATGACAAAAAACATATAGTTTCATTATGCTAGGTAGTTTGCTTTCACCACCACTGTAATGCAGAATTGCAAGTACTTTCATTTTCAGCAGCTGCCATACCCATTCATGACATTTGTAAGGAAGTTTTTCAGGGAGGTTGCCATTTGATGCTACTCCACATGACCAGCTTTTGGAAGATTTATATGGAGATAATGAAAGGGCCAAGAAAGCCAGGTGATGTCAAAAATTATTGAGGCTACTTGTAGGCTGAACCGCTTCGTGTCTGAGCTTGCTTTCAGGAAGTCTAATACTAGATATTGAAAAGATGAATGTGTCTTGTGATGTGTGGTTTGAGCTCATGGTTAATCCTTCACTCATCATTATTTGCTTTCAGGTGCTCATAGAGGCACGTTAGTTGGATAAGTGTTGGGGTACCAAATATCACAGAGCACTTGCTTCATTGATAAATTGGGTGCTGTGCACCTTTCGAGCTATCTCCCTTTATGTGAGCCTCTCAATGGGGAAGCCATGCTCGATGCCTTTAGAAGGTTCGGTTCGCCAACCATTGCTCGGTTTCGGCACTAAATGTTGAGGATGGGTCAAGTGCAGGCACCCTAAGACTAAACTCTTGAAAGGTAGTCAGAAAGGGACTTTAATGCGTGTACCCTAAATTAAGATGGAGTTCAGAACTTTCCAGTGTGTGTACCTCAGTGCAAACCCCCCAGTGGCCTTGCTATTCTTCGCTAGCTTTACAGTGGACACTGTGAAACAAACAGTAATGGCCCGGAGATCTTTCCGTGGGGCAAACCAGACTTGATAGTAAAAGATCCAGATTGTTGCCGCTGAGAGCGATGAACTGCTATCAGTTACTTTCCTAGTCACTTATCCCAGACATAAACATCCGTGGGAGATAAATCCGTGTTAATTCAGATATTTGCCTGTGATTAGTACATCAAATGATTTGCTTTAATCTAAGAAAGAGTGTATCAATGTGGCTGTTAATTTCGAAGAATGAGGCAAAGCAGCGGCACACAAGTTCCAGTTCAGATGCTGTAGAAGATCCTTTCTGGAAACCATGTCGGCAATGTGATGTAACTGAACTGTGCTCTAGGAACCCATGAATACAAGTGGCAATATGTTCTATAAGTTTACAATGAAAGTAATGGTATGTGACAATAGTTTAACACAAAACAACCACCTTGCTTAAAATAGGAATGACCCAGGCCACCTTTCGTTAACCCGATGCTTTCGCTACCAACAAAAACGTATGGAAGACGATGACAAAGAACTTGGCAAATGATTAAGCACATCTACAAAGAAACATGCTTGGCATGTTTTCACGTCCAGAAGTTTTAGCTTTGAGGTTCAGAAGTATTAGAAGCACATCTTTAAATAGTGTGTGACTAGCATGTTGATTCGACAGCAAGATTAACACACAACATATTACTTAATTCCTTGAACATGTACCAACTCATCCAAGCAAAACCATTACTTGGGCAGATTTCCTCTACATTGGGCTTTTTTTTTTTCATCTGAGCTTACTCTATGAACTTGCCATAGTGTGTGTCTATCTCATTGCTTTGTCAACATGCCAGTGTAGAGCATTCTATCATTTGTGCATCTCCCTGCGTCAATATGTTTTACGCTATCTTCTAATACATACCCACAAACCCCAAAAAAGAGTATTACTTGTACAGAAAAATCACAAAGGCTGCTTTTCGATAGAGGCAAAAAGCAAGACACCCACACGTTGAGCCCTCTAAACCAAACCAAGACCGAATCCTCGGGGTGCTATTCATAGATTTATTGGTAGTTAGTAATTAACTATGAGTAAAAGCATCTCTCATAGCCTGAGTTGCTTTGGGATGCTAAACCCCACAAACCAAACCAAACTATGAGTAAAAAACAGCGCCGAGAAACAAAGATTTAAATGAAGTGACGCAGGCATGCACCTGCCCGAGCACTTTAATATAGTGATGCTGTTGGTCAAGTGCCTGTCCGTGTGACTTTCTGTCCTCAATTTTCAGCACTGTTTTCTGCTCCCATATAAAAGGGCTGCAGCTAAAATTTCTGATGGGCAAGGGGGTATCTCGACACAATTCCGGGTATTTAAAACCTTGATAATTTTCTGACGGAAATATTCTCCTTATCATGCACACAGCACAGGATGGGATCGCTTTTTGATGTCCTTGGCCGAGGCGGCCCCACATCCATCTTGTAAACTGTCGGTATGCTGTGTACCTGTATTTTCTGTAATGAATAAAATTGCATTTGTGTGCATTCCTTCGCTGTGTGACATGGATGTAAGGGTCGTGTGATGAAGAGTAAAAACATTTGAAAATCGCCAGTGCTATTGTGTTTGTTTCACTGCATAAAATGTTACGAGCGCGTACTCAGAGCAGTGATCTACAACGCGGAATTCCGCTGCTTTAGCGAACAAATTAAATTGTTAATCTTATGCATGCAGATGGTTTTTTTTTATTGCAATATCGGCAGTGCATGGAATTGCTAATATTCGCTGCGCTATTTTATTCCCGTAATTGCTGAACGTACACCCCTGCGCAAAAGTGCTGCCCCCTAGAATTATTATTTTTCGGTATAAAAAGATGCACCTGACAAATATGCTTGGGGAAGATGGCAAGCATATTAGTTAGGCTACCCTATGCATAACTTACAAATCACCGCTACACCTGCAAAAAGCTGGTGTACAGTTTTGTCAAAACGCGTGGTTGGTCTCTCCACTTTTGCGCAAA
Organism: Amblyomma maculatum; assembly: GCF_055883805.1. NCBI lineage: Eukaryota > Metazoa > Arthropoda > Arachnida > Ixodida > Ixodidae > Amblyomma > Amblyomma maculatum. The sequence goes on from NC_139349.1 coordinate 151,015,627, forward strand.
GGTGTACATACATATTTTGTTGCAATGCAGTATTGACATATTTCTGCGTGTTACGACGAAACGGGGAACGACTTGGTGCCGCTAACAGCATTTACCTCAATTATGTCCTCGCGTGAAAAAAAAAAAATGAAGTATGCTAATTGCATTGTGACAAAAAAAAAATCGAGCGCTCGCTCGCTGACGGCGCATGCCACACACACACACACACACACACACACACACACACACACACACACACACACACACACACACACACACACACACACACACACACACACACACACACACACACACACACACACACACACACACACACACACACACACACACACACACACACGCGCACGCGCGCGCGCGCACAAAGACCTACTTGTGAATGTCCATTTCAGGCTCTTCATTTCTCTATGAGCTCGTAGTACGCGACGCGTAGCACGTGTACATCCAGGCAAAGGGTGAAAAAATATTCATCCTCGGTTATGCATGCCGCATCGCGGTCAGTGCATTGCGGCATGTCCCGGCAGCAAAGCCGTTCTGCCGCCGTTGGCATCGCGACGCACCGGCCGCATCGACACCTGCAGTGGGAAGAACCGCACGAGCGTCGAACACTTCTAAAAATAAAGAAATGAATCCGTGCCATCATCGAGCTCAGGGTCTTCAGGCGGCGATGCCTGATCTTCCGCGACGTCGGCGCAGCTTTGTGATCTTGTTCGTGTCGAGTCCTCCTTTGGCGTGTCAGCGTAAGGAACAACGCTGAGGTCGTCACTTCGACGTAGGAGTTCGCGTTCAATATTGCTCAAGTCAGGAAAACTCATTTTTCTGGTAACCCTCGTGGTCTTAGCGTGGCGGCGGACAAGCGGAGTAAAGCGTCTGCTCGCCGTCAGTCATACAGCACACGTGGTTGCTGTTACCATGGTAACGACGCTTCCAAAAAGCGCGGTTACAGAATGAAGCGGACAGGCAACCATTGTCGATAGCTTCCGATACGTCACCAGAAAGCTGCGTTTCTGATAGGTTGCGCCCGAATCGAGCGCTGGGCGAGCGAAATGGGAGAGAGACTCCCTCTCGCACCAGCTCCGACGCGCTGTTTTTTTTTTCTCTTGCATTTAGAATTTTATAAACCGAATAACTCTGGTTTCCGTGCATCGATTTTTGTAATTCTTTTTTTACTGACATCAGCACGCTGCAAAGCACATAGAACTTGGCTGGAATTAGCGGCCTTATGCTCGTCACGGTGCCCCTTTAAAGAGAGAGAGAGAGAGAGAGAGAAAAAAAAGACATAGCGTTCGCTGCGGCAGCTACGCTTACACACGTTTTGCACGTTTGGGCGCCTTCGGCAGATTGATACGAAGCGCGACGTAAGTATAACGATATACCACGTGCAACATATCTAAAGAGAGGGAACTGGAGCACGGGACTGCAAGCCTGCGGTCTGCCAGGAAGCAATGGGGTGGCCCTGAAAAGGGCCGTTTGTATGCTCACCCTTACAAAAATGTCTATGATCACTTTATGCAATGTCTTTAGACAATATGATCATAGAAGCTATCGACCATCAAAAGAAAGTCTTTAGAACACGTATGATCTATGTATGATCTCCCTTCCGACAATTGGCCACCGTGATTGAATAGAATGTATTTACATAGAACGTATTTATACCTCCTATGATTAGCCTATTGATAGCGTACATGGACACTGTAACGACTGTGTTCCGATAATTGGCCACCGTTATTTTAAAGAATCGTGTTCATACAAAGTATTATTACCTTGTGTTATGCTAACTATATTTCAAGTGTCCAATAATAACGTGTATTTTACTCACTATTCACATGCATAATATTTCGTGAAAAGTGAGAGTGGCGAAAGAAACAGATGCAAATTCATACCTTCTTTTATTGCACAAACCCTTGACACAGAAACACTTCGTTTCCGACGGCAACGACATTGTGTGTTTGATGTACCAGCCATATCAAAATTTATCATGGTGTCACCTAGAAAAGAAATATACATGCTCAAAATTTTTCTGCCAATTTCGCACGCTTTGTGCTAGCATCACACACATCTCTCTTCACTCAGATGCCTGTTTTTCCTCAAAATATGCTAACTGGTTTCCAACCACTTTCTGTACAAACTAGTACCTGCAAAACACCCTCAGGAGATAGAGACTATTGCTGTGTTTAGTTGTATTCCTTTTGATCCTCTATATCATTCGACATTAGTTTATCACAACAGGGGCCCAGGAAACAAAGGAGTGAAATTTACATGCCAGTATGCTTGGTCATCAGATACTCTCTCCTCTGCCATTTGCTGCATCAAGCAAATACACATGTTGAGCGGCAACGTATCAGTATGTATACATACATTTTGGTGCATGCTACCAGCAAGTGATGCCACTATGCCTGTTTGCTCCCATTTTTCCTGAGTGATGGCTATGTTTGCCATAGCAGATGACATACACACATAAGTAATTACTGACGGAGACCAGCTACACCAAGCACCTAGGGGATACAAGAGCGATAATAGGGAATGATGAAGTATATTATAGTTAGCCTACAATATGCAGTCACACATACTTTTTGCTACATATGCAGGTAACAAGTCTCAATAGTGTATTCCCAGAGAGTAAGAAAATAAGCAAGTGCCACTCATGCCCATCTTTTCCTTTCAAGAGCTTGTCACCAAGGTAAAATCTTTATCACATATGGAAGCAAAATTTAGAATACCTTTCTTTTATAAGAAGTCCACATGGATGCTACTACGTCCCACTGCTACTTGTCCAGGAAGTCAGGTTGCCTTGTTACTTGTCGGCACAGACCACGGCAACAGGGTGTCTCCAGATATGGTCGAATGAAGCAACAAGAGGACTGCATGTACATATGAGAACACTAGTCAGAACAGCAGGAAGAAAGATTTTTTGAATAATAAAGGAAAAGTCAAATGCACAAGTAAAAGAAACATAGGAGGAGTATTTCATATGGTTGCTGAGTGACAGCATGAAAAGCCCAGAATTGAAAACGCAATGCTCCACTGAGGAAAATTACATAATCATAAAATACATAAATACATAATAATCTAGGTAATCTCAGGAACAGTGGCAAGTCTTATGTAGGCACTATCTTTTGGAGATACATGGAAAGACAAGTCATATGGGGTGGTAAAAAATGACTGGTTTGGTTTATGTGGTTTAACATCCCAAAGCAACCCAGGCTATGAGAGATGCTGTAGGGAAGGACTTCAGAGCATTTGACGAGCTGGGGCTCTTTAACCTGCACTGACATCGCACAGGACATGAATGCCTTTTTGCTTCAATTTTGAGCTTACTGCTGAACTGGTCGTACTCAAAATAGGTTGGCGCTACTTTTATTTAAATTTAGACAAGGTCCTTCTGAGGATACAAGACTTGCATGTGTCCCAGACACATTCAGGGAGACACATTGGCCCTGTACAAAGGCTTAAAATGTGGAGAGCTTGTCTCATTAAAACCCACCCGGCCCCGCATAATCACTTTTTGGTACCTAATATTGCCTGCTTTGGCTCGTCAATAGTAGGCTACCGACAATAGGAGCAAAATTATTTCATCCTTAAAAAATCATGCAGCTTACTGCTGGAATATGCAGTCACACATAATTTTTGCTACATATGCAGTTAACAAGTCGTAATAGTGTATTCCCGAGAGTAAGAAATTAAGAAAGTGCCATAAATGTCCATCCTTTCCTTCAAGAGCTTGTCACCAAGGTAAAATCTTGATCACATATGAAAGTCAAATATAGGAGAAATACCTGTCTTTTATAAGAAATTCACATGGATGCTGAAGAAACCATGCAGCTACATCCCACTGCTACTTGTCCCGGAAGTCAGGTTGCCTAGTTTTTACTTGTCGGCACCGACCACAGCAACAGGGAGTCTCCAGATATGGCTCAATGAAGCATCAAGAGGACTGCATATGCATACGAAAACACTAGTCAGAACAGCAGGAAGAAAGTTATTTCGAATAATAAAAGGAAAAGTCAAATGCACAAGTAACAGAAACAAACAAGGAATACTTCATATGTTGCTGAGTAACAGCATAAAAAGAGAAGCACAGAATTAGAAATACAATGCTCAACAGAGGCAAACTACAGTAACATGCTTGTGCACAAAATTCTCTTCTAGAGTGGAAGATTCAGTGATATATGCAAGGGGTTACGTTTATCTATTGTGCATGCATACGGTACTATAGAAATACAACAAGGTTGACGACTGGGCACGTTGGTATAGGTTCATACTGCCCCAGCCAAAAGACGAGACACAGCAAATAGGAGGACAGGACAAGGCTGGACTATCAACTGAATGTTATTGATAAGAAGAAAACAACGAAGACTTCTTCCGAAAAGCTCGCGCACAACCCAACCGGTGGAATGGCAGGAAATTGGGAAGATGAAGAAGAAAATTCAAAGCCAATTCCAAGTCAAGGCCTAACTAACGACTTTTCTAATAGATGAAGTTCCTTACAATGAAGGCTAACAGACGCCTTAGCCACACACTTGTCCTCGGCTTTAGCAATGTAAAATGCTTCAACGAACTCTCTGCAGAGTCGATTACCATTGCTGTAAACTACACCCGTATTATTGAAGTCAGGCGCACAAAGGGACGGGTCATGCTCCGACTTACACTCTCGGGATTGCACATGTAGCGCAAGATTAGAACTCGCCTTCCCTCCCAGAGAATTGGAGTGCTCCGTCAGGCGCACATTTAGACATCTGCCTGTCTGCCCGTAGTAGCACCGGCCACAATTCAGCGGAACGTGGTAGACCACATTCTTTCTGCAGGTGGTGAACTTTTTCTTATGTGACACTGCACAACGAAAACTATCACGAGGTACACTGTCGAGCCCCTTTCTAACTCTAGCGCACAAGGCTCCTATCTTGTTTCTCGCTGTAAATACAACGGGCAGACAGGCAGATGTCTAAATGTGCACCTGACGGAGCACTCCAATTCTCTGGGAGGGAAGGCGAGTCTGGGAAGTCAACCTCCACATCACCAGGTATCAAACTATCTCAGAGGTTTCTGAAAGATTTCTATGCAATGACAGGAAGATCTTTCACTATCAAACACAGTTGCAAATAACACTAAAATCTAATGAGCCCATGTATGTTTCTCTTAAAAATGTGCGGACGAAGGAAATGTAGTTGCTGCTCCTTTTATTTATTTACTTGTAACTAATACTGCATCATTTCCAGCTATAGCATACGTGAACCCAATGCAAACAAACAATAGAGGTGAGCAAGCTTATCTAAAGATTTAGAATGACTTTTTGTAATAAAATGAACAGAAATCATTTAACTAGCCATGTACAGGAGACAATGCATGTACTAAAGCAGAGCTGCACAGATTTAAGAGCCTTAAAAGCTCTAGCAAAACACCCTTCTTGTCACATTTGCCTTTTCACAAACACTACAGGCTGGCCGAGAGCTAGCTTAGGTACAATACCTCTAATTATCGCATTTAAACTGATCACTTTTTCAAATACATTGATAAACACAGGTACACATGGCTGAGCTTTCAAAACATTATTTGTTCGACAAAACCCTCATTATACTCTTGGATACGTCTGATAATAAAGATCAGCATGGCGAACAGCCATTCGGCGCTTCCATGCGCTATGCAAGCTTAATAGCCTTATCATATCTTACAGAACACTGTTGTAATTTTCAACACCTGAGAACCAAATTCCATGGGGGTTTAAAGGGACACCTTTGAGCAAAGTTCACTGTAGGATATTGCCCCCCAAAAACCCAGTCAACAATAACACATGTTCGACAGCCTCTGGCTTTCTGCACAAAATACAGTTCACACCCCATGGCAGAAAGATCTCTCTCTGCCATCTATGTTTATCCAGGCAGAACCCAAACATGCAATTTAAAAAGATTTTTAGCAGGTTGTAAAGGCATTCGTTTTACATGTTAGAATGCATTATTACTTGATAAACACAAAAGGGCCGCCACACTGATACTTCCCTTCGTCTTGCAGCCCACCCCTTCTGTAACAAGCCCCCTCATGTTTGCAGAACTCAAAAACACACAAAACAAACAGAAAATGTTCTCCAACAGATAAATATCAACATATTACTTTTGATATTGCTAGTAACTATTTGGCTCTAGGGTTAACAATGCATTTATTTAGGTTGTGAATAAAATGAGTTTGGTAGTTAATTGCAAATCTTGGTGACTAGCAAGAAAGTAAATATTTGTGTATATGTTGCTTTGAGCAAAGTAACTGTTCTCATTTAGTCACAGAAAAACAGAATACCACTTGAACGAACGTCACTTCGACGATGTATTCAGTTGTACGAACTTTATTAAATCCCCCCCCCCCTGAAGCTCTATTGAACACTATGCAAACGCACTTCATTTTAACAAACTTCAGTTATTGCTCATTTCAGTTTAACGAACATTTTCCGCGGTGCTATCCTGTGTCTTCAAAGTCATACTGAGCTCTTAAAAAAAGCACAGTCTGCACTCTTTGTTGCATATTATTATGTTAAGAACCCCTCTTCATTATCGCGTGAAGAAAAGTGGCCGTTATTTAGCTTTAAGTGAATTGGCTGCCTAAACTAGCTTGTAACCAGATGAATCCATAGCTGTCTGCACGCTTAATTAGCTGTACAGTCATAGCCAGTCAAAGCCAGATCTTCAGCCCTACCAGGCCCTTTAGCTCCAAGAATTGCAAATGTGTGCATTTTGGTTAACCATGATCTGCTTGGAGAAAATGAAAGCCTTGTCTCCTCAGCAGGCCGTTGTGATAGGCAAGATTCTCCGGAGCTTGCACAGTAATCGAGTTCAAAACCACTGTAGTCCTTTCAAAAGTGCTGCAAAAAGTTACGCATTCTTCACTTGCAAATCAGCGCAGTGACAAATAAATGGGCTCAGATAAGATTTGAACAACCTAAAAATCTGTGACAGATTTTCTCTTCTTGGGCTCCAAGATTACCTCGGAAGGAGACTGTAGCCATGAAATTAGGAGATGCCTGCTTCTGGGAAAGAGAGCAATGGTTAGCCTTGACCGCCTAGTAAAGAGCAGAGACATTAGTCTGCCAACCAAGATCCGTATAACTCGTGCTATGGTCTTTCCAGTTGTGATGTATGGATGCGAGAGTTGGACTGTGAAAAAGGCTGACCGCCGAAGAATTGACGCGTTTGAATTGTGGTGCTGGCGAAGACTCTTGAGAGTTCCTTGGACTGCCAGAAGATCAAATCAGTCGATATTGTCGACCATAAACCCTGACTGCTCATTGGAGGGTCAAATTCTAAAGTTAAAGCTCAGCTACTTTGGTCATCTGATGACAAGAGAGGAGTTGCTAGAGAAAGATTTGATGTTGGGAAAGGCTGAGGGTCGCTGGAGAAGGGGTAGGCAGCGAACGCGATGGTTAGATGGTATCCTCGAGGCACTGCAGATGAAGTTATGTGATGTTAGGAAGATAGTGAGAGACCGGAAAGCGTGGCGTGACATGGTCCATAGGGTCACGAAGAGTCGGACACGACTGAACTGAATATTTCTTGACGCTAATGGAAACAATCTTCCACGCATTTATTTCAGTCCAATGAAATTTCATTTCAACAAACTTTTTCCTAAGGTCCCTTGAACTTTGTTCAAGTGAAACATCACTGTATGTGTACATATGCTGAGGCAGTCTAAATAAACAGTAACTGAATGTCAGCATGACCATGCACACATATGCACAGTGCAGTCAGCTATATTATGACACCATGTTTGTCACTGAGCTATTAAAACACAGGTTTACTCAATTTTGCCTCAACTAGAAATAGTAGGTACTACTTCAATAAAACAGCTAAGTATATCTCCTGTTTTAAAGCTCTGAAGAGGCCATGAAAACTTTTCTTTAGTGCAGACTATGAGCAAGATTCACCAACATATCAGTCGCGCTAAAAACACAGCAAGAATGATTTAACAACACCGAGCTGGTTTCAAGCTTTGCTTTAATGAAGCCTGTTACACATCCGCCCTTTATACTCTCAAAAGAAAACAATAAATGCAAAGCATGAACCAGTAAAAATTATACAGTTATAAAGCAAACACATGAATGCAAAAAACATGAGCATGTGATACCTACCAATTCAATGTCTCCTTTACAGGAAGGATGCTTTAGGGCAGGGCACCCATGGCTGATAGAATAAACTGCCTCAACAGATTCATGACGCTGTCTGCTTCATATTCAGGCAGCACTCCCTCGATGGCAGATGAAATCTGCTGCAAAAGCAGTGTGACAATACAATTGCATCAGCTGGACTGCAAGCATTATTGCCAAACAAGCCGTAAATGCAGTAAAATAAAGACTTCATTAAATCCATGCTTCTCAAAACCCATAACATACCATTACTTTCCCTACACTCCTAAAGAAAAGCTGTCTCAGAAAATGAATTCCTAGCAGCTCTAGGTCACATGCCATAAGTTACCAAAAAACTCGATCCTATCATCTGTTTCAATTCTGACCCTTGTCAGCAATGTCAAACATTAATAAACGAAGAACTTCCATAGTTGAAATTCACTTTTCAAAATATGCTGTTTCTCTGTGAAGCTTAAAGGTTTTTAGAAATTAAACAAAACAGAAGACTAAGTTTGAAAGCTCTAATCGCTTAATTCACAGCCAATTGTTAGCTTGACCCACATAACTTGCCACGCCTCCGTTAAAAAAAAAAAGAAAAAGAACACTGGGCCTGTACTAAAATAATACGTACTGACCTACTAAGGATATAAATATAACTATTACTGCGTTGAAGTCTGCGAATTGTTATAAATAAAATTATATATCACCCCCCCCCCCCCCCCCCCCCCCCCCCCCAATCTGTGCTTACTCTAAAGGAAAGCTTAAAAACCTAATTTTACGCGGAAAGTCGTTGCTTATGGACTGTTCCAATAAAGCGGTAACCGCATGAGGCGACAACCCCTAGCGATCCGTCGCAACGCCTGTCGTTGTCGCTGGTGCATACCGCACGGAGCGACGGCGCTCAGCGACAGAAGCGCGTTTTCAGCGTTGCTCTGTTACCGCCGCCTCGTCATTCGGTCAAGGGGAATGCAATCACGCTATATCCCATTTTCAACACTAAACAGCATGAAGTACGATAAAACACTGATGAAATTTCTTGTAACGCATCGTATTTTAAAGGGTCACAGGGCAGCGGTGCGTTACTATACACTGCGATGCCGACTTGCATTGCAAGCAGCGACTTTCTCCTGCTCCTTTCGGAAATTAACAATATCAAGCCACGCTAACCTTTTTCTTTCTTTTATTACCCTTCCAAGCTTTTACTGAATTATCTCGATGCACTCATATATATACACGGATCAGACGAAGTGAGCGCGTGAAGGCACCAGGTTCTTCGCCCAAACCGGACTAGGAAAACTAACTTTACACGCAATAAAAAGAAAGCCAGAACGGAAGTTGAGCACCCTAAAGCCCTCTGCGATTGGCTGCCTCGCGAGCTGCTTCCGGGCGACACGCGAACTTTTCTAAAAACCCAGTAACCGAGCGACGGCGACGAGCGGCAATGCTTTGGCGGCCCTCAGCCCGTCGCGCGACGGCGTCGCGCGGCATGCCGCCGCGTCATGCGGTTAGCGCTTTAACCTCGAATTACCGGCTCCATGTGCAAATAGCTCAACGAAGAAACGCTATAAATAAAACAGATAGGTAGCGAGCGATCGCACACATCTGATGGAATTTAAAAATGACAGGTTTTATACGTCTACATAGCTTTTACGCAGTACAAGGCCCCTCTCAATATTTGAAATTTGACGGTTATGGCTGCGAGGCCAAGCGGTTCTTTACCTTTGAAGAATTAGTAATAACTCCGCAAAAAAACGCCTTAAAGATCTGAACTATGTTGCAAAATGATCGGAAAGAGGCCGCGGACAATCGAGGATCACTTTTTAAAACCTAACTAGGTGATAAAAACGCTAAACAATGAAAAATATTCCTAGAGCATTGGGCGTGCAGTATGCAGCAAAGTAAAAAATGGGTAAACGCTTGTAGTGTAAAAACTGCTCACTTCTGAAACACAAAATTTTCAGCGAGTATGCGCAAAGCGTTTATAAGAAAGGAATGAAAAAGTTTGTCAACTTACATTGAAGATTTCTGGCAGAAAGAACTATTTTCCACGCTCGACGTCGCCACACAGCCAAACGCCGCCTCTCAGTCGTGCGCAATCACGTGACACATGAAGCTGCATCACGTGTTTTGTGCATAGGTCGGCACCATGAGGAGGGGCTCACTCACACTCACACTCACGACCAGTGACTCTCAACCCACTCACTCGCACTCACACTCATGCCCGCTGCCATTCACCGCCACTCACTCACACTCACACTCATGGCCACTCCTGTTCGCGGCCACTCACTCACACTCACACTCACGGTCACTCTGGTACCCATCCACTCACTCACGGTCACACTCATGCCATTTCTCATTCATGGCCACTCACTCACACTCGCATTCACGGCGACACTCATACACGTCCACTCACTCACACTCACACTCATGCCCGATCCCATTCACGGCCACTCACTCACACTCACACTCATGACTGCTCCCATTCGCGGCCACTCACTCCCACTCACACTCATGCCCGGTCCTATTCACGGCCACTCGCTCACACTCGCACTCATGCCCGGTCCTGTTCAGGCCACTCACTCACACTCACACTCATGGCCACTCCCATTCATGGCCACTCACACTCATGACCGCTCTCATTCCCGGCCACTCACTCACACTCATGACCGCTCCCATTCACAGCCACGTGAGTCTGAGTGAGACGATGTGAGTGCACTCATGAGGGAGGACGCCGACAGATGCAAGAAAGTATTGGAATAGAGCATGCAGATAGGTTTACGCACGCTAAAAAAGCATTAAGCAGGACATTACGCAATTTGTTACTTCAGCTCTTTTGGCTCAGCCGTTAATTCAGTCTACTGGCGTCATCTTGTTGTTAGAACAGTAGTAGTTTTTATAAAAAAAAATAACACTTGTTAGGTCCCATTTCTGCGGCAAAATCATCACTCCGTATAACAAATAAACTAAAATTAGAGCTACGAGATCTTTTCTAAGCGATGAGTCCGGCGTCAAAGTGAGCCGTGATTTTGGAAACGATAAACACGAACAAGAATCGCGCATGCTAAACGCCCGTTTTATGTAGAGCTGTTTCACCCGCTGACATTGCGATCATCATCAGCCTGCGACAGAACATAGTGTATGTCTAGCCTCAAACTGTTCGAGCAGCGTCACTGTGCTCGCTCTTCGTCCGAACACTGACGAACACCGGGACGTCCTCTGATGTGCGGTCACGTGAGAGGAGTTGCCGCGGCAGAGGTCAAACTATTTTCTTTTTTATTTGTTCTAGTTAAATTGAATCTTTCACTGAATCTGAAATTGTAATATCAACGCATTCCGTATTAACATTATCGCGAGAAATTCCGGATTCCCTATGCAAACATCAAGCATGCTGTCCTTGCGTGTCGGTCGAATCGTACTCGCTTCATAAGCGTCACATGCGAAAGCACTGATCAAAAATCACACTGCAACATCAACATCACCATTTTCGTTTGTCGCAAGCGCACTAAATTTAAAGTACGGTATCTCAGTTTTCCGCATGGCGATTTTATCCTGCAGCGTTTGAACATATTCATCGCAGCTATGGTAGTGCTGCCAAGAAGTACAGAGATCGAGTATAGCTCTGGTTCTCTAGAAGATTGGGTTCTAGAGCTCTGCATAGTATAGCCCTTTTTTTTTTTTCAGTTAATGAACATTTGTTGACAATACCACACTCCTGGAGCGGATGAAAGGTGAAGATTGCCGGGTCGGGTCGACTAGTATATTTCACCTCGCTCAACTTTTCGGTTCCCCGACGCACGCTCTCGTTGCTTCATGTACTTCCTTTTTTCCCTCCATATCTATACTACTCGTCCTGGCTTCTTTCGTTCTTGCCCATTCCTCCATCCAACTTGCTCGTTTTTCGCCACAACACTTCTCATATGTATCGCATTAAAGTCCTATATCTGATAACTCAGCAACACATAAATAACGGTCAAATAACACCGAACGCGACCCGTCGCCGAGCACGGCGAGTGCCCTGGCCATAAGATAGCCTTCGAGGAAGTGAGCTATGAAACATACAGCCCTCAAGTTGTATCACACCCAGCTCACAAAGGCGACTCAGGTTACTGGGAACGCTACTCCCTTCCGCACGCCAGCTACCTAAACAGGAAAAGCGAAGGACGCGGCCCTACTGCTGCTCACTGATCATATTGTTAACATTAGCTTCGGGCTTATTCATCCTTTTAGTGATTGTTTGTCCCCCCCCCCCCCCCCACACACACACACACTGCACGGGGACAAAAGCTAATTTTCCTGCCTTGCTGTAAAATAGACGAGTTGCAAAACCTACAAGTTAGCTTCCCTGTGAGGCAAGAATTCCTGCACAATGGCGGCATAGGCTTACTTTGGAATGGAATGGAATGGAATGGAATGGAATAATAGTTGGGAGCAGCGCTGGCACAGCGACTGACGGCAGAGTAACTCCCGCACCCCTTGCCCATTCGTCACAGCATTCCGCACGTGGGTCGCCAATTCTAAAACTCCTTTCCTCACCCAGTGTGGCAGTGCTCTCCCTTCTTTTATGCCCGCGTCAAGAATGTCCCAAAAAACCTGTTCTCGCACAATGGCCTGTGCGACGGGGACTGCATCCGAAGCTGCGTGGACTGTAGTATAGATGCATGCACTGGACCTAACTATTGCCGCGGAGTCAGGTTCTGCCGCCATTGTGCATGAATTTCTGCCTCACAGGGAAGCTGACTTGTAGGTTTTGCAACTCGTCTATTGTGCAGAAATTATTTCACAATGGTGGGGTGGGCTTATTTTCCAAGCAGTAGTTGTGTGCAGGGCTGTTTCGCCTAACCTAGGCAGAGATGCGAGGCATCTGTGGACCCACCGTGATTCACTCCCCCCTCCGATCCTTCTTCCGCTCTACACTTTTAACTCTTGACAACAGGACGGTGACGAACCTAGCCATGTCTCTTCGCTTGAGGCGAGCTAGGGGAGACAGGTACAATGCAATGCTTACATTCCGAAGGCCTGAAAGTTGCTAGCACTGTGCACAATTATTGTGCAACAGTTTGTTGCGTCGATGAAACGAGGGACGTCGTTTTCCGTGGCATGAAAGCAACCTCCTCGCCGAGCACTGCGAACGCGCCGACCACAAAATCGTCTTTGAGGAGGTGAGCGTCCTTGCCGTGGAAACCAATCTTTTCAAAAGACGACACGTCGAGTCTTGGTTCATCCGACTGACAGCAGCAGCAGTAAATAGGAATTCGGGGACGCTACCCTCCACGTACACAATTGGACTCCGCGAAGGGTTGGTAGAGGGAAAGCAAAGACCCCTGCTTGTTACTACGGGCCTTGCATTTCAGTCGCCCCGGAGGAAGGGACCGAGTTGGTCCTGAAAAGTCGGGTTCTAATAAATATTTTTTGTTGGAGATAGTGTTCCCGAAACTTCTGTTTCAAGAACCCAACCAGGCGGATTTCCGTCGAAGATGTTCTCGTTCAAATCCAGGCGAAAGTGGCGGCCGAGGAGGCGTCGCGCATGCGCAGTAGTGCTACTTGAAAAATGTCCATTGGTACATCTTAAGCACCCGATCTGCACCCGGCGCAAAGAAATGCCGTTCAAAAAAGTACTTCATATGCCTGACGCCTTCATTTAAGGGTTCGTAGATTGCTCGTGTTGCTGTGCATTCCTTTTGAACTGAGCATTCGCATGGCAAGGGCGTGAGGGCACTGCAAAGCGCCAATCAAAAAAGGTATGCGATATTCTAAACTGAAATAAAAAGAAAATTATGTACTGAAGATTGCCTCCTTTTTATACGAGCGAGAAGGAACACACAAAACAATGCAGACAAAAATTAAAAGGACATACAATAATCGTAATTATAAAACTGCTAGTGCTGAAAATTAGGGTTTCATTCAGACATTTTATTTGAGAAAGCCAGAGCTGGAATTCTCAGAGTCATGTCCCTCATATAAGGTTCTCTAATCTTTCAAAATTGGCCTTTCTTTGTATTATTATTTCCTTTGGGTGTATTATAAAGGCGCCCCTAACAGCGGTTACTTTGAACGCGGCTTTCACTAACAGTCGCAAGTCTTTGGATTTGACGACTGGTGGTGGTAGTGGTTATTTATGGAATAATCAAACGAAAGGAAGGAAAAGAGTGCTGCTGGCCGCGGCAACTCCTGCCTAAAATCTGGAGCAAGCGAGCTGCGACCGGCGGGAAAGCAAAGGGTTAGGGAGAGGACAGCGAGTGGTTGTGCAGAGGGGAGCGACAGCAAGAAAGGACACGGGGAGCTTTGTACATTATTTCCAGTTCGCCTTTCAAGCACTGCAACATCGTAATAAATTCCCTGATATTTGGCCTGCAGCCTTTTTACTTCTCGTAGAAGAGACCATTTATTTTGCCAGTTAAAGTAAACACTATGGATAGCAGTCTAGAGCAGCAATAAATCGAATTGTATAGCATGAGAGGGACAAAGTATACAAGTAATGCATCATTCTTGCAACCAGTACAGCACAGACCACGGATTAACGTAGTACAACTGCTTGAAAGGTCCTATAAAAATGGATGTCGATCTCGGCTCACGCCCAATATCCGATAGGTCTCAACAGATGTGAAATAGGCCGAGCTCAGGCTTTCCGATGTGCCCCGGTCATTGCAGTGCATTAGTCAGATGTCAGTTTTTTTTTTTTTTAAATTCTCGCCATGCCTAATTGTTGTCTTCTGCGTTTATAACGCCTTGCTTTTAAGGGACATAGACTGACGTTGGCTTTTAATGATGTATTAATTAACATAGATAGAACTGTCGTTTGCCCGCATTTCATTAAAGTTATATATACGATACCATAATCAGACCAAAATGGAGATTTTGTAGGGGGGAATGGCAAAAGTCCTTGTCCTTTCTTCCTGTCACTCAACTCTTTTCTTATCCGTCTTTTTTACTGTCCCTTTATTTCCGCTGCTTCAGTACAGGTGCTTCTGGGGATTCGATAGCAGATATCGGTGCTGATGAACATCTTTTTGCTTCCCTTTTTGTTTATGTGAATAAAACCACTTACTACTACTATATTACTATTACAGGGAAGGCAAAATATTTACCAGATATATCGGTATACCATCGGCTGTATTCGCAAGCAGAATGCGATCATATCAACCACGTGCTGCCGACTCGGCAGCCCTTTCCGAGAACTTTCAACCCGTGATCGCATATCGCTTATAAATGAAGTATGGTGGTAAAATGTGCGAATTCTTGTTTTGTTTTTGTTTTTCACAAAACGCAGAATAAATTTGGAAATTTCCCTAATTTCGCGGCTAGTTGGCGGCGTAGCTGGCTCTTTCCAGCCAAGGTTTCCTTTAATCATTGAAACATTGCTGCGGGAGTATAATGATCAGAAATAAACCTGGTAACTCGCGTTTGGATGTGTTCAAGTTTTTCTCTGGGATACAAGCGAATAGCGCATGGCGTTCAGATTTGTAATGAAAAGCTGTTCTTTTTCTTTTTTTTTGGGGGGGGGGGGGTGACTTTATGCAAGTGACGTCGAATGAGGCTAAGAATTTGAGGATACGCATAAGATGTTGAATATATCTACTCCTTGTCATGTTTACTGAAAACTCGACCCCAAGATATGTATGATGCTAAACCCTTCCAAGACGTCGGCAGACGTGCACGGGTGATTAGCACATGTTGACATTTACCATTCATCGGCATGCCCCACTTAACGAAACATAGGTTGCTGAGTACACTGCTAACATGTATAGTGATCATTTTGCACAGCATGATAAATGACAGAGTCGTGCAATATAACCTAAATTTGTACTCACGAGACGATACCACATCATTTATTATAGATTAAAAAAAAACAAGTACCGAGGCCAAAACAGACCCCTAGGAAGTCTGGGCTCCTGAAAGAACATGAGTTGGTTTAACTCTTTTGAACAAAGCATGCTGCGCTCAGAGACGAATGATTTCTGAACTGAGCAAATCTATTCACTATGATATCCGAACTATTCTCTTTATTTTTGAAGCATTCAATGCATACTTTACATTGTTACAAAAGGAAGTGACGCGCACACGCATATTTCTGTGACCTGCGGTCAAAGGTACCAGTAGAAAATTTCCATAACAGTCACTCATGAAATGGCTTGTCGCGAAGGCTAAATCCTCAAGAAAACAAACAAAAGAGGAAAAGACAACAACACACCAACTTAATCAGAAAACTCTGCCAACGCCGAGCAAACAAATGTCAGCAACCAAAGTGGCTATGATGATTGCATTGCAAAAGGGAGGGTGCACTAAACGTAAAATTAAAAAGGAGTCATATATATCTGAGGCAATAATTGACAAGGCACAACGCTGATAGGATGAGGGAACAAATGAAATTGAAAATTTCAAAATGATCGTTGATGATGGCATGTACAGCATTGGGCTTAAGTCAGGTGGAATATATATTGATCTAGAGATTGACGAAATTTCTTCTTTCCAAAGGGATACGATCGCGTGCTACAATTCAGTTTGTTTATTGATTACAAGTTATGGCTGCATCAAGTATTTCGGGAATAAGCTGGTTTTCTATTTGCCGTTATAGTTGTGTTTATAAAGTTTGGAGGGCGACAGCTGCAGTGTATACTTTCAGGACAGTGAATGGTCAAGTCACCGAATATTTTTTCTCTCGTTGTGAATATGCTTCTGCAGTCTTTTGCTGACACCAGTGGCCTGTCTCCCCGACGTATTCTTTGCGGCAAATAAAAAGATTTAAAATATAGGACTTCCAATGGCGCATATGAAACGACAGGTGATCGATACGCCTTACTGTACATTGATGCATTCGTTAGGTTGGTTTGTTCATGCGTCGATAAAATCTAAATGGATGGTGACGAGCACAAAATATAACTCTCGATCTCTGTGCATTCCTTATCAAAATGTGGGACGTGATGAACGTCAGAACTAAAGGCTAGTTTTTTGCTTGATCTCTTGCAGTCGGCGAAGTTCGATTTCATTTAACAATTTCTTGGCTTCTCAATGACTGGGAAATACAATCTGGTCCAGCAACATATGCACCAGACACATGGTAATTTCAATAATATCAAGGCGTGAGGAACTATAGCGAGGCAACCGACAACGGACTACCTTACAACCGGTGATCATAGAACCCATTAGTTTTTCCGTCAGGTGTTATAATCTAATGTTGGGAGAAACAATGTTCTGTTTTTTGACATATTTTCACTCTGATAATTGCGCCTTTTTCGGTTGTGTGAATGTCAGTATAACCAAAAAAATATATATTCTGTTCGACAAATTTAAGCGGCTGGAAACAGAAAACGGCAAGTTAACAGAGAGGCATTATGCCTTTCTGCCCTCTAAGTTGGGTTCCCTCTTCCGCACATAACTGCGTGGTGAATTTTTTTATTATAGCTGTGAAGTTCGCTGAACTTTCGGATGCGGTATTTGGTCTCCCGCGGTTGGCGCGAGGTAGCAATCAGGTGCACCTGTCACGGGGATTACCAAATTGGTGGGACCGCGGACGCACGACGGAGGCTCGGTTGTGCTGCAGAGCGCTCGTTCCCCCCTCGTCTTGCATTCCTACCAGAGACGTCTTTCCAGCGCCCAACTTCAGGCAGTGTTCACAGGGTTGAATGTCATTTCTGTGGCCAGTGCACTTTTTTTTAGGGCTATTGTGCGCAAGCAGGTACCTGTACAGTGGCTGACCACTGTGCGATGAGGCGTCAATGGTCGTTTGGGCTGCAGGTGCGAGCACCCTCAGAGACAACTTTCTTCTTCTTTTTTTTTTTTTTTTACCAAGAGCCTTCAGCGATTGCTCCTGCTGCATACGTTGGTCTATGCACGTGTGTGGAAAAGAAAACGTAGGGGAAAGCAGAGGTTCGGAATGCAGTGACGTCAATGCTGTTTGTAAGTTTGCTTGGGACCTCTCCTTTCCCAAGTCTTTGATTAGCTGACGGAAACTTTATCTTCCTTTCCCTAATCGTCGATTGGTGAGAAGTGTTGCCTTTTTGAAGCCGTTCCCACCAAGGGCGGATACAGAGGGCTTAAAAGTAAGCGCTCTGGTTGAAACCAGGGCTGATTTTGTCTCATCAACCGGTCAGTCATGTAAATAGTTTTCTCCTTGCTTGTTTCTGCTTGTTTTATTTATGTGTGAATGAATAGTTAACCTCTTTTTTTCTGCCGCCGAGTGATGTGAATGTTTGCGAGTCCGAACCACCAATCCATCAAGAAACCCCGATTTCATCATCAAGTGTTCCTCACATCGCCACATGAAGGGGAAACTCAACTCAGCCATATTCACGGAAGATCCTGCTACAGACGTACACAGTCTAGTTGGCAAGGCCATTTCAAGCCCGCGACATCGAAGTCCTGCTGACGGCTGACCTGAAAATTGATTACGACTTCGTCGGCAGCACGACACATCAGAAGCAAATTCTTCGGATGCCGGCATTGATGAGACAATTGATATGCAAGAATTCAAGCGGACTTATTTGATGCCACCTTTAGGTAGGCAGGTTCATCACATTTTGTTTGATTTTGTAGGTACAAAGTTACATATTTAATTTAGGCTGACCTCTATGGCTCTGTGATACATGGTTGACAAGTGCAGGGTTGTAAGCAGTCGCCTTGACCAAGCCAGGAAGTCGGTTTTATTTTTGGGGCCATTTCACTGACTACTTAGCGATAATTATACTCTTTAGTGACATTCGCGTGTTCCCTCTTAACGATTAAGCCGGCCTGCAAAATTTAAAATTTGCAAGTGACTGAGCGCTCCTGAGTTGCAGCGTTAACTTAACCTAGAAAGCGTTCAGTGGCATAAAGTTGCACAGCGAATAAAGAGGTCCCACTATTGGTTCGGATATCAGCGCAGGCATCTAATTTTGCTATAGAATCATGACTGTGCAACATACGCGCAATTTGGACAGCAATAATCTATTCTGTAGCGCGAAGGGGCGGTGGTGTGGTTGCAAGCTTTTGCCCTATCTTGATCCTAACAAAACGGTCAGGCCATCAATATGACCGGTGGCCTGCTTTCTTTGGTTTCGTTAACGACCTCCTTAAAGTTATGGGGAGTTTGAAGGTCAAAATATGGCACGAGAACATAGTCACATTTGCATTTTTTGTACATTGTGGTATTTATTTTACTTCCCAAAAGACGAAACTCATCCAGTTTGAAGAAAACAGCCGAAATGTGGATTTCTGGACATGCTCTTTTTTGATGAAAACTTTTGCAGTAAAAAGAATGCTAATTTGACTGCGCACTAGCTGGC
The DNA here is from genome assembly GCF_055883805.1 of Amblyomma maculatum. NCBI lineage: Eukaryota > Metazoa > Arthropoda > Arachnida > Ixodida > Ixodidae > Amblyomma > Amblyomma maculatum. The sequence continues at coordinate 151,034,983 of NC_139349.1, forward strand.
TCATCATAGCGCGAGCTGTCGCTGCACTTCAAAAATATCTAGCTTCTCTAAATGGTTAAAATTCATCCTCAGCAGACGCATGCTTGAAACGCAGAGCACACTACCCATTAAAACTATTACGTATTCCCTGACCACGTCTGTAATGTCGGCAGTGCTAGCGCAAATGGATTTGTCTTACTTTTCATATTTTCTGTGCTTTTTTTTTTGCTTTTCTTGGTGCCATTTACTTTTCACCTTCGTGATTGCTTTGCTTGTATTGTTTCTAAAAGACTCTTTTCAGGTTATCACGGCCAGTAACCCTGCTTTCTGGATCAGCAGTCACAGCCTGTGCATTCGGATATTTCTTTCAAGTCTAAAAGTGTTCTCCATTTTAACGCTGGTCCCTGCTCCTGAAGTGAGGAGCGCACATAGCATCAGCTAATGGTGGACGTACTTGGGTTGACAAAGACAAGTTTTCTCAATGAACTGTTGGTTAATGGGCTGAGGCTTTCCTTTCATCACGATCAGTTTGGCTGTTCGGTAATAAAAATTTGCTGATCCTTGTGGCTGTGCAGTGCTGAGATTTTACTATCTGCGTGGTAATTTGATAAAAATGCCTGAATGCCATAAAAATGCCTGAAAGGAAATTATTTCCTGCTGAGGAAAAATAAAGGAATCCGGGTTGATGATTTTCTATACCTGGATGTCTGGGAAGAGAAGCATTCCGACCCGATCATATTGATATTGCATAACGTTTCTTGTGCTATTTCTATTCTGACACTTATCCAATGATGTCCACTCACACTCACATCTACTCTCGCTCACAACCACTCACTAGCACTCACGTCCACTCTCGCTCACAACCACTCACTCGCACTCACGTCCACTCAAACTCACGTCCACTCCCGTTTGCATCCACTGACTTACTCACGTCCACTCCCACTCGCAACCACGCACTCGCACTCACGTCCACTATCGCCCACATCCACTCATTCCCATTCACACTCACCGCCGCTCCAGTTTGTGGCCAGTCACTCGCACTCACACTCACGTCCACTACCGCCCCCATCCCCTCACTCCCACTCACACTCATCGCCGCTTCAATTGGTGGCCACTCACTCGCACTCACACTCATGGCCGCTCCCATTCGCGGCCACTCACTCGCACTCACACTCATGGCAGCTGCCATTCATGACCACTCACTCCCACTCACACTCACGACCGCTCTCACACGTGTCCACTCACTCACACTCACACTCACGGCGTGAGTGTGAGTGTGAGTGAGGCGATATGAGTGCACTCATGAGTGAGTGCGCCGACCTATGGTTTTGTGGAGTTCGCTTTCTTTCTTTCTTTCTTTTTTTTTCCAGTCGCGCTGCCACGCCGCGCTGCTTCATCACGTGTCTTGTGGAGTTCGCTTTCTTTTTTTTTTTTTTTTTCCAGTCGCGCTGTCGCGCCGCGCTGCTCAGACGAAAGGCGGGATTAGTGGAACGCCGAGCGAGCGTCAGTTCTGTGCGTTCGCTATCTTGTGCGTTCGTTCTTTTTCTTCCGGTGGTTTTGTGGGGTAGCTTGTATTCGAGGCGACGCAGAGACTCGGAGTGGCGAGCCCACTTCAGCGATCGTGTGTTTGCTTCCTTCATTGTAATGAAAACTTGAGTTCTTACCGTATGCGGAGCCGCACATATTGAGTGCCTGCACATGAGTTATTTGCACACACGCGCGCTCACACACATGCAGCTTTGCAGAGGCGAAAAAGAAATAGCTCTCAAGACTGAGAGCATCATACATTTGTGCTAAATAAACACTAAAAACTGATTGCTGATTTCGTTACTGTTACTCGGAGACAACTTTGCTCTGTGAATATTTTGTGAAACTTTAAACCCATCTTTTTTGCTGTATTGATGACATCACTGCGGAAATACCGTGAAATTGCGCTGTTATTCGGTGAACACATATCTGTTTTCCTTTTCTTTCCTTTTTTTGCTTTTGCTGCTGTTCATCTCTGTAATGTCTGCAATGTTTATGCCTGTGTTTATGCCTGTAATGTGTTCCATGTAAACTAGCTTCCTGTTGAGCTGTCACCTGCTGATGTTTGCGAGGGTCCTCGGCACTCTTAAGCAGTGTGCAACTGCTTTCTCACTGAGGTGCCCCCCCCCCCCCCGTCCTCTGGATTTGAAAACAAAAAATTGATTGATTGATTGATTGATTGAAGGGCGCGTAAATGAAGCTGTCACAGGTTTGATACCGCGCGCTGTCTACGTTGGCTAGCCTGCCCGCTTCTCCTTTCATACCTCCCGCGCACTTCTAGGGAAAAAAAAAGAATGCGTGCGTGCGTGCGCACTGCTGTGTGCTTTGCTCGCAGGGCGGCTAGACGCCCCCCCTCCTCCAGCTCGAAGCCGCGCTCTGATGGCCAAGCGCCTCCTTGCATCCTTCCCGCGCATTGGATTTGAAGGACAGCTTCCAGCCAACCTCTCGAGAGGGTGGTTGCAACTAGAACTAGCATAACGTTCCCAATGGATCACAGCGGAAGGATGAATATGTTCAGCTACAGCTGGTCGATATTCCGTGGTTCGGGTCAAGTGCGTGTTAATTGTGCCGTAAGGGCGCTTAATTGATTTACAGAGGTCGGTGCCGCGGACCGCAGGTTGCGCGCTGATATAGTTCACGAGGCTGCATGAACGCTATGCGAAGGCTGCGAGCGAATATGCGTGTTTCTGCTGGCGCATTCTGTGCCGTTGTGTGTGTTAGTTCGCCGCCCCCCCCCCCTCCCCAGCCGCCGCGCCTTCTCCCCCCCCCCCCTCTTCCCTTACCATTAGCGCGCTTCCTTACCCTACCGTTGCCCTAAGCTCGCATCTCACCCAGACACCACCTCCAGCAAAAACATAAACAAAAGCAGAACCTGTAGAGCGCTCGCTCGATTGACGCACATGTCCAAAGGCTGCTGGGTGGTGTCGGATAACCTCCGCAAGCGAAACATACGATGCGCGCGGTCAGGAACAGATGGGCTAAGATATGGCCGCTGCCTTGACGGGAGCGGCGGCGCAGAAGTGAATAAGAGAATAAGACAATCGCTAACATACTGAGCGCGGCGAGAGAAAATGGCGGCGGGCGCCGATTTGTTTTCATAAGTGGTGGACAGGAGCGTATGCTATGCACTGCGGGGTGGCTCGGATGCGTCTGGGCACACTTCTAAACACGATCGGGTCGATAAAGAAAAAAAAATACAAATTCATTTTTTTTTTCGGATGAAAATTTGGTCCTTGCCAGGGAAATGCACCCTCCATTTTCCAGTAATTTCGGCGCGTGAGAAGGAAAGCGGAGAAGAGGGGGGGGGGCTCGTTCGGTAGCTTACTGTACATGTGCATATACCCAATCATTGTGTGTATGCCAATATATAATTCTAAAGTTTCGCCCATATAGCTTCTGAGGGATGAGCTACGTGGATCCGAGAGTCCAGGGCGTGCGTCTCAGCATCGCGTGATGTAACCCGACAACACCCACAGCGCGCATTCTCCACTGTAAAGTCGGTGGCGCGGTGCGTTTACCTTCCATTTGTGATGTTTTTGCATTTAATTGTGCGAGCGAGCTTGATAAAAGGACTCAGTGCGTCCTCAACAAGAGCGGACGCTTGACTAAGAAATGCGCGATGAAGAAAGAGCGAAATTGTAACCAGTTAAATTTTCAAATTATAACCTTATAAGTTTTGTCTATAATTCATGCAAATTGATCGCATCAATTTTCCATTTCCATTTCTTTTTAACAGATGCTATTCATAATAAAAAATGTAATTCAAATATGAGTTGCAATAATAGCATTCACTCGGTCAGTTAATACTATATACTTTCGATCTGAACATTTTTTCTGACATGCTAAATTGCTTCAGTATATTTTAATAGCTGTGTATGAGTGGTATAACCAGAAATAATTTTCGAGGGCGTTATACGGCATCGACAAAAAAAATTGCAAAAAAGGCCGAAAGAAGGAGTTCAAAAACTTTCGGAAGGGTTTCTGACATCAAAACAGCCCTGGCTACGCCCCTGCTGTATATTGATAGGAGTATATACAGAGAAGTATATTCACCTAACAACTTGCTATGTACAAACTTTATATGAGCTGATTTAAATACACAAAAGTAACAGTGTATGAACTTCGTATTTACACATGTTCATACAGATTAAAAGTACGTACAATATTGATAGAGTCAATAAGGTGTTAATACAGATTCTAAAGACTGTTCACGACCATTTTTGTAAGGGCAGTCGTCTATCGGCGGCTTGCAGTGGCGTGGCGAGCAAAACGCCCTGCACTCTCCCGTCTCGTGGCCCTTCGCCCTGCATCGCCGACACTGGTGGACCACGTACACCGATCCTGGTTCTGCCCTTAATGCTGCAATAATGTCGGAGTCGTACACTTTGACGAGGGCCGCAACGATGATATTCGAGAGCTGATCGATGCCGCGACCCCTTGCCACGTGCTAACTGTCTGCCGTGTATAAACAACGCCGCGGCCGCTTCGCAGCATCCAGGAAACGATGATGCAAAAGAGTGTCGAAAAAAGTTGCGTTATGAACTCGACATTTTGATAGATGAGTAACAAACGGGAAAACAAAGCATTCTGACCTCGGGCTTCAGATTGCGCCGCAGCGCAGCAGTCAGGCGCCGGTTCAGCTGCTTACGGTGGACGTTTTCACGCAGCGCTTTGCTCTCGTTTTGGAAATACCGCGGCAGTATTTTAAACACAAACAACATCCGTGCGACGTGCTGCTGCAGCTGCCGCACGAGGTCCCGGAAGCACGTGGGGCAAGATGAGCGGCACAGCACTTGTAAAGCAAATTGTGAGACTATTTCGCGCAATTCATGTGTACTTTGATGTTGGCGGCGATTGCCCGCGGGTCATGACCATTATCGAGGTAATTTCCGCCTACATACAAAACAGCAAATTCGGCGTGCAAGCGCATCAGCGCAACCTTAACCGACAGCGAAGTGGCATCATAACCGCCAAAACTGAAAGTCCACGTCTGAACAAACTGCGAAAGCCGCAGGCGAGACCTGCATGGGAACTTCGATTGGCTATCGCCGATGATCACACCACGCAGGACCGCCATCATCAGAAGAACGCACCTCGATACGCGCCGCAGCTAGACCCACGAACCGAATGCTGGCATATCGCGCGCGCCGTCGGAGCGACGGGTACCTAGGGATTCCCTAGATGGGTTAGGGACGAGAAAAACAAAACCCAGTTTTCATCGACGTTACATCCGGTTAAGCATCGAGCGCGATGTCACGCCAGGCCGCTGCGTGTCCACCAATTAGCATTTCCAGCCTAGCCACCCCGAAACGCTTCTGCTGCGTGTCCACCAATCAGCGTTTCCAGCCGAGCTACCCCAAAATGCTTCTTTCACAAGAGCCCGCTAGGGGCGGCGATCGGAGAAATAATAATTAAAATAGTTACTTTCCGCTCATTTGTGTTCATAAAGTGAATTTTTTTGTCACTCCCAATGCAATAGCTACCATCTGCGCTGGAAATCTCGGCGGCAATTTTTTGATTCAGTATACCTTTAAGATTTTTGCGCGTTGACTTTCAAATACCTTTTGCTGCTGTCACCCGTCCAGCACATCTTCGCACGCGGGACATATGCCATACAAAAGTGTTCCCACAAGGCCAAGAGTAGGCTGCTGAAGCGTCAGCACGAGCACTAGCGAATGGCATCTGCCGCTACGACTAATTTCATTGGGGTTCATTTTCACATCAACTTTTTGGTTTTGCTGGTATGCTCCATAGCGATGAATGTGATGAAAAGGATTCATTTTACACCAGTCACATCGTGCCACTGGCGCCCCTCAGCTCCTCGCAAAACCGTAGAAACGAAGCTGCTCGGATTTGCAGTTAAAGCACGAACTTGCCTCTTGATGGTCTTGCTCGACAGTAAGTCACGGAGATTGAGAGCGAGGAGAATAGATCTACGGGGTTCTACCTGGGAGATTGGACGTAGTTACGCAATGCACAATCCGCTGTAAGTGGTTTTAGGCCAGCGTGGACGGCCTTTTCACTCTGACTTCGTTTTTTTATTAAAATAATTTTACTGTTTTCCAAAAAAAGCCTAGGAAAGCAGGAGGGGAAAATAGCGCTCGCTGTGAAACATCGACCGGCGGTCGGTTGGGACGCCGCGAGGATAAAAGCAGCTGCATCGACTAAGAAACAAGCGACTAAATGAAGTGTAGATATTACATTCCACTAAATGCAGGCGTTGCATAGTTTTATGAAAATAAAATTGTCGCCACCGTCTGGAAGAATGCGCCTTGAACGCTAATTACTTCAAAGTAGCTGCTAAGAGTAGAAAAACAAAAGACGTACACGATATTACGTTTCTACCGCTCATCAGGGGCTCGTCATGGAAATTTTGGCTCAGCCACCAATGTTCTCTGTTCTTTTTGCGGTTCTGTGGTAAAGCGACAGTGTTACGGGTCACTTCTCAGTTCGGAGTCAAATTCAAAACACATCGAAGCGCCACCTACAAACCTTGCTAGCGCCGGTGAGCTGCGATACACTCATTAATATTCCCTTGTGGCGCGATTGAAGGAAACATTTTATACCGTAATTATTGGAAGGAGCACGCCAGAACTGCGGATGAAAAGCGCCAAGCTTGCATTTTGAATATATAATTATATTCTTTGGAGTATATATAATATATAGATGCTCTTTGGGTCCCTAATATCACATCGTGAACGAGGCCTGTTTTGAAGATCTCAATTATGCTTTTTTACTCTGTTGTTAAAATGCTTCGCAAGGTAAACGAATCAAGATACATAAAGCAATTAAAAACATCTTTGCATGTAGAAAGAAAAGGAAGTGTAAGTAGACGATTGTCTGTGAAATACCTATGCTCTTTAAATCTGAGCCGTGCAAGCTGAGTCATTTATTCGGGAAACACGAATTTCTGCTCTCATTCCACTTGGCGGACTCTATATTCTTATACGCGTTTTTAATGGCTGCAGTGTTTATTATGCCTCCATCTGAGGGACTCCTGCTTCTTTGCAAGTGAAGTTAGCTTGCTCAGGTAGCGCCCGCATATACACAGCGGCTGAAGTTCAGGGGCCATAAAGCGCCACCCGAATGCTGCGTCCTTATGTACCATTTTTTGCTTTTGTTTAGCAGGGGCCTCCGACGGCTGATAGTTCTTGGATTCCAGTCTTACCATTTGGGTGAGCTCTCATCTGCCATCAGGAACTTGTAGATTCTTCCGCTGGTATTGGCGTGAGGCGCAGCCCTTAATTCCTTCGGAATAATAGGTACACAGCTCAAGAATACATGAAATTCAGCCACACGTTTGCAGCACTTGTGCGCAAACTTTTGTTAACACCGGTGATGCTGGCGCGCATTCGCCTTCGACATTGTCCTTACTGCCGATAGCTGCTACTTACCATAATAACAGGGATCTCGGCTCTAACGTAGAGATGTTTCAGTTGGTATCTTTTTGCGTCACTGCAAATATTGCCACACGATATCCAGAGCATAGCGTAGCCCAACAGTCGATCACACAAAATGAGTTATCCCGGTCTCAATAAAGCATTGTAAAACAAATCCCAACTAAATTTATTCAGGAAAAGGACAGGAACCGCGGCGTCATCAACTACCGCAATACATCGCATCTATTTCTTGATTCGCTATGCACTCCGTCGACGCGGGGGCCCGCGCCAATCCAACAAAATACTGTCGACGAGCTGCATCCCCTCCCGCTGCCGACGACCCCCCCCCCCCTTTCCCCTGCCTACCGTCTGACTGCATATCCGTATCGCGCTGGGATTGGCGGGAATACCCTCTGTGATGTATAGTGTCCACGTCCACACGCGCTGTGAGAAAGCGCTCGGAAATAGCCTAGAAAATAGTCGAACGTTCAGTCGCCTCTCAAAGCGCCCTTTCTGTATTGCTGTTCACCCATCGGCCCTCATTGTTCCAAGGTCGCATAAGCCACGCGATATTCTTGGCGCAAGTCAGGTGCATCTGACCGCTGGCCAAAACAGATCCACATTGAAAAACACACACATACCACTTGGTAGGATAGAATTAATTGATGTGTTCCCATCTCAAGCAAAATTGCTTCGCTCTTCTCCCCTTCTGTAGGGAAAACAATCACTGGAAAACATTTCGCAGTTATACACATTACTCTTCCATGACAGTCTTTACAAGATATTTTCCGAAACAGGTCAGCCGCGGCAGTCAGAGCGCACTACGCACGCATGTGAAGATAGAACACGAATGTAGCATGTCAAGCGTTGCACGGCAATCACTCCCACAGGATGACAGCTCTGCTTGCTTAGGGACTACGGCGTGAGACATCACTGCATCAAACAATTTATATAGTTATTATTGTTTCAAGGACATCAACAACGGCGTCTATCCCTTTCGCGCTCCAATGCACGCCGTCTGTTCGACGGTCTGCGCCGATCCTCCTGGAAAGAAAAAAGTCATTATAAATCACAACACTGAAAAAAACATGGACAACAACCTCAACAGCATGTGCATACTTTCTGAAACGTGCGGAAAGCCAAATAACAGAAGAATTCCCGTGCAAATTGGAAAGCGTGGCGACTCCTGCATTAGTCGTCCCTAGCTCAGTTTCGTTATCAGCTCAGGAGCTGACATTTCATCGGTTCAACGCAAGAACGGCAATAATATGGCATGTGTTCTCACGAGTTGTGCATCAGGCGAACCTTCTTTTCGTGTTTATCGCTTGGCCGAAGCGGCTTACATCCGTATTGTCAGTTTTTTTTTTTTTTTGCCAGTTGTTTGAAGAATGTCGAACCAATTACTCATCCAACAGCACGCTATATAAGCTCTTACATACCTCTAAAAAAAGCAATATTTCACGCGCCGCTTGCCGCGCACAAACAGGCGATGAATTTGCAACGACAGCACGCTGCCTGCGAAGAATGAAAGCGACCATTAACTTTTGCTGGATTAAACGCTCATGATCTCGAGCTTACCTGTGCTTTGCTCAAGAATCCACTGGTTTACAAAATTCAGAATTCGCCAGTGCATGGCATTGCGGGCGACTGGCGGCAACGTCAACAACCCGACGGTCGTACAGCGCCCACGCAGCCACTCCACAATATGTGCCAGGGTGGCAAGAAGCCTTTCGGCATCACCCATGGTCCGCGCCTGCAAGTAAATAAACACAAATATGAAAACGCAAGCACAAATGTTACTCATCCACAAAAGCGTACCCTGGTTAAGATCGTTAGTCCCGACCAGGACGACGACCATGGGTTTTACTGTGGCCACCCTGCGCAGCCGATTCAATATCTGATCTGGCCTGGCGCCCGGAATAAGAGTAGGGCTTTCTGTGCGGTGAAAGTGTTTAGAAGACAATGCAGGTTCGGTACGTAGATAACCATAATTTCCACTACTGCACATGGAAGAAGTAAACAGAAAGTATTCTTACCGATGTTTCTGCGCCTCAGGCCGGAAACCCGCTCCGCTAAACGCATAAGCATACTATCATCGAAATGGGGAGAGAGGGCGAATATTATGCTAGTAGACTACTTTTTTACCAAAAGAGCTCGCCAGTTCACGGCCAAATGCAGGCGCTAAATTCCTCCTAGACCGTTTATATAGATTATAGATATATAGACCGTTTATAGATTATACGTACAATGAATAAATGTTGCTGCAAGTCAGCCCTTAGATCATAATATGGTCTAAATTCTGTTTGCTTCTTCTGTGCTCTGTTCGCTGGTAATGCGTAGATCAAGACACACACGAGACCAAACGTTGCACGAAGCATGCATACGGGTTCAGTATCCCAACATGGTTCATCAGCTGAAAAGTCCTCTTGATCTTTTTTGTTGAGTAATCGACGGCCGTTGAGCCAGCGGCGGCTTGCTTCATTGTCTGTGCCGAAGCAGCGCGGCAAAATGCTCGTGACAAAAACAATGCCCACGCTACCCAGAAGCTGCAGGACGAGGGCCTAGGATGTGAAATGATAAATTAGACTTTATTACTGCAAATAAAAAGCGTCGACTATTTGTAAGATCACGTACTTTAATGTTCTCGCAAATATCTTGCTGTCTGAAATCCGGGTTGCACAGGTCGTTGCCGCCGATGTATACAATCGCAAAGTCTGCGCACCGCAGATCAAGGCGCCGCACGCGGCGTTTGTGAGACGCAAGGCGCCGTAGCCTCCGAAACTGAATGTGCAGGTCTCTACAGATGGAATTAACCGCAGACGAGCCCTGTACAAACGCTTCAGCTGGCTATCGCCAACCAGTACGCCTCGCAACGTCATGGCGGATGATGGACGCTGTGGGCTGTAACAAACTGAAGTTCGCGCGCAGAGAAGGTACACGTGCACCACGCATACAACAAACCTTGGTTGGGTACAGTGGTTGTGGACATCCAGAAAGCTAGGGACCAAACAGCACTAGGTTCGATTCAACTAGGGAAGGCATAGGGACGGCTTGGAGTTGGGTTTGGCTAACTATTTACTCGCGTACGTGCGACAAGCATTTCGTGGTAGCTCGGCTGAAAACGCTGATTGGTCAAAAAATGTGACGTCACAAGTCACGTGACATTTTGTGACGTCATGTCTGGTTGGGGACACAGGTGTTTTTCCTAGATTGCCCTTGAATTCCCCGTGCTTTTGAGAGCAAGCGTGCATCGCGCTGCGCACTTACTCTGCCCGCCCTTGTCGGAATGGCTGCAGAGATTTCGAACCAGGGTTGGAATAATGCACGAGGGAAGCAGCTATAAGCAGTACAGCAGTATTATGCGCATGTTATATGAATATATTTTACTTACTATAATTTTACTTACTAAAGAGACAGAAAAAAAGGCCTAGTGCGACGCATTGTGGTCGAGCGCAGGCCTAGCGTTCGCTCCGGCAGCTACCCTTACACGTGTTTTGCGGTTCTTGCCTTAGGGTTTTAAAATAATGCACGAGGGAAGCAGCTATAACCGGTAAAGCAGTATTTTGCGTATGCTATACGAAATATATAATTTTACGTTCTATCATTCGACGAATTTCTCTTAAAGAGAGAGAGAGAGAAAAGGCCTAGCGTTCGCTGCGGCAGTTACGCTTACACGTGTTTTGCAAGTTTTGATGCCCTCGGCAGATTGATACGAAGCGCGACGTAAGTATAACGATATACCACGTGCATCGTATCTAAAGAGAGGGAACTGGAGCACGGGACTGCAAGCCTGTGGTCTGCCAGGAAGCAATGGGGTGGCCCTGAAAAGAGCCGTTTGTATGCGGAACGGTGTATCGGCGGCTTGCAGTGGCGTGGCAGCGTGGCGAGCAAAACGCCCTGCACTCTCCCGTCTCGTGGCCCTTCGCCCTGCATCGCCGACACTGGTGGACCACGTACACAGATCCTGGTTCTGCCCTTGATGCTGCAATGATGTCGGAGCCGTACACTTTGCTTTGACGAGGGCCGCGACGATGATCTTCGAGAGCTGATCGATGCCGCGACCCCTTGCCACGTGGTAACTGTCTGCCGTGTACAAACAACGCCGCGGCCGCTTCGCAGCATCCAGGAAACGATGCTGCAAAAGAGTTTTGAAAAAAGTTGCGTTATGAACTCGACATTTTGATAAATGAGTAACAAACGAGAAAACAAAGCATTCTGACCTCGGACTTCAGAATGCGCCGCAGCGCAGCAGTCAGGCGCCGGTTCAGCTGCCTACGGTGGACGTTTTTACGCAGCGCTTTGCTCTCGTTTTGGAAATACCGCGGCAGTATTTTAAACACAAACAACATCCGTGCGACTTGCTGCTGCAGCTGCCGCACGAGGTCCTGGAAGCACGTGGGGCGAGATGAGCGGCACAGCACTCTTGTAAAGCAAATTGTGAGACTATTTCGCGCAATTTATGTGTACTTTGATGTTGGCGGCGATTTCCCGCGGGTCATGATCATTATCGAGGTCATTTCCGCCTACATACAAAACAGCTAATTCGGCGTGCAAGCGCATCAGCGCAACCTTAACCGACAGCGAAGTGGCATCATAACCGCCAAAACTGAAAGTCCACGTCTGAACAAACTGCGAAAGCCGCAGGCGAGACCTGCATGGGAACTTCGATTGGCTATCGCCGATGATCACACCACGCAGGACCGCCATCATCAGAAGAACGCACCTCGATACGCGCCGCAGCTAGACCCACGAACGGGTACCTAGGGATTCCCTAGATCGGTTAGGGACTAAAAAAACAAGAAAACCCAGTTTTCATCGACGTCACATCCGGTTAAGCATCGAGCGCGACGCAAAAAACGTCACGCCAGGCCGCTGCGTGTCCACCAATTAGCGTTTCCAGCCTAGCCACCCCGAAACGCTTCTGCTGCGTGTCCATCAATCAGCGTTTCCAGCCGAGCTACCCCGAAACGCTTCTTTCACAAGAGCCCGCTAGGGGTGGCGATCGGAGAAATAATAACTAAATAGTTACTTTCCGCTCATTTGTGTTCATAAAGTGAATTTTTTTGTCACTCCCAATGCAATAGCTACCGTCTGCGCTGGAAATCTCGGCGGCAATTTTTTGATTCAGTATACCTTTAAGATTTTTGCGCGTTGACTTTCAAATACATTTTGCTGCTGTCACCCGTCCAGCACGCGCTCTGTCGGCTCAGGTCTCTGTATGCGGCTCGCACCACGCCTGCATGGCAAACAGAGGTCGCCGATAGCGGTCTCGGTTGTAAGCACGTCTTCGCACGCGGGACATATGCCATACAAAAGTGTTCCCACAAGGCCAAGAGTAGGCTGCTGAAGCGTCAGCACGAGCACTAGCGAATGGCATCTGCCGCTACGACTAATTTCATTGGGGTTCATTTTCACATCAACTTTTTGGTTTTGCTGGTACGCTCCATAGCGATGAATCTGCCGAAAAGGAGTTATTTTACACCAGTCACATCGTGCCACTGCCGCCTCTCAGCTCCTCGCAAAGCCGTAGAAACGAAGCTGCTCGGATTTGCAGTTAAAGCACGAACTTGCCTCTTGATGGTCTTGCTCGACAGTAAGTCACGGAGATTGAAAGCGAGGAGAATAGATCTACGGGGTTCTACCTGGGAGATTGGACGTAGTTACGCAATGCACAATCCGCTGTAAGTGGTTTTAGGCCAGCGTGGATGGCCTTTTCACTCTGACTTCGTTTTTTTATTACAATAATTTTACTGTTTTCCAAAAAAAAAAGCCTAGGAAAGCAGAAGGGGAAAATAGCGCTCGCTGTGAAACATCGACCGGCGGTCGGTTGGGACGCCGCGAGGATAAAAGCAGCTGCATCGGACTAAGAAACAAGCGACTAAATGAAGTGTAGATATTACGTTCCACTAAATGCAGGCGTTGCATAGTTTTATGAAAATAAATTGTCGGCACCGTCTGGAAGAATGCGCCTTGAATGCTCATTACTTCAAAGTAGCTGCTAAGAGTAGAAAAACAAAAGACGTACACGATATTACGTTTCTACCGCTCATCAGGGGCTCGTCACGGAAATTTTGGCTCAGCCACCAATGTTCTCTTTTCTTTTTGCGGTTCTGTGGTAAAGCGACAGTGTTACGGGTCACTTCTCAGTTCGGAGTCAAATTCAAAACACATCGAAGCGCCACCTACAAACCTTGCTAGCGCCGGTGAGCTGCGATATACTCATTAACATTCCCTTGTGGCGCGATTGAAGGAAACATTTTATACCGTAATTATTGGAAGGAGCACGCCAGAACTGCGGAGGAAAAGCGCCAAGCTTGCCTTTTGAATATATCATTATATTCTTTGGAGTCTATATATAGATGCTCTTTGGGTCCCTAATATCACATCGTGAACGAGCCCTGTTTTGAAGATCTCAATTATGCTTTTTTACTCTGTTGTTAAAATGCGTCGCAAGGTAAACGAATCAAGATACATAAAGCAATTAAAAACATCTTTGCATGTAGAAAGAAAAGGAAGTAAGTAGACGATTGTCTGTGAAATACCTATGCTCTTTAAATCTGAGCCGTGCAAGCTGAGTCATTTATTCGGGAAACACGAATTTCTGCTCTCATTCTACTTGGCGGACTCTATATTCTTATACGCGTTTTTAATGGCTGTAGTGTTTATTATGCCTTCATCTGAGGGACTCCTGCTTCTTTGCAAGTGAAGTTAGCTTGCTCAGGTAGCGCCCGCATATACACAGCGGCTGGAGTTCAGAGGCCATAAAGCGCCACCCGAATGCTGCGTCCTTATGTACCATTTTTTGCTTTTGTTTAGCAGGGGCCTCCGACGGCTGATAGTTTTTGGATTCCAGTCTTACCATTTGGGTGAGCTCGCATCTATCATCAGGAACTTGTAAATTCTTCCGCTGGTATTGGCGTGAGGCGCAGCCCTTAATCCTTCGGAATGATAGGTACACAGCTCAAGAATACATGAAATTCAGCCACACGTTTGCAGCACTTGTGCGCAAACTTTTGTTAACACCGGTGATGCTGGCGCGCATTCGCATTCGACATTGTCCTTACTGCCGATAGCTGCTACTTACCATAATAACAGAGATCTCGGCTCTAACGTACAGATGTTTCAGTTGGTATCTTTTTGCGTCATTGCAAATATTGCCACACGATATCCAGAGCATAGCGTAGCCCAACAGTCGATCACACAAAATGAGTTATCCCGGTCTCAATAAAGCATTGTAAAACAAATCCCAACTAAATTTATTCAGGAAAAGGACAGGAACCGCGGCGTCATCAACTACCGCAATACATCGCATCTATTTCTTGATTCGCTATGCACTCCGTCGACGCGGGGGCCCGCGCCAATCCAACAAAATACTGTCGACGAGCCGCATCCCCTCCCGCTGCCGACGACCCCCCCCCCCCCCCCCTTTCCCCTGCCTACCGTCCGACTGCATATCCGTATCGCGCTGGGATTGGCGGGAATACCCTCTGTGATGTATAGTGTCCACGTCCACACGCGCTGTGAGAAAGCGCTCGGAAATAGCCTAGAAAATAGTCGAACGTTCAGTCGCCTCTCAAAGCGCCCTTTCTGTATTGCTGTTCACCCATCGGCCTTCATTGTTCCAAGGTCGCATAATCCACGCGATATTCTTGGCGCAAGTCAGGTGCATCTGACCGCTGGCCAAAAGAGATCCACATTGAAAAACACACACATACCACTTGGTAGGATAGAATTAATTGATGTGTTCCCATCTCAAGCCAAATTGCTTCGCTCTTCTCGACTTCTGTAGGGAAAACAATGACTGGAAAACATTTCGCAGTTATACACATTTCTCTTCCATGACAGTCTTTACAAGAAATTTTCCGAATCAGGTCAGCCGCGGCAGTCAGAGCGCACTACGCACGCATGTGAAGATAGAACACGAATGTAGCAAGTCAAGCGTTGCACGGCAATCACTCCCACAGGGTGACAGCTCTGCTTGCTTAGGGACTACGGCGTGAGACATCACTGCATCAAACCATTTATATAGTTATTATTGTTTCAAGGACATCAATAACCGCGTCTATCCCTTTCGCGCTCCAATGCACGCCGTCTGTTCGACGGTCTGCGCCGATCCTCCTGGAAAAAAAAAAAAAAAGCCATTATAAATCACAACACTGAAAAAAACATGGACAACAACCTCAACAGCATGTGCATACTTTCTGAAACGTGCGGAAAGCCAAATAACAGAAGAATTCCCGTGCAAATTGGAAAGCGTGGCGACTCCTGCATTAGTCGTCCCTAGCTCAGTTTCGTTATCAGCTCAGGAGCTGACATTTCATCGGTTCAACGCAAGAACGGCAATAATATGGCATGTGTTCTCACGAGTTGTGCATAAGGCGAACCTTTTTTTCGTGTTTATCGCTTGGCCGAAGCGGCTTACGTCCGTATTGTCCGTTTTTTTTTTTTTTTGCGCCAGTTGTTTGAAGAATGTCGAACCAATTACTCACCCAACAGCACGCTATATAAGCTCTTACATACCTCTCAAGAAAGCAATAATTCACGCGCCGCTTGCCGCGCACAAAGAGGCGATGGATCTGCAACGCCAGCACGCTGCCTGCGAAGGAATGAAAGCGATCATTAACATTTGCTGGATTAACCGCTCATGATCCCAAACTTACCTCTGCTTTGCTCCGGGATTCATCGATTCACAAAACTGAGAGTTCGCCAGTGCATGGCATTGCGGGCGACTGGCGGCAACGTCAACAACACGACGGCCGTAAAGCGCTCACGCAGCCACTCCACAATAAGTGCCATGGTGGCAAGAAGCCTTTCGGCATCACCCATGGTCCGCGCCTGCAAGTAAATAAACACAAATATGAAAACGCAAGCACAAATGTTACTCATCCACAAAAGCGTACCCTGGTTAAGATCGTTAGTCCCGACCAGGACGACGGCCATGGGCTTTACTGTGGCCACCCTGCGCAGCCGATTCAATATCTGATCTGCCCTGGCGCCCGGAATAAGAGTAGGGCTTTCTGTGCGGTGAAAGTGTTTATAAGACAATGCAGGTTCGGTACGTAGATAATAACCATAATTTCCAGTTTTGCACATGAAAGAAGTAAACAGAAAGTATTCTTACCGATGTTTCTGCGCCTCAGGCCAGAAACACGCTCCGCTAAACGCATCAGCATACTATCATCAATTAATTGGTGATGGTGTAGCGAAGCGGGATTGTTTCGAAACACCTGCATCAGAAAATTAAAAAAAGACTTAGAATTTGTAGCGTGGTTTCAACAGCAGGGAGCTGACGGAAAATGTTGATGAAAATAAGTGTCCTTACCGCGGGCGCCATGGTGCAGAGGGAAGTTACTCTGCCGCTCACTGGTATTTGTACTAGTTGACACTGCCCAAAAGATTTGAGGTGGAGGAGAGGGAGGGGGGGTCCGCTCGTCTGAACAGAGGATGTAGTGACTTACCAGAATCAAGCTGTTTTTCTGACGCTGGAGGATTCGCAAAAGCCTTTGCGAACGCCTCCATTTCTTGCAGTGCAGTGGAGCGCTCGTTCAGTTTGGAGACCGAGACCTCTTTGGACGACGCCTTCGCTTTGCGCTGTACAGCGCGCGGCTTGTAGCTGCACTCCTGCGCCAGGTCTGCTGCCTCCTGGAGCAGGAGCTCACGCGGGTTGTACTCTTCCCCTGTTCCGTATCTAGTTTGGAACAGGTGGATATATCAGCATCTTGGCACTGTAAGCAAGCGTTGAAGACTGGAGGTCGAAAGTACTTACCTCCTCAGGTTCTCCATGTCATCTGCCACGAAGTGTAAGAGGATTAGGTCAAACCTTTCTCTTGCACTTCGTGGAGTGAAGATTTTTCCAATGGCAGCGCACAATATGGCCGAAATCTCCAGCCACTTGCAGGCGTCGTGGAATGGGTCGAGCTCCAAGGCACTTTTCAGTATAATGATGTCATCTCCCGCACTGAAGCGATTACGCGTGATGTTTCTTGACTAGGGCAATGGCTTCGCAGCACTCAATGACGCCATTCCTTTTTTTTTCTCCTTCGGGATGGCCGGGAAAACTTTGAGACGACGGGAAGTACGTGCTCACAGTAGAACTCCGTGGTCTCCAAAGGCCAAAGTATTCGTTGGCTCGGCTTGGCTTCCCTTATCCTCTCTCTCTGCTGAAATCTCGTGAGATCTCGCGAGATTACGGCAAGCTGGACGTCCGGCGGCATACGTCTCCGGAATACGTTTTGTGATCAAGAAAAGTCTTGTGAACAAGAAACTGCACGTTCAGTGCCTCTCCAATACCTTTAAGTAAAGAATAGCCGACACTGTCCATCCAAATGCCCCTTGGCTCTGCAGGTGCGGCATTCCCACACTCGCCACACCTGGCGGTGGCCTCTTAAAGCCATGCTAAAAGCCTTGGCCAAGGCTTTGATTCCGCACCCCCTTGACACGTGGTGGCAATCATCGGCGTAGAGAGCACGTTTCTTTTCGCCTCCACGTCCAATGAACCGGCCCTGAAATTCCATCAATAAAATTATATTTTGCTAACACTATGCATAGAGCAAGAAGCCCCATTACATCCAAGCAACAAACCCTACATATATCAGTTGCATTCGCAGGATTACCGAAGTCAAAGTGCACTCTTTGGCCGAGATGCATCTGCCTCCTATGCGATAGCAGAAAAAACAGTTGAGTATAACAGTGGGTAACTATTCATAGCATTGCCAACTTTACCCCCCCCATAAAACTTAACTTGACAGCATGCATTTTGTATGACCTCACGCAATGCACTGAAAAAGCATGAATCAATTTTATTGGCAAAGTATAACATAGAAGCTTTTTTCTGAGGAGATATTTACCTCTACGCCGATCAGCACATCTTCCATGTCTTTAAGGTTCCGTACGACTGCTCTGTCCTAGGCCTTTCGTTCGTTTTTTTCGGCCGCTGTTTCGTGCAGCCGCGACGGTACTCTAAATAAAAAAACTTCGTCCGCAATACAGCGGGCCTTTAGAACCACAGTCAGCAAGGAAGAAAAAATCACCATTACTATATAAGGAGAACAAAATGGAAAAGTCATCTAACATACAAAAAACCTGATAATGATGTGCTAACCGGATGACCGTAGGCCACCTTTTTTTAAAGGCGAAAGCCTTGAATGGCTCATGCTGTCGTGGACAAAATGTGTCCCGCTTTTGCGCTTCTCTGATTGGCCGAGGCGGGATGCATCCCTGCAATCTGCAATGTCCACATGAACGTGTGCCAAGGAATGCATCGCGACAGAAGCGATGGTGTACCGTCCAAACTCGCGCTTGCCGGAGAACGTGTGATAGATACTGCGCCTTTCCTTTCCCGTAAAACAATTATATAGCACCGCAACGAATACCGACAAAAGGCTAAACACCTATGATAAAAGCACTGATGGAGTGCCCGCAACAAAGCAAATGTGATACGATATTCAGAGCCCACCATTATTACGTACCTTTATGCCCTCTGCAATGTCCGTTGGCGACCTGTCGGTGCACAGGTCGTTCCCACCGACGCAGACGGCCGTAAAATCCAGGTGCCGCAACTTCAAGAGCTCCATCTGCGACAGCAGCAGGCGGGTATCTGTGCCGCTGAAGCTGAACGTGCGCGTTTGTACTTTTTTTCGGCACAAGTACTCGCGTGTTATTCAGAAACTTCAGCTGGCTGTCCCCGATCAGAGCTCCTAGCATCGTGGTTGAAGTGGTTGAAGTCATTGAATCTTCACGCACCACGAGCACGCACGCAAAAAGCCCGCGCATGCAGCGTGCGCAAATACATACTGCAAACACCACGAGACAGCCGTATCCTAAATAACGCATTTAAAATTGAAAGTTTACTGTCTATTAAAACTTGATAATTGTTGCGTTCGTTTAAAGTTATTAAAAATCAAAAATTGCATATTTTTATTTATTGTGCGTTTTGTTTCACGCTGAAGCTGTACTGAAGACAACAATGCCAGGCAGTTTCAGTTCTGGTTTGGCACATAGACAAAAAAACTAACGATCATGATCAGCTTGGAATAACTGCACCGTGAACAGGTGTGTACGGGCCGCTTGTGTACTAAAAAGCAAATTGGTTCGGTACACTTACATGATGAGAAATAATTGAGGCCTGCAACCCAATGATGTCATTACCATAAACTGACGAAGTGCTTTACAACATCGATGAAAAGCAATCCCACCAGGAACAATCAATACAGAATGCACGCACAGTCGACACTGGCTGGCACTGCAAACCGGACATAGCTTGAATTCCTAAATGCGGCACGGAGACCTGTTGCAGACGGCTATTCACATTAGGATGCTTTTTGTGCACGCTCGCAGGCACACCAAAAGTGATGCGGTTTGAGCGTGCGCCATCCGAACACCTCGGAAAGGACGCGTTGCATCACGTGCAGACCAAAGCCACGCCAGCGGTAGCACAACAAGGGCACCATTAGGCATTCAAGAAATGTAACGTAGCAAACAAATGCCCAACACATGTAGCGCCGTGCTGGCACTGCAAGCTGGCCATCACTTGTAAAGCTTTTCATTCGTTTTTAGGCAGATGGTGAGAAACGTCCGAAAAAACCGAGACAAAATGGCCGTTTGAACATTTTTTGGCATGACCTCGAGAAATTGGTCCTCCTGCAACAAGAGGTTCTGCATTTGACTGGTCTGACAAGTGCCGCTGCGTACACCTTTGGGAGGTTTCCTGCGCCATTTGTTTCGCACATATTCCAAGAAGAGTCTCAGCTGAGCTGGACTCTGCACGCTTTCGCTTCCTCCGAATCAGACTGCACAGGAGTTTCCTCGGCGGTTCTGGTCTTGTCTCCAGGTTGCTGTGAGCAGCCAGAGGAACCAGCTGCAGGTTGCCCAGGCTCCTGTTGAAAGTCACATGAATGTATTTAGGTTCTTGATTTGAGAAAAGATAAGAATATGCAGGCTAGAAAAATGACTTTTGTGTTGGTAAATGGACAGAAGCACAGCCTTCAACAAGCATATTCACACTGATGGGAGGGTTTGAAAGATTGCTTTGTTATCTTGATTATAATATAAACATTCTCCTTAGTTTTTCGTGTGATTACGTTTGCCTTTCTAAGCAGTACAACTGCATCACTTAGTTATTACTGCTTGAGGAAAATATTTCGATAAGCACAAGGAAATCTTACACTTAACCAAGAGGGCAATGGTGACTAAGCCCTGCTGTTGTCCAGTTTGGCCTGTGCAGTGCTGTAATCTTCTATGTTGGCCTCCACTGGGTCGTCATGAGGCGGCCCATTTTCCAATTCCTCCTCTGCTCTTTCTGGGGACAGGACCGAGCACAAAGGTTCTCCTGCAGCAATTTCTCGAAGTATACCTGCAGCTATTGCACAAACATTCAAATCTCAATAAAAGCACAAAGAAAAAGTGAACGCATGCCGTGAGAATGCTTTTAATTTGTGGCAGCAATTTTGCGGTGTCAGCCAATTTTACACATAATGCAGGATCGGGGCTGGAAGGGGAGCGCTGAACACTACTTTCGTACATGTCCCCCCTGAATGAATATCAAGGCGGGTATGTTAGCTTGAAGCGATGAATGGGCTAGCAGATAACAGAGCAATTACCAAAGCTGATGGATGTGTACAGTGCCTATATACTGAAATACATTTGCAGTAATAAATTATGGACTGCTACAGCTGCGTAAGGATTACAACCTCATGACGAGTAGCGAGGCCTTATGTATATTGATATTTGGCTGAAGTGCCGTAATAACAAGTGCACTGTTGAAGCAGGTCAGAACTACCTTTGCAGGGAGAGTAATCATTTATTACAATATAATTACGAACGAGTTTGAGGATATGTACGTGATACCGACTTATCTCCTGCCCACTGCGTGGCCTTGAAGGAAGCGCAGCAGCTCGAAAAAAGGTCAGCGCACCGCACAGCCACCAGCTGCGCCACTTATCGGTGGCTTTACCAGCTTGAAAAATTTGTCTCTTAAATATCTCCACTTCTTCCTGCAGAGTTCCTCTGAATGCATAAAAAAAAGAATGAATGGCAATTGAAGTGAAGGTTCACTGGTAGTGTACTGGTTCCCTCCTGTCCCAAGCCACACACAAACGTTCGTCCATGCGCTGACACTATACATAATAGGGCACCACAAATGGAAGAAACATGCACGTGTAATGGACAACGATTTGCATCTGGACTCAAAGTATTGTTAATGTTATATACCACAGAGAACCAAGAATTTATGGCAGGACAAAAATGCACTTTGCCTTGGCAATTGCGGTCCATACGACATTCTTTCTTTTCGAATCTTTATTGTCGAAGTGAGTTAAGTCGTATAATATTGAGTTTGCCTGCACAAGGCTTATCGATCTTTCGATCCTGTCCACCGACCATGGATCGCCGACTGATGAAGATTGCCTGGCTTGCCATGTCAAGATGCAGATTGCAAAAGGGTTGCAGGTGTTCCGACGGCCGATTATATACCGATCAGCAAAGGTGAGAATGGAAAAAAGTTTCTGAGTGAGAGTTGCGTGAAACTACGCAGAGGGAGAAAAGGGGATCCTCCTTTTGTGCTCCGTCTCCCTTTCTCCGTCTTTTTGAAAGACTGAAAATTCGTCTGCTCTACCAACAAGAGGTGTAGAAAGACGATGATGATGATGATGTAGCTTTCCCCTTTGAATCGTGTGGGCGCAAAAAGCACGCACGCGGCACTGCGCTCCCTGGTGAACGCGTGGAAGTTCGTTTGCTACACACAGAGTCTCTGTTCCACAAGGCGCAGCGACTACATTTTTTCATTGCCTTGATAGCTGCTAAAATGCAAACATAGGACACAAGCTTTTTCTCGCAGGCGATAATCAGACGAATGTCATAGAAAGAAATGCCAACAGAAATGCACAGGCAAAATATTTGGTTGGCATTAATATCAACCGTTGAACTCGAGCACATGATAACTTTTGATAAGGTACATCAACAGACGCATGTACCAGTGTACATAAACAAATCAAAAACGATCGATTACTCAACCGATATATGTCTACGTCAGCGAATTAGTAAGCACAACAATTTGGCAGTGTCGTGCAATCACGACCCGCCCGTGGTAGCTGGGCTCGCTCTCGACCGCGGCGGCCTCGATCGTTTCATGGATCGAAACGCAAAGATGTCCATGTGCTGTGTGCTGTGTGAGGACAGGTTGAAGATCCCCAGCCGGTCGAAATTATTCTGCCGCCTTCCACTGCAGCATTTCTTTCTATCGCTCTTATTTCACTCCCACTCGGTAGCTCCCTTCCCACGGCGCGGTTCAGGCATCCTTGGAGATGTGGTACAGTTACTGCGCCTTCATATTTACGGCGCCATCATGTTCCTGGCTCCCATACAATTTACGTTCATGAAAATAAATGCGTCGGCGTGGAGTAAGTAGTTCATTGTCGAAATAAACAATTGGAAATAAGTAAGCTGCATGAACCCAAGCGGCACATGACGACGGTCCAATGTTGGAACTGAGCTGGCAAACGTCGGTTCTGTGAAGGCCCCGCGTTGCCTCTGTACTCCTAGCCTTGGCTAATCCATCTTTAGAAGTTGGCGTCATTGGACCAATGTCTCAGACGTTTTCCCAGCCTTGGCTCAGCCACTTTTAGAGGATGGCATTATTGGACCAGTTTCTCGAATGTGTTCCCAACCTTGGATTAGCCACTTTTAAAAGATGGTATTATTGGACCAGTTTCTCGAATGTGTTCCCAGCCTTGGTTTAGCGGTATTATTGGACCAATTTATACGATGTATCCCCCATCTTAGCACTGCCATTTTTAGAAGATGGCAATAATGGACAAGTTTCTCGGACATTCTCCCTGCCTTGGATCTGCCATTCTTTGAAGTTGGCAATAGCGGACAATAGCAGACTACACAATTAATTTTCTACAATCGCTTTCCGAAGTAGGCCGCGCCACGTTAAAACGTTTGCTACGGAGGAACATCGCTTGCTGCGTTGTTAGACTTTTTCTTACTGTGCGAGATCGACGCGATATTATTTTGCATGGCGTACATGAGCACGCAGCTTGTGGGATATATACAGGTATATCTTCTGCGTTAACTGCTGTAATTATCCATAAAAAAGGATACCTCAATAAAAGCAGGCGGACGTCAACACAAGGTAATGCAGCTGAAGGTAACGTATGTCCCCATTCCATTCGTTACCTATGTAATCGCTTGCTATAGCGCGTATACCTGACGCTCAGTCTTCGAGACTCTCGTGGAGCTGCTGAAAAGAGTAGTGTACGGCGAGCATTGCTGTCACTTATCCGCGCGCGCTGGCTGTAGGCGAAGCTACGTATGTGTACCAGCAGACACAAGCATCACATTCGCGAGCCGTTCAAAATAAAGTGTAATCTCGGTCTGCGGCACCGATCGCCGAAGACTGAGCGCCGGCACTACACAAAAAGTTGTGATCTGTGTATGAAACTTATTTGCTTCTTCCTTACGTGCACGCCAAATCTCCTAGAGGCGTTTGGCGATGACCAGCAGGTGGTGGTGGAAAACATTTATATCTGATACCAATACAGGAGCTTACGCAGGAGCTGACCAGGCCGTCGAGGAACGTCGAGGCGAAGACTCGCTGCATCGCAATGCATGCGATTGTATACAGCAGGTAGTGCAAATGATCGATCTGTTTCCATACCAAGCAGTTTTTCTGGCGAAATTTTTGCGTACAGCAAGCAGCTTAAACCCCTATAGGTTTAACGTAGCGCGAGTCGATCGAGCGGCGCCCCTGAGCCGTCGTCACACTTCGGTAAATCCCCATATAAATAGCCAGAAATAAATACTACAGTTCAACGCTGCTGTCCAGCGACTTGTGTGAAGCCGTGTATACAAACGGAAGACACGCTGGTTTTCACGCAGGTGCGCAGCACAAACTGACAATTTATTGGTGGCACACTCGAAGTTCGAATCGGACACCAATCGCCGCATTTCGGGCAGTGTGTAGACACAAGAAAAACAGTCGCTAAAGTTACCCACCACGCGGCTCACATTTGAGCAGTAGTGTCAACTTGGTTTGTGCTATAGTTACTACCAATAGTAGATCGAAGCACATATGTGCAGCATCGTATCTGTCGTACCAAACCTATGCGAAAACCTCAGTTGATATGCCAGATATGCCGAACTTAAAATACTGACGTACCCGGGGTAAATCTTTAGGCTGGTGCGACACATTTTTAGTTACCGCACCTAAATACAGCCGTATCTGAAAAAAAAAATGTACCACGTCCTTGCGATGTACCTGTATCCATAGCCCCTTTAACAGTTTTTTTTTAAGTTTTCATATATCTTATGTGACTCCAGTAGGTTAGGTATAGAATAACTTGGATAAACTGTATAAGGCGATACACTTGTCATTTTTGTAATGAGTGTGAGTTGACACTTCAAATGATAAATGTCTCGCTGCAATTAGCTCATGAACACCTATCAAGTTTTTCGTTTTCATTGTAACACTGTTGTCTTGATAAGAAAATTTGCCCACTGAAGAAACTGAATGTATGTTCTTTCATTGAAATAAGTTCATGAACTTTGAATGTCTCTGACTGAAAGTAATGAGACGTACTGCACACTTTTATAAAGATTCACTTTTTCCACAGTACAGATTTCAGATTGAATTGAGTACAGATCCAAATTAAAGGCAGCATTTATGGCTGCTTCTGAAGATATACCATCACAGACGAGAGAAGTGAATAGGTTTTGCACAGTATAATTAAGATTCCAGGTCCATACCGATATGAAGACAAAATATTTCCACGTTCTTTTATAAATTTGCCTTCATGTGCAACATTTTTTACTGTACACTGCATTTAGACTCATATGCACCATGTTAGAGCCACTATGAAATTCTGACCTCTAAAGAGCACACTTGTGGAGAACTAATAAATCATTATCTTTCATTTGACATGTAGTCTTACACAGCATGCCATTGATACAAGCCTAGTAATAATATAAAATAACAGCAATCCAGTTTAACCTAGAACAAAAATTATATAGTATGACAGTTCCATATGGCTGGTTGAAATAACTGGTTGGAGCATCCTTCACGAAATCAACAACCTTTAAGGTGCTGTAACTAGTATTGTGGTTTCCTTACCGAAATGCTAAAAAGTTCCTAAAGAGCACTGAGCTGGAAAGCACGTTTTACATGCAAGACCAGTGCACTTTCTCGCGTAGGCTAGAAATTTCAGCAAGCTAAAGATTGGCAGGTCATCTTTTGGCTTGCATTATTCGTCATTGATTGCCTTTGTGTAACTCCTCTTGATCGCATTCTTGTTTATGGCATAGTACAGCAGTTACAAGCTTATTTCACTCTAGTTATAGCAGGATGCTGGTTTACGGGGCACTGCTTTAGTTCCTTTAACCTAATATATTCTATAAATTGGTTCCATGGAGCCTCAGGGTTCCTTGGAGTGTTTATAGGGCTCCCCAAGAACCCCTATTTATGTATTACTTGAATTACTATAAAATCCCGGCCCTCAGTCACCAGCGGCTGCGAAACAATTGACCACGGCGGCGGTCAGACCTGTGACGCAGCAGGGGGTGCTAAGAATTTCTGGCTCCGCTGGACAGCCCGCCATTAGAAACTGACCCTGGCAACGTTTAACGTTAGAACCCCAGCTAGTGAAGCAAGTTTAGCAGTGCTGTTAGAGGAATTAGAGAGTATGCAGCAATGGGATGTCATAGGGCTTAGTGAGATTAGGAGGCCGAATGAGGCATATACCGTACTGAAGGATGGGCATGTACTGTGTTATCGAGGTTTACCGGAGGGGCGAGAACTAGGAGTAGGTTTCCTTGTCATAAGTGCATAGCGCAGGCATCGTAATTAGGCTTAATAAGCGGTATAAACTGAAGGTTGTACAGGCCTATGCACCCACATGTAGTTATGATGACCAGGCAGTTGAAAGCTTCTATGAAGATGTAGAATCGGCAATGCAAAAAGTATAGACGCAGTATACTGTACTAATGGGCGACTTCAATGCCAAAGTAGGGAAAAAGCAGGCAGAAGTCCAGGCAGTAGGTGACTATGGCATTGGCTCTAGGAATAGCAGGGGGGAGTTACTAGTTGAGTTTGCAGAGCGCAATAACTTAAGCACCACGAATACCTTCTTCAGCAAACGGAAGACCCAGAAATGGACATGGAGAAGTCCAAATGGGGAGACTAAAAATGAAATTCACTTCATATTATGTTCAACCCACACCATTATGCAAGATGTAGAGGCAATCGGGAAAGTGAGATGCAGTGACCACAGGATGGTGAGGTCCCGAATTAGCCCACATCTGAAGAAGGAACGCAACAAATTAGTAAGAAAGAAACCCATCAAAGAATTAGCGGTGAGGGGGAGGGCAGAAGAGTTCAGGATCTCGCCACAGAAGAGGTATTCAGCTGTAATCGAGAATGGCGACAATACCCTAGAAGCAATGAACAATAATTTCAGAGATATCATTACTGATTGCGCTGTAGAAGTAGGCGGTAGGATAGTTAGAGAGGATACCGGTAAGCTGTCTAAGGAGACGAAAGATTTGATTAAGAAACGCCAGGGTAAAAAAACTTTCAATCGAATAGACCAGACCGAATTAGCCGATATATCAAAGCTAATCAATAAGCGCAAGGTGGCCGATATAAGGAAGTATATCATGAAGAAAAATGAGCATGCTGTAAAGAACGGGGGGAGCAGGTTTTCGGAAACGGTACTCTACTATTGATCATACCGATACCATCAACCAGGTGATAAAAAAATGCTCGAAATATAACCAACCCTTATACATAGCATTCATTGATTACGAAAAAGCATTTGACTCAGTTGAAACCTCGGCGGTGATGCAGGCATTGCAAAATCAGGAGGTAGACGAGCCGTACGTGAAAGTGCTGGAAGATATATATAGTGGCTGCACAGCAACCATAGTTCTGCACAAAGAAAGGTGTTAGGCAAGGAGACACGATCTCCCCAGTACTATTGACAGCTTGCTTAGAGGAAGTGTTCAGAGATTTGTAATGGGAGCAGTTAGGGATAAGGGTAGATGGAGAATATCTCAGTAATTTGTGATTTGCTGATGACATTGCCTTGCTAAAGTAACTTGGGGGATGAACTGCAAATAAAGATCGATGACCAAGACAAGAAAAGTAGAAAGGTAAGCTTAAAAATCAAAATGCAGAACACTAAGGTAATGTTCAAGAGCTTCGGGAAGGAACAGCAGTTTACGTTAGGTAGCGAAGCGCTGGAAGTGGTAGGCGATTATGTCTACTTAGAACAGGTAGTAATCGCAGATCCAGACCATGAAAAGGAAATAACAAGAAGAATGAGATTGGGATGGAGCGCATTTGGTAAGCACTCGCAGATTATGACTAGCAGCTTACCGGTATTGCTCAAGAGAAAAGTACACAACAGTTGCATCTTACCTGTACTCACCTATGGGGCTGAAACGTGGAGGCTAACCAAGAGGGTTCTACTTAAGTTGAGGACAACTCGGAGGGCTATGGGACGAAAAATGGTAGGGGTAACATTAGGAGATAGGAAGCGTGCAGAGTGGGTCAGAGAAATAACTCAAGTTACTGACATTCTAGTGGAAATTAAGAAGAAGAAATGGGCATGGGCAGGACATGTAGTGCGAAGAGAGGATAACTAGTGGTCGCTTAGGGTAACAAACTAGATTCCAAGGGAAGGAAAGCGTAGCAGAGGGTGGCAGAAAGTTAGGTGGGCGGATGAGGTTAAGAAGTTCGCAGGGGTCAAGTGGATGTAGCTAGCACAGAACCGTGTTAATTGGAGAAATATGGGAGAGGCCTTCGCCCTGCAGTGGGTGTAGTCAGGCTGACGACGATGAGGACGACGATGACGATGAATCTTTTTGTACTAAACTTTATTTTCTGCAAAGTGGCTTGTTGAGAGAGTGCTAGGAACATGGACATTTTTTATTTTCTGACTCATCACATTATTTATTTGAGTCTTTCATAATGCAGCTGGCCCACATAACTGAATGTGAGCATTTTTGAAGTACTGTGAATCTGCAGACTTTCTTTTTCAGGTAAGTAGGCATGACAGTAAGAAAGACAAATGGAGTTTCTCAGCCGTAATTGAAAGCTATTTGTTTTCTTCACAG
Source organism: Amblyomma maculatum (assembly GCF_055883805.1). Lineage (NCBI taxonomy): Eukaryota > Metazoa > Arthropoda > Arachnida > Ixodida > Ixodidae > Amblyomma > Amblyomma maculatum. Next base: position 151,063,479 of record NC_139349.1, read on the forward strand.
TTAAAATGATTGACTCCTGATTAACCGATCATTAGGTTCTGAGGTTGTTACTCATAATTTTTAGCATTGCATCTGTGGCAATCAGGCAGTACCATTGAATGACCTAAATTAAAAAAAAAAGCCGAAATAAATATTTGAATAAATGGTGAGTACTATTGCAAACTGAAGTGTTGCATGACCCACATGTGTGTCATTACAGCAGTTTTCCTGGACACTGCAAACACATCTATTATACTGGCACGGGGGTTTATGACCCTTTCAGGACCAAAAACTTATGGCCAAAGAAACTTGCATGACTAAGATAACTTCATGAACACGTCATTTCCTGCCATAGCAATGTGTATGGTACAAAAGGAAATATGAGCCCTCTCAACTTTTTAAAGCGTGCAAATGAGACTGACAAAAATACACACTTGAAAAGAGTTCCCTCACGAGTGTTTCCTGCAGCAAAAAAGCAGTGGAAAAAAAGCCTTAAGTATCCTGGGATACTGTCCAGCCAGGAACTTCATTAATCATGGTTGATGATGGGGCTGTGGTCAAAAATGAATGCTGGTTTGGGAGTGTTACGACTATTCACAGCTTAGAGGAAGGAAGCTGACATTTCCACTTGACCATCATCAATGACCAGTTATCTTCACCTATCCTTTTGTGCACAATATGCTTTGTACGTGGAGCAAAGAGCCAAACTGGTTGATGTTAGAGCACAGGACTTATTTAGCATGTGTTAATGTGATAAATGTCAAACCCCTCTATTTTTGAATCAATGTTATATTCTTAAGATCAGTTGATTTTCCCTTTATTTGCAGAAGCCAGTGTTATTTTAATGTTATTCTTGCAGTTTTTAGGAAGGAAATGCAATGTATCACCCTATACATCTGCACTGCACTTTAAATGCGAGAGCACATGCTGCCAGAAATGCCTGTAAATATCTATGTAATCTAGCATATGAAAGCCCTATCTTCAGTGAAAGTAAGCTGTCATGAAAATGGAGTAATATATCAAACAGGTGAACAAATTTGTGATTTGTTAAGTTTAACATCTCAAAGCTATGAGGTCTATTAAGTTACATCCTCCTATTACATTAGTTTTTTGTAATAATGTCCATTGTGCACCACTTCATGCAGTTATGCCGCATATACCAATTTCTCTCACCCAAAACTTATCAATCCACATTAACATAGCCCTGTGTGCTCAATCCTTAATTGTTTTATTCTGTATGTCTGTTTTATTAAATAGAATGAGAGATTGTGGTGGAAATGGGGAGCAGTCGAAGGCACAACTGCAGCCCTGCCAGCACGTTTGGGTGGCTCTGAAAAGAGCCGTTATCTTCGAAGTCCCAGCTCCAATGTGAGGCTGTAAGAAATGATGATCTACAGGTTGCTGTCCTTGGCACCAATAACTGTGGCCTGCATCTGAATATGAGGCTGCAAGTCAGATTCTCAGCAGCATTTCGATGAAGGCAAAAGACACGGAGGCATACCATGCTGTTCCCTCTTGATAGAGGTACATATTTCTTCATGCTGAAATAGCCATCTGACCCATCGCAGTGACTTAATGGTTAGGGCGCTTGGCTGCTGAACCCAAGGAAGTGAGTTTTATCTTGCGGCCTTTTTTCAATGGACGCAAAAAGCAAGGAGCCCATGTAGTGTGTGATGTCAGTGCATATCAAAGAACCCCAAGGTGGAAGAGCTTCCCAGACAATTCCTGTATGGTACCCGCCGGGATGGCGCAGTGCTTGCGGCGCTTGACTACTGTTCCCAAGGATGCAGGATCGAATTTCGATATCGGCGGCCGCTTTTCGATGGTGCCGAAAAGCAAGGCGTCCGTGTGCTGTGCAATGTCAGTGCACGTTAAAGAACCCCAGGTGGTCGAAATTTCCGGAGTTCTCCACTTTGGCATCTCTCATAGCCTGAGTCGCTTTGGGACGTTACAACCACAAACCAAACCAAACTTCCTCTATGGTGGTTCCCATAGCCTAAGTTGCTTTTGGGCATGAAAGCAAACCAACAGCAATAAGAGATTTCACTGCAAGGGGAGAAGAGGAAAAATAATGTGCCCTCGCTTGTATTTAAGCTTCAAGCATTGAACTTGGTTCCTGATATACGAGATAACGCCTTATGTGTAGCTGAGAGCTCTCAATTGGTGTTTTGAAGAAATCTTTGCCATTTGGCAAGATGCCAGCCTTGACATTATCTTTATGCACTTCAACAATGAGAACAGCACAGTTGTCTATTAAGAAGCAGTCGCCCACTTTCACATGTCGGTCAACTCTTGTACAAGTCTGTGTGCACTCTCTTGCTTCTGACATCCTGCGGCTGAGCTGTGCCAGTGGCTTGTTCGTAGTTCTCAGCTTCTTCTTAACCTTTCCTAAGTAACTTTCGAAAGGAAAAGCACTGAAATCATCCACAGGCCCATGCTGAAGACACTGCTCTGCCAAGTGCACCAAACTGTGTACGTTGTACACCAGCTGCTTCACCCCATATAGTACACCGAACTGCTGAACAAAATACCTCAGCAAGTCCCGGGGAAAGCTGTTCAGAACTACATGGTATTCAGGTGCAGCGAGTATTCGCAAAGCCACATGTAACTGTAGGAAGCGTTCATACTTTTCTTTGGGCAGGAGAGATTTCAGAACAACAGGTCCTAGGTAGAGCAGAAATGTTCTGAATTCAGTCGCTTTCCAACGATCCAACTCCTCTGTTCCTCTGGGTTTTCGCTGGAAGAAACTTGGAAAGGTTTTAGCTGTTTCTCGCAACCTGTTGATGAGTTCACTTTGCTCATCTCTGCTCAGTCGGGCAGCGTGCCCTTGCGAGACCCAATTTCTTTACAGCCGCCGCATTACACCCAGACAGACAAGGTGCATGTATTCCGTAGGCAAGCATGCCACCATATCAACATCCAACTTGGTGAAAGGGGAAACACCAGTGTGGTGCCGCTTCTTGTGCACGAAATGATACATCACTTCGCTGCGGTGCATGAAGGTCAGGAAATGTCAGCCTGCTTTCCACATAGCGACCATTTTGGCAGCATCTTTCACAAGCATGGTAGCCTCCGTGTCCTATAATTGCCTTTACAAAGCTCCTTGCTGGGGCATCGCAGATCACAGCTGTCAGTGTCAGTGGCACTAGTCCCTTTCAGAAGTAAACCGCTGCTTCTCAGACTGTAGACTTCGTCTAGGAATTGAGCGAGAAATTGCTCCAGACAAGGTGGCTTCCCTGCACTACAGTACACACTGATCATAAATGGTGCAGAGTTCTTGAAGTTCGTTATGCGGCAAGCTCTGCAGTTCGCTTGGCCACCCCTTAGTTTGAGATTGTGGTACTACCGCAGGTGTGCTCCAGCTTCAAATCAGATGGCGCCATGAAGTTAGCTGCACAGAAAAGGACTTGTTCCGAAAAACATGCTAGCAACACCATGCTACTGTTATTTACATTTTGAAAGCAGCCACTCATGAACCACGCATGTGGTGAGAATTCACACGGGACCAGGTCAAGTGTAGTACAGTCGAGTCTACTTATAACAGATGCACTTATAATGAACGCTCACTCGTTACGAACCAGGGTACCGTCAAAATATGCATTAGGGCTAGGAAACTGTCTCAGATTCAATAAACAACCGTGACCATAACACTTTGTTACAATAAAAAGAAAGGGGAAGCCTGGTGACCCGCCACACAACTGCAGTTGAAAGTCGCACGCTTGCTGCGAATGCGGAGAACAACGAGCACATCCCAGGTATTGGCTCATCTAGTGTCCACCTACCATAGGACAGGTTACAAGGTCTGTCGGTGCACATGTGTACCCTGGATGGGTAAATATTCTAATGTAAAAGCAAATGAGTGGCAATCACGTAAAAGGACCAGTCAAAAACCACCATCTCCGATTTGAGTTATGAATAATAGTCGAGGTATGCGGTCCTCGCCCACCAAGACTGGCGCGTGTGTCATTGACCGAGTCGAATCTCGAGCTTCTGCACTGCTGCCACGTGGAGGCGGCACACAAGAAAACAGATGTGTAGTATGTCCTGCGCACACATGCACTGTAGTAGCTTGGGCACTGCTATTTTGTGGAGAATCGAAGAGTTGGGGGGCAAACTACGAAATGGCATAAGCGCCTCATTAGCTATCGTTATTCCGCGTTCATCAAGCAGCTGGTCCGCAGACTGTTTCGGGCAGGAGCATATGATCACGCTGCAAAGCTTAGAAGGCAGCTTGATAATGTCCGATTTGAATAAACAGATGTCCAAAAACGACTCTTGGAAAAAAACAAATGCCACTTTTGTAGAAGTTTGCATTCTTTTGGCTGAAATAAGGGGAGTCCACATGAACTTTGGATACAACGAACAACATCCATGCAATTGTTATAAGTGGGCTTGACTGTATAATCACGTAGCCTTTAATGAAAATTTTTCATGAATGCTGCTCCTACCAGAACTTGAGAAAGGGTGAAGGTAGGTCACACATTGTGTGCACCTAAACCCACACATACCAACTGTGTTCACTCAACACTGAGAACACCATTTCTAGGAGCAGTGTAAGTACATGGCCTTAGCATGAGGCCGTAAGTGCTGGTGCTACCAGTGAGGTTACAGGTATACACACCGTTAGCCAGACCTGGGTGCTCAGTGCTGAATGCTTTTGTCTTGTATGGAATGCCACACAAGACACACCTACACGCTGCAGTAGCTATAGTAGTATCAAGACATCCAAAAACGAATTATCATTGAAAGCTAGCCTACTTGGGCTTCGATTGGCATTACTGTAAACATTGCAGTCAATAACTAAGTGATGAAGTGGGCACTTGTGTGACACTGCAGCAAGTGTCGCAAGGATTATATTACCTAATTGCTTTTGAGAACAGCCCACATAGTATCGAAGTGTATGCAACAGATCGAGCATCCAGTGTATGCCATTAAAATTATTGTGGTACACATTACCGGAAAGCTAGCAAGAGTTCATGGTCACCAGTACTCTGCAAGCAAGTCTGTAATAACCTTTCTGTACATTGGATTCAGGTTGGTTGAACAGGCACCAATAAGCAGATTAGGGAAACATTCAGCTTTCCACCAAGCTTCTAGTTTCAAACGCAGTGCTGCCAATCTAAACAATAGATAACAAAGAAGCCAACTGCCAATCTAAACAATAGATAACAAAGAAGCCAACAGACACAAAGGGAAGCATAGGAGAATGGTAAAAAAAATCCCTTATGCTTTCCTTTGTTTCAATGGCTGTTGGCTCCTTTGTTGTCTGTCATAACGAAGCCCCTCCCTACATTACTTTGCAGTTCTGAAACATGTTACAAAATAGTATACATTTCATTGAAGGTTATCACACCCGGAAGAGTTGCTTGTGATTAGCATCTAAAATTTTCATAAAAATCCATTTTCAAAAAAAAAAAAACAACCTGTAACAATTTTTGATGTGAGAGTGCAGTTTAAGGTAGAAACACAAAGAAAACAACAATGCTCTCATCATAACAAATTGCCATATGCAGAACAGCAACAGCAAAGCACTGAAGAAAAAAAAAGATTTTCTGGATTGTTTTAGATGTGCTACAATGACGTATTAACATAGTATTCACAAAATCCCTTTGTCCGTGCTTTGCTCCGTTCTCGTCCTTGCCGCTCTGAGCGCAGTACTCTTTTTTGTACCAAGGTAAGCGGTGAAAATAAATTAAATATATCGACTATAGCATTAATATCAGTACTGCGCGTTCTGCCTTCCGCGAAACTGCCGGCGAAAGTAACTTCCTCTGAGCATGCTGAGCTTTTTTCTCCCAAAGCTGCACTGCGATGCAGCTCCTCGAACTATAACCATAACCAGTAAAGGCAAGCATAACTTAGTTTTGAAAACGAACATCGTATTCTACTGCTACTGCGGCGGAGCGCATTAGCTCGGCCGGAGCTCCTGCGTTTTTTTTTTTCTTGCCTGTTTATATATCTCCAGGCTTGCTTCGTAGTTTAAACGTAACTATTATAGTACCGCTTCACGGGCAGCACTAACAATCGGCGGCTTTTAAGGTCACGTTTTTTTTACTTGCGTACAAAAATACGGCCCATTTGGAATTACGGGGTCATACCACCTCACTTCGATAGTTCACTCCGTTTTCATCAGTAGCGGCCATCACTGCCGGACATGCTTGCGTTACTGTTGGTCTTCCCCAGTGTCATAAATTAGTCCTCGCAAATCTGCCAGGTAGCAACAATCCAATCGGACATGTGTTTTTACGGGTCACAGATAAGTCAAATATACTTAGGCAGAACTACGGGCCAACAAAAGTGATCACCTCACTTGGTAGTTCACTCGATTTTGATCAGCGGCGGTCATCACTGCCGGGCTTACGTGCCTGAGAACCGCTGTGCCCGTTTGTTTGTTTTGCTGTTTTCCTGTCATTTAAATGAGTCTTAGCAAAACCGCCGGACCTGAGCCCTAACACGTTACACAAGTCGTGAAGACCCACAATACGAGAGAGAAATAAGCTTTTACCCACAATTGCAGCGCGGTGCTAGGCCTTGTAGAAGAGTCGTTTTACATTTTTGCGTCTTGCCAGATTGTCATATCGCTCAAATTTACGTAGAAATGCTCTAAAATCATACCAAACATGTTAAAAGCGCAAAATACTCGCGGCGCATCGCGCTCGTAAACACGCATTGGTACACAGGCACGAACATCTGTCGCCAAATTCGGTGAGGGGGAGGGCAGAAGAGTTCAGGATCTCGCCACAGAAGAGGTATTCAGCTGTAATCGAGAATGGCGACAATACCCTAGAAGCAATGAACAATAATTTCAGAGATATCATTACTGATTGCGCTGTAGAAGTTTTGGCTTGTGGAGGCTCAAGTGGCTCAAGCCTATGGCTCAAGCCGTAGGACGTGGTCATAGGTGCTAGAAACCTGCAATTGTCAAACTGTAATGCAAGAAATACGTGACATAATATAAATTATTTACATTATTTAAAAAAATAACTTCTTGTACATAATTGTATTCGCTACAATGCCGATTTGTTATAAGACGCGTGCGTCGTCTGCTGCGCTAGCAGACAGCAGAAGTAAACAGTAACGTGCACTATGCTACAATAAAGGAAATGTTTCTTCTAAATGATAAAACTTCTTGTGTCCCTGACGCTTGGAATACCTCATAGCGATATTCCACTATATGGCTATAGAGAAAAAAAAAGAAAAAGAAAGAACAGACATATGCTTAGCTTGTTTGGAAAATTGCCTGTACTTCGATCGTCTACCGTTGTATTTCAGCCCACTATAATTCTTATAATGTAACCTAGACTTACCAGAACCATGTTTTAAATATTGGTACATAGTTTCCGTTCTATGCTTTTTTTTTGTAGTGAAATGCGGTAAGTGTATGCAACAAGCTTTTGTATGGGACTGCATAAACTCAAATGCATGCTTTTGTACACCTTCAAGCCAACTGAAGATCGTCGGGTCGTCTGCTGGTTTCAGCAGAAACCAGTACAAACCAGTAGCTCCCAGCCAGCACGAAACGAGCAGGAAATTTTCACCTGATGTTCATGGTTAGGATACATGTGACATGAAATACTGGGTGAAAATCTCAAGCAATGTGTTTCCTGTCTCTCTTGCTCGTTTGGCGTTTTCTTCCTTTTTGCTTTTTTTTCATCCCCGTGCTCCTGGTAAAGTGCACTCAGTGCAATATGCAAGTTCTATGCTATGATGCTGGCTGTGATATGTGCATTTCGTTCGCATGACGACAGGCAGAAAGATTGCTTAAATAAGTCCCAGATTGCAAGCACTTGTGACACACGTAACTGCCAACTTGCTGTTGATGAAAGTTCAGGAGTGTGGTGCGGCACAGAACGAGGCGGATGTGAGAGTAGCGACGTCAGTTGTAGAGGGGCACTATAGTTTATGGCTAGCTTAACAGGAGTACTCAGAGAATATCACAATAATTCTCTTGGCTGTAGGGCTTAGACACTGGGCTGCAAAAAGTTTTTTACACTTCTCTATTAATATTTTGTCCTGTTTTCTCCACGCAGCATGTCGAAACCATTCGCATTGGTGAAATTTCCTGATGAAGAAGATAGTTTGGCAGCTGTGCCGGTGGGCTGGCTTGATGGCGACAGCCATTGCTTCTGTCCTATGGCCAGCCCAACGGCAGTAATTCGCCTAGCAAGGAATCAGGCAGACAGAAATGCCAGCGGGCACCAATGGACACGGTGCCCAGTGACAGTGGTTGCCTCTTGCCGTAAGTATAGTCACATTGTAGACTATGTAAAGATGATGATGATCTGGCTAGCAATCGTAAAGAGCTCTTTAAGAAATTCTTTGAGCCTTCAACTCTATGTGACTAAATTACGACTAAGAAGTTGTAATTTAGCAGCCACTTAGCCAGTTATCAAAAAACAAAGAGGAATGAACTATTATCTTTAAGCCGATCGAAGGCGACTTTTGAAACATACTAGTGCCTTATTCTTGAAGTCCTACAGTTTTCAGCGTAACTGCTGGAGTCAACATGCAAAATAATTACAGTTAAGACAGAAAAGTTTAATGCGGTTCAGTTTGTTTTCTTCCAGTTTTAAGTAAGCGTGCTGCAGCAGCTAAGCGTCAGGCACTTTGCTGCTTGGACGGGTGCCTGTGTTACGTGCATGCAGTGAAATGGAGCAGTGCAGAATGTGCTTGTGCAATATAGTATCAGTGCTTGTTAAACTATCCCACTTGATGTAAATTAGTGTTCTTTCACAATGTTGTCCTTCTGTGCAAGCTTGAAGCTGCACTTCTTGCTAACGCCACTCGGTCGGCTCCTGGTGAAGATGGAATCACTTACTCCGCTAACGCAAAAGATAACGCAAAAGAGTACCTTCTCAACCTCTATAACACCGCCTGGGAAGAAGGCTCTCTGCCATCTCCTCCGTAGCCATGTGTTGCATAGTTTTTAAACCCTAGAAATTGACAACACGTTTTAATTGTAAATATAAAAGAATGCCTCTGCCACATGAGTGTTTCAATGGCATTCAAACATGGATGGAGTCTGTTGGCTGAACTGACTGGTGACTGCAGTTACAAGGCAGCTGAACAGGCGTCAATTCGGCAAAGTAGCCTAGAACTTCTTTTACATACAGCAGTATCATGCACTTTCGGATGTGTATGTGTCATGGCCAAGCGTTGAGGAATGATATCAATGAAATTTATAAAGAAGGGCAGGTCGTTCAACCAATTGCATGTTTGTGCTTCTATGGAAGTCTATGATCCTACTTCCAAGTTTCGATGACCGGGGTTGTTGCATATTTAAAAAAATGCGATATGTAATTGTGATCAGGAAGCCCCTTCCATTAAGAGTGACCGCCATAATTAAATGCTCACAAGATGTCATGACAGACAGCAGAGCGTCAGCAATGAGGTAATATGTCAAAGAACAGATTTCTTTTATTTTATACATGACTAGCCATATTAGCAGTGTGCATCTTAGGGGAGTGCTTGACGAACATTGCTACCAAGCAAACAATAAATGTAATATGTGTTTTTGCCGGCATAAAGGCATGATCAGTTTGGCCGGGCAATAGATGTCTTACATATAGCTTATTATGCGGCAATCTGCCGCGTCATACCGGCAGCTACAGCAGCACTATCAGCAGTCTAGTGCTTTCAGACCCGCAATGCCAATGAAGCTGATCAGCAGATGGTTGCTTGATCTGTCATAGGCTGATCGAAAACCACTTCGTTGAGGCAATGGCCTAAGTAGTTGCACTTGTCTGTGCCTTAACCATTTAAGAAAATGAAATAAACAGCACTTCAATGTTCAAACTTTAACGTTTATGAGCAGTGAGCTATGCCAGAAATTTCAGTCAACGTGGCCAGTTCTACAACAGGTAAACCTAGCAAAACATTGAGTTGGCCATGCTAGTTGGCACAGCTATACCAACTAGCTGTATACCAACCTATGGTCATGATACAACAGCGTAAGAAAAGAAAGAGGGATCAGAGAAAGGAAAACACGGGACAAGCGCTGCCTTACAATTAAGGGTTTGCTTTACCAATGATTTGGTATATAAAGAAACACTCAAAGGTGTGAAAGTGTTGATGCAGATAAACCATATAACACAACACTAAAGCCCACTCAGATATGTATGCAACCTCCAAGCATTCTCAAGAAAGGCAATCTCCCTGTCACTTAGAAAACTTTTTTTGCCTACGCAGTTATCTTGGTCCAATATAGAAATCCTCAACCAGTTCCTGTGTTGTCTAATCATCATGGGTGTAGTGCAGGTGTAGTACAAATTTCATTCATTTCATATTAATTCTTTGCAGGCTCTTACAAGAGCGCCGAAAAAAAGATGCGCAAATATGAATTCACATCTGCTGTGGAGACGTCAGCAGTTTCTGGTAATTATAATTCCTGGAGTTATAATTAACAAAAGATTATTTGCATACTGAAGATGATATTACTGTGCAATTCTTTCTTTAGGAAACGAGGGCCATGAAGATTGGCCCGTGGAAGTGGAGCTGCCATCACCTCGTATGTTATGAATTGTCATCGACATTTAATCTATAAGCTTGATTTTAGTTCAGATTGTGAATATATGGCAGTAGGTGCTTGCAAGAGCTGCAAAAAAAAAAAAAACTGTAGCTCATTGCACTCTCAGAGAAATAGAACACATTTACCGTATATTCTCATGTCAGTATACAGATGTCAGTAACCATTTCTTGGTAAACTGCCAGTTGCCCGCAGTTCTAGGGTAATTTTAGTTTACTCAAGAGGTAAAGATGCAGTGTTGAAATTTCTAGTAGACTGCTTGAAATTGGAATAATTAAATTTCTTGAGTTAGGCAAGTATGGCCAGATGTACACGTGTCACATGCTCTTTAAGTATTGAGTGATTTTGGCTCCTTGAATAAGGAAAAAAATAGTAATATCTTGTTAATTTGGCTTTCAAGGGATCAAGAAAAATTTTCGAATTATTGAATGATACTATATACTGCCAAAAACCTCCTGCATCACAGTAGTTTTCTGTGATGAATGCCAGAAATATGGTTGTCTGTACTTGAGAGGTAAAAACTTATTAACATTGCTCATTTTCCATGGCTACATCAAGTACTTTGCTTTGGGCACAATGTCAGGATTGTTGAAGAATTGCTATATGATGCCTGCATAGCCCTTTTCACAGTGCAGTACAGTAGCACTGGCACTGCTGTGTTTCACAAATGGCACTGCTGTGTTTCAAAAATGCTTGCATGGACCATGGCTCTTGATGGCAGCGGCAGAATGTTGTGAATTTAACAAAAGTGAAACAGTGCTGCTGGGATATATTTGACAGACGGGGGACTTTTTATCCTAGTCACTCTTCTGCTATAGTGTGCATGATTGATGCGTGTGCACGGGCGCCACTGTTCCATGCGACTCAAGCTGGGAGGTCTATTTTGGGAATTGCTGTCTTTCTGGGTTGCATAAATTAACACAACTTGGGGTTTGAAATAGGTGCCCTTTACTGTTACCTGGCAAAGAATGGTCAAACAAAAGCACCACCTTACTTTAATCTGGACAGTATGAAGGAGCACTGAACAGGGTAAATGGGGTACACCTCAGTTTGCAGGTCGAGCCAACGTTTCGACAAGTGAATTTGTCTCCGCCTAGACGAAGACAAGTCCACTTATCGAAACGTTGGATCGACCTGCGAACTGAGGCGTACTCCACTTACCCTTGTTCAGTGCTCGTTCATACCGTGTAAACCATCTTCTTCCTCTCGTTCTACCTTTAATCTGGACAGTTTGTTTATTATTTTTTGTGCCTCCTGCATTACCACTAATGATGTTCGTGTTCCAGCACCTCTGAATGAAGGCGCTGAAGTGCCAGCAGTGACGCTTTCTGAAGCTGTCGGCAGTGAAAGTGCAGCCCTGAGCTCCGAGGCTGCCAATGAAAGTGGGACTGTTGAAGGTGAAATTTTCACATTGTTTTCTTTTTTTACTGCAAAATAACCTAGAGCAAAAAACAGGAATGCTAGCCAAACATGGGGACAATGTGAGAGGATGGGACAAATGCTTGTCCTGTCTTACCAATTTTTCCCTGTCTGATTTTCACTCCTATTTCTCTGCTATCAAGTAATGCTCTCAGCTAGAGGTTAGACCTGTTTAGCCTTAAAAAAAAAAAACAGCAAATTTTATTTTCCTCAGTATATCCTATGCTAGTGAACTGAAGTTGGCATTGCCAGAAATATCTAGAGAATAAATATTTAGGAAGGTATTACACGGAGTTCACGATCAGACTGAAATTATGTTCTTTGAAAGTGATAACTCTGAAAATGTTTACTGGTATTCTTCAAAGACAGTCCCTACTGAACCAAAGTAATGCTAAAACATACAACCTAGTATTTCGATTCGCTTTCAGCTTTTGTCATTCATACTGCACTGGCTGCTGTAGTTAGTAACTTTTGTTGTCATCTTTTGGATCCTGGCATTGCTGCTGCCTCTCTCTGCCTACGATCACCAGAAAGCCATCACCATTAATGTACTGCGTGCAGTGGTCCCATGTTCTGTGCTTTTTCTTCTTGCAGAATAATTTATTCACTTCCAGGGGCATACAGGTGCGAATGCAGTGCCTCAGATGGAGTGTAAAATGTGGAACAAAATTAATTTGGACATCATGCAGCCCCTGTGCACTCCCTTATAAGGTACCCAAAACCAACAGGGTGGCACGCTCTCATTTAGGAAAGATCTCAGCAGTCTAACCACCTTCTGCAGCATCCGCTGCCATTCATCTTTTCTTGCATACAGCAAGATTTATGTGTGATAAGCAATAATTACGATCTTTTTTATTTCTCAAACATTCGCCTGTGCCTAGCAAGAAATGTCAGTTGGTCGGCAAAAAACAGCCCGCTTTATAGAGATGGTGCCACATTTTCTGACTTAAAATTCCATTTTTATTTGCATATTTCAACTTAAAGTGGCAATAAGCTGAACAGCATTTACCACAAAATGCTTTCATTTAGTGCACACAAAAATGCTTGCACTATTTATTCTAATACTCTCAGAGCGTCTCACATAGGACTGTATGCCATGTATGACGTCATGTTTATCTTGCTGACAGATGCCAACAATGAGTCACTAGATGATCATGTTTGACATATATGCTGGCACAAGTTTGCTATTTGAAAGAGGCAGTTGTTTCAAGCTGATTTTCCAGCGAGTTCGCTTGTGGATTAATATTTGGGCATCGTTTGAGGCATATGTCTGCTTTATGCCATTGTGATTGAATACTTCATTTAAATGTTGCCAGCATATTCATGGAACAGGAGATATTAAAAGGGAGTCTTCCCAGTTGGCATGCAATATATTTTCCCCCGCCCCCCCCCCCCCCAACCTCCTTCTCAAATCGCTATCATCTGGTGTTGCTTGATCATGAACCCACCCTGGTTTTTTTTGTTGTTTAGTTCCCTTTTGTAAGCACTTGTTTGTATTCTTGCTTTTGGCAACTACCTTTTTATTCAATGCCTACCTCTCACTTATACTGGCAACTATAGGCAAAATCCAGATGGCAAAACTAGAAACAGTAAACTAGTCACAAGACGAGCACTACATTCAATTCTCGTGTCCAACCCAGCTGGACTGTGCATAGAATCACGCAGCAGCTCACACAGGTTATTGGCTGCCCCCTGCTTCTGCATCAGTGCGGCATAGGCATACTTTTGCTCTTTGGCAGTAGAAGCTCGTGGAACCCCTGAGCTCTGCAGAACCCAGTTTGAGAACCCCTGATTAGTGCATAAACAAAAAGAAAGCCTAGGAGTGGTACCTTGCAGCTTGCGCAGTTACTTTGTAAAAGGTATGCAAAACAAGATTACCTGCTTAGAGGTCTGATCAGAACTAAATTTTCTGTTTAGTGATATTGCAGATGACTATAGTGTAGCTCCTAGCCTTTGAAACATGTTACTGTGCATCACCCTTTATGGACTGCATTTTGCATTGGAATGTGATGAATTACTGTGGCAAATTTTTCTTAGCGTTCTTTTTTCAGAATTCTGTGTTGTTCCTTTTTGTCATAAGCAATAGGCAACTGTGTGCAGTGTCTGCAGTTCGATAGTGCAGAGATGTATGAAGAAAGCCTGTATGAAATATTGAACATAATATAGGGGTGCCAGCAGAAACACAAAGATGCGTACACAAGAACGAAGAGGTAGCTACAGCACAAAAACACACATCTGACGCATGCACATCTGCGGTGGTGCTGCAGATGCGCATGTGTCGGATGTGTATTTTTGCGCGGCAATGCTTCTTCAATAAACCACAGTTGATAGTCCAGCATCCGTCTGTAGCTACCTCTTCGTTCTTGTGTACGCACCTTTGTGTTTCCGCTGGCACCCCTGTAATTATGTTCAACATGCACCAACTGGCCCAAGAGCTAATGTTATTGTATCTTATATATTTCCTGTATTTATTTACGTCCACATGGTGGTGGGCTTATCTTGGATTTAATCTTTACTTTGTCCTCTGATGTGGAACTTGACACATGATTCACCTTTTTGTTGCATTTTGTTTATCAGCCAAGGACAACAGTGCAATAGGGATCTTTGCTGCAGCAAGTGTAATGCATTAGCTCCCAAAAGTACTTGTAGTTACACAGAACAGACTGCTACCTCCAGAATTTTTCTAATATAATCTTGCCATGAAAAACACTTTTCAAATGATGCAAAGGTAAATTACAGGCGAAGGCCTGCTCTGCTTTCTGACTTCCTATTAGCATGTGCGTCTCATGAGAGTAGAAGAATACATTAATCCTTTCCGCAATGCAGTAGCAGTGGAAATGCTTCTGAAGTGCCATAACCATTGGCAGAAGCCCAGACTGAGGAGGCATTTCCAGAACAATATCGCAGCTCTTTTGCTATCTGTCACACGTAGAGGAGCTCTGTTTGACCTAAGTGTTCATCAGTGTGATGACATTTATAACTTTTACATTAGGCTGGCAAGGAATAGATGCATGTGTTATGAGTGTCTCTGTGAAAGCTGTAGAAAGTTAAGCATGTTGCTTCTTGCTGTTTACACTCATACTGTTTTATTGGTGCCTAGGGCATAAGTGATGCTATCGGCCTTAGGAAGCTGTACTCTCACTGAATTTATTATTGATTGCTTCAATTACAGCTGCAGTGCTCAGGGTGCTGAGGATTTTGCTTTAGGTCCGACAGCAGCAGCGTGAGCTGATCCAGCGCGTGCAGCGCATTGAAGATAGCCTGCTGCTGCGGTCGGACCGAGAGCCAGTCTACCCACCAGCACCTCCTCCCACCCTTGCTCTGCCCGCCTACACTACAGAGGAGCTGGAGGCAGCCGACGCTGCCTTGCAAGATGATGGTGTGGCAGCTGCACTGGTAATCTAATGCTTTTCAATAATTCTTAACTGAGAAAAATGAGTACCTAGTTAGGGTTTGCAATATAAAGTAATTCAGATGTTTGTGAAAAAGGTGCATGCCATGCTCTGTGGATAACATGCTCATCATATTCATAATTCTTACTGATTTGCTTGAGTATGTTGTCACTTCTGCATGTATTATTAATGTAAATATCTTGTGCATGAAAGCTGCATATACAGATTACTGGGTGTTTCAGTGAACATTTTCAAAAATTCTGAATAAGGGGAGGCTAGAAAAAATAGATTGTAGGAACGCATTTCCTGATGCAACAGGCACAATGTACGGCTAAACTTTAGTAATTACATGGTTAACTAAACTCAGCTATTAAATCTTTTATTTAATTGCGATTTGGTGGTTAGTGACAGTGGGGAGTTCAATTCCATCAATCGTGCCATACTTTTTTTCAATGAACAAGTTTCAAAAGCACTGCAGCATAAGGAAATCACACACTTTTTCACTTGAAAATGGAAATTATTGTAAGAGGCGTGGAAGCTCAGTGAGGATGGCAACGTTTGCTGAAGCTTGTTGCAGTGACCATGGCACTAAATTCGAACTGTGCTTTATTTCTCTTTATTGCTCTAAGAAAGTAACGTCTACACATTTGGCTATTACTGTCCTTTTCTTTCCATGTAAATCTGATGCAAAAGTGATTGTAGTTTGAACTGAGCGCTGCAACATGTCCGCAGTGGGTGTCACATCTGCAACGACACTCCTGCATGTCTAATGCATAAAGTTTCAGTTTTGCTTCAGGAAGCATTACAATTGCTCGTGCTGCAGGGGTTTTGGCAATTACATTTTCATTTCAGGAATTGATACTACTACATGGTCTTGTATATGGCCTCAAACCGCTTTTGACACTATACCACCAAACTGTGCAACAACACTGATGTTTGGGCCCATTGATGTTGATTCATCAACGTATAGTGCTCACAGCACAAAAAAAATGAGGACATGAAGAAACACACAACAGGACGAACTTCCAACTAAATGGTAGTCAACCGTGTTTGTCCAGAAAGGCCATTTCATTATCATACAGAAACAATGAGGGGGGCTGACACATTGATCTCCCGCTTTTCTGATATGATATACCTCAACACTATCTCTTTCAGTCTGATCTTTCTCGCACCCAAGAAACTTGGTTTTTCGAAAAATTAGCTTACACCTACAGTTTCTGCATTCAGTGGCAAGATTACTCCCTTTACCGTCTTTGACTTAATCATATTGCTCCCTGGCTCTCTCATTAAAACAGTGTCCTGTTTGACCAATGTAAACTCTATTACAAGTGGGTGGAACACTGTAAACTACCTTTGTAGTGCACCGGGTGAACCAGAGTTGGTGCTTGATACTACAATACGGCTTTTGCTCTTTCATCATCATTGGACAAATATTTTAGAGCTTACTTGATGCAGAGAAGAGCATGTTTACATTGTATCTTTTTGCAACCTTCTTAAGATTATGGGATACTTTGCGAATGCACGGAATGACTTGTGTTGTCAGCCTCTGATCTTGCTTATCTTGCTTTTTACTGATCTTTTTCTTTTTTAGCAGGCTGTCTGCAACTGCTAAGTATCTGGAGGATAGCCGGACATGTGCAAACGCTGTGCTTGTATTTTAACGCTCTGAGATATTTGATGACATGATTTTTCCAACGTGTAATTGAGGCAATTCATGGCAACTGCTCATTTTACTACTTTCCAATGAGCACTACTATAGGGGAGGAGTGCCTTTTGTGATCTAGGATTATACATCCAGCATATGTGCCCTTTCAAAATTGAAATTCTTAGGTCACGGAACTGTATGCTGTCTTCATGGGCAGTTAATGCACAGCCCATGAGTTCACAGCCCTGTGTTTTGTTTATGTTGTGGTGTCAAGTCCTTGTTTTCGAGCTGTTTTTTATCCCCACTTTTTCCTCTCGCCCATATCATGCTTTCTTCCATTACTTGATCTGCTGCCAAAAACAGGAATGGTTGCTAGGCATGCAGCTTTACTCATGTGCTTGGGGTACATAATATTAGATCATGCTCAGTTTCGGGGTAATGGGCCCCACGGCAGCAGCTCAGTCACTCAACTGCTGAACCCAAAAAGAGTTCAAACCTGGCTGCAGCAACCACTTTTCCATGGAGGTGAAAAGCAAGGTGCACGTGTGCTGTGCGATGTCAGTGCACGTTAAGGATTCCAGAGGGTAAAATTTGCAAACCCCTCTTCTACAGCATGCTCCTAGCCCGAATTCCTTTGGGACTGCAGCCCAAATACATCCAGCACACATATCTGCTAAAAGCCTCAAGTTATAACATGATAAGAGCGACCACTTTTGCTCAGCACCTAAATTTGTCTGCTCCTAGCAAATTAGAAAAAAAAATGTCTTTGTTTGCAGTGGTAGAGAGCTGTTGCATCATACACGAATGATGCATTAAATAGCAGGCACAATTGTATGAGCTGCTGACAATTGGTCACACAATCTAATAGCATTTGCGCAACTATGATTTTCTTTCTTTTCAGCGACAGCAGCTGCTCCGCCTGGGGGGGGAAAGGGTTAAAGGAGGTGGCAGCCAACGCCATGACGGCCATCATGGGGGTGTCCGTACAGCGTCTGTACAGTCTGCACGGCCGGAAAGGGAAACTTTCCTTTATCGGCCTAAGATTGTGCAAGGGGGTCACAGGTATATTTTTTATTAATTACAGTAGCTTTTAATTTTAAAACATGAGCGAAAGCACATGTAACAGGCTTTGCTGCACTTTGTTTTCATCTGTAAAATCTGTTACCACTTTACACAGCTTACGACTTCTTTTTTTATAACAGATGAATATTTTGTTACTGCAATTGTTTGTGGGGCTGGTTGCAGTTTTCCTCAGTGGGCATCTAAAGAATGAACAGCAGATGTATTTTGAAAAAGTCCTCAAACCAGTCAAGTCCATCTTTTCTCGCAGCATTGCAGTCATGTTGCACTGGCCAGCTATTTGTGTTCCCTCTCTAGTCCTTGAAAGGTGGACCATAGTGTCATAGTAGCTATATACAGTTGGTTAGAAGAGCTTTCTTGCGAGAGCTTTTTCTAAAGTTGCATTTGGTTGCCTATAGTCCTTGAATTATGAGGCCCATTCCGTGTAACATTTACTTGTGTGTCCTCTTCTGTTTTTTTCAATAAAACTTGTTGCTGGGCTGGTTCCTCTGTCTTCGTCCTTTTGCGCTACCTTTTATTCTTCTGTTTTTATTTCAGTGAAATAAGCTTGATTTCTGTGAGCCAACAAAGTGTTCCTGTTGGCCTAAAATGTCCATTTTTCTTGTGCAGATGTCATCTGCCAAAAGACAGGCGTGGATGTTGCTGAAGCGCACGGCTTCATTAAGAAGTGGTTGCCAGGGTCAGTGGATCGTGGTGGCGGTAGAAAGCGGCGCTTTGCCGAAACACTGAATACAAGTTCTGCCGGCAGCCTGGCAACCACACCGAACCCCTGTGCTTCGGCGACGTCCAGTACGGCACCCTCACTGCCTCACCCGGCCCACACCTCCAGTGCTGCCTTGCAGGGCCCTGCTGGCACCTGAGCCTGCTCATGAGTTGCCTCGATGTGCCAGCCAAGGAATATATGTTATTTTTAAATAAATGATAACACTTTGATTTTTGTTGCGCCTCATTTTATGCATGTGTATATAAAGGGTGCAGTTTGGCAGTAGTAAAGCATGTGGCTTGTATGCACTGAAAATGCATGGCCTGAATTCTGGGCCAGCTCTAACAGATAGGCTAAACAATGGTCTAATTGTGGCATGTCCACTTTTGGTAGACTGGCTGAATGCAGGTTCAATCGTGGCATGAATGTCGGGCCAATGATATCACATCGGCATAACAGTGGTCTAATCATGGGTGAACAGCGGGCCAACATGAATATATGGGCAGTACAGTGGTTCAATCATGGGTGAACGGCGGGCCAACATGAATATATGGGCAGTACAGTGGTTCAATCATGGTATAGTGTCGGACAAATGTAGGCTGGAGAGCGGTCCAATCGTGGTATGAACGTCGGCCCAAGGTTGGAAAAAGTCTCTTTTGGCCTAAATGCCAATGACGGTCCTACTTTCGTGCCGTTTTTTACCAATGTAACGCCAGCGCTGGTCCATTGTTGGTGTGCTGCTTGGGAATAGCATCATTTGAGGCAACTCGCTGTTTATTTCAAATTCGTGTGTGCACTCATATCTCGATTGTCTCGCCTCCCATATGCACAGTGCCAACTTCATACTAGCTGACTCGCAGTCGCATTCGCAAAATATTTTGGATGTCAAGCCTTTGCACCCACCTGATATTAAGTGTTTGAGGCCTTTCTCAAGAGTGGCTGCAAATTCTGGTTCTGGGTATGTGCTTCGGCACATGCATGAATGCAGTCCACGTGTGAAGCACAATAAGAGTGTATAGTCTTCCATGGTTTTCTGTGCAGTGGAAATGTGCATATTATTCGAGAAATGGTAGAAAGTATATGAGAAGAATATGTGTTATAAATGCACTCATACTTCCTGTTTGACTTGTATGAATATAATTTCCCATTATGGATCATGCGCGTGCAGTAGGCGAGGCGCCTGTATGCAAGGCCAGATTGTTGTAGCACGTAATGGATAATACCAGATTAGTGTGTTATAGATAATGACGTAACCATGTGGAGAGGAAAATAGGGAGATCTTTGATGAAAAGAGGAAAAAAAATTTGGGGGCCTGTGCACAGAACGAAAAAAAAAGCAGAAAGGAGGCGGGGCAGCTCTCAATGCAGCCTGCGACCAGGAACTGATAACACATTTGTTTCTGCCAGAGTGATGGAAGGAACGCTGACAAAGGCTCCCGTGGTGTTTTCTTTCTTCTGTGTGTCTGTTTTGTGCTGAATACCGTGTAATTATGTACACAAAGTACGCCAGCGTAAAAACTGATAGGAATCACGTGCGTATTTTTACTTTCAACTCTAATTGCAACAACAGCACGCCTCTGCAATCGAACGAGCTGTATATCACATAATAATTCGCACCTTTCATGGACGAAAATTTAGAATGAAGCGGTCCTCCAGTGATCCTCGCTGGAGCGCCCGCATGCCGCAGTTTTGATCGTTCGCAGTCCTTATGGCAGCACATATGCACCGTACCGCTTCTCTTTCAGCAGCGATTAAAAAAGAAAAACGATATCAGCAAAGGCACCCGTTCGCACTTTTTGCCATCGTGTCCGTAGCCAGTAGAAGAGTTCGTTGCGGCTGTTAACAAGTTCCTTTTTTAATACTTCGCACAATAACAGTTACACCCCGCAGCGGCGGCGCAGTGGTTAGGGTGCTCGACTGCTGATCCCAAGGATGCGGGTTTGAATCGTGGCAGCGGCGGTAACTTTTTGGTTGAGGCGAAACGGGAAGGCGCCGAGGTGTTCTGCGATGTCAATACATATCAAAGAACCCCAGGTGGTCGAAATTTCTTAAGCCCTCCGCTAAAGCCTCTCTCCTAGTCGGAGTCGCATTGGGACGTTACAGCCCATAAATGATAAAGATAGGAACGGCATTGAAAAGCAACCATAATTCGCCATATATTAAATATTTGGAACATTCGCACTCGCATAAGACAAGCAGAAGGCGCAAATACACGAGACAAAATAGCGCCCTGTATCACTGTAATGTATATGCACGCATCACATCAAAATTAACGCCCTCCTCCCACCCTAGTTTTTGTTATCTCATTCCCCTCTCTGGCATCCTGCCTTGGGTGTCTGCCCCTCTCCTACGGTCTTTAACCAATTGTTCCCCTCTCGCAACGTCAAATCCCGTCTTTTGTGTGTTTAGAGGATACCTTAAAAGCGGCCGCCTGCACGTCCCCCTTGAAAACCTCATTTAATCTCATTAACACTTTCTCGTACAGGTACACGCGGTACATTGCCTGTCCCCTCCAAACTATTTCGGTGGACCATTGCCTTTGAGTACTGTGCCGCGTTCGGCGGCAAGTACCGGCAAACGACCTGCGGGTTGGCCAAGCTCAGAGTCGTTGAACTCCGTGATTTCTTTTTTCTTTCTTGTCTCTCCACTTCCCCCTTGCGTCCTTATATTTTGCAACACACGAAATAAGCTTTCAGTTCCAAGACAGCGCTCTTGCCAGTTTTACTCGTCCCGACGCCAGGGTCATTCAGCAGCTTCCCTATCTAGCCCAACGTCCGCATGGAATAGACAAGCCATCAATCGTTTTTTGCCCGCAATGTGGTATGCAGTGCGCGATAAAATGGAATTTGCTGCGGCCCATGATCAATGTGGACAAGAATATCCCCGAACCAATGCAGACATGTGACGAATGCGACGAGAAGTTTTTCACCTTAAATGAGCTAAGATCGCATCTCATCACCGGACATGACTTCCAGGTTGCGTTCCAGCAACACTATTTTCCGACAATGACAGGTGAGACAGCATACTCCTTTCAACCCGGTAAACAGTGGTGGCAACAATCAATTTCATTTTGCAGCACTCTTCAGTAAGCGAAAATACAATTTGAAGCATTTTTCTTATGTTTTATAGCTTTAGACCGACACTCTGAAGGTATGCATTTTAGCAAACTGATGGCAATGTTAAAAAAACGTTATCGAGATGCATGCAGATCTAAACAGTGAGGAATTGTAGGCATTCGTTTTGACCAAACACGAAGATTTTTAATGCACCTTATTTGCCAATTACAAGAAAGCAGAATTTTTACTCTTAACTTTGGCACAGGTTCATTTTCTAAAGCGCCATAAAGTGTTGAGGACTGTCCACTTCATCGTTTTCCTTCAATTTACCTTTAGCGGTGTTTTAAACACCTAAAATAACCGTGGGAAATGAAAAGAAAATGTTATGCGGATGTGCTCCCCCCGTGTCCCGATCTCAAGTGGTTTCTTCAATAATCTCTCAGCTTGGTAGAGGCCGCGTTACGAAAAGCCGCAAACAGTACACAGACTATTGGTCACAACAACCGTCCGCTAACTCCGTACACTCTCTTAGTAGGACGACTTCGGCTACCGCGGATTGAGGTGCCGAAAGGCGGCTAAATTATCGCGAAAATAAAAGACATGCTACTGTGTTTACAATTCCCTGGCTACAATAAAATGGTCGCTCTGTATTGCATTCCGCCGTAGGCGTACAAAAGGTGGCAGGACTGTATTTATGCGGCTTGAGTTCTGTAGATATTGCGCTTCTAGTTTGTGCTCTGATTTACCTAGCGTAATAATGCGGTTTCACCGACCGTACCACATGGAAGTATAAACGACCTCTTGTTTATTCGCTTATATAATTTTGAGTCTTAAATGAGAACGTAGAGTGAAGGGCGCACGTTTTATCCGTGCATGAGCTCGAAGTTCGTGCTCGGGCATCAGACCGCTGACCGTGGCTCGTGAGCTTGCGTGGGCCATTGCGAGATACAATAATATCGAACGCTGAGCTAGTTGGTCAGGTTTCTCTTAGAAGAAGGCAGTAGAGCAGGTAACAACACAAAACGTAAGAGGCACACACACGCACACTAGGACAACGCTGCACTGACAACGCTGCACTGACAAGTTAGCAAGGGAGATTTATGAAGCATATGCAATCTGTGACTTGGGAGACCAATGTGTCAGTATGCCATCAGTGGTTTTGTTGAAGGAAGTAGAATTTTTGCGCAAACCGGCAGGATGTTAAAGACAAGGAGAAAGTTGGCTGCAGACGTGAAGTGAAGGAAGAATAATATAGTTGTCAGTGCAGCCTTTTCCTTGTGTGCGTGTGTGTGCCTCTTACGCTTTGTGTTGTTACCTGCTCTGCTGCCTTCTTCAAAGAGACATAGCGAGATGGTCAGAAATAAGTACTGGTGTAGACCGACGTATGCGGAATTGTAGTACGAATGTGACGGCCATCTAGATAGCAAACAGAGGTAATAAGCTACCTATCCAAATGCGCAATTTTTTTTAATTAGAAGAGTGAAATAACGCATCAATTGACTTGCGTTGAGGAGTATTCCTGCAATAAACTGTGACCCCTTAAAATTTTGAGGTGCACCGTAAGTCAGCTGTGGTTCGCCGATTGCTTCAGGTAAAATATGCATTGCTTCAGGAGCACCAAGTGCACTTCTTGCTATCAAGATACTTAAATGTTTCATGTTGGCTACTTACGCATCGCTGAAAAAGTTCGTGCGATATTTGTTTCAGTCTACGAATGAATTTCTTGCGCATAGGTCGATTTCATTCAGTTCAGAAAAACTTGCCTCTTTTATTGTAAGAGGCGTGCGCAGGGTTCTCCATTAGGGTAGCTAAGTTTCACCGCAGACCATACCCCCCCCCCCCCCCTTCCACACGCCCGCCCCAACAGAAGACAGACCTTACGCGTGCCGATGCTGTATTGACAATGCCCTTTGCGCAACCTATTAGATGGCGCTAGCTCTGCGTGTAAAGGAAAAACAAGCTTCAACATTGACGCAAAAATGATGAGGATGACAAACGATGATGATATTGATGAAACTGGCGCGACGACGTGCATCTCACAACAACCTCGCTTTGGTCCGGGTTCCCGTGGGTAAATAAGGCAAAAGAACAGTTCCTAGAACGGAACATCACGGGTCCTCGGCCGCCGGTGTAGCAAAAAAAAATAAAATAATAAACAGCGCGGTGACAACCCTGCACTTTAAACAATGACGACACAGGTGCAATAAAGTAAAGGTATAACATGATTAGCTTCCCATCCTCATTTTTCCCACGCCTATGAATGTCCTGCTGTGCGGTCTGGCTGTAACACGATAAACGAGTGTTTTAATTGAATTACGGTGGTAGATTAGATATCGCCGTGTCTTTGCCGACTATCCAACGCAAGGGGCAAGGGGGGGAGGCATATGTTTGTTATAGCCTACTCCTCACGTCGTAACAGTGAGGCCCACCGCAGATTTTATATGAATCAGTGTAGAATACATAACTTTCGTTTGTGTAAGTTTGTACTGATTCTTATTTTTTTGCACTCATCGGTACTGATTGATTGGAACATTACCTAAATACCTATCGATGCAACTAATACTTGACTATCAGAAATAAAGAGCGAGCGCCCCCCCCCCCCCCCCCCCCCCCCCCCTCGCTCACAGTGGTGGCATCAAATCGAGTTTTTTAGATGAATGATTCGTTGCAGATACCGGTGTTGCCCACGTCGAATAATAATTAGATAAAATACAAGCATACGGCCGTGCTAGTCGTGTGAAGTCGTAAAGCGGTGTCTAAACGCGACGGCAGGTATTTGTTTCTTAGATATGTTTCATTGCTTCACCTTCGCAGACAGTGCATTATGTTTTGTGAATCAAAAGTGCCAGAAAAGTACCACATATGCTCGCTGTACCTAGCACTCACAGTAAGCGGGAAATCCGCCTGGATACTGAAATCACAAGACGACGTTTCATTTTGGCGTAAAATTACGACCAAAAGCCATCATGCAACGCCAAGATGCCGCTAGGAGCAACGGTAGGGCCATCTGTTGTTTGCAAAGAAATGCACCAGGACGAAAAAAGCGCCGTGGCAGCATTGCATGACTTGCAAGTCCCATGAAAAAAGAGATGGCTCTCAACCACCATCGTTTGGTGGCGATCAACCCAGGCTCCAGCGTTTGAAGTTTTCGGCTCCTGGATCTCGGCACAGGCGATTACGTGTTTGCATGTCGCAGCGCAACCGAAAAAAAATGCACCACGACACTAAATAATCCACCAAGGCAATAGAAAATAATTCCCTCTCAAATGATGGCACTAAAATTCCAGTACGAGGCACACAATTACCGAAGTTAAATGACGGCGTTGTTTCATGCTACTGACTAAAGCCCGATGATTGCGCATTAGCACAAAAACAACGCATTCCCAATTATGAAAACGGAGCTCTCCACATGCGATATCTGGCTTATCGATTAATTTCCTGCATGATAACGGTATATTTTTTCACGTGGCACTTGCATGCGTTTTTTTTTTTGGCACCACACACTTTATAGCTGCTAGAAGATTTTTTGCTGTCCAACAACGTCTGCCTCCTGAATACAGGTAAACAAACATATTGCTCCCCAAACTCAGGAAAAATGAGCTGCTTAGATTTATCATTTTGTTCACCATCAATTTTCACCGATTTTAAATGGGACGTTCTCGACAACCCATATGGAAGTGATCATTTACCTGTCATAATAAGTCTAACATCCTCACCATCCATCACTCTAACCAAACCACGGCGATGGAAACTTCACCTGGCAGATTGGACACTTTTCCAGTCCAAAGCTGACCTCATAAAAGTATTTTCAGAAAATCTCAGCATAGATGAGCTGAATGAAGAGATTACGGCTTATATTATTGCTGCAGCACACCTAGCTATTCCACAGTCCTCGGGAAATGTACAGCAAAACCATAAAGTGTGGTATACACAAGAGTGCAAACAGGCAAAAAGAAAACAAAATAAAGCTTGGGGAATATTCCGGAGATATCCCACACATGAGCACCTTATAACTTTTAAAAAGGCCAGGGCTAAAGCACGGTGCATTCGCCGCGAAGCTGAAAAAGCCTCGTGGCAAAATTATGTGTCATCTATAAATAGCTCAACCACATCTAAAAAAATGTGGGAGCAGGTTAATAAACTAGACGGCAAATACTATCCTTTCACGATTCCACTTTTAACAACTCCTGGTACACAAACGAGTGTAGAAGAACAAGCAAACATATTGGGGGAACATTTCGCTACAATCTCTAGTTCGGCACACTATACACATTCCTTTATAAAGTATAAAACAGCAGCTGAAAAACAAAGACTCCCAATAGCTGGAGGCACAAATGAACCGTTTAACTGTTTAATTACACTTGAAGAAATAACTAGAGTATTAAATGCCGGCAAACAAACTGCACCAGGACCAGATGAAATACATTATGAAATGCTTGCTCATTTGACTCCATTGTTAGTAGATGCATTATTGAAATTTTTTAATAAAATATGGATATCTGGAACAATACCAGAAGCCTGGAAGACAGCCGTTATAGTACCTCTCTTAAAGCCTGGGAAGCCCCCGGACTCCCCAGGCAGTTATAGGCCAATAGCCCTGACGAGCTGCCTTGCAAAAGCTTTTGAAAGCATTGTAAATACAAGGCTCATGTTTGTTCTTGAATCCCGGAAACTTCTTGATACTCATCAGTGCGGCTACAAAAAAACATGTTCAGCTATTGATCACCTTGTCCGACTGGAAAATACTATCCGAGAAGCCTTTATCCATAAACAGCATTGCCTTGCCGTATTTTTTGACCTCGAAAAAGCCTATGACACCACGTGGAGGTTTGGGATCCTGCGTGATTTGGGAGAGCTTGGCATTCGCGGCAGGATGCTAAAATGTATAAGCGACTTTCTCTCTCAACGCTCATTTAAAGTACGTCTCGGTTCTATCCTTTCTAAAACCTTCATACAAGAAAATGGTGTACCTCAAGGATGTATTTTAAGTACTACTCTGTTTATAGTAAAAATTAACAGTATAGCTAAAATAATCCCAAAATCCGTTATGTACTCTGTCTACGTAGACGACCTTCAGATTGCATGTACATCCTCCAATGTGTCAACATGTGAGAGGCAAATACAGCTCACAGTAAACAGACTGGCAACGTGGGCAGATAGGAATGGCTTCAGGTTTTCTACTCAAAAGTCGGTAGTTGTTTTGTTCTCTCTCAGAAGAGGACTGCACATTGATCCCACCATCCACCTTAATGATGTTAAGCTACCTGTAAAGCACGAACATAAATTTCTAGGGCTAACTTTTGACAGAAAGCTTTCATTCCTTCCCCACATAAACAACCTAAAAAAGAAAGCTTCGAAATCTCTCAATATATTGAAAGTCCTTTCACATAAACACTGGGGATCTGACAGAACATGTCTTTTAAAAATTTACCGCTCTGTGGTTCGCTCATGTTTAGATTATGGCTGGATAATATATGGATCTGCAAGGCCGTCATATTTAAAACGACTGGACTCTGTACACAATTCAGGCTTGCGTATTTCAACTGGTGCATATAGGACATCCCCCATAAACAGCTTATATGTAGAAACCAATGAACCATCTCTTACAAGCCGAAGAAACATGCTCACATGCTCATACATTTTAAAGATCCGTTCACTGCCAAACCATATCTGTTACCCAATAGTTACAAAATGCCAGTCTCGAACACTGTTCATAAACAAACCTCAAAAAATAAAACCACTTCTGCTCCGCTTTGAAGAAAAATGTCAAGTTTTAGACTTAATAGACTCATTACCTAATATTACCCGAAAACCTGATCCACTTCCACCATGGTACTGCCTGCCGTCTATATGTGACTTCACATTAAACCAATTCCAGAAAAACCAAACACCACTGAACACATATTGCAGGAATTTTTAGCCCTAAGTGAAAAGTACAGAGAATATGTGGCATTCTATACAGATGGTTCAAAATCTGCACAATACGTCGGAAGCGCAGTGGTCCAAAACAATTGGAATAGAACAGTACGGCTACCACAGTGTGCATCCATTTTCACTGCCGAGTGTTATGCAGTCCTCATGGCCCTAGAAAAAATTAAAATTGAAAACATAGAGAATAGTGTCATTTACACTGATTCTTTGAGCATACTAACAGCATACAATCATAAAAATGCAGGCAAATCGCTTATTGGTGACATCATACACAGCATAAAAATAGCCACAACCCAGGGACATACTGTAAAGCTTTGTTGGGTTCCAAGTCACATAGGAATTGATGGAAATGAAAGCGCTGATATATGCGCTGCACAAGCTCGACATATAGAAATGAAGAAAGTGCACGTTCCCTACAAAGAAGCAGTCAAGTTAATGCAGTCTAAGCTAAGAGATAGATGGCAGTCTAAATGGAATAATGAAGAAAATAATAAGCTACACCTAGTAAAACCTGTCATGTCTGAATGGAAGTCATGCACACACCAAGAACGATTCACTGAAGTCATTTTATGTCGCCTCCGTATTGGACATACACACCTTACACATGGTTATATTCTTAGAAAAGAGGAAATACCAACATGCGACCTTTGCGGAGAAACTATTACAATTAATTACATTTTATATTCCTGTACAAAGCTAGAAGAACTAAGAAAGAAGCATTTTCCAATATTTTATTCAGAATATATTCCTCTTCACCCTAGCTTACTCATAGGAGAAAATGCTCTTGTTAATATATCATGCGTTTTTATGTTCTTAAAAGATGCCAACCTTCTTAACAAATTATGAGTTTTAATTACCATATTACCATCTGCTGCATGGACAGCAGATCTCATCATGTGTTTGGCGCATGATAGCCTTAGATGCTTATGCGCCATAAAACACACACAAAAAAAAAAAACTTTATAGCTGCAGTTAGGTGAAAGCCATGGCATGGCCCATGTAACTCGGAATACAACATCAGCAGCTCAATTTAACTTGGCGGTTTCGCATTTCAGCTATAATATCCTGATGGTGTTGCATGAAACAGTGACAACAGCAGGGAGGAAATATTCATTACTGTCCATCTGAGAGCAGCTTTATGGTCACATGGGAATCCAGACAACTTTTTATTGAAATTCACAGTTGAAGAAAGATTTGTCCTTATCCTGGGTTCAAACTCGAGGCTGCCCTCTTTCTTTGCCAGGTTTTGTACCAACTGTGCTAACAGGGACAAATATGTTGTCCTCTAGTGTAGGCAGACTTTACAAATGAGAAGTTTAAAGGAGAATAGAAGTGATAGCCAAACACTAACTATTATAACTGCCTTATTATTTTCAATGTCTGTATAGGGTTCAAGAAACAATGGACAATCCATACATATTATGCAAAAGCTCGCAGCAGGATCTCTATAACCGCACAGGTTTTACGGCTCGTTCGTACATCATAGGGGAATTATGGCTTTCTGCAACTTTCACACACAGTACCTGCGGTCTTTTCCAATGAAATACTCCTACTGTTGGTAGCACATGCAGAGTTCTCTATTTCTGTCATAAACCACAAGGCGACTATTTCTTTCAGCCATGCAGCATAAGGGCAAACATCAGGTTTACTTCATGGTATTACGTATTTAATATTTAACTTAAACCACCTATTGACGCTAACCAAGCTAAATGCGCTAATACTAATCTCTTAAACATTTTTTACCATTAAACTGTATTCACATGCTCCAACAAAAACCTTTTGTACACTACACAAATTACTGCTGAGTCCAGTTGCCTGAATGAAGGTCAAAATTTAAACCTCTCATGCAAAGGCAGTAAAGATAAAAGCAGCCAAAGCTGAGTCAATTTATAATATTGGATCAGTTATTAAAAGCATGTCACCATGACAGCAATATGTCAGCACTATGAGGGGTGGCTCATTCAGATCACACTAATGCCCTGCATTCATGGCCACTCACTCTTGTCAATTTACTTACAGCTAGAAGATCAAATCAGTCGATATTGTCGACCATAAACCCTGACTGCTCATTGGAGGGTAAAATTATAGTTAAAGCTCGGTTACTTTGGTCACCTGATGAGAAGAGAAGAGTCGCTGCAGAAAGATTTGATGTTGGGAAAGGTTGAGGGTCGACGGAGAAGGGGTAGGCAGCGAACGCGATGGTTAGATGGCATCCTCGAGGCACTGCAGATGAAGTTATGTGATGTTAGGAAGATAGTGAGAGACCGGAAAGCGTGGCGTGACATGGTCCATAGGGTCACGAAGAGTCGGACACGACTGAACGACTGAACTGAGACTGAGACTCATTCTTGTTAAACCACAACCAGTCACTCCCACTTACAACTCACACGCACTCACGATAAATCACATTCAAATTCATTCACTTACATCAAAAATGTGAGCTAGTGAGTGTATATAAGTGTATTCAAGAATTAGAGTGCTGACCTACGCATCAGAGTTATTAAACAAGATAAGTGTCGTTTACCTGCGCAAGCATCAAGCCCCTTAGAGTTGTCGCTTCTGCACTCAGTGTTCCTGGATTTCATCCAGGAAGAACATGTCTCAATGAAGGCTGTAGAAAAGCATGAATTGCGCATTGCCTGTGGTTAGCTGCTCACATGATATCGATAGACAGATAATGACACTGAGCTTCTAAAATACAAGGTATAATGTATCATTACAGCTGGAGCAGCTCCACAGATGTAGAACCTTTACGCATGATGAGCTTGCTAACCAAGCGGTTGGCCGTCCAGGCATGGATTCCAAGTCAAGCCTTATTTTCAACATATTTTGGCACTGATTTTCACTTGCGTTACTGCCAGTGGCCTGCTTGGCTAAAAGAAAACTGATTAGAAATAAGCACCCTCTCTACAACAATAAAATATTTATTGCCATATCTGCAAACATACAAACATGTATCATCAAAAGCTTTAGCAAAAATTGTTGTAAAATGTGTGGTTTATTTCTCAGGACCTTTTCTTATACTTGAAAATCAAACTTTACTATAAGTATAAATATAACCATAATTATAAATTTATACATAAAGCCTCGTTGACATGTTTTTTTTTAAGTTAAAGAAAACATATCCAAACTGCCTGGTTTTGGAAGAAATTAACTGCTGAACCAGGCACAAAGGCGTTAGAATTGAGACTGACTACATAAAAGTGTAGGTTCGCATATATAGATATCAAGTGCGAACAGTTCCTTTCTTTAGCTCTTACAGATTTTAATCCATATTTGCGTTGTCCTAAGAGTGGAAGAGATTTAGTAACAAATCCGGTTCGTAGAAGGCAAGCTAGAACCATTTCCTTGATTGCTTCCGGATGCTTCACGCTTTGACATCAATGACAAATGGAGAAGCCAATAAAACGGCGCGTTTTTGCTCATGCTGCATCACCCAAGCTCCGGCCCGCTCATAGCGAATGGAATAATTGTAGCTATCAAATCGTTCACGCCTGTACCCCTAAGGTACTGTAAGGAACCCACCGCCTTTCTCCTCATGAAGACGTGTTCCTGTGGGAACGGGGCCTCGTGTGTGTTGGCTTGTTGGCTTTCTTTCACGCTTTGCCCCTTTGCACCTAGGTAGTGCAGAAAAGCAACCATGGCGAGAGAGCGCCACTGTTCAGTTTTTCACGTCGCGAGTGCTTGTTAGCACAATGCCTAGGTGATCGCAAAAACGTATTATAAGACCCCAATTCATCGCAATTCTGAGCGTAGTATCCAGGAAATCTAATCTGGGAACGTAATAACTTGGAGGAAAATAATGTAACAGTATGGGAGATTTTTTGCTGCCTGCGATTTTGCGAGCCACACCATATGCCTCATTGTGCGTTCCCAGCAATCACCTAAAATAAGATTTTGGTCCCGCTCTTTTCAGAAATCAGTCTTCCTAAAATGCTTAGCTGCTAGGCTCAAGTGCAGTCTCTTTGGGCTCTAAAACCTTTGACAAAGACTGTGCATTCATACCGCCCTATTGCAAAAACCAGTGCCACTGGGTGCCAGCGCCCCAGCGCCATACCTAATTATGGTCCCAGTATGAGGCTGGAAACTGGGCGCACTGGGACGCGTCATACTGGGACGCTCCGCACTGGCGGCACTGTTCGCCCGGAGAAAAAAGGCGTGGGATAAAAATTAAAAAGCAAAAAGTAACGAAACAAGTTAGATACATAAAAAAAACTTAAAAAAGTAAAAAGAAAAGAAAAAAATTTCTGCACCAAGCGCACCTCTAACTCATTCCCTAGGCACATATCAATCACTAGCTAAGCACGCTAACCACTCGGCCATGCCAAGAACTAGGTTTTTTTGAGACATTTCTGCATTTTATGTCATGAACCGCATTTATAAGGTTGGGACTTCATGTTTCTCAATCTACAGGCCATTGCTACCGCTCTAACAATTGCAACTTCTTGATCATTTTAGCTTGCTGTCTGCTCTCACGACTTGCAACTAATGTTCTGGGTGCCTATGCGCGCTATTTTGTACATTGGAATCATTTTAACATGTGGAGTTTGACATCGCTGGCAAATTTACCAACGCCGGCTCTTGGATGGTGCTCTGCTACCGTGGGCGTAATTTTCGCTGAACACGGAACTTTAGTAGAAGCCTTCAAGGAAAAAAGTGCGACCAAGCTTCAATACCGGCAAGCGCCGCAGCGATGACCCTATAATTGCGTGTAACTAAACCTTATTTGTATGTAAACATTGCGGGAAGCGTTGCGATGACCGAGGGCTCGGCTGCTTGATACGCAGAGTAAGAAGGAGCGCAAAGGCTTGGGAAACACGCCAAATATTATGTATTACAAGCGCTGTATGTTGTTGCTTTTTCTCTCATGGGCCCATCGCTCGGTAAACTACTCTCTTCCTGGTTTTAGTTTTTCTTTCTGCTGTTTATACTGGGCCGTGGTGCAGGCTACGCTCGCCTGCGATTGAGCCCGCATTGAACATTTTGGCAGTAATCATTGTGTTAGAGTGCCCTTAAGATCAGCTGTGAAGTTGGTTATGCATATGGTAGCCCACATTATTCAATTCCAGCTTTAGTTGTGCGTTAATCGCCAGTGTGTCATGAGATCGAGGCGCGGCGGTCGTTGTCTCTCTCGAAACGCTCGAAACGACCTATGGAAACTTGGAAACTCTAGAAAAAAGATACCGCCTTTGTTTTCTTACAAATGCGCAACGACTTCGCAGCAAAAAGCGCTTGCTTGAACCATATTTTTCATATGCCCCCCGATGGTCGATTGAAAGTACGCTGTTGCCGTGTTGGCCCCTGAGGGATGCTACTCCGGCTGACGGCGCAGGCCGCACCGGCTATACTGGGGCACTGGGACCAGTGCGGCCCCAGCGCACATACAGCGCTTCTCCCAGTGCATCCGGATGCCAGCGACACACCCAGCGTCAAAAGGCTAATCCCAGCGTTTTTCTTCCATCGCACCAGTGCAGCCAGTGTCTTCCCGTTACTGCTCCAGTGAATATCGCAGACCTCCAGCGTGCCCAGCAGATCCAGTGCAAAACCAGCGCGAAAATCTTACTGGTTTCGCACTGGAGACGCTGGTTTTTGCAATAGGGCGTGCACAGCTACTGATGTGTGGTCACCCAGAGTGCAGTGAAAATAATCCTTATGTGCCCACAACCTTGTGGCGATTAACATTGCCATGTGTTGGCAACAATGCCATGGGCATAAAGAAGCAGACAGGCAAACTAGCACGACCCCACAGTTTTCTTGCAAAAGTGATTGCTCTCAATAATATTGAGCGCTGCATGATGCTTCATCTTTCACACGAGTGCACGAGCTGCTTCATCTTCATCCTTTTCTCAAAAATGGATTCATCGTCATCGCGTAGTGTGATTCGCTTCGATGTGTGACTTCAGGTCTCTAATAAATCTGGACTACCAAGCCCGTCCTCACAAATGTATATTTCACGTTTTGATTATTCTTACTTTGCAAGAGCTCTTTTCTAGTGAAGCTAGCAATTTGCAGTGGGAACACAATAGTCTAGTAATGCAAGCCAATTTCAATTTGTAGTTAGTGTCAGTGGCCAGGGCAGAAAGATGCAGTCACCCAGTCTGTTATTTCAGTCAGTCTGTGAATAACCCCTTTGGGCACAACTCATTTACCATCGTGTATAAAAATTCTACATGAATTCCTTACCTTTCGGGATTTTGCTCTGGTACAGCAATTTCAGGCCTCAACACTTGCTTTAAAAAATAGTGTTTGTATGCAATATTGTTCTGCCTCCTTTACGCGCAGAGAAACGAAATCTAAAACGACCTGGAAGTGTCCAGTGCGTTAAATGGTGTTTTGCGGGAATGAACATTACTAAGGAGAGCAAAGCAGTGAGTGTGGTCTTCCAAAGCAATCACCGTGGCCACGACATTGAACTTCAGCACATTCTTTTTTCGAAGACTGAAAGGTATGCCATCGCTGGTAAGAAGCCACTTTTTCTAGCAATGACAGAGGCTGCGATTCCACGAAAGTCGCAGTAACCAAAGAGTGCAGATAAAATGCAAATCGTGTGCATATTTTAAAGATGCTTTGTCTTATAAATTTATATTCCACTGAACTTGTATCACTCATAATCATATCATCGAGATCGCATGGTAATTTGATGTCAGAAATGGATTGCATAAGGAACCTAGTATAAGTGATTTCCACTGGTTACTTGGACCTGAGCGCCTGAACCGGAATTTATTGACCCAAACCGCTACAGGGCGAATCAGCCTTGTCGGCCAGAGGAACATGCATGCAGAGCACACCGCACAGGAAATTCTGATCCTGTTCGGGAAGTTTAAGTCGTGTTCTAAAAATATGTTGCGATTGGTATATAGATGAGAGTGAAGCCCTTTGCAGTTTGCTTTCATACGCTTGTAATAAAACCCCGCAGGGGGCACCTGTTAAAGCAGGTGTTTGTGTGTTTTGTGCGACACCACGGACCCCGAGCACCCACGCTTAGCCGTGCGTGGCATCGTCGTGTCTGGGGAAAAGGGGATCCTGGTGGTTGAGCCGATGCCGAGTGTTTGGACCTTTAAGGCCCCTCGGCGGAGGCAACACACCACTTTGGCCCACGCTTCCCATAGACGGCACCTCCGGGCTGACCCACCCGGGGGAAATCGGCAGTCACCTTTTCCTGTCCTCCTCTCCATCTTTCACTTTCCTGTCATCTATCCTACAACTCTCCTGTCCTCTACTCTCTTCTTGGTTTTTTCCTTACTTCCCGGCGGCGAGGGTTAACCTTGTGTGGCTGACTACCCTGAGTTGAGCCATATTAGGTTATAGTTAAGGTATACAGCTGGCGTGGGCAGGGCTTTTTTTAGGCACCTGTCCCGTCCCCTTGTTGGACTCCATGGTGGGTGGCTGGTACCATAACCGAACAATAAAATAAATTTTATGGCTTCTTCCCTTTCCGCAGCTGATCGCCCTCCCGCCAAGAGAGGGCGCACCGATGTGACGAACAAGTTTTTCACTAAAAATGTAAACAGCTTCCCCCGCTTTCATGTCATTCACTCTGAACAAGCAGAAAAAACTGCCCGTCAAGTCTCACCGTTCCTTGTGACAAAGACTCTCACAGACACAATAGGTCCAGGCTACAAAGTCAAAAAGCTACCAAATGGTGACCTCCTCTTAGAAGTGCTGTACAACCACCAGTGCGAAAAGCTAGCAGCTGTTACATCATTCGGTGATGTCCCTGTCACAATCTCACCACACCGCTCACTCAATACAGTTCGTGGGGTCATTTCAGATAATGACCTCAAGTTTCTGACCGAAGAAGAATTGCTCGAAGGACTCAAGGACCAAAATGTCATCAACGTTTACCGAATCAAGATCAGGCGAGACAACAAAGAGATCCAAACTAAGCACATCGTCTTGACATTTGCGCTGAGCACCCTTCCAGACTCCGTTGAAGTAGGATACACAAAGCTGCAACTCAGACTGTACATACCTAACCCACGTCGCTGTTATAACTGCCAGAGATATGGCCACAGCTCCCAGAGCTGCCGAGGCCGACTCACCTGCGCAAAATGTGCTTCAAATGAACATGCCACTGACAACTGCCAAACTGAACCAAACCTTTGCGTAAACTGTGAGGGCAACCACCCAGCATACTCAAGATCCTGCCCAACATGGAAGAAAGAAAAAGAAATTGTAACCTTAAAAGTCACTGAGAACATTACATTCGGAGAGGCGAGAAAGCGGCTTTCATTGGTCCAAAGCCCAACTTACTCCGTTGTGACGCAACAGGGCGCAGCGTCACAGCGTGCTTCGGCACCCGCCCAGGTCACGGGTAGTGACCCTGGTGTGGAGCCATCCGCGCCCACGGTGGCTGCAGCTGGCGCTGCTCCACCACCCCCAAAGCAGGCTTCGCGACCTTCCAGGTCTGCGGGGCCCAAGGCCTCTTCTCACACGGGGAGGCCTACTTCAAGCGTTCCGCTGTGTTGTCCGCGGTCATCCAGCGTGTCTGAAGACGCGATGGACACGACAACACAGGGTAGTCCTGTGCCGTCAAGACGGCGGGACTCCTTAGAGCGTGCAAAAAAGGACAAGCCCCGAATCACGGGGCCAAAAACAACGTAGTCTCTATTTTACTCATATAGCTTAAGATGGCTTTTGTAATAAACTGGAATTGCAGGGGACTGCTTAATAACTTAAGCGACATAAAAGACATTTTAGCAACATATTCACCTGTGGCCTTATGTCTGCAGGAAACAAACCTGAGTCCTCTACATGTGAATATTCTTAAAAAATACAAAGTCTTCCGCTGTGATCGAGAGCAGGCATGCAGGCTCTCGGGCGGTGTTGCCATCATAGTTAAAAACAATATTGCATGTCGTGAACATAGGCTCAAAACTCGGCTAGAAGCAGTAGCTGCCACACTTATCACGTATAAAACAATCACAATTTGCAGTATTTATATAGAGCCACACTTAAAAATAACACTCCATGATATCGAAGACCTTTTCAGCCAACTGCCAGATCCATGCGTAGTAGTTGGCGATTTTAACGCCCACTCTTCTTTCTGGGGCAGTGAAAAAACTGACACGAGGGGCCAAATTTTAGAAGACTTTATTCTGTGCAATAATATCTGCTTACTTAACACCGGAAAACCCACTTACTGCTCCCCGAGCTCCGGTAAAATGAGTTTTATTGATTTATCTTTCTGCTCATCATCGGTTCTTAGCGATTTTAAATGGGATGTCTTAGATAATCCGCATGGAAGTGATCACCTACCTACAACAATCAGTCTAACATCATCACCATCTATAATTCAAACCAAACCAAGATGTTGGAAGCTGCATTTAGCAGACTGGAAGCTTTTTAAAGAGAAAGCCGACTTGAGAAAACTATTTGCCGAAGATTTTAATGTCGACGAGTTAAATGAAAGATTTACCTCTTGTATTTTAGCCGCCGCACGCCAAGCCATCCCTCAATCATCTGGAGTTGTGAGACAGAACTGTAAAGTGTGGTGGACAAAAGACTGCAGGGAGGCAAAGAAAAAACAAAATAAGGCGTGGAGTATATTTCGCAGGTACCCCACACAAGAAAATCTCCTAATTTTCAAAAAGGCTAGAGCTAAAGCCCGCTATGTGCGTCGTACTGCTGAAAAAGCTTCATGGCAGCATTACATCTCTTCTATAAACAGTCATATAACATCCAAGGATATGTGGGCACAAGTAAATAAATTAAATGGCAAGTACTCCCCGTTTACAGTTCCTCTCCTTACAGACCCAAATACCCAGACAAGCATTCAAGAGCAAGCGGACATTTTAGGTGAACATTTTTTCATGGTATCTAGCTCATCACATTATTCAGAATCATTTTTAAAGTATAAAAGCCAAGCAGAAAGACAGAAATTACCTACTACTGGCAGCGTTCACGAATCATACAACAGTACCCTTACACTACAAGAAATAAACACAGTTCTCTCTTCCGGCAAACGTACAGCACCAGGCCCAGATGAAATACACTATCAAATGCTAGCCCATCTTTCTGAATCCTCAGTTGAAGCACTCTTAAAATTTTTTAACAAGGTATGGATGTCAGGAGAAATACCGCAGGCCTGGAAGAAAGCCATTATTGTTCCGTTACTGAAACATGGAAAGCCACCAACATCCCCAAGCAGTTATAGGCCCATAGCACTAACGAGTTGTATCGCTAAATCGTTTGAAAGTGTTCTAAATATCAGGCTCATGTTTACACTTGAATCTCGCAAACTTCTCGACACCCGCCAATGTGGATTTAGAAAAGGATGTTCGACAACTGATCATCTTGTGCGCTTGGAAAATACGGTACGAGAAGCATTTATACGCAGACAACACTGCCTTGCCGTATTTTTTGATTTAGAAAAAGCTTATGACACGACGTGGAGGTATGGAATCCTACGTGACCTGGGAGACCTTGGCATCCGCGGCAGAATGTTAAAATGCTTGAAAGAGTTTTTGTCCGACCGTTCTTTCCAAGTTCGTCTCGGTGCTACTCTGTCAAAACGTTTCACTCAGGAGAATGGTGTCCCTCAGGGGTGCATCTTGAGTACCACGCTGTTTATAGTAAAAATGAACTCCATAGTAAAAATAATCCCAACGACCATCATGCATTCAGTCTATGTCGATGACCTACAAATAGCATGTACATCCTCTAATGTATCAACGTGTGAGAGACAAATTCAATTAACAGTGAATAAACTAGCGACATGGGCAGATAGAAATGGTTTCAGGTTCTCTGCACAGAAATCAATAGCCGTTTTATTCTCACTTAGACGAGGTTTGCAAGTGGACCCTACAGTTTACCTCAATGACATTGCTCTCCCAGTAAAACACGAACATAATTTTCTAGGCATTACTTTCGACAGAAAGCTTACTTTCCTCCCCCACATAAACACCCTTAAAAAGAAAGCCTCCCAATCTTTAAATATACTCAAAGTGCTGTCACGTAAACGCTGGGGAGCCGACAGGACATGCCTTCTGCAGATTTATCGTTCAGTTGTACGTTCGATCTTGGACTACGGTTGCATAGTCTACGGTTCCGCAAGACCCTCATACCTAAAACGACTAGACCCAGTCCACAACCTAGGTCTGCGTCTTTCGACCGGGGCATACAGGACGTCGCCTGTGCGAAGTCTGTATGTAGAAACCAACGAACCATCTCTTGAGGACAGAAGAACCATGCTAACTTGTTCATACATTCTTAAGATCCGTTCGCTACCAACACACCTCTGCTACCCCATAGTAACAAAGTGCCCGTCCAGAACCCTGTTCAACAACAAACCGCAAGCAGTCAGACCCCTCCTCCTCCGCTTCGAACAGATGTGCGAAGAAATAAAAATACTCGATACACTCCCCGACATTGCACAATGCCCTGATCCATTACCCCCTTGGTATAAATTTCCCTGTGTATGCGACCTTACTTTAACACAGTTTGACAAACAACAAACTCCACACGAACACATATTACAAGAATTCCTGACATTAGAGGAAAAATACAAAGACCACAATACATTTTATACCGACGGTTCTAAAACTACCTCATATGTTGGTAGTGGTGTCGTAGAAAACAATCGCCAGAAAACAGTTAGGTTGCCCAATTGTGCATCAGTGTTCACTGCAGAAAGTTATGCCATATCCA
This sequence comes from Amblyomma maculatum, assembly GCF_055883805.1. Taxonomy (NCBI): domain Eukaryota; kingdom Metazoa; phylum Arthropoda; class Arachnida; order Ixodida; family Ixodidae; genus Amblyomma; species Amblyomma maculatum. The sequence goes on from NC_139349.1 coordinate 151,102,857, forward strand.
TAGCTGTGGAAAAAATAATAAAATGCAATATTGAAAAGAGTATAATCTACACTGACTCCCTCAGCTTAATCACAGCATTACACTCTAAAAATGCAACAGAACCTGTAGTGGGAAAAATAATACATTGTATAACATCAGCCGAAACACGAGGTTACAAAATTAAATTCTGCTGGGTACCTAGCCATGTCGGAATCGTAGGTAACGAGACAGCTGACGAATGTGCAGCAGCTGCCCGAAAAGCAAAAATAGAAAAAGTAAATGTACCACGCAAAGATGTTTTGAAATTCATACAAAAAAAGCTCAGGGAAAAATGGCAAGCCTCATGGAAAAATGAAATAAACAACAAACTACACGTCGTGAAACCAGTTGTCGAAGAATGGAAGTCCCCAAGCAGCACACCAGCATTGGTCCAACAATGGTTCATCACTGGAAAAGAATGGCATCAATATTGGACTGATATTGGCATTTGGGCATTTTACTACATTCTCCATTCTTGGACCATCTTTCGTTCCAAGATTGGTCCAGTGTTCAACCAAGCTGGAGCCACCAATGTAGGCACAATATTAGACTTTCCATTCATGCACCATGATTCTTGCCAATACTGTCCAGCATTATACCATCATTGCATTACCAATATTTGTTTAATACCAGCTATTCCATTGATGGCCCATTGTCAATGCCAATATCATACCAATGGTTAGCCATTGCAGGTGCACTGGCTACTCCATTCATGCCGAATATTGTCGATACCAATATTAATCCAATGGTTTGAGTACACCGGCTACTCCATTCATGTGCCATTGATGATGTCAAGATTACACATTTTGTGGCACTGCCTGTGCAGGCCATAAAATGCAGCCTTTTTCATTCTAGCCATATTCGTGACAGCACATCGAACTTGCTGGGACAATGTTGGCCTTTCAAATAGGAGTGGCCATATAAATTCAAATTGTTGCTCATGAGCAACCAGTAGATATTCACAAAACAAGGGCATGGTTCACAAAAAGATAATATTTATTGCAATTGTTACTATAGACGGCAGTTGTTACTAGCCAGCGCTGAGGGCACACACAGCAGCAGTTAGCGGGGCAGTGGCAGGGTTGGTCAGGGCAGGGCGGGCTCTCGGGAAGTGGAAGGGGCCAGGGAGCTGGAGGGCACATTCATAGGCGTAGTGAGGAGGCTGACCCTGCAATTGCATTCACAGGTGGCATGCCTGGTCCGCCAGGGGAGGTTTCAGCATAACGCCTTTTTCTTCCACCCCCCCTGTCACAGGAACCAGGCAGCCACCTGCGAATAAATGCGTGTGCCTCCAAATCGTCCACCCCAACTTTTTCGCAAATGGCACCTGCACAAAAACAATGAGGAAACAAAATTTACAACACTATTACGAGGCATATAAAATCGCGCGCATTATTTTAGGAAGATGTAGAAAATTCCAGGATTCATGTACCGAAATTTATGGTCAATGAGAAACACTATACTGATGAGTTCCAGACTAGTTTCAGCTGCCTTAGGTTTATTAGGATGAAAGACGCACATACATTGCATAGCATGTGCCCTGTTGCATTTTGATCGCCTCCACAGCAATACGGCTGAGACAGCCAGTGTTTCATCCCACACTAGGAATTAGTGCTTGATTATCGGCTGTCTCCGCATATGACTGGCGCGCTAGTTTTTTGCCGCTCCTACGCTTTCTGCGATGTGCAAACAGTTTATACTAATAATCGTTACCAAGAGAATGTTCGGCGACCATTTTCATTTTTTTTTTAAATGGCTAGATATAATATACACAAGCGATCTAAGCCCACGACTGCTGCACTGGCCGCTGGTTAGCTGATATACGCTTTTGACTGGTTTTGTGGGTAGTACACTTAAACGAGAGCTCACTTAAACGGGTAGCTCACAGGTGCATCATTTTTACACATATACTGCTTGTCCAAGCAAATTTGATCCAAGGGATAAAAAAAAACATTTCGGAGGCAGGCAAAGGAAACCAGATATATATTGCTGGAAGCTACCTTGAGCGCCACAGAAAAGGTTTTGTTTGGAATCCTTATTGACATTATTTACCTAAATTCCAGATTAATGCCTTACACAATAAATGGTGTTGCTACTTTGAAGAGTACCGGCACAATACACGTTTGAATATTTGTGATAAAGAACCCTCACGTCTGCATTTTGAACGCCAGATACAATAGAAAACCACGAAAATACAGAAATCTGATTCCCGGACAATACAATTGAGGACTTGGCTTGGCTCGACAGCCCTGTGTAGCGTTAGAACTACAAGTTGCCTATGGTTTCTTCGTCCGCGCCAGCACATCGTCCAACAAGACTGTATTTGTATTTTACAGCTGAAAAATACTGTTAAACTCATTTATATCCTTACCGCTTTGTAGTCATTAGCCGCATTGCAAAGTTCGGCGCGCTCATTGTAACTCGAGCCTTCATGTGCGCCAAAGGGCCGACGCGAAGCAACCATCGCCAGCATATCACCCTTACTCATGCATGGGGCTAGTAATCTTAGCGGCAGGTTGTTTTGTCCGCTCAAAATCATGTTGTGAGCAGCACAGTTGAGGTGCGCGAATGGGCTGGTAACGGTTTCGGTATCTACATAACCCGGAATTTATCTACAGCTGGAAAAAAAGGTACACATGAGGTTTCTAACCGCAAATATTGAAACAGGGGTTTCCGAACGTGCTCACCGACTCTGTAAGTCCTATTTATTGTCTAAAGTGAATATTTAGTACTTGAAGCGAATAACCTCACTTCCCCACGTAAAAAAATAAAAATTTTCTGCGCTGTCCTAAGTGGCTGCCAGCAATGCACCACCGGTTTCCATCGTCTGTTTCTAATGGTTTATTTATAACCCTTGGCTCAAGCTATGGGGCGCAGCAGGTGTACTGTAGCTTGAGTAAAACCTGCAAGAGATCATATATATGGGTAGATTTGTAAGGTTTACAGATTTCACTTACAAATTCTACAGGAATCGCGTCACTGCGGCCTTTCTTTAAAATTGACACGTAATAGCGCTATATTCGTGGCTAAAATAAAGTAATCAACGCATTAATTCAGCTTAGCAAATGCAGCTGTAACAGAAAGTGAGGGCTGGCTACACCTAAGGTGTGCCTAGCTTTCTAATTTTCTTAGATGGCACAACCGTTCGAAATATGGCATATTAAAAAAATGCCCTTGATATTGGCTTTCTCACAGCGTATTATGGGTGCCTTAGATAAGAAACATAATCGAGGTCCCATGGCCATCTTTCGTTTCCAATGAAATTCTTATATGTGGTGAGCAAGTATCTAGACACAAAAGAATTAACCTTAGTTTTTCAAGATACGCGTAGTTTCCTCGAAAAAAAAAACAATTGTATGGTACATCTCTAGAGGTAGAAAACGCTGTTTTTGCCATTTCAAAATGTTGCAAGTTTGGATACCATGATTTTGTCATCTGCTCTTTTTTACTCACTAAATATATGCATGTTTTATATTTACAAACACTATTAGAAACCTATTTTGTTTTTGCAGTTGTGTTATTAAAAAATCGCAAACTTTTCTTCAGGAGCGATACGCTGCAAAAATATTCATTTTTAACCTTATGTACTGGCATATGATGCATTAGGTTGGTTGCACTAAATATGTTTTCACTTCCTGACGCATGTTTTTAATTCCAGGCAGTATCTGGAGCTCCAGACCACTAGGTGTGTTCTCCACAACGCATCAAAATTGTTCAGAATTCGAAAACAGCAGTAAAGGGCAAATTTGCTGCAATTAAAAAAAGATCATCTTCGATTTTCATTCAAATCCGTCTCAAAAATCTTCAGTACCTCAAAAATATCACGGACTAAAAAGTGTTGCGTTATACTGTTTAAAAATATAACATTAAATATTAAACCAAGTGCTTGTGCTGAAAATGGCCAAACTCAGCCTGCATTCTTGCAAGATCCAATAATATCTTGGCACAGAAACTATTTTTCTACATTATCTAGGTTCCATTCATTATTTCTGAAAAAATTTGAAGCTCTAGATTTGTGTGTGTATCTGCATATTATTTTGAAATTGGACAAAAGTAAGAAAATGGTAAAATAAGGAAAACTGATTAGAATTGAAGAAACGGCCGCAACATCAATTTTTATCAAAATCTGTGGAAACAATGCAAAGTACTTTGTTAATTTGAGTCACTAAATATATTGAATTCTGCAAAATGTAATATTAGAAATATAAAAATGCTTGTTTTTGTTCTATAGATGTGCTTATATCGCTCCCCCTTATGGAATAGGCATCAAAACTTCAATTTAGTATTTGCTTAATTTAGTAACATTTTACCTTAAGTAAAATTTAAAACATTGTCAGCGCTTAACACCGTTTTTCTGCTTCTGGGACAAATACTTAATATAGCTTAAAATGGTATTAATTCACTATTTCTGTCAATTTCATGGCAGAACGCAAGTGAAGGCTGAACTTTTTCTCTTTCCTGCATTCTTTTTATTGCTAGGTGCAATAGTATTCAATCTAGGTTATTAATATATTATTCCATTTGTCAGCTTTGACCACCACTAACAATACTATATTTTTGAAGATGATTTTTCAATGTGTAGTTTTTATAATTACAATCTTAAGCAAATCGCTTTCCAGCATAACTTTTGGTGGCGTTACAGAGAACACACATAGCAGCTTAGAGCTCCAAATTCTGCCTTAAATTAACAATATGACCTGCGTAATAAGCACAGAATATTTTAGTGCAAACAACGCAATGCGTCACGCCAGTATGTAAGGTTGAACATTAACATTTTTGTAGCGCGTTGTTCTTGAAGCAAAGTTTGCGATTTTTTACTAAATCAACTGCATCAATGAAACACACTTTTAATACTTCTTATACAAGTAAACGTTACCCAAATGCGGTGAGTAAAAAACAGTGGATGACAAAATTTTACGCAACCAGCCGGCCTCCAAACGTGCAACTTTTTGAAACGACAAAAACGGCGTTTTCCAGCTTTAGTGATAGGCGTTTTTTTTTTTTTCGAGAATACTACGCCGCATCTGGCAAACCTAAGGGTCATTCCTTTGTGTCGAGACATTAGCCCACGACATATGAAAATTTAATTAAATAAATGGTCATGGCACCACGATTACTGTTCCTGTCCGAAGACATCCATATTTGTTTTCATTTCGTCTCTTCAACAGGCTGGTTTAGCCAATGCGGTGAATAAAAATATCATCGCATATATTAAACATTTTCGCGCTATACGTTATACCTAAAGCTACCTATATTGTCACAACTGTCATACATTATTTGTAGCTGAAACATTACAAAAGGGATTCGATTGCAAATTGTTCGCTAGTTAAATAGACGTACGAGATGACACACGTATACTTTGTAGAATACAATTTAGGAAAGAGCAGATACAAACTACAGGCGAATAATGCTATGATATGGAGCATATGTATTACTCCGGTTAACAGTAAAAACATCAACTTTTAGCATAATAATATATTCGACAAACTATTGCATGCTCACATAGGAACACAATGAGCTCATCCACGCATCTAATGTCTATGGGCATTAGACGTGTGGATGACTTCGTTTTATTCTAATTCGTGCGTCACTCAAAATAATTGAACGAGAAAAAAGTTAATGTCTACACAATTTTCAGTGAGTATACCACAAATTATACTAAGGTGCTTCATATATGTCACATCACCTAGCAAGTGAAATGGGATAACAGAAGTAATCAGACTCTAACCCTGATCAGAATTTCGCTTTTGCACCATCTTTGTAAGTTTTTAGGCAGGCTTTTCCACTGATTATCCGCTTCTTTATACCCCTGCCACCCACAAGACACAAATCTTCTGGGGGTATACCGAACTGTTGGTTTTCGCACCAGTGATACAACTTAAACCATCCATCTATACGTAGAAAACACTCTCGATGCGCACCTAAAAAAAATGAAAGCATGTATGTGTAGGTGAAATCATTCACCGGCGATTTAATAATATGATTTGAACAATAAAATCAAAGGATCACACTCCAAGTAACAAAAAAGTGGTGGAGAGATAGGAATTGAAGCAATGAAAGGCGGTTGCTTTCTGCAAAAAGCCAATAGCAAGAGGTCCACCGTCTATAAGAATAGGCAATAAAAATAAGGCATATTTAAAGGTGCATGCAGCAGTTACAGTGATGCAGTGCTACCTTTTTTTAGGCAGGCTTTTCCGCTGATTTTCTTCTTCTTTATTGCCCTTCCAACCACAGGACACATATCTTCTGGGGGTTGTCGGTTTTCGCACCAGTGATACAACTCAATCGATCCACTTCTACGTAAAAAACGCTCCCGATGCGCATCTAAAAAAATGAAAGCATGTATGTGCAGGCTAAATCATTCACACATGATAAAACAATATGATTTGAACAATGAAATCAAATGATCACACCCAGAGCAACAAGAAAGTGGTGGAGAGATAGAAATTGAAGCAATGAAAGACGGTTGCTTACTGAACAAAGCCTATAGTAAGAGGTCCTGCGTCTATAAGAATAGGCAATAAATTAAGGCTCGTTTTTAGGTGCATGCAGCAGTTAATGTGACGCAGTGTTACCTTTCTGTTTCACTGCAGTGATTGGTATAAATATTACAGCAATTGCTAGGCATCTCAGGTAACCCCATTGAAAACTTCCTCCAAGGTACCGAGGAGCAGTGGCGTGTTATTTGCAGCTGTTAACGGAAAGACAGGCTATCCTATGAGTGCATGCGCATTTCCTCCTTTTTGTATACTTGAATAAAAGCGACTGAACAGTGAGTGTTGTAAGAGGTGCAGCGTCCCTAGGAATGGGGAACGAAATTAAGTTTTAGTAATCAGAGGTACAAAAAGAAGCAAATATGCCTGCAATAATAGCATGATGGCCTACCTTTTGATCAACAGCTGTAAACAACCTGTCACTGCCAGTCGGTTCTTTAGATAGGCTTATCAATGCCAGAGCTTAAAGCTAAGAGCAATATGAGTAATGTTTATTGCGGTCACGGCCGTAAACAATTCTAGCGGAACACTCCATTACTGTAACTATTCAACCGTCCATTTGTACATATCGTTCATTAAAGAACCATGCACATCATATTAAGTTGCTCTTTTCTACTCCCAAATGATTTCCTATAGAATTAGAATACGTGGATCGCTGCTTCGGTTTCAACATTCTTGCACGATGGCTATGGCGTGCACTTCATGCATACGGTACGGCACGTGAGGTACAAAGAGCTGTAATTGCCGAACAGGCTGACCTGACTTCCTGTCCCATTTCGCCTGAAAGTGCGCGCCGTCATCGAGCGCTTCGCGAGCAATATATTTCGGACGATATGGTTGCCTCATACCGGCCGTCAATGTTTTGTACATTGTGTCCCGCGTGCACGTTGTTTACTTTGCAGTGACAGGGACGCAGTGCACACACGGCTGATGTGCCTTTTTGCTTGTATTGTTATTTTCCCCCGCCCTCGAAGGGCGTCTGCGAAATCGCTCTCCTATTGTCGCCGCTTTCTGATAACGCCCTCACCTGAAGGCACGTGCTCAGAAGGGGGGCGTCGATTAAGAAAATTTTGAAAAGGGGCTCACTTGCGCTGTTCACGGCTTTCAATTCCTCAATATGATATTAACCATTATAAAAGTGGAGGTTCATTATGACTTAATTATAGCCTAGTCATCAAGCGGCATCACGCACATGTCTGCCCCACTGTAAAATTCGCTTGCACAGACGGCACGAACAGTTTTCAAAACTTCGTTTGTACATCTGAAAACAAAAAACTGCCCTTAACTCTTAACAAAATCCAAAAACTGTGTGAACATGGCTTCCTGCGCGCAGAAGAGAGGCTGTCCAAAATATATGTACAAAGCCGGGCGCATAGTATCTGGTTACTAATTGATTGCGGCGCGCTGCACAGTCAAAAAACTGCGCAAATGGCTGCCTGCAGTGTTCTGTCACGTGTTGGTGGCATACACACCTGTTACGCACGGCTCCTCTATTTTCGGCGCAAATGCTATTCATATCGCAGCCAGCAAATAAGTCCACGCACTTGCTTGCATGTAACCCGGACGAAAATTCGCTTAGTTCTTGAAGTCATGCTTCGCGCAGTTGTTTCGAGGAGAATAAGGAAAGAGAACATTTGGGACTGGTAGGAGATTATATAGAACCAATTATGAAGCAATGGCATGCTGCAAAGATATATACTCACGGTCTAAGATGACGGCGTTCACTGAGTCTGATAATGCCGATGGTATCCCGCCGTTGCTGTAATCCGTACTCCGGCGACATTTCACAGCTCAGCTATTCACTGATATGTAGCAAGCACCGACCGGACCACATGCACATGTATAGGCGCAAGAGAAAATTATGCACAGCACAATGAAAAACAAAATTAAGCGTCTCCAACAAGCTCTGAAATGAACGCTTCGGGAGGAGGCCGCACAGCAGCGCAGCTGGGGATGCTGTCTGTTGTGTCTTGCACGTAGACGCGTAGGCGAGGGGGAACAACGACCCGCTCAACCAGCGCGTGATTCCCGCCGCGGTGTTGTGTTCGCAAGGGCTGCGCGTGGGAACGTAAGACCAACGACCCTCTCAACATTCCATTCGTCCTTTACCCAGCCCTCTTCTGCTTGCACCGGCCAGCCGTGACTTCGGACCGTGCCGATGAGCGGCCGCCAGCGCGCACCGCTCGAGTCGAGTTCTAATAAATAGTTTTGTTCTGTGTGTTCGCAAACGCATTGTTTCTTCAAGCCAACCACGGACAAACATTTTCTAAAAAAATAGAAAGCCTCCCCATCTACCATCCACATTCTTGCGTAAATCTATACAGCTGGTGCATCGACAAATGCGCGCGTCCCCTCCCTTTCGCCACCTATGATCGAACAAAGGATGGTCGTTCGACCTTTTATATCTACTTCAAAATATTATATACTGTTGCGTGATGACTGATTAATAATGTCAAAGAGGCGGAGTTCCGAGCTTCTCTTCTATTCTGGCCAAATTTGGTTATAGATTATACAAATTATGCTCAAGTTAGCTAGCTGAAAATTATCCGACTAAATATATACATGTTTTTATTTGTATTCAGTTAATGTTCGCTTTTCGGGTATGAGTAGATGTTTTTATAAAAATTCTAAACATCGGCCCAGGAAACGAAAATTTTCTAATTTGCAGGCCTTTATTTCAGAAAAGGTTCATGGTAGAGCAGCAATAATTCCACAATATGTTCTCAGCATAATTATCCGCAAACAGCTAAAGCTCATATTTTATGACATTTGGATACAGAGATACAATCGCGCTAATTTACAGAAAACAGCGAACATTGAAAATTTTTAGGAAAACAAAAACAGTTTTCACATTGTTTAAACTTTTTCCACCTATTCTACACTACCTCAGCTTTCAAAACCATTAAAACACCTTGCATAATTTTGTTGCGCAAGTAATTATGGCCACATCGATAAAGCCTTTGTCCAATTATAGCGCACTGCGCTGTTCTGAACATTCTACGGAATTTGTGAATTGTTCAAGGTTTTTAAATTTTGGCATATAATTTTGTAACAGGGAGAAATATATTTACAAAAGAGGATTAAAGATATATACATTGAGGAACAGCCAAGGAGCCAGGCTACGAGGGCCGCCCATTCGACGCACTTCTTTTTCTTAATCTTCCACAAACGAGAGCGCCACTTCGTCCTCATCATTCTCTAGCTGTAACAATATTTCTTCGCTCATGTTTTGTCTCGACTTCGCAAATCGACGGTGACAGACACAGCAATGAATGATTGAGAATCAATTTTGTGCGCGTCGAGGTGCTGAAGCGCTGTGGCATCAGGCAATACACAGACGTTTTTCGCAATCACCTTCACCTTAACGCGGATTGCACAAAAAGACGATAACGTTCAATGAGCAAGCAACGTATTCCAAATCATTTTAGTAGAATGAAAGAATTGGAAAGGGCATGGAAAACTGCCTCATTAAAACAGTGTTTGTAGGCTGCATTCGTTTTTTCGAATGACTCGACAGCGCACATTATTTTCATTCCTGTACAGTTTTTTTTTATTCCTTTGCCACCGCCTAGCGCGGTTGGAATGGTCAAACTCTAAACTAATAGGCGGAAAAAACTATTTTTTTTTTGTTTATTGGCGATATATATGTTGTGCGCCATATAAATGTACCGGGGCCTTCATGCTCGCAGTCTGCACGAAAAACTGTCATTTTTTTTTACCACCGCGTGAATGCCCAAAACTAATATGGTAACCTCGCGAGTCTTCCGGCTTTTCATTTTCCAGTGATTGCGTCTAGAAAGTACACACATCGTATTCGGTCCTTTCTCCAGGTAAACAGACGATGCTGCGTGTAGTTCCTTATGGATAATACAAAAGCACTAGAACAAAAACATCGCTGAGAAAATGGTCATTTGTTCCTTCAACTTGAGGCATCGTTTTCCTTCTCGGCAATGAAAAAGCTACCTTCTAATCACTAATTTAATGTCACATGAACATGCTATGGCGACACGATTTCGTTTTTATGCGCGTTCTCACTGACAACTGGATTTGTACTATAGGTTACGTATAGATGCAGGGATGTAATCGGCGTCCAATACAGGCATATTGGGTCGTGAGTGCTAGCCGGTCTGGGGTATACTTATGTGGTCGCACGGTCGTGCTATAATTAGATATAATTGTGCGACAAGCATATGCGCCTGCGACAAAATCTGCATGCATGCCAATAGGCTAAAACCATAAACACATATAGCTGACCCCCAAAAATGCGCCGCATATAGGCGCACCGAAAAGACGAATCCAGACAGTTGCAGCGGTACGTGCTTGAATGCGTTATATTAATTGTCGTCCCGTGCGTGGTACTTGGTGAGGTCCGAACGATCGGCTGAAATGTTGTCGGAATTAAATGCCGCGGTTTGGCGTCCAGCGCACGTGTATTCAACCATAAAAATGGAGAATTTGTTTTGATTGAATGGTCAACGGAAAATATTCACTTCGGCAGCCCATTAAAGCTGTGTTTTTAGGATGGCAATGACATTTGCGAGATCAGGGGAAAAAGTGGTCCATCGTGGGCAGTTTTCATACAGGGATAGCTAATACTGGAAAAACACAAGACAAATTGCAATGGTCCATTACAGCCAGTTTAAAACAACGGAACGGTCAACGTCGGAAGAACACAGGACACCTTGGTCCATTGTAGCCAGTTTTAAAAACTGAACGGGCAACGCCGGAAGAACACTGGACAACATGGTCCATTGTAGCCAGTTTTAAAAAAGGAACGGCCAACGACGGCGGAACACAGGGCAACTTGGTCCATTGTAGCCATCTTTAAAAACTGAACATCCAATACTGGAAGAACAGAGGATAACATTGTCCATTGTAGCCATGTTTAAAAACCGGAACATCCAATGCCGGAAGAACACAGGACAACTTGGTCCGTTGTAGCCAGTTTTAAAAAACGGAAAACCCAATGACGGAGGAAGGCAGGACAGCTTGGCCCATTATAGCCAGTTTTAAAACCCGTGCGACCATTATTGGAGGAACAACGGCAATCTCGGTCCAACATAGACATTCTGTATGTACGGCAGTGCCAATATCGGGAACTCACTGTACATCTTGGCCCAAGCTAGCCAGTGTTGGCTACTGGCAGCGCCAACACTGGGAGAGCACTGGCTAGACTGGGCCATTGTTGGACATTGTGTTGACTGGCATGTCCTATGTTGGGAGCATGCTGGTTAGGCTGGCCCAATGTAGGGCCACTGCTTGCCGTCGTACTTACAACATTGGCCCAATGCTTTGTGCTGCCTGGGTCATGCAGTCACCAGAAACGCTTCATGGAGGTAATATTATGTCGCCTTCGAATAGGACACACGCATCTTACTCATAGTTACATTCTCAAAAAAGAAAATGAACCCATATGTGAAGACTGTGGACATGGACTGACGATAAACCACATTTTAATTTCATGTAAAAAACTCGAAAAGCTACGGAAAAAGCATTTCACTCTATTTTACACCAAACAGATACCATTCCATCCATCACTTCTCCTAGGAGAGAATGCAATTGTAGACATTTCATGTGTTTTTAGTTTCTTAGAAGAAACATCCTTCCTGAACAAACTATGATATCTTAACACTTCATTCCTTTTTAAAAAAACCATAATATACCTTGTGCTTGGCGCATGATAGCCTGAGTTGCTTATGCGCCATAAAACACAACAACACAACAACACAGCTTGTAATAAAACGCTGTAGATGTTTTTCGACAGACGTACTTTGCCATAAACGGTCAAAAAATCATCATCATCATCATCAGCCTGACTATACCCACTGCAGGGCGAAGGCCTCTTCCATATTTCTCTATTTAACCCGATTCTGTGCTAACTGCATCCCACTTGAAAATAAAGAAAAATAACTAGATGGTGATGCCCAGTGTCCTGCACTGACATCTCTGAATGCATAAAAGCAGCTAAAAATACTTTGCAACTAGCGGAAGTTGCAACATAACAGACTAGACCTTCCGCCGAGAACGGACTGGTCGGCGGATCACGCTAGAACGCGCAGCATCATTCCAAACGACCAGCGGAATATGTGCAGCTTATCTTGGTTGACCAGTGGAGTTAAAAATCGCCATTCTGGAGCAAGAAAACCTGTTCCAGAATGAGCAGTGAAATCATCATAAGTATTGAAATATTTTCACAAGCAAGTTATCATTTTCAAAAACACTGTACTACATCTCTTACTGTCAAATCCCAGATGCCTATTTTCACAAGTGGTAAAACTTTACATTTCCCTTTAAACATATGCATTTTGTTTTTATACTCCAAGCCATGCTTCGAGAAGTGGTCTCCCTAGATGCAATCCTGGATAAAGTCAGAAGCAGCCTAAATGAAACCTTCCAGCGTGTTCACCTACTGACCAGTCAAGACCTACACAACATTTTAAGGGACAGGAAAATCAATAACCACGAGAGTCTCCATCCTGTCGACTACATAAGCGTGAAGCTGTGGGTGGAGCGGATGCACAACGAGACGGACAACCAGTAGTGTTCTTTAAACACCAAGGACAACAAGACATTGGAAATCTGCTTGACAGGACAGAGCAGGAGCTTCTCGACGACAGTGATTTCATGGTGGCAATAATTACCGTGCCGCAGCAGGATTTGCTAAAGAAGTTTGGCACTGATCGCATATATGTTGATGGGACACACGGAACCACAGGTAATCACTGAAAATTACTTTTACAGTTCTTTCTGTTCAATGAATAGAAAATATAAAACACTACAGAAAAGTTTTAATAGTATCTTTTGAACCAGAAATTTTCTGGAGCAATATGTTTTAGTCAAGCCTGAATATGCTGAACCCAGGCACCTTGAATTATGACAATATAGAAAAGCCAAGCTCTTGAAAATCCTGTTTAAGGGTACAGAAACGTGGCCTAGTATACGCCAGCAGCATATACTGGGTGTCCCAAATAACTTCAACATGGCTTATCTTTGCTTATCTATTTTTTGCAAGGCTAAAAAATTCGATATTTGAAGCAGGTGATTAAAACCATTTGCATACAGCTGCTGGCCAACTTGTGCACCATAGGCAACTTTTCTTTTGCAATTAGTTGATTCTGTTCATTTTTCTACATTATTCAGCATTGACATTGGACTATAAATAGGGTTTGCAAAACTGAAGTGAGCACCTTCAGGAACTCCAATTTCAATCATCATCATCATCGTCATCAGCCTGATTATACCCACGGCAGGGCGAAGGGCTCTCCCATATTTCTCCACTTAACCCGGTTCTGTGCTAGCTGCATCCACTTGACCCCTGCGAACTTCTTAATCTCATCCGCCCACCTAACTTTCTGCCGCCCCCTGCTACGCTTTCCTTGCCTTGGAATCCAGTTTGTTACCCTCAGCGACCATCGGTTATCCTCTCTTCACACTATATGTCCTGCCCATGTCCATTTCTTCTTCTCAATTTCCGCTAGAATGTCGGTAACTTGAGTTATTTCTCTGACCCACTCTGCACGCTTTCTATCTCTTAATGTTACCCCTGCCATTTTTCGTTCCATAGCCCTCTGAGTTGTCCTCAACTTAAGTAGAGGTCTCTTGGTTAGCCTCCACGTTTCAGCCCCATAGGTGAGTACAGGCAAGATGCAAGTGTTGTATACTTTCCTCTTGAGCGATACCGGTAAGCTGCTAGTAATAATCTGCGAGTGCTTGCCAAATGCGCTCCATCCCAACCTTATTCTTCTTGTTATTTCCTTTTCAAGGTCCGGATCTGCGGGTACTAGCTGTCCTAAGTAGACATATTCGCCTATTACTTCCAGTATTTCGCTACCCAATGTGAACTGCTGTTCCTTCCCGAGACTGTTGAACATTACCTTAGTCTTCTGCATATTGATTTTCAAGCCTACCTTTCTACTTTTCATGTCTAGGTCATCAATCATTATTGGCAGTTCATCCCCCGAGTTGCTTAGCAAGGCAATGTCATCAACAAACCGCAGATTACTGAGGTATTCTCCATCTACCCTTATCCCTAACTGCTCCCATTCCAAGTCTCTGAATACTTCCTCTAAGCAATCTGTGAATAGTACTGGGGAGATTGTGTCTCGTTGCCTAACACCTTTCTTTATGGGAATTTTGTTACTTTCTTTATGCAGAACTATGGTTGCTGTACAGCCACTATAGGTATATATCCTCCAGCACTTTCACGTACGGCTCGTCTACACCCTGATTTCGCAATGACTGCATTACCGCCGAGGTTTCAACTGAGTCAAATCCTTTTTCGTAATCAATGAATGCTATGTATAAAGGCAAATTTCAATGGTGCTTTGCAATCCATTTTTGCACACGGGGGCGGGTTGGCTGGGCAGCTTCAGACATCTGCTGGCAGTACTAGTGCTATGAAACCATGTGCAAGGAGAATGTGGTGCGTGATCGATTGTGGCAATAATACGAACCTGGTGTATCCATTTTATACGCGACAGTACTGCGGCACAATGAACCAACCTAGACAAAGCGTAGTGGCACTTCACTGGTGTGCTTCAATCGCTTCACTTAGAAAGTTCATATTGTACTAGAAGCAGGATTAAGCGTCACATAATAACTACTTCCAAAGCACTGTTCATTGTAGCTTTGATATGAAAAGGATTAAACCTAAAAACGTCTACCGCTGTGCTGCCAACACGCCGATGACAGCATGTTCGCGTTTTTTTAACATCCCAAAGCAACTCAGCCTATGAGAGATGCCGTAGTGGAGTGCTCCGAAAATATTGACCACCTGGGATGGCAGAATGACTGTGCAAGAAACACGTAAATAATGTGGGTGTAATATACCCTTGCTTGTAGGTTTTAAGAAAGCTTATATCATGCCTTATTTAAATACTGCATTATCTATATATCAAACTATTTTGTGATCCCGGTCGGGCTCGATGTATAAGGCTTCAAGTGTATTTTTGAATTTTGCACGTAATAGAAGTAATCAGTATTTTGTACTAAAAAACTGCACCTGAACTTGTTATCATAATTTCAGAAATAGAGCTGACACATACTTTTACAGCAGCTTTCTGAATGATCTGCAGACAATGGGCACCATAAGTGGGCACCACTAGGGTGTCTATCAAGTTACGTTTCTAAGTTCCCCGAGTTTTGCAAGTTTGCCGTGTGCTTCTTAAAATTCCCTGCATGACGCAATGCCGCCCGATGCTACCACTCTCTACTGTACTAAGCATGCTTAAACAAAATAAAAAAATAGATTTTTCAATACAATCACTGACCGAATTATTGGAATCGGCGGCACCTGAAAACAGCCGAAATGATCGAACAGACTTAAATAATGAGTAAGTTAAAACAATATTTTGAGAGAAATCTGTTTTAAAAGTCTCTCGGATCCCCATGTTTTGTTTGCATGTCGAAAACAGAATTCTAGCCTATAGATTGGAGTAGGCTTCAATGAACCACCTGTGTGCACACTGGCATGATCTGACAACGCAGGTCGCCAGTGCAGATGTGTATTATACGGGCCATTCAAAGTACATCTTCCTTGTATACACAAGACTTGCATCTTTCATACCCTTTACTAACTGAAGTACAAATTCCCCTCCCTAGTTTTTCCAGATAATTTGAAAAGCTTGAGAATTCTATGTGTAGAATTCTATGTGATATCTCCAAAATGCTTCTACCACTTGGGTAGCACTGTTTTCAGTTTGTGCAGCACTGTAATCATAGAGCTGAACTGCACCTGTAAAGCTGTTTCCAAGTAATGAAGAAACATCAAAGATGACTGCTTTGTCAGTGTCATAAGCCACATTACAGTAGTGCGTGCACAAGACCGGTTGGATCTGACATGACTGGACCTAACAATATAAAAGCTGTCATATGCACTGTGCAATGTACAACATTACGCAAGTTAACATATTGTTACGATACGGCAAGCCGATGAAAACAGGAGAACAGAGGACAGAGAGATGGTCGATGACAGTGAGATGACGTTTTATGAAAATGTTGCCGGGCCTAGCGCGAGCGCTCCTGTCCGCGCCACTGCCCGCTTCTTCTTCCTTGGTGTCGTCCGTAACACGACCCAGGGCCACAGAGCGATCGTCCCGATCGTGGACGAGGAAATGCACGATGTTGATGATTCCATGGCATGATGATGGGCGTGTCTAGATGCTTGAAAAAGAAGAGGAAGAAGGAAGAATAGAATGGCTTTCCGGCACAATGATTCGCGATGAACCTTGGCAGGACACTCTCGGGCCACACGTTACCACGACTCGATGGCGGAGGCCAAGGCACGCACCGCATGGCATAGGCAGGGGAGAATGTCTTGAAATGTAGCGGTGTCTTGGGTCGTAGGGTCCTTGGTCGGCACATCAGGTCAGTGGGGTCACATTAATTCATTCGGGTCTCTCCTTGTGTCTTGTGGTCATGTGTGGCGTCTCGGGTCAGTCTCTCCTTCGTCGTGTCTTGTGGTCGGGGCGGGGGGGACGGGGCGGAGGAACGGCAAGGTCTTGATGGGTCCGGCAGGCTGGGGAACAGCCATGCTGTGCCTCCTAACCTTTCGCCGACGGCGCAAGAAGTCGCAGGTCGCTGATGCTCCGGACCAGGATGGGGGGGTGATGATGAAGCACCCAGCACCTCCACCAAATGTTACGATACGGCAAGCCGATGAAAACAGGAGAACAGAGGACAGAGAGATGGTCGATGACAGTGAGATGGCGTTTTATGAAAATGTTGCCGGGCCTAGCGCGAGCGCTCCTGTCCGCGCCACTGCCCCTTTCTTCTTCCTTGGTGTCGTCCGTAACAATATTCTGGGTGGCTTAGCCTACAACTGTCTTCTTTCAGGGTTCGACTTTCAACTGGTCACGGTGCTCTGTGTGGAGGAATTTGGTGCAGGCTTTCCAGTGGCCTATTGCATCACAGAGTTGACCAAAAATGTATGGAAACCTTTTCTAAGGCAATAAGGTGCACGACAGGACAAACTGCAGCCAAGGCCTTCATGACGGACGATGCACCTGCCTTCTATAATGCCTGGGAACAAGCGATGGGAAAGCCCATGCCTCGACTGCTGTGGGCCTGGCACATCGACAAAAACTGGCGGGAAAACCTGAAAAAACATATTATACACAAAAGCCTCTATGCCTTCACATACAAGGTATGTTGTTTTGTTTAACTGAATCGCACAATAACAATAAAAATTTAGAGACATGAATAAAACAGCACGCGCGGTTCCCTGAAATGTTGCCTGCAACTCCACAAATTTGACCAGTATGACACTGGTATGAAAATGCCCTGAAGGCTCTGCCTGAATGCTTTACAATGTAAAGTGAATGAACTTTCATTACATAGACAGGTATAAAGAACTAATTGGCTACAATACCCTTTCATTCCACTGGAACTATAGTTGTACCACTGTACAACAGAAGCTAAGCACACCTCAAACAATGTTCAGCTAACAAGTGGTAGCTAGACATCAAAACATAGTAGAATCCCTTTAAAACGAGTTTGAAGGAAAAAGAATTTGTTCGCCTTAAGGTCCCTTCAAATTTATGTGAGCAGGCTAGGGCGTCCGAATATCTTGCACGAAAACAATGCCTACCCCAGAAATGATAATTGAAACACAGCATTTACTGCACAGCGTATAAGTAAGCTTCAGAATTTTTTGACTCATTTTCCTTTTTGTATCCCATAGCGGCTGCGATTTATGCGCTTTTCCTTGATGTTAGCTTCCCATCCTACTCTGAGCATTGTTTGAAGGTGTCCAACAGTATGTAGCAATGCGTCTCCATATTATCTGGCTTAATATGCAGGTATAGCCATTACAAAAACTACAAGCAGCACACTATGCACCCTTCCATATGCCGCAGGCAGTGCTCATAGTGACGATATGTGGTCGAATTTCTATCACGATAACTAGGGTTGTGAAGCACTGTGAGCTAGATATTCAGCTTCAGAGTTTTCAGTGCTCAAGACACTAGCTGGGCATATGTGCTTTTTGTCTGGGGGGCAATGCACTGCTTGTTAGGCATCACAATGACAAACTCTCAACATGTCAGACCTTCGCTAGTGCCGGCACAACGGCGCTTCCCTTTCAGTACTGGCAAGAAAGCTTCGCCTCCAAAAAGTGCGCTCCCGCAATACAGCATTCATACAGTTCTTGACAACGGTGCTTCGGAAGCAAGTCATTCACATATTCTTTTCTTCGCCTTAATAGTACCACGCGTACCAGTGCCACTAGTTACTTTACACAAGCATGGTGCAAAACCTCATTTGAGTCAGATTTTTATTTATATTGAGTTTTATGCGAAATCAACCAATGGTCTCGCAAAGTACATCTTATCAAAACATCCACCTTAACTGATTTTATATCAATGCGAGTCTACTGTCAAATTTTACCTCCTAGTTAAAGATGCTATATACTGAGAATAAGCGGTCTTCGTTCTGAAGTAGGAGCAAAAATCGGTAAGGTCATGTGAACTTACCGCGTCAGCACAAAAATAACTGGACCAAACGCACGCAATAGAATCTCAGTAAAGGTGCATCCACATTACGGACCAGGGACCTGTTTTGGTCCGCGAACCAAGCGTCACGTGACGTCTTACTTCCGGTTTATGAGGTCCGCGTCAGGTCCGCGTCTCGGAGCGGGCAAAAATGGCCAGGCATTTTTCCCGGATCGCGTTGGAGGGGCCGCGTTGGCTCCCGATGAAAGCGTGTGAGCTAGCCCTTATTAACGTAAACTTTGCGCACGTTTTGAAGAGCCTCAAATAACATAGGCACTAGGCAGTGTGTAGAGTTGCATCCGATGGCATATTTACACAGCCTTCGCGAACCGCGCACCACGGTACGTGTAGCGCTGCGTACTGCTGTCCCGTCACGTCCCGGACGAGTCTTTTATAGCTGCGTGTTAAGTAAAAAGTGTCAAAAAACGTCGGGTCCCCGCTGCATCATGAAAGAGAAGTTCTCAAGTGAACACGTGCAACACCGAATGCCGCGAATTTGCTGGAGAAGTGCCGCCGCAAACGCGGTGGACGACGGCGCACTGGCCGTGTCCTACTACCTAGTCGTCACTAGGCCTAGATTCTTTTGCATCAAAGCTACAGCGAACGGTGATTTCGATTTGACTGGCGCTGTTGTGAATGGCCTGCCCATTGAAAAACAAAAGGAAGAGGTCTACCGACTGTCTTGTAAAAAAAAAGGATATGGCCATATCAGCGAGGCCTTAGCAGTGGAGATAGCATACAAGAAGGCCGGGTGAGCTGGTGCTGCACAAGCGGCAGCTGCTATGCAGAAACTTGCTTGTAAAACACTATACCAGTCACTGTCTATAAGTTAGTGATCCTCACCAAGTGGTCAGTTCTGATACGCCTTTATGCAGAATTATTATTCTAGGAAAGGACAGTTTCACTACACACAATGCCGCAAGGTATATCCGCTGCTTCCGTAGCGCGCCCGGACGCGGCGCTAGGGACAGTGCACAGGACGATGTTTAAGCGTGCTATTGCCGCCCGAGAGCGAAGAGACTCCGCGCATGGTGCTATAAATAAACACGATATTTGTAACTGCAACTTCGTTACGCTGATCGCCTAAAGGGTTACGGTTGCGAGCTGTGCAGCAGTGGAACTGCTGCTCAGTTAAGTTAGATCCATAGTTAAAGCGTCTGCGTAATGTGGTCCTTATTACCTACATCTTTGCGTTTGGAATTAAATGGATTAAGTGGAACGCTGTAAACTTGGGTACGTTATCAGCGCCACACTTCGTCTAGGGGCGTCCGTGTTTATATGACGCCAGCCTATAAACGAAGGCAAGTATACTGTACCTCAATATTGCCCAATGTACACCAAATTCGGCATTGTGAAATAATGTAAAACAATAATCTGAGGCAGTGTGCAACGAGCGCATCGCGAAACGGTGAGGGATATAGTGTATCCATTCGGCCCGCCCCATGATCCGGCTTGTCGGCTGCTATTTTGGCCTTTCATGTGGAAGCTGTTGCGGGCCAGACCGTGCGCGGTTGACACCACGTGACCGGTCCGCAGCCTTGTCTGTGGTCCGTCGTGTGAATACACCTTAATATGAATCTCATGACATTGCAAATAAGTTTGTATCATCCAAAAATTTACATAATCAAGATAAATAATAATCATTGTGCAGAAACAAGGCAAAGGCACTCACGCAGATTTGTTTACAGCTCAGGAGATTTATTTACGGCTGCATGGCCACAGTCTGCCACTTGAGGCATGCAAAGTGCGACAGGAGATTGCGGCATTGGCAGTGCGCCCGTCATCAACTGCTTGCGGTTCAGTTTCACTGGCGATCGGGATGTTGGTGATCTGTGGGCTGCACAATACAGCAGACTTCTCGCAGCCTGTAGAGCGCAAGAAGAAATCACATTAGCTACGTGCACAGCACCAAAAACTGCTTGTTACAATTCCAGCAGAAAGGACTAATGTATGTTGAAAACCTCACTCAAAACCATTGCACCTGTAAGACCGTAATACATTCGCTTGTCATAACCTAAAAGGACTCCAAGATTACTCTAAGTTCAACAGCAACGTGTAGCTTAGTCAGCTGGGCCTGCACGCAAAGGTGAGTTAACTGCACTCAGCTAGAAAAACACATGGTGGAGGCAGATTGCATTCCATTTTGTGACCTGCAAAAGTATCTTGTTTATCATTGAATGCTAGGATATGTGGATAATGGTAAATTTCAATCTGTCCTTGGTGTTGTTCTGCACTAAAAAAAGCCATTATTTGAGTGGCACCCACATTAGCATCAAACTGAGAAGTCCTGCACCTGATCCCTTTTTTTGCACGTTTACTTTCTATAAGGGCTGCCACAGCATTACCTCTTAAATTGTTATAAGCCGCCTTTCAGTGCCCACATTATGCAACACACTAGGCATTTGCAGCCCATGGCCATTGCAGCCCAATGTTATTAAGAAGCTGCTCTTACCCAATAGCTAATGGGCTTTGCATTTAAGCTCTCTCAAAGGATCAAAAAACAAAAAAGAACATTTACGAAAGCGCTGATCTCGGACATGAAGAAATGGATACCTGTGAATTTAGTTTGTAACTAAAATAAAACACAAAAGCAGAGGCTGTAAGGATGCAAACATCTACACAACCTTTACGTATTCATGATTTTACCGTGCAGCTGAAAGCAAACAGCTGTAAATAATTTACTAAAGCAATAACTGGTGAGACAGATGCAGTGTACTCACTTTGATGGTTTGTTTGCAGGTACTAAGAACCATCATGGAGGCGCCGAATAAAGAAGCACTCAGGACTTGCCAACTTTTCTGAATGGGGTAAACTACAAGAAAATCAAATGAGGGCTTGAAAAAATTCGTGCACTATTTCCAACAATATTACGCACAGCGACCAGAAGTATGGGCAGGTTGCTACCGAAAACTTGCTGGCATCAACACCATCATGTGCCTTGAGGCACTGCATAGAGTAATAAAGGTTATTTTCATAGAAAACAAACAGAAGTGTGGACAAACTAAGTTAGGTGCTGTTGAAATTGATGAGAAACAAAATTTTTGACAGATGGATTAAGTTTGTTAAGAATTCAGCAACAGAATTTGAAGAAGAAACATCAGAAAGGCACAACATTGGCATACACATCTGTAAAGAAGACATCAAGCCCACGGGCTATCAGGAATGAAGCATACAGTCGCAGTCATATCCGGGGACAATTTACACGGTAACATTTGAAAGCACGTGCCAAAATTGTAATTTTTCTTGCCTTATCTGCAAAGTCTGTGTACACACAGCAACATGCAGCTGCACTGGCAATGAACTGCGCAGAAACCTGTGCAAACACATTCATGCTGTATTTGCAAATTTGGCTATTGTTACCTCTGAAGAGAATACAAACAGTGAAGACCTCATGGCTACATAAAGGAGGCTATGTTACAGAACTGACAGGAGAGGTAAGCACACAGATTCGTGGAAAACTAGGCATCTCTCCACCACCCTATGTGCAGTTTTCAGAAATGCATAGAGCTCGTAGTCATCATAATCACACTGTAGCACCATACTTCACGCATACTAAACTTTTAAATTTTTTTCCAAGTATGATGAATGCCCTGCCTGTATGAGTAATACCGGCTGTTGATTCTGACAATGCATTTTTTGAGCTATTTTAGATTATATATGCAAAACATTAGATAACTTTATTGCTCTCTTTGTTTTGCTATGCAGCTGCTACTGTATTGAGGGAATGCATTTTGCTGCCCTCTTTGCTTGGACCTAAATTATGCACTGCAGTATTGTGGAAATAATGATTTAGAAGCTGCGATATCTCGGGCGCCCATGATACACTGATTAGGCTTAATAAGCTAGCTTGGCGGAATGGAATACATACTAACAATCTAAGTGGTCAATTCCTAAAGATAACCTAGGCCCACATTCATAGCTGTGTAACCGATATGTAAGCAAATAAATTTTTTTTTTCATTTTCACGTCGGGCAAGGTTATTGAGAGGCCTTAATACAGATAATCCAGTTTTGCATCTTGCTGTTTCTAGTAAAAGAATGAAAGGCAGCTTTCAGGTGATGCACTTTAAAATTTTGAGTATGAAATATACTTGTTTATCTTTTCAAAGAACAGAAATGTAGGCAGAACTCTCTTTCCAAGCGGTTACAAAACAAGCAGGTAATTCATGCAAGACTGTCAAACAAAATAAATAAAATTTTGGCAACACAAAATTTTAGAAAACGATACCAATCTACTCTACAAGCAAATATGACAATAAAAGAGGCGCAAAATGTAGCGTTTACATTTCTGCTGCATGAAGTCTCTGCATACTAATAACAGCACTTGCACACTCGATCATTTTGCAAACGAGATGATGCATATTTAATGTTTAACATTGCAGTTTTTATACCAAAGCATGCCCTTCTGATACTTATCCACAGCCGTGAGGCTTGTGTGGCTGTGGGAGCATGAGATTAACTATCAAGATATTTACCGATTTCTGTGCAAAACCTTGCCTTGAGATCACTCATCACAGTGCCCTGTATGACTTGCATAGCATATATCTATTTATTGCTTTTTACAGGGCACCAGTCACAAAGAAAAACGAATGAAATGGAAGCTGACGCACTGGAGCATGCCACGGGGATTGCCCAGCAATGCTGCGAGCCCTATCCGGGCATCTACAAAATCCAGCAGCAGCGGAAAAGGCTGCCCCTTGGCTCAGGCCAGTGGTTGAAAGAGTGCTCGAAAAGCTCCAGAAAATGCCTGCAATTGCGAACAAGTTTCCTATACCTTCAATATCAGTGACCAAAAATATAAATAAACAGGTTTGTTTCAGTTCCAAGAAACGTTAATCTGCTCGCCCAAGGTGCGCACGAACAGCAAAGCCCAATGTCATTGAGCAGAAAGCTATACATGATATTCCATCAGCTGCCAGTGGTTCAGGCCAGCACACTACATTTGACCACATTTAATGTAACAGCAGCGCCACTAGAAAATAATGCACAAAGAAAGGCTAGCCTCAGCAGCCTTACACTTTACCATACTAAAGAATACTGCAGGCCATAACTGCTTTCTCTCTACAATAAGTACTGGCACACTTTAAACAATATAACAACGTAAGGGAACGGCATGACAGATCATTTATTGTACTAGTATGACTAGGTGTGGTATATTCGATTTTATGACCCAAAGCAACATGTGCTATGAGGAACGTTGTAGTTGAGGGCCCCTGATTAAATTTGACTGCCTCTAGTTCTTTAATGTAAACCGATATTGCACAGAAAACGTGCGTCTGGCTCTTTGACTTCATGAAAAGGTAACAAGGTAGCCACTGAGCCACAATAGGGGATATTCAAAAAGGCGCCTTATTTAGGATGAAAAACGCGAACTACTGCGCGCCATATTGTCAAGGGTGTCTTTGGCTGCTCTATTGGCTCCACAGAGCTTGTATTAGCTCTATAATTGGCTCCATGCTGCAATAATTAAGATATAGGGGGAAACAAATGACCATGATAGCAACTGCTACCACACCGTTTACAAGGGTACGCACCTGGATTCCATTCATCCATTCAGGCTTCAGTGGAACAGTCTTAGCTTCCTCCATGGGTCGCAGTCACCCTCCCTCCCGCGAATGATGCCGTCCCACTGCTGTGCCCCCTTGTGTACGCAGCGAGGCTATAGGGATGAGTCAGGGAACAAGTTAGGAATTCTTTTTTTTTCACGCGCCACATTGAAAAAAACAATGCTGTTTGCCAGTTGTTCGGCGTCATGTCAACCTTGATTTCTTTTGTTGCCGTCGTGCGTCACCGTGTCAAATATGCGCTGTGTATTTGTAGTGTACGTACACTTGATTTTGTTCGACACAAACTGCTTCTTATGCGTGACGTTGCATGCCCGTGTGCACCACACTTGAATGGCACCATAAAGCGCCTGCGTAACGCTTCGCCTCGTTTCTAAAAATATTCCTACGAGTTAAGCTTGTAACAGGGAGGGAGAAGCCAGCAGCGTATATTTCGTAAGTGAACTGCGTTCGTGTACATCGTGTTTATAGTGATGCGGTTTTCCCGCGAGAAAAACGCCATGCAAGCGAAAACGCTGGCAATTTCTACCGCAGCTCGTGCTCGTTCAGTTGTATTTTAGCTTTCTTCGTCCGGTGCTAAGTTCGCGCTACAGTTTCGGGGCTTTCTTCTAGCCATCAGAGCAGCGCAATATTAGAATCGTGTCGATAATGTGCCTTTTCATCGCTGCGAAACCCTCTTGTACTTATTGTTCAGGTTTCTTACCAGAGATTTCCGCGAGATGCTGCTCTCCGCAGAATATGGATTATTGCCATAAAATGGGATGGAGGCCCTTTATTTCAGGTCACCATGCTTACACAGGTATGCGCAAAACACTCTAAAAAAATGATGTTATACCAGGAGTGGCAAATGGCAAAAGAATGCTTAGAGATGAAGGGGTTCGCAGCGTGTTCTTGTTAGCGCGCAAAAATAAAGAAAAGCTCCGAAAGCACGCACACCTTTGCCGTCAAGAAAGACAAAGCCACAAGAGCAACAGACACTAAAGGTCGCATATTGCTCACAATGGAAGCAAATGAGGTTTTTCCCAGGGCTGCCAAGGTTTCTCCAAGCTCTTTCACTGAGCCGAAAACTTGGCAACTGTCATCACTTTGGCATTAAGCGTCGAAACTTTCAGTGGCTTGGACACACTGCATCCACCATCGTGCACCCGTTGCCAGTCAATAGTCTGCACTATAGTCTGAGTCCTGTTAGCCGAGGGCGTCTTCACTGCTGGGGTAGCTCAGTGCAGGGTAGCGCAGGAGGCGCCTCTTTGTAGCCGCCTTTTTGAAGGGGGGTGAAGAGCAGCAGAAGAGCTAGCACATGGCTGCAGACTCCGTTTCCAGCCGGACACTCACAAGTGCTGTCAGTTATTTCATCTGTATCTCTCTTTAGTGTGAGTGTCACAGAGTAGGGTGCTCCAGTCTTCTTCTGGCTTCTGTAGCAGATGCCACAGGCAAGAACATCGGCGCGGCAGTAGAAAGTGAACGATGCAAGCAAATTAAAGATCAAGCATTATGTAAACCATTGTGCTGTTACCAAATGCAGTACAGTTCTCTTGGAATATTATCATAAGTGCTCAGATGGACGTCAACCAACCACCATTCTCTCAAACATTACACGCCATCTTTGCAACTACGTAAAAACTTGTAGAATGGAATATAAAAAGAAAATAGAGAACTGTTGTTTTACCTTCACGGGTGGATGTAATGAACGCGCTGAGTATGCGATGCCTTCAGCAACACAATACAGGTTGTTGGCATGAGATATTAAAAGCATAGTATTTGCCTGTCTAGTTATCGGCCGACATTCCCCCAGTCCGCAGCAGGCGAGTAAACACAAAACGAAGGACGCGGCATCACTCGGAAAATATGAGAGCGTGTACGTCGTATCAGCGTGCCCAGGTTATCCAAGGCGACTTCTGAAAAGCCAAGTATCATGCCCGAAGTTTCAATCTTCGTTACGGAACAGTTCAGAGGTATCTGAAGCTAACCAGGTCTTCAAGTTTCGCACAGCCTTGCTCTATGGAGCGTTTTGGCTTTACAGAAACTATGAGCGAACGACGGGACGGTTAGGAAAGCTCGTCCGGTAACTTTTCGCAAAGGTCCAGTTGTTCGTGAGAGCAAATCCTTGAGTGCCTATTTGGTTCAAACGTTGACTTCCTTACTGCTGTCAGCGGGGAGCTAAACAGCAGCACAACTCTGAAACTGAAGACTAGCAACAAGCACTAAGCATTTGCTCTGGATGGCAAACAATCTATAAGTGGAGGCAATGATTTTGAATTGCTTACCTCAGCTCTGGCATGCACGTTGACAAAGAATATTCGGCGTACGCCTCAACGACGAAATTGTATGCCTTCTGCTGCTGCCTGCCGGATGCATCACTATGCGTGCAAAATGCTGTCAGGGATGCATCGATTAGCTTCGAAATCATACTGATGTCTGGTGATCATTTCAGAACTGACGCTGAAGGCGTATGCTGCATGGTGGAAAGCTAAAAGATCTTCCAAGGCGGCACCTGCTGAACCTACCACATTCACAGCATCCAACGGCAAAAATCTGATCGCGCCCCTTATAACATGGCAATCGCTACCAGTGTTGCCAGAACAGTAAGCATTTTGAATATCTCCTATAGTTTGGTTTGGTTTTGGGGTTTAACGTCCCAAAACGACTCAGGCTATGAGAGACGCTGTAGTGGAGGACTCCGGAAATTTCGACCACCTGGGGTTCTTTAGCGTACACTGACATCGCACAGCACACGGGCGCCTAGCCTTTCGCCTTCATCGAAAATCGGCTGCCGAGGCCGAGATTTGATCCCGCGTCCTTGGGCACAGTAGTCGAGTGCCCTAACCACTGCGCCACCCCGGCGGGGCGAATATCCCCTATAGTGGGATGGTTAATATAGCAAGTGCTGAGTCGCATTTATAAAACTATATGCTCAACTTCATAGGCAGCTTAAAGGTGCACTATCAGACCATAGGAAATGTGGCGTGACTTTTTGCCAAACAATATATATAGGTTTGATTCGGTTGGCTAATGGGGTTTAACCCCTATAATGCCGTAGTGGATGGCTCCAGAAATTTTCTACACCTAGCATTTTTAACGGACACTAACATCGCCTGCGTACTTATTATTTCACCTCAAGTTATGTAATAGTTGCACATGTAAATATATAGCACTCCCTCAATTCTCTTCTCTGATGTACTGTAGCTGGTAATGAATGTCCAACAAGTTGTGACATGCACGCTAGAAATACTGTCCTTCTTCAGTTAAACCAATTTTCAAAAACTTGGCATACTTTAATCACTGTTTTCAGTTTGAGCCAAAAGTAACCAATGCTTAATTATGATAAACAATGCTTGATGAACAAGTACTACAGCCACTGGAAGCCTGCTTGCAAGTTGTGTTGTAGAAAAGTTTCGACCTGCGTTAATGTATGATAAATAGTGTTCTCACGCAACTTTGTCCTCCTCCTGTCTCCTTATGGATGTTCACCACTTCCTTGTCTGTTGTCAGTCATGATTATCAATTCCATTCCAAAGCAACACATGGGTAAGAGGGGTGCTGTAGTGAAGTGTTGTAGATGAATTGCAACTGCTGCGGTTTATTTGAATTGCAATTGAATTCGCATAGTGCACTCATAACAGCTATAAAACACTGCAGGCAGGGTGCCGAAGATAAAATACTATTGTTTTCCTTGGACATCCTACGAAACAGAAAAGAGGGAGCGCTAGGTTCCAGCAGCACTCTTGCACATTATTTTGTATCCTCGATAGCTAAGCCCTTTTCAGTACCAATAAAAAGAAAGTAGTTTGCACTTCTGTACATTTATTTCTTGCAGTTAAAAACACAAAACCATCTCTGAAATCAAAATACATGCAGTAGGAAAATAGAACCAAACTGTTTCACAAGGACACGTGCTTCATAAGGACACGTGTTGAATTGTGGTAATAGTTTATTAAAGAAAACAAACAAAAAGAAAAGGAAAAGAATGTCTGTCGCGGCAATTGCTGTGTAGTATCTGAAGCACCCGAACTGCGACCCGCGATAAAAAAAAAGAATAGGGAGAGGATAGCGAGTAGAAATACAAGCATGAAATAAGAAGGTTAGCTTTGTACATTATTTAAAAACATTAATGCCCTTGGACATTCATTTAATTAGTGCTTTCAGGATATAGCTAAAATAAAAAATCATCTAACTTTGGTAAATACACAGCAAGAAACGCTTCGTTTTTTTCTGTGGTTAGAGTTATGCTTCTTTGAGGACAATACACAAAGCAAATCAGTTACAATTCTTAGGACATAGAGTGCGTGTTGTAAAAATCTGTTGTACGCAACTGTAATAGACCATTCACATAGCGGATGTATGGTAGGTGATTTTTGGTCTGCGGCAACCAGGCACTTATTCCTCTGAGGAGTCTTAATCTCAAACAGTTCAAACATGCTACCCGATTTCACAATGCTGTCTGCAGGAGGTAGGCGCCTCTTTAAGGCGCATTTACTTTTCAGAGTCACGTGTCGTAGGGCGGGAAGCGTGAAAAATGGGACGAAAGCAGTCACGCTGGAGAAGCAAGGCACTGAACAATCCCCTTCACCATTTATTTTACCAATAAAAAGGGGGGGGGGGGAGAGGTGTAGTCAACCATGGTACTCTTAGGACACACTTCTTTCCTGGGTTATCTTGCAGTCGACCGGAAACATTCGCGAGTTTACATAGAAATAGGAGCTCGCTCTTTTCGCTTCTCCAAATAATGCGAGCGTGCCCTCGGACAACGATACTCTTTGGTTGGGAGGAAAGGCTTGTGCGCCTGTATGCATATTTGTGCACTACGTGCACATTTGCACCTGTATGACCTCTTTAAACCATGATCATGGCTTAATCACGTTCAATAATGTTTTGGAATGTACAAACATAACATATGCCTTCAGTTCTAAATTCAACAAACAAATATGGCATTTCAATTTCAGAGGGCCTGAGCACAACACACATGGTAACAGGTGAGCGAACACACTGTCTGATATGTGCAGGAAATTCTATGGTGCCCTCATCAGCAGCCAACTTCTGACAAACGAAGAGAACTGTCCCGGGAGTTTCAGCATCTGCTTCGAGCACATGCAGAATGCGGCGAACAAGCAAAAATCCACACTTTGAAGCAAGTACAGCCGATGAGTCACTTTTTTTTGCCAGTCGATATTGCTCACTGTGAATTATTGTCCCTTTGAAGCTGACTCTCTTAAATTCATTTATAATGTAGATCGGCATATTGAAAATGTTGTACACTGCATTCAATTCTTCTGGCATCAAGGATGCTCTTACTGGTACCCCAAATTGGCATACATCCCCAACTCGATGTGCTTTTTTCGTTACCTCATTGCCCAACAAGTTGGAACAGAAAGACATCACATTATCTGGCATAGATAGCATCTGCAGTGCTAGCTGTAACTCCTGCTCCATGATGACTCTCTCTATGATTTGAGCTGGGGCCCCCGTGGCTGCATTCACCATTTTTATCACTTTACCATTCCGACTTTCAAATGGAAAGGCTGAGTGTGCCCATAATGGCCCTAGGTTTCTGACACTAGAAGTAAGGTGCAAAACCTGATAGAGATTAAGTCATGAAGCGGGCTCCATAGAGTTCTTCTGCTTTCGTGACAAATGCTTTTAGTAGGCTTTCTGAAAAAGAAGATGCGCATACTAAAAAACATGAACAAACCAAGCATGCATGTTTTTGGGAGATGCCTCTAGTGTGCAGTAAACAAACAGGTCTTCTTATAAACATTTCTATCCAGACCACGCAACCTATCTTCTCACATCAATATTAAAATGATGCAAAAAAGACACAGACTGAACAAGTACAACATGAGCGCTGACTCACAGCAACTCATTGTTGAAATGGTGCATCTTGAAAAACTTTCAAGTGTCTTGTTGCTTTAGTATCTATGAGGCCAAACTATAATTTGTTAATGAGCCACATAGTTTACCACAACGGCAAGAATCCAACACTCTCAGCTGCTTACATAGGAAACAGGATTTAAACACCTTTCTCATTGACTTCATGCACAACAAAAAAAAAAAAGGAAACAATAATCATGTTTCCCGTATATCAGTCAAAATTACTTGCATGCTGAAGACGTGCAGATGAAGAGTAATGTGTAGATGCCTTCAATCAACAAATCTGCATGTTTCCAATACCGTGATTGTAACACTCCTAGAGTTACTGGAAGGCAGTAAAAAAGAAGCCAGTTTTTCCACTCGCTTACCTTCCAGAAGCACCGGTCAGCCAAAGATCTGGGAAGTCGTGTGAAGGAGTGAGGCGGTCGAATGCTCAGTAATCGCTTATCTAAGCTGGCTATAGTTGATGGAGCACCTGCAAAAAGAGCAATTATTACCGTTTATTTCATGTTATATTACAAGCGTTGATTTCTACAGCAGGCAAAATTCACCTTGAAACATGTCATAAAACAAAGCATATGTTTATTTCAAGAAAAAAAAAGGGCTTTAAAACTAAAGCTTGGGTCCAGACAAGATGTTTCAGCTTCCCCTATAGAAGCCTGTTCACAAACTATGTGTTTACAGTGGAATAATTAAATGGTATATAAAGCAATCCATCCTTACCTTCCCTTTTTACTATATCTTCATTATGGCATCTAAAGGTTTTACTTGACATGTATCGCAGAGTCCTAAAGCACTATTTGTAGCACTACTTTTGCTGTCAGGGGAGAGGCTACCAAGGTTGTATTTGCATTCTGAGAATGCAGCTACTGACCCAACATATTTTGTTTCATTATAAGTTTTTCTTCTGTGTCTGCTGTTGACCTCTCAGTGAGAGACGTGAGAGATGTAAGTAGATGTGCCCATAGCATTTCCTCAAAAGACCAAGCATTTCAGTGAGCATTCCAAAATTTCTAAAAATTTAGAGACAGAAAGAGAAAAAGAAATTCTTGTCAAACTCTTGGTGCCGTCATTTAGTGCAAACGTGTTATAGCGAACTCTCAGAAAATAACATTTTAATCAACCAAGGTAGGGGTTTGGTGCAAAGCCGTGTGAAGTGTGAAGCTGTGGACAAGAAAATGCAACATCAGATTGAAATTAAGAAATACTTATCAGATAATGTGGCACTTTTTTAGGCTAAAATAATGACTACATGAGACACACAGGAAGCCTGAGAGAAAAGGCTTGTCTGCTGCTTACGTGTTGCGGGGAATACTGCACTAAAACAAGCTTTTTATGATGTGGCGTGCTCTCTTGTTTGTTCCATCACACTAAAATTTAATGACCACGGATCGGCATTAACGTTGGTTGGCATTAACTTTAACTTTCCTTGCACAAAGGGGCAATGCTAAACATTATTCTTATCACTTCAAACAGGTAACTTATCACTTACTAACTGAACTTACTTAGTAATCACTTGCTACAGGTGAAATACCTCAGGATTGGATGAAAGCATGTGTGATTCCTGTTTACAAAAATGATGACTGCTTGTCTACCAAATTGTCATCCATTTTCAATAAACAATATGTGCTGTAAGCTCTTAGAGCATGTCATTGCCACCTACATCCGGGAATTCTTAGAAAGCCACAAACTGCTATCACAGTATCAGCACAGTTTCAAGAAGCACATGTCCACTGTTACCCAAATTGTTGGTACTGCTCATGAATTTGCACAAGTTCTTGACAACAATGGCCAGCTAGATGTGCTTTTTTTGACTCCTCGAAGGTCTTCGATTAAGTGCCACATGGAAAGTTATTGTACAAACTGGATTGTGTTAGCCTTCCCTTCTGTATCTTGCAGTCAATTTATGCCTCTCTTTGAAATAGGCAGCAGTTTGCTGAAATTATGAATTGCTAATCAAAATTGCTGTCTGTAACTTCGGTTGTGCCCCAAGGCAGTGTCTTGGGGCCACTAGTGTTGTTGATCTATATCAATGACTTGCCTGATGTCATTTATGCAGACGTTTCTATGCGACTGTTCGCAGATGACTGTGGGGTTTTTTAAAAACATTACAGCACCTACTGATCATACAATATTACAAGCAAACCTACAGGCTATTCATGAGTGATGTATACAATGGGGAATGCAACTTAATGCAGAGAAAACATTTATGTTCTGGGTTACCTGGAAGAGAACTATCCGCACCTTCTCCTATTTATTTTATTACAACAGACATAGACATGATACTGCCTTGGTGTCACACTTGCAAATAAGCTAACCTGGTCTCCTCACATATCCACAATTTGCTCTTCTGCTCTTAGTAAGCTGTGATACCTAAAGAGGAAACTAAAAGGTGCACCTGTTGAAGTTAAACATATAGCCTATAATGCCTACATCAGAAGCAAACTTGAATATGCCGCCAGTTTTCGAGATCAGAACAGTGAAAAGTATATACTGCAGCTCGAGTGAATCGAAATAAAAGCAATTCAGCATATTTTTAATAAATATAAAATAAGTGATTCTCCTTCCTTCCTAATGTGGTAGCAAAACATAGATTCTCTGGAGCCTTGCTGAAACTTTAGCCATCTCGCCTTTCTGCATAAGGGAAATTTACCAGCTTTCATAAAGTCACATTGCACCAGAAAGACCGGACACACATATCCTCAATCCTTGGCTCCAATTTTTGCAAGAACAAACACATTTAAGCAGTTTTTCCCCAGAGGTATCACTTACTGGAATTCCTTGCCCTTGCACATTTTTTCAGCCAGAGTTGGAGCATCAATTCTTGTGTTTTTGCACTTTGCTGGTTACAAATTTCTTACTTGTATGTGATTTGTTTGCACAACCATATACTTGTTCTGTGTATATTTACATTTTTCATGGATGTCCCTCCTGCTTGGACAATGTACATATGTGGTCTGCAGTATAATAAAGTAAAATAAATAAAGTAAAGCTTCAAGTTAGTGAGTAGAAATTAATACTCGCCAATGCAGAAAAGCTCAAGTGAGTTTGCTGAATCCAGCCAATACTCTGTCATCTGCCTGGTGACTCCAAGTAAAATGCAATGCATGTATTTTACCACCAGGCCACTGACGATGTCAAAGTGACTGAGATTGACTAATGGTGATGGTCCTTTCAATCCATTCACAGGTACGCCGTGCCTCAACGCCCTGTCCATATCACTGAGCACACTGACTGCTGCCCTTAAATCGTTCACGCTTGTGTCACGGTAACACCGAGCACCTGAAATCATCAACATGGCATTAGTTCTGGTGTCAAAATTTAAAAAAAAATGGGGAAGATTAAAAAATGCCCATCATGAATGTTGGCACTTCCTGCAACTGTTGTACTATATGGTGATCACTCACTAGAAGCAATGCATTTTTAATAACTCGTTACTTGTGTGTTACAGCATTGACAAAGCACATGTAAATAGGTTATTGTGCGTATGCATTCCAGAGTTATTTTTACCTCCCAAGATAACTTCTTCCAAACAATTAACTTTATTTTCAGAGAATCTAAGTGAAACCTAGATGTGTTAACCTCAAGTTAGGTTTCACCGTGACCTATGCATCTTTGCATATGCCTCCATCCATTCATAAACAGCTGGACTGTCATGAGCAGCTGCTCACTAAGTCTCTGACAATAATGTGAAGTATCATGCAATAGAGATTTCATCAAAAAAAGGAGGCTAGTACCTTGAAGCATTTCTCCACATGTTTCACACCATGGGCAGCCAAACCTTCCATTGAACTGAGTTTGGTTGGTCACTGATGCACGAGCAGGGGCATCAAGGGAGCAGAAAATGACGTGAATAGTTGACCTTATCATTTCCTGCCCACATGTCCACACAAGTGTCCCGATGGCCTCTATCACTTCCACAAATTTCTCAATAAAGACATCCATGTTCGGGTGTTTGGGCCAAACCAAAGTCCAGCAAGTATTGGAGCTTTCTGGTGAAGTTTTGGAGGCAGTTCATTGATTATAATTTGTATTGGCCATACAGGCGTTTTTGAAGACTTGTAAAGTGGGCTTTCATCAGTATTGAAAGTTACGGTTAAGTCTTCAGAAGTGATGTGTCCCTGACGCCGGAGGTTTCGGTAGATGGCTCCACTAGTGATGTCCTGAATTTCGTCGCCAGAGGTTTGTTCAAACATCCTTATTTGCCGGAATAGCAGATGTTTGCATGTTTCGATCTTTAAAAGGAGCTGCTGTTTTAGGTTCATTATTGAAAAAAAACAACCTCGCTCCTTTAACTGGGATGTCCTCTGGCTTCTCTGACACATATCACACTGCATTTCGTCTTCTGTGCTATTTCCAGTGTGAAAAACACTGCCGCAAACATCGCAATAGTAGTGATGTTGAACGCTGCCTGTCACTTGGGGCGCCCACAGTTTTCTAAGCAACTATTTGCTTCGAGGTAGCACATCATTTTTAAATCCAAACAGCCCATTGATAAGGCGCAGAAGGCCGTCAACTGTTTCCCAGGGCAGTCCGTGCGCAACCACGAACGCTAAAATCATCACGATCGCGGCCGCTTTTGTGGTTGAGGAGCCTGGTAGGGTGTCGTCGCCGTACTGATTGAAAGGAGCAGTGAGGGTTTCCTCGTAGTGCAAGCGTGTTCACTGCTCGCTCAGAGGTATTTCACCCACGCCAGCGCCACCTGTGCTCTCGTCGTCTTCGAGCAATGATTGCACATCGTCTTCAGGGCTGCCTAAACTTAAAGAGCATGTGGTGATCGCGGCAGCGACTACGCAAGCTCCGTTGCTGTGATCGTTCGTTGCAGCAGCAGTTCCGTTGTCGTCTGCTAGCCGCTGCCTGTAGCGGCGAGTCGATGGCGGCACAGCAAAATCTTGACTTTCGTGGAGGTATTGCTTCCGCCTCTTCCTAGCAGAGCGGTCGCTCATTGTGCTTCAGAAATACTTTCACTTCAAAAGTCACAGTTCAAGTATTAAATAACGGTACCATTGACAACGCCCCTTTCTTCTATCGACGATCACTCAAAGGAGAAGGCGAATTCCAGTTTCCCCCAAAAAGCTGTTGATTGGGTCAGCGAATAGAGATAGCGCGCGAAATGTGTCACAATGAAAAGCAAGGTACCCCTAAGCGATCACGGCTTCGCAGAAAAAGACTCGCGAGAGGCGTTGCGCGCATCAGGAAAATATTTTTGCAGATCCTGGGTGCGTAATCACGTGACACAAAGGTGACGTCACATACGCGTACTATGTGAATTTTTGTTTGCTTTCTTGAGAGACGCGTACATGATTTGGGCGTGCCATATTACCCTTTCTTTAAGCCCTCTCCCCCACCCCTGCATGGAAGATTGAGAAGCCGCCCTGCAGGACATTGCTGGCTCGCCGTGCAGTTACTGCATGCAGCCACGGCCAACGGGACCCTGGACTAAGCCCCCCCCCCCCCTTCCCGCTGACTAAATAAATATAAATAAAGATGTTTTGTCCGCCTCCTCAGTCCGCGGAGGTGTAGTGTGAGCACCGATACTGTGCGTTCGCAATTCTGTGTTTTACATATCAGATAGCAAATACCTGTGCCGGCTAACACGTTTTCCTTCAGTTTTCATATCTAACAATAACTACATGCTACTACTTTTTCTTTTGGCTGTTTAATCAGGTTCGTATAAGAAGCGACGCCGGGATTCGGACTCTTGAGTCGTGCGCTAGGGATAGAAATGAGGGGGGGAGGGGGGGGGCGTAAAGTTGGCCCGTATATTTACTTTGTCGCACCTCTCCCAGCATTTTTTATTAGTGCAGGGTATTATGGGCCATGCAATTTTTTTAAGATACTGGCGGCCAAGGACCCGTGATGTTGCTTTCCCCGAACTGCATGCTTACTCAGTTGTGAGAACCGAGAACCATTGTGAGAAGTCGCGATCGTCATTTCAACTTTGCATCCATGGCGAAGCTTGTTTAGTTTTTAACCGCAAAATCGTTTGCATTGGAAGGAGAAAAAACAAGCGGTTGAAAAACACGCACGGAAGGAAGAAAACGACAGAACAAGATTTAACTCTTATGAGAGCGCATATTGTCTGTAATTTTCTTCCTCCCCTGTGCGTTTAAGCACCTTTGCAACGAGCGCTTCCTAGGCGTCAGCATACTGATCGCTGGGCTGTTGTGTGCGCCTGACGTCAACACGGTAGAGGTGACAGCAGAACCAGTTCGCAACAGTCCAGAGAGGAGGCGTTTAGACAACCTCCTCGCCTGATGCAAAGGTCTTTAACAGTGAGCTTGTTATTACCTTTCCAAAGCTCTATGTATACCATCCAGCCCAAATACAAGTTTTCTCAATATTTTTATGTGCTGCAATTTCATTGCATCAGAATAAATCTCTTACCGCCATTCCTCGCCATTGCTTGGCGTTTTGAAAGTGAGAATCGGGGGGCTGCACTACGGTGAAAGTTGGCTTTGCCTAATGCAGAACCATGCGCACATCGCCTATGATCGTGATTTGCTCCTTCGCAGCGCGCTGCAGGGATTGTATGTTTGCTTTAAAGCAAACACACAATGAAAACATGCAAGAGTATACTGACCGTATGCGGGGTCGCAAAAATATAGTGACTACGTACGCGTGAGTTCTTTTCACAGACGCGCGCCCGCACGCGTGCAATTTTGTAGTGTCCGAAAAGAGAACTGTACACTGAGCGCATATATCTTCTAAAGGGCGCGTAAATGTTTACGTTTGGAAATAAGCTGTTAAATTATACGAGATATGTTGTTTCACTCAAAGGCTGAACTTAATGTACAGACTAAGCAGCCGATTGACCGCAGTGCGCGGGCCCACAAGCAGTCAAATTCTTAATGGTCTCTCCGCTGTCGCTCAGACATCACTGCGTTTAAATGCACTGACACGTGAGAAATAAAAAAAAAGTCAAGTTCAACTTTCTCTGAAAAAAAAAGTTTCTTGGTGTTCAGTTCAGTTCAGTCGTTCAGTCGTGTCCGACTCTTCGTGACCCTACGGACCATGTCACTCCACGCTTTCCGGTCTCTCACTATCTTCCTAACATCACATACCTTCATCTGCAGTGCCCCGAGGATGCCATCTAACCATCGCGTTCGCTGCCTACCCCTTCTCCGGCGACCCTCAACCTTTCCCAAAATCAAATCTTTCTCCAGCGACTCCTTTCTTCTCATCAGATGACCAAAGTAGCTGAGCTTTAACTTCAGAATTTGACCCTCCAATGAGCAGTCAGGGTTTATGGTCGACAATATCGACTGATTTGATCTTCTGGCAGTCCAAGGAACTCTCAAGAGTCTTCGCCAGGACCACAATTCAAACGCGTCAATTCTTCGGCGGTCAGCATTTTTTACAGTCCAACTGTCGCATCCATACATCACAACTGGAAAGACCATAGCACGAGTTATACGGATCTTGGTTGGGAGACTAATGTCTGTGCTCTTTACTAGGCGGTCAAGGCTAACCATTGCTCTCTTTCCGAGAAGCAGGCGTCTCCTAATTTCATGGCTGCAGTCTCCTTCCGAGGTAATCTTAGAGCCCTAGAAGAAAACATCTGTCACACCTTCCACTTCTTGTCCATTAATGCTCCAGGACATGATAGGGCAAGACGCCATGATCTTTGTCTCTTTAATGTTCAGTTTAAGCCCAAACTTCTCACTCTCTTCTTGTACGCGCATCAGAAGTCTCTTGAGTTCCACTTCACTTTCTGCCATTAAAGTGGTATCATCCGCATATCTAAGGTTGTTGATACATTTTCCAGCAATCTTCACTCCAGCTGAAGACTCGTCCAGACCGGCCTTCCTCATGATGCACTCTGCATATAGGTTAAATAGGCAGGGCGACAGTATGCAGCCTTGACTCACTCCTTTCTCAATCGGAAACCAATCAGTAAGACCATGCCCAGTTCTGACTGTGGCCTCTTGTCCTTCATACAGGTTCCTGAGGAGACAGATCAGGTGAATTAGATCTGCCATCTCTTGGAGAGCTTGCCACAATCTGCTGCGATCTACGCAGTCAAACGCTTTCGCATAATCAATAAAACAGAAGTAGATGGGTTTCTGGAACTCTCTTGCTTTTTCCATGATCCAGCGAAGGTTGGCAATTTGGTCTCTAGTTCCTCTGCCCTTGCAAACCCAGCTTGCACGTCCGGAAGCTCCCGATCCACATACTGCTGGAGCCTACCTTGGAGGATTTTCAACATCACCTTGCTAGCATGCGAAGTAAGCGCAATCGTGCAGTAGTTGGAACAATCTTTGGCACTGCCTTTCTTTGGAATGGGGATGTAAACTGACCTCCTCCAATCCTGTGGCCACTACAGGGTTGTCCAAATCTTCTGACATAATGTATGCACAATGTTAACAGCGCCATGGTTGAGGTTTTGAAGCAACTCAGTTGGAATGCCGTCAATTCCTCTAGCTTTGTTCTTAGCACGGCTGGCTAAGGCCCATTCAACTTCGCTCTTCAGGATGCCCGGCTCGAGATCAGTAATCACAACCGTCCTATGTTGGATTTGCAGATTCGAGTCCTACTTGTACAGTTCTTTTGTGTATTCCTGCCACCTATTCTTTATCTCTGAGGCTTCAGTGAGGTCCTTGCCTCGTTTGTCCTTTATCACGCCCAGCTTAGCACAGAAGCTTCCTTTGATATATTTGATTGTCTTATACAGAGCTCTTGTGTTCCTTAATTGCCTGTTCTCAACTGCTTGGCACTGTATGTTCAGGAAGGCATTCTTATCTCTCCTTGCTATTTTCTGAAAATCCGCATTGAGAACCTTGTATCTTTCTCTTTCCCCCATAACTTTTGCCATCCTCCTTTCCTCAGCTATTTGAAAAACCTCTTCAGATAACCAGTTTTCTTTCTTGCATTTCGTTTGATTTGGAACTACTTTAGTAGCAACTTCTTGTATTATATGACGAACACCAGTACACATCTCTTCGGGCTCTCTGTCTTCTAGATCTAATTCTTGAAATCGATTCCTCACTTCCACAGCATATTCTAATGGAATCTGATCCAGATCATACCTGAAAGGCCTTCTAGTTTTCTGCGTTTTCCTCAATCGAAGCTTAATTTTGGCAACAAGAAGCTGATGATCGGTGCCACAATCGGCCCCAGGCCTTGTTTTTACTGCTTGTATAGCGCTTCTCCATCTCTGCCGGCAAAGAATATAATAGATCTGATTCCTGTACAGACCGTCCGGTGAAGTCCATGTGTACAGGCGCCTCTTATGCTGTTGAAAATGAGTATTCGCTATGGTCAGGTTGTTTTCTTGACAAAACTCTACTAGCCTCTGCACAGCTTCATTTGGCTCGCCAAGACCGAACTTGCCTATAATCCCGGATATTTCTTCACTCCCGACCTTAGCATTCCAGTCTCCTATGAGAAAAACGACGTCTGATGATGGGGTGCGGTCTAAAAGACATGGTAGGTCCGCATAAAATCTCTCAACGTCAGCTTCTTCAGCAGTAGTGGTCAGTGCATAGACTTGGATAACTGTTATGTTGAAAAGGTGACCTTGGATCCGAAGTGAAATCAATCGGTCGTTTTTGGGGTTGTACCCTTTGATGGGCTACATACCCCCCAAATAAAACGGAGCACAGGCCTGTGGGATAAGTGCTCTCCTTCGTCCGGGCTGCTGATGAGGCAAACACCATGAGGGACAAGCTGAATATCCTGGTATCCCACAAATACCTAAGCATCCGCTTGTAGGGCGCGTCGCGAAACGAGATATTTTGTTCCTTCGTCTGCTCCGTTTTATTCCGGGGCACTATGTATACATCAGCAGCAGCGTTCTTGTCCTTTGATTGTATAAAAGCTATACTTGGTTTACTACCTTGCAGGTTCAGTACTCTGCTACTGTTACGGTTTTATGTAGCATTCTAAACGAGACGTTCGAGCCTTGTTTTTTCTTATACGCCCGTCAGCACTTGAACTGATTTCCATGCATATTCTACCCTTTTTATTGTGCCAACTTTTTCGGTCACTTGGAATCGCTGATGATTTTTCGCTTACTTCTGCGTCGGCTGCCTTACTTGAATCTTTGAATCGTAAGTAAATGCATGCACTAAGCTGTGCGGCATCTCGTGCTCGCGCCCTAATGGTGATCCAGAATTAGAGTTGGACATCGCCCACTCATGAATTACCGCATTTTATCCTTCTCACAAGCTGCTGTAGTCATGAGTCTGCTTTGATGGTGCCGGACTCTGGTACGAAGACGACTAGCCGCTAACTGATGTTGGCTACCCTTCTTCGACAACGCAAGCGCGAGCCTTTCCGAAATTTGCGTAATTCATTGAAATGCGAGCTGCAATGTGCAGAATACTTTGCTTTTGTGCTTGGCTGCTATTTCTTTCTTCCAATTACCTTGAGCCATCTTTCCTGGAGCTAAACGTCGGCAGGAAATTCATGGGAAACTGAGGGCTTCTTGTTTCAATGACCATGACGTGCAAGACGGAATGTTGTATCAATGCGGTTGCTCGCTTTTCGCTCCAGCAACTACAATATTGCAAGGGGAACTGGTTAAGCGGTTCAGAACTCACAATACAAGCTAAATTAAAGAATCATCGCACTTAAAGAATCAGCGACTGCAACAGCAGTCGCAAAAAAAAAAAGCTTTGTTGTTTGCTGGAGGAATGTCTAGAGGATCACCCTGTTACGGTGCTTCCACACGACGTATGCGCGCTCAATGCTGGACCGAAGCGCCTGACGG
This sequence comes from Amblyomma maculatum, assembly GCF_055883805.1. Classification (NCBI taxonomy): domain Eukaryota; kingdom Metazoa; phylum Arthropoda; class Arachnida; order Ixodida; family Ixodidae; genus Amblyomma; species Amblyomma maculatum. The sequence continues at coordinate 151,143,999 of NC_139349.1, forward strand.
TTAAATACAGCGGAGGGAAAAAAAACTTAACGATTAGAAATAAGCGCGGGATTTATCTGATTGCTAGCTAGAATAATCAAGGCTATAATAAGTCGAAAATATATTACCAGTTTTTTGCTTAAGTGACGTGTCACCGCCACCCAAGTAAGCTTAATAACAAAGAACAGTTAAAGATAAAAAAAAAATGGGGGAGGGCTATACAAAAGACTGGCAAAGCTGCCCACTTCACTTTATTCAGCAACGTAGACCCGTAGACTTGTTGAAGCAGAGAGTTGTCAGTCATTATTTGTCTACATCTCTATACATTCAAGGCGTTTATTCATCCACCCGTGGCATGCACATTCGCAAGTCAAGTGCTATACTGTTCTAGAATTCTAGAACACTATGCAGGTGCTCAGGACGTCGTTCCCTCCCCCATTTTTTCGCTTTCCGAGTTAGGTTTGATGCCGGTATGTATTAACGCGCGCGGCTACTCTGGTAGCCCTGGCGCGGGCGTGCGGCTGTCTGCTGTGGCGAGCATGGGTTACCCCGGTGCTGCGCGCGCGGCCGACCCCATGCGGCGCCGATTCGCATGCGGGCGCGCGCAGCTGTAGTGGAAAATAACCGCACGCTGTCACGTGGTCTAATAAACGTGAATGCATCAACAGTATTGCCTCGCGCTCCTTTCGCGCCTTTTTCTCCTCCGTGCTCGGGTCGGTTCGTCAAAATTCTTGCTGCGGTCGAGTCGGAGTCGAATTTTCTCGTGTTCCAGGAGGTTTACGATGGCATCGCGAAAGTATGCCTACGTAGAATATAAGGACGGCGGAAGAACCATTATCCCCGTCTCGATGGGGAAAGATTTCGCTCCGAAAGATGTTAGCGAAGTTCGCAAAAACATCAAGGCATACTGGCGGTCGGGCGATGGGTGCCACGAAGGAGATGAAGGGTTCTACGACGGTGATGTCGTGGTGCTAGGATGTAAGTACGCATTTCAAATGTCATTTATTCTAGTGTCCGCAAAATTACTCTTGCAGCACTGCGAAATTCAGGGGCGGCTTGTTTGCCTGCCCACGTACACAATGAAAGCACGGCTACGCAAACATGCAAGGACTGAGACGAGACGACAAAGCGCTTATCGCCTCGTTGTCATCCTGTCATATCTGTTTCAGCTGTTTTTAATAGAATGTGGTATCGTTTGATTTCATGATAATGTGTGTTTGTGAGATAATAGAGGCACACATTAAATTATTAGTAGCCAGGTGAGCAGGAAAGTGCATTTATGTGAGCAGTGATCCAGAAGGGGATCCAGCAAATGCGAGCCATTAGTATTGTCCCATCATATGCATAAAGGCAGAGATTAGGTGTCCCCCTGGTAGAACAGGTAGGCAGAATTGAAAACGACAAACCATTCCAAGGTGTGGATTACGCAGTGCTTCATACAGAGCAAGCGATCAGGCAGCCAAACAGACTTGTATATAAGACACACATGTGCGTAGTCACTAACAGACTTGTATATAAGACACACATGTGCGTAGTCACTGCTCAGCACAGCCTTGATGTGAACACTGCAGCACCTGGTGACCCAGAGGCAGCTTGAAACAGCACTGCATCATCTCACAAATTTTGTCATGACTGTACAAGCATGACGAAAATTCCAGCAAAAACTGCTAAGCAGTAATAAAGCAAATGAAGCTTTAGAGACTGAATATGGGTGTAAGACTCTTGCAGGGCAACATGCCATTTTATGACTGTGGGTCCTATGCTCTGATGTTTTGATTGCACCGTAGTCATACTAAAAATTGCTCCATGTTTACCTTGTGAGTGCATTTAAGAGCTTAGCCAGCCTGGGAGGTTATCATTGCTGTCATCAATCGTGCAGACAAAAGAGTCGATATTTTTAAGAGCAACTTGTCCATAATGTAACAGGTCTATGTGCCTCAATAATTTTGCATTGTGGGTTGTACTATGGTGCAAATGAAATGTAAAAGTTTTTAAAAAGGGGCAGTAAGCATGTCATGCATTCTCTTTAGCCGTCACCTGCTTTCTGGTAGCCTTCTCCAAAAAACATACCGAAGCAGTGGTGCACTGGCTTCCTGGCTCTGCATCTTCTACCATAGCTTTTCTAACTGTTGCTTTAAAAGCACCTTTACATTGAAATGCAGATGACCAGTTGCATTTAAATAGATTGCTTGTGCACACTTTGTGAACCATAAACGAGGCAGCCACATCTGAAAGTGAGCATGAAATGGTAAGGGTAATAAAAAATAAAGGCAATAAGTCATTATTTCACTTTTAAGATTATAGGTAATGATTCCATGACCTGCGCCATCTCATGGTACCGAATACATTGTCGGCGGGGGGGGGGGGTGCTAAGTTTCCAGGAGGAGGTGAGGAATTTCCTGCAGTAATTGTCATGGCTGCCGCAGAACACACGACCTTCTTTTTTGTATACAAGAAAATAGTAGAATGTTCTGTTTCTGAATGAAATGCATCAATAAGCCATTTTTTCGCACAGTCCAACAAATATTGTGACAAAATTACTTTATTACAGTGAACATGGCAGACCTCATCGATAAACTGACGAAGAAAAGGAAGGTGGTTCCTCGAGCTGTAATTGAGGGAGCTGGATACCAGGGCCCCAGTCAACCCTTGGAGGTAGCCCTATTAGTCATGTGGAGCGTGTAGCATTTGAATCAACATGCTAGTGTAATTTTGTTTTCATTTTTGCTTTCCTTTACCAGGCGGACCTCACCACTAAAGAAAAAAGAATACGAATAGCAAGAGCAAAAGAAAATAACAATGAGGCGCATTGCAAAAAAGCGGGCACGAGCTGCTGAGTCAGAAAGTGACAGTGAAGATGAGCTCGTGCCCGAAAGACTGCTCCGCAGAGCTAAAAAGAGAGTAGCCTCTCTTGAAGAAAGGCTGAGATTATCTGAAAAGAGCCGGCTTGAGGAGGTGAGACTGAATCATCGGCTCCAGGACCTTCTGGACACCGCCATTAGTAAGTGGCTGTTACCGCACAAAAATAGTCCTATCGAAAAGAGTAAAACATTTGAATTAACTATTGAATGCTGTATCCGCTAGATAGCACAAAAAAGATTCACCAGATACATGCCAGCACAAGAACGTGCACTACGTAAGGTTTGGTGAAGCCGGGCCATGTCTCCAGTACTGTTTTACTACTTATTTAGTTGTTCAATGCTGTCTAGAAGTGCATCAGGAGGACATTAAAGCACCCTTTTGTAGTGCAGGGGGAACCGCCTGTGAAAGCTCTTGCTGCATGGGGTTCGTGGTGGTGGTGGTGGTAGTTATTTATATACAGAAGAAAGAAAAAGATGTTTGCCAGCACCGGTATCTGCTATCTGATATTTAAAGCACCCGAACTGGGGCAGCGGGAATAAAGGGTTAGTGAGGAAGTGGTAGAGGAAATTAAAGAGGTGAGCGATTGGGAGAAAGGAAAGGGTAGGTAAAAAAAAAAGATATATACACACTATAGAACAACATACAGTAGTTTGCTTGAGGCCCACCCGCAAATGTCTTAGGTAACTGAGCACTCGGCACATCGGGCGGGCCTCCGCACTAGCTCTGCGTCAGTGTAAGTGTTTAAGACGCCCGGAGCTACATACATCACAAAGCAATGACTGCCAACGTGGGGCGATCGACCGTTATAGTCCAGAATAGCACACGCGGAGCGTACGGTCACAGCGCACACTATCCGGCGTGGATCAGGGTGCTGCATCCGGAGGTAGTGGGGTTTGCGGCTGTTAGTGATTACACTATTTAACGTGGTTGTTGGATCGTGTCAGGACATCAAGATATGACAGGACATGGCTGAATTGGCCTGAGTTGCCAAATTGGCTCCTGCTTTTAGATGGGAGGATGAATCGAATCCTTTAGTACCCTTGTATCAAGAGTCGATACCCATACGCTACACAGGCACATTTTTAAGGCTTGGTTAAGTAGGGCTTTGGCTTTGTATGTACTTGCTTGCACATCATGTGGTAGCTTACAACTTTGTGTTAAACAGCATGTGTAAGATAGTAAAAGATAAAAATTGAGGTTTGCTAATAAACAGCTAGCAAAGTCATCATCATCATCAGCAGCCTGATTATACCCACTGCAGGGCGAAGGCCTCTCCCATATTTCTCCACTTAACCCGGTTCTGTGCTAGCTGCATCCACTTGACCCCTGCGAACTTCTTAATCTCGTCCGCGCACCTAACTTTCTGCCGCCCCCTGCTACGCTTTCCTTCCCTTGGAATCCAGTTTGTTACCCTCAGCGACCATCGGTTATCCTCTCTTCGCACTACATGTCCTGCCCATGTCCATTTCTTCTTCTTAATTTCCAGCTTAATGTCGGTAACTTGAGTTATTTCTCTGACCCACTCTGCACGCTTTCTATCTCTTAATGTTACCCCTACCATTTTTCGTTCCATAGCCCTCTGGGTTGTCCTCAACTTAAGTAGAACTCTCTTGGTTAGCCTCCACGTTTCAGCCCCATAGGTAAGTACAGGCAAGATGCAACTGTTGTATACTTTCCTCTTCAGCGATACCGGTAAGCTGCTAGTCATAATCTGCGAGTGCTTGCCAAATGCGCTCCATCCCAATCGTATTCTTCTCGTTATTTCCTTTTCGTGGTCCGGATCAGCGGTTACTACCTGTCCTAAGTAGACATATTCGCCGACTACTTCCAGTATTTCGCTACGTAATGTAAACTGCTGTTCCTTCCCGAGGCTGTTGAACATTACCTTAGTCTTCTGCCTATTGATTTTCAAGCCTACCTTTCTACTTTTCCTGTCTAGGTCATCAATCATTATTTGCAGTTCATCCCCCGAGTTGCTTAGCAAGGCAATGTCATCAGCAAATCGCAGATTACTGAGGTATTCTCCATCTACCCTTATCCCTAACTGCTCCCATTCCATGTCTCTGAATACTTCCTCTAAACAAGCTGTGAATAGTACTGGGGAGATTGTGTCTCCTTGCCTAACACCTTTCTTTATGGGAATTTTGTTACTTTCTTTATGCCGAACTATGGTTGCTGTGCAGCCACTATATATATCTTCCAGCACTTTCACGTACGGCTCGTCTACCCCCTGATTTCGCAATGCCTGCTTCACCGCCGAGGTTTCAACTGAGTCAAATGCTTTTTCGTAATCAATGAATGCTATGTATAAGGGCTGATTATATTCCGAGCATTTTTCTATCACCTGATTGATGGTATGGATATGATCGATAGTAGAGTACCGTTTCCAGAACCCTGCTTGATCCTTTGCTTGATTGCAGTCTAAGGTTGTCCTGATTCTATTAACGATTACCTGTAGCAAATCAGTAGTTATCTGATCCTCTCCAGCTGATTTCCCCCTTTTCATAGTTTCTAGTGCTTTCTTGACCTCGTCCTTCGTCACTGGTGGAACGTCTGACTGTTTTTCCCTACCGCCAATCTCATTACCGTCCTGACTACTTTGGCTACTGTAGAGATCTGTATAGAACTCCTCGGCTACTTTGACTATCTTTTCCATATTAGTGATGACGTTCCCGCCTAGTCCCTTATCGCATACATCTGGTTTTTGCCTATGCCCAATTTCTTCTTTACCGCTCTAAGGCTTCCCCCGTTCTTTACAGCATGCTCAATTTTCTCCATGTTATACTTCCTTATATCGGCCACCTTGCGCTTATTGATTAGCTTTGGTATCTCGGCCAATTCGATCTGGTCTGTTGGATTGGAAGCTTTCAAACTCTGGCGTTTCTTAATCAAATCTTTCGTCTCCTTAGACAGCTTGCCGGTATCCTCTCTAACTTTCCTACCGCCTATTTCTACCGCGCACTCAGTAATGATATCTCTGAAATTATTGTTCCTTGCCTCTAGGGTAACATTTTGAAGGTAGCGCGAAAAACGAGGACCAAGAGTAGAAGGACACAACACGAGCGCTTTTTCACAACTAAACTTTTTATTGAAAAACACGGAATAAATACCCATCTCGCGAAACTAAAACACAAGAAACAAAAGTGATAGCATCAAGTACAGGAAAAGTGTAGGGCATGATACAGCTGATGGGGGTGCTTACTGGCTAAGATAAGATGTAAAAGCAAAAGCACAAAAGCCTCATAGTCACGAAAGCAAACAGGACTTACCAAAAAAGATGAAGGAAGCGATGGGAGATATTAGTTCCTTGCGTGATCCAGATATGCGAGTTCTTTTTTTGTTAGAACAATCGACGGTGCGCTTATGCATGTACTCCCTTGTCTTGATATGTAAAAAGCCTCCGTGATTTCACGCTGAAGTCGTTCCTTATGAGTTGACAATATTTCTGCTTCCTCGTAAAGGGGCTCACATTTTTTCTTGCACAACGGCTTACACTCCGGCTTACAGTACGGCTTACAATCTTGACATCCCTGGCAATGGTCAACCAAATGCGAGGACTTTGACCCTGATAGCGATTTTTCGTGTTCCTTTAGCCGTACATTTACACAACATCCTGTCTGACCTATGTAGGTCTTTCCACAGGAAACTGGCAGCTCGTATACCACCCCCGTTTTGCAAGGAATGAACCATGAAGCATGGCATACTTTAGATCTTTTCTTATTTTTGTTTTGTCCGTTCCGATTAGCCATCATTCTGCCTACTAAGCCACACACTTTCTTGAGCTTGTTTGGAGCGGAAAAGATTACCTTTACACCAAAACGCTTGGCCACGTTGCTGAGATTGTGTGAAAGTCGATGCTTGTATGGTATCACCACCATTTTCTTTTTTGCCATATCGTCAGATGACTTCTTTGGTGCGTTACCTTTTACCCAGCGGATAAGTTTATCACATGCGAACCTGATTGCGCTGTCCGGATAACCTGATGTCTTTATTCTATTCGCCTGTTCATGAAAGCTTTTCACCATGTCGTGGATGCAAGATTTTACCAGAACTGAACGCAGACAAGAAAGAACAATTCTGTTTTTTACAACTTTCGAGTGGGCTGAGGCGTTATGTAGTAAGGGTTTGATTGATCTCGGATGATAGCACCAGCAAACATGACTGTGGTTGAAGGATATCAGCAAATCTAAAAACTGCAATTTGTCTCCGGTTGGCAACTCAAAAGTAAAATCGAGACCTAGACCACACATGGAACTAATATCTCCCGTCGCTTCCTTCATCTTTTTTGGTAAGTCCTGTTTGCTTTCGTGACTATGAGGCTTTTGTGCTCTTCTTTTTACATCTTATCTTAGCCAGTAAGTACCCCCCCCCCCCCCCAGCTGTATCATGCCCTACACTTTTCCTGTACTTGATGCTACCACTTTTGTTTCTTGTGTTTTAGTTTCGCGAGATGGGTATTTATTCCGTGTTTTTCAATAAAAAGTTTAGTTGTGAAAAAGCGCTCGTGTTGTGTCCTTCTACTCTTGGTCCTCGTTTTTCGCGCTACCTTCAAAATGAACCAGATTGAACTCGCCCAACTTTCAGCCTTACTACTCTAGGGTAATGTCGCCATCTTCAGTTAGAGCTGAAAACCTATTCTGTAGCGAGATCCTGAACTCTTCTGCCCTCCCCCTCAACGCTAATTCGTTGATGGGTTTCTTTCTTACTAATTTGTTGCGTTCCTTCTTCAGATTTAGGCCAATTCGGGACCTCACCATCCTGTGGTCACTGCATCGCACTTTCCCGATTACCTCTACATCTTGCATAATGGCGGGGGTTGAACACATTATGAAGTCGATTTCATTTTTAGTCTCTCTCCGTTAGGACTTTTCCATGTCCATTTCCGGTTCTTCCGTTTGCTGAAGAAGGTATTCATCATTCGTAAGGTATTGCGCTCTGCAAACTCAACTAGTAACTCCCCCCTGCTATTCCTAGAACCAATGCCATAGTCACCTACTGCCTTCGTCTCCTGCCTGTTTTTTCCCTACCTTGGCATTGAAATCGCCGATTAGTACAGTATACTGCGTCTTTACTTTTCGCATTGCCGATTCTACATCGTCATAGAAGCTTTCAACTGCCTGGTCATCATAACTACATGTAGGTGCATAGGCCTGTACAATCTTCAGTTTATACCGCTTATTAAGCCTAATTACGATGCCTGCAACCCTCTCATTAATACTATAGAATTCATCTATATTACCCGCTATGTACTTATTGACAAGGAAACCTACTCCTAGTTGCCGCCTCTCTGGTAAGCCTCGATAACACAGTACATGCCCATCCTTCAGTGCAGTATATGCCTCATTCGGCCTCCTGACCTCACTAAGCCCTATGACATTCCACTTCATGCCTTCTAGTTCCTCTAACAGCACTGCTAAGCTAGCTTCACTAGCTAGGGTTCTAGCATTAAACGTTGCCAGGGTCAGTTTCCAATGGCGGCCTGTCCAGCGGAGCCAGGCTTTCTTAGCACCCCCTGCTGAGTCACAGGTCTGACCGCCACCGTGGTCAGTTGTTCCGCAGCCGCTGGTGACTGAGGGCCGGGGTTTTATGGAGCTTATCATAGGAGGTTGCGGCCAATTACTGCACCAGGGTGGCCAACTCCTGTTCTGGCGAGGGAGTGCGTTGCCGGAGGTGTTCACCCGCATCAGGTCGCACCCCAAACCTGCTTATGCAATTCCATCGACACGCGGATATTTTTTTTTCATCCGGTGAAGAATTGCGCGGCACCGGGATTTGAACCCCGGTCCTCTTGCATGTGAGGCGGATGTTCTACCTCTACGCCATCGCTACCATACCTTTAGAAAAAAACTGTATGGTGCAACACCATTAATAGCTCCTTCTGTGTTTCTCTTGCAAATCCTCATTTGCCTATGAGTACTTTGCTAGCTGTTCATTAACAAACCTCGATTTTTATCCTTTACTATCTCACACATGCTGTTTAACACATAGTTGTAAGCTACCATATGATGTGCAAGCACTCAGTAGATCCAAAGCCCCAATTAACCAAGCCGTAAGTGACTCCCTAATTAAAACATGCAACATTTTCTATAGTTGCATATGCTTTGCACTCTGCAAGCCATACGCGGTTTATTTCTGTGCGAACCTCGGATTGATCTTATTCACATTACCGATAACAATGCTTAGAATACATTGGTCTACTTAAGTGTTCACTGTGGTGTGTTTGAGTTGTCGGTGCTTTGGCTGCTTGTGCAGGAAAACTGGATGAAAACCTTTCGGTTGCCGTCGAGTGCATGAGCAAGTGCACAGAACCAAGACAGCCATCAGAGGTATTCTTAATTTTTTTTTATAGCTGAAGATATAAGTTTGTAGTGAAAGCTATTGGAGGACATGTGTAGGGCATTTGAATTTTCAAGTACGATTTGTTTTCTTATCATTTGTGAACCAGAAGGTGATTTCATAAAAGGGTGCAGAAAATCTTGCTTACTGTTGAACAAAGCTGAAGGTGCTGCACGGGAATTGCTGGATGTCTTCCACGTGTTCTAGAGCAATGTTCTCTCTTTTATTTTTTTTCTGAGGCTAATTTTCAGAGTCAGACTTTAATAAAAAGACAAGTTAAAAGTATGCTTTGGAATCTTCAGACCAAGACAAGGAGGCTTACCAAACTCTTTCTTCAAGTGTACAGCTTTCATATCTTTATCATACAGCATGGTGACATTGCATTCAAATAATTTTCATTTGCTTTTTGATGTGTGCAAGGCTTTCTGATACTGCTTTCAGGATGCTGTATATGGCAAGCTCATGCCAGGCAAGGACAGAGAAATGGCGAGGTCTTTGTCATTGTTTGAAGAGCCATGTGGAGGGAGCTATCTTCCGGAGGCCCCTGTCACACCTGGACCACAGACCCCTTCAGTGCCTCTTGCATGTGCAAGCAGAGCTGCAGGTGTAGCTACAGGGCAGCAAAATGCCACCTTGCCCTGCGTGCTGCCCTCCATAGATGGAAATGGCAGGCAGCATAGAAGTCAAGAACCTGAGGAGTACCACTCCCCACCCAGGACACAGACTGAAGTAAGCACTCCTGTTTTGAAACATCTATGGCTTGCTGTATTTTTGTAAGGCTGTTAAACACCTCATTATGGCATACCTATATATATATATATATATATATATATATATATTGATCAACATTTTACTAGAATTCCCATAGGTGCAGTAGATGTGTAATAGGGGTAATTACTTGAGCATCCACTTCAGAGCAGCTGTGCATGCCTCTGTAGAGGAAATAAAATGTATACAGCTAGCGTTCTCATGAAATTTGCAGTTGAAACATGAAATGATACCTCAAACCAGGACGAATTTTTAAACCGTAAAGTTTCCAAGGAAGCTGTATACTTGCCCTTTGTAATCGTATGACTGCTGTTGGGTGGATGACAATGAATAATTGCTCCCTTATTGCAATATATGTACCGTATTTTCCAGAATGAGCCTGCATGTTCATTCAGAAAAAGGCAGATGACATAACAGTGATGCTGTGTAGCCAGCTTGCCCACTTAGAGAAAAAACCTTCTTGACATGAAGCTGCGCCAGTGCTATCTTTTTTTATTTATAGATATCTTGCAATGGGGGGGGGGGGGGGTCAATAAATACCAAGGGCAAGCTGGCTGTTTTTGAGGAAAACAATGTTGTGTTAGCAGTTTACATTGCCAGCAGCCTGGTCCACCCTCTTACACTGTGATGCTATAAAGAAAACAAAAAAGCTCAGTGAGGGCTGTGGTAAGAAGTGAGGACAAAGTATCACGTCGCGTGCTTTGAAGACTGTTCGAAGCTTTTGGGCCAAGTGGGCAGTGCTCTAAAATGTGTAATTGTACAGTACTGTAGACAGGGTCGAGGCCATTTTCTTGGGGTTTGCAAAGGTCAAAGACCTTTTTGCTATGAAAACCAGACAGGTGTTAGATCTGTTTATCGCCACTATTAACTGTTTCTGAATTGCACATGCTGCTTGGCTAGGTAATGTTTTCCTTTCCCAGGTGAAACTGACATGGATGCGCTATGCCCTGCAGTGCATATAAAACTGAGCATAGGCTTCGGTGCAGAGTCATGTTCGTAGAGCTGTGACGAGCCTTAGACCTCTTCCATTTATGTGAATCTTCTATAATGTGCTGCATTTGGATGAAGTTAGCACAAAATAGTGCTACTGTACTAAGCTAACAAGGGTTCTGAAAAAGCTGCAAATAAAGAAGTAGGAAAGCACACATAGTTGTGGCCGCTTTTTAAATGCATTCCTAAATGCCATTACTAAGTTGGAAGTTTGTTGCCCTAATTGATGATGCTCTTTCCTTATAAAAAAACCAAGACAAGAATTTCTTTGTATTATACCTATACCAATCACCATCTATTGTGCCACCATTAATTTGCCACCTTTGATCACCCAATTAAATTTCATAGACATAGGTATACGTTCATAGACTGAACGTATACCACCTAATGCAGCGGATGCAACTAGCACACAACTGGTTAATATGAGAAATGTGGGAGAGGTTTTCGCCCTGCAGTGGGTATAGTCAGGCTGATGATGATGATACCTTCTAATCAGTACAGTAGAGTCTAACCAATTTTTTTTTGTGGCTGTTGAGAAACAATGGGAAAAGGGAAAACAGGAAAGGGGGTTGGCATTTCCACAAAAATAAAACAACATTGAGAAGTAATAAGGGGGGAATGAAAGCATAAGAATGTTCTGTGGTTAATACAGGTAAACCTCGATACAATGAAGTAGGTAAAATCCACAGTTTACTTTGTCAAATTGAAATTTTGCAGTCAAAAATTCTCTTGGCACATAGATCACCCTTTGGAAGGTTTCATAGAGTGTTCACAAGGAAACTTTTAATTGTGGGGGAAAAGGACATTATGTGCGTGTTAGGGTGATGAGTCTGTATTAGTTTTCGTTTCAACATCGCCGTCAGCCTTTTGAACTGTGTCTCTGATAATTTCGCCAATTCGTTAGCATTGCCAGTGCAGCCATGTAGGAAGGAGTCAGGGAAATGAAGGCCGGCAACAGTAGGTGATGCCTGCTTTCCTACCTCGCTTTATTCATGTCAAAAACATTGAGAACTGGCTACCATCACACTAGAAGCACTAAAACATGGTTCAGTGTGAGCATCATCACTTTGCCGCAGGCATGAAAATGCTTGTGTTTGCTCATGTGTCCATATATAGTCAGTGGGTCTACCTGGGGTAAACTGCTGGAACATGTTATTCATAAACACATTATTGAATGCTTAGCTAATGACATCCTTTCAAAGCATCAGCATAGTTTTCGTGCAGGTTTTCTACTGTTACTCAGTTAATTTGAAAGGGGGTGTTTCTGTCCTTTAACAGGGATAATAGCCCTCTCCAAGTTGCACAAAGAACCACACAAGAGCACAGCCAGTCTAGGCCTTCCACAAGCGAGCTCGAGCAGCGCAGCGGCACTTTGTCGTCCTTATCCTCGTCTTCGTGGTATTCTCGCCTACTTCATCCTTGTCTTCGTATATCCTCGTGTAGTTCACTACAATTTCCCCCGGGGCGAGGTGGAGCCATCCTGGCGACCTATGGTGAGGGCAAGAGGAGCGGATCGTAGTACGTTTTAAGGCGGCTCACGTGCACAGTTTCGCGGCCGCGATGACGCATGTCCGAAGAGGTAGTGAGTGGCTCCACGATGTAATTCACAGGAGAGGTTTGACGGATAATGCGGTAGGGGCCGTGATACTCGGTTCGAAATTTTGATGACAGTCCCGGTGGGGTGCCGGGAACCCAAAGCCAAACAAGGGATCCTGCAGGAAAAACGTGTGGCGTCTCATCTTTGTCGTGGTGATGCTTTTGGCGGCCTTGAGATTCCGATGTAAAACACCGGGCCAACTGGCGACATTCCTCCGCATGTTTGGCAACGTCTGAAAGGAGAGTACACTCGGAGGAGTCAGGACGATATGGTAAAATAGTGTCCATCGTGGACGACGCCTCACGCCCATAAAGGAGGAAAAAAGGGCTAAATCCAGTAGTTGACTGCGTGGCGGTGTTGTAAGCGTATGTCACGAAAGGAAGAACAGCGTCCCAGTTCGTCTGATCGGCGGCAACGTACATCGTCAGCATATTTCCGGGAGTACGATTGAAGCGCTCAGTCAGCCCGTTAGTTTGAGGGTGGTAGGCCGTTGTGGTCCGATGTATGACGCGACATTCGGCCAGTAGAGCTTCAACGACGTTGGATAGGAAGACGCGTCCTCGGTCACTTAGCAGCTCTCGCGGTGCGCCGTGGCGAAGAACAAAATGATGGAGTAAGAACAGGGCAACTTCACGCGCAGTAGCGGCGGGTAAAGCGGCGGTCTCGGCATACCGGGTGAGGTGGTCGATGCCGACGATAATCCACCGGTTCCCAGAAACCGTGCAGGGAAGTGGCCCGTAAAGGTCAACGCCAATGCGGTCAAAAGACCGGGCCGGGCATGGAAGTGGTTGTAAGGGGCCAGAAGGACGAGGTGTGGATGACTTCCGGCGCTGACAGGCGATGCAGGAGCGGACGTATTTGCGAATATAACCGTACATGCCGCGCCAATAGTAGCGTTGAGAGATTCTTTGAAACGTCTTGACGACACCAGGATGGGCACACTGAGGGTCGGCATGGAAAGAGGCGCAAATTTCATGTCGTAAATGGCGAGGAATGACGAGAAGCCATCGTCGACCATCAGTCATATAATTGCGGCGGTAGAGAAGACCATCTCGTAGGGCAAAGTGTGGTGCTTGACGGCGTAAAGCCCGAGAAGGTGCAGCAGCGTTAGAAGTGGACACGACGTCGATAAGAGAGGCGAGCCACGGGTCTTTGCGCTGCTCCGCAGGCATGTCAGCGATGGTTAGAGAGGAGAGGACGGGATCAGCCGCCGTAGAGCAAGCAGGTTCGTTGGAGAGGGGAGAACGAGACAGTGCGTCGGCGTCCATGTGTTTACGGCCAGAGCGATATATAACGCGGATGTCAAATTCCTGTAGGCGGAGAGCCCATCGTGCGAGGCGGCGGGACGGGTCTTTAAGAGAGGACAGCCAACATAACGCGTGGTGGTCCGTGACGACGTCAAACTGGCGACCGTAAAGGTAGGGTCGGAATTTCGTCAATGCCCACACAATTGCCAAACACTCCTTTTCCGTAACTGAGTAGTTGCATTCGGCTTTAGAGAGGACACGACTCGCGTACGCGACGACGTATTCGTGAAAACCGTTTTTCCGTTGTGCCAAGACAGCTCCGAGGCCAACGCCACTCGCATCAGTATGGACCTCGGTGGGTGCTGTCGGGTCGTAGTGGCGAAGGATTGGTGGCGAAGTCAAAAGACGGCGCAATGCGTTGAACGCTTCGTCGCACTCGACCGACCACGCAGTTAAGTCATTGTTTCCTCCGAGTAGTTTTGTCAGGGGTGCAATTATTGAAGCAAAATTCTGCACGAAGCGCCGAAAATAGGAGCATAGACCTATGAAGCTTCGAAGTTGCTTGAGCGAAACCGGCTTAGGAAACTCCGCCACTGCGCGCAGCTTGGCCGGATCAGGGCGAACACCTTCCTTAGAGACGATGTGCCCCAAAATAGTCAACTCCCTGGCATCGAAGTGGCACTTCTTGAGATTCAGTTGCAGGCCGGCGTCAGTAAGGCAAACCAAAACTTGCCGCAAGCGCTCTAGGTGCGTAGCGAAGTCGGTGGAAAAGACAACAATGTCGTCCAAGTAACAGAGGCAGATGTGCCACTTGAACTTCCGCAAGATGTTATCCATCATCCTTTCGAATGTGGCGGGCGCATTGCACAGACCGAAGGGCATCACATTAAATTCATAGAGGCCATCCGGCGTCACAAATGCGGTCTTCTCTCTGTCACAGGCGGCCATTGGTACTTGCCAGTAACCTGAACGTAAATCAAGAGATGAAAAGTACTCGGCACCTTGGAGGCAATCAAGAGCGTCGTCTATACGCGGAAGGGGGTAATTGTCCTTGTGGGTAATCTTGTTGAGGTGCCGGTAGTCGATACAAAAGCGAAACGAGCCATCTTTCTTTTTCACTAGCACCACTGGTGAAGACCAGGGGCTTTGTGATGGACGGATTACACCACATTGTAGCATGTCCTCAACTTGCTCATTGATCACGCGACGCTCTGCCGCTGACACACGATAGGGGCGCTGTCGAAAAGGCGAGTTAGAGCCGGTCTGAATGTGATGCGCGACTGTGGAAGTACGGCCGAGAGGTGTGTGGGCGGCGTCGAAGGCGAAGCGAAATGTCTGTAAAAGGGCCACAAGCTGAGTCCGGTAGGTGGAAGGAAGAGCGTCATCGATGGCGGTTCGGAAGGAGTCGTCTGGCAACGAATCAGGTGTCGGATCGGACTGCAGAGCATCAATGTAGTTGCTGCGGTAGGTCTCGGAGGCGTCCAGGTCAGAGAGAAGGTGGGCTGGTTGAATAGAACCCGGAGATTCCCCACGTAGCAGAGTAATCGGGTGCGGAGACGGATTGTAGATGAGTAGCTTCGTGAAGCCACCGTGAACATCGAGAACAGCAGATGGCAGCGGTAGGTGCTTGCGGTGGATGAAGGATGCAGACGGCGTAAATAAAACACTAACGTCTGACACAGCAGGACACAAAAGAGGCACAAGGGCACAAGCCTCTGGTGCTACGTCGACATCTTCAGCGATGGTGAGCTTTTGAGGACACACTGAACGGTTGTCGTCGGGCAGTGCGTCTCACAGTACAGAAAATTCTACTTCAGCTCGGGCGCAATCGATCACGGCGTTATGTTTAGACAAGAAGTCCCATCCGAGGATCACGTCGTGGGAACAAGATGACTAAACGACGAACTCGACACTGTACAAAATACCTTCAATGACGACACGCGCTGTACATGCTGCTAAAGGTGCAATTCTCTCTTCACTGGCAGTGCGGGGCGACAAACCGTTAAATGACGTCGTAACTTTTCGTAATCGTCGGCGGAGTTGCTCATGAATCACTGACACTGCAGCACCCGTATCGACCAGCGCATATACGGACAGACCATCGATAGAAATCATTATAACGTTCGTGGGAGAAATATGAGGCCTTGAGCTTTTCGCAGAGTACGCAGTTCTTGCCTCAGGAACCGCGGAGCTTAGTTTCCCTCATCAGCAGGGGGTGGTCGCCGGCGCATTGGTGACAGTGACCTGCGACGTGGAGAAGGAGAACGATTGGTCGTGTACGAATGCTGTTCGGCGGCGTATGCAGGAGAAGACGGAGCAGAACGAAGCAGCGGTGGGGAGTACTCTGAAGACGCAGGCTCGGGACGCGCAGCCATGCGGCGACGGCACCGACGGGCCACGTGTCCAGGGCAACCACAGTAGTAACAAATTGGGCGATTGTCAGAAGTACGCCACGGGTTGTAATAGCGCGGAGTCGCAGGATGAAGCGGAGCCGTTTGAGGAAGCGGTGCATGGCGTAGGACAGGCTGCACGGGTGGTAACGGCTCAGGCGGAGGCCGCGCAGCCACTGCCGCGTAGGTCAATGGGGCTGGGACAGACGGTTGGCTATATTGTAGTGGTGCTCCGACGTATGTCAAAGGAGCGACGGCAGGAGCTTCAGGAAGCGTAGGAAGTGCTTCTGCGACTTGTTTCTGCGACTGTGCTTCTGCGACTCATTCAAATCGTTTCTAGCGCTCCTGTTATGCTTCGTTCGTACACTGATGGTTGTGTTCTGTATTCCAATGTTTATGATGTCAATGATCAGGCTCTACTAAATTATGATGATGACCTAGACAGGAAAAGTAGAAAGGTAGGCTTGAAAATCAATATGCAGAAGACTAAGGTAATGGTCAATAGCCTCGGGAAAGAACAGCAGTTTACATTAGGTAGTGAAATACTGGAAGTAGTAGGCGAATATGTCTACTTAGGGACATGTAGTAACCGCCGATCCGGACCACGAAAAGGAAATAACAAGAAGAATACGATTGGGATGGAGCGCATTTGGCAAGCACTCGCAGATTATTACTAGCAGCTTACCGGTATCGCTCAAGAGGAAAGTATACAACAGTTGCATCTTGCCTGTACTCACCTCCGGGGCTGAAACGTGGAGGCTAACCAAGAGAGTTCTACTTAAGTTGAGGACAACCCAGAGGGCTATGGAACGAAAAACGGTAGGGGTAACTTTAAGAGAGAAAGCGTGCAGAGTGGGTCAGAGAAATAACTCAAGTTACCGACATTCTAGTAGAAATTAAGAAGAAATGGCCATGGGCAGGACATGTAGTGCGAAGAGAGGATAACCGATGGTCGCTGAGGGTAACAAACTGGATTCCAAGGGAAGTAAAGCATAGCAGGGGGCGGCAGAAAGTTAGGTGGGCGGATGAGATTAAGAAGTTCGCAGGGGTCAAGTGGATGCAGCTAGCAAAGAACCGGGTTAAGTGGAGAAATATGGGAGAGGCCTTCGCCCTGCAGTGGGTATAATCAGGCTGATGATGATGATGACTAGATTATGTGTTCTTTTCTTTTGACGACTGGAGTAAAACTTGGAAAATCGAGATTAAATATCAGAAATAGGTGACGATGGCCTTTACAAATACAAGCAACAATTGCATTTCAAGTACACCAATGCAGAACACACATTAGAAAGTGTCCACAAATTCAGGTACCTTGCCGTAGTATTCTTCCCGAACCTAAAATGGCATAAGCATAAGCTTTTCCACGAAAGGGTTACTGCTCTAAAAAATACACAGACAAAAGAAGTGGACAGGACGTGCAGAGACTCACAACTGAAGCTTAATGGATGAAAGATGACATATATACGTTGAACAAAAAGACATCATGCCGCCGGGAATCAAAACGCAAGATCAGCGCTGTTGTCACATGTTTGCATCCAAATATTTTACTTCACTCCCACCTTCATCCCTTCCCTTACGGCGCGGTTCAGGTGTCCACAGAGCAAGTGTGACAGATACTGCGCCTTTCCCTTCCTATGAACCAACCAACCAACCAACCAACCAACCAACCAACCAACCAACCAACCAACCAACCAACCAACCAACCAACCAACCAACCAATCTGCAAGTGAGCCGAAAGATCATTAATACACCCACGTGCTCTCTTCTTAATAATGTACGCCTCGAAAAGGTATCGTGTGCAGCGGTCCCACGACGGTACAAAGCCCTTGTCTTCTCTAGAAGCCGAGGGTATACCTTGTTTGTCTTTTTGTAGGCCCTACAATGTTCTGCCACGTTGGAATGCTCATGAGATCACCGGCTGTTAGAATGTTCCTGTAAACGCATATTAATATTTCCTGTGGGCGTGTATATGTTGGGCAGACGGGACGTTGTGTTAATGTGCGTTTACAGGAACATTCTAACTACCAGTGATCTGATGAGCATTCCAATGTGACAAAACATTGCAGGACCTGCAAAAAAGAGACAAATAAGGTATACCCTCCGCTTTTTGAATACAAGGGTTTTGTACCGTAGTGGGACCACCACACACGAGAGCTTATCAAAGCGTACACTATCAAGAAGAGCATTAGGTTGTATTAGCTATCCTTCAGTCGCACTTGCAGATTGTTAAGTTGAATATTTGGACGCAAACATGTGACAATAGCGCTGATTTTGTGTTTTGATTCCCGGCGGCATGATGTCTTTTTGTTCAATGTATATATGTCATCTTTCATTCATTAAAATTCAGTTATGAGTCTGTGCACATCCTGTCCACTTCTTTTGTCTGTGTATTTTTAAGAGCAGTAACCCTTTTGTGAAAAAGATAAACATTAACCAATTAGCCCAGCTTATCGCTCTATGGCATAAGCATGTTTATAATATGTACGCAAAATCATTACAAAAATTAGGCGGCCTAAGAACTTTACAAGGTGCTACTAAAGAATGTAAACAGCTTATAAATCCCTGGTCAGGCCACTTCTTGAACGCGTGTCATTCATGTGGTCACCTCACCTTGTGCATGACAAAGATAAACTTGAGTAGATACAGAAAAAAAGCAATTAGATATATTTTTAGCCGGTATCATCACAACTTTTTTCCTTCACAACATTACCATGTTTCATCATTGAATTTTCCCTTAAGCATCAACGAAAATGTGACCAGCTTGTAATGGTACACAAAATTGTGCACAAACCCGTTTCTTTAGCTGCCCCCATTTCATTCATTAGTCGTTCTGCACGTGTGACCAGCCGGACGGATCCCGATGAACATCACACCATTCAGATCTTTCCTCGATTGTCATAAATTTTTCTTTTTATTGCGAAAGCAATACTTCTCGAGGCTTCGAGCCTTTAGCGTAGCGCGGCCGTTAGCCATGTCTTACCCACACGACACTGTGACGTCACATCCCACATCACACTAGGGTGAGAGCTGGGCTACCAACTCAAGTGGTCAGCAGGAACTGCCAACTGGGGTCTCTCGTTCCACATGGGATGGTTATGTCAGAGTCATCCTGCTAGGACCCTGGCATTCACATTACCCCTATATGCCACTAAGGCAAGTTCATAGGGCGTGGTTAAAGGGGGGCTTTATATGTGGGCTGAGGAAGCAGAAAAAGAGAAGAATGCTCGGTCATCCGCAGCTAATGCTTTTGCTCAGTATTTGGTTTTCGAGTAATGAAAAATTTTGCTTGTAGTTTTGTTTCCCATACATAGTTGGGATGTGGAATTCACTTGGTGGTGCGTTGCAGCAGCTTCCAGCGGTGCAATTTCTCAAACAAGTGCCTTTTCATGGGTTATGATTTCCTTTTTTTATATGTTGACCACTCCTGCTACGTCTGAAACCTGAGACAGCAGTATCTGTAAATAAATAAATAAATATTTGCATAGTGTCTCAGCGGAAAAGGTTGTCAGGCACACCCATTACCCTTACAGTTCTTTTACTGAGCTTTATAGGAATAAATAAATGCAATAATTGCAGTGCGGTTTCTTTTGATCATAGGCAGCACACCACAACTGGCACCTATTTGTAGCGAGATTGCAGCACACTGAGAGAGCTGCTTCCAGTCTTGCCAGGTGCATGTTGCAAGATACTTGTGTTTAAAGTGACATCCTTGAAAGTTGGACTTCCTGTTTCATATGCTCTGCATTATCTTCAACCCTGATAGAGGGTTTTGCGAAAGGCATATGAAGTACATTCATATTTGAAATCCAGAGCTCAGAATTTTATGTGTTCTTAGTGTCAGTCATGCTGACAAACCTTTCTATATATAATTATTTGCCACAGGGTGCAGCTATTGTTTGCATTAAAATTGGTGTAATGTATTACAGACACCTCAACCCCAGCCAGCAGCTCCTGGAGATGCGGTGGTTAATGCGGCAGAAGCCCCACTCTTTGTGGCTGTTGATGGAAAGGCAAGTTCACTTTTATACTCCTTAGTAAAATGCTTTCTACATATTTATGCTATGGGTGATGGTAAAAGATCTAGGGTTGAAACAGATATCGGTTTCTTATTTTCTTCTTGGCGCATCATTATGTGCAAGAGAATACTATATATGCACATATGAAGGTGCACTGAACAAGGGCAGCTTGTAGTTCAAGCCACCGTTTCAACAAGTGTACTTGTCTTCATCTGGGCAAAGCGAACATCACTGGCGGTGGTTAAAATATGCTCTTGCATCCGAAGAAGAAAAACTGGGGGGCGAAAAGTGAGTGGGAAGAAAGTAGGTCAAGGAATGTGGAGGGGGCGATGGGTGAGAAGAAAGTAGGTCATGAAGGGAGAAAAAAAATGTTTCTTCAGTATATATTTCTCAGCCTGTGGCCTGGAAAAAAAACTGCAGTACCAGGAAAAACTACAAGCAGAGACACCTTCTTACAAAGAGACAGGCTTTGCAAAGGGCCCTGAGAAGGAATATATCTAAGGGGAACAATTCTTAAAACATTCTGCAAAGGGGGGGGGGGGGGGGGGGGGGGCGAAGAACCAGAGAGAGAGGGAGAGAAGGCAGAGAGGTTAACCAGGAAAGCTTCCGGTTTGCTACCCTGCACTGGGGAAGGGGAATGAGGAGTTTAAAGGAGAAAGATAGAAGAGAATGATAGGAAAGGTAAGGCGGCGAAGAGCACAGTCACAGTTTCTCAATCAAGTTTGTGTCTCTCATAAAACACATAAGTGCTTTGAAGGCTTTGCCGTTAGACGCCTTCTGTGGCCATGGGCCAAGGATTTTCTCCTCTGTGAAAGGACGGCTGTCAAGATGGTCTAGAGCCGAACGCAGAGCATATCTTTCGCTTGAAAAAGCAGGGCACTCGCAAAGGAGATGCTGTGTGGTCTCTTCGCAGCCGCATCTTTCACAGTTGGGGCTATCCGCCATTCTCATCACATAAGCGTATTTTTTGGTGAATGCAACACCGAGCCACATAAGGCACATCAGTGTTGTTTCGCGCCGCCCTTTGTTAGGGGGAACATGAAGGCGCAGCCCAGGGTCTAGTTCCCTGAGGCGTTGATTGGAAACTTCTCCTTTGTTCCAGGCTGAAAGCGTTAGCTCCGCCGCTAAGGAACGAAGTCGACAAGCTGCGTCAACTCTAGATATAGGAATGTTCACTGTAGTTCCGTCGTTGTGTGCAGAACGGGCAACTGGGTCTGCCTGGTGGTTTCCCTCAATACCGCAATGTCCAGGTAGCCACTGGAAAATTATATCATGACCTTGTGATGTAGCGTCGTGGTATAGCACGCGGATCTCTGCAGTTAGTTGTTCATGTGATCCACGACGTAGCGCAGCTTGAACGCCTTGAAGCGCTGCTTTCGAGTCCGTCAAAATGGACCAGACACCTGGAAGTTCCTGGCCTATGTATTCAATAGCTGCACGTAAGGCAGCCAGTTCCGCACCAGTTGAAGAGGTGGGGTACGTCGTCTTCATCCTCAGCACGATGGACCTCGACGGTATCACTACGGACCCCGCGGAGCTTGTTGAAGCAACTGAGCCATCGGTGTAGACGTGTTCACGATTATTGTACATAGAATACAGGTGACCCAACGTCATTTACTTCAAGGCAGGCAATGGTACACCCGTTTTCTTTTTTACTCCGGAATAGATAGGTAAACTTTCGGTTCATGTAGGCTCCATATGGAAGAACCAGAATAATAACCACACAGTGAACCACAACTGACATGCAAAAAAAAAGTTCACGGCAAACTTGAGTAGCAAGTGATATGGAGGAAATGTGTTTGGAGAAACATGTGCAGCTTTTGCTATTGCAGAGGGGAATAGAGTGTGCATGGGCTGTGAATAAACTACAATGTGGGATTGTTCTCCCGAATAGTTATGGTGCAGAGGGAATATACTTAAGGGATTCTAACATTCCTTTAGAGATATTTATTCCTGCTGTTTCCAATGTTCTAAATTGATGAATTAGATATGTCTCTCTATATCTTCTGTCCCTTGAAAATTTAAAGCCTGACTGGAGAATGCATAAATTAATTTCCTCAAACTTATTGTCTTTCTGATTGAAATACTGGGAAATGGCTTTCGGGAGGTTTTCGCCTCTGTCTGTCCGATAGCCATTAAGGTTTATGTTCACTGGTGGCCCTGTCTCTCCAATGTGCTGTTTATGGCAGAAGGAGCATTCTAGAACGCGAATTTAGTATATTAGATTCGAGAACCCCCATGAATATATTCGTGTAAGTCGGCATGAATGGAGTATCTATAATGGTTCCGAATACAGTTAAATCTCGTTACAAGACACTGTTACATGAGATACTCGGTTATAAGAGACATTTGAAAATGGTTTGGTTGGTTTTCCTGTCTGCCATGTTAACAACATTGCATACAAGAGACATGGTTACAAGAGACACTCAGTTACTAAGGACAACTTTTTCAGGTCCGTGGAGTAAATTCTTCACTATTTAGAAGAGACACAACCCAAGTATGCTCATGCAATGCAACTGAAGCGTACCAACTCATACATGATGCACTTCAGATTCGCTTAGCTAAATTCTGTTCCATATCAGCGTCCTTTCTGTTGCGTATGTCAGGAACTGAGGAGCGCTTCTCCATGATTGGAAAGTCAAAGTGGCATCGCATTACTGTTACCTATGAAGCAAATCAAAATGCATAAATGACATCCAGCATTTTTAACTCCTCACTGTTAAAAATTGATCACAAGGTGAAAGCTTAGAATCATGATGTCTTTCTCTTTGTGAATCATCTGAGGGTGACGAACATGTAAGCATCTGAGGTTGACGAGCATGTAAGCGTGCCTCAAAGGTATTAGAGCAACAGGAAGGCTTGCAACGTGAAGTGCTTTACCTCCAGAATTTGGGATGGAATACACGCTGCACTCACAAAAATACATACTAGTATGAATAACTTGTTTAAGCTTTCCTTAACAATTACCTGTTAATGCATGTGAATGCATTTATATACTGATGCGCAGTAAACTGATCAACACGGTGATTTTAGAACTTTTGGTTACAAGAGACTTGCTTAAAAGAGACATGTTTTTCGGGTCCCCTCAGTTCCTCTCGTAACGAGGTTTTACTATCTTCAAATAATAGGATGAATTAAACTCAAAATACCTTAAAAGTTCTTATTATATGCAGATATTTGGAACCAGTATGGGTACTCAATTCGCGACGATTTACGCGAGTATATTCATGGAAGTTCTAGAATCCAATACACTACCGCGAAACCTTCGAAACTGTATTTGTTGTTTTTTAAGAGCCGCCGGCATACATGCTTATCACTCTGATTCTGGACCTCGTATCAGGTCCGTAATCTTTGTTTGTTAATGCTCGATGTCGCGAGTCACACCTTTATCAGTTTCGTTGTAGCGCAAGGTGCACCAAGATCTGTCTCGAAGGTTCTGGCCACTCGGGTGTCTTTCCACAATGTTCCAGCCTGTGCTGGTAGCTGTTTGCGACGTTATCTAGACTGCTCTGTGCAGCCTTTAAGTTGATCGTTGACGAGTGTGACGGGCATTCTTTGTTCGACAATCGACGAGCACGTTTGTTTCTATCGCCGCCGCCGAGTTGCTTAGTTCTTTTGCGGGCGCAAGAGAGCCCAATAAAGAGTTTCTTTAGTGCAATCATCTACCCTTCATTTGTGTCGTCGACCTTTTCACCCCTACGTTACATCTGGTGGAGATGCGGCCTTTGATCCTTCAAGCGAAGACCCAAGCTGTGTTCCTGTCGCCCTGGAGGACCAGCCTACAGGTCACCGAGCCAGCCGCCGACTTCAAGGCCTACAACCCGAACACGGTCTGCTGCCTGACCCCATTCAATCTCGGAAGGCATCGACGCTGACAATGGCCCAGCCTACAGCACTGGTTGTTTTCGTCCAACCCCGTGAGCCCCCCTGCTTCCATGGACGACCGGATGAAGATGCTGGAGACTGGATGGACCTTTTCGACCGTATGGCAGAATTCAACAGCTGGAACGACGCTGCGAAACTCAGGCAGGTCTACTTTGTTCTCCAAGGGTATGCCCGAGTTTGGTTCGAAAATCATGAGGCAGCTATGAAGGATTCGGACATTTTCAAGGAAGCGTTTTTGAACACCTTTTCACGCGTCGTCCGAAAGGAAAGAGCCCAGGCCCTCCTTCAGTCAAGACTTCAGCTTCCTAACGAGCCTGTCCTGGCGTACGGTGAAGAGATGAAGCGCCTCTTTCGCCGCGCCGACCCTAACATGACTGAAGGTGAGCGAGTCAAATGTTTAATGCGAGGCGTCAAAGAATCACTTTTTGCAAATCTTGTTCAAAATCCGCCAAAAACCGTGGCGGAATTTGAAACGGAAGCGTCTGCCATCGAGAAGACGTTGTACACCCGGATGCGCCACTACGAGCGACCACTTCAGCCAGACCACTCAAGCCACTACCCCAGCGCATCTGCAAGTGGAAAGAACCTTCGCGACCTCATCCGGGAGATCGTGCGAGAGGAGCTCCGCCGATTGATGTCATCATCGCAACAACCCCAGGTGGCGACGCTCGCGGACGTCGTCCGTGAAGAAGTCCAGCAGGCGCTGGGCGTTCCTCAAGTGACGTCTGCGACTGTTCCAGCACAAGAGGCAACAGCAATGAACTACGCTGGTGCATTACTTCGCCCTGCGCCCCGACGTGATGACTTTCCGAGCCTTCGCCGCTACCATCCTGTTCCTGAAAACCGCCCCTTAGCCCCCGCCCGCCAGCCTACCAACGACCCCCAAACCCCAGGAAGTGCGACGCCTGGAGGACTGCAAACAACCGGCCATAATGCTTCCACTTCGGTGAGGCCGGCCACATTCTGCTCCACTGCCCGTACCGACGAATCGGTCTCCGCGGATCTGCAGTCGACGCTCCACGACCACGCCCAGGTGAACGACCACAAGAAATTGACAACTATCTGCGTAGCGGTGAGATTGCGCCACCAAGCCGTCGGTTCAGATCTCCATTGCCGTACAGGGCCTACTTTGCGTCGCCAGGCCGTACCTATGATAAGAGTATGCGCGGAAGGTCCCCAAGCCCGCGCAGAGGAAACTAAACAGCGCAACCTTTGGAGGTGAGGTTGCTCAACGGCGAAAAGACGAACATCCTCCGCCGCCGACGACCACTAACGACCACGCAGCCATTTCACCGCCGCTCCACACGACGTCAGCGACAACACGACCAGAGTGCAAGCAGACACCGCCGCCCAGCGAAGTAACAACGGTATGCCCCGGCCATGACCTGAAGAAACGACAGAGCCGAGATCGGACACTAAGGCCCACGTGCAATGCGAGGACGCCAACAAGTGTCCTTGAAGTTGATATCGAGGGTCGCAGAGTCACTGCCCTAGTAGACACCGGAGCTGACTATTCAGTCATTAGTGGACCATTAGCCTCTCAGCTCAGAAAAGTTACCACCGCTTGGGATGGCCCGCTGATTCGCACCGCAGGTGGCAACCTGATTACTCCATCGGGACGATGCACTGCAAGAATAACCGTAAATGGGCGTACTTACCCCACCAGCTTTGTGGTCTTGCAGCAGTGCTCCCGCGACGTGATTTTAGGCATTGACCTCCTAAATGAAAATAGGGCTGTCATCGATCTCCGATCCAAGCTCATCAAGCTCTCTGCAGACAAAGCCATACCTGCTACGACGACTTCGATGCAACACGTCGCTCTAAACGTCCTCGACGGAGAATTGACCGTGCCGCCCCGATCAAGCGTCGCCGTCAGCGTAGGTAGCACAGACATCGAAACCGCCGAAGGAAATATCCAATTGCTCTTGGAACAAGGTATTGGCATCGCAAGAGGCATCGCGAAATTCCGGAGAGGACAAGCTCAGGTGCTGGTAACAAACTTCACTGAAGAATACCGGCATCTCAACAAGGGCACGACCATTGCTTTTCTCCACAAATTAACGGACCTTAAAGATGTATTCACCCTCCACGATCAAACGCTGGAAGACGCACAGAACCAATTCCGTCAGCCCACATTTGACATCAACCCAGTATTGACCCACAGCAGGAAAAACCAGATTCGCAGTCTTCTTCGAAACTACAGGGAGTGCTTCTCGTCATCATCGAAGGTACGACAAACCCCACTGGCCAAGCACCGCATTATAACGGACGAACACGACCGGCCTCTGCGCCAAAGCCCTTATCGTGTATCGCCGCGAGAACGGCAGGCCATTCGCGATCAAGTTGAGGAAATGCTGCGTGATGACGTAATCCAGCCATCGAACAGCCCCTGGGCGGCACCAGTCATTTTTGGTCAAGAAGAAAGATACACTGCGCTTCTGCGTTGATTACCGCCGCTTGAATAGCATAACGAAGAAGGATGTCTACTCGCATCCCCGAATCGACGACACTCTCGACAGGCTCTGCAATGCAAGGTACTTTTCATCGATGGGCCTGAAGAGCGGATATTGGCAAATTGAGGTCGATGAAAGAGATCGCGAGAAGACCGCATTCATCACACCGGACGGCCTTTATGAGTTCAAGGTGATGCCATTCTGCTCCGTACCAGCCACGTTTCAACGAGTAATGTACACAGTTCTGGCAGGCTTGAAGTGGCAAATTTGTTTGGTGTATTTGGACGACGTTGTTGTCTTCTCGTCAAACCTTGAAGACCACCTAAAACGACTACAGACAGTGCTGGAAGACATCAAGTCATCGGGACTAACGCCAAAAGCAGAGAAGTGTCACTTCGCCTACGAAGAACTCCGGTTCCTAGGTCACATCGTTAGCAAGGACGGTATTCGCCCAGACCCGGAGAAAACAGCTACAATTGCACAATTCCCACCGCCTGCCGACAAGAAAGCTGTGCGCCGATTCCTTGGGCTGTGCGCTTATTATCGACGATTTGTCAGAAACTTTTCGCGGATCGCCGAACCGTTGACGCAGCTTACAAAGGCTGACGTACCTTTTAAATGGGAAGCACCGCAAGAGAAGCCTTCAACAAACTTAGGCGCCGCCTGCAATGCCCTCCTGTACTTGGCCACTTTGATGAAAACGCCGAGACCGAAAATCACACCGACGCGAGCAGTGTGGGCCTAGGAGCCGTTCTCGTCCAGAAGAGTGCCGGACAGGAGAAAGTAATCGCCTACGCGAGCAGGTTCCTCACAAAAGCCGAAGTCAATTACTCGACGACCGAGAAGGAGTGCCTCGCGATCATCTGGGCCACTTCTAAGTTTCGTCCATACCTATACGGCCGACCATTCAAGGTGGTAAGCAACAATCATGCGCTCTGCTGGCTGGCTAATTTGAAAGATCCCTCCGGCCGCCTTGCCAGATGGAGCCTAAGACTTCAAGAATTTGACTTGGCTGTAGTTAAGTCGGGCCGGGAGCATTCCGACGCAGACTCCTTATCACGCGCTCCCGTCGACGCTCCCCCGAAGGACGATGACAATGACGCCTTTTTAGGACAGGTAAGCGCCAGCAGTTTCGCAGAACAACAGCGAGCAGACCCTGAGCTGAAAGCGCTAGCCGATTACTTGGAAGGAAAGACCGCCTCCCCTCCTGGTGTGTTCAGGCGACATTTATCATCGTTCGCGTTAAGCAATGGCCTCCTCGTGAAGAACTTCGCACCCAACAAGACCGCGCAGCTTTCCGCAGTGGCTAAAACCCTCCGGCAGGAAATTCTGCAGGCGTTGCACGACGAGCCCACAGCAGGTCACCTCGGATTTGTGCGCACGTTGCATCGAGTCCAGGAGAAGTACTACTGGCCGCGACTGCCTGCCGAAGTTGCCCACTACGTGAAGACGTGACGTGAGTGCCAACGACGCAAGACGCCGCCGATCAGACCAGCAGGACTGCTAAACCTGATTCCGCCCCCAATCATGCCCTTTCAACAAATTGGGATGGATCTCCTTGGCCCCTTTCCAGCTTCTTCTAAGGGTAACAAGTGGATCATCGTGGCCACTGACTACCTTACCCGTTACGCCGAAGCAAAAGCACTACCAAATGGCACCGCGGCAGAAGTCGGTAATTTTTTGTCGAACAAATTCTCCTGCGACATGGCGCCCCAGAAATGCTCATCACGGACAGGGGAACGGTTTTTACGGCAGAGTTGACGGAAGCCATTTTAGAATACAGTCGTACAAGCCATCGACGAACAACTGCGTACCATCCCCAGACCAATGGCCTTACGGAGCGCCTGAATAAAACGATCGCGGACATGATCGTCATGCACGTCGACGCTGAACACAAGACCTGGGACGCCATCTTGCCGTACGTGATCTTCGCGTATAACACGGCAGTCCAGGAGACGACCAGAGCGACCCCGTTCAAGCTTGTGTACGGTAGGGAGCCCACGACGACGCTCGGTGCAATGCTGCCGCACGTAACCAGCGAGGACAACCTCGACGTCGCCGCCTACCTGCAGCGTGCAGAGGAAGCCCGACGACTCGCACGGCTACGTATTAAAGACCTACAGCGCACCGACAGCCGATGATACAACTTACGACGACGCCACGCAGAGTACAATCCAGGAGACCAAGTGTGGGTTTCGACGCCAATTCGCCGTCGCGGATTAAGTGAAATGTTGTTGCGCCGATACTTTGGGCCGTACAAAATCATTCGCCGCGTCGGACCACTGGACTATGAAGTCATTCCCGACGGAACGTCAGCATCACAACGGCGACATGCCCGCCCAGAAATTGTACATGTTGTACGACTGAAGCCATATTACGCGCGTTAAAGAATCTTTGGTGTTTAAACTTCGCACTGTTTATGTTTAGGTTGCTTTGTTTTGGAACATCGAGGCGATGTTTTTTTAAGGGGGGAGTAATGCCGCGAAACCTTCAGAACTGTATTTGTTGTTTTTTAACAGCCGCCGGCATACAGGCTTATCACTCTGATTCTGGACCACGTATCAGTTCCGTATTCTTTGCTTAGTTCTTTTGCGGGCGCAAGTCAGCCCAAATAGAGTTTCTTTAGTGCATTCATCGACCCTTCATTCGTGTCGTCGACCTCGTCACCACTACGTGACAATACAGAGATTATTTCCATGAAAGCCACTTATATACCTTCGCTATATTGACGATATCTTCATGATACGGCAGCATGGATCAGAATCACTCCAGTCGTTCGTCTCTCATCTTAATAATCATCACACTAGCATTAAATTCACTTGTCAGTCACGGTTAAAAGTTGACTTTTCGACACTATGATGTCAGTGGAAAATGGAAAACTTAAAACTTCTTTGTACAAAAAGCCAGTGGGTAGGCAACAATACTTAGATTTTACGAGTCATCATCCGAGACATTGTAAGTAAGAAATATATGTAGGATAGGCGACACGGGTTAGAAGAATATGCAGGGATGATAATGACTGCCTAAACGAACTACATTAATTGAAAGCAACTCTAATCTAGAGGAACTATCGAAGTAACTTCCTTAATATGGCCCTCGAAAAAACAAGCACATTAAACCACAACGATGTGCTCACGAAACGACCAAAGCCCAACACTGAACGCCAGCCTTCTTTTGTAACTAAATACTGCAGTGCCCTTCCAAACCTAAACAATTCCCAGCTGAGTTTAAATAATATCTTCTGCTTTTTTTAGGTACACATTGGCGATGGCTGTTTCGTCGACGAGGAAAGGTGGAAATGGATTTGTGCAGCAGCCACCGACTCACAGTTCACAAGAGAATTGATGCGGCACCTGTGCGACACGATGACCCTCAAGACCCGCAGTGTTACTGGAAGGGCTTGCCAGTACAAGTTAAAAGAGGGCGCCCAAGCGAAGCCAGCTTTGACGCCAGAAAAGCTGAATGCAGTGCGGAGTGAGTACCCTTCCTGCTTGCAGAAAAGCTCAGATATTTTAGTACCTAATGAGTTTCGCGGAAGCTACTGATTTGTCACTCTGCCACAGCTGGCTACAGCATAGTGGCCTGTGCTCATATGCCACTTTCCTCCAAAAAGGGACCAAAATTGCAGTATGTTCCTAGAAAATTTTGCTGTCTTATAATAAAGCGAAGTGAAGGAAAATTGTAACTATAGTGCTTGATTTTCACTTTCCACATTTGTTTTTAGTGCGCTGTGCATGATTGACAACTGCTTGATGTTAGAGCATGCCATTTTGCTGTACCATGAGAGCAGTACAAAATATGTTTTACGTTTGACCCTCTGCTGTGTACAGCTGAGCCACAGGTGCCAATCTCATTTCTTAGCATGCAGGATATTGAGACCACTTTAATCTAGTGAATCATATTCAGTGGCTGGTGCCTAACACTTAAAATGTTTGAGTTAAAACTATCGCTAATTAAAAGCAAAATATTTGCAGAATTTCAGTTGTGCACACAGCTAGATTAGGTCTTCAAGCAGTTAAAGTAAGCACATGAATTTGTGCACAAAAGCCTTGTTTGCGCTTGATAAGAAGTTGAAAAAAAACGCTATTGAAAACTACTAAAAGGTTCACTGCAACACCTCGGTTGTGGCAGTGAAAATACTCTTTCTGTTGTAACTTGTTGCTGATGTAAAGCAGCGAAGCCAGCATTGAGGAGAAAAGACAGTGCTTCAACCAGTCCTAATTGTGGCTGACACAGTGGCCTGACACATCATGGGCACTGCTCCTCTCATATCTCATAGCTGCTTTGAATGCTTTCACTGTGTTTTAATAATTTCATGACCATTTCCTATTCTTGATTTCTTCACATGTGAAAGAGGAACGATCAAGATTGTTCAATAGTAAAATTGATTTGCTTGCCATTATTTGACATGCATGCCCCTTCTATTTTCTTTTAATTGCATGCGAATATTTCTTATAATTCGATGTAAAATGACTAAAATTAGCTTTCTGTTTTGTATTTTTCATTTGCAGAGGCATATGGTGATTATGTACACAATCACCCAAGCGACAAGCGTCCGGAGGGAGACCGGCTGAAATCACTGAAGAAGCACCTAGCTTCTATGCTTAGAGATTTGGAATAAAGAGAAAGGATGCATTCAATGGAAGCTTTGCAGTCTTTCAAGCTAAGCTTTAACACCACTATCTTTTACACACCTGTCATGCAACAGTACTATAATACATATTTTCAAAACATAATGATGCAAATCAAAAATTGTAACGCTGACTGAAAGTTCCTCCAGACATGCATTGTGTGACATTCCACTCCTGATATGTATTAAGGTTCACACTTGATAGACTATGTCGAAGTCATGACAAAAGGAAGCGCATCTTCCTGATTCAACCTGGAAAGGTGAAGGTCAGAAGAGGCGGTGATAAACTGATTAAACTTTGGCATGCAGCAGACCTCAAGAAGCAGAAGAAAATAGGACGGGAAACATCTGGCCCACAGACCAGTGGCAGCTCTTAACATACAGCTCTACATATATACGCGTTTAGTTTTGTGATGGGATTACGCAGTCATGCATGTCATGTATGTCTCGTACACTTCACGTAGGTTGTACGGCTACGTTGGGTGTACGTTCACCTAGGCTGTACGTTTACCTAGG
Organism: Amblyomma maculatum; assembly: GCF_055883805.1. Taxonomy (NCBI): domain Eukaryota; kingdom Metazoa; phylum Arthropoda; class Arachnida; order Ixodida; family Ixodidae; genus Amblyomma; species Amblyomma maculatum. The sequence goes on from NC_139349.1 coordinate 151,175,668, forward strand.
CTGTACGCAGCAATAATTGCGTACAAACAGTCTTGTACAAATCTCGTACAATTTTTCCAGTAGGGAAACCCTCGACGTCCTAGTAATTTGCGTCCAATCGCCCTGACTTCCCATCTCTGTAAACTCGTCGAGCGCCTGCTGCATACCCGAATTATTCACTACATTGAATACGTGTCCTAGATTTCATCCAGCTCAAGCCGGCTTCTGCCCTAACCTCGGAACGCATGACTGCCTTTGGCTTTTGCGAAGAGTTCTGAATAGAGCTCATCGTAAAGCGCTGTCTGACTATCTCCTGGCTGTCGATATACACAAAGCCTTTGACAATGTTCGCCATGAGGTTATCCTGGAGGAACTCGCCATACGCTTTCCTAGTGCTCGTGCCAAATCTGCATCCGCAATTTTTTGACATCTAGACCCATTCAGCTACATGGCAAAGCTCCTGGATGGGTGCCCAAAACCTATTACTTGGATAGGGGTGTACCTCATAACTACATTCTCGGACCCATATTGTTCAACTTGGCCATGACACGCATCGCCTAGAATCTGGAAATCAGCACAAGCGCAAGATTCGCTATATACGCCGATGATAATGTTGCGTGGAAGATTTACAGTCCCAAAGCTGTCCGCACAACTAACGTTGATGAGGGCACCGATTTCACAACACTCAGTGTCGTCGCCTTCTCGGAGTCTGTTGCACTTCTTCATCCTCATCACGAACGGCGAATACAGCTAAGTAACACTACCCCCCCCCCCCCCCCGCGGGAAAAGCACAGTCGCGGTGCGGTCTATGTTAGCGAAATAGAACGTTGATAATAGGGCTTTATACGGGACACATGCACTATTTCGGAGGTTGGAGCTGTGGACGGGGACTTCGGAACCACAGATTAAACTTCGTAGGTGACGTCGGTCACGGGGCGCCAAACACTGTAAGGGCCGGTGTAACGAGGCAAAAGTTTTTCACACAAGCCCACTCGACGGCACGGGAGCCACCGCAAAACGAGAGATCCAGGAGTGTAGTGCACATCACGGGGGCGGCCGTCGTACCGCATCTTTTGGGAGTCTTGGGATGCAGAGAGCCTGGCATGAGCTATCCGGCGGGCATCATGAGCGCGGGTAACGGCATCACTGGTGTAAGTACTGGTGGCGTCTGCTGCGGGTAGAGAGGTGTCGAAGGGTAGTAACGGGTGTCGGCCAAATAATAAATAAAATGGGGAGTATCCAGCGGTAGAATGGACAGATGAATTGTAGGCGAATGTGACAAAGGGGAGATGAACGTCCCAATCTCGATGGTCGTCAGACACGTACATGGCCAGCAAGTCTGTGAGGGTACGGTTTAGACGTTCCGTGAGGCCGTTGGTCTGGGGGTGATATGCGGTGGTGAATTTGTGGCGGACGGAGCACGAACGGAGAATTTCGTCAACCACTCGCGACAGGAAACAGCGGCCACGGTCAGTTAGTAGTTCACGAGGAGCACTATGATGAAGAATTACGTTTTCTAGAAGGAAGTCAGCGACGTCTGTGGCGCAGCTGGTCGGGATGGCTCGGGTAATAGCGTACCGAGTAGCGTAATTGGCGGCGACGGCGATCCATTTGTTCTCCGAGTTGGAAACTGGAAAGGGGCCAAGGAGGTCAACGACTATACGGGAAAACGGGTCAGTTGGTATGGGTATCGGCTGCATATGACCTGAAGGCAAAATTGTGGGCTTCTTCCGACGCTGACACAGTTCACATGCAGCAATGTACTGCTGGACAGAGCGGTAGAGCCCCGGCCAGTAGAAACGTCGGCGCAGGCTGTCGTATGTGCGAGAGACACCCAAGTGGCCAGCCGTGGGAGCATCATGGAACTGTTCAAGGATGGTGGAACGCAGGTGTTGGGGAACGACGAGCAAACGGTCTGTGCCATCTGGTCGCACATTACGTCGGTATTGGGTGTTGTCGTGGAGCACAAATAAGGCGAGAGATGGGTCAGGGCGGTTGGAGGTAAGACGGAGGATAATGGAATGCAGAGAAGGATCTACGTGCTGTTCCTTGGCAATGTTACTAAAGGCGGAGACAGACAAGACACATGCATGATCGTCAGAGTCTGTAGGACTAGGGGAGTCGACGGGATGACGTGACAAACAGTCTGCATCTTGGTGAAGCCGGCCGGACTTGTAGACGATGGAAAAGGTGTATTCTTGTATTCGTAGCGCCCAGCGCCCCAAACGGCCAGTAGGATCTTTCAGAGAGGAAAGCCAGCACAAGGCAGGATGGTCTGTTATCATAGTAAAATGGCGGCCAAATAAATAAGGGCGGAATTTTCTAATAGCCCAGACAAGCGCCAGGCACTCTCGCTTTGTAATAGAATAATTTTGTTCGGGTGTTGAGAGGAGACGGCTGCCATACGCAATCACCCTTGTACGGCCGATTTGCCGCTGAGCGAGTATAGCTCCTATTTTATGGCCACTTGCGTCGGTACGGAGTTCAGTATTGGCGGAAGGGTTGAAGTGGGCCAAGACTGGTGGAGTAGTTAGAGCAGCAATAAGCTCTGAGAAAGCTGTAACTTGTTCAGGCCCCCAATAGAATGAAACGTCTTTCTTGAGGAGTTAGGTGAGCGGACGAGCAAGGATTGCGAAGTTCGGGACAAATCGTCGGAAATAGGAACATAGGCCAATAAAGCTTCGGACATCGCTGGATGAACGCGGAGTGGGAAAATCTCTGACGGCACGTATCTTGTCAGTGTCAGGCTGAACACTGGAAGCATTAACCAAGTGACCAAGCACTTTGATTTCCCGATAGCCGAAACTGCATTTATTTGAGTTGAGTTGAAGGCCGGCGCGGCAGAATAGCTCGAGAATGGTAGAAAGGCGAGAGAGATGGCTGTCAAAAGTGGACGAGAAAACAATGACGTCGTCTCAGTAACAAAGACAAGTCGCCCACTTGCAGCTGCACAGCAATGAGTCCATCATCCGTTCGAAAGTTGCAGGGGCGTTACATAGGCCAAAAGGCTTGACTTTGAATTGATGAACGCTGTTTTTTCACGGTCTCTCTCGTCGACAGAAATCTGCCAGTAGCCGGAGCGAAGGGCGATGGATGAAAAGTAGCTGGCTCCGTGCAAACTATCAAGCGCGTCGTCGATGCGCGGAAGAGGATATACATCTTTTTTGGTTATTTTATTCAAATGACGGTAGTCAACGCAGAATCTCCAACTGGTATCCTTCTTCTTGACCAACACGACAGGGGATGCCCAGGGGCTACTGGAAGGCTCGATTATGTCGTTCGCTAACATCTTTTCGACCTCCGTTTGAATGACGCGTCGCTGGGCAAGCGAATCACGATAGGGCCGCCTGTGAATAGGACTGGCGTCACCGGTGTCAATGCTGTTGGCGACAACTGTCGTTTGACCCAATGGGCGGGTACCGAAGTCTAAAAGGTCACTGTAGGTAAACAAAAGCTTGTGTAATTCAGCGGCGAATTCAGGTTGCAGATCAGCTGCAATCATGCTGTTAAGTGGATCAGGGCACGATGTGGACGACGAGGGGTTGTTGGCAGGGACGACAGTTGTATGATCTGTAGACTGAGCTGAAATGGCACAATCGGTAATCAGGGACAGGGCAGCTAATGAAATTCCCTCGAGCAGAACTTGAGTTGAAAAGCTGAAGTTAAGGACAGGGAGAGTGGTGCGGTTCTGGGAGATGTGCACAATGAGATGAGGAAGGGTGACGTGCCGCGGCAGCATGACATCAATAATGGGACAAGCGAGATAATCGCCATCTGGGACGGGTGGAAATGGCGACATAGAGATGTAAACGGCAGTTTCAGGAGGAAGGCATGCCTTGGTCGACTTTGCTGCATAGAGACAGGACGTCTTGGATGTAAGTGAGATAAGGCTCCGTAGACGTTTGGGCGCGAGAGGCGAGCGCTTTTTTGGCGGCAATGTGGCGGCCAATAGGCTTTCCGAATAGGTCGTGGAGATTCTGTTTGCAAATATCCTAAGATGTTAGCTCGTCTTCGTAGGTATCAAACCACACCCGCGCGGTCCCAGCCAAGTAAAATATTACATTCGCGAGCATGAGTGTGGCATCCCACCTGTTGTACTAGCTCACGCGCACGTAGGGCTAGCCAGTCGTCTATGTCGACGTCGTCGGTTTCGCACAAGGTTCCGGGGTTACGGGGGTTGGCCATTACAACAGCAGGTGCGGCGGCTGTAGAGGTAGAGGCGTCTGTGGTCATTGTGGTGGCTCCGATGTGGCGGCCGCTGCGGAGATCCAGCTTGTGACAGGGGTTCGAATAGATTCACTTCCACCAAGAGATGTTACGTGGAAGATTTACAGTCCAAAAGCTGTCCGCACAGCTAACGTTGATGAGGGCACCGATTTCACAACACTCAGCGTCGTCGTCTTCTCGGAGTCTGTTGCACTTGTTCATCCTCATCACGAACAGCGAATACAGCTAAGTAATAATATTACCGTCTGGACTGAGGCAGCGGATTACGTAGACAAATATTCTATGCAGACTGAACTTCAGACGGCCCTTTGTCTTGAAGATACACTAACCAAAATTGGCCTCGAACTCGCACCACATAAAAGAGAATTGATTAGTATCGACGGAAAACATAAAACCAATTGCCCCAGTATGTAGATCCATCTTCACATCGGAGGACACATCATCACCTCCTCAAATGGGGAAATCCGCATTCTTGGCCTGCCCATCTCAAGCTGCAACAGTTCCCAGAAATGGGTTCATCAGCTACAACGCCTTTGGCTAGCACTGCTACACACTATTCGTCGCCTGTCCAACCGGCTCGGCGGTGCGCGGCAACATGCCTGCCGTGCGATGGCTCGAGCAGCGGCGGTCGGAAAAATCCTCTATGGCACACCCGTCCTCCACCTGTCGAAGACTGACTTCGCTAAGGTCGAACGCCTTCATCGCGCAACACTACACACTATTACCGGTCTACCTAAGCACACTCCTATAGCCGAACTTGAGCGTTTGGCCGCTCTTCCACCGCTCACTACCATCGTTACCGAGTCACAGACGCGTCATCGAATATGTCTAGAGAACACTGTCCAAGGGCGTCGCCTATTGGCCTGAGATGAACAGCGTAACGACAAAACACCAGCCCTATATGCATCTCTTCCTCCTTGGGAGATGCCAGTAGTCACACGCCTCCATCGCCGACCTATAAACCACGATTTTGTCATTCCCCGAGAGCTCCTCGCTGTCCATTACCGACAAGAGCGAATCCTTGATACGACTGACATATACACCGACGCATCGATTACAAGCGAATTAGCATCCATGGGCTGGGTATGCAATGACAACCCTTCCATTTCAGGCGCTTATGCCTGCCACCTACCTCAAGGTACCCCTGTTCATGCTAAGTCCTCGCGATTTGGGGAGCCTTTTCCGAAGTGCCTTGCACCGGAACTGGTTCAATACGTATTCTTACTGATTCCTATGAAGCTTACAAGGAAATCGCTACTCCGGGTTTACAAGATGCAACAGCTACGGCCATACAGCGCCTCCTTAAACGCCACCAACTCGCGACCAGAACTGTCACTATTCACTGGACCCCACGTCACTCGGACGAATCAAGGGGCAATGCGGCGGCACAGGCCGCGGCTGCCTTGGCAGGTGGGATGTCCACATTTACTTCCCCACCCCCCTTGATTAATGCTTACTCGACCTTGGCCGGGCAATTCGCCCATTGTCTTGCCCTTATGCACTATACTCGGACCAGTCTTCGTAGCCTCAGTCAGCATCGCATGTAGGTGGGCCCACCAGACCCATTTTTTACGAGAAAAACCCACCTCACCCGAAGTCAAGAAGTCTTTTTGAATAAGCTTACACGGCGGCTTACACGCCACGTATTATGACCCGCTGGCGTCAGTATATAGAGAAAATGATTACGTGCCCCCACTGCACGACTCTAACTCGCGGCGGCATATCTCTCTACTCTGGGATTGCCCTGCTTTTTCTACTGGACACTCAGAGATCAAACCCTACCGCCTGAACTACCGTTCCGTTCTAGAAACTGATGCTAACACACAGATAATATTTGCCAAGTTTGGCTCGCTTAGTGGCTTCATGAAAGCAATGTGATTTGAGTAACGACCTAAGCTATGAAGATTCTGTCTACTCCCCTTTATACCCATCCATGGCCATGAGCCTTCCCATTCCATAAAGGACATTCAATTAATCAATCAATCGCTGCAGCCAAGTGGCCAGGCACACAGTATACAGCTTTGAGATCGTTGACCCGAGGGCAACGGGGCGCCAGTTCGTGACGTCCTCCGGAGGTCCTTTCTTGTGGATCAAGATGGTCCCGGATACCTTCCACGTGGGGGCCCGTTCTTGTTCTTTCAGGCAGGTGTTGAACGCCGCTGTCAAGAAGGCCGCTTAAGGGTCTGTCATTTTCCAGCACTGGATATACGAAGGTTTTGACAGCGTCCAATCTCTGCCAAGGGGCGAGCATTGAGCTAAGCTGGCGGCGGCCGGTGTCGATGGCCTTGGCCGCGGTGGCTGTGTCGGGGAACGCGTTGACTCTCACAGGGCGGCCCAGGAACGTCTGCCTCTCCTGGATCATGGCGATCTTTCAGGACTTGCCTCGGTCCATCTTCTGCTGGAGATTTAGTAGGGAATTGGTACAATGTTGAAGCCAGGTATGCCAAGTACAGTAGCATTATGAATCATTTCAAGGAAGCATCTCTCAAGCAGAAATACAAAAAAATCTCTTTCGCCACGCTGGCTTAGAGTGTTTCGTACTTGAAGCAAGGCTTTTCTGGGTTTTCGCGTGTGCAGGGCACGACTCGTTTTCAATTTTGAACCCCGTGAAACACGGTAACTCGAACCACTTTTACAGGCTGATGTGTTCAAAACTATTTTGCCCCAGAAGGAGCGCAGCGGGGTTTGCGGAGTCTCTTCCAAGCGCACACTCCTCTAAGAGCCGGGCGCCAGGCCGGGGGACGCTTGTACCCATTTTTACCGGTGGGTGTACGGCGGAGAGTTTCGAACGAACCCGCCGCAGTCGAGACCGACGCCCTAACCACAAGGCTATGACTGCGGCTAATGAACCTCATGCCCTTTTTTGCTTGTTGTCCGCTACTACCTGCTTACGATATGATTGGCTCAGGCAATGACTTGCTTTGGTCTGTACGTCTAATTCTGGTTATTTGTCCACAACCGAATTTGCTTCGATGGCTGCGCCGCTATTATGTAATTACTATCGCCTATTTAGCATACCTTTATTTGCAGCTAGCATCAGTATACGTCTTCTAGTCACGCAATTAGGTCGACGACTAATCTCATCCACGAGTTCCTTCCTTACACCCTTAAGCTTAAGAGCTTTAGTGGTATGGGGAGCTTGCTATCTCGCAATCAAAGGGCCTGAGTTCGACTCCACTTACCCGTCCTAGATACCAATTTATTCTTCGATATTCTTAGTTCTAGTTCGCACGATTCTCCTCACTAAATATGACATCGTTTGGATGGGCATTTCCCTGTTCTGTTTTTAGGGTTTTCACGCGTTGACATCCAAATACCTTTCTTTTTGGAAGGAACCTTTGAAAAGGACATCGAACCTTCACCCGTTGAGCACGTCTTCTCAATCGTGGCATATGCCATAGACGAGTGTTCCCACAAGGCCATTAGTAGGCTGCTGAAGCGTCAGCACGAGCACTAGCGAATGGCATCTGCCGCCGCGACTAATTTTCTTGGGGTTAATTTTCGCACCCGCTTTTTCTTTTTGCTGGTAGGCTCCACCGCGTATGAATCTGTCGAAAAGTTATGCCGGTCACACCCAGAAATAGTGCCACTGGCCTCCCTCAGTTCCTCGCCAAGCCGTAGAAACGAAGCTGCTCGGATTTGCAGTTAAAGCATGAAATTTCTTCTTAGTGGTCTTGCGCGACGATAAGTCGCGGGGATTGAGACCGAGGGGAATTGACCTACGAGGTTCTATCTGGGAGACTGGACTTCGTTGTCCATTGTACAACCCGCTGGAAATGCTTTTTAGGCCAGCATTGACCGCCTTACATGCTCAGACTTCGTTTTCTTTTTAATTATTATCATTTTACTGTTTCCCAAAAAAACCTGGGAAAGCAGAAAAGAAAAATAACACTGGCTGTGAAACATCGACCGGTGGTCTTTGAGACGTAATCAGGATAAAAGCAGCTGCATCAGACTAAGAAAGGTGCGACTAAATGAAGTGTGGATATTACATTGCAGTGAATTGGAGGCGTTGCATAGTTTTATGAAAATAAAATTGCCGCCATCGTCGGGAAGAATGAGCTTTGAACGCTCATTACTTCAACGTAGCTGCTAAGAGTAGAAAAAAAAAGACAAGCACGATATTACGTTTCTTCCGCCCATCAGGCTCGTCATAGCGATTCCGGCTTCCGACAATGTTCTATTCAACTTTACTTGGGATAGGGGCACCTATACCAATTCGATGTATTATCTTTGGTTAAAGCTAGCAAGAGACCCACCGCTAGCTCGGTCGCTAAGGCTAACTTCGGGGTCCTCGGCACAGAATGATTGACAGCGCCGCTGCTAAATTTGGGTGGTTGTTGGCTCCGCCCATCCGTCAAACTCTCTCGAAGGGGATATACGGCTCTGCGCATTTCCTTCCCGCTATTCCGCTAATCCCGCAATCACCGCAAAGCCCTCTAAACTAAAGCTCTCTATTATCATTTTACTGTTCTCCAAAAAAAAGAAAAAGCCTGAGAAAGCAGAAGGAGCAAATAACACTGGCTGTGAAACATCGACCAGCAGTCTGTTGAGACGTAACGAGGATAAAAGCAGCTGCTTTGGACTAAGAAAGAAGCGACTGAATGAAGTGTAGATATTGCATTGCAGTAAATCGCAGGGGTTACATAGTTTGATGAAAATAAAATTGCCGCCACCGTCTCAAAGAAGGAGCTTTGAACGCTGATTACTTCAACGGAGCTGCCTAGAGTAGAATAAAAAAGATAAGCACGATATTACGTTTATTCCGCTCAGCAGGCTCGTCATGGCACTTCCGGCTAAGCCGCCAATGTTCCATTCTGCTTTTTTTTACAGTTCTGTGGTTAAGCGTCAGCGTTACGCATCGCTTCTCATTTCGGAATCAAATTGAAAACACATCGCAGCAAAGAGAAGCTTACCAGTCATATGAATTATATTTGTACGGTAGTAGCCACCACGATTATTTTTGTCGCCTTCACAAAATCTTCATACAACGAAGTTTTCAATGTCCAGCGGGTTGACGCATTGTGTCCCCACGGACGACATAATGCTCGCTGTCGTGCTCAATGAGCAAGGACGTGAACGTCGTAGCTGCAACAGACACCAAGCACAATGGCGACTGCACTGTCCTGATCGCGTCGAACAGCGTGGCATCGACCTTGGCGAAAGGGTGTTGCGTAAAAAGGGAGAGAGCATCATCAATTTGAGATCCATGCACTAATGATCTTATCAACCAGCTAGAAATGACTCAGAACAACGCAGCTCGCTTCATGTTCTCTATCACCGCACTGCCAGCGTATCCACGATGAAATCTAATCTCAACCTGCTAACTCTCGCAATTCGTCGAAAGCTCGCACGTATATGCCTCTTTCATAATATATTTTATCATGATGACCTACGCAATAAACTGCTCAATCCGCCTTCTTATATAATCTCGCATAGACCACATTCACAAAATGGGCATAACTGCATGCAATAGTAGAAGTTTGCTTGACTCATTCATACCCCGCACATCGAAAGAATGGAATCTCCTGCCCACTTCTATTGCAACCATCAGTAATTTTTCATTATTCCAGTCTGCGGTGCGCAATGTCGACCATGCAAATTTTCGTTATTACTGTATAACGTTTGCTTAAAGGGCCACTGTCCAGGGAAGGCCCTTTTAAGAAAAAGAGCCCAGTGTTTTGATCAGGTACCGGAGATAGTCTGTGCAAAATTCTACAGCGACACGCGCGCCGCAAAGCATCGAAAATACAATTCAAAGCTCCCTCATGCTCTCCTTTGAGAAGCCAGCTTTACCGCTTCCTGCGCTGGCCCGACGGGCCCCCGATAATGACGTACGTATCGGGAACGACGTCCATTGGTCCGTCTCGCTGACTGACGGGAGAAGGATGGGTGTCTACCGCTCGCAGCGCGCTTTTCCCTCGCCACGGCCAGACTGAATCCAGCGGCGCGCGCTCCCTCGACCGTTTTTTTTTTCGCGCTCGCGGAGAGCCACGCCCCAACTCCCGCCAAACGCGGAGGAGGAAGGGGAATTTGTATTGCGGAGGCTAGACGACCTCGGGCAGGAGAGTGAAAAACCTTTGCGAGGGAACGGAAGGAGAGAGGCAGGATAGAATCGGGTGATTGCGGTGGCTGTAACTGCGTTATTAGTTACTCTTTTCAAAAAACATTTTGCGGCCTTGCGTTCCAGGGGCGAAGTCTCACAGTCACCGGGGACGAAAATATTTTCGACCGGAGGGTGGACAGTGGGCCTTTAAGTTTTCTGTGTTTACCTCAGACTACCGTGAATTTAAACATTTTCGCGAAAATAGTGTTTACATATTGTTTAATAATACTTTGTAATATATTTTTTTGAGTCCGAAACAATACTTGTGCAATATTACGCAATTCTTAACTATGCTGACCTCTTAGATTACTTATATATTGCCTGTATACGTTTTATGCTGGGCATATTTTGCATTCTTGTCCTCCACCCACTCCTCTCTGTAATGCTCCTACCCTGAGGGTAACAATAAATAAATAAATTGTAAAGAGGAAGATGGGTTTCGGAGGCATGCGCACCGCGAACGCATGGCGCGAGATCGTGTTGTGGAAGAAACCTCGGACTAACGCTTCAGCGAGATCTTTCTCTCGGATACCCAGGCTAAGAAACCACGTTACAACTTGGTGCAGTGTGCTGATTTGACCCTTCATCTACCATCCTGGAGCTACGCAGTCGCACCATCGCACCAACAATGACAACCGATGTGAACCAGCCCTCTGCTTCTTCGCCAAACCCCGTCGTGTGCCCAGGAGCGCTCCGACAGTGGGACCCGGCCGTATTCAGCGTTACTGATGATCACGAGGTGGAGGATTTTCTTGCCTCTTACGAGCGGGTAAGCGGCCACAACCGTTGGGACGAAGCCCTGAAGCTCAACAACGTCGTATTCTACCTGACGGACGTTGCCAGTCTGTGGTGCCACAACTACGAAGCAGAGTTCACCATCTTTGGCCGCCCTGCTGTCCGAAAGCTGCGCGCCGTACAGCGCCTGAAATCTAGCCGCCAGCAACACGGTGATTCCTTCACCAGCTATACAGAAGATGTGAGTCTGTGCACACGTATCGACTCGTCCATGCCGGAAACTACTCGTATCGGGCATATTTTAAACGGCATCGAAGCAGACGCCTTTCATATGCTTGTCGCTCGCAACCACAACACCGTTGCCCAAGTCTTCACGCTTTGTCAGACATACGATGAGCTCCGCAAGCAGCGCATTCCAGCCCCACCACCATCCATACAGCCCGATTCACTATTAAGCTTGACTGTGTCGGCGACCAGCAGCTCGCTGCTCGACCAGATCAAGGACTTTGTGGGCGAGGAGGCCGCCCGAGAATTATTCTTTCTGCAAAGCGTTCAGGGCCCTCCTTCTAACCTAGCCCCAAGCATTCAAGCTGTGATTCTGGATCAAGTGGCTGAGGCACTACCAATCACTCCTCAGCAAGTTCCAGTCGCAGTGACCACTACGTACGCCGACATCCTCAGACGCCCCAGCACCGAATCGCACATCTCATTCCGCCCTTCTCTTCTCGCTCGCCCTCCACCGCTGCCAGCCCCTTTCAATCCTCCACGGCCGACTTCTATTTGTTCGAACCCTTGGCGTACTCGGGACAATCTACCAATTTGTTACGCGTGTGGTGCTTCTGGACACATTATGCGTTACTGTCGTCGCCGCGTCGTCCCGCCTACAGATTATTCACGACCATACGCTTACGGGCCTGCTGAATATACGCCACGTCCCTCTTCTGCCGACCTTGATTCCGCTACCGATCGACCACCTGCTCGCTGCCGCTCTCCATCACAGAGGCGCTCGATTTCACCGATGCGTCGCTGCACCAACAAGCCTCGGGAAAACTAATTAGCGCAGTTCCCGAGGCAAGAACTGCGAGTGCGTCGAACAATATAAGACCTCATTTCGTCCCTGCGAATGTGATTGAAGTTGTTGTGGAGGGTGTGACTGCCTTAGCCCTTGTGGATACTGGCGCTGCTGTGTCTGTGATGAGCCAAAAACTGCCGCAGGCTACGAAAAGGGACGACGCCTTTATCTGACCTTTCGCTTCACACCGCTAATGCGCAGCGTGTCTTGCCTTTGGCGGCTTGCACAGCCAGGGTTTTCATACAAAGCTTCCTATAACCATAGAATTTGTCGTTCTGTCGTCATGCTCACATGACCTTACTTTAGGGTGGGACTTTCTCCGCGACCATTACGCCATTATGAACTGTGCTCGCGCCGAAATCGAACTTCTCCCATCCAACGCCCCTTCGGATATCGATTTGTTCCCTGCGCCCAGCAAGCTGGCTGTGACTGCCGACATCGAGGTCCCTCCGCGCTCATCTATTACCATTCCTGTTTCCTGCCTCTCCGCACCTGACGGCTCCGTCATATTCTCCCCTTCCGAGAGCTTCGCATCTCGCCACGCCCTGCTTCTATCCTATGCTATGCTCAGTGTCCAAGACGGCTGCCGCCTAATTCAGTTTTCCAACGCTTTGCTGAGATCCTGCTCTTTCCTCCGTGGTGAGTGCCTTGGTATTGTACAGCTCATCGATGGCGTGATCATCCCGGATATTTGCACTGATTCCTCTCTTCCTGTCGTCTCACTAGCTTTACCTGAGCCTACTTCTTTCGATGCACCCGTAGTTTTTGTTGCTTCTGTTGACGCTAGCCTCGCGCCACAACAGCACTTCCAACTTCTTCACTTACTGGAGAAGTATCGCTCTTCGTTCGATATTTCAAAAAGCCACCTCGGCCGCACGACTACCGTCACCCACGAGATTGATACCGGTACCCACAAGTCGCTACGCCAGCGCCCATACCGTGTCTCGGCAGCTGAACGACAGATTATTGAAGACCAAGTCGACGACATGCTTCAGCCGTCTAGTAGTCCGTGGGCCTCGCTTGCCGTCCTTGTCAAGAAAAAAAATGGCACTACACGGTTTTGCGTCGATTATCGGTGCCTTAACATCACACGCGAAGCAGTCTATCCATTGCCTCGAATTGATGACGCCATAGACTGTTTACAAGGAGCTGAATTCTTTTCGTCGTTAGACCTACGATCAGGATATTGGCAAGTACCTCTAGCGAATACCGCACGCGCCAAGACTGCTTTCGTAACACCTGATGGCCTATACGAATTTAACGTCATGCCCTTCGGACTTTGTAACGCGCCGGCCACTTTTGAGCGCATGATGGATTCGATACTCAATGGCCTAAAGTGGAAAACTTGTCTGTGCTATTTAGATGAGTAGTCTCCTCTTCTGATTTTGAGCGCCACCTTCTCCGTTTGGAGTGCGTGTTCAACTGCTCGACCCAAGCTGGGTTCCAACTTGACCTAAAAAAGTGTCGCTTTGGCGCTCGTGAACTCACGATTTTAGGCCACGTAGTTTCCAAAGATAGCGTACTTCCTGAAACTTCAAAGCTTCGCGCCGTTGCTGAGTACCCGAAGCCCTCCACTATGAAGGAGCTCCGGAGCTTTATCGGCCTATGCTCTTATTTCCGACGTTTTGTCCGAAATTTCGCCACTATTATCGCTCCTCTGACGAACCTCCTGCGCGGCGACAACGACCTGACCGGTTGGTCGAACGGCTGTGACATCGCCTTCACAACACTGCGCCGTTTCCTAATCTCTACTCCCATTTTACGGCACTTTGATCCAACTGCTCCGAGTGAAATTAATACCGATGACAGTGGCGTTGGCCTCGGCGCTGGTCTTGCGCAACGAAAACCCGGTTTCGAAGAATACGTCGTTGCCTACGCACCCAGAGCCACACCAGTGTGTCCGGGAGATATGGCGAAGCTTCGCCGGTATCACGGAGGTATTTTTGTTGCCACTGATTTTCTGTTGTGAGAGAGCGGGCGAGCTGACGGCATTCTTCTGCGTACGTGGCGGCATCGGATAGCGGGGAAGATTCGGAAACGTCAGGGCGGTAGGGAAAAAGTGTGTCCATAGTACAGGGTGGCTCGCGCCCGTAAAGGAGAAAGAATGGAGAGAATCCAGTAGTGGCCTGTGTCGCGGTGTTATATGCGTAAGTAACAAACGGTAGAACTTGGTCCCAATTGGAATGGTCGGTGTTCACGTACATAGCCAGCATGTCACCGAGAGTGCGGTTAAAACGTTCTGTCAGTCCATTCGTCTGAGGGTGGTACGAGGTAGCGGTGCGGTGTATGATGCGGCATTCTTTCAGGAGAGCCTCAAGAGCGTCTGATAAGAAAACGCGTCCGCGGTCACTGAGCAGTTCGCGAGCGGCACCATGGCGAAGAACCAGGTTTTTCAGAATAAAGACAGCCACGTCGCGTGCGGAAGCAGAGGGCAATGATGATGTCTCAGTGTAGCGGGTTAGATGATCCACTGCCACGATAATCCAGCGGTTGCCAGCTGAAGTTGTAGGAAGGGGACCGTATAGATCTATGCCGACACGATCAAACGGACGGGCAGGACAGGGCAACGGCTGCAACGAAGCAGAGGACTTGAGAGGAGTTTTTCGGCGTTGGCAAGACTGGCAGGAGCGGACAAAATGGCGGACAAAGCGGTACATTCCACGCCAGAAGAAGCGTAGACGCAAGCGCGTGTAGGTTTTCAACACTCCGCCGTGGGCGCACTGGGGATCAGTATGGAAAGCAGCACAAATTTCGGCGCGGAGATGACGGGGGATTACTAAAAGCCACTTCCTTCCGTCGTGAAGATAATTGCGGCGATAGAGCAGCCCGTCACGAATTGAAAAATGGTGAGCTTGGCGGGCAAGCGCCCGAGACAGACGACCTGGAGAGTGACTTGAAAGAAAGTCCAGAAGTGTAGATATCCACGGGTCGCGCCGCTGTTCCGTGGCCATGTCAATAGTGGCAAGCGAAGACAAATCGTAGGCGCAGATCTCATCAGGCAACGAAGAGGGAGGCAGCGGTGAGCGCGAAAGAGCGTCCGCGTCAGTATGCTTG
The DNA here is from genome assembly GCF_055883805.1 of Amblyomma maculatum. Taxonomy (NCBI): domain Eukaryota; kingdom Metazoa; phylum Arthropoda; class Arachnida; order Ixodida; family Ixodidae; genus Amblyomma; species Amblyomma maculatum. The sequence continues at coordinate 151,190,841 of NC_139349.1, forward strand.
AGGCCTGAGCGATATATGACACGAATGTCATACTCTTGGAGGCGAAGAGCCCAGCGAGCAAGGCGGCCGGACGGGTCCTTGAGGGACGCCAGCCAGCACAGAGCGTGATGATCAGTGACCACATAAAATGGTCGGCCATAGACATACGGACGGAATTTGCCGATGGCCCAAATAATGGCCAAGCATTCTCTTTCCGTAACAGAATAATTGGACTCTGCCTTGGTCAAGGTGCGGCTTGCGTACGCCACCACATAGTCTCGGATACCAGGTTTGCGTTGGGTGAGAACGGCGCCTATCCCAATACCGCTAGCGTCAGTGTGAATCTCAGTTGGCGCATTCGGGTCGAAGTGGCGGAGGATGGGAGGCGAAACCAAAAGACGGCGTAAAGTGTTGAAGGCGTCATCACAAGCAGGTGTCCATGCGGAGAGGTCGGAGCTACCGGAGAGGAGCTGGATGAGAGGAGCAATAATAGAGGCGAAATTTAAGATGAAGCGGCGAAAGTAGGAGCATAGGCCAATGAAACTTCGTAGCTGCTTCAGTGATTTTGGGCGTGGGAATTCGGCAACTGCACGAAGTTTGGTGGGATCGGGAAGAATGCCATCCTTAGAAACGACATGACCTAGAATTGTTAGTCGGCGAGCAGCAAAGCGGCACTTCTTCAGATTCAGTTGGAGGCCGGCGGTAGCGAGACAAGTGAGAACGTCCTTCAGTCGGAGCAGGTGGGATTGAAAATCGGTAGAAAAGACTACGATATCATCGAGATAGCAAAGACAGGTTCGCCACTTGAATCCACGAAGCACAGTGTCCATGAGGCGTTCAAATGTGGCCGGGGCGTTGCAAAGCCCAAAGGGCATGACGTTGAATTCATATAATCCATCTGGTGTGATGAAGGCAGTTTTAGAGCGGTCAGCGTCAGCCATTGGCACCTGCCAGTAGCCAGATCGTAAATCCAACGAGGAGAAAAACTCGGCGCCCTGCAAGCAGTCTAGTGCGTCATCGATGCGTGGCGGAGGATAGACGTCATTGCGCGTGATCTTGTTGAGCCGGCGGTAGTCGACACAAAACCGGAAGGAGCCATCTTTCTTAGGTACCAACACAACTGGAGACGCCCAGGGACTGTGGGATGGCCGAATGACACCCCGACGGAGCATGTCGTCCACATGATCAGCAATTACTTGGCGCTCCGAAGCCGACACGCGATAGGGGCGCTGGCGCAAAGGTGCAGTTTTACCGGTGTCGATGGTGTGCTCTACGACAGACGTGCGGCCCAAGTCAGTTTGAGGAAAGTCGAATGAAGAAGCGAAGTTCTGCAAGAGCGCGACAAGTTGATCACGTTGCGCAAGTGGAAGATCAGCATCAATAGCATGTTGGAAAACGTCGGAGGGCGTCGAAGCGGTCGCAACATCGCAAGAGCACAGACTAACGTCGAAGGAGGGGGTTGAGTCAGCAAGAGTGGTGATATGACTGGGATCAAGCTCTTCAAGACGTCCAATGCATTCGCCACGGAGCAGGACTGCTGGGCAAGAAAATGGGTTCGAGGCGTAAAGTGCACTCTTGCCGTCTTGAATTTCGAGAACAGCGAACGGAAAAAGGAGGCAGGGATGACGGGAGGTGGCTTCGGAAGGTGTAAAAATCGCAGTCAAAGGAGTTACCCACTCACAAGACAGTGGTACGAGGGCAGCAGAGAACGGAGGAATGTCGGTGTCATGGGCGACGAGAAGTTTTGCAGTGCGGGGAGGGGTATCACAGAAGGGGGCATCACAGAGGGGGGCGAAGGCAATTTGTGCACGAGCACAGTCAATAACGGCTTGATGAGTCGATAGAAAATCGTATCCGAGGATGATATCATGCGAGCAGTTCGGCAGAACAATAAACTCGATGGGGTACAAGACGTCTTGAATGAGCACACGGGCTGTGCAAGATGCGGAGGGGTGAATGTGCTGTGATGAGGCGGTGCGGAGCGAAAAGTCGGAAATCGGAGTGGTCACTTTGCGAATTCGACGGCAGAGCGCTTCACTGATGACGGAGACGGCTGCACCGGTATCGACGAGAGCGAGAACTGTGGCGCCTTCTACAGAAACTTTGATAACATTAGCGGGACGGCATGGAGGACTTGAGGAATTCGAAACAAGCGCAGTTCTTGCCCCCGGAACTGCGACTGTTAGTTTCCCTCAACGGTGCTGGTAGAACGTCGCAGCATTGGAGAAAGCGATCGGCGCCGAGGAGAATGTGATCGACGAGTGGTATAGGTTTGGCGATCTTGTGGGACAAATTGAGAACCGGGCGAAATCATTTGCGAGCGTGAGTCGGTATCGTACGGGTAAAATCGAATGTCAGGCTGTGAAGGTTGGAGGCGCTGGCGACAAAGGCGCGCAACATGGCCCGGCCGACCGCAGGCATAGCAAATCGGAAGGTTGTCCGTAGTACGCCAAGGTTTCATAGGATGTGGGCGGAACCTTGAGGGTGGGGCTTGAAACGAAGGCTCAGCATGCGGCGGTGAACGGTAGGCAGGGACCTGCACATAGGAGCCAGACGTGGGCGAAGGTGGTGGCCTAGCCGTTACTTGGGCATACGTGAGAGGTGCCGTCACAGGCGGCACCACGGGGTTGGACGGCAAGGCATCAGCGACGTGTTCTTGCACGACACGGCGTATAGCAGGGGCCAAAGATGGAGCCAGTTCAGGAACGAGGCGGCCCGAGTCTTGAAAATGGGGAAGGAGTGAGATTTGACGTGCGACCTCTTCACGAATAAAATCTTTGATCTTTTGATTCAGCGGGCTCCCTTCAGAAGTTGGCGAACCACCCAGGGCTAATGCGGATACGCCTTCGTCGCACACACTGGAGCGGCGCCTAGAAGCGCGCCGCTTGCGGAGCTCGTCGTAGCTCTGGCAAAGCTTCACGAGTTCACTAACGCTGGTGGGATCTTTCGCTACCAGCATCTGGAAGGCGTCCTCAGAAATGCCCTCGAGGATGTAGCGGATTTTGTTTGCTTCCGGCATGGCCGGGTCGACTCGTTTGCAGAGATCAACGACGTCTTCTATGTAGCTGGTAAAGGTCTCATCAGCGCGCTGAACACGATCGTGTAAACGTTGTTCGGCACGAAGCTTACGCACTGCCGGGCGGCCGAACACTTCCGCGAAATTCTTTTTAAATGTCGACCAAGATGACAGGTCAGCCTCATGGTTGCGAAACCAGAGGTTCGCCACGTCCGTCAGATAGAATATGACGTTACTGAGCTTGTATGAGTCATCCCACTTGTTGTAGGTGCTTACTCTTTCATAGGATGACAGCCAGTCGTCGACATCTTGATCGGCCGTGCCGCTGAACAGGCAAGGGTCACGCTGGCGCACGACGCCAGCACACATGATCGTGGGTGGAACGGCCGGCAGCGTCGAAGTGTCTTGCATGGCGGTCGTAGAGGGTAGTGTACGGCTTCGCAGTTCCAGTTTGGGTGGGATCGTTTCCGGCACCTCCGCCAATTGCAATAGGGCGTTTATTGACGCTCAGATGGAGAGCTGTGAGGACAGGACCTTGCAACGGCGAGCCCAGCGTACTTCTTCGTCTTCGTCGCACAACGCACAGGTGCATGTCGATGGCGATGACTATCACAGTACATTTTGAAAAATGGTGAGCTTGGCGGGCAAGCGCCCGAGACAGACGACCTGGAGAGTGACTTGAAAGAAAGTCCAGAAGTGTAGATATCCACGGGTCGCGCCGCTGTACCGTGGCCATGTCCCGGCAAAACCCGGTTTCGAAGAATACGTCGTTGCCTACGCGAGCCGTTCGTTGACGAAAGCGGAATCGAATTACTCCGTCACAGAAAGAGAATGTCTAGCCATCATATATGCGATCTCCAAGTTTCACCCTTACGTGTACGGCCGCCCTTTCGACATCGTCACGGACACCATTCCTTCTGTTGGTTGTCCTCCTTGAAAGACCCTACAGGCCGGCTAGCCCGATGGGCCCTCCGTCTCCAAAAGTATCTTGTTCTCGAGTCGAGCCTGTAGTATCATGCGTACTCTTTACATGACAGCCACTGTCGCAATAATGTAACAACAGAATAGGTAAAACACGGGAATTACTGTCGCATGCAGCAGCATGTTTAGAAGCATGAATCCAGTTTAGGATAGTGGAGATAGGATTTTGACAAAAGATGTTACGGAAGCACAAGGTAGAAAATGGGTTTATTTCACACCAGTTAATTCTTGAAATACGACACTTCAAATCGAGTATAACTCATAACAACATTCACAGTATTTATACAGCATTTATACAACACCACTTATCTAACTGCTCTTCATTTATACAATTAAAACCAATATCAATTGGGCTATTTACAAGCAGGGCATAATATTTATAGAATAAATGTGCATGCATATTTTTCACTCACCCCCCTCCCTCCTCTCACACACACACACACACACACACACACACACACACACACACACACACACACACACACACACACACACACACACACACACACACACACACACACACACACACACACACACACACACACACACACACACACACACACACACACACACACACACACACACACACACACACACACACACACACACACACACACACACACACACACACACACACACGCACGCACGCACGCACACACACACACACACACACACACGCATACACACACACATTTGGAAGAAATGCTTATATGACAATTCAGTAATGCGCCTCTAACATATCTACTCTCAAGAGGAATTTGAGAGATGTTGTTTTGTGTTGGTTTCTTTTGGCGCATAAGCAACTAAGGCTATCATGCGCCAAGAGCAAGGTTATTTTTTGTGTGTGAAACAAAGGGGGAAAACGCGTGTGTTCTAACTAGAGTTTGTTTAGAAGGTATTTATGAAATGTGGTTGTGCTGGCTCTTATGGCGCATACGCTGCTAATGCAATGATGTGGATAGCATGAGGTTTTAATTTGTTTACTGATGCACACTTCATTTATTCTATAGTTTGCATAAGACATTTGCTTCTTTTAGAAAACTGAAAACGCAAGATAAATCTACATGTCCATCTTCACCTAAAATCAGTTTTGAGTGAAAAGAAATGTGTTGTTTGTAAAATGGGGTAAAATATTTTTTCTTGGTGTTTCAAGACCTGTGCATGATAATAAGACGTGGTTAATAGTTAGTTGTTCTCCACATTTTTCGCATTGAGGTTTGTCTGTTTTTGTCAGCAGAAAATTGTGTGTCAGGTGTGTGTGTCCAATGCGGAGGATGTCATAGTATTACTTCTATGAAACGTTCCTGATGCCGGCACGACATCCAATCTCCCAAAATGGGCTTTACTAGGTTTAGTTTGTTATCCACTCTACTATTGCAGGAGGACTGCCATTTGTCTTTTAGTTTGTGGTGTGCAAGTTTCATACAGTCTTGGTAAGGCATGTTTATACTCTTTATTGGCTTGTCACGGGCTTTAGCAGCACGTGTGTCTGCTCTCTCGTTGCCCTTAATGCCCATGTGACTCGGGACCCAACACAATTTTATGTTATATCCTCGAGCAATGGCTGTTGTTATACTGTGTATTATGTCTCCGAGTAAAGGAGCGGCTGCATTTCTTGGATTTAGAGCTGTGAGGACGGCTAGGGAGTCTGTGTAAATAATGCTGTTTGTGACATTCTCTTTCATTATTTTCTCTACGGCAACATAAATGGCGTGGGATTCAGCAGTGAAAATAGATGCGCAGTATTTAAGTCTTATTATTTCCTCGGAATCTCCTCGCACGACTGCACTTCCCGTGTACACAGCTGTTTTCGATCCATCGGTATAGAACTCTGTGAAGCTTCTGTATGTTTCCTGAAGATTAAGGAATTCCTGAATAATGTGCTCCTGTGGGGTTTTAGTCTTTGGAAACTTTGTGAGAGTGAGATCACAGATTGTGGGAAGACTGTACCATGGCGGTAGAGGGCTGCTGTTTTTAGCGATATCAGGTAATGTGTCCAGAATATGGAGTTCGCAACATATCTCTTCAAACCGCATTATCAATGGCCTCGTTGACTGAGGCCTATTTGTGAAAATGACTCTGGAGGGACAAGCTGTGACTATTGAATAGCACAAGTGTTTTATCTGTGACTTTATTCTGAGGACATATGCACATGTAAGTAAAGCTCGTCTATCTTGCAGTGAAGGTTCGTTAGTTTTAACATAGAGACTATGCACAGGAGACGTTCTGTATTCACCACAATCAAGGCGGAGGCCTAAGTTATGCACTGGATCTAATTTCTTTAAATATGATTGCCTAGGTGGTCCATAAACTATGCTTCCATAGTCCAAGGAGGAGCGCACAACAGAGCGATATATATGCAAAAGGCATGCCCTATCAGATCCCCAATGTTTGCGTTAAAGGACTTTTAGGATGTTTAGGGATTTGGAGGCTTTCTTCTTTAGTGCTTGTATGTGAGGGAGAAAATTGAGTTTTTTGTCAAAAGTAATTCCCAAGAATTTATGGTTATTGTTTATGGGCAATTTGATTTAATTTAGGTGTAAGGTAGGATTGGGCTGTATGCCTCGTTTGAGCGAGAACATAACTGCCACTGTCTTCTGGCCCATTTTGTTAGCATATTTATTGTTAATTGGATCTGTCTCTCACATGTGGACATGTTGCATGATGTGTAGGCTATTTGAAGGTCGTCCACATGGAGTGTATACATTATGGAATTTGGTATTACTTTACTAATCGCATTCATTTTTACAACGAAAAGTGTGGTGCTTAAAATGCACCCTTGGGGCACACCATTCTCCTGCAGAAAGGTTCTTGATAAAGTGGTCCCAAGACGTACTTGAAACGACCGATGTGACAAAAAGTCACTAAAAACCTTTAGCATTCTGCCACATATGCCTAAATCTGCTAGATCGCGCAATACTCCATACCTCCAAGTTGTATCATATGCTTTCTCAAGGTCAAAGAAAACGGCAAGGCAATGCTGTCGGTGTATAAAAGCCTCTCTGGTAGTGTTTTCAAGACGCACGAGATGGTCAGTTGTTGAGCATCCTTTTTTAAAACCCCACTGATGAATGTTTAAAAGTTGATGAGATTCTAAAACAAAAGTTATTCTGATGTTTAAAACACTTTCAGATGATTTTGCTAAACAGCTGGTGAGAGCAATGGGCCTATAACTACCAGGAGATGTCGGCTCCTTTCCGAGTTTTAAAAATGGTACGACAACAGCTTTTTTCCACGCCTCTGGCAATTTTCCTAGGACCCATATTTTGTTAAAAAAATTTTAATAGTGCCTCTATGGCAGGTTCGAATAAGTGGGCGAGCATTTTGTAGTGAATTTGGTCAGGACCAGGTGCAGTTTGTTTACCGGCAGCTAGGACATTTTTTATTTCTTGTAGTGTAATTAAGCTATTATAGGGCTCTTTTTTACCACTACTTTTGGGAACTTTTTGTTTCTTTGCTGTGTTTTTGTGTTTTAGGAATGTTTGAGTGTAGTGTGCTGAACTGGAAACTTCAGAAAAGTATTCACCTAAAATGTCGGCCTGTTCTTGTATAGCTGTGTGTATTCCGGGAAGGGGAATGGTAAATGGAGAGTAGCTGCCATTTAGCTTTCTAGACTGTTCCCACATTTGTTTTGATGTTGTTGAGCTGTTTATAGAAGTTACATAGTTCTGCCAGGACGCTTTTTCGGCGCGGCGGCGGATGTACCTGGCTTTTGCTCTTGCTTTTTAAACTTGATGAAATTGTCCTGTGTTGGGTAGCTGCGAAATATTCCCCATGCTTTGTTTTGTTCTTTTTTTGCTTGTTTACATTCTTTTGAATACCAGGTTTTGTGATTTTGTTTCAGCACTCCTGAGGACTGAGGAATTGCTATATGTGCTGCAGTAAGGATACAATTTGTGTAAGCATCATTTAGTTCACCTATATTATATTTATCTGGAGTAATTGTTTCTAGGCTGGCCTTCTTTCGGAACAGTGCTCAATCGGCTAAATGCAGCTTCCAGCGTCGCGGCTTGGATGGGATGATTTGTGGTGAAGATGTTAAGCTGATTAGTATAGGTAAGTGATCATTTCCGTATGGATTATCTAAAACGTCCCATTTAAAATCTGTAAAAACTGATGGTGAGCTGAGAGATAAATCAATACAGCTCATTTTTCTGAACTAGATGAACAGTAGGTTGGCTTCCCGGTGTTAAGTAGACAGATAATATTACATAGTATAGAATCCTTGATGATTTCGCCTCTCGTATCTGTTTTTCTACTGCCCCAAAGGATGGAATGTGCATTAAAATCTTCTACTATTAAAAATGGCTCTGGAAGCTGCTTTAAAAGATCTTCTAATTCATAACTACTAAATTTAAGGTATGGTTCTAAGTATATGCAGCACACAGTTATAGTTTTAAAAGCCTGTAAGAGAACCGCTATAGCTTCAAACTTAGTTTTTAGTTTGTGTCCTTGAACTGCTACTCCATTTTTTACTATGATGGCAACGCCACCTGAGAGCCTGAGAGCTTGTTCTCGGTCGCGACGGAAGACTGTATAGTTTTTGAGTACGTTCTTATGTTTGGGACCTAAATTTGTCTCTTGCAAGTACAGGGCTAATGGTGAGTGAGTGGTCAATAAGCGTTGTATGTCATTCATATTAGTTAAACGCCCTCTGCAGTTCCATTGTAAAAAAGCCATTTTGTATTAAATGAGTAGAGAAAGCTTTGTTTTCAGGCCCTCTGATTCGGGGCCTTTCTCGTTTTTGTCGATCCAAGGAGCTGCGCCGTCCGTCTGACGTCTACGGCACAGGACTGTCTTGGCTTGTGTCCATCGCGTCTTCTGACACGCTGGACGCCCGTGCGGACCGCACAGGAGTGTTTGTATTTCCCCTCACCGCGTGGTGAGAGACCTTGAGGCCGGCTGACCTGGGGGTCTGTGCAGCCTGTTTTTCTGGTGGCGGCGCAGCGCTGGCCGCAGCCACCAAGGGCACGGATGGCCCTGCTCCCGGTTCACTGTGTGAAACCTGGGCAGGTGCCAGAGTCTGTTGTGGCTCAGTGCCCTGTTGTGCCACAACAGAATAGGCAGGTTGTTTTGGCTGAACAAGATTTCGTGCTTCCCGGAAAGTTACGTTTTCTTTGACCTTGATGGTAATGATTTCCTTTTCTTGTTTCCATATTGGGAATGTGCGTGAATAGGCAGGATGACTACCCTCACAGTTGGCACACAAATGTGGCTGAACCTCATATTTCTGGGAATCGTGTTCATGGGAAGCACATTTTGCACATCTCGGCTGGCCGCGGCAGGTCTGGCAGCCGTGACCATAGCGTTGGCACTTGAAACAGCGGCGAGGATTTGGAATATATTTCCTGAGTGGAAGTTTCACATAGCCTATTTCGACTGATTCGGGGAGGTTACTTTGTGCAAATGTCAGGACAAGGTGCTTGGTCGGAATCTCTTTGTCATGACGCCTCATTTTTATTCTATAAACATCTGTTACGTTTTGGTCTCTGAGGCGTTCTAGAAGTTCTTCTTCGGTTAGGGATCTGAGGTCATCGTCAGAGATAACTCTTCGGACAGTGTTCAGAGAACGGTGTGGACAGATAGTCACTGTGATTTCTCCAAAAGACTTTAATGTGGGCAGTTTTTCATGTTGATGATTATAGAAGATTTCCAACCGAAGGTCTCCGTTCGGAAGTTTCTTCACGTTGTAACCCTGACCTATTTCTTCTGTCAGTGTCTTGGTCACTATGAAAGGTGAGATTTGTCTAGCCGTTTTCTAGGCGTTGTCACTGTGTACTGTATGAAATCGTGGGAACCTGTTTGTGTTTTTCAGGAAGAATTTAGAGGTTTCGTCGATATGACCCCTTTTTCGGGATCGATCATGTGAGAGTAAAGAAGCCATAAAATAATGTTGATGTTCGGCCAGGGTGGCGGCCGCCCACCACCGAGCCCAACAAGGGGACGGGACAGGAGCTTCCGAGAAAGTCCAGCCCACGCCAGCCTTACACCCTGACTATAACCAAATATGGCGTAACAAAGGGTGGTTAGCCACACAAGGTTAACCCTTGCCGCCTGGAAAATGAAAAAAACCAAGAAACGAGGAGGAAACAGGACAGTTGTAAGCAAGAGGACAGGAAAGCAAAAGATGGAGGGGAGGACAGGAAAAGGCGACTGCCGATTTCCCACGGTCGGGTCAGGCCGGAGGTGCCGTCTATGGGAAGCGTGGGCCAAAGTGGTGTGTTGCCTCCGCCGAGGGGCCTTAAAGGTCCAAACACTCGGCATCGGCTCAACCACCAGGATCCCCTTTTCCCCAGACACGACGATGCCACGCACGGCTAAACGTGGGTGCTCGGGGTCCGTGGTGTCGCACAAAACACACAAATATCTGCTTTAACAGGTGCCCCGCGGGGAATTTGAAAGAATATTACCATATCGTTTTCAAGTCCTTATATATTTACGGGGCACAATATTACGAGTGAATAAAGTGAAAAGCACATTTTTAGAAAGCTATTTATATTGTAAGGTAACGCGATGGTCGGACTTAGGGGATCAGGTTTTATCGCAGACCTGAAGCCTTGGTCCCACACTGCAGCTAACCACAGTCCGCGATGACGATGGGAACCTACAAGAGGGAGCAGGATGAAGATGAAACAGCACGTTCAGCCGTGTGGAAGATGAAGCGCCACGCAGTGCTCACACTATTTCGCCCGCGCAGTTGAAGCGGCCAGCCTGGCCGCCATTAGTCCACAGGATTGCGCCGAATAAAAGGCTTCGTGCGTGAAATGTGGACAACTTCAGTGCCACGGTCACGACTGTCCGGAGGAGGGTAAACAGGGGAGACGCGATAGTTGACCGGGGAGGTTTTTGCAAGAACTGTGTAAGGACCAATGTAACGGTGCTGGAACTTGTCACAAAGGCCAGGAGTGTGTAATGGGGTCCAAAGTAACAGCTAGTCGCCGGGACGGAACGAAACTTGGCGATGGGTTGCATCATAGTGGCACTTGCGGTCTTCGTGGCTAGCTTCCGTGTTGACGCGAGCAAGCCGGCGAGATTTAGCCACTCGGGAAAGGAACTGGTCATGAAGAGAGGATGAGGGACTGACATGTGTAGAAAGGAAAGAGGCATCAAGAAAGGTAGCGGGAGAACGGCCGTAAACGAGGAAAAACGGGGTGTAACCTGTGGTCCTCTGTACAGCCGCATTGTAGGCGAACGTAACAAAAGGAAGTATTGCGTCCCAGTTTCGGTGGTCCTTGTGGACGTACATAGACAACATGTCAGAAAGCGTGCGGTGGAACCACTCAGTCAACCCATTGGTCTGCGGGTGATAGCTAGAGGTGAATTTGTGATCTGTGGTTGAGGCCTCAAGAACTTCGGCTACAATCGTCGACAGAAATGTCCGACCACGATCGCTGAAAGGCACTTGAGGGGCCCCATGGCGCAGTACGAGCGATTCCCAAAAGAAGGCCGCGACCTCATGCGCTGAGCCATTAGGCAGGGCAGCGGTCTCAGCGTAGCGTTTTAGGTGGTCGACGGCAGTGACGATCCAGCGATTACCTCGTGCGGACAAGGGAAGTGGCCCGTATAAGTCTATGCCAACAACGGCGAAAGGAGTAGCAGGTCAAGGTAGCGGCTTTAGTAGGTCCGCAGGAGGAGAAGTCGGCCGTTTGCGGCGCTGGCATGGCAGACAAGAGGCGACGTATTTTGCCACGCTTGAGGCGAGGACTGGCCAGAAGAAACGGATTTTCACGCGGTGGTAAGTTTTATGAACTCCTAAGTGACCGGCTGTAGCGTCATCGTTGAAAGCCGCCAGGTTACGGGTGCGAAGCGCTCTGGGAATAACGGAGACCCAACGGGTGCCTTCAGAGCAATAAATATAACGGGAGAGCACGCCGTTGTCAAGTTTGAACTTTTGGAGTTGCCTGCGCATCCTAGCGGTAGGAGGATGAAAAGCAGCGGTGAGAAAATCGATTAGGGAAGGACAGTAGGGATCTGCTTTCTGGTGTGAAATAATGGCGTAGCGATCTGGAGCAGCGGCAGGAGTAGCACATGTGATGTTTGGAGCTCTGGACAACATTGGGACGTCGAGGGTGCACGCAGGAAGGCGCGAAGAAGCACTAGGTGGGGATTCTGGGAGCGGGCAACGGGAAAAAGCATCGGCACCTCGATGTTTGCGACCCGATTTGTATATGACATCAAAGTGGTATTCCTGCAAATGCAGAATCCAACGGCCAAGGCGTCCAGTCAAATTTTTGAGGGTAGATAACCAACACAGAGCGCGGTGATCGGTAACGATCGTGAAATGGCGGCCGTAGAGGTAGGTGCGGAATTTCTGAACGGCCCAAACGACGGCGAGGCACTCTCGCTCAGTGATGATGTAGTTGCGTTCCGCTGGTGTTAGAGTTCGACTGGCAAACGCAATTACCTTTTCCCGAGAAGCGGTATCACGTTGCAGAAGTACGGCGCCAATACCGAGGCTGCTGGCATCGGTGTGGAGTATGGTAGCAGCAGTGTCATCAAAGTGAGCGAGAACAGGCTGGAGAAATATTCGGCGCCCTGAAGACAGTCGAGGAAGTCGTCAATTCGTGGCATAGGGTAAACATCTTTGCGAGTGACTTTTAGTGCGCGGTAATCAACGAAAAAACGCACGGAGCCATCCTTCTTTTGGCCAAGATGACCGGAGATGACCAGAGGCTAGCTGAGGGCCGAATAATGTCTCGTCGGAGCATATCATTCACATTATCGTCTATGATTTTACGTTCTGATAAGGGAACACGGTAAGGGCGGCGGCTAACAATAGAAGTGCCTTCTGTAATAATGCGGTGCTGTGCAGAAGAGGTTCAGCCCAAGGTTGGAGAAGTGACATCAAAGGAGGCTTGGTGTTTTCGAAGTAATTCCTGTGAAGCTTGGCGATGAGTCACAGGAAGGTCAGGATTGATGGTGTCAAAGAGAACACAGAGAGAAGCATCGGAAGAAGCTGCTGTCAGGAAGAGGGTGCGGTAAGGGTGGTGAGGGACACCGGGTGAATGTCCAGGGCACAAGGAAAACATATCCCTTTAGACAGCACGATGGGCTCTGGGGAGGTGTTCGAAGCACGGACAAACGCTGTGCCATGCTCAAACCGAACAAGACTTGGTGGTAGCGCGATTCACGGGTTAGATGGCGATCAGAAGGCACGATTAGCACATCTCCGTTATCAATGTCAGCTGAAGTAAGTGCGACAAGTTGTTCGCATCCAGGGGGAACACTGAGTCAGTAGCGGCAAGCAGGCGATGACGGGGCTCTGGAGGTTCAGAAGACGGGTCGCTCTCGTTCATGTAAATGACCCTGTCACGCACGAAATGCTGGCTGATGCGGCAGACAGAAAATCCCAGCCTAAAATAATTGGGTGCGCGCACGGTGACATCACGGCAAATTGTACATGGTGGCGGACACCGTCAACAAAAACTCGCACAGTACACTTAGCATAAGCCCGAATTATTGCACCATTAGCTCCACGGAGTTCATGTCCATCATAAGGCGTTTTCACTTTTCGCAAGCGGGAGCACAAGTCAGTGTGTGTCACAGAAACAGCGGCCACCGTGTCAACCAAAGCCTCAACAGATAATCGTTCAACCCAAACTAGAATAATATTCCAGGGTCGTTCCGGGGGATTTTTGGGATGACCGAAGAATGCAGTTTTCCCTCCTAAAACTGCAGTGGTCAGTTTTCCGATAGGCGGGGGGTGGTCAGAGAAGCTTGGCGGAGAGGCGAGGTTGAGCGGTGAAAAGGCGAAGGAGAATGGCGTCTTAAGGCCTGTAACCACCAGAAGGTGCGGGGCTTTCTGGCGGGGGTGATGAACGTCTGGGATAATCAGGAAATGAGCGGTGGTTAGAGCCGGAGAAGCGAAGAGAGTAGTCTACTTCAAATGAGTCGTAGCCGCGGCGTTCATTCTGGAGCCTGCGACGACAGAATCGGGAAATATGACCTCGGTACCCGCAGTAATAACAAACAGGGCGGGCTGGGCGCCAGGTGAGGTATTATGTCGGCGCCGCGGCATTTGGTGCCAATTCGGCGACATGAGCAGTGGTAGGCGCCGGTGGCGTAGGTGCTCCAACTGCAGGCGGCAAGGACGTGACCTGGGCGTACGTTGGCACCTGACAGATGGTAGGAGCGACCGGTGTTGGGGGGGGGGGGAAAGGTCATTGAGGCCAGCTCTTTGACAATGCTACGCAGGCCGGCACTTGAAGGATGTGGCTCAGATCCAGGGCGGCACAAATTACCTTGAGCCGAGAGCTCTTCACGAATTAATCCGCGAATAAGCGCACGGAAGTCAGCGCCGGCAGTGAAACCAAATGAAGTGGGATCAGGCTGCAGGCGTATTGACTGTAGTTCGTCAAGGCGTTGACACGGTGATATGATGGCGTCGATCGTGGTAGGGTTCTGCACGGCCAGGGCGTTATAGGCGAGTGGCCCAATACCTTTAAGGACGTGCCGAACCCGCTCGGCCTCTGGCATGGTGTCATTTATGCGCGGACAAAGAGCAAGAACATCTTCTATGTAAGCGGTGTAGATCTCATTGGATCGCTGAAGCAGGGCTTCTACCTTCTTCTTGACGGACTCCGTGCGAACAGTAGGAGTGCAGAAAATATGGCGTAACTTTTGTTTAAAGGTAGCCCAGTCCGGAATCGTCGATTCATGACTTAGGAACCACGCTTTGGCTACATCCCGGGCAGCACCAGCCATCGGCCCAATATTGGGGATTGACTAGGGATTACTGGCCCACAAGTGGCCCAATGGTGCCAATGAGCTACTAGTAATGTGCAGCCGTGCTTTAACATAATTATTATTGGCCCAGTGAACTTCACCCATATCCGTTATTGGCATTCAACCGGCTATACGCGGTCAAGAATGCCAGTGCATATTGAACAGCTTGTCATTATTGTATACACATTGAGACAACCTGGTCATTATTGGCCAACCAGCTACAATGGTTTGCCAATATCATCCACATCATGGAATAACCTGGTATATATTGTCCGGTAAATAACAACGGCTTCTCAATATTGAATTTAACTAGGCATACAGTGGTCAATAATCTGAAACCAACTTTGGCGGCTTCCTAATATTGTAATATCTTGGTTTCTACTAGTCGATATTGTCTAAAAAGCCTTGATGGCTGGCCAGCATTGCACATATCATGGCATAGGTTGGGCAATAATGTCCTGCCAATATGGCTGCCTCGTCAACATTGAATATATATTGCATGCTTTGGTCAATATTGTTCTGACAGTCATGCTGGCATGCCAACAATGTATACACATCGGCTGTTAGTGGTCAATATTGTTTGATGGACTGTGATGGCTAACCAGCATTGGACATATCATGGCATAGCATGGTTAATATTGTCCGGCCACTTTGGTTGTCTAGTTAACATTGACTATATCTTGGCATGCATTGGTCAATATTGCCCCACCAGCTTTGGTGGCATCCCAACATTGCATATATCTTGGTTTGTAGTGGTCAATATTGTGTAATGAGCTTTGATGGCTAGCCAGCATAGCGCATATAATAGCATAAGTTGGTTAATATTGTCCGGCCATTATGGTTGTCTTGTCAGCTATAGATAAATCTTTGCATATATAGTCAATAGTGAGCTGCCTGTCATGGCAGCCTGCCAACAATGTATACATATTGCATTATATTGTTCAATATTGTTCAATGGACTGTGATGGCTAGCCAGCATTGCATCCTAATGGCATAGGTTGGGCAATAATGTTCTGCCAATATGGATGGCTTGTCAACATCAAATATATCTTGACATAGTTTGGTCAATATTGCCTCATCAGATTTGGTGGCATTCCAATATTGTATATATCGTGGTTTCTAGTAGTCAATATTGTCTAATGAGCTTTGATGGCTGGTCACCATTGCACATTTCAGGCTGCGGCGGCGATAAAAAAAACAGTAGACATAGCTCTGACCGACACAGACATTTTTCAATGTGCATGTATCCCAATATAACTGATTTTGGACTAATTTCGTCCCAACTAAATTTTTCGCTGGCCCGGACATCAGTTTACGTTCAACTGTAGAAAATATTCATACGCCATACGTAATTTGGGCCGCCATATATATAATGTTTTTGGGATTAATGTACAGATTGCTTTAAAATTGTTTGACCGAGCTGACCGCACAAAATGCACACAAGCATCCATCACGGAAATTATAGAATATATTTTTCAGAATATAATTTCCGTGATTCACTAATTGCTGCAGATGACCTGCGATTATATTTGACAATTTTGGTAGAGTACTCTTTTATTTACGATTTTAGGCACGATTAATAGTTATGTAAAATTCTGCATATAATATCTTCGAGACAATTCCCTGCAGACTAGAGGGCCGGATGTCGATCACACGTGGACGTAGCTAGCACAGATAGTGTTCCAAACTTTAGCCAAGTGTTGAAAAATTCTGACAGCACGTGGAATCTACACTGCAGAAATTTGCGAAGGCGAGATTAATGCTGCTGTATACGGTGCATCATGTATCATTATCGCTATCAACTAAACGCAGCGTCATTACCATTGATACTGTCATCATTGTCATTATCACTAATTGCAGCGTCATTCTCGTTGCTATCATCACGGTATAGACATGGTGAATTACGTAAGGTGCTAGTTTCGCCATCCAGGGTTTAGCGCAGTTGGTTAAAGCGCTAGCTAGGCTAGGAGTACGATTCCCAGTGGAGACGATTTGTTTTTCTGATCTCGCCAAGCCAGGATGATTAAAAGTGATAGACACACCAGTGCACAGATCCTGAACACATCTCGACAACAACTCTCGAGCATGGCATTTCGTTCCATGGGCCTATATATACGCATACGAGTGCACAAGCATACGCAAACGCTCGAGCACACATGTGACAAGCAAACTTTTAATAGATGCGTGTCCGCGAAAAACCACCTGCGCAGTCAAGAAACGCAAGGTATACTCAAATGCAAAGAGCGCAACAGAACGTGTGAGTCGCTTGAACAAACACCAGTGCCTACGTTTGGATAGCAAACGCAGAAACGATTGAATATATCCGGTTAATCCACATCCTACACGTTTGTCTATGATTGGAAACATGCACGCGTAGCATAATTATTTCTGCCTTGTTTTACGCAATAGAGAGAAACCCTACATATGTTCAAGCGATAGCAGAGGTGGGAGAGATCGATCGCGCTAGCCAATCAAACGCTCACTGCATGATTCGCCATTACGCTAGCTGTTTCCAGCATTCAGCATCAGCACCGACTATACCACGCCTCAGTCCTAGCTGTTCTTATAGACAGATATGTTGGGCTGCTTTCAAGGCCTTCGAGTTCTATTATCTACTAAACACAAATTTGTACCTTATTCCTGTACTCTTTAGCGCTCTGCTGTGGGCTTCAGCAGTAGACAGATAAAGACTGCACGACTTCGGCCATCGGTGTAGCAGCGCATAAAATATTTCATCTCAAAGAAAAAATACAAGCAACATATATTCTACGCTATCTCTAGCTAATTCACTTGACAAGAAAAGAAATCTGAACTGTACTGGAATGGTTCGTATTCTAATGCGACGTAAATCGCACACTGCCGAAACGTTGTGTGCATGTGGAAGATAATAAAAAAAATCAACAGCACTACATGTGGCAAGGCAAGCCAAAAAAATAAAAATTTAAAACAATTACCTACAGCGAAATGAATGCGCGCTCATGTGTCGCCACCATATATGGTAACAAAATTGAAATTGCATTCTATGGAAGTTATTTTTGTTCGAAAGCTGCAATACATGCCTCATAATGATGCATTTGACTGCAGCGTTTGACAGCGTTTTCCTAAGCACTGATCAGAAACTATTCTTCAGGCATTCTATTCCTTATTACCGAACCATATAATCACCGCACCGAAGGCGTTTCCCTCCAGAGAACTAAACAATTCTATACCATCGTGTCAACTAGATATATATGAATTGCCATTAGCTATTAAAAGTAGTGCGAGTGCGTTATTTAAGCAGTTTTGGGGCATTTTTAGAGAACATCACTGTCGAAGAATCTAACACATGATTGAGAATTAGGTTTCCTCTGAAATATTCTGCCGCTTTCACAAGCACAGCTTCCGAGGCCTGAAAGATGATTTCACCAGGCTTCTTTCTGAGGACTACACCTTGTCCCAAGTTCGTAGATATAGTTTCAATGTTGACCCTTGCTTTCTTTCTATTCTTTCTTTACTGCCAATTTAGTTCTTCAGATCTTAGCTCGTCGAGTATTTTGTATTTCTTGCTGCTTTATATGCCCACGCTTAGTTCTATGCGGATTTACTCTTGCTCTAAACGTCGACCTGATTTGAAAAAAAATGAAACTAAATAACAAGGGAATTTTAACCTTGAAGTACCCGTAGTTATGGTCGTTTTCGCTTTTCTTTTCATTAATAGGAATACAGCAAGTATACGGGCTGCTGCATCGCTCAGTTGCGCGTGATGACGTTTCAAGAGCACTCCGTCATGAACCTGTGTGTCATCTTTAGTAAAAAATTATGTCCATTTGTTCGAACCGAGAATGCTTCCGTGAAAACTGAAGATTGCTTTACGTACGTGATTATTACTGAAACACATAGGTAATACGCATTTCGAATTAACAAAAAAAAATGTAGCGAAATTATCACGCCACTGAAAACATTACCGAGCCAGCAACTGAGGCGACCAAAGAGCTCCGAACGCACTTCTCGTTGTTTTAGCCAAGCCGAGGGCAAAACTCTGTGCATTCCTCCTCAAATGCTTGGCGCAAAGAACATATGGTTTCCATTCTCTCGTCCTTTTGTCGCCTCTCCGCCCGAGGGCCTTGACTAAAGCAATTTTCCAAATTGCTTTCAACTTCACGTCTTGTAGCATTTTCTCCCCGTGAAGCAGTCATCGCGGAAGGACAGCGACCTTCACTGCCCTTTCTTTCCTCCCGGCTGGGCATGCGTTGCTCACAATGCCCCCCCGTCTACTCCCACGCACTCTTCCCTTCCTTCCCGCCAACTTCTTCTTCTAGGATCTGTGGGATATACTTGGGGGGCGGGGGGGATACCGGACGCGGGTTATGCCGGCCTAATGTCGCGGCGGCACTCTTGGCGTCCGGGGGAAGGGGAGATGGGACATGGGGAGGGGTGGGGGGGAGCCAACTTTCGTGGCTGGCAGCCTTCTGTGTTCGCGCGGTCCCACGGGACGCTTTCATTTCTCTCACCGCCTTTCGAGCTTTATGCCTCCTCTTTCGACAGATCTCAAGCAAAAAAAGAGAGAGAAAACACAACGACCCTTCTGCCCCCTTCCAACCGTGCCTCGAAACTCGATACAAGTGGTTGATTCAGAGGCATCCGGCCGGCCACACAATCCCCACCCGCTCGAGCTGCTCGAGCTCCCGCAGCTTTGGACAGCAGAACCGAAAACCCAAGCCTTGTGAAAGTTCCAATTCGTTTAAATGACCATGCCTGAAAGAGGATATCTGTGAGTATCACCAGCATTTTAAGTTGTTTGTTCATAACTGAACTGAGCTTTCTGAGATTATTTCTTGCTTTGTCTTGTTGTAAGATTGCTACTTTTTCTTACCAGGTGTAATAAAGCATCAGATCGCTGGGATGTACTTTGCCTGGCAATATGCATTTTGGTCTGTTGCAACTGAGGTCTACGAACCTGCTCTAGCCTTACGGTAAGATACCTTTTTTTTGCATGATTTGGTGCTGCATGTTGTCAGCCTTGATCATCATGTCAATAACTGATTTGCTTGCAAGAACGGAAAGCCATTTATTTGGACTGCACCATGCTAGTCAATTCTTAACTGTATTTTCAGCGCACTATTTTGTATTCATAAACTCAGGTCACAAAGACAAAATATACAGCGCAGAGGTGGCCAATTGGTATTGCAAAAGAAAAATGTGGCCCTGCAAAACATGATGCGTGTTTTGTGTGGTTTTCAGGTTACAACTTCATCGCGCGTGTTGTGTGTCTGAAGAGATCAATTTCCTTTACATACTATATTCAAAACTCATGGTTAAGTTGAGCATTCTGGAACATGATTTTTAGTGGCGAGCGAATATTTAATACTGTAATTTGCCGTTATAAATGAGCGTTTGGAATGGTCTAAACCACTTTTAGCTTATTCACGTGTTTGATCTTTCTCCTGCGCTAATCCCGAGTAGTAGAAGTGTCATAAAATAGCCAGCAGGGGCAGTTTTACTATCACTTGTAGAAAACTAAAAGCGTCCGGAAAGAAGATCTGCCGAAGCATTTATTCTTAATGCTAAATTAAATTTTTGCAAAAATAATAAAAAAAAATTTCGTTCAAAAATGTACTTATCCACAATTATTGATCGTTATATCGCGCAGAAAAAATGGGCTTGCCTGCAACATGACACTTTATCTTCTACGTGCAAGAGCTTCTACTCTCCGCGCGAAGAGCTCTATGAAAAAAATATTCTGAAAAGGGGATTCTGATTTATAGTTGCTACCATAGTTCTTATACCTTACCACATGTACAAACTTGTTTCCACAACAAACGTGATGCTAAGCTACGGATTTCTTTATTTTTTAAATTTGAGTATATCATACAAACCCCAAAACATCTGTGTAGTACGTTGTTTTGGCTGCAGCTTTGACATATTTTAAAATGTTCTGTTTGCAGTAATGACGCGGTGTACACTAACTTTAGCAGCCGCGCTCGGAGTGCGACTGCCATTTTTTGCGTCTCTTTTTTCTTTGTAGTCTCTTTTAGTTCTTGCTGCAATCTGCCCTAACGAAAACTATTCAAAGGAAAGCTATTGATCTGAAGCATGCAGTTATGACAACGTCTTTCTTCTACAGGTGTTCGATCACAAAGGCACTACAAGTAGAAGGGGGCAAGCACTGACTACAGTTTAACGAATAGATAACGGAATGATTTGTTTTATGTTTTCAGCGTCAACAACACATCCACATGGAAAGCCGTGCACTGCCAGATGTCGAAACCAATGTAACCAAGTTAATATGGCCGGCCTCACCGAGTATGCAGCTTATTTCAACCCAAGTAAACCAGACAAGAAAGTTGCCTGATGGCCAACAGGTGGTGCTTTATTTTGCATTTTTACTCCACGGTCTAGCTGTACTTCCACTTTCCAAAAGTTTTCTCTCTTAATGGGATTTATGAATGTTGCTTTTATTTCCAGGTGCCATCTGCGAAAGGAAATGCATTGTTATGCACGCTGCTCAAGTCGATATCTTTAAAGGCTGCTGGGAGCTGCTGCCCCCTACAACCGACCACAAAAGAAGCTGCGATGAACTCAGCGCCTTCCTCCAACCTGGGACCTGAGAACACCTTGCCAAGTGACGCAAAAACAGGAGGAGCACTGAAGTCTAAGAGTTCTGTCTAAATATTTCTATGCACTGTAACCCATGCACACCTAATAACTCACCATGCAATGAACCTTTCAGCTGTATTATTTTTTTGTGCATGGATATTCTCAGCATGCTTATTTCAATAAAAAGCTACATGAAAAATATCAGCACTGCATACGCATGGGATGGCTTTGTAGTTGGCTATTAGCCATAGCACGAAATAGCTACTAGCCGTAGTACTGATTATTGAAACATTCAGCACTATAATGTGCCGGATTGCCAACTGCTGTGGCTGGATGCCAATAATGCAAAACCACTGGGCAAGATTGGATTGGAAATATTGATTAGCCGATAAATCTGGCTGGATGCCAATTGTAAATATCCGGTGAATAAGCATGGAAACAAGATATTGGATGGCCAGTGAGCTTGGCGGGATAGCCGTGATACAGCAACCAGTGAGTGAGCTTGGGTGGATGATATTGAGTAGCCATTGAATGCCAATAAACAAGGTAGTATAGCAATACAGGTTTTGATAGGAGAGCCAATCAAATTGGTTGGCATATATCTTGGCTCTTTGTGCGCCCCAATCAGACGCCAATATTGACCAATATTGGGACCAATGTATCCCTATATTGGACCAGTGGCGGTCCATTGATGGCGTGCTGCTTGGGATCCGTCAAATAAAAGGACACATTAATTAGTTTAAGAGAATCGTCCCAGCGGTTGAAAGCACAGACCCGGTCGTAGCTGTCGAGCCAATCATCTGCGTCGTCGCCGCGGAGACCGGCGAACATCTGTGGGTAGCGATGATGGTTACTGACAGTCGTAGTGGCAAGGGGAGCTGGGGTCGAGTTGGTAGAAGCCAGAACAGCGGAGTGGCCCTCTTGGGTCATGACTATGGTGGTTGGGGTCAAACGGCGGCCAGAACGGAGCTCCAGTGGATGCAGGTAACGAAGCAACGGGGAAATCAAGGCTCACCTCCACCACGTGTAAGGTAACGCGAAGGTCGGACTTGGGAGATCAGGTTTTATCGGACCTGAAGACTTGGTCGCACCCTGCAGCGAACCACACTCCGTGATGACAATGGGAATCTACAAGAGGGAGCAGGATGAAGATGAAGCAGCACGTTCAGCCATGTGGAAGTGAAGCGCCACACAGTGCTCACAATATTACCAATTATATGAAAATTGCTCACAGCAATGTCTGGTAAATATGGCAGATGCGGATAACACTCAAGCTTCACGTCTATTATCTTCAGGGCAAAGAATTTTGCAGGTCAGAGAGAGTGAGTAGACTTTAATTGTTTAACGGAATAGTGTGGCTGGTTTCCTCAGTGCAGGATACCATTGGCCTGGAGTATCATTCGCCACAGACAGTGGTAATGGTCCTTCATGATATGTGCTTCTACAAGATTGTAGGTTTTTTTTGTTCCAAAAGAGGGAGCATAGTCTTCCCTGCTGATATCTGGGCTCGGAAAATTTCTCGTTAGACATCACACATTTGGCAAGCTCTTGAATTTGACACAGCCTTCACCACACTGCACCAGGACCATCTTTCTGTGATGCATTTAGATTATTTTCCCAACTTTCACTATTCAGAATCCAAATCACCGAACGTTATTCCTATGTGGGCGATGGGGCTACTGAGGTAGCCATTTTTATACTTCCCTATACCGATGCTTTTGCACCAGCACAATGCTAACAACTGCCTACTAACTTACAGACCACTGGCCCCATGTTTTTTGTTGTTTTTATAGTGTGCTTGCACTACCGAACTCGGTCTGATGATAAACAAGTGCATGTGTTGGTCTGTAGCCAGTGATCCAAAGAAAGAAATGAAATAAACAGAGCCGAACTGTATCGATCATGAATTTCGAACCCGCAGTGATGGAAACAAATTTGTTTAATTGCCCAGTGTACCAGAGCAATACGCTATTGTTACAACCAATCACTCCTTTTGGCTAACTGCCACTCTATAGTGCTATGCATTGCATTTTGCCATCTTCAACTTCCATCCATGAACATGGATCCAGAAAGCACTGCTATTGCATTGCCCTCCTAAGGTGTGCTCAGTTCAGTCGTGTCCTACTCTTCGTGACCCTATGGTCCATGTCACGCCACGCTTTCCGGTCACTCACTATCTTCCTAACATCACATAATTTCATCTGCAGTGCCTCGAGGATGCCATCTAACCATCGCGTTCTCTGCCTACCCCTTCTCCGGCGACGCTCAACCTTTCCCAACATCAAATCTTTCTCCAGCGACTCCTCTCTTCTTATCAGCTGACCAAAGTAGCTGAGCTTTAACTTTAGAATTTGACCCTCCAATGAGCAGCCAGGGTTTATGGTCGACAATATCGACTGATTTGATCTGGCAGTCCAAGGAACTCTCAAGTCTTCGCCAGCACCACAATTCAAACGCGTCACTTCTTCGGCGGTCAGCCTTTTTCACAGTCCAACTCTCGCATGCATACATCACAACTGGAAAAACCATAGCACGAGCTATACGGATCTTGGTTGGCAGACTAATGTCTCTGCTCTTTACTAGGTGGTCAAGGCTAACCATTGCTCACTTTCCCAGAAGCAGGCGCCTCCTAATTTCATGGCTGCAGTCTCCTTTCTAGGTAATCTTGGAGCCCAAGAAGAGAAAATCTGTCACAGCTTCCACTTCTTGTCCCTTGATGCTCCAGGACTTGTTAGGGCAAGGCGCCGTGATCTTTGTCTTTTTAATGTTCAGTTTAAGCCCAAACTTCTCACTCTCTTCTTGTACGCGCATCAGAAGTCTCTTCCCAGTAAACACCAACCCATCTATGAGACGGCTATAAACTGTTTTGCCAAGACAAGCAAGATGCCCGATAGATGTCTCAGTAGACCTCTGAGATGGCTACTAAACGTATATAATATGTCTCGACAAGATATGCAAGACATTGCCAGACGTCTTGATATTTCTTGTAGTGATCTTGTAGCTCAGCTAATGCACCCACTTTTTTAGGCTACAAGACGTCTTGCAAGATATCTCCTAGATATCTGGAAGACAAATAACTTACTAAACGTAAGTCAGTCTAGCAGATAGCTATAAGGCATCTTGCCCAAGATAAACAAGTAACCTTATAGACATCTGAAGTGGCACCCAAGACAGCGGATAGTCATTTAAAAGATGCTTTGACAAGATATGAAAGATGTTTTTATATATCTTGGTACTTCTTGTAGCTGCCTTCTAGCTCAGCTAATGCACCCACTTTTTTAAGCTGCAAGACGTCTTGCAAGTCATCATCTAGAGATCATTAAGATAGATTCTGAATAAAATGAGCTCTAGAATCTCCTGCAATGCTCTAAATTATTTATTCCCTGCTATTTCTCGCAAAACTGTCTGAAATGCTTATGTATTTGCAGAGGTTTTCAACACCACTGCCAGACAAAAAATAGTCTCATCAGATGCTACTACGACTAAAGCTGCATTGCCGTCACACACCCACAGTGCTCTTTCATACATTCAGTTATGATGCAAGCTAAACTGATGTACAATTGTAAATCATTAATTCTCACGCACTACAACTGTTGTCTAGTAATGAGAACTGTATGTTTTTATTACAAAGCGTGCCACATTTCACTGTTAATGGCCATCAGGTGCTCTTTAGAAAGTTTGGTAGTAACTGCACTCAATGCTAGAAAATGAGATGAGTAAACTACAGAACTCTTTTATTTCCTCAACATTATACATTGCAAATAGGCAACTTAAACAATCTCATGCATGTTAAAAGCAAGGAAAGCCACAAGCAACAGTATGCAAATGAAAAAATGTGGTTCTCTGAAGCCTAATATTGTACCAAGGAAGAAAACACCAGAAAGAGCCAACTCATGAACAGATGACATGTAAAGAATGATGCACATTGTCATTCATTCTCACAGACATTAAAACTGCAAACAGTAAGTGAGAACTGTACACATTCTTTGTTACAAAACATGCCACACTGTACGGTGGACAGCCATGGTTGGGTGCTCTTTGGGAGATTCGGCAATAACTACAAAAAGTGCTAGGAAACAAAATGTGTAAATCATATATTTGATTTTTTTCAACAATGCACTACGAAGTTACAAGCACAGAAACTAGACACCACAAGTGGTATGAAAATGACAAAATAATAATGCAGTTCTCTCCAAGCTTAAAATGATCTGTTTACAAAAGACTGACAACATCCATACTCCAAACAAGAACAGAAAATGACTAGAAATAAACAGGGATAGGTGTGCAAAAGTGTACAAAACTGGTTGAGTGGTTGAACGAACTATCTGCATAATGTTTGTACAAAATAAAACAAAGCAACAAATTCGAATGAAAAGGCTTCAGTATACAGAAAAAGGCGCTTTCACAAAGGACCATCATCACGTGTTGCATTTCATACTATATGTGCATGCATGTCACCAACTAAATGCTGGTCATACATACATCTTGTAGAAACTGCACAAACACTTGAGCAATAGGCACGACATCAAATCCATTAAAAATCTACACTACAAAAAAGAAGCCAAGACTGCTTCACTGCTGCTGTTCCTGTTAGCATGACTAGGTTCCTGTTAGCATGACTAGAATGCACTGAAAAAAAAATGCAATGGCTGCATGCCTGTCATAGTTACATTCTACTATCATAACTAAAAAGTGCTAAGGAAAAGGTAGCAGGTAAGGGTCATACATCACTCTACAAGAAACACTAGAAGGCACCATAAGGAAAAAAAAAGGAAGGAGCAAAAGGTTTGCATCCCTGTCATTGTACATACCAACCCCTATATTCCATATCAAAAGCTGTTTGCAGAACTACAAAAGATAAGGGCAGCATGAACCAGCCATGATGGCACAAACTGCCCTTACCTTTTGTAGTGCAGCAAACAGCTTGCGAGGAGTACAGAAGGCACAGCAAAAAAAAAAGAGAGAATAAGATTCAGTGTTGCACACAGTGCTGCTCTTCACATTCTTCTGGTATAAAAAGAAGGAAGTTAACTGCTGAGATAGTTGGTTTTCAGAAATAAAAAAGGTATTTAGCATAACACAGACACACACAAGAAAGAAGACACCACGTGTACTAAGTACAACTGTTTATTTAGGGGAAAGCAGTCAATGCATAGCTTTCACTGCTGATGTGCACATGTACAAGGCAACAGGAAAACAGCACCAATCTTATCAAAGAAGGTATGATAAATATCTGTTCAGCCTCAAAGAAAAGCTGGAGTGTCACTGACACAGCTCAAACCTGCTTAATGTATAGATTGTATCCTCTGCTCCCTGAAAGCTTGCTCAGCTAAGCCATCACATAAGCTACGAAAGCAAACAGGTCGGCTGTCAGAAGAGACATGGCCAGCATTCCGTAAAGTGCAACACCGTCTATAAAATTCTACTGTCATGTAGAAAAATCTTATTTTGCACAAGCAGGATTCTGCGTCAATGGCCAACTTAGGGAACATGCAAAAGACATTAACAATGAAGGTGAGCGACTTCTCTTGCACCGTAGGGTTTGCACCAATTGTGAAAACTGTGGGTAACGGCTCATGAAACACTAGAAGCCCTTCATATAAAAAAGCAGGTTACAGCTGTGTCAGCAGCAAATTGGTTTTTCTTATGAGACTGAAGAAAAATTTCTCACGCATAGTTTGACAAAACGGTGCTGTTTCCATGTTGCCTTGTACCCGTGCGCATCACCTGAGTAGGCTATGTATATCGGCTGCTTTCCGCTGAACAGTTGTAAGTGCTGATGGCGTCCTCTGTCTTGTGTGCGACTGTTTTACGCTAAATAGACTGTTATTATGCATGGAGAAAAGGCATTGAAAAAAAAACAAGGTCTGAATACCACTGCCAACATTCTGGCATGAAAGCATCGTAAAATGAGGGAGCTGGCATGGGTTGTGCATCTGTTATTCTGTACAACCCAAGAGGGCAGAGAAAATTGAAAAAAATAAGAAAGAAAACTTCCGGGGCTATCAGATCCACTGCAGTCAGTTACAAATTAAGAATGAAGGGGCGAATATCCCTCAAAGGAGGCTTTTCTTACAATCAGATCGTTCTCAACACTGGTACCACTCCAGCCCTTGTCCACAGCTAACTAGGCTGGGCAGCTTTTTCTTTATCGGTACTGAACACCAGCTGCACTGCCTCTTTTTGTCACCTACTGCCATGAAAGGGGGAATTCCTTTGTGGCTCAATTGATTGGGAGGCTCCTCTCTGTCAATTGTTGGAGGCCTACCTTTGCAAAATTACAAAGCTTCAAACTTGAGTTGTAAATGAGCACAGAAGGTGCCTTGATCCCAGCTGCTTGCTATTGTGGCACTGTTCATGGTGACTGTGCAGCGCCTTTAGATGTGGACTTGGTCTTTGTCACAAGGCAAACACCAACAACTCTTTTGTGACGTCGGCAAAACTAAGTTTCATTGGTGTTGAAGGTTTTCCATGTCACACCTGCCAGGATTAAAATCAAAAGCACGATTTAGATATATGAGCTCACAAACTGAAGGAAAAAGTCCCACTGTTGGCAATCTAAGTTTTTGGCACAGTCAAACCATACCTGTGTATTCAGTCAGTAGCCCGCGACTGCCCAGTGAGATGTCAGTCCTGTGGCCCTCATTGCTAAGTTGTGTTTGCAGCACAGACAGGAAAAGGATAGTTGCTAGGCAGCCGTGGAGGTGGTGGCAACCTGCAAGGTGTTCCAATGCTTTAAAGATTTCTTGTGAAGTTTAATAAAGCAAATCACTGACTACAAAACATAGGATAAGAATTTAACCTCAAAATATGTCACATAAGGTTGAGAGTACTGAGTCACAATAGAAATATGTTTAAACAAGACACGCACTAGCAGCACAAAATAGTGCTGAGTATAATATATGTATATTAATAACTCCTTGAAAACCTCGAAGGCTAAAACATTTTCTTGTCTTCACCAACAGACACACCTGAAGAGAACCAACATTTTCCTGATTTATACATTTCTTTTTTTTTTATTGAGAGTCACTTTCTATGCTAGGTAAGGTTCCTGCCTCTGGGTTTGCCAAGTGTTTCAGTCGACATATGTAGAGAAGAAATAAATTATGTATCATGTATCTATGTATGGATGCATTACCTATGTATGTACCTATGCATGTACATATGTAGGTACCTATGTATGTATGCATCACCAGTTTTTCCTTGAACAAATGAAAGCAACATTTTAAACAGTGAGCATGCACCCAGAGCAAAAAAAATAATGCATAGCTCACTTGCTTGAGCTGTTGGGTAAGTGTTTTGTTTACATGAAAATTCGCGCAGACAGAAAATAACAAGAGCACCAAACACAGACACAACAGCACAATGTGAAAAAGAGCATTAAATTCTAAATTCTAAAGTTAATTCTAAGTTAATTAATTCTAAAGTTAAAGCTCAGCTACTTTGGTCATCTGATGAGAAAAGAGGAGTCGCTGGAGAAAGATTTGATGCTGGAAAAGGTTGAGGGTCGCCGGAGAAGGGGTAGGCAGCGAACGCGATGGTTAGATGGCATCCTTGAGGCACTGCAGAGGAAGTTATGTGATGTTAGGAAGATAGTGAGAGACCGGAAAGCGTGGCGTGACATGGTCCATAGGGTCACGAAGAGTCGGACACGACTGAACGACTGAACGACTGAACTGAACTGAAATTAAATGAAGGTATTTCACCTTTGATGCCAAACACCTTCAGTTCGGGAGGAGTCCATATGCTATCAAAAGGTTTGCGTGGAGTCACAGCTTTGTTGTTGAGGACAGCCAGAAGGCATACACTGAACCCATTTATAACATGGCTACATTCTATACGCCTTAAAAGTAAGTTATGATTCAGTACTCTCTTTTCTTTTCCCAGTTCTGGATAGGAAGAGTCTATTGGCCCTGAAGCAAGAAAACAAATGAAATTGATATGTTTTTGTGTATTATAATAGGCTTTTCGTTATATGAGGTCCGTCCGAAAGATTTGCTTTCGATTTCTTTCTGTACCAATTCAACTGAAGCTTAATTTCTTAAAACATTTCCGCCAATAAAAACAGAAAACCTGAGGACCAAATCAAATAGAGCACCAGCACATCGCACAGCATGCAGTTCAGGAACTTAAAAAGAACTAAATCGTGCTTTCTGACTATATGAAAATGTAAAATCACTTAATCACGGCAATGTAATGGCTGACTGTAAACATTTTATGAACTATTAAAATTAAATCACTGCAGAATGTTTGTACGCCGTTCCTATTTCGCTATGTGTTTCAACTTGTGCCTGTGAACAGGCCGAGAGTATTTTGCTAGCAGTTGGGAGAGTCGCTGTGGCCAGAATGCACCTTACCCTCCCCTCTAAGGCGGCTTATTGAGATCGTTCTCTTTCTTTTTCGCAACCGCGGCATAACTTAGCGCGTATAGAGCTCTGCAGGCTGACAAACAATGCACGGCTTCCACTCGACGGTGCGTATTTTCTGTATCTTGCTGCAGAGTGAAGGCCACACTAAGACTGCAGACTTTCGTGCTCAGTTGTGTTTCCTGGGAAAGTGTTAGAACCAGCGGCAATCAATGAAAGACGTCGGATCGCCAAGCTCATTTTGAAGAATTACATCGCGAGGTTCCGCCGCCAATCGCAGTTCACGAAACGCGGCGAGTGGAATTACAAGCGAAAAACCTTCCTGCATGCACAAAACTGTAGATGCGCCATAAAACACCGCCTTTCGTACTGACTAAACGGTCCGCGCGCGCTATCTTGCTCGCCCATACAGCCTGCGCCGGCGGATGCAAACAACGGTCCTTGCAGCATTTTTATCGGAAAAAGAAAACACTCAGTCACTTTACTGCTCCATTAAGTGACTCATTTAGAAGAAACAATTTCTTACTCACCCAGCGAAGCTTGCCTTGCAGCCAGAAGTAGCAGCCGCTGTGCGGGATACATTTTCACAGTCACAAACTAACGGCCTAACGTGCAGACACGACTAGACACGACGAAAATTTGAAATGACCAGCCGCCGAGCAGCGCATTGATACAATAACTTTGAAAACAATTGAAATCTGAAATATATTTCATGAAAAAAGCTATACAAGTAAAATGTAACTGTTGCTTATGACGTATTTGTTTCAAAACGGTAAATACAACCTGCGTCTTGCGTAATTATTTTGGCGCACTATTTTCTATCTCGCTGTAAAGAGGAGGGGTGCGAAAAGGCCACGGCGCGCGAAGTTTGGGAATGGCTGATCGTGCATAGCTGGCGTTCCGTATTAACATCGGCGCAGCAAATCTTTCCTCTGTGCGAACTACTGGCTTTTATCACACACGGATACATCGCTAGCTTACTTTGTCGTTGTGAACACTCGGAGTTTGGAGTCTTCCGGCGGACTGGACTGCGCCCAGCGAGGTCGAACACACTACGCGTGTGGCTATCGGCTGCAGAAATGAAGGTGTCAGCGGCTTTTGTACATTATGTTCAGATACCCATCGCCTAAACAGCATTTCTTGGTGTCATATTGGTCCTGCATGCTGGAAACAGCCCAAATTGCATGCTTAATTCAAAAGCGCAGGCACTTTAGATACAGTATTTTGCAAGCTGAAAAATTGCTAGAACAAACCTTCGACAATTTATACTTAGAGTATGCAGAACAGTGTCGTCCAGTTAAATTGTGTACATATTGCACTATAGGCGCATATGTGACCCTGAAACGTCTTGTTAGGAAGTATGGTAGACTTCTGAAGCAGAACTCTAGAAGACATCTGGCGTAAGCCGGCTAATAACTGTCTTGCGTAGCTGAAGACATAAAAATTCTGCACTAGACAGATTCCAGACATCTTGCCGATGATGTCTTCTAGACTAGCACCAAGCGACGTCTTGTAGATGTCTTTGATAGCTCAAGATATATGTGACCAATATAGACATATCAAGACAGCTACAAGATATTCTGTGCTCAGTGGGTTGAGTTCCACTTCACTTTCTGCCATTAAAGTGGTATCATCCGCATATCTAAGGTTGTTGATACGTTTTCCAGCAATCATCACTCCAGCTGAAGACTCGTCCAGACCGGCCTTCCTCATGATGCACTCTGCATATAGGTTAAATAGGCAGGGCGACAGTATGCAGCCTTGCCTCACTCCTTTCTCAATCGGAAACCAATCAGTAAGACCATGCGAAGTTCCGACTGTCGCCTCTTGTCCTTCATACAGGTTCCTGAGGAGACAGATGAGGTGAATTGGAACTCCCATCTCTTGGAGAGCTTGCCACAATCTGCTGTGATCTACGCAGTCAAACGCTGTCGCATAATCAATAAAGCAGAAGTAGATGGGTTTTTGGAACTCTATTGCTTTTTCCATGATCCAGCGAAGGTTGGCAATTTGGTCTCTAGTTCCTCTGCCTTTGCAAAACCCAGCTTGCACGTCCGGAAGCTCCCGATCCACATACTGCTGCAGCCTACCTTGGAGGATTTTCAACATCACCTTGCTAGCATGCGAAATAAGCGCGATCGTGCGGTAGTTGGATCAATCTTTGGCACTGCCTTTCTTTGGAATGGGGACGTAAACGGACCTCCTCGAATCCTGTGGCCACTGCAGGTTTGTCTAAATCTTCTGGCATAATGTATGCATAATGTTAACAGCATCATGGTTGACATTTTGAAGCAACTCAGCTGGAATGCCATCAATTCCGCTAGCTTTGTTCTTAGCAAGGCTGGCTAAGGCCCATTCAACTTCACTCTTCAGGATGCAAGGCTCGAAATCAGTAATCACAACCGTCTTATGTTGGGTTTGCACATTCGGGTACTTGTACAGTTCTATGTATTCCTGCCACCTCTTCTTTATCTCTCAGGCTTCAGTGAGGTCCTTGCCTCATTTGTCCTTTATCACGCCCAGCTTAGCACAGAAGCTTCCTTTGATATCTGTGATTGTCTTATACAGAGCTCTTGTGTTCCTTAATTGGCTGTTGTCCTCAACTGCTTGGCACTGTATATTCAGGAAGGCATTCTTATCTCTCCTTGCTATTTTATGAGAATCTGCATTGAGAGCCTTGTATCTTTCTCTTTTCCCCATTACTTTTGCCATCCTCCTTTCCTCAGCAATTTGCAAAGCCTCTTCAGATAACCAGTTTGCTTTCTTGCATTTCTTTTGCTTTGGAACTACCTTAGTAGCAACTTCTTGTATTATATCACTAACATCAGTCCACATCTCTTCGGGCTCTCTGTTTTCTAGATCTAATTCTTGAAATCGATTCCTCACTTCCACAGCATGCTCTAATGGAATTTGATCCAGATCATACCTGAAAGGCCTTCTAGTTTTCTGCATTTTCCTCAATCGAAGCCTAGTTTTGGCAACAAAAAGCTGATGATCGGTGCCACAATCGGCCCCAGGCCTTGTTGTTACTGCTTGTATAGCGCTTCTCCATCTCTGCCGGCAAAGAATATAATCGATCTGATTCCTGTACAGACCGTCCGGTGAAGTCCATGTGTACAGGCGCCTCTTGTTCTGTTGAAAATGAATATTCGCTATGGTCAGGTTGTTTTCTTGACAAAACTCTACTAGCCTCTGCCCAGCTTCATTTGGCTCGCCAAGACCGAACTTGCCTGTAATTCCGGATATTTCTGCACTCCCGACCTTAGCATTGCAGTCTCCTATGAGAACAACGTCTGATGATGGGGTGCGGTCTAAAAGGCATTGTAGGTCCGCATAAAATCTCTCAACGTCAGCTTCTTCAGTAGTAGTGGTCGGTGCATAGACTCGGATAACTGTTATGTTGAAAGGGTGACCTTGGATCGGTAGTGGAATCATTCGGTCATTTTGGGGGTTGTACCCCAACGCTGCTTTGCCCATTCTTCTGTTTACTATGAGAGCGACCCCATTCCTTCTCTTGGATTCGTGCCCGCAATAAAAGACAATGTTCGCCGGAGTTAAATTCTCCCATTCCGGTCCACTTGAGCTCGCTAATACCAGAGATATCAATGTTCAATCTGTCCATTTCTCACTTGACGACATCCAGTTTACCTTGCGTCATAGATCTTACACTCCATGTTGCTATGTGATACATCTCCTTACAACATCGGACTTTCCGGTCGCTTCCCGACACATCCATAACTGAGCGTCCTTTTGGCTTTAGCCCAGCCGCCTGATTCGTCCTGGAGCTACTAGGAATCGCCCTTTGTTCATCCCCAATAACATGTGGGACGCCTTCCAACCTGGGGGGGCTCATCTTCCGGCGCCATATCATTAATGGTATTGTGACTGGCCATATGTTTTCTTGGCAGGAAATAGTGGAGTGGGTTGTCATTACCTTCTCCAGTAAATCACATTTTGTCAGAACTCTCTGCCGTGACCTGTACATCTTGGGTGGCCCTACACAGCAGAGCTCATGACTTCATCGAGTTTCGCAAGCCCCTCCGCCACGACAAGGCAGTGATCCATGAAGGTGTGCTAGGGAATCCCAAAATTTAGCACACCAACTGAGGTCCACAGTCACCGATATCTCAGATCCTTCAGAATAAACCAAACCAAGCCAGAACTAAACGAAATTAATATGCAATCACACAGACTCCAGCATTTGATTTTCATGCACTACACACAAGTAGAGAGACTTGGCATCATCCAGGCATATGCACTTTGTTAGAGACTCGGCAGCAACAATGCAATCTTGTGAGCTAGGCTCTGCCTCCAAAAATGCAAATTCATATCCAGGGGGACAGTGCTACACGTTGCGTGCTTTATAGTCAGGACATTATTGCATACTTTAACTTTTCAGTTCACTCTAAGAATTACTGGAAAGCAAGATGATTTTTACAATTCGACCGAAAAACCTATTTGTGTACACATAGGAATTTTTTCTCCGAGATTTGTCAAGGCTTGAAGTGCAGAACCGGAATGACCCAACCAACATTTTTTAAAACACTGTGCCACCTTCTCTACATTCACCTGTTCCTAAAAGCAGCACGCCCCGCAGGGGGCACCTGTTAAACCAGGTGCTTGCGTGTTTTGTGCGACACCAAGGACCCCGAGCACCCACACTTAGCCGTGCGTGGCATCGTCGTGTCTGGGGAAAAGGGGATCCTAGTGGTTCAGCCGATGCCGAGTGTTTCGACCTTTAAGGCCCCTCGGCGGAGGCAGCACACCACTTTGACCCACGCTTCCCATAGACGGCACCTCCGGGCTGACCCACCCGGGGGAAACCGGCAATCGCCTTTTCCTATCCTACCCTGCATCTTTCACGTTCCTATCTTCTATCCTACAACTCTCCTGTCATCTACTCTTTCCTTGGTTTTTCCTTACTTCTAGGCTGTGAGGGTTAACCTTTTGTGGCCGACTACCCTGAGCTACGCCATATTAGGTTATAGTTACGGTGTACAGCTAACGTAGACAGGACTTGCCTATCAGTTCCTGCCCCGTTCCCTTGTTGAGCTCCATGGTGGGTGGCTGGCGCCGCGGCCGAACATCATACATTATTTATGGCTTCTTCCTCCAAACAAACTGATCACCTTTCCAAGAAAAGGCGGACCGATGTATCAGCCCAGTTCTTTTCAGCGAAGCATGAAACTTTCCCTAAATATCATGTGATCCACAGTGAAAGCCCTGCCAAACCAGCTCGGCTAATATCCCTTTTTGCAGTATCTAGGTCTCTCACAACCATACTAGGCCCCGGATACAAAGTTAGTAAACTGGCTAGCGGGAATCTTTTGTTTGCGCTCCAAAGCAAACACCAGTACAGCAACCTTCAGCAACTTGCCACATTTGGGGATATCCCAGTAACAGTCAGTGCTCACAGATTCTTGAACACAGTCCAAGGCGTGATCTCAGAGAACGACTTCCTGTCACTCACCGAAGAACTTCTAGAAGGTCTTTCCGAGCAAAATGTAATCGGTGTACACAGGATCAAAATCCGAAAGAACAACCAAGAAGTACCAACAGAGCACATAGTTCTGACTTTCAACTCTAGCAAACTCCCTGAATCTATTCAAGTCGGTTACATCAAAGTAGACATCCGGCCCTATATCCTAAACCCTAGACATTGTTTCAACTGCCAAAGATTCGGTCATGGCTCCCAGAGCTACCGTGGCCGACAAACATGCGCAAAATATGCCTCAAATGAACGTATATCCGACGAGTGTGAAGCTTCGCCACGCTGCGCGAACTGTGCATGTGAACACGCCGCATACTCACGGTCATGTCCTTCTTGGAAGAAGGAAAAGGACATCATTACCATAAAAGTCAAGGAAAACATAATGTTTAAAGAGGCACGACGCGACAGCGATATCTTGTTAAACAGGGCACTTTTTTGTTCACAGCCAAACCAAACTATTCCAATGTGGTGGTGCGTGGGGGCAGCACACCACAACAGGATTTGGTCTCCGCCAAGGGTAAGCCTCAGGCAGGGCCATCCCCGCCCCAGGCAGAAGCAGCGAAAGCTGTCCTGCCATCGCAGGAATAGGGCACACTGGCCGGCCCCAGAGCCAGCAGCCCAAAAGGCTTGTCCCCCAGAATAGAAGCCTGCTACCAACACTCCTAATTCTCCCCAAACGTCCAAAGCCCCCGAGGCAATGAACACAACCTCTTCTTCGTCCATGGTGCAGCGGCGGCATAACTCTCTGGAAAGAAAACGGAGAAAAAACTCCTATAACAGGACCAGACAAACCTGAAACCTAAATTCAGATACATTCCATAAAAAATGGCGTTTCTTATACACTGGAACTGCCGAGGTCTCATTAACAACTACAACGATATAAAAGACATTTTACATTCATTTTCTCCTGTAGCCCTTTGCCTACAGGAACCTAACTTAGGATTACATCAAAACATTTTAAAAGGACACAACGTCTTTCGCTGCGACCGAAAAGAAGCAAATAGGCTATCTGGAGGTGTCGCTATTGTAGTGCAGAATGGAGTTGCAACACGTGAGATTAGCCTCAAAACCAAGTTCGAAGCTGTTGCTGTCTCTATCATTCATTATAAAACAATAACTATTTGCTCACTGTATCTCCAACCGCACCTAATTGTAACCCTTCATGATCTGGAAGAGCTTCTAGAACAACTGCCAGAACCATATCTGGTTGTTGGAGATTTTATTGCGCACTCCACGTTTTGGAGAACCGATCAGACAGACACTAGAGGCCGTGACGAAGAGGTGACGAAGGACCCCAAAGATCCGAATGACCCGAAGGAACCGATGGACACGAACACGCAACCCCCGCCCAAGCTGCCCGACGTGACATCGAGCCATCGGTCCCATGGACTCTGGTGACGGATGGTTGACAGCTCCAAGGGAGGCGGATCACCCACGCATCAGACATCGTACCGGCAAGCCGTTCTATTCTTCCTTCTTCCTCTTCTTTTTCAAGCATCCAGACACACCTATCATCATGCCATAAAATCATTAACATCGCTACACTTCCTTGTCCACGATCGGGACGATCGCTCGGTGGCCCCGGGTCGTGTTACGGACGACAAGGAAGAAGAAGCGGGCAGTGGCGC
The DNA here is from genome assembly GCF_055883805.1 of Amblyomma maculatum. Taxonomy (NCBI): domain Eukaryota; kingdom Metazoa; phylum Arthropoda; class Arachnida; order Ixodida; family Ixodidae; genus Amblyomma; species Amblyomma maculatum. Next base: position 151,227,603 of record NC_139349.1, read on the forward strand.
GGTTAGGAGCGCTCGCGCTAGGCCCGCGAACATTCATTAAACATCTTCTACCATCGTCATTGGTCACGTTCTGTCTCCTGTCTTCATCGGCTTGCCGCTTCGTAACAATATTAGAAGATTTTATATTATGCAATGATGTCTGCTTGCTAAACACAGGAAAGCATGCATACTGCTCCCCAAGCACGGGGAAAATGAGCTTTTTAGATTTATCAATTAGCCCCCCTTCATTTTTTACTGATTTTTAGTGGGACGTCTTTGACAATCCTTTAGGAAGTGATCATTTGCCTGTCATTTTCAGCCTAACACCCTCATCCTCCGTCACTCGAAACAAACCCAAACGCTGGAAGCTGCATCTTGCGAACTGAGCTCTATTCCAGTCAGAAGCCAGCCTGGAAAAGGTCTTTTCCGAAAACCTCAGTGTTGACGAGTTAAATGAAACATTTACGGCCTGCATCATTGACGCAGCACTTGTAGCTATACCACAGTCTTCAGGAGTGGTACTGAAAAATCGCCAAATCTGGTATTCTCAGGAGTGCAGAGAATCAAAGAAGAAACAAAACAAAGCTTGGGGAACCTTTCGCAGATACCCTACAAACGAAAACATTGTAAAATTCAAAGAGGCGAAAACTAGGGCACGGTATGTTCGCCGCAACGCTGAGAATGCTTCTTGGCAAAAATAAATATCATCAATAAATAGCTCAATCACATAAAAAAAATGTGGGAGCTTGTTCACAAACTGGATGGTAACTTCTCCCCGTACACAGTCTCCTTTATAACATCTCCTGGCACCCAAACAAACTTACAGGAACATGCAGATATTCAAGGCGAGCATTTTTCTGCAATTTCAAGCTCTCTACACTGCTCAAAATCTTTCATAACATTGAAGAACAAGGCCGAAAAACAAAAACTGCCAACAATTGGTACAAATAAAGCATATAACAAGTTAATAACACTACAAGAAATAAACACGGTTCTATCTGCCGGCAAAAAGACTGCACCTGGGCCAGATCAAATTTACTATCAGATGCTAGCACAACTTTCTACACCTGCTTTAGAATCACTTTTAAAATTTTTCAACAAAGTATGGGTATCCGGGAGTATTCCTGAGGCCTGGAAAAAAGCTATATTGTTCTTTCCTGAAACCAGGAACGCCACCAACGGCCCCCAGCCGTTATAGACCCATAGCTCTCACAAGTTGCCTTGGAAATTCTTTTGAAAGAATTCTTAATACCAGATTAGCCTTTGTCCTTTATTCCCGAGAACTTCTAGACATTTACACATGTGGGTTCAAAACAGCATGTTCTACCCCGGACCATCTAGTCCGCCTTGAAAACACTGTTCTTGAAGCATTTATTCACAAACAGCACTGCCTTGCCGTCTTCTTTGATATGGAAAAGGCATATGATACTACATGGAGGTTTGGCATCCTCCGTGACCTAGAAGATTTAGGCATACGTGGTAGGATGTTAAACGGTCTAAAAGACTTCTTGTCGAATCGCTCATTCCGTGTGCGCTTAGGCTCAATATTTTCAAATATCTTTGTACAGGAAAATGGCGGACCGCAGGGATGCGTCTTAAGCACAACTCTCTTTATTGTAAAAATGAATTCCATAAGCACTGTTATCCAGAAATTCATAATGTATACAGCTTATGTTGATGATCTACAGATTACATACACATCCTCTAACGTATCTACATGTGAGAGACAGGTGCAGTTGACCATAAACTAGCAGCATAGGCAGACACAAACGGATTTCAGTTTTCTCCTGAAAAAACAGTGGCTGTTCTATTCTCTATCAAACGAGGCTTACAGACACATCCTACACTACACCTGAACAAAACAAAATTACCGGTGAAAAACGAATACAAATTTCTAGGCCTAACTTTTGACAAAAAGCTCACCTTTTTTCCTCATATAAATGTCCTGAACAAGAAGGCTTCCAAATATCTAAAGATACTAAAAGTTCTTTCCCGTAAACACTGGGGCGCTGACAGGACATGTCTTAAACACATTTACAGATCTGTTGTACGTTCCTCCTTAGACTATGGCTGCATAGTGTATGGGTCAGCTAGACCATCATACTTAAAAAGCTAGACCCGGTACATAACTCAGGACTTCGACTCTTATGTGCAGCATACCGAACTCCTCTTATATCCAGTCTGCTTGTGGAAACAAACGAACCTCACTTACATCTGGGGGGCCTATATATTTAAAATCAGATCCCTGCCAAAGCATATCTGCTATTCCCTAGTAACTAAATGCCCTTCTAGAACACTTTTAACCAACAAACCCAATGCTGTGAGACCACTGCTCCTAAGATTTGAGCAAATGTGTCAAAAGGTTGAGCTACCGGATTGTTTACCTAGTATTGCCAAAACACCTAACCCGCTGCCTCCTTGGTACCTGGTCCCTGCAGTCTGCGACCTTTCTACACACAGTTCCAAAAAGCAATAACCCCACAAGTGCACATCATACAAGAATTCCTTCTGCTGAAAGAAAAATACAGTAGCTTCACAGACTTTTACACTGATGGCTCGAAAACAGATCATTCTGTCGGAAGCGCAGTTGTTCAAGGCGAATGGGAGGAAATAATAAGACTTCCACAGTGCGCGTCCATCTTTACTGCTGAATGTTATGCTGTATCTGTTGCCATAGAGAAAATAAAAGAAAACCTCAAAAGAAGTATTATTTACACAGATTCCTTAAGTATAGTCACAGCCCTTCACCCAAGAAACGCAGTTATACCAATACTGGGAAACATCATACACATCATAGCAACACTTATAGATGAAGGACGAAGCATAAACATTTGCTGGGTCCCCAGTCATGCAGGCATCCAAGGTAATGAAAAAGCAGATATATGCGCTGCCAAAGCTCGAGACAAGAAAGTAAATGAAGTACAGATACCATCTGAAGACTGCATGAAATTGGTACAAAGTAAACTGATGCAAAAATGGCAGTCCACTTGGAACACTGAAAGAAAAACTAAACTACACCTCATAAAGCCTGTGATAGAAGAGTGGAAGTCGAGCACCCACCTTGAACATTCCTAAGAAGTGGCTCTATGCCGTCTTCGCGTAGGACACACACATTTAACACATAGCTTCATTTTAACGAAACAGGATAAGCCCCTGTGTGATTCATGCGGACACGAGCTAACAGTCACCCACATTTTACTCTCATGCAGACAACTTAAAGAAACATTTTACGCGGTTTTATAAAGAACGCATTCCTCTTCATCCAGCGTTGATTTTAGGCAAAAATTCCTTAGTTGATTTGTCCTGTGTTTTCAGGTTTTTAATAGAAGCAAATGTGCTAAACAGAGTGTAAGTTTAAATGACGCAAATGTAACACTCTTAATCTTGAAGTTGGCGCATGATAGCCTAATTTGCTTATGTGCCACTAAACCCAACATAACAACAATAAAAGCAGTACATGTCCCACTTCTGATGAGAGATTTGAAATCCGACTCCAGACGGCGGTTCGTTTTTTTGTGTTACAGCTTTTGAGGTCCATAGCTTTGAAAGGGCTTGCAAGATACAAAACTTTTGCACAATCTGAAAGTGAGGGCACCGTGTTCCCTTGACAAAGTTGCTCAGAGTACCATTCATAGATTCGAATGGGAAAAGAGAATAAACCCCCAATGGGCCCCAGGTTTTGCACTTTCCACAATGTGAACTAGCAGATGAGAATTATAAGTCATATTCTGTTCTTTAGAAGCTTTTATTCTCCACAAGATGATTCAACATTTCTTTCTGAATCTTCATGAGGTGCTCTATGTGAACTGATAGGCCAAGAAGATAGTGCATCATTGCAACAAACTTCAGCCAGTACTTATATTGTATTTCAGGTATGTAGTCTTTCAGTACGACAGGGAAAAAGAACAACAGCCAGTTCTTCCATTCTGACGCCTTCCATTCTTTCATTTCAGACAGAGACCTCGGTAACCTAGACATTTCCCATATAGGGGTCAAGCTAAACAGTAGCCTATTTGCATCGTCAAGGTGCTTACGCAGTCTGAACTGGCGACAGCACTGTGACTTCAGCCACATAAACAAAGTGCTTCTAACAAAACCCAAGAAGACTGAGTGCATGTAGTCTACTACAAACCCTGATCCATACGTAAAAAAGCTGGCATTGTTAAGACACTCGTCCCTTTAATGCCACAGCTTGCTTGCTTTAGACCTTGCCTTACTGGCGTGGTCAATAAATGAATTGCGGGTCCTCAGCTTGGCTGTTAAAGTAGCTGGTGGATACACACGCAGAATCTATTACCTTTCGGCACACCTTGGCCAGGGTCCTCGCACCAAGCACACCCATTGGCCCCATTAAATTGCGTCATGTTCATCATTTTACACCTCGCAATGCTGTCTTATGAACACGGCCCAGGGAATGCTTTAAAGAGCCGAACATTTCCATCCCTGTCGTCTCATGCGATTCCCTCCGCAGACAACTCATTCATCACTTTTACAAACAGAATAAAAAAAGTGTTCATGACAGATGTACAGGAGCCTGCCAACAGAAGCTTTTAAATTCTGTGCTTGAATGGGAGCTCATTCACCATAACAGTGGCCACATGCTCAGATTAGAACTCTCAAAAAGGGGGACGCCATCAGTGTTGAAGGTTAGTGTCACGTCCCCTTCAGACAAAGCATAATTGTGATAGCGCATGCTCTGTGTAATATTTCTCACATCATACGAAACTACAGGCACATCCGTTCTCTGTACTGCAGACTCAAGTAGCTCTCTAAGCTGACTTTTGAGGCCCCTGACTAGGAAGCAGGAAGAATAATTCCGGAGGTCCTCATGCGTGTGTAACAGATTACACTTGTGACATGTAACATCTCCGGCCGCCTTGCCTATGTATTCTTTGCAAGCACTACAGTAGAAGTGCTTTTTGCACTCTTTCTCACAAGCAACAAAATGCATAAAGAAGGCATACTTTGATGCCGGGTATGTCACCCCTGAAGGCAAGTGGGCACCAATGAGTCGTATCAGGCTCTCTGTTGCCTCCTTGTAGCATCCACGGCGCAAGCTGTGAGCAATGACCATCAGCAAGCATTTTGCTAGCGGTAAGTGTGATCTCGGAAACAGCAGGTGATCCTAAAGTGAGAAACAGTAGACAACAGTTGAGGTGCCACACTAAGTGCTGCCATTGAAAAAAATCCGCACACAAAATACCCTTGTCCCGTTTAAACATAGTTGAAGGAAATTTTTTTATCGAATGCTATTTTCATTAGAGGGATGAAAAATAACAGCCTAGTAGTTATCAGGGCAAGCAAGTTTCAGTGTAGGGAGGCCGTGGTAAAAACAGTGCTTGACGTGTTTGAGGTTTGCTCGAAAGGGCTTCGTTTTACTTTTGAATTGCCAGAGGACACCGGACTTCAGTTTTTGGATGTGCGTTTGATCTTCAGGGAGGCGAATGTGTGTTGGAGCTACAGGCCGCGGTCAAAAAAAGAAGTGTTGAGGTATGATTCGGCCCATTCGAAATTGGTAAAAAGAGGGATCGTTGTTAATTCTTTACGTGCTGCTCTCGCATAGTCATGTGCACACTTTATGAACATCAGCGTGCAGGGCCAGATCGAACGCCTGAAAGCCGCTGGCTACCCGAATGAACTCCTGGCTTCGGTAGCGAATAAGCTGTTGCGGGACGTGGAGAGTGAGGAACGAGGGCGATCACAACAATCCAGACGCCAGGAAACAAGGCCTGTTGCCGTTCCTTACATTCATGGTTTTTCCCACCGTCTGAAGAAGGTTGCAGGGAAGTGCGGCGTCCCTGTCGTCTTCTCTGCTCCTGAAAAGTTGTCGCGGCTTTGCCCTAAAGTGAATGGGCAAAAGAGTGGCATTGATGCATGCACGAAGAAGCATGACACCTGCTTCGTCCCCTGTAGAACGGGGGTAGTCTACAAGATTCCTCTGTCATGTGGGAAAACCTACGTTGGACAGACGGGCAGGTGCATAAACGACAGATTGCGAGAGCACCGAAGAGCAGTAGGATCCCTTGTAAAGAGCAGTCATTCAGCCTTGCACTGCAGCCGCTGCCCTAGCCAGCCCCACCAGTCCATCATGCACCCCTGCGTTCAGCGACACATGTGTGCTGCGCAGCTTCAAGCAGCAGTTGAGCAGGGAGATATTTGAGGCCCTTGAGATTCACAATCAAGGTGATAATTGTGTTAGCAGTAGCTCGGTTGTGCTGTCACCCAAAGAGCTGGAATTTTTAAAGAGGAGAATGACACGTGGCCATAGGTGATGAGGCTCTAATCTGTTCGATAATGCAGAGGCGAAGGTTTGGGAGCATGCGCTCAAGTGATGGCGTTGAAAAACTTTTTGTATATATTGATGTTACGTCAATTAAACTATCAGTTGAAGTTCAGCGTTTGTCCCTTGTCTTTCTCCTCTAGTCCTGTCTTTAATTTTACGCTGCCAAAATATGCACTCTACTTATCAAGACCAACTAGCCCGTCTTTCTACGTTAACAGCCTTTGTAGTGGATTAATGCGTTACTAGTGCAGATCATCCAACAGCTTAGCTGTACACTTCTCACAGCTGGTACTTAATCCGCTACCCCTCTTTTTCATGCTGTGGAGCCTATTCAGTCTAAAAAACAATCTTACCAGTTCACCAATTCCTTCGTCAGATGAGGTCTCGCGACTCTCGGGTTCACGCGGATCAAGGTCACTCATCAGATGTTGAACTGCCATCGACAACATCCGATGAGACATCGCCGGACGAATCATTTTCCAGAGACTCGCTATGATGTGAGTGGTTATGCGCCGTCTCCTCAGCACCTGGACTAAATCCAGGATCTGTAATGCCGGCTTTTTTTTCCACCGCTTGCACACCCGATTCATTTGAGTCACTATTAGCTTGAGGAGCTGGTGGCGCGCCAATTAATTCCCGCTTCTTAATTCTGTACTTTGAATGAGGTGGAACTTCGGCGCACGAGTCCCATAAATATCTTCTGTACTCCCTTTTCGGAGGCATTGCCTCGATTGCCGAGCCAAGCAGACCATAGCACGCAGAACGTGTAGAACCGATGATTCTTCACCTCGATTAGAGATTTGAGACAAAGTACGCTGAACAAGTTCCGCTTCTTAAATCCCGCTTCTTAAATCTCTACTTTGAATGAGGTGGAACTTCGGCGCACGAGTCCCATAAATATCTTCTGTACTCCCTTTTTGGAGGCATTGCATCGATTGCCAAGCCAAGCAGATCATAGCACGCAGAACGTGTAGAACCGATGATTCTTCACCTCGATTAGAGATTTGAGACAAAGTACGCTGAACAAGTTACAAGACGGCACATTACAAAGCCTTCCCGCAACACACAAGAGAAAACTAAATACACACAAGAAACAAAATGTCAGTGTAATTTGGTAAAGTTCCGTGTTTAAATTAACATGTAGGCCGCCAATGCGCCGTCTCGCACGTGCAGCCTTCAGACATTGTGGGCTTATTAAAGGACGTAGTCAGTCAGTAACCATAGCAAAAGTCGTGATTTCAATAGAGATAATATTCCAGTTGCTTTTAATATTTTTATACTGAATGCTCTGTGTTGCTGCGTTTTTTCTGCATAGTTACGACGAGCCTATGAGAATGTGACGGGGCTGTGTGGCATTTCCAGTTGTGTAGTTCCATACTTGCTTACATATAGGTTTAGCTGTTGCTTTCAAAATCCTACTGTTCAAGCTAGGGATTAGCCTACATGAGGCTCACATCCAGTAAAAGGCACAGGGCTAGCCTCAAGCAAAGAAAAAAAGGACACTTTTGCTGAAAGGCCTGAATTCTTCCTCCTTCAATTTCATAAATGACAGCTAATATTAATGCGCTGGGGTTTCACACCTACCTTTTTTCAAGAAAGCCACACAAGGGGTTCTCAAAAAAGGCGAAGGCACGGCTACAGAGCCCCACTGCAGTGTCAACACATTAGGTGGATACTTTCGAGGCATTGTCATAAAACCAAACCTGTCGCTCTGTCACTTGGTGAGCAATTTGTTACATGGGCATTTTCAACAGCAGTTCAGTTGACGGTCAATTGAACTGAATGGCGCACCGGTGCGCACATTGCACTTTTAACTAATCAAAATATTATTTATTAATTACTCGCATGTGATTGGATCACGTGATTCAGACGTTTATTTGAGCATGGTCTGAGTTTCGCGTGACTACAGCCGACTGACATTCATTCCAAGGTCAGTTGAGAAGCTGAACTGTCACTTAATTGAACGGCAGTTGAAACTGCCAATGTGACATGGGTGTAGTGCCTTCTCTTTTCAAATATGGATGACCGTGCTTGGCGTTAGCGTTTGTTCTAGCCACCACTTCATGCATACGTGCATTAAAAAAAATATCGGGGGCTATTCGAGCCCCGCCTTTAGGGGTGCGATGCGACAGCGTTAATGGCTCCAGTTTGCCAGCTCTCCTTGTGGATCCTTGGGCATATGATAAGACTTTGCTACTCACTTTATTAGCCTCTTAACTTCTTCCTCTGTTATCTCACACATACCCTTTAGGAGTCATATATGAAAGGCCATCCTACCCAGAAATATAGCCCTGTTTAACCAAGCATACAAATCTGCCTGCATGGCCTAAGGGTAACATGTCTGATTCAGAATTCAAGAGTCCTGGAAGGCTGATTCGGATCTCACCCACCATTCTGAAAGGAAAGGCTCGAATTGACAGCTCCTGCCAAATCAGTCATGTCGTGTGCACATATCAGATAAGCCTGCGATTTATCAGTACCCAGACATGCCAGCCACCTGCTACCACAGAGTGCTGGATTTTTTTTTTGGAGAATAGGGAATTAACGCGCAGTTGAACAAGCGGGCACGACTTTCTGGTGGTGCACTTCTCACTGTGTAAGCTGGAGCCCCAGTACATGATGCTCTGTGGCAGTCACCTTTGTTGCATATTGTGGGAATGAGTTTCTGGGAATCTGTTAACCAAGACGACATTCCACTATTTTAACGTTGTAGTGTCCCATTCTCCAGGAAATCTGGCATTGGTGCTGTGAGCAAAAAGCAATGGGCATAGCTCTGACAGGTGGTAGCTGCAGCAGACATGGCTGAGCGCTGATTGGTCGTAGGGTTGTGTGACATAAATGATTTGGCAGGAGCTGCCAACTCAAGCTTTACAATCCAGATTGGAGGGTGAGGGGAATCGAACCCTTCAGGAACCTTGCACATTGATTCGGACATGCTACCTCTGTGCCAGTCAGGCACATTCATATGGCTTTGTTGAGAAAGGCCTTATATCCACGTTGGCTGGTCTTTCACATGATATGGTAGCTTATGGATGTATGCCAAAGGGAATTTATGAAATAACAGAGAGACATTAAGGGATTAGTGACTAAACGAGTGTCAAAGTGCGTGTACACGGGTGAGGGTCAGCAAGGAAAGCAAGTGTGCCGGCACCCATATTAATTCCACCTTCTTTTGGTTCTAGTCTTCATATATTTTAAAATTAGCTCTCTCTGTTTGGAGATCATGCCCCTCGCAAAGTTGTTTATAGCAGATTTGGAGTCGCTAAATATGGTAACCGCATTGGCGCTGACTATCGCCATGCCGATATCCGGCTCCTCCCCTGTCCCTGAGTTGTTTGTTTTTATTGAACTTGCCATTAATGTTTTACCCGAGTCGTTCACGCCCACGATAACAACGTTGCTTCCTTTGTGTTCCGCCGCGTCTACATAAACAGTGTATTCAGAGCCTTCTAACTTGGCCTCAAGGGCCTTTGCTCTTGGTTTTCTCCTGCCTTCATGGAAAGCAAGGTGCATGTTTTTTGGTACCGGTTCAATGGCGAGTGCGTTCCTTAATTCAGTCGGCAGTTTTACTTGTGCATTTCTTTCCAAGATTCTATCTTGTAGACCTAATTTATCCATTATTTTCCATCCTGTGGATGTGGTGGCGAGCCGCTTTAGCTGTGTAATTATATGTGCCTCGCATAGTTTTATGGTGCTATTGTAGACCACCAGTTTAAGAAGTTTTTCCGTAGGGGTGCAGTGGGGTAGCCCCAGTGCTGCTTTATATGCCTGCCTTATGATTGTTTCAATTTTGTTCTTTTCTGCCACCCCTAGCTTGAGGTAGGGGATGGTGTACACTATTCTGCTTATCACAAAAGCCTGAACAATTCAGCACAAATCTTTCTCTTTGACCCCGCGTCTTTTGTTGGCTATTCGCCTTATCAACCTGGTTGTGATGTTGATTGCTGGCTTAAGTCGATTTATTATTTCTGTGTTCTTTCCATTCTCTTGAATTATCCGTCCCAAGACACTGATTTTGTCCACTCTGGATATCGGTGTGCCGTTTAATTCCGCCAAAATGTCTTCTGCGGTGGATACTGCGTTTTTTTTTGTTCCTCGGATTACCAGAAGTTCCGATTTGCTTGGTGAGCATTTCAGCCCTGCCCATTCCGCATATTCTTCAACAATGTCGATTGCCCGTTGAAGATTTTTTTTTCTATTTCCCCATCGTTGCCTCTGCATGTCCATAACGTGACATCATCAGCATATAGCGTATGTTTCACCCCTTTCGAAGCTTTCAGTAATGGTGGTAGGTTGTATAACATTAGGTTGAAGAAGAAAGGGGAAAAAACTGAGCCCTGTGGGGTGTGTCTCCTAGCTTAATTGTTTCAGACCTGATGCCTCCAAGACTTCTTCCTGCTGTTATTTTGGTTAGACATTCCCTAACGTAATCGTTAATCCTCTTGCCAGGGGCAATTTCCTCCAGATTATTTAATATGGCTTCGTGTTTGACATTGTCAATGGCTTTCTGTAGATCAAGGCGAGGTACAATTTTTGTGCCCCATTTATTGGGCGCGTCAATTATGTCTGCTTGCTTTGAATTTAATCATTACATCCTGCAGGAACAGCTTGCTCCTGAAATCTAGCATCGTTTCGAAAAATACCTCCCTTTCCTCTGCATACTCCTGAAGTCTGTTTAGTATTACAAGCTCCAGTAGCTTCCCTAGGCACGATGTTAGCGATATCGGCCTTAGGTTTCCCACTTCAAATTTCTTCCCAGGTTTTGGAATGAAGATCACTTTAGCATGTTTCCATTTTGAAGGCATTCTACTTCGTTTCCATACTCCATTAAGAAAGTCTGTGAGTGCCGTGACTGCTACCAAACATAGGTTTCTCTGCATTTTATTGGTGACCCCATCTGCTCCCGCTGCTGATGTGGTTCTTAGCTCTCCATACCTCCGCTATTGATATATCCCTATCTAGCTCTGTGTTCTGTGGCCCTCGATATAGTTCAGATGAACCCCCTTTGCCCGTATTAAGGTATCTGTTCTTCAGTTCCTCTATGAGATCTTCAGCCGTGCCCTGGTATTTATGAACCAATCTTTTCAGCTGTCCTTGAGCTGCCGTCTTAGTTTGTCCTGGATCTAGCAAGTGGTGAAGAAGTTGCTACGTGTTTTTACCCCCAAGCTTCCCATTCATTTCATCGCAAATCTGTCCCCAGAGTTGTTTCTGAAGTTTGTTCACGTCCGCTCCTATCATACGTTCAAGTGTAGATATTCTCTTCTTTAGCCTTCTATTGCACCTCTGCTTTTTCCATCTCTTCGTAACGCTCTCGTGGGCTTCCCAAATGTGGGCCAGCTTCGAATCTGTAATATCATTTCCGGTGGTTGGGATCTCTCTAGTGTGCGTAATTACGTGTTTGAGTCGTTCAACGCATTGATTTAGATTCGCGATCTCCCTCGGAGCGGTTCTGTTCCAGACTTTTCTAAGAGTATCCCAGTCTGTCAGCATCTTTTTGTGCAGCGGTCTGGTATGTATTTCAATCTCTATGATATAGTGATCACTACCTAAGGTGTATCCTGTGTTTGACCACTTCTCGCCTTCCAGGTCTCTGCCCAGCGTCAAGTCTGGGGACGTGTCTACACTGATTCTGTTGCCTATCCTCCCTCCCTAGAGTGTGCAATATTATGAGCCGCATAATACATTGACTTTATAAGGTATGTCCTGGTGCCGGGAAAAACTCCTAATAATCAAGCATGTCCGAAAAATCAGTTGTCGACTGCATATATATTGTGTGAGCCCTTTATGGATCTTTCATTTTTCCATATACACCACAATCTTCTTTCATTTGTACATAACATCGTAATCGTGCCGCGGCGCCGGCTCCAGCGCGCGCTTGGGTTCACCATCGGATTAAACGCTTTCACGGCATACCTTGCCGTGCCGTTACGACTTTCCCGTCTCGACCTTGCCTTCTTTCACAAGTGGTGGAGGTGGAATTTGATCCCTTTGATGCCTTGTACTTTGCCTCTCGATGGGCAACAGCAACCATCGTCATGTCAACTGAGAGCAGCCCCGACCCGGCCGCACCCTCTACCTCGGCTACACCGCCGCCTCCCACTGTGCCCAGACGAATACGCGACCAGCTGCTGTTCGCCACCACGAAGACGGGGATGACTGGCTCGACAATTATGAACGCTGCATTGCCTACAACCGACGGGATGATGTTTTTAAATTCCTTAAGATAGATAGATGGATTTATTGAAAGGAAAAGACAAAGTGGTTGGCCGGAATAATTCAAATCTGGCCTGCTACTCTGTACTGGGGAAGGGGAAGAAGAGAAGAAAGAAGATCGTGATGGGTGACGATGTGGGAGAAGGCATATGAAATATATATCTACAGGCAAAGTGGCTTGCTTTACAAGCGCGAATTAAGTCCGCTGGCGCATAAAAACGACAAAGAGCACGCACTGCCTGCACACCCTTCCTCTTGTCCTGCCAAGCGCCCAACAGCAGTTCTTCCGACAGAGGCCTCTTGTCCAAACGCTTCAAGGAAGCGGCTAGCGCACTTCTTTCGTACGTATATGCTGGGCACACCAATAATATATGGTCGACAGTCTCTGGGATGCCACAAGTTGAGCATTCCGGCAAGTCCACCTGTCCAATTAAATGTAAGTACTTGCGCGTGAAAGCCACATTTAAACGAAGTCTATGTAGCAAACATGCCTGATGGCGGAGTATCACGCGGAACATAAAATTTCAATGTTCGATCTAGCCTTCTTAGACGAATGTGTCGGGCGTCTGGCTGGGCCAAGTAAGCTGCGGTAGCATTCTCCATAAAACTTCTAATTCCTGAACGTTTCTTTCTACCTTATTGAGATCGCCAGGAATTGGTTTATTAACCGCGAGCCCCACACAACTAACTGGCCCACCAATACTTCGCCGACTCGGCAGTTCTCACTGCGATCGCGAAGAACAAGCTCGCTTCCCGCCTTCAAGGTCCCGACGAGTCTTATGCGTGCCATAGATGCCATGCATCTATGTAAGACGCATAACGCATAACGTGAACGCATGCATCACGCCACGAAAGGAATCAATGCTGTGGCATATAACACCCTGCTTGCCCAGAATCCTTCTACTGTTGACGCCATTATTGCGACCTGCCAACGCATCGACCAGCTACAGTCCTCCCGATTGCAGCGCGGCATTGCTACTGGCCTGACCTCTGCTGACCTGGATCTGCGGGCACTGATTCGAGCCATCATCCGGTAGGAGCTCCAAGCCGTCAAGTCTGTCTGTAGACACGGGTGCGATCATTCTTCCGTACCTTCTAATGACGCCGGTCTCCGCAACATCATTAAAGATGAGCTGGCAACCATGACCCGACCTATGGCGTCCGACCCTCCTGCACCCCGCCCAGCATCGACTTACGCGCACGTCGCAGCATCACCCCCTCCTTTTGTTCCGTCGCCCCAACTCGCATCGCCCTACAACCACATCAACGCCGTGACGACGGCTCAGCCTATGCCACCCTATTACGCACCTTGGCGCCCGTCTCGCCCAGCGTGCTACTACAGTGGAATACGGGGACATATATCTCGCTTCTGTCGTCGACGCATCCAGAACGAGCGGCGTGGTTACGGCGCCTTCGAAAGTACCATACCTTCATATTATCAGCGACGGCCTATTCCCAGCCCGCTTCGTCGTTCCTCTCCACCGCCGGTATCTTCGTCTGAACCAAGTGGAGCCCATGCATCCCGGAGCCGGTCCCCTTCCCCATACCGCCGCTCTGTTTCTTCACTTCGACCAGCAACAACTCTCCCTGTTCGTCATTCGGAAAACTAAAGGCTGCTGTCCTGTCACTATTTGGGCGCTGCGCCCGTTCGCTCGAGGGCGCGTCTGTAAGGTCCTAACAATAGGGCGGACGGAGGCATGTATCCTCCGCCCGGCTGCCGCATAGAGTTAGTCAACTTCAACTTTTGCCGCATGCGTTCTCGGAGGCGCATCGCAAGCTCCTCCTACTTTTTCAAAGTTGGCCGCCGACCGATCGTAGGCGAAACAAGGCCTAGGTGGACGGTGCCTGTCGACGAAAGATATACTTCATGTCGCTATTGCTCGTTTATTACGATTATTCAAAGCGACTTGGAAGTTTGCCTTGCTATGCGCACAAGTGTCGAGTGACAGTTCCCCCATTTGTGTTGGCCTGCACCGAGTTGACAAGTGGCCGACAAACCTACGGAAGATGTCCATACTACTACTGCCCACACAGTTGCGGTACCTCAATGTGTTTATTTGGAGCCTTTTGTGATTGCTGCAGGATTTTTACGGACGGCATCAAGAAGCAGCTCCCCGCAGTGAAATAATTCCCTGTGCGCGTAGACAGTTTCATAGCAGCGACAATTAGTGGGAGTGTAACGAAAGTGATACGTTTGGAACGACTGCTGTTTTGCCAAGTTGATGAAATCGCCTGCAAGTATATCTGTTACGAGCGAAAAGTTCACTACGCACGCTTTGTTTTCCGATTGTTGATATGAATTTTGAGCTGTGCTAGTCGCATTCATTCGTCTTCGTGCAGCGATCGCGAGCATACGATGTTGTTTGTGTTACTCGCCGATCACTGATATCAATAGTGTTTCGTGTATGTGCTGTGCTTGAGAACTGCCGTGGGTGTGAAGTGCCCTTTCTGAAAGCTGTGTTTTACGTGCGCGAAACAATTTTGGCTGTACGGAGAACCGTCGAGATGTCGGCACCAATCTGCTGCTTGATGCTTCGTGAAGTATGTTTGCGATGGTTGCTTGTTATCGTTGCTTCGTGTGATGTCTTGACTGATGCGTTTATTGGGATTAATCGTTGTACTCCGAATTCTCTCATTACAACCGCGCCCGGATGGCATTGTTGTTAGTGTTGTTGGCCTCATAACATATATATATATATATATATATATGTGTGTGTGTGTGTGTGTGTGTGTGTGTGTGTGTGTGTGTGTGTGTGTGTGTGTGTGTGTGTGTGTGTGTGTGTGTGTGTGTGTGTGTGTGTGTGTGTGTGTGTGTGTGTGTGTGTGTGTGTGTGTGTGTGTGTGTGTGTGTGTGTGTGTGTGTGTGTGTGTGTGTGTGTGTGTGTGTGTGTATTATATAGCCAAATTCACAATGTTCGGCAAATAGACCGGTCACCATAGAAATGGCTGAGAAGGCTAGGAAGGTCTGTAAGATATTTCGGACATGTGACAAAGATTAAATGGTGCAGAAAAAATTATATAATTACGCAATCTGAAATGGAATGCCTTCTTATGCGTTATTCACAGTTTCTGAGCTAAAGCATTACAATGATAGACGGATGGAAGTTTACTGCTCTGTGTGCAGGACAGTCCTCATGATATTTTCACTAAAAAGGAGAGCAAAACATAAACTCGCACAGTGAGCCATACTGAGAGAGTAAGGAGTATCTGCAAGCAAGTTCTTTCAGTAGCAAACCACCTGCATGAAGGCATAAATTGCACCTTTGATTTAGCTTTATCATGTGGCTCACAAAGGATAGTGCGAGCCCTGAAAAGCATAAATAAACATTGAGGTGCAGTTTCATGGCACAAGACTAATGTTTACATCTGGCATGCCTTAAGGTACATGCACAAACACTTTGTGGGAATGATGATTGTTGGTACTTTCAAGTATGACTCAAGGAGCAAAGATTTTAGGGATATTCATAGTAGGAATCGGCGAGCAGAAAGTTGTGAAGAATGTAATACCACTGTCACATGAAAACTCGATCATCATTGAATCAACTCAATGCAATCAACTCAATGCAGAGTGAGGTTGTCACATGGCAACTTATACCTCTGTCATACGAACCCTTTCCACCCTCATTGAACTCGAGTTGAATGCAGATTTGGGTTGTCACATGACAATTTTGAAGTGCATTTGAGCCCAATTCTGCTTGACTAAAACCCGCTTCCTCAATCTCTCTTGAGTTGTCAAGCAGATTTGAGAGCGGGCGTTGCCACCCTCGACATCACCTAACGCACACGAAGAAAACTTCTCGATGGTCACTCAAAATGGCCACGTAGCACCGGATGCTTCAATCTGTTTTGAAAGCCTTGATGCAGGTCGACTTCAACGAGGATCGAAAGTGTTCATGTGACAGAGGTATTTAAGTGCAATCGAGCCCGAGCCTGCTTGGCTGCATGCTGTAATTCAAGCGATCGGAGCCTTCAATCACATTTCAGAGCCGCGTAGTTACCCTCAATTTCACCTAACGCGCGGAAAGAAAACTTCTCAATGGTAGTTCAAAACAGCGCCTGTGTAGCACCAGATGCTTCAATCCTTCTTGAAAACCTCAGTGCGAGTTGAGTTCAATGAGAATTGAAAGTGTTCGTGTCACACAGTTATAAGATGGAGCAGGTGAACTGGCACTGAGCTCGGAAAGAAATGGACTGCTGTGTTCCACTCAGTTTCACAGTACCCTTGTACCTGGTTCCATTACATATTTTTCAAATCCATTAATATGCAAAACAAAAGGCATGTGCGGAATAAGCATGTCGCAACCTTTTGGACTCACAAGGCAGACAGTTTGCATATGCACTTCCAGCATCATGTGAAATCCTGTGAATGGCCAACTTAGTAGGCAGGAATTTGGCTACAAATATTGTGTAACATATGTTTCCTTCTCCATGTTTTTTGAAAAGCCAGCAAAAAAAAAGCCTATCGTAATTGCAATAGCCTGCGCCTGATATTTCCCACAAATTTCACACTGTCATTGATGCATTTCTCTGTCGCAAATGTTTGATCATTTATTTTCATAATTAGTTGTTCGATTGGGATTTTTATTATCTAGGTTATGTAGCTAGTTTTATTCACAAGAGCATTTCGTGTGCCTTTCTATCATTACCAGTGATTTCCTTTAAGGTAGTAAATGAATTCTTTACTTTCGTTGTGTACAGCATACTGTGCCTACTCTTTTACAGAAGTGGTGCCTGTATGTTAAGTAAGCATTGCCTTTTTATGCTTCTCATTATCAGGATCAGTAGTTTTTGGTTTTGTTTGTGGTGTTTAACGTCCCAAAGCGACTAAGGCTATGAGATATACAGTAGTTTTATGCAGAGCGAAAAAGAATATTTAATTGGCTAAATTCATAAACTGCTGTTTATACAGCTCCATGTGGTTTTTCTTCAGCAGTACACTCCTTTCACTTCAGTTCACCTATGCAAAGCACATTTGCTTGTGGTTGAAAGCACAATAAACATTGCACATACCACAATCTGTTTTTGATCATCATTATATGTTCCTCCCGTGTGATGTTAATGTGAAATCATTCTTAACGAGGCTCTGCTTGGACGCACATTTGAGGATAATAAACACCACAAAAGGT
Source organism: Amblyomma maculatum (assembly GCF_055883805.1). Lineage (NCBI taxonomy): Eukaryota > Metazoa > Arthropoda > Arachnida > Ixodida > Ixodidae > Amblyomma > Amblyomma maculatum. The sequence goes on from NC_139349.1 coordinate 151,245,204, forward strand.
GCCGTTAAATCAGTGTGTGCCTGTTGCACATGTTGAGGAGTGTGCCACCGCGGACTCCAGCACTCATGCTTAGCAACGTATGGCATTAATGTGTCTAGGCGGAAAGGGGAACCTGATTGTTGAGGCGACAGTAAAAGTGTTTAGACATTGCACGCAAGCCCCGCTTCCTATAAATTGCACCTTCGGGCTGACCGAACGGGGAAGCCTTGAACTACCGCGAAATAGCTCGTTGGTGCAGCTCGGTAATCAGATTGTTTCCGCAAGCACTGTTTTTATGCATTTCATCTAGAAATACCTAGCAGAAATTCCAGTTACAGTTCTTCCCATGAACACTGTCTACTGGCCAGCGTAACTCTGTTCTGACGGCCACAGGATGGATCTGAAAGATTCCTTGCGTAAAACCTCATTACAAGAGACACTCAAGGGACCAAAAAAAGATGTCTCTCGTAACCAAATTTCTAAAAGCACTGTGTTGATATGTGTACTGCACATCAGCACATAAATGCATTTACATGCATTAACAGAAAATTGTTCAGGAAAGCTTAAAGAAGATATTCATACTAGTGTGTATTTTTTGTGAGTGCAGAGTGTATTCCTTCCCAAATTCTAGAAGTAAAGCCCTTCACTTTGCAAGCCTTTCTGTTCCTTTACTACCTTTTAAGCACCCTTACATGCTTGTCATCCTCAGATGCTGACTTTCTCTCTGAAATGTCTTCGTAGTCATCCGCTATGACACATGTGCCATTTATTTCCGCGAGAATTGCAAGCTCTTCGGGAGCGCACAAGATCCACATCTGCAGGTACGAATTCCTCAAAAGATTCTGGTACCTCAGCAGTCTCTTGGATGCTCGCCCAAGCTTCAATGAAGCTTTCCATAGTATCCTTATATGGGCCCTTTTACATCATGTCACCACATTTAAAGCCTACTTGTCTGAAAGTTTTTCACAGCTTCACTTCCCAGGCCATTGCAGACACCTGAAATCACCTGAACAGCAAACTTCGCATAAATTACTATTGTACAGTCTGGCTGCCTGGCGAGCAACCGCCTTTCTACCAACTTTGTTTTGTATAGCAACTTGACAGAGTGCATAATGCCTTTGTCTATTGGTTGAAGGTAGTAGGGTGTGGAGTTTGGAGGGAAAAATCACCTTGGTGGCTTTGAGCATGAGAACTTTGGTGCTGCAAGAAGCATTGTCTGCAAAGAGAAAGACATCAGAATTCTTAGCTTTCATCTTGTGATCACATTTTAACATCGAGGAGTTAAAAATTTTGATGTCAATCATACATTTTGATTTGCTTCGTAAGTGACAGTAATGCGATGCCAGTGGCTGAAACAGCAGGATTGTCTCGACTTTCCATTCATGGGGAAGCACTACTTCCAGTTCCTGACATATGCAACAAAAAGGATGCTTATATGGAACAGAATTTAGCTAAGGAATCTGAAGTGCATCATGTGCGAGTTGGCACGCTTCAGCTGCATTGCATGAGCACACCTGGATTGTGTCTCTCCTAAATAGAAAATAATTTACTCTAGGGACCTGAAAATGTTGTTCTTAGTAAAAGTGCCTCTTGTAACCACGTCTCTTCTATGCAATGTTGATAAAATGGCAGACATAGGAAAACCAACCAAACCATTTTCAAGTGTCACTTATAACTGAGTGTCTCTTGTAACAGTGTCTCATGTACGACATTTAACTAATTTCTTGAAAGCCAGTACCCATACCATGTATTTGCTTCCTTCACCTCCTCCTGGCTTGTTTTGAGGTTATGCGCACACAACAATGTCTTTAATACCAAGCTTCCTATTACGCCGCAGCACACCATCACTGCATTGAAAAAATACGGTTGCAAATGGCAGCGATTACATTGTCCTCAATATATTACATTTCCACATGCTACATTTACACAAGCACACTCCCTAAATGCCATGCAGTCTTCCCTGCTATTACTTGATCTACAGTCTTCACTGAATTTGTCTCATTTGGTTGCTACATATGGTGGCCAGAAAGGCATGATGCAGATTACCGGTGATGGCTAGCAAAAGTCATTACAACTCGAGACACTTATACATGACAGGTTTTTTGTAACACACCTAACGTCATGCACAGATGTACTATTTCAGCTAAATACAGAAGAAGACAGGGCATAAACTTGTGTGAGTTACTTGCACAAACGTTTGCAGCACATGTATATCCTGTACCAAATCCCCCCCCCCCCTCCTCGATAAAAGAAAACATTTCAGGCAGCAGTTGCCATTTCCTGTCATCCCCTCAATATTTTACCTCCTGTCTTCTACCTTCATTGTTTGTCTGTTTTCTTATTCTTTTTTCCAATCTTTAGTGGATTGTCTACCCTGACCGGCCCCATATTATGTTGTCGCGTACAGCTGGTGTGGCAGTGATCTGCTAGGTCCTGTCCTGCCATGTTGTTGGGCTCCATGTTAAAAAGCTGGCATCATGTCTGACCAGCAGACATATTTAATGGCTTCTCATCCTTTTCACTAATAACTCCCTCGGAAAAGAGAGCGTGCAGAGGCATCCCGTTTCAGGACAAATTCCGTAAGCTTCCCACAATTCCACATTGAAACATAAACATCAACGCTGGACTTGTCATGCCAGTCGTTTCTGCCAGGACTTTAATAGGTGGACACGGATTCAGAAATGGAAATATGGAGAATGACGACCTCTGTTTAGAAGTGATGTGCAATCACCAGCCAGATTAAAGTATCAGAAGGGAAATCCTTTGAGGAAATCCCAGTAAATATAATTCCATATAGCTGCCACAAGCTTCTCCACAGAGTGGTGCTAGATGATGATCGTAAGTATTCAGGCAAAGAACTTCCCAAGGCATAAAAGATAAAAACACGAGTAATGTGTACAGGACAAAAACGAGATTGCAATAATGAAGTTTCCACAAAACTTAATGTTCTTAAACCTACACAAGCCTAATCCCAAACTGTGTCAAAATAGGCTACAGAAGCTGCAACTAGGGCAATATATACTAAATATGCGATGAAGTTTCAAATGCCAACAGGTAGAGGTGCACAGACCAACTGGTATTCTGCAAATGTGCTTCCCATGAACACAACTGGGACAAACGTTATGCGGAATGAAATCTGTGTCTGAAAGGTGAGGGTAGCCATCCTAAATACTCGTGCGCATGCCGAGCTTCGTAGCTGGAGAGACTGTCACGATTAAAGTACAGCAAACGATCACGTTCAGGGAAGCACGGAATCAACCTTCATTAATACAGAAACCCAGCTACTCTGTTCTGCTGCATCAGGGCGCACCATAACAGTGATCTTTGGCACCTGCCCGGGTCATATGCAGACTGCTGCACAGCCACCTGGGCACACTGTTGCAGCAGCTAGCGGTGTGCCAACATCTGCAAACGGACCTCCACATCAGCAGGCCACAAGGCCTCTCTGCATATACCAAGGACAAAACCAAACACACCCACACATTCTACGTGATGTTCACTATGCGTGAGGTACAATGTACACAGGCCAAGGTAGTCCTTTGTTAATGAATGAAGGACGAAGCTCCTTGGGGCAGTGCAGAGAAGCTCCGAACCAGGAGCCACGAAAACGGAACCTACCGCTCTCGCTCCAGACATATATATAGAGGACGAATTTCATTCACTGCATTTGCAAGGGACATGTTAACAACCTCAATGACATAAAAGACATACTGCTAGTCAAACTTGCACTTGCTGCCTTTTCATTATTATTTATTTATTTATTAGAAGCTCAAGCCCCCCCGAATGGGACACTACATGAGGGGTGCGCACTTGAACGGCAGTTAACAATAGCTTTTGTAAGGTGATTACAAAGATGATGGTGCTCTTGTGTTTGCAAGAATGAAACACGTTACAAATACAGCAACTTACTGAATGTTCTGCCGCTACTGAGAGGAGTCTGTGCAGTACTATTGCTATCATAATGAAAAAGGCAGTCTCAGCTTGCGAACATTACCTTAAAGACGGGCTAGAAGCTGCGGAAGCTGCGGTGGCCATTCTACATTAATTTAGAACAATAACAATGTGATGTGTTTACCTAGAGTGGCATCATAATATTACCATTCATGAATGAGAAGATATTGCAGAGCAGGTTTTAATGTACGCTCCAGCTTTTGAGGTAGTGAGAAGACCGGTACCAGAGGTCAAATTCTTTGGGATTGTATACTGTGTAATAACAGATGTAAGCTAAAACAGTGCAAGGCCAACCTATTTTATTCTAGCTTAGGAAAAATGTTTATTGATTTATTGTTTATTTCAACCTTGGATTTTACATGTTTGAAATCGGATGTCTTAGACAAGCCATATGGAAGCGATCATTGACCTGTAGTCGTCAGTTTATCGTCATTTGAAGTCATCCCAACAAAACCATATTATAGGAAGCTGTATTTTGTGTGTTGTGCACTTTTGCAAGAAAAGGCTACCTTAGATATATTTTCAGAGATGGGGGAACTTGAGGCTTTTGAAATTTGCGGAATTACCGCTGTATGTCTAGCTGTTCCACAGTCATCAGGAGTGGTAAAACAAAATCTCAGAAGAGGGGTATAGAAATTATTATATAAAATCAAAACTAAAGTAATGCATGGGAAATGCGCCGTACATACCTAACACAGGCAATTTACATTTTTAATATGATGAAATCAGAAACCTAATATACTGATTGCACTGTCAAAAAATAAACTTAGTGGCAAATTTGTGTGTGCCCCATAAACAGCTCAACGCCTTCAAAACATTTCTGGACGGAGGTTCAGAAACTCAGTGACAGCTAGTCCCCATTCAGGGTACCATTTTTGACAGCCCATGATATGCAGAGAAGTATACAAGGACGGGCCCAAATTTCAAGATAATATTTGCCTGTATTTTAAAGTTCACTGTACTATATGCTACACTTCGTAAATACCAGAAGAAAGTTCAGAACCTGCCAGTGGACAAGTGACAGTAAAAATGACTATAACACTTCCAAAACTTCTTACAGTCATGTCTGCTCACAAACAGAGTGCATCCAGCCCTGAAGGAATTCATGGCCATATGCTAGCCCAACACTCTGAACCTGCTACCGAGACACTTTAAACTTTATTTTAAAACATTTGGGCATCAGGGTAAATACTTTAACCCTGGACAAAAGCATTCCCTTTCAATTTTTGAAACATGAAAAACCGCGTCACTCTGTACGACTAGCTACAGTCAACAGCTCTCCTGTCTAGTGAAATCCTTGGACTGTGTCTTGAATACTGCATTAAATACCATGCGAGGAGGCTATGCAGTTCTGTGATCATCAGTGATGTTTTAGAGTAGCACGCTACGGTTCCGATAGTTTAGTCCATCTTGAAATTACCGTCTATAAAGCTTTTGAACACAATCAGCAGTCTTTCTTTTTTTATTATACACGAGGCATATGACACAGTTGTAAAGTTCCAGGTCCCTTTAGGATTTGGCTGAGCTTACCATTCGCAGTAGGGTGTTGAACTGCCTACAAGAGCTCTTGTTTTACCACTCATTGTGCGCATGCCCAGGCTCTACCCTTTCAAGACATTTTACTCCAGAAAATCGAGTACCCTGAACGTGGATCTAAATTGTAATACTCTTCGTTGGAAAAATGAATTTTATTGGGATATACATCCCATGGTTGGTTGTGTATTCATTCTACGCTGACGTCGTTAAGATAGCTTGCAAGTCCTCTGGCATATTAATATGCGAAAGATAATATTATTTGCTGGAAAACAATCGCGAACATGGGCGCACAGAAATGGCTTCACTGCCTGTAAAAACACTGGGTATTCTTTTCTCTGAAACAAGAGAGAGACAGATCCTGTTTCACACTTACAATACCGAATGGCCCGTAACAACTGTACGCAAACTTCATACATACACGATGAAAGACAAAGCTTGCACATGCCTTGCATGATGCTTCAAGGCAAAAGGAGACGCTCCAACATATGGGAACTATATGCAGAGAACTGCATGGTCACCATAAAACATGTATGTCGATGCACAAAGATGGAACATTTCGCAATGCTTGATTCTCAAGGTTAGAATTTTCAAAAATTGGCCGAAGAGCACTGCCATAGTGGACAGTGGGCCATGCATCTAGCAGACAAAAAAACTTCAGAACTATCTCCCCCAAGCACACCCCGCAGCCCAGTCAAAACTGTTTCTCCGAGGGTCATGAAAAGGTCTATACCTTTTCAACCTTATTTCCTCTACAGAAAATGCACTAGTGGACATCTGTGAGATGTTTACACTCCTAAAACAAATTTAAAAAAATCTTCTTAAGAAGCTATGACATTTCCGACATGTCCTAATTACTGGGTTGTAACACAGACAAACACTCCCATCCTGCAGACGGTGCATGATATCATAAGGACCAGGAAGAAACCACAGAAGTAATGTAGCAAATCGTCCGTTCAATGCCACCCATTTAAGTCTCTAAAAAAATATTCTCTACTTGTGTTCTGAGATATGAAAACAATTATGCCTTCAAATGGCTATGTGGAAGTAAATGCCCTTTTTTATGCGTAGAGTATACATAACTCATTATGTTCTGTGCGTAAATTTGCTCGTGTGCGTGTGTTGGGGGGGGCTATTAATTCGTAAATAATTGCATTTTCCTTGTGGGTATCAGCACTCCTTTGGGAAAAACACCACCTGAAGAAAACTATCTTCAGTTATGATGGAAATATTTGATTTATTAATGATGCTCTGCTTTTTTTTGCAGCTTATTTGAAATTACTACAATGACATGCTTTTGCAAGATTAAAGGCAAACAAATCAACTTCACATGCAGTGCCCTATATTCACAGGTTAATAAAATAAGCTCGATTATTCACAGGTTAATAAAATAAGCTCGATATCGCAACGTATTGAACGCTGCTTTGCCTCTATACCTACTTTGCTGAATCCTCCTCGACGATCCAGCGGAATAATTAGCCTGCCTGTTAAGGCAAGGTATTTGTTTTTGCTCACAGGGATTCTGAAATTGATGAAAGCAACTACAGTGATAAACCTGCCGGTACCTTTATTTACAATGCTAACGTTTACTGTTCTTTGCTTGCAGAGACAAATATGATGATTTCACTCCAGAAAATAATCATCATGTTATGAGCCTTTCCAAATTAAAAAAAATGAGTAAATGAGGCTCGCATAAGATTAAAATATTTGTAATATAAGCATTGAATGTGAGCCTCATTTACTCGTTTTTTTTTCTGTACATTGGTTTCCCACAGATTTAGGACTGCGCTAACAAATGACGACATGACATGCACACCATTACGAATATAAAACTGCAACCGGGAATGATAATTTGGAATGTCAAATATGAAAGATTGCCCACTGCAACTGAAATAGCAATAGGCGATAGAAAATATATTCGCAAATTCATTTGAAAGTATAATGACATCAATTCGTTTTATAGCGCGTAATTGAAAATAAAAAATTCGACCATTGAAACAACTGCATGTTCATGCAGCTTAATTATTTCAAATTTTTTATATCGACAAGGAACTACTTACGCCACGCCGAAGCACTCATTTTCATGAACGTAAATTGTATGGGAGCCAGGAACATGACGGCGCCGTAAATATGAAGGCGCAGTAACTGTACCACATCTCCAAGGATGCCTGAACCGCGCCGTGGGAAGGGAGCTACCGAGTGGGAGTGAAATAAAAGCGATAGAAAGAAATGATGCAGTGGAGGGCGGCAGAATAATTTCGACCGGCTGGGGATCTTAAACCTGTCCTCACACTGCACAGCTCATGTACAGTCGTGAGCAAAAGTGGTATACAACACTCAGACGGTGATGGATCTCCAGAAAACTGCATGCTCGCTTATTCTAGACACAGTTATCTGAAATTGAGGCAATAGTGGCGGTGCCTCTTTTATACACATGCACGTGTCGCTCTAGCTGTCCCTGACGCTGTCGCCAGATGGTATTTCAATGCCATCTGGAGAGCATGGTCACCGGCTAAGTGATGTATACCACTTTTGCTCACAACTGTACATTTTTGCGCTTCGATTCATGAAACAATCGAGGCCGCCGCGGTCGGGAGCGAGCCCAGCTACCACGGGTCGTTACCGCACGACACTGCCACATTGTTGTGCTTACTAATTCGCTGACGTTGACATATATCGGTTGAGTAATCAATCGTATTTGATTTTTTTGGAAGGCGCACTGTGCACATTCATGCGCCTGTTCATGTACCTTATCGAAAGTTATGTGCTCGAGTTCAACAGTTCATATTATTGCCAACCAAATGTTTTGCTTGTGCATTTCTGTTGGCTTTTCTTTCTATGAAATTCGTCGAATTATCGCCAGCGAGAAAAAGCTTGTGTCCTAATGTTTGCATTTTGGCAGCTATCTCGGCAATGAAAAAAATATGGTCGCTGCGCCGTGTGGAGCAGCGACTCTGTGTGTAGCAGACGAACGTCCACGCGTTCACCATGGGGCGAAGTGCCACGTACGTGCTTTTTGCGCCCACACGATTCAAAGGGGAAAGCCACATCATCTTCATCATCTTTCTACACCTTTTGTTGGTAGAGAAGATGAATTTGCACTCTTTCAAAAAGACGGCGAAAGGCAGGTGGGGTGGGGCGCACCCCTCGTCTTTCCCGTAACGGCACAAAAGGAGGCACCCCTTTCGTCCCTCTGCGTATTTCCACGTAACTCTCACTCAGAAACTTTTTCCACTCTCACCATTGCTCATCGGTATATAATCGGCCGTCGGAACACGTGCAACCCTTTTGCAATTTGCATCTTGAGATGGCAAGCCAGGCATCGTGCAGCTCGCAGTCTTCGTCAGTCAACGATCCATGGTCGGTGGACAGAGTCGAAAGATTGATGTCTTGTGCAGGGAAACCCAATATTATATGACTTAACTCACTTCGACTATAAAGATTCGAAAAGGAGGAATCGCGTATGAACCGCCATTGCCAAGGAGTTGGGCATCGATGGCAAGTGCATTTTTGTCCTGCCATAAATTCTTGGTTCTCTGTGGTATATAACATTCACAATATACTTCCAGATGCAAATCGTTGTCCATTACGCGTGTATGTTTCTTGAATAATGTGGCACGAACGTACGGAAAGGAACAAAAACGCGAACACGTGCTTTCAAGTTCACGCATCTCCTTTGCGCGCCACGTTGCATTCGTACTGAGATTTTACGCCTGCACCTGTAATTAACACCATGCTAACGACACATTTGGCCCACCACTACGATAATACGAGCGGTTACGCAGATGTAGTATTCTAGCACGTGCCGCGTACAAATTTGTAATTTCTTTCCCAAGCAGATCCGCTGCTTTGACACGCACTAAAGTTTGTGAAAAGGAAGCCCCGAATACTGAGCCGTTCAATACAACCGAAAAAAAGGAACTGTATATATACCTTCCATGACTGAGCACTCCGTTCACGTTTGACGGTCGGCGCGCGTGCGATGTACAACATGCGCTTATATGTCGCGTCTCACAGAGCAGTATACACGAGACACACGTCTCTATTCTTAGATTACTGAGCGAGTGTGCGTTGAGGGCTTCATTTATGACTGAAGAAAAAATCCTTAATTACCACGTGGCGCGCGAGTACACCGGGCAAGCTTTTCATCCAGCAGATTTAAATTTCGCGGGGTTTTCGCCGACAAAGAAAGACAAACAAAATTAATTGGACGCTCGCATAGGATAAAAGATGGATTTGGTTGGCGTATTTACCGCGACACTTTACGACCGTACTTCGTCGCCATAATAGGTTTGTTGCAGAATGACGAATTCAGCGATCCTACAGATTAGTTCACCGTGGCGGCAAATTTGTTTTGTGCACACAGCTTTGGCTCAGCATTGGAGATTTGTGGCATTCCTCTGTGATTTCTGGATTAAGAAAATTGTGTGTCTGTCGTGGACCTCGCTCAACTATGTTACGACAAGGGAAATGAATCATGTATTTTTGTATTGGTGTTGGCCACGTGCATTCGACGCGTGCCTCCATTGAGCGGCCGCGGTACAACTAGCTGGCGCCTGCAAGGTAGTTAAGCGATGCAGCCGTGGCACGCTATTATGAGCTTAGCAAGACGTCACAGTTGATGCAAATCAAGTGTGAGTTAGTGTTACACTTATAAAACTAATACTTATTACGTACCAGCCATTGCAACGCTCACTTCCTTCCATTTGTGGTGCCCTATTGTGTATAGTGTCAGCGCATGAACGAACGTTGGTGTGTGGCTTGGGACAGGAGGGAACCAGTACACTACCAGTCAACCTTCACTTCAATTGCCATGCATTCTTTTTTTCATGCATTCAGAGGAACTCTGCAGGAAGAAGTAGAGATATTTTAGTGATAAATTTTTCAAGCTGGTAAAACCACCGAAAGGTGGCGCAGCTGGTGGGTGTGCGGTGCGCTGGCCTTTTTTGGAGCTGTGGCGCTTCCTTCAAGGCCACGCAGTGAGCAGGAGGTAAGTCGGTATTACGTACGTATCCTCAAACTTGTTTGTAATTATATTGCAATAAATGATTGCTCTCCCTGCAAAGGTAGTTCTGATATGCTTCAACAGTGTACTTACTATTACGGTACTTTAGCCAGATATCAATATAAATAAGGCCTCGCTACTCGTCATGAGGTTGTATTTGTTACGCAGTTGTATTACAATCCATCAGCTGTAGCAATCGATAATTTATTGCTGCGAATGTTTTTTTTTATGTGGGCACTGTACACATCAGCTTTGGTAATTGCTCTGTTATCTGCCGGCCCACTCACGATTCAGAACTAACATAACCGCCTTGATATTCATTCAGGAGGGACATGTACGAAAGAAGTGTTCAGCGCTACTATTCCAACCTGGATATTGCATTACGTGTAAAGATGACTGACACCGCAGAAGGTAAATGTGCTATTTCCTGCCACAAAGTAGAAGCATTCTCACGGCATACGTGCACTTTTCCTTTGTATTTTTATTAAGGTTTGAATGTTTGTGCAATTGCTGCAGGTATCCTTAGAAATATTGCTGCAGGAGAACCTTGGTGCTCGGTCCGGTCCCCAGAAAGAGCAGAGGAGGAATTGGAAAATGGGCCGCCTCATGACAACTCAGTGGAGGCCAACATAGAGGATGACAGCACTGCGCAGGCCAAAGTGGACAACAGCAGGGCTTAGTCACCATTGCCCTCTTGGTTAAGTGTAAGAAAATTTCCTTGTGCTTATCCAAATATTTTCGTCTATGTAGAGCTATACAACAGTAATAACTAAGTGATGCAGTTGTACTGTCATAGAAATGCAAACGTAATCACACGAAAAACTAAGGAGAATGTTTACGTTATGTTCAAGATAACCAAACAATCTTTCAAACCCTCCCATAAGTGTGAATATGTTGGTTAAAGGCTGTGCTTCTGTCCATTTACCAACACAAAAGTCATTATTCTTGCCTAGATATTCTTATCTTTTCCCAAATCAAGAACCTAAATACATTCATGTCACTTTCAACAGGAGCCTGTGCAACCTGCAGCTGGTTCCTCTGGCTGCTCACAGCAACCTGGAGACAGGACCAGAACTGGCGAGGAAACTCCTGTGCAGTCTGTGATTCAAAGGAAGTGAAAACGTGCAGAGTCCAGCTCAGCTGAGACTCTTCTTGCAATATGTGCAAAACAAATGGCGCAGGAAACCTCCCAAAGGTGTACGCAGCGGCACTTGTCAGACTAGTCAAATGCAGAACCTCTTGTTACAGGCAGACCAATTTCTCGAGGTCATGACTAAAAAAGGCTCAAACGGCCATTTTGTTTCGGTTATTTTCGGACATATCTCACCATCTGCTTGAAAACGAATGAAAGGCTTTGCAAGTGATTGCCAACTTGCAGTGCCAGCACGGTGCTAGGAAGCTACGTGTGTTGGGAATTTCTTTGCTGGGTTACATTTCTTGAATGCCTAATGGTGCCCTCCTTCTGCTACCGCTGGCGTGGCTTTGGTCTGCACGTCGTTCAACGCGTCCTTTCTGAGATGTTCGGATGGCCCATGCTCGAACCGCACCACCACTTTTGGTGTGCCTGCCAGCTTGCACAACAGGCGCTGTTTTGTATAAGTATCTTGTTGATATTCTTTAATGCTTTGATATTGCATGCACGTTTGTACATATTAATGTATGCTTCCTTAGGCAGTACACCTGCACACTGTAGACCACAGCACTTTCTTGGCCCTGTGTGAACAATTATTCCACATAATTAACCAAGTTTTGAAATATTGCCTTCCATGCCAATTTTTGGATTGCACTGTGAAACAGCTGGCTGTGATACTTCCGACAAAGTACAGTTAGTGCGCCTGCGTGTTCTAGACTTCATAAGAGCTACCACTATGGCACAGCACTTGCAAGAAAGGTATACTCTTTAGGAACACAATTGCCAGCACTGTCACATTGAAACTTTCTTGTTTTTCTTTTTTTACTGCCTACAAAAAAATGTGGCACTTTATATAAACGACACCTTTGTGAAATACATCTGTCAAGTTTTGTACCAGTTTTCCCTTTTGCACTTCATTTCTCAACACAGCAAAGCAATGTCAATTTTCGGAATTAAAAAAATGCTACATCCAGCAGCAAACAGTCTGCTACTTTTTTTATTCTTCTAACACTTTATTTTTTTTTTCTTCCTTGCCCTTATGTATGAGTATATTTCATTCAGCTCTATGTACTATGCATTTTTCGCAAAATGCCACTGTGCGTGTGGAACATCAGATGCTAAACCAGTGTCGACTGATCTCCGTGGCTCGTTCATAAGCAAGAACTAAATGCTGCATGTGCAATCATGATGCCAAGACTGAGAGCGATTGCACGCTAGGAACAGTGCAATGTACATACTAGCAATTATGAACAGAACAATAATTTATTTTCAAATATTCAAACAGTGAAAACCGTACTGTCAGGTGGCTGGCGAGTCCAGGCAGCCTGGATACAATCGGTAGCTCTTGCTCATTCATATGCGATGGGTGTGTCCTTCTTACATAGTATCAGAAGTTTTGAACTTCTAGTTACATACGGGGAACTTGAAAGCCCTGAAGCACGCAGCAGCTACCACCTTCACAGAGCCTTGTTTTTTTTAACAGAACAGACACCTGGAGAAAGTCAATGCATTCTGCTGCCCCTCTAGGTGACAAAGTCCTCCCACATGGACTGGGGCACAAAAAGGGACCACATATTTTAATCTTGCGGGTCCACACTGAGGCTCAGCTTAAACATTACTGTGACATCATCGGCTTTGAAGAAGACTGCAGCCCCACATACAAATAAAACACTACAGCGCAGTGTATTTGGGACTCAAATGTATGAAGAAGGCGAGCCCTTTAATAATTTCGGTGGGACGACCAGCTTTAAACCCTGATGTACCTTTGCAGATTTTAAATATTTGGTTATGCAAAAGTTCATTTACAGCATGTGAACAGGCAGCTATGTACCAGGCTGGAAAAGAAAAAGAAGGTAGCATGAACGTTGACGTTTCATGGCTGCAAGTTCGCAGCTGAGACATGCGCTTAATGAAGCAAAGATTGACAAGGTGAACACGAAGCCTGGTGCTGCAGTGCCATCGCCTTACTGGTTAATAGCAAGTGCGTGGCTGCAGTTGAAGAAGTGACATGCGGAGGTATTTCCCATTATGGGGAAATATTTGCACACTCTCCAGAAGGAGGAACCCCTTTACAACCTGTTGCTGAAGCAAAACAAGAGTGCGAAGTAAGATCACCCAAGGCGAAAACAAGGAGCAATATTCAGTTGACTGGCAGTGGAAATCAATAATGTGGCTGGGAAACACAACTGGAATATAACCGGCAGTTTGGCAAGGCATCTGACCGTGACGAAAGTGGACAGTGGTGCATAGACTATCGTACTACCAGTGAGCCACTACTGAAGAGATGGGCGTGTGGCACCTCTAGGCTGCGTAAAAAGACAGTGGTGAAAAACTAGAAAGGTAAACGGATACAGCAATTCCATTTCGCCGCACAACCTATCAAGCACAATTCCATCTTTATGGTCGACAACGTGGAGCAGTTTCTGCTGGGTCTCAAAATGAGCAAGGTATTTGGTTTGTCCAGGATGCTAAGGGCACACAGATGACACGGCCATTCATGCTACAGGTTTGCTAGCTTGTCTCATCAGCAACAAAACGAAGGAAATGTTGCGTGCATGCTCTCTGAGGGAAGTTGTAGCTGAATTAGAGAAAGAAATCCAATGCTAGGGGAGATTGCGCAATTTGCATTCATGCTTCCCTGTAATGATGGCATTCTGCTATGTGGCTGAAGTCGTAGTAAGGGCCTTTAGTACAAAAACTTCATGAACTGCATGGACATCTCGGAGCAAGAAAATGCAGGTTCCCTCACACTTCATGTTCTGGCCTGGCATGAACACTCAAATAATGGAGCTGGTTGCCCACATGATATATGTCGCCAGTTTTTTCATCATCACCCCAATGAACCGCTAGTTATAACACCAATATCAGACCTATGGGGAGTAAATAGCCATGCATACTTTCAATATGACGGCACACACTACCCAGCTAGCTTTGAGTGTTCAAATCACTCGGAGGAAGAACAATTACCCCAGTTAACTGGTCACAATGTAGTCTGTCCATCACAGAATTCCGTAAAAGTTTGCAGTGACGGAGGATCACAAATGACGCAAGAGCTCAATGCCTTATCCTTTAAATACAACTTGCACACACCACTTCAGCCCGATGTTTCCAAGATCAAATGGCCTGGCAGATAAGAAGTCGTTAACCTAGTGCTTAAGATGAAGCATTGGTGGCATCACGAATGGCTTTTAGTGATCGCCAAATACCCGCATTTTGGTGCTTTACCGGAACTATGCCATATGAAACCCCTGCTGGGGACCTGTCCAGCTATGGCATCCGTTAGACAGTGCTACCTAAGGAACAGAAAGTGGGCCTGCCGTGGGACCTTGAATGTGACTACTGCAAGTGGACACTATACAATAAGTTTAACAGGAACGTTTGGGAATTTTTGAGACAGACCAGTTTACACTACATCTTTCTTCTAATTCATGCCCCTTTTTCACTATGCCTGATGGCAAATGTCTGGAGAAAAAAAAGAACGAAAATGAGGACTGCTGAATGGGACTGCTTCGCCACAGTATGTGCCCTTTGGAAGATGGAAAATCCCATGAACTGACCCTTACAAGATGTGAAACTTGAAGCCCCTAGGTGAAACACCTTAAAAACATATCTAAACTTGACATTTATGTGCCCCACTCCCCCCACCAGATCCAGGAGATAACGTTGTCTGCCAAGACTAGGAATGGGGTCCCGAAGCAGTCGTGGACATTTGTGTGGTACCACACTCCTACCAGAGTAGCACCGAGAAAGGTCAGCTTTGGAGAGACACCATCTTAGAACAACAGCTGAAGCATTTGAGCTCAACCGTACTGATGTTTTGAGTTGACCTTCACATCCTGCGAACACCCTACATCCTGCAAACATCCTACATCCTGCAAATAGTGGTCGCGAGGCGACCACTATTTCCACCACTTGTGAATGCGCAAGTGATCGGCAAGCACAAGCTGAACCTGATAGCTGCTACAATTCCACGCAGGCCTTGTGAAAATCCTCATAGGTGTGGAAGGACCCTACGTGGTGTCGCAGTGGTTAGTGAGATCGACAATCGAACCCAACGATGCATGATCAAATCACGGACACGACGCTGCCTTTTGACGGAAGCGAAAGGCAGGGCACCCATGCACTGTGCGATGTCCATTCATGTTAATTAACCCCAGGTAGTCGAAATTTCAGAAGCCTTCCCTAAGATGTCCTTCATAGCCATAGTTGTTTGGGGACGTCAAACCCTACAAACCAATCACCATCGATGGTGTGAAAGCCTCGAATAAGACTAAATTACTACGCCAACTTTGTGTGCCAAATGTAATGAGTTTAAACTAAGCTGAGAGGCAGACAAATCAGGGGTCCACAGGCCAGTTTGAGCAAGCCTGAACCGGTCACTTTTGCTGGTGGACAGGCTGGTCAGACATAGTAGTAGGTGGAACAGCACAACAGCACGAGGTGCAGAGGAGACAAAGGGACGGACACAACAGGGTAGTGACAACAAACGTTCATTGAAGATGTCGAAGTATATAATCCAGCAGGGCAAAAAACACAAACATGTAAAATATGTCGCAACATGCAACTCTGAGCATACCGGCATTTTGTGAGTACATCGGTTATGGGCAAGCAGGTAATTGGACTGTTGAAGATGACAGTGGACAGTGTTTTCACATATTTCGGGCCTAGCTGCACGATTTCAGATGGCTCAGCTGTAGTAACTTGATTTTTCACTACTTGCAACACAACCGCTTTTGAACAACAGAAGGTGAGAGCAATGTTATTTGCGAGTTCCGATGTTGCAGTCACCATTCTCAACACTATTCGAGTCCTTCGTAAGACTATTGTTGAGGATTCGACAAGTGTGGTCACGGCATGAGCCACCACAGGACAAAGGGATGGCGTGGCCAAATTCTCTTTGCAGAACACAAATCTTAGTCCTATGGTCATTCAAGCCTTAACCAAGCTTGCGGCTTCCGGAAGTAAAGGCTAAAGGAGCACCGCGACAATGTTAACCTCTTACCGCATACAGAATCATATATGATATGGCAACTTTCCTTTGTGCTAAGTTGTTGAGCAGTAAGCAAAAAAATGTTACCATTAACAGAGACAAATTAAGTTCTAGAACTCAGACATTGAGATAGTACATGCGCTTCAAATACTTGGAGTATATTTCAGCTAAAATATGATGTGGGACAACCACGCGGACCACGTTATAACAACTTTCTTGCATAATAGGACTGACGCACACAAACAGATATATTCTGTCTCCAAAGGGTAAACTCACACATAAATTAGTGCCAACTGGTTTCGGGGAATACAATCAAAAGTAACCTAACAAAAATCTTAATATTGCAGAAACAAATGTTAAGGAATACCGAAAATATCCCCAAAAGTCACCCTTCGCAGCCTCTATTCTTGAAACATTGCATAATGAAAATAGACCATCAACACTAGCACTGCGTGTGTTCACGTTACAAGTTACAACAAATGATAGACAGAATGTTACCACACTTGTTAACCTTCTGTTATAATAACGTTATTACTCCCGAAATAGCTTCGAAAAAAGGATTGAAATTTGATTTCTTTTACAGAAGTTGTTTATATGATGGTGTGTTTCTTTCTGTTTATGTAAGCTGCAAGTTTTTACTTAGCAACACTCTTCTGTTCATAACACACAATGTGCATTTGGTGTTTACCATTACTTCTTGTAACTAATATAACTTTTATTGCGTTAGCAATACTGCGCCAGGATTCAGCCCGTCAAGTCGTCTCGGGAAGAGCCACGTTTGACCTTGAGCCGCAACCGAGCCGAATACGCTTTTAACCAAGCCATATCAACATGCCTTAGTTACCTATAGGGGTAACATGAATGCCAGGATCCTGGCAGGCTGATTCTGACATAACCGTCCCATGTGAAGCGCAAGACCCAAGTTGGCAGCTCCTGCCAGCCCACAAATAAAGCCCCGCTTTAACCAAGCCGTATGAACGTGCCTTAGTGGCCTATAGGGGTAACGTGATTGCCATGTCCTGGCAGGCTGATTCTGACATAACCGTCCCATGTGAAACGCGAGACCCAAGTATTGCTAACACAATTCAACTCGGTTTAACCAGAACTAAACCACAGCCAATTTTGTTTATCTTTATGCTGTCTCAGGTGTGTATTTTCAGTTATGACTGATGTCTCATGTAGGCCAAATAGATTTCTTTTTGTCTTATTTCTAGAATCAGTTGATCTAACGTTTGTGAGCAAGCCATGCCTGTATTGTCACTTGTGGTTTTCTGCTGTTACATCTACTTTTTTTTCTTGTTTTGTTTCTGTTTCTTGATTTCTGTACGCGGAGGAGCTGGATACTAGGCAAGCTGAATTTTTAAGCTTTTTTCCAGCACTCCCTCACTTCATGAGTGAAGTAAGGTATATATGTATGCATCAGATACGACAGACCATGCAGTTAGGGGTAATTTCTGTCCATTTATGGTGTTTCCTAATGTCATAGGCAGGAAATAAATTCACTGCACTCAAAAAGTTTACATACTTTTCCGAGTTCAGATTAATTCCCCTTCCTTACTAGCTACTGATTCTTGTCAGAGTAGCGGAACTACATTGTATAGCGAACCGCAAGTTGGCTGCTGTGCTCATTCAGCATAGTGTACTAGAGGTCGCTATACAGGATACTGACTGCCAAGGAAAAAGACAACACTGTCTACTTAGTAGGAGGAAAAAAAATCATCACGAAGGTCTTCGGTTGAGAAGGTTTTGCAGGAAATACCGCAGTTGTAGATGGGCGCCATGTGCTACTGTCATAATTGTTTTAGATACGGTCTGTCTGGAAGTCCAAAAAATGTTTTCGCTATGAAACTGTTGTTTGTTAGTAATTTATTTATATTTTTGCAAAACTGCCTCTAACAGCATGGTGAATCATATATGGTACACGGCAATATTGCGAAAAAGTATTGAACTGCATAGTTTTTCTGAAAACAAAGCTTGATATAGACATTTGTGCCATTAACACCATTTTTGGGGCAGAAAAAGAAAATTCATCCAGTAAGGGGCTAAGACTGCTGCCTGCAACATTGCCACTCACAAATAACATTGTTCTCACCTTCTGTTCTCCAAAAACAGTCACGTTTTCAGTAATCACAAACCAGGTTACTACAGAAATAACTGAGGCATCTGAAATCATGTAGCTGGGCCCCAAATATGTTACAAAACCGTCCACTGTCGTCATAAACAACAAAATTAGTTGCTTTCTCATAACTGATATACTCATGCAACACCTGCATGCTCAGAGTTACATTGTGTGAACTGTTTTCCGTGTTTTCTGCGCTGCTGCTGTATATATCGCAATAGCATCCTGAATGAACCTTTGTTGTTACTACAGTGCTCTGTTCACCCCTTTGTCTCCTCTACAACTCGTGCTGTTGTGCTGCTTCGCTTACTGTGACGGACGTACCTTATTTTCAGGGGCCTTGTACAACCAGGAGCGCAGGCGATTCTGTGGGAATACAGTAATGCAGGCTAAAGAAAATTCTTGGTTACAGGCAAGCATGGCTATTGCACTGAAATCATGATGCCTGGCATTGCCTGCTGTGCATAAGGAGGCAACATGAGTAAAGTAATTATGCCTTAGCAGTATACACCTTTTTTTTCCTCCAGATCTGCAATTTTTTTTTAAACGTGAAGATGTTTGCTTCATATTCATGACAACATAGGAAAGGTGGTTGGAAAGTCTTGTGACCAAGAAACTGCACTTTCAGCGCCTCTCCGATACCTTTAAGTCGGGAATGGGCGACACTGTCCATCCAAATGGCCCTTGGCTCTGCAGGTGCGGCATTCCCACACTCGCCACACCTGGCGGTGCTTTGCCACCTGCGCCCACTGTGCTCCATAGTGGCCTGTTGAAGCCATGCTGAAAGCCTTGGCCGAGGCTTTGATGCCGCACCCCCTTGACACGTGGTAGCCATCATCGGCGTAGAAAACACGTTTCTTTTCGCCTCCACGTCCAACGAACCTGCCCTGAAATTGCATGAATAAAATTACATTTTGCCAACACTATGCATAAAGCAACAAGCCCTACATATATCAGTTGCATTCGCAGGATGACCGAAATCAGAGTGCACACTGTGTCTGAGATGCATCTGCCTCCTATGCGATAGCAAAAAAGACAGTTGAGTATGACAGTGGGTAACTATTCATAGCAATGCCAACTTTACCTCCCCATGAAAACTAAACTTAACAGCACGCATTTTGTATGACCTCACGCAATGTACTTAAAAAGGCAAGCATCAATTTTATTGGCAAAATATAATATAGAAGCTTGCTTCTGAGGAGATATTTACCTCTACGCCGATCAGCACAATATCTTCCATGTCCTTAAGGTTCCACACGACTGCTCTGTCCAAGTCCTTTGTTTGTTTGTTTTTCGACCGCTGTTTCGTGCAGCTGCGACGGCACTCTAAATAAAAAAAAACTTGGTCCGCAATACAGCATGCTTTTAGAACCACGGTCTGCAAGGAAGAAACAATCACCATTACTATATGCGGAGAACAAAGTGGAAAAGTCATCCAACATACAAAAACCTGATAATGATGCGCTAACCGGATGACCGTATGCCACCTTCTTTTAAAGGCGAAATCCTTGAATGGCTCATGCTGTCGTGGACAAAATGTGTCCCGCTTTTGCGCTGTTCTTATTGGCCGAGGCGGGATGCGTACCTGCCATCTGCAATATTCACACGAACGCGCGCCAAGGAACACCACGCGACAGGAACGATGGTGTACCGTCTAAACTCACACTTGCTGGAGAAAGTGTGATTGATACTGCACCTTTCCTTTCCCGTAAAACAAATTTATAGTAACGCAACGAAAACGGACAAGCGGCTAACGATGAGAGGCAAATTATAGGATTGGAAGGTTAGGCTTTTGGCATTCTCCTCTTAAGATGGCTGGTTTATGGGGTTTAACGTCCCAAAGTGACTCAGGCTATGAGAGACGCCGTAGTGGAGGACTCCGGAAATTTTGACCACCTGGAGATCTTTAAAGGTGGCATGAAACGGCTAGAAAGGTCACTGACAAACGTTTTCAATGTGTAGAATAATGCTTCCGAGCAATCGTCCAAAGTAAAACTCCTCGGACAAAATCCAGCGAATTATTATTATATATTTAAAATCAGTGTTTTTTGAAATTCTCGGGCTGCGCCATTTCCACGTGGCGGCGAGATTTCCACGACAGGCTGCCATTGGCTGCAGCCGCGACGGCCACTACGTCACGGACACACTTCCGGTAGCTGCGAAAGTCGTCTGCTCGAGTGCTGCAATCACTGCAATGACATGTGCAATGCATGCGCATGAACCCAAGCTAGGCGCTTCGGTTCGCGATGTTAACCGAAAAGGTTGTGGCGTCCGACTGAAAGTGCGCGTCGCTGCAGGAGTGCGAAACGAGCACCAGCTGGTCCGATATAACACCGTACCGAATTAATAGGCAGCATCAACCTTCATGTACCGACCGACGGCGCAGCAGCGTAGTGTAGTCCCGTGTCGCGTTTCGTCTTTGCCGCATCGACCATTTGTGCGGCGTGTTGATAATTGAATGGAACGTGCGTCAAACAAAAAGGTCTACCCTCAGCTTCACCTCAAAAGTAGACAAATTCGCACTGCATACGCAGCGTAAGTGCAGCACCCGATGCCGCCAGGCGCGGGCGCTGCGGCCGACGGCACTCCGGTCGTGCGCTGCTCCCTGCTCGTCGCTAGGCCTTGTGTCTTTTGCATCGCAGCCACGGCGGACAGCGTTTTAGAATCGTCCGCTTCGCTGCGTCTCTAGTGTAGTCGCTCGCGTGCTCCTGTGCACGATTCTTGCGTGTAGCTTCGGAAAGCGGTGACAACCTGCGCTGCCGAACTGCATGTGGCGAGCTGCTTTGCTCATGTTTTGCGCCGTTGTTTCTGGCTCGGCCGATGCGTACACATGAGATAAAACACGCGTGCACGTTACGCATTGGCACTTCCTAAACGGTGTGCGTCCGACTTAAAGTGCACGTCGGTGCAGCAGTGCGAAAAGAGCACGAGCTGGTCCGATTCAACACTGTACCGGTTAAAAAGGCAGCATCAACCTTCGTGTAAATGAAAACGTGCGTCAAAAAAGGTCTGTCCTCAGCTTCATCGTGAAAGTACACAAATTCGCACCCCTTATGTGCAGCACCGGATGTCGCCGGGTTACTGCAGAGATGCCGTCCGCGGGCGCTGCGGCCGACGGCACTCCGATCGTGCGCTGCTCCCATGGTCGTCGCCAGGCCTCGTTTATTTGCTTCGAAGCCACGGCGGACGGCGTTTTGGAATCGCCCGCTTCGCTGCGTCTCTAGCGTAGCCGCTGGCATGCTCATGTGCGCGATTCTTGCGTGTCGCTGCGCTGCCGAACCTGCGCTGCCGAACTGAATGTGCCGAGCTGCTTGCTGTTTTGCGCCGTTGATTCTGGCTCGGACTATGCGTACACGTGAGATAAACACGCGTGCACGCTACGCATTGGCACTTCCTAAAAGATGTGCGAAAGGACGTCACAAAAAAAACACTACACTATCCTTTTGTTAATCTCAATTTTAAGATTCGCGGACGAATAATTCGTGCTCACCTGTCATCCGATATCCAAACTCTGTAGCGATCATCAGTCCGTGTTCTCGTCGGTGATACGTACGTGTATACATTACATTCGTTATGCACAAGAAATGCCTCTCGCCGGCCACAATGAAAGCAGCTCCGGACTGAAAACGACGACGACATATGTTTGCACGCGGGCAACTAGCACGCTCGATCGTCTGCTAGCATCCATGCAGAGTCGATGCTGTCGCGTCAACTCCGCGAGGGATCACCGACCGCCGTTGGTCAAACCGCAGAAGACGGTACCGAAGAGACTGACCCAGGCAGCGCGAGAGAAGAAAGCTGTCTTGTAGAAAGCCGTGCTCGGCAGGAGTGCACGCTAATTTGCGCTGAATGGGACAGGGATATGAAGGAAAGTGCTCCCTCCGCGGCGGACGCCGGTATGTGTGGACAGCTTCCTAAGTGCAGGTATGCGCTCGCGAACGACCCGAGTCGTTCGGGCTGCTGTCGCACACAATTCAGAGAGGTCAAGAAACTGTAGAAACCGGCGGCCGAGGAAGACAGCAGACAAGGTTGAAAGCCATGCAAACGCAGACAAGACGGGAAAGGCAGAGACTGTGAATGCATGGGCGAAGCTCGGGGAAAACAGGCGCGACGACCGGAAGCCTGAAAACGGAGCGTCACCCAATGACGCTTCGTGGGCGGGGCTAGCGGGGCGGAGTTCCCCAGCTGTTTTCTTCGTTTTTTTCTGATGTCTCCGAGTGTTGTCTCCGAGTGTTGAGTTGAGGGGAGCGAGGAGGAGCGCCATTTTTAATAGCCGATATCTCTGCTGTTAATGAAGCTAGCTAAAAAATGCTTGCGGTGAATTGACCTGTGAGGGAGTACCTATCTCTCGACCGATTTGCTTTACCCCATTTTAGGCATTGCATGACCCCTTTAACTTGCACTGACATCGCACAGCACACGGGCGCCTTGCTTTTCGCCTCCATCGAAAAGCGGCCGCCGAGGTCGGGATTTATTACCGCATCCTTCGGAAGAGTAGTCGAACGCCGTAACCACTGCACCACCCCGGCGGGGTTCTCCTCTTAAGAGACATCTAAAAACCCTCTAATCCTTGCATATCGATATATGAAAATTAAGGTCGCCATGCGGACATGTACTTTTTGGGTACGCCTCATAACAGCTGTGAGGACGCAGAAAGCAAACTTAAATACGGAGACTGATAAAGAAGCTATACTATAATTCTGCTAGCTAGGGCATCAAGCATTCTTCCGCGCAACGTACACAAGTGAGCGCGCATGCCTGAAACACTCAAGCTGTGGCCAGTAAAGCAAGATATGGTAAAATGTGTTGCAGGCAGGGATTTTCAAAGGCAATCATCGCGCTCAAATCAAATGCTGCCGCATAGCAACACCGATGATAAAAGCACTAACGGAGTGCCCGCAACAAAGCAGCTGTGATACGATATATTCAGAGCTCGCCATTATTACGTACCTTTATATCCTCTACAATGTCGATAGGCGACCTGTCGGTGCACAGGTCGTTCCCACCGACGTAGACGGCCATAAAATCCAGGTGCCGCAACTTCAAGAGCTCCATCTGGGACAGCAGCCGGCTGGTATCTGTGCCGCTGAAGCTGAACATGCACGTTCGTACTTTTTTGGCACAAGTACTCGCGTTTTATTCAGAAACTTCAGCTGGCTGTCCCCGATCAGGGCTCCTAGCATCGTGGTTGAAGTGGGTGAAGCTATTGAACCCTCACGCACCACGAGCACGCACGCAAAAAGCCCGCGCATGCAGCGTGCGCAAATACATACTGAAAACACCACGAAACAGCCGTAGCCGAAATAACGCATTTAAAATTGAATGTTTGCTGTCTATTAAAACTTGATAATTGTTGTTGCGTTCGTTTAAAGTTATTAAAAATAAAAAACTGCAGTTTTTTTATTTGTTGTGCGTTTTGTTTCACGCTGAAGCTGTAATAAGACAACAATGCCAGGCAGTTTCAGTTCTGGTTTGGCACATAGACAAAAAACTAACGATCATGATCAGCCTGGAATAACTACACCATGAACAGGAGATGTGTACGGGCCGCTTGTGTACTAAAAAGCAAATTGGTCCGGTACAGTTACATGATTAGAAATAATTGAGGCCTGCCACCAAACGAAGTGCATTACAATATCGATGAAAAGCAATCCCACCAGGAACAAACTTCTAGATACCGAATTCACGCACAGTCGACGCTCAAAATCCCCCACACACGCGCGCAAATACAAAATGACAGCTTGATGGGCTACAGTTGCGCCACATTTCTGGGTATTACACACACACACAGAGACACACACACACACAGTCATATGGCTAAAGTCAGAAATGCCCGTAACCGTTTTGATAGCTGCGGCAGTATCATCGTAAAGCACTTGCGCTAAGTAATGGTGCATGCCACATAATCTGCGCTTATATGCCTCCTTTAAAACAAAATAGAGAGAGAAAGAAAGGATGTTCTAGCCTTGGACTAAAGCGCATGTAACCCCCCCCCCCCCGTCCCCCTTCTGGTTCTCCTTCCACTTCAATACTATACTTCTGCAAAATATATTTTCATTTTATATGCACGAAAATAAAGCATTGTAAGATGTTATTGCACTTTGTGCGACAGCCATGCATAATTACTTTTGCAGAAAATATGCTCAGTGAGAAAACAAAAAAAGGTACTAGTCGGAAATCAGTTTGACATGGCCTATTTACCTCCATACAGGTGGCAGGAAATAAGTGACGGCGCTATTTCAGAGATGTAGACCGATAGCAATAGTGATGGCGGAAAAAGATTTTCATAGTCCTCAGATTTTTTGTACAGTTATAGTTGCAAAACAAGGCTGTGTGAAGGTGGTAGCTGCTGAGTTGTTCTGGGCTTTCAACTTCCCCTTATGTAACTAGAAATTCAAAACTTGTGATACTATGTCAGAAGGATACATCCACCGGATATGAACAATCATGAGCTACCGATTGCATTCAGGCTGCCTGGACTAGCCAGCCGCCTGGCAGTACGGTTCTCATTGTTTCAATGTTTGGAAATAAACCATTGTTCTGTTCACAACTGCTAGTATGTATATTGCCCTGTTCCTAGCGTGCAATCGCTGTCAGTCTTGGCATCATGATTGCACATGCAGCAGTTAGTTCTTGCTTATGAACGAGCCAAGGAGATCAGTCGACACTGGTTTAGCATCTGATGCTCCACACGCACAGCGGCATTTTGCGAAATATGCATAGTACATAGAGCTGAAAGAAATGTACTCATACAGAAGGGCAAGGAAGAAATATACCGGGTGTCCCAACTAACTTGAACCAAGGGATACAAAATAATACATTCGAGGCAAGTCAGTGAAACCAATTGCATTCACCTGCCAGCTTCTTTGCGCACTACAGGCGACTTTTTGTTCTGCAATTACTTAATTAGCTAATTATGTTAATTTTTCTATTTGATTAAATAACGACTTTAGACCAAACATGTGAATTGGAAACTTGTAGAGCACCTTCAGAAACCCCCATTCCATTAATTGCGATAAAGAAAGTCTCACGTGTATCTTTTTTTCTGGGCTCAAAAGAAAGCCCGCGAAATACAAATAATACCACCCCAGGCAGCACCAGCCATCGGCCCAATATTGGGGATTGTTTGGGGATTACTGGCCCACAAGTGGCCCAATGGTGCCAATGAGCTACCAATAATGCGCAGCCATGCTATAACATAAACATTATTGGCCCAGTGAACTTCACCCATATCCGTTATTGGCATTCAACCGGCTAACAGCGGTCAATAATGCCCACGCATATTGAACCGCTTGCCATTATTGTATACACAATGAGACAACCTTGTCATTACTGGCCAACTATCTACAATGGTTTGCCAATATCTTCCACATCATGGTATAACCTGGTACATATTGTCCGGTCAATAACAACGGCTTCTCAATATTGAATATTGTAGCGTGTGCAACAGCAGCCGCTAGGCGGCTGCTCATCGAGAGTCTCGTGAACGGACTCGAAGAAGTGCCCCGTGGCGTTCGAGAAGAAGCTGAAGTTAGCTGCCGTATCTCGGTGCTCCGACCCTGTTCTTCTGCGCCTGCTAGCTCAAGCCCCCCATTAAAACCCAACCTTCTGGTTACGGGCCTAAACGACTACGTGACACTGGTGGAGGTGAGGCCTTGTTCTACATGTCTCGGGCCTCTCGCAGCCGCTCATCGAGTCCCAACCGGCTTCCGCTCGTATCTACACCCGTTCATCGCTGCAGCCGTCGCCTCCGGGGTCTGGCGCAAGAATTCGCTCCTCTACCTGAACCGACGCCAGCTGACCAGCAGTTAGAGACTTCTGCAATGGCCCAGGCAAGTGAGCATCAGTTGCTGCTTCAACAGCCTCGTACGCCCCCCAGTTTCCATGGCGGTACTGGGGAAGATGTCGACGACTGGATCGACCAGTTCGAGCGAGTGGCGCAATTTAATCAGTGGAACCCGGCTCAGAAGCTGCGCAATGTGTATTTCGCGCTTGAAGACTGTGCTAAAACGTGGTATGAGAATAGGGAGGCCAGTCTTCAAAACTGGGATTCCTTTCGCCAGCAGCAGCGGGAAACCTTTGCCAACCACGACCGCCGTGATCGCGCACGCCGCCTCCTAGAAGCCCGTGTGCAACTGCCTAACGAAAGTGGGGCCATGTTCGCCGAGGACGTGACGCGTCTTTGCCGACGGGCTGATCCCGACATGACGGAATCAGCGAAGTTGCGCCACCTGATGCAGGGCGTAAAAGAACCCCTCTTCGCTGGTCTGGTTCGGAGTCCACCTCAAACCGTCGCGGACTTCATCAATGAAGCTACCCTCATTGAGTGAGCCCTGCAGTAAAGATACCGGCGCACGGAGTCTGCCTGTGGTCAGCCCTTCAGCAGTGTGGCCACATTGAACAGGTCCACTGACGATCACTCTCTGCGTGAGTTGATCCGCGAGGTAGTTCGCGAGGAGCTCCTCAAGTTCAATCTTGGATCGCCTAACCCGACTGCCGTGGCTGTCACCGAAGCCGTGCGGGAAGAAATAAGTCAGACATTGTCACCGCCTGAGTCACTGTCGGAGCCACGTTCTATGAACTACGCAGCGGCTCTTCGTCGGCCTGCAGTGCCTCCTGCGCAACAGCTTCGTTTCGAAGCACAGCCGCCGCCCACTTTGCAACCACCGTTCTACCAACCGTCCTACCAGCCGCCATCCCAGCAGAGCCTCGTCATGCAGCCGTCCGCTCCTCAGCCACTGTTCTACCAGCCGCCATCCCAGCAGAGCCCCCTCATGCAGCAGCCGGTTCGGAAGGCAGACGTCTGGCGCACTCCTCGCCAACGGCCGCTGTGCTACCACTGCGGAGAACCCGGCCACTTGTACCGTCGTTGTCCATACCGGGAACTCGGTCTTCGGGGTTTTGCTCGTGATTCCCCGCGTCCCCGGGTCGGCGAACGCCCTCCAGAAATCGCAGAATATCTGGCAACCCGTGCAACCTCTTCGAGCGACAGTACACAGTCTTCTCCCGTGCGCTCCTCGTCACCCGGCCGCCGTGAGTTTAATCATGTGCCGAGGCGCCGGTCACCAAGCCCACACCGGGGAAACTGAAGGCGGCGACCTCAGGGGGGCAGGTTGCTGACGAACGGAATCGATGTCCCGAAGACCCTC
Source organism: Amblyomma maculatum (assembly GCF_055883805.1). Lineage (NCBI taxonomy): Eukaryota > Metazoa > Arthropoda > Arachnida > Ixodida > Ixodidae > Amblyomma > Amblyomma maculatum. The sequence continues at coordinate 151,273,062 of NC_139349.1, forward strand.
CCGTGACGACTCAGCCCGATGCTGTGACTACGATGCCTCCGCCGCCCCGTGAACCCGAAACTCCCAGTCAACCTCAAGCCGATCACGTTGTTAGCGCCGACCTTCCCGTTCTCGTCGACGGACACCCAGTAACCGCTTTGGTAGATACCGGAGCAGACTTTTCAATAATAAGCAAGAATTTCGCAGATCGGCTCTCCAAGGTTAAAACTGAATGGCTGGGGCCGCAAATTCGTACTGCTGGCGGTCACCTTATGACGCCGATCGGACGATGCACTGCCCGAGTAACCATCGCCGATTCAGCCTTTGTAGCCGTTTTTGTTATACTGCCGCACTGCTGTAAGGATCTCATACTCGGCATGGACTTTTTACGTGAGCATGGAGCCATTATTAATGTTCCTCGCCGAACTGTCACGTTTTCGACGCCTACAAGGACGACCGCTGACTCCGAACGACGCCACGCACCTTTACGCATCGTTGACGCGGATGTATCTATGCCGCCACGTTCGTCTGCTCTCGTCACAGTCAGGTGCGACGACCAGTCCTGTGCTGCCGGCGTCGCCGAACAGAACACAGAGCTTCTGTTGCATCATGGAGTCTGTGTTGCACGCGGTATAGTTCATCTGACTAATGGTCTAGCTCACGTGCTGATTACGAACTTCGGGAACGAACGGCAACGCATCGCTAAAGGCACCACGGTAGCCTACTTTGAAGGTGTCATAGAAGCAGCCCACGACTGCTTTGTTCTTGAGACCAACACGTCTGCAAGCCAAACGCCCAACTTCGACCCTGATGTGAATCCCGCTCTATCACCGGCAGAGAAGGACAGACTCGTCGGGCTACTCTTTCAGTTTCAAGACTGTTTCTCATCCGCATCCGCGGTTAAACAGACGCCCTTGACCAAGCACCGCATAATAACCGACGACCGTACCCGACCAGTCCGACAGAACCCCTACCAAGTGTCACCGCGGGAACGCGAAGTCATTGCTCAACAGGTAGACGAGATGTTAAATGACGGTGTCATACAACCATCGAGGAGTCCCTGGGCTTCGCCTGTTGTCCTCGTTAAGAAGAAAGACGGAAGTTTAAGGTTCTGTGTGGACTACCATAAGCTCAATCAAGTCACAAAACAAGACGTCTACCCGCTGCCACGCATTGATGAGTCATTAGACCGGTTGCGCCACGCGCGCTACTTTTCATCGCTTGATCTTAAGAGCGGTTACTGGCAGATCGAAGTCGATGAACGTGATCGCGAGAAGACAGCGTTTGTCACGCCCGACGGACTTTATGAATTCAAAGTCTTACCTTTCGGATTGTGCTCCGCTCCAGCGACATTCCAGCGAATGATGGACGCAGTTCTATCTGGTCTTAAATGGCAGATGTGTCTAGTCTACCTGGACGACGTTGTTGTGTTTTCACCAACGTTCGAGGAACACCTCCAACGTCTCTCCGCTGTGCTACGGGCTATCAGATCTGCCGGCCTCACGTTAAAACCACAAAAATGTCACTTTGGCTATGAAGAGCTCCTGTTCTTGGGCCACGTCGTCAGCCATCGAGGAGTTCGTCCCGATCCCGCTAAAACAACAGCCGTCACCAAATTCCCTACTCCATGTAACAAGAAGACAGTTCGCCGTTTCTTGGGCCTCTGCGCCTATTACCGCAGGTTTATTGAAAACTTTTCGCGCATTGCCGCTCCGTTGACACGTCTCACTCGGGATGATGTCACCTTCACCTGGACGGACGAAGAGCAAAAGGCATTCGACGAGTTACGGCACCGCTTGCAGACAACACCTGTGCTTGCCCATTTCGATGCGAATGCCGAGACTCTGGTCCACACAGATGCAAGCAACGTGGGTCTAGGCGCTGTACTCGTCCAGTGGCAAGACGGTGCCGAGCGAGTTATCGCATACGCCAGCCGGACTTTGTCCCGTGCCGAATCGAACTATTCCACCACCGAAAAAGAATGTCTGGCTGTTGTATGGGCGGTGATGAAATTTCGACCCTATCTTTATGGCCGGCACTTTCGGGTTGTGAGTGACCATCACTCTTTGCGCTGGTTAACGAACTTGCGAGACCCCTCCGGACGCCTTGCACGATGGAGTTTACGGCTACAGGAGTTCGACATGACCATCGTGTATAAGTCTGGACGTCAGCACAACGACGCCGACTGCTTGTCCCGTTCACCTGTCGAGGCTGCGCGGGAAGACGAAGAACCAGACTTCCCCCTTATCGCAGCCGTCGACGCGCTCACTGTTTCGCAGCAGCAACGTGACGACCCGGCTCTCGCACCTCTTATCAATTTTCTGGAAGCGCTCTCTAAAGAAGTTCCCCGTCTCTTCGCCAGAACGCATTCATCGTTTTGCATGCGAAACAATGTTTTATACAAGATCAACTTCGCTCCAACGGGAAGAGATTACCTCCTCGTCGTGCCAGAGTCTCTTCGAGAAGAAATCTTACAGGCATGTCATGACGAGCCCACCGCGGGTCACCTGGGGTATGCTCGAACTCTGGCCCGAATTAAAAAGAGTTATTACTGGCCAAACCTTGCGGCCGCAGTACGACATTACGTGAGGACATGCCATGATTGCCAGCGACGGAAAACACCGCCTGTGAAACCGGCCGGTTTACTGCATCCTGTTCAAGTGCCAAGATACCCATTCGAACAAGTTGGCATGGATCTGTTGGGTCCTTTTCCAATTTCTGATTCGGGCAACAGGTGGCTAATTGTCGCTACAGATTACCTCACGCGTTACGCTGAAACGAAGGCTCTCCAGCGCGGTACAGCAATCGAGGCAGCGAAATTTTTCATCGAACGCATCGTCCTGAGGCACGGCGCCCCGACAGTTATAATAACAGACCGAGGCACTGCTTTCACTGCCAAGCTACTGGAATCTGTCATGCAACTAAGCGGCACTACCCATCGCAGGTCAACCGCCTACCATCCACAAACTAATGGCTTAACAGAACGTCTGAACAAAACTCTCGCCGACATGATGTCCATGTACGTGGCTGCTGAACATCGGTCGTGGGATAACGTCCTGCCGTACGTCACTTTTGCGTACAACATGGCGCAGCAGGAAACAACGCAAATGACGCCGTTCTCCTTATTGTATGGTCGCGAAGTTTCGATAATGCTCGAAGCCATGTTGCCCCACGACAGCCGTGACCTCGAAGTTGGCGCCGAGGAGTTCACTCAACGCGCAGAAGAAGCGCGACAGCTGGCGAGGGCACGCATCCGGAACCAGCAAGGTCGAGACGCCCAGCGTTATGATCACCGCCACCGTGTAGTGACTTTCCAACCGGGCGATAGAGTGTGGCTTTGGACTCCGATTCGACGTCGGGGACTATCCGAAAAACTTCTGAAGCAGTACTTTGGCCCATACAAAGTGCTCCGTCAGCTGAGCGACGTCACGTACGAAGTGCTTCCGGACGGCTTTTCTTCTACTCGTCGCCAGCAGAAATCCGAGGTTGTCCATGTCGTGCGCATGAAGCCGTACTTTTCGCGAGGAAATTAGCGTACCGCCTACCGCATGTTTCTTGCTTTAATTTTTTTTATCTCTACTTTCGAATTCATCAAGTTGACATTTATTTTTTTAGAGAGGGGGGTAATGTAGCGTGTGCAACAGCAGCCGCTAGGCGGCTGCTCATCGAGAGTCTCGTGAACGGACTCGAAGAAGTGCCCCGTGGCGTTCGAGAAGAAGCTGAAGTTAGCTGCCGTCTCTCGGTGCTCCGACCCTGTTCTTCTGCGCCTGCTAGCTCAAGCCCCCCATTAAAACCCAACCTTCTGGTTACGGGCCTAAACAGCTACGTGACAATATATCTAGGCATACAGTGGTCAATAATGTCCAGCCAACTTTGGCGGCTTCCTAAAATTGTAATATCTTGGTTTCTACTGGTCGATATTGTGTAATGAGCCTTGATGGCTGGCCAGCATTGCTTATATAATGGCATAGGTTGGGCAATAATGTTTTGCCAATATGGCTGTCTTGTCAACATTGAATATATATTGGCATGCATTGGTCAATATTGTTCTGACAGTCCTGGTGGCCTGCCAACAATGTATACAGATCGGCTTATAGTGGTCAATATTGTTTGATGGATTGTGATGGCTAACCAGTATTGGACATATCATGGCATAGCTTGGTTAATATTGTCCGGCCATTATGGTTGTCTTGGTAACATTGAATATATCTTGGCATGCATTGGTCAATATTGCCCCACGAGCTTTGGTGGCATACCAACATTGCATATATCTTGGTTTATAGTGGTCAATATTGTCTAATGAGCTTTGATGGCTGGTCAGCATTGCACATATAATGGGATAGATTGGTTAATGTTGTCCGACCATTATGGTTGTCTTGTCAGCTATAAATAAATCTTGGCATATATTGGTCACTAGTGACCCGCCTGTAATGGCGGCCTGCCAACAATGTATACATATTGCATTTTATTGTACAATATTGTTTGATGGACTTGGATGGCTAGCCAGCATTGCACCCTAATGGCATAGGTTGGGCAATAATGTTCTGCCATATAGATGGCTTGTCAACATGGAATATATCTTGACATAGATTGGTCAATATTGTCCCATCAGAATTGGTAGCATCCCAATATTGTATATATCGTGGTTTCTAGCAGTCAATATTGTCTAACGAGCTTTGATGGCTGGTCACCATTGCACATTTCAGGCTGCGGCGGCGCTAAAAAAAACAGTACAAGCAGCTCTGACCGACACAGACATTTTTCAATGTGCATGTATCCCAATATGACAGTGTTTTTGGGCTAATTTCGTCCCAACTAAATTTTTCGCTGGCCTGGACTTCAGTTTACGTTCAACTGTAGAAGATATTTATACGCCATACGTAATTTGGGCTACCATATATATAATGTGTTTTGGGATTAATGTACAGATTGTCTAAAAATTGTTTGACTGAGCTGACCACACAAAATGCACAGCACCCATCACGGAAAATGTAGGATATACTTTTCTGAATATATTTTCCGTGATTTACTAATTGTTGCGGATGACCTGCGATTATATTTGACGATTTTGGTAGAGTACTCTTTTATTTACGATTTTAGGCACGATTAATTGTTATGTAAAATTCTGCATATAATATCTTCGACACAATTCTTGTAGACTAGATGGCCGGATGTCGATCACGCGTGGATGTAGCTAACACAGATAGTGTTCCAAACTTTAGCCAAGAGTTGAAAAAATTCTGACAGCATGTGGAATCTACACTGCAGAAATTTGCGAAGGTGAGATTAATGATGCTGCACACGGTGCATCACGTATCATTATCGTTATCAACTAAACGCAGCGTCATTACCATTGATACTGTCATCATTGTCATTACCACTAATTACGGCATCATTCTCGTCGCTATCATCACGGTAGACAAGGAGAATTATTTATGCTGCTTGTTTCTCGATCCAGGGTTTAGCGTAGTTGGTTAAAGCGCTAGCTAGGCTAGGAGTCCGATTCCCGGTGGAGACGATTTGTTTTTCTGATCTCGTCAAACTAGGATGATTGAAAGTGATAGACACATCAGTGCGCAGATCCTGAATACATCTCGGCAACAACTCTCGCGCATGAAATTTCGTTCCACGGGCCTACACACGCTCGAGCACACATCTGACAAGCAAACGTTTAATAGTTGCGTGTCCGCGAAAAAACTCCTACGCAGTCAAGAAACGTAAGGTACTCAAATGCAAATAACACAAAAGAACGTGTGGGTCGCTTGAACAAACACCAGTGGCTACGTTTGGATAGTAAACGCAGAAACGATCGAATATATCCGGTGAATCCACATCCTGTAAACGTTTTGTCTATGATTGGAAACACGGACGCATAGCATCATTATTTCCGCCTTTTTTACGCGTTAGAAAGAAACCCTACATATGTTCAAGCGATAGCAGAGGTGGGAGAGATCGATCGTGCTAGCCAATCAAACACTCACTGCATGCTTCGCCATTACGCTAGCTGTTTCCGGCATTCAGCATCAGCACCGACTATACCATGCCTCAGTACTAGCTGTTCTTATAGACAGATATGTTATGCTGCTTTCAAGGCCTTCGAGTTCTAATATCTACTAAACACAAATTTGCATCTTATTCCTGTACTCTTTAGCGCTCTGCTGTGGGCTTCAGCAACAGACAGATAAAGACTGAACGACTTTCGTCATCGTTGTAGCAGCGCATAAAATATTTCAGCTCAAAGAAAAAATACAAGCAACATATATTCTACGCTATGTCTAGCTAATTCACTTGACAAGAAAAGAAATCTGAACTGTACTGGAATGGTTCGTATTTTAATGTGACGTAAATCGCACACTGCCGACACGTTGTGTGCATGTGGAAGATAATAAAAAAAATCAACAGCACTACATGTGGCAAGGCAAACGAAAAAAATAAAAATGTAAAACAATTACCTATAGTGCAATGAATGCGCGCTCATGTGTCGCCAGCATATACGGTAACAAAATTGAAATTACATAATAACGATGCGCTCTATGGAAGTTATTTTTGTTCAAAAGCTGCAATACATGGCTCATAATGATGCATTTGACTACAGCTTTTGACAGCGTTCTCCTAAGCACTGATCAGAAAGTATTCTTCAGGCATTCTATGCCTTATTATCCAACCATATAATCACCGCACCGAAGGCGTTTCCCTGCAGAGAACTAAACAAATCTATCCCATCGTGTCAACCAGGTCGCTAATGGCAATTCATATATATTAAAAGTAATGCGAGTGCGTTATTTAGACAGTTTTGGGGCATTTTTAAAGAACTCCACTCTCGAAGAATTTAGCACATGATTGAGAATTAGGTTACCTCTCTGTAATATTCTGCCGCTTTGACAAGCGCAGCTTCCGGAGGCTGAAAGATGATTTTATCGCGCAAGCTTCTGAGGACTACACCTTGTCCCAAGTTCGTAGATATAGTTTCAATGTTGACCCTTGCTTTCTTTCTATTCCTTCTTTACTGCCAATTTAGTTCTTCAGATCTTAGCTCGTCGAGTATTTTGTATTTCTTGCTGCTTTATATGCCGACGCTTAGTTCTATGCGGATTTTTTCTTGCTCTAAATGTTGACCTGATTTGAAAAAAAAAAATTAATAACATGGGAATTTTAACCTTGAAGTACCCGTAGTTATGGTCGTTTTCGCTTTTCTTTTCCCTAATAGGAATACAGCAAGTATACTGGCTTCTGCATCGCTCAGTTGCGCGTAATGACGTTTCTAGAGCACTCCGTCGTGAACCTGTGTGCCATCTTTAGTTAAAAAATATGTCCATTTGTTCGAACCGAGAACGATTCCGTGAAAACTGAAGATTGTTTTACGTATGTGATTATTACTGAAACACATAGGTAACGCATTTTGCATTAACACATAAATGTAGCGAAATTATCGTGCCACTGAAAACGTTACCGAGCCAACAGTCTAGGCGACCAAAGAGCTACGAACGCACTTCTCGTTGTTTTAGCGAAGCCGAGGGCAAAACTCTGCGCATTCCTCCTCACAAGCTTGGCGCAAAGAACATATGGTTTCCATTCTCTCGTCCTTTCGACGCCTCTCCGCCCGAGGGCCTTGACTAAAGCAATTTTCCAAACCGCTTTCAACTTCACACATTGTAGCCTTTTCTCCCCGTGAAGCAGTCATCGCGGAAGGGCAGCGGCTTTCACTGCCCTTTCTTTCTTCCTGGTTAGGCATGGGTTGCTCACAATGCCTCCCACTCTACTCCCCCGCACTCTTCCTTTCCTGCCGGCCAACCTCTTCTTCTAGGATCTGTGGGATATTCTTGAGGGGGGGGGGGGCGCTACCGGACGCGGGTTATACCGGCCTATCGCGGCGGCACTCTTGGCGTCCGGGGTAAGGGGACATGGGACATGGGGAAGGGTGGGGGGGAGCCAACTTTTTTGGCCGGCAGCCTTCTGGGCTCGCGCGGTCCTGCGGGACCACTTTCATTTCTCTCACCGTCTTTGGAGCTTTATGCCTCCTCTTTGGACAGATCTCAAGCAAAAAAGAGAGAGAGAGAGAGAGAGTGAAAACACAACGACCCTTCTTCCCCCTTCCAACCGTGCCTCGAAACTCGACACAAGCGGCTGATTCAGAGGCGTCCGGCTGGCCACACAATCCCCACCCGCTCGAGCTGTTCGAGCTCCTGCAGCTTTGGACAGCAGAACCCAAAAACCAAACATTGTGAAAGTCCCAGTTCGTTTTAATGACCATGCCTGAAAGAGGATATCTGTGAGTATCACCAGCATTTTAAGTTGTTTGTTCATAACTGAGCTTTCTGAGATTATTTCTTGCTTTGTCTCGTCGTAAGATGGCTACTTTTTCTTACCAGGTTAATAAAGCATCAGATCACTGGGATGTACTTCGCGTGGCAATATTCATTTTGGATTGTTGCAACTGAGATCTGGGAATCTGCGCTAGCCGTACGGTAAGATACCTTTTTTTGCATGATTTGGTGCTGTATGTTGTCAGCCTTGATTATCGTGTCAATAACCGATATGCTTACGAGAACGGAAAGCCATTTATTTCGACCGCACCACGCCAGTCAATTCTGAACTGTATTTTCAGCGCACCAGATGCATAAACTCTGGTCACAAAGACAAACTTTACGGCGCAGAGGTGGCCAATTTGTATTGCAAAAGAAAAATGTGGCCCTGTAAAACATGATGCGTGTTTTGTGTGATTTCCAGGTTACAACTTCATCGCGCGTGTTGTGTGTCTGAAGTGATCAATTTCTTTTACATACTTTATTCAAAACTCATGGTTAAGTTGAGCTTTCTGGAACATGATTGTTAGTTGCGAGCGAATATTTAACATTGTAATTTGCCGTTATGAATGCGCGTTTGGAATGGTCTAAACGACGTGTAGCTTATTCACGTGTTTGATCTTTCTCCTGCGCTAATCCCGAGTAGTAGAAGTGTCATAAAATATCCAGCAGGTGCAGTTTTACTATCAAATGTAGAAAACTAAAAGCGTCCGGAAAGAAGATCTGCTGACGCACTTATTCTTACTGCTTAATTTGATTATTTGCGGAAATAATGGAAAAAAAGTTTTCGTTCAAAAATGCTCGTATCCACAATTATAGATTGTTATATCGCGCAGAAAAAAGGGGCTTGCCTGAAACATGACACTCTTTCTTCTACGTGCAAGAGCTTCTACTGTCCGCGCGAAGAACTCTATGAAAAAAAATTCTGAAAGGGGGATTCTTATTTACAGTTGCTAGCATAGTTCTTATACTTTACCAAACGTACAAACTTGTTCCCACAACAGATGTGATGCTAAGCTATGGATTTCTTTATTTTTGAATTTGAGTATATCATATAAACCCCAAAGCATCTGTGTCGTACGTTGTTTTGGCTGCAGCTTTGACAAATTTTAAAATGTTCTGTTTGCAGTAATGATGCAATGTACACTAATTTTAGCAGCCGCGGTCGGAGTGCGACTTCCCTTTTTTGCGTCTTTTTTCTTTTGTACTTTCTTTTAGTTCTTGCGGCAATCTATCCTAACGAAAACTATTCAAAGGAAAGCTATTGATTTGAAGCATGCAGTTATGACGACGTCTTTCTTCTACAGGTGTTCGATCACAAAGGCACTACAAGTAGAAGGGGGCAAGCAATGACTACCGTTTAACGAATAGATAACAGCAAATACATTTTGCTTTATGTTTCCAGCGTAAACAACACATCCACATGGGAAGCCGTGCACTGCCAGATGTCGCAACCAATGTAAAAAAGTTAATATGGCCGGCCTCACCGAGTATGCAGCTTTTTTCAACCTGAGTAAACCAGACGAGAAAGTTGTCTGAGGGCCAACAGGTGGTGCTTTATTTTGCATTTTTACTCCACGGTCTAGCTGTACTTCCATTTTCCAAAAGTTTTCTCTCTTAGTGGGATTTATGAATGTTGCTTTTATTTCCAGGTGCCATCTGCGAAAGGAAATACATTGTTATGCACGCTGCTCAAGTCCATATCTTTAAAGGCTGCTGGGAGCTGCTGCCCCTACAACCGACCACAAAAGAAGCCGCGATGAACTCAGCGCCTTCCTCGAACCTGGAAATTGAGAACACCTTGCCAAGGGATGCAAAAACAGGAGGAGCACTGAAGTCTAAGAGTTCTGCCTAAATTTTTCACACCCTGTAACCCATGCACACCTAATAAATCACCATGCAATGTACCTTTCAGCTGTATTATTTTCTGTGCATGGATATTCTCAGCATGCTTTATTTAAATAAAAAGCTACATTAAAAATATCAGCACTGCATACGTATGGGATGGCTTTGTAGTTGCCTATTAGCCATAGCACGAAATAGCAACTAGCCGTAGTACTAATTATAGAAATATTCAGAACTATAATGTGCCGGATTACCAATTGCTCTGGCTGGATGCCAATAATGGAAAACCACTGGGCAAGATTGGATTGGAAATATTGGGTAGCCGATAAATCTGGCTGGATGCCAGTTGTGAATATCCGGTGAATAAGCATGGATACAAGATATTGGATGCCCAGTGAGCTTGGCGGGATAGCCGTGATATAACAACCAGTGAGTGAGCTTGGGTGGAAGATATTGAGTAGTCATTGAGTGCCATTGAGAACCAGTAAACACGGTAGTATGCCAATACTGGTTTTGATAGGAGAGCCATTCAAATTGGTTGGCATATATCTTGGCTCTTTGTGCGCCCCAATCACACGCCAATATTGACCAATATTGGGACCAATATATCCCAATATTGGACCAGTGGCGGTCCATTGATGGCGTGCTGCTTGGGACGTGACTAGTTAATTTGTGCGCCGCGATTGGGGTGCTCTCAGTCGTGGTTTGAGCGAACGAAATTAGCTGCGGCCGTGTCTCCTTTGCCCCGTTAAAGCGGCAGGCCGATATGCCTGCGATGGCTTCTTCGCCCGCGTCCGACAGCCGGCCCACGTGATGGTGCAAGTAGCACCGAGAGCGGCGAGCCGACACCACCGGGATTCTAACAAACCCTCCTTCTCTCCCATCAGCGAACTTTACGGCAAACGGATGAGCGATAAGGTATCAGCCACTGAATCTGCGCATACAGGCTTGGGTAAAAGGGCGAGATGACATGTGACTCGACTAAAATTAGCGCTGCACCTTCATTTGCCGGTTCTTTATCGCCATCCGCCTGTCGTGATGTAGGCGGGTGCGGTGGACAGGCCTGGCCAAGATCGCGGTGACGACGGGCGAGCTCGAGCTCGCTCCAACCATCGCCAACATTTCTGCCTGCCGCTGCGACGGGACCATCGGGTCACGGCCGCAGCTAATTTCGTTCGCTCAAACCACGACTGAGAGCACCACGATCGCTGCGCTCAAATGCGCTAGTCACGTGGTATTATTTGTATTTCGCGGGCTCTCTTTTCAGCCCGGAAAAAAAGATACACGTGAGACTTTCTTTATCGCAATTAATGGAATGGGGGTTTCTGAAGGTGCTCTACAACTTTCCAATTCACATTTATGGTCTAAGGTGAATATGTATAAAATTCGAAAAATTAACATAATTAGCCAATTAACTAATTGCGAAACAAAAAATCGCCTGTAGTGCGCAAGCAGGCTGGTAGTTGTATGCAACTGGTTTCACTGACCTACCTCAAATATATTATTTTGTAACCCTTGGTTCAAGTTAGCTGGGACACCCGGTATATATATAGTGTTAGAAGAATGAAAAAGAAAAGTTGCAGACTGCTGCAGGATGTAGCTTTTTTTTTAATTCCCAAAATTGACATTTATTTACTGTGTTGACAAATTAAGTGCAAAGGGAAAACTGGTACAAAACCTTACAGATGTGTTTCACAGAGGTATCGTTTATATAAAGTGCCACTTTTTTTGCAGGCAGTAAAAATGAAAAACAACAAAAGTTTCAATGCGACAGTGCTGCAAATTGTGTTCCTAAAGAGTCTACCTTTCTTTCAAGTGCTATGCCCCAATGGCAGCTCTCGTGAAGTCGAGAATACGCAGATGCACAAACTGTACTTTGTCGGAAGTGTCTACAGCCAGCTGTTTCACAGTGCAATCTAAAAATTGGTCTGGAAGGCAATATTTCATATCTTAGCTAATTACGTGGAAGAATTGTTCACACAGCGCCAAGAAAGTGCTGCAGTCTACACTGTGCAATTCTCGGTATGTATCGAGTGATTTAATTGCACTACGATGGTAGTCTTTGTAAAGCATGCACAGCAGATATGGCTGCCAAGAAGCTCATATAGTATCATGACACAGCAAACTAGCACGCTGTAACCAAAACATTTTTACTGCCACTGTATAGCACCTTGAAGAGTGGTATGCACTTCACTTTCTCAGGTTGGGCTATTTTTGCAAGTTCCCCTAAATCACTTATCCCAAGGAAACTGACTCATGGAAAATGCTTTGCAACGTTTGTGCACACGTAAACTTAGAGATGCGCACAAATGACGACACCATTGTTTCAATTATAAAGGACGACTGGTGTTTATTGCCGTAAGGCTGCTCCTTGTCGAGCAGCCTTACGCATCATATGTTTCACAGGTTGCCAGATTACAAGATAGAAAAAGGCTAGAATGAACAGTTTCTTCATACTCCCCCCGGAATGAGCTTCCGATCATTCGCAGGTAGTCTCCATGGGGTAGAGCAATTGGATCGGTCTTCTTAGGGTGGTCCCACCAGGTAGGCGCACCATGCAGGCTCTTATGTGTCCATCACGCCCGACAAGCACATCAATAACTTGTCCGGTTTTCCACAGCTGCCTTGGCAGATGAGGCTGATGAACTAGCACGAGAGTTCCTTTCTTCAAGGCGCTAGATGGGCTTTGCACAGCAAAGTGAGCGGAGCGAAGACTTGTTAGCTACTCGCGCTGCCACCTACGCCAAAAGTGGTCAGCCAAACTTTGGCGGTATCGCCAGCGACGAGTCAGCTGACCCGGTGATGGAGATACTTACTCTAAGCTGCTGCCCGGGGGCAAGGTCGTCAAACGGTTTCCCACTATGAAATGGGATGGAGTCAGTGGCTCCGGCTCATCAGCTTCTGTGGACACGTAGGTTAGAGGTCTTGAGTTGATCACAGCCTCAATTTCGGCTAAGATTGTAGTCAGCTCCTCGAAAGTACACAAGCTGTTGCCTAGGACTTTCGTCAGGGAAGTCTTTACAGAGCGAACCATTCGCTCCCAGAATCCGCCCCACCAGGCGGCTCTCTCGACGATAAACTTCCATTTTATCTGGTGGTTTAAGAAATAATTTTGGATTTCTGTTCTACGTAGCATTATCCATAGCCGTTTCAGATCTCTTGAAGCGCGTTGGAACTTCTTAGCGTTGTCCGAAAATATGACTCGACAGACTCCTCTTCTAGAAATGAACCTCTTAAATGCCATTAGAAAATTAGGAGTAGACATGTCAGCCATCAGTTCACTGCGCGGATAACTGCGCATGTGAAGATGACGATGTATGACTTCTTGCTGCCTTGATCCCTTGTGTTCAACGGCCCGGCAAAATCGATACCCGTCACCTCGAATGATGGAGCCTGGGTTACCCTGTCTCGAGGTAAAGGGGCGACTGGCTCAGTAGCAGCGCGGCTGTTGAAACGATTGCACGTCAAGCATATCTTCAGGATCGTTTTCACCATCTGTCTTCCCCGAACTATCCAAAACTGGCCCCTCAGTTCTGTGAGAGTCTCAAGTGCGCCTGCGTGTAGAAGGCGGCGATGGGTGGCGACTATCAAGAGTTCAGTGAAATGGTGACCGGCAGGCAAGATTTTCGGATGCGTGGTGCTATAGGAGAGGCCAGCAATGCTCAAACGTCCCCCCACTCTTAGCACTCCGTCTTCATCGCAGTAAACTTTCAAATCTCGCAAAGGAGAGCTGCAGGGCAAGCGTGATGCTCGACGCACGCACTCTAGCTCTTCACGGAAAGCCTCTCTTTGCACCTGACGTATAAGACACGTTTGTGCTTAGCACGTTTGTTTCTATCGGCGCCGCCGAGTTGCTTAGTTCTTTTGCGGGCGCAAGTCAGCCCAAATAAACAGTTTCTTTAGTGCAATCATCGACCCTTCAATTGTGTCGTCGACCTCGTCACCACTACGTGACAATATCCATTGATTTTCCGATTAGGCTTTCTTGAGTTGTGCGCGAATCGCTGCATCCATGCAACAATACGAACAAGTCTGGAGAGGGAGCTATGCCGGTGCAGCGGTAAGACAGTTTCCTCTATTGCTACGTTGTGCACTTGCACTGATCTTCTCTCTTCCTCTGCTGCGGCCATATCGAAGTCATCTTCGCGCCTTGGCCAGGCGATGGGTGGCTCCTTGAGCCAAGTAGGTCCATTCCACCAAACTGTGTTTGTCTTGAGGGATTTGGGGCTCACTCCTCTTGTGAGAAGGTCGGCAGGGTTCTCAGCTCCTGGGCAGTGATTCCAGAGTTCAGGTTCCGTCCGCTGTTGAATTTCCAGCACCCGATTGGCCACAAAGGGCTTCCACTGTTGCGCTGACCCGCGAACCCAATAAAGTGCAATTGTAGAATCACTCCAGAGATGCAATTTGACAATTGGTAGGTTTAGTAACTGCATCAAATATTCCTTCAATCTCGCGCCTACCAGCATTCCCATCAACTCCAATCTCGAAAGAGTGAGCTTCTTAATCGGTGCCACCCGCGATTTCGATAAGATCAGAGTCACGGCTGGTGCAGTGATTCCTGAAGTGCGCAGGTAGGCAACCGCCCCGTAAGCTTTCCGACTAGCATCGGTGAAAATGTGAATCTCCATGCTTCCGTCGTTGTGAAGTCTGTCGTATCTTCTGGGTACGGTTACCTCAGTCAACTGGTGGAGCTGTAAATGCCACTCCTTCCACGATGACTGCACCTCCTCAAGCAGGGGTGCATCCCACTCAACTTCCAGCTCCCAGAGCGTTTGGAAAATCAACTTAGCTGTAACTGTGAATGGTGAGATAAGCCCAAGTGGATAATATATTCGAGCCGACGCCTGAAGAATGAAGCGCTTTGTGTTGCTGTTTTGGTTCATTAGGTCCAATACGGCCTCTAAAGAAAATCCCAAACAGTCATCTTGCTTGTTCCAGACAAGTCCTAACACTCTAGACACGCTTGCTGTTGGACATTCCACTCGGCTCAGGGCACCTCCTGTCCCGTCGTTGTCATACAATTGGAGCATTTTTTTGGAATTCGAGTTCCATTTACGGAGGGACATGCTCGCTAGGCTCATAACCTGCAGTGCTTCGCGGTAAACGTCTTCCGCTTCTTGCTCCGAGTCTGCTCCAATGATTAAGTCATCCACGTAGAGGGTTTCTGCCATAATTGCCGTTGTCTTGGGATGAACTTCTGTTGTCGCCGAGTGGTGACGCAAGGTAGCGGCGAGAAGAAATGGACTGCTAGTAGCTCCAAAGGGCACCCTTGTCATTCTCCACGTCTCTACAAGCGGCCTTCGGTCTTCCTTTGTCGGCATCTGTTCATACCACAAGAATCTCAACGCATCTTGATCTTCACGACCGACCGATATCTGCAGGAATGCCTTTTGGATGTCGGCGGTAATGCCAATGCGATGAATCCTAAAGTTTAACAGGATTTTCAGGAGATCAGGGTTCAAGTTAGGTCCAGCATCCAGAACCTGATTTAGAGAGGCACATCCTGGTTCGCTGGATGATGCGTCAAAGACAATTCTTAGTTTGGTGGAAAGGCTGTCTGGCTTACTGCTCGATGCGGCATGTAATAAATTCTGTTTTCTGAGCTGCTGCCTTCCTCTACTGGGAGTCGTTCGGCAATACCTTGATGGAGGTACTGACGTATTGCAGCATCATATTGGTGCATCATATCCTCATTTCTCATTAGCTTCTTTGGGAGGTTGTTCAAACGCTTCTCTGCAACTTCCTTGTTATCGCCTAGGCTAAGTTTGACCTGTTTTCACGGTAAGGCAACTTCGTAGCGTCTGTCAACGAGCTTGACAGATGACGCAAATGCTTGGATGACTGCTCTGTCTTCGTTTTGTTGGGCAACAGGCTCGACAATGCCCATGCTTTCAAGCTCCCAAAATGACTTACGGTCAGCCGCAAGGCAGTGAGTCTCGTCACCTACGCTGGCTCGCAGCACAGCCACGGACGAAGAGCTGGCGGACGAACTGCTGAAAGGGATAGGACCTTGCATGTCCAGCCGAATTCCGTCTTCAGTGCCACAAATGAATCATGCAATTTCCGCACGAGGTTCAAATAATAGTCAGAACCAATAAAGATGCCGATGTCTTTTCTTGTTAGATGACCTGGTGGTACGGTTGCATCTGCAAGCTCCGTTATCTCTGCCTGCACTGCTTGAATTACATTTTGGGGAAGCCTCAACTGATCACAGCAGATCTCAGGTATCTCTAAATCTTCGACAGAATGCTCCTTTCGGTTGTACTGACTTCTCAACCAAACTCGTACACGGTTTCGTTTCTGCCTAATAACGTTTCCGGCTCCTCCAAAGGGGTAAATGGTGATGCCTTCTTCACCCAGAACTTCTAACTGTAGTTGGTGTGAGAGCTCTTCCGTCACAAAGCTGCGCTGGCTACCTCCGTCAAACAGAAGACGAGTTAGCGTTCTTTTTTGCGGTCCCTCTACCCATACTTGGGCAGTCTGGAGCAGCACAGTGGGAGCTTTGTCGCTCTTCTTCCTTGCAGCTGCATGCAGCTCGGTTGATGTGCTGTTTGCTGGCTGCCACACAGGATCACACATCTGAGTCAAATGCCTTTTGCCGCATTTCTTGCACTTGACTCCCTTGTTGCACAGTGTTTCAATGTGTGTCCTTTAACAGAACAACGGAAGCATCGACCTGCCTGTCGCGGTGCCCTTTTCTTTTCGTCGAGAGAAAGCGAGGTCTGGCACTCTTTAGTTACATGATCCCTAGCGGTGCAAAATGCACAGGGCTCATTCTGCTTCATATCACTGGCGGAAAAGAGCGAAGCTGCTGAAGCCTTTGAAACTCTGGACTTCCTATTCTCGAATCGGGGTTTGAGGTTCTTGCTTTCCCGTTAACCAACCTGCACCGCCTTCTCCCTACTCTCCACTTCATTTTTCACAAATTCTTGCAGACTTGCAATGCAAAGAATGTGTTCCTGCCTTTCTGCTGAACAAAGCTTGTGATAATTTATGACAAGATCGCTTGGCAGCATTCGCAGCAACGCGGAGCTGAGCATTGCGCCGTAGCCGTCTGTTTTGACGCCAAGCGCCTTGAGAGCTGATATGTTTAGCTGCATGTGGTCATAGAGTCGACGTAGGTCTCTTACCTCCTGATCGCTTAGTACTGTCGGTAAGTCCAGCAGTTGGGTGAGGTGTTCCTGGATTAGCACATCCGTGCGTCCGAAACGCTCCTTCAGAAGCTCGATGACTGTGTTGTAATTGGCTCCTGTAGCTTGAATCCCGGCCACCGCTGCCGCAGCCTTCCCAGTGAGCGCCGACTGCAAATATAAAAACTTCTCGTCGTTGAAAAGGGAGTCGTTGCTGTGGATCGCCTGCTGGTACTGCTCCCAGAAAGGCTGCCACTCTGTGGCGGCGCCGCTAAATCGCTGCAGCTCGAGGTTCGGCAACCTGACCTTTGATGACATTGCCTAGCTAAGCAACTCAGGGGATGAACTGCAAATAATGATTGATGACCTAGACAGGAAAAGTAGAAAGGTAGGCTTGAAAATCAATATGCAGAAGACTAAGGTAATGTTCAACAGCCTCGGGAAGGAACAGCAGTTTGCATTAGGTAGCGAAATACAAGTAGTAGGCGAATATGTCTACTTAGGACAGGTAGTAACCGCAGATCCGGACCATGAAAAGGAAATAACAAGAAGAATAAGATTGGGATGGAGCGCATTTGGCAAGCACTCTCAGATTATGACTAGCAGCTTACCGGTATCGCTCAAGAGGAAAGTATACAACAGTTGCATCTTGCCTGTACTCACCTATGGGGCTGAAACGTGGAGGCGAACCAAGAGAGTTCTACTTAAGTTGAGGACAACCCAGAGGGCTATGAAACGAAAAATTATAGGGGTAACATTAAGAGATAGAAAGCGTGCAGAGTGGGTCAGAGAAATAACTCAAGTTACCGACATTCTAGTAGAAATTAAGAAGAAGAAATGGACATGGGCAGGACATGTAGTGCGAAGAGAGGATAACCGATGGTCCCTGAGGGTAACAAACTGGATTCCAAGGGAAGGAAAGCGTAGCAGGGGGCGGCTGAAAGTTAGGTGGGCGGATGAAATTAAGAAGTTCGCAGGGGTCAAGTGGACGCAGCTTGCAAAGAACCGGGTTAAGTGGAGAAATATGGGAGAAGCCTTCGCCCTGCAGTGGGTATAATCAGGCTAATGATGATGATGATAATGACGACCTTTGAACCGGCAGCGCTCCGGTTACCGTCGAGAGGGGCCCGTGTAGCATCAGCTCCTGGACCGGCGGTCGCTCGCTGAGCTTCGGCTTGCTGGCTGAGGTTTGCGGCATAGGTGACGATTCTGTCGTTGTAAGCGATTGTACGCGTGTAGTTCTCCTCGGCTTCTTCATCAAGCACAAGTGGCTCGATAGCAGCGTCCACCTCGTTAAGCTGTGTTTGGAGGGCGCTAAGCCTCGCTGACAGTACGTTCAGAGCCTTTTCGTCCGCATGCGTCTCTAACGAAGAATCCACCTCGAAAATCAGTTTTGTCACCTGGGATCTCAGAGCTCCTCGTTTTTTCAGCCGATCCATTTCTGTATCGATGTAGCGTCGATCGTCCTCGTAGAGCCAAGCTTGGCTTCGGGTATGGCGTCTCCGGGCCTCGTGTCAGAGCGTCGGGCGTGGCTTTCCTAGGCCTCGTTCTTGGAACCTTTCAGTCCAAGGCGGTTTCACCTCCAAAGATCGTTGCGGTAATTACTCAGGATTCGTTGTCTCGCCGACGCTAGATGGACTCGATGTTTAAGGAACGTTGCAGCGTTTTAGTTCCGGGTTTCGGCACCATACTTTTGTGTAAACTTAGAGACGCGCACAAATGACGACACCATAGTTTCAGTTACAAAGGACGAATGGTGTTTATTGCCGTAAGGCTGCTCCTTGTCGAGCGAGTATATGTTTCACAGGTTGCCAGATTGCAGGTTAGAAAAAGACTAGAATGAACAGTTTCTTCAGCACATAATACTGCATGATTGCGAGCAATGGAAGGCACAGCACATGGCTGCATGCCTCGAAAAAACGTAATTGGAAGGAACAGTCAAGAATTGAGCTTTTACATTTTGTGTATTTATTCAGTTTGTGGACTCCGCAATATGGTTGTTTCCGTTTCTCCCAAGAGAAACAGCATCTGCCTGTTGGTCCGTGAGGTACAAGCACCACTGCTGTAGCTTGTGCTTGCCAATGCATAGCACTACAGCAGGCCCCCTATCCGCCACCTGGGGACCGCGCTCTCTAGCAGCCAGGTTCTGCCGAGAGTGCCGCTGCTTGGCCTGGTTTCCCAGCCGTTGAAAAGCTGTCAAGGTAGAGAGACCCACACAAGGACAAAATGAGCAAAGATGCTGGCCAGCAGCAAGACAGTGAATGATGAAAAATTACAAATGCAATAGAGATAATGCCAGAAAAGGATATGCGCATGACCACAGTGCAGGCCGGCGGACTCGACACAGCTTCACAGCAACCTCTTGCACGTGCCTGAAAAAGATGCAAACAGAACACAAGCATAGGCAGGTGCACTGCCAAAGGAACCATACATTAACATGTACAAACTTGCATGCAATATCAAAGCATTAAAGAATAACAATAAGATAGTTATACAAAACAGCGCTTGCTGTGCAAGCTGGCAGGCACACCAAAAGTGGTGGTGCGGTTGGAGCATGGGCCATCCGAACACCTCAGAAAGGACGCGTTGAACCACGTGCAGACCAAAGCCACGCCAGTGGTAGCAGAACAAGGGCACCATTAGGCATTCAAAAAATGTAACCCAGCAAACAAATGCCCAACACATGTAGCGTCCTAGAGCCGTGTAGGCACTGCAAGCCGGACATAGCTTGAAACCCTAAATGCGACATGCGCTATTTACATCCAGATGCCTGCTTTTCAAGCAGGAAGGCAGGCAGACAAGCACACCAAATATGGTAGCATGGTCTGAACATAGGCCAATTGGGTGCCTCTAGGAGGACCAGTCTGACCATGCACTGATGGGAAGCTGGGAATACATCCTCCTATTGAGGAAGTATAAGTCCTGCATCCAGTACTTTGTCCTGCTATGAAACACGTCCGTGTTAAGAGAGAAAGTACTGCATGAACTTGTCTCGCACTGCTTTTGCCCGAACTGTGTAATTATTGCTGCCGCTGTGCCGGACCATTAAAAAAAGCAGGGCCCGTCTGCTCATCAGCTCTTCACCAAGGAATTACTTGGCCATCTTTTCCCACCGTGTCAACATCCGCTGGAGAAAATATTCAAAAATGGTGTCCTCTTCGTCATCAAGGGTCCTTAGGTAGTTATGCAAAAGTACGGTAGCCCATACAAGTGCGTCCAGTGTTGTTGTAGAGACCCTGATCTCGACGAAGGATCCTCCACCTGTTGGCTAAAATACCAGAGGTATTCTCTGCGACACGCCTTACTTGACAAAGCCTGTAGTTAAATATCCTCCTTTCTGAAATCAGGCTTGCTCCAGGGAATGGCCTTAGGAGATTTTCACATAGTGTAAAGGCCTCATCACCTACGACGAGTAGGGAAGTGCTAGAGATGTGCCCGGGAGTTGCCTAGGTTCTGGTATAGACAAGCAGCCTGCTTTAAGTTCCTTTCCTAGTTCACAGTTATTGAAGAGACCAGCATTTTCACGAGAGCCGCATTCCCCAATGTTGACTTTGGTGAACCGGTATCTGGCATCACAGATGGCAAGAAGGATTGTGCTGAAACCACCCTTGTAGTTGCGGAATGCAGTGCCTGAAACAGGAGGAGCTTCAATATAGATGTGTTTCACATCAATTGCCCCAATACAGTTCGGAAAATTACGCAGGCTTTCGAACTCGGCAACCATTCGTCTCTAGTCGGATGCTGTTGGGGAAGGGAGGTACAAAGGTTCAAGTACTCCCGCAAGGCCAGGCAGGTTTGCCTCACAATGCGGCCAGCTACAGATTCAGATATCCTGTACGACTTGGCAATGATCCGCAATGAGGAACCATAAGCCAGGTATCTGGAAATACGGAAATAAAGAAGCCCTAGTAAGAAAGAATAAATGCAAACACAATCTACATTACTTACATCTCTGAACAGAGCTGTTTTCAAAGAAATATACACTCTGCGTTTACACTGTTGAAGAGAATATGGTGTAAGCAGAAAATGCAATCAAGCAGGTCACAGTTGGGAATCCAGCAGTATGAATGTCTCAAACAGTCCAAATGAGTCTTAACAGAAAATCATAAGTTGTCTTCTAGTAATGAAAAGGACCACAGAAGCAGCTTTGTCATTACATAAAATTATGGTATTATGTATGTTTTAAACTTACAGCTGATTTATTCTGCTTCATTGCTGCCTATGTGATGTTTAAGAACCAATCTTTTGTTGCATCAAACACTGAGCACAAGACCTTATCAAGGAAAAAGTATCCTTAAGCTCTTGGAATACTCCTGCAGCAAGAAAAAGTCTGCATATACACTTGCTTGCATTCACATCCTAGCGGGAAGTTACATGTGCAGTATTTTCCACATAAGTGCACAATTTAATATGTTGGGAAACAGTTCTATGTTATGATTATTTTGGAAAAGTGTGTATTTGCATGCCATTAAACTTTTCTTTATCTTTATCATGTATGGCACTGCAGTTTTTTAAAGTAGAAAACTGAAAAAATAGCCTCAGATATGTGTACCATCACACCACCGAAGTGCAGTTTTCCAATCAGCTCACCGAAAATTAAGTCATGCCTGCTGGCTGACCTAATCATAGTGAGACCTTCAAAACAGAATGGTTGATCACTATAGTATTGTAACTGAATGTAAGTTCAGCACAATAGATGACATCCTTAGGTAATGCACAGCTGAGTATTTCTCTGCGCCTATAGTGACTGCTTTGAGAATGCGTCACCACTGTGATAACTTTCCAGCAGCACAAAAGACAAGAATGAAGGAAGGAATATGAAACATAATGACAAAAATACATTCGCACGTCTATAGTTTGAATTCACTGCATGTCATGCATGTTTCAAACACTTGAAGGGACGTGCACTCCACGCAAGTAGCTACACAGTGGTGACATGCTGTGTGGTTATTTGTGCCTGAAACTAATGTTACTAACCTTTTACTTCCAATTTAACTGGCCGAAGCATATTACTACAGGTATCAATTCATTTTGGCAGATGTCACTGCATCACATATACCTGTTACCTGTGTCCAGTGCATACACTGCCTATCAGACTGAGTGTCACTTTCCATGTTTTAAATGACCAATCCTCTGCACACCAGTATTAACCGTAACTAAGCAAATTTTAAGCAATGACAGCCTGCACTTTACAATAGCACTAACATAACCCAGATTCAAAAGGAGAGGAAACTACGACATGCAAATATTAGGAGTGCTCCAATGGTATTTTCAAAAGTGAACTTATTTGAACAATGTGGGCTTGCTGCTCATTACATAGTACTTTTGAGGAAACGAAATATCTGTGCAAATTGCTGACAACATATTTGTTTCAGAAAACTTTGAACTTGTATACACTACTTTCTATTTATTCAAGTGATTTTCTTCTAGGGAGGTTTAAATTTTTTTAGGTACCTGGCAGATATGACAAAACATGCGACCAATTGAAAACTGAAAAAAGCCTACCTCAGTGAGAACGCCAGCTTCTCTCCAGCCGATACGCTGACCGCTGTGCTTTTGCGTGGGCCAATCAAAGGTCCAACCAGACCTAGGAGTCGGTCGAACCTGAATTAAGCAGAATGAAAGATAATATTCCTCAAAGAAGATTCGTCACTCACATTACACAATTGCCGCACGCAAATATTATACATGCACCACCCTAGCTGCATGTCCGAACGGTAATGCACTTCCTGCACCAAAGTAGTATACAGGTAACACCATAGCAGTACAGCGTAGCCAGAAACCAGGTCCACATGGAGAAATTCATGCTCAAACCTCGCGCATGTACCACTCAATCGCAACTTGACATCAGTGGCGAAACAGCAACGTTGAACACAGCGCAGCGACGCAAACGAGTCAATTCTTCTGTATTAGAAATAGTGAACGTGTCATTGAACACGCCCTGCACTCCACTTCATACGAACAGAAGTTAATGCTGCTATGTCGGATAGAAACACACTTCCTAGTTACTGATACTTTGCCGCAAGCATCACCATCTAAAAACATCAACAAGTGCAAGATATATACATATGCACTTACCTTCCCGCGGACATCCGGAAGTATTGGAAAAAGTTCATGCCATCATCATTCCTCATGTCTTGTACTAAAGTGAGGTATTCTCCCAGACGACGCCGATCTTTCAAAAGACACCGGATAGGCCTCCGCCTACGCTTGCGTTCATTCTGGAGAAGTACAGTGCCAGCGACGAACCGTACCACTAATGGCCGATTCACATTTTTTGTGCAGTTGACGTAGGCGCTCAAACACTGTTCTATCAGACTCATTTCGTGGTGAACGAGGACCACTGCAATCCAAAATTTTAAAAGCCATGCCATGGTGCGCTAGGCTTCGCTTCGTGAAGGCAGCAGACGAGAAGAGAAAGCGACAGCAGTGAGACACGCAGCAAGGAACGGCTGATGCCAATTGGACAGACTGTCATGCCTGGTGGCCCAATGAGAACGCTGGAGTCGTCCGCCTCTGTCGCATGCACTTCGCGACCGTATGCGCCCCCTGGGCCGAACGCATCCGCCAGCTGGCGGAAGGCGGACGGGTGCAGCGCCTCTAAAAACGACCGTACGGGGGCCTTAAGCGATGCAGTTTACGGAGGTGAAACTGCACTTTTCGAACTTACCAAAAGTCCTCCTCATCACCGCGGCGCCGGCTCCGGCACGCGCCTGGGTTCACCATCGGATTAAACGCTGACACGGCATACCTTGCCTTGCCGTCACGACTTCGCCGTCTCGACCTGGCCTTCTTTCACAATATATATATATATATATATATATATATATATATATATATATATATATATATATATATATATATATATATATATATATATATATATATATATATATATATATATATATATATGACGTGCCCAGTCGTCAACCTTGTTGAATAAAGTGAAGTTGAGCGTGCAAGGCAGTGCAAGTTGACACAGGTTGGTAGCCTCCCTTTCTTGGCTTGGAGATATTGTAAGGTAGTATTTTGAAGGTAAAAACACAGTGCAAATGGGGACAAAGCATGGTAAGTGTGCGACACAAGCACCATTACTGAGTGTACGGGTGCAGTCAAAAGTAAATGGAAGGTCCGACAGCGTATCAAACCTTGTCGCAACGCTTTCTAACGTAATACACTCTGAAGGGCTAGTTGGTTCGTATTAATTGAAGAAGTAAAACTGCGCGAAAAAGCCGGGACGTAATAAACACACAGGCACAAACTGCGCCTTGTTTGTGCCTATGCGTTTCTTACGACCCGTCTTTTTCGCGCAGTTGTACTTGTTCGGTTTCTAAAGTCGGCTCTGGTAACTGATTAGCTCGGTCGCCAGAAAGCGGCGCATGCATCAGCAGACGTTTATCTGTTTAGTTATCGCTATCTTGAAGCGCGCTCGGCAGCAAACCATTTGTAGCCATGGCCACTGAAGCAGCGAGCTCAGCGTCACCTATAGGCTACAAGCTATGCATAAAGAAAAGAAAAACAAGCTTCGAAAATTCACTTCCACACGTTTTAGCGCATTCTTGTGGTAGCGTAAGCATGTGCCGCTTCAAAAGCGTTTGCTTGTAGAGATTCCATAAGCCGGTGCTATTTACGCAACAAGACTGCAGTTAGCCTCTGAAATGACTGCACAAATTCCACGAAGACAAGCCCCATTCAGCCAGTAGGAATAGGGGAGCGAGCTGTAGAGAACAGGTTTATTCCACCTTTTTTTTTCCCACCGAGGGATGGAAATCAGCAGTACAAGCTATTATATTTCACTGTAGTACAAGCCTTGCACACAGGGTAAAATGGTTACTTGTTCGCTCTCAATGACAAGTTCCACTCGAACCCTCCCTCCCCCCAGACAACCTTTGCAGTCTTCCTGCTGGGCTTGCATTTTTCCGGCACGAGAGGGCAGTGGCCTCCCTTCGTCCTCGTGGGTGTGCACACGTGGCCACGCTAGTGAGAGCGGCGTGCTTTCAGCGCATGGACGTGTGCTCTGCCTGCACTGTGCCTTTCTATATAGGTTGAGGAAATCAACGCTGCTCGTTTCCTGCTGCTACGTTTTGCTACCAACGCCTGGACGCTGCGGCATTCGACCACTTGGTTTGACACCGATCAAGATGTTTTCTTCCTGTCCGACACGTATTCGGAAGTCCCCGCTTCATTATTCGGTGAGTAGCACCTTACATGTTGCTTGTCACCTGTTTTATTACGTTTCTGCGGAGCAATCAGAAAAGTCAGTAAGTTGATTTAGCTTCGCGAACTAAAGAGGGAATAGGCAGTCGAAAGAAACTGCGCTCTTATTCGGTGCTCCAGATACCAATAGTCAAGTGGAGTCATAAGTTGTTATTTTTCGGTTGTTATCTTTTATCGGTCTCTTTGCAAGACCTCGCAAGAAGTATGGGCACGGCGCTACCTTCAAGACCTCAGCGGCGGGCGCGCACCATCGAATATCAGAACCGTCCGATTGTTCAGCAGAGCAGAGAGTAATAGCACTTGCGTTAGCCTGCCTTCCATGCGCACTGTGCTGCTTGTCAATTTCCGCCTTGTTTTACAAGTAGCCGCGGCTACTGCAGTTTCCCACTCAGTGACTGTCCGGGAGCAGCGCTGTGTCTCGTCTTCCATTCATGTCCCTGTGTAGCGTGCGCTTATCTGCCTTGCGATACACTCGATCACGTTATGCCGCACTATCTGTTATAGATATGCATATCGCGAGGCCTAGTTGTTACCAGAGCAAAAGTAAGAGCGGTCGCTGGCCACGTGTGCTAGCTGCATCAGTTGTGGAATGCACGAGGTAAGTAGGAATTAAGCAGTACAGCACTTACACTAAGTGATATAGATAATGGATGGATGGAAAATAGGAGCGTCCCCTTTGAAAGGGGGTGGTAGCAGTTGCTATCAAGCTCATTTCCCCCCTCTATCTTAATTATTTTTTTATATTAGTTAACTACACTCACATTCTATTTATTGAATTTTTCATTATACATTACTATATTACAAACATTATGTAACTGTTTTGCTTTTAAGCCACAAATCTTCCAATCGTTTTTTCCTAGCTTCCACCGCAGGTTTATTCACCCGGCCACTGCATGGTATCTCTAAACCCTATAGCTTCAGGAAGAGTGACTGCGCCTGCATCGACTTCCGGATGGACACCGTTACATTCGAGTATTATATGGTCAATTGTTTCACTGGAGTTACCACATACGGCGCATACGTCATCCTCATTGTTAAATTTCATTTTGTTGCTGCGTATTCTAAGGCACCCTGATCTAGCTTCAAAACGCAGGGCACTGCGTCTTGACTTATCAAAGAAATCTTCCTTCCTGATCTGCCTTTTCCACTTTCGGTATAATTCCACACTCTGTTTCTTTTCCATCGAATTTATCCAATTTTTACCTTCTGTTTTTCACCTGTTGCTTAACGCTCTTTATTTCTTCGTCCTTGTGACCAGCATACTAACTGGGTACTTGCATAGTTCGTTTCCTCCATTGTGATTCAGCGCTTTGTAGGTATAGGTATTCAAATACTTCAGCTGCCCATCTGTTACTGTCCAATTTCTTCGGGCGTTCCTCATATAATATTTTACTCTGAGCTTCCCATACTTCGAAAGATGCCCAGCCCATATCTCCCTGTACCGCCTCATTTGTGGTTTTGCCGTGGCACCCAATGCTAATCGTCTGACGGCTCTGATTTATTTCTAATGTCTACTGTACCTTTGATTTTAGGCACAAAACCGCATTTCCGAAAATAAGCCCGGGCACCTTAACATTTCCAAATACCCCTGAAAACCTCACATCTGTTGTATCCCCACAATGTTTATGCTTCATTATCCCGGCATTACTTCGCCCTTTTGCCTTAAGTGATTGCTCATGCTTTTCAATGTATGCCAATCCTTCTTTTACCCATACCCCCAGATATTTATATTCTGCTACTCTGGGTATTTCATGACCTTGTATTTTAAGACCGTGATCAGTTGAGCCGTTGAAAATCATCAGACCCGACCTAACTGCGCTAAAACTGAGGCCTAGAGCGTCCCTTTCGTCTCTGCAATACTTAGAGTTTGCAATCCTTCCTGACTCTCAGCTAGGAGCACTATATCTATAGCTAGGGATGCAATCCTGCGTCCTTCGGAACAGTAGTCGATCGCCGTAACCCCTGCGCTACTCCGGCGGGACCTTTCGGTTGGAATACAAACCCTGCAAAGAATCTGACTGAACTTCTTAGAACAGGGGTCCATATAGTAAATGAACACTATGCATACTTCAATACGCATGCCTGGTGTCATCGACGGTACCGGAACCATGGAAGAATGCAAACATCCTCATTCACAAGAAAGGGGACTCTAAGGACCTTAAAAATTACAGACCAATCAGCTTACTGTCTGTTACGTATAAGGTATTTACTAAGGTAATCGCTAATAGAATCAGGACAACCTTAGACTGCAATCAAGCAAAGGATCAAGCAGGGTTTCGGAAACGGTACTCTACTATCGATCATATCCATACCATCAATCAGGTGACAGAAAAATGCTCGGAATATAACCAGCCCTTATACATAGCATTCATTGATTACGAAAAAGCATTTGACTCAGTTGAAACCTCGGCGGTGATGCAGGCATTGCGAAATCAGGGGGTAGACGAGCCGTACGTGAAAGTGCTGAAAGATATATATATATATATATAGTGGCTGCACAGCAACCATAGTTCTGCATAAAGAAAGTAACAAAATTCCAATAAAGAAAGGTGTTAGGCAAGGAGACACAATCTCCCCAGTACTATTGACAGCTTGTTTAGAGGAAGTATTCAGAGACTTAGAATGGGAGCAGTTAGGGATAAGGGTAGATGGAGAATACCTCAGTAATCTGCGATTTGCTGATGACATTGCCTTGCTAAAGTAACTTGGGGGATGAACTGCAAATAATGATTGATGACCTAGATAGAAAAAAGAAAGATAGGGTTGAAAATCAATATGCAGAAGACTAAGGTAATGTTCAACAGCCTCGGGAAGGAACAGCAGTTTACATGGCGAATATATCTACTTAGGACAGGTAGTAACCGCCGATCCGGACCACGAAAAGGAAATAGCAAGAAGAATAAGATTGGGATGGAGCGCATTTGGCAAGCACTCGCAGATTATGACTAGCAGCTTACCGGTATCGCTCAAGAGGAAAGTATACAACAGTTGCATCTTGCCTGTACTCAGCTATGGGGCTGAAACGTGGAGGCTAACCAAGAGAGTTCTACTTAAATTGAGGACAACCCAGAGGGCTATGGAACGAAAAATGGTAGGGGTAACATTAAGAGATAGGAAGCGTGCAGAGTGGGTCAGAGAAATAACTCAAGTTACCGACATTCTAGTGGAAATTAAGAAGAAATCGACATGGGCAGGACATGTAGTGCGAAGAGAGGATAACCGATGGTCGCTGAGGGTAACAAACTGGATTCCAAGGGAAGGAAAGCGTATTAGGGGGCGGCAGAAAGTTAGGTGGGCGGATGAGATTAAGAAGTTCGCAGGGGTCAAGTGGATGCAGCTAGCACAGAACCGGGTTAAGTGGAGAAATATGGCAGAGGCCTTCGCCCTGCTGTGGGTATAATCAGGCTGATGATGATGATGCATACTTCTACAGGATATCCAGAGCTTAGCGGAGCCCAACAGTGCATCACACAGAATGAGTCTCACACACACACGCACACACACACACGCATATTTATACATACATACATACACTCATACATACATGGATAGAATACATGGATAGCCGGGGGGATTTTTAAAAGATTATTTTGTGTTATTGACTTTTCATAAAAAGTAATTTGTTCCTTATTTTGCATAGTACTTGAAGTGCCGCATCCCTTCCTCTTGTACTCCAGCGCACTGCGTGTGGGTGCCGTTGCTCTGATCCTCTTGGATAAATCTACATGACGCTGTTGCCTGTGCTGCCGGTAGGTCGAAATATGTCGAACCAACTCGCCCAACAACACGTTCTATATTTCTTACGCACCTCTGATATAGAAGCAATACTTCACTGGCCCCTTGCTGCAGACAAAGAGGCGATTAATTTGAGCAGCCACGACGTTTTCTACGCAGGGAAGAAAGACATCATGAACTTTTGCTGAATTAAACTATGTCATGAGCTTACCTTTATTTCGCGCCGCGATCCACGCGTTCACTGTATTCAATACGCGCCAGTGCACGCTGTTTCTGGCTGTGCGGGCGACCGGCTGCATTGTTATACACCTGCCGAACAGCGCCAACGCAGCCACTTCAAAATCGCTGCTAAGGTGGCAACAAGTCTTTCAGCGGCGCCGACATGACACTGTTACGTGTGCTGCCGGTTGCTCGAAACATATTGAACCAACTCGCCCATCAACAGGTTCTGCCGCGAAAAACGAGGCGATGAATTCGGGCTACTACGACATTTTCTACGCTGAGAAGAAACCCACCTGTAACTTTTGCAGATTGAAACAATGTCGCGAGCTTACCTTCATTTTGCGCCCCAATCCACGCGTTCGCTGTATTCAATAGGCCCCAGTGCACGCTGTTTTAAGCTGCGTGGGTGACCTTTGACGGTGAAAGGGATAACGCTACCGCACAACACCCACCCCAGGCCGCACAGGATGTCGGCCCAATATTGGAAATCTACTGGCAAAGTACGGGCCTGTGTAGTCCCTGCACCACCACCGTTTTCCTGACATTGGCTGTACCAGTCCTTAACGTTGCAAGTATTGGCCCTGCTTTCCCATTCTTTATCAAGTATTGACTGTGCCATCACTAAATTATGATAATCATGGGTCAAGCTAGCCAGATTTCCCCCACTTTTTACCACAAAGACCTACACTGTTCTAAAACGTTGATTATCTTGGCCTTCGTTTGCGATTTCTCATCCAATATTGAAATTGTATTAGCTAACATTGGATTGTTCCGTGTATTCAAATGGAATGCCAACATTCTATGTTGCGACGGCTGAGAGAAAATTAATTATATTGCCACGTACAAGGTGATTGAGGACACAAAGAATAGCAAGAGGTTAGCCCAGACACAATGGCAGCGAGCAGCACAGACGAAAACGCGCAAGCGACACTTCGTCGTCCTTTCAATTTCGTCCTCCTTCACTTGGTCAAGCGCCACCTGGCAACGCTAGGTGGCATTACCCCCTCCTTCCGCAAAAAAAGTGAAAAAAAAAAAAGACGGCTGGTAGGAACGGTGTGAAAAGTAAGAGAGTGGTCACAGGGGATGGCCGTGCGTTATCGTTGGTAGTACGGCTTCAGCCGCACAAAGTGCACAATGTCCGCGCTGGGCTTTAGACGTTTTGAAAGTGCGGCGCCGTCTGGAATAACTTCATAACTGAGGTCACTCACACGACGCAACACTTTGCATGGCCCGAAGTAACGGGAAAGGAGTTTCTCTGACAAGCCTGGATGGCGAACTGGTGTCCACACCAAGACTTGGTCCCCAGGTTTGTAGTGAACTTGGCGGTGCCGGAGGTGTAGCGGTGCGCGTCAGTGGTCTGCTGCCGCCCGATGTGAACACGGGCGAGCTGGCTGGCTTCCTCAGCGCGGATGGCTTACTTCTGGGCATCTGGGGGAGGCTGGTCATCATCTGGGCACGGGAGCATGGAATCGAGTATGCTCTGAACTTCACGCCCGACACAAGTCGGAATGGTGTGAAGCGCGCTGTTTCTTGTAAACTCCAGCGTGCAAGCCGTCAAGATGGGTTTCGCAGATTTGCCAACGAGAACATACAATGATGGTCCGTGACGACTTTAAATGGTCGGCCGTAAAGATAGGGACGAAATGTCATAGTGGCCCACACGACCGCCAGGCATTCCTTTTCCGAGGTGGAGCAGTTCGTTTCGGCGCGAGAGAGTGTGCGGCTAGCATAGGCTATTAGTCGCTCAATACAGTCTTGATTCTGAACAAGGACCGCACCAAGACCGATACTGCTGGCGTCATTGTGCACCTCTGTGTCAGCCGCTTCATCGAAGTGCGCCAGAACAGGGGATGTTTGAAGGCGCTCGCGAAGCAAGGAGAAGGCCGTCTGGTTCAGAGTTCTACACAAAGGAGGTGTCCATCCTTGTGAGGCGCGTCAGAGGTTTCGCAATCTGTAAAGGTCCGCAATAAACCGCCGATAATATGCGCACAGGCCGAGAAAGCGATGAACAGCCCTCTTGCTAGCTGGAAAGGGAAACCGTGCGACGGCAGCAGTCTTATCGGGATCCGAGCGCACCCCATCAGTGCTCACAACATGGCCAAGGAACTAGAGTTCTGTATACCCGAAGTGGCATTTCTGGGGCTTCAGCGTGAGGTCAGCAGAATGAAGTGCTTCCAGTAGAGTTCGAAGGCGTTCGAGGTGTTGGTCAAATGCTTCGGAAAAAACAACTACGTCGTCCGAGTACACAAGACAGATCTGCCACTTGAGGCCAGTGAGGACGGTGTCCATCATCCCTTGGAATATAGCTGGAGCAGAGCACAATCCAAATGGGAGTGCTTTGAATTTATGTAGGCCATCTGGAGTGACAAATGCGGTTTTTTCTTGGTCTCTTTCGTCTACTTCAATTTGCCAACAACCACTTTTCAAAACAATAGATGAAAAATGCTTGGCACGTCGCGATCGGTCCAGTGAGTCATCGATGCGCGGCAACGGGTATACATCTTTCTTTGTCACATTATTCAATTTCCGATAGTCGACACAAAATCGCAGAGTGCCGTCTTTCTTCTTGACCAGGACTACGGGTGAAGACCACGGACTTCGTGAAGGCTGCACAACACCATCATTCAGCATCTCCTGAACCTGCGTCTGGATCACTTCCCGTGCTTTGAAAGACACAATGGCGTCTCGTAACTACAGGCGAAAGAGGGCTCTTGAGCGCCTGTCGCACCTCCTTCCGCACTATTGCAGAAACGGAAGCTGGTGATGGCTGCAGAGGGTTGCAGAACTTGCTGAGTTCTTCGCGCACAACGCTGCGAATCAGTTCGCGCAAAGCATCAGGATGCCGCTCGGAAGATGGAAATGATTCCGTGATTGTGCCAGTATGGAAAGGTCGGTCATTAGTCACGGCACGTTGTTGTAGTACCCTTTCCATTTTGGTAGCCTCAGCAAGAAATTCGTTTACAGTCGACGGTGAGTTCCGCACAAGGCCTGCGAACAGCTGCTTTTTCAATCCCCGCCTCAAGTGCCTGACCTTTTCGTCCTCGGGCATGGCGGGATCGGCTCGCCTGAAGAGGCGCGTCATGTCCTCGACGTACGCTTGGACATAATCATTCGGCATCTGGATGCGAGAGTGAATGGCACGTTCTGCATGTTCGCGACGATCAGCGCTACTGTAGGCCTCGAGCAGTTGACGACGGGATTCCCGCCACGATGTTAATACTTGCTCTCGGTTCTCTAACCAGGTACGGGCGCCATCCTCAAGGCTGAAGTAGACGTTCCTTAGTTTGGCAGCATTGTCTCACTGGTTAAAAGCAGCGACACGTTCAAACTGAAGGAACCAGTCCTCCACATCCTCAAAGAGGTCCCCATGGAAAGACTTCGGTACCCGAGGGGCCTGCAAGGTGTAGTTACAGGCCGGTGCGACGCCCGTTACTTGATGAGCAGAAGCACTGGATGTCATGGCGGCGGGTAATGGCTGAAATTCCGGAGACAGTCCCTGGAGCCGTCGACTGGAGCGATGCACTGGGGTGTCCAATGGCACTGGGCTGGCTTTTCAGATGGAGACTCTTGCATAGGGGATCGTACCCAGCAGCTCCACCAGAATGTCACGCGCAAGGTGATTGAGGATACCAAGCATAGCAAGGGGTTAGCCCAGACACAATGGCAGCGAGTAGCACCGACGCAAACGCGCGACACTTCGTCCTCCTTTCAACTTTGTCCTCCTTTACTCAGTCATGCGCCACCTGGCAACGCTAGGTGACAATATTGTCACGAGTACTATTTCGACAGTTTATAATTTCGAACAATTTAAAACTCGCTTAAGTTCTCTAGGAAGCACACGTGCTAGCTAAGGGGATTTTAAAGATTTCAAATTTTTTTTAACTTTATTTTTGTGCAATATGCGTGGCCTTTTATCATCTTTGCAACGCCGTTTCGGACTCATTGCAAAACCTACATATATACACTGGAATCCAACATTGAACAGGCAGGAAACGCATGCTGTATACTCGTATAAAAACTGTTCGTATACTTCGGAGCCAAACCAGTTTTAAAAAACATGAAATCGCTGCCCCAAGTAGCACAACAGCATCGGACCAATACCGACTCAGCATTGCAAAATTGAAAAAAAGTGGCACAAATGTCGTACTTTTATTGGCATTCGACCCAAATGCAACCCGAGCCAATATATTGTGCCGCCTATAAATGGAGATAAGAGAAGATGAGGTCGCTGAAGAAGCGGCTCGTGCTGAGACTCGCAAGTGGACATAGCTGCGTCTTCAATGTTTTTCTGCGTCAATTAGAACCTTGGTCGTAACATCTTGGTGAGAGGCACTGGGAAGACGTTTATTAGAAACCCCGAATACGGATCCCAGCTTGAACTGCGCCGAAATCGCAGTCTTGGCGGCCTACCGTTATCTGAGCCTACGATATCTCTTTACAGCGCTCAAAGGTTCGTGCCTTGCAGCTCATGGCCGCATCACTGAGAGCCGCGTTCGTTCACGGCCTCATCTAGCGAAGACGTGGACGCGTGGCTCACTCACTACCAGCGGGTGAGCCGTTACAATAAGTGGGACTCTTCCGCCCAGCTAGCTAACGTAGTCTTTGCGCTTACCGACACAGCCCTAACGTGGTACGTCAACCTCGAGGACACTTTCACCACGTGGGATCGATTTGTGGAAGATGTCAAGAAGTGCTTTGGAGATTCTGACGCGAAGAAGCGATCTGAACAAGCTCTCTCTCAAAGAGTTCAGCTTCCTGGGGAAACGTGCACCAAGTACATCGAGGAAGTCCTGAAGCTGTGTAAGCTTGTAGATGCTCGCATGACTGAAGATGAAAAAGTTGGCCATCTGCTTAAAGGGCTAGCCATAGATATTTATAATTTTCTTATCGGCAAAGCAAGCCTTGACTACGTAGCTGACGTGATCCAGCATTGCCGCAGTCACGAGACGCTGAAAGTGCGTCGGATAACACCCAAGTTCGGACGTTTGGCTGGCGTGACGTCGGTGGCCGCTGTCGGCGCTGCTGACGTAACATCGTCTGGCGATCTGGCCTCCAAGATCCGTCAGATTGATCGCGAAGTAGTGAGCCGGTCGCTAGAGCTAGCATAGGGCTCCTCAGCGCAGCCCCCGTCGCATCCGCCGTGTCCGCCTCCTCCAACCGCATTTTATGCAGCGGACTTCGTTAATCACTTCGATGAATACCGGGGACCGCAGCAGCTGCGGCAGAGCAACATATCGAGGGCACCGCCAAGGCGACGGACGCGCTATTACCAGCCGACCATAACCGGTCTGACAACAGTCGACACGAGGCTCTGTGGCGACACTTGCCCGCAGCATCTTTTTCTCGACCCCTTGTGCGCTATCGCTGCGGTCAGCTTGGCGACATCTCAAGATCATGTTCTCACCGCCAAGCATCCCGTTACGGCTACAGCTCCATGAACTACCCTGAGCAGTAGGATTACAATCCTGGCCATTCTCGTCATTCGCGCTAGCCTCGTAATTCCGGTGATCCATGGCAAGAACCTTTGCGGGATCATTCACCGGCATCGAACAGAAGCATGACACCACCTCCAGCTTCCCGTACGCGCCATTCTCCATCGCCCCGGTGCCCCTCACCACCACCGCAATACTAGTCGGCGCGACCTATGGGGGTGAGGTCGCTGGACATTCGCTGCTAGAAGAAATACCCCGCTTGTGCTGATGTTACGGAACAAAGTCCACGCTTTGGTTGATGGTGTACCTGTGATGGCTTTAGTTGATACCGGGGCCACCATATCCGTAATGAGTGCTGCATTTAGACGTCGCCTCGGAAGAAAATCGTTATTTAGGCGGGATAAAAGTGTTCAGGTTTGTGGCGTGAGTGGCGAACCATTGCTTGCCGTTGAAATGTGCAGTGTTAAAGTTTCTTTGGATGGTGAAGTGTTCCATGTGGAAATGGCAGTGCTTGCCCAATCAACGCACGACGTCATCCTTGGGCTTGAGGTTTTGAGGTTGTGTGGCGCCAATGTCAACTGCTAAACTGGTGAGCTCAGCGTCGGAAAATGTTATCTTACGCCTGATCTGATGAAAGGCTCGTGTGAGTGAGTGTGTTTGTGAGTGTGTTTTGAGTTTCTAAAGGTACCGTTGTGCCTCTATCGTCGGCTGTATGTGTACACTTTTTCTGCCAAGACGCCACCCTCGACATGTCTGAAGCGACTTTAGAACCGGTGCACTTCACTTCCATCAAGAAAAATGTCGATTCCTCATGCCATAGTGTCTGTTGCCAAAGGCCACACTCCACTCTGGGCAGTGAATTGCTCTACTGAACCTGTCATTCTTCCCACAGGTTTGAAGCTCGCATCCTGCAGCAGTGACCCGTCAATATTTGTTGACTTGATTACCGACGCCATACAAAAATCAGGGACTCATATCCAAGATGAATCGCGATATCTTCGTATGATTGACACCTCGCTCTCAACGAAGGAGCGCCGTGAACTGCTGGCCATTCTAGGGCGACACTCCTCCTCGTTTGACTTTTTCCAACCAGGCGGCCCATCTTTAACTCCTGCTTCACGTATTCTACACAGGATCGACACTGGCGCCTCGCATGCGATTCGACAAAAGTCCTATCGAGTGTCACCGTCTGAACGAAAGGTGATAAATGAACAAGTGAAGGAGATGTTAATGAATGGTGTTATCAAGAGCCGTCGAGTCCTTGGGCTGCCCCCGTGATCCTTTGAAGAAGGATGGCACGTAGCGTTTTTGCGTTGATTATCGTCGTCTAAATGCAGTGGCTAGAAAAGACGTGTACCCCCTTCCCCGTATAGACGACGACATTGACAATCTTTTTTCTGCCTCCTACTTTTCCACTGTTGACCTCAGATCGGGCCATTGGCAAATACCTGTCCGTACTGCAGACAAAGAGAAAACTGCATTTAATACACCCGATGACCTTTACGAAGTCAGTGTAATGCTATTCGGCCTCTGCAATGCACCCGCCATCTTCGAAAGATTCATGGACACGATAGTCCGCAGTTTAAAATGTGAGGTGTGTATGTGTTACTTGGACGTTGTGATTTTCGGAAAGACGTTCAGCAAACACAATGACTGTTTAGCTCTTGTGCTGGCCTCGTGTTGAACTCCAAGAAGTGTCATTTTGGAGCACGCCAAGCGCTAGTTCTCGGACATCTCGCCGATGAAGACGGCGTCAGACCGGATCACGCAAAGACTGCAGCGGTCGCCTCTTTTAAGCCATCTCAGTTCGCCAAAAAACTACGGAGTTTCCTGGGTTTGTGTTCGTACTTTCGTCAATTTATTCATCGCTTTGCTAATATCGCACACCTGCTGACAAGCCTACTGCATAAAGATGTAGCATACGAGTGGACATCTGAGCGCGACTCCGCCTTCCGCCACTTGAAATTTCTGCTCCCGTCGCAACCTGTGCTCCGCCACTTCGATCTTTCAGCGCCCACAGAAGTGCATACCGACGCCAGCGGTGTTGGAATTGGCGTGGTTCTTGTCCAGCGCTGCGACAGCAAGGAGCACGTTGTGGCGTACGCGAGTCTCTCCCTTAGTAAGCCGGAGCGCCATTATACTGTCACGGAACAGGAATGCCTTCCTGTCGTTTTTGCCACACAACGCTTTTGCTCGTATCATTATGGACGCCCGTTTGCCGTCATCACAGATCACCATGCCCTGTGCTGGTTAGTTAATCTCGGAGACCCGTGTGGCCGCCTTGAACGGTGGGCCCTACGGTTGCAAGAGTATGACGTTACAGTCACGTACAAAACTGGCCGTAGGCATGCTGACGCATATTGCCTTTCCCACCTTCCTCTTTCTACAACGGAATCTGACGCTGATGATTTCGAGAACTGCGTCGCGTCGGTATCACCTCCTTTTCCTAACATCACCACGTTTATAGAAGAACAGCGGAGGGATCCCACCTTGGAACCTCTTTTCAACGGCTCAAGATCAGTCAGGTGGACACCAATTTTCTGTGCGCGATCGCCTCCTCTGGAAGAAATACTATTCCTCTACGGGCCCCTGCTTTCTCCTGGCCGTTTCCAGGGGCCTATACCATTCTATATTACAGGCCATGCACGATGACCCTAGTTCCGGGCATCATGGAACTGCGAGAATGCTCCATCGCATCCAGGAGCGCTTCTATTGGCCAAAAATGCGAACTACTACTCAGCGGTACGTCGCCAGCTGCACACAGTGTCAGCGCTAAAAACGTCCCCTTTCCGCTATCCCATAATGGCAACCGTTGGATCATTGTTTGCGTGAACTACCTCAATCGATACTTTGAGACGGCAGCCATACCCGCGGCCAACGCGTATAAAGTTTCCTGCTTTATGATGCGGGCGATAGTTCTTCGCCACGGACCACCACGAGCAATTATCACCGACCGTGGTCGCCAATAGACCTCTCCTCGGGTATGTCACACAATGCGAGTGACGTCACGGTGGGGACGTTTCCGGTTTGCGCCGCAGACGCCGATGGGCAAACAGTCGCTTGAATGCGTACGATCGCAGAGATTCGCTGCGGGTATTGGGACCATTGCCTCGACCCTGAATC
Organism: Amblyomma maculatum; assembly: GCF_055883805.1. Taxonomy (NCBI): domain Eukaryota; kingdom Metazoa; phylum Arthropoda; class Arachnida; order Ixodida; family Ixodidae; genus Amblyomma; species Amblyomma maculatum. The sequence goes on from NC_139349.1 coordinate 151,311,048, forward strand.
GTAATCCCTACGAGCTGCTGAGCAGTGGGATGCACCAACCATGCCAAAAAAGGCTCCGGTATGCGCTTTTTTCGTTTTCACGGGACGAAAATCTCCTGAAAGTGTGGGTGCACGCACTGTGCCGAGATAAATGAAAGCCAACACCCACAAACTGGATCTGACGAACTTGCCCATGCTGATTTGTTCTAGAACTCAGCTAGTTCATGATTCATTGTACTTATTACACTATCTGATGATTTAAATAAATCTGAGTGCAGGTTGTTTTCTTTCCAGAAAATGAGGGGCTTTGAGAAGGCAAGCCGTAACTAATTGTTTACTTTCTTCGTCAACATTTTTTCATGTTTCCTCGAAAAGGGTGCTCAACTCATCCTCTGTTGGGCTCATATATACGCAGTTCATCTCAATGGAAAGTAACAACTGATAAGGTAAGTTGTCAGAGAGTTTAAGCTAAAACTAAGGTAATGAAGAGTTAGAGGCAATAAAAAATTGTTACGTAAACTTCCCAGAACTTGTTGTTCCACTCACAAAGCTGTGAAGTAGTGGACCGAGTGAGTTCAGATGAAACGAGCATTTCCACTTTGAAGTGTAAATAAGCCACATGCGTGGAATCTTTTCCTAACCTAAAAGATATGTTTTCTAGTGTTAAATGTCAAGTATTACAAGAGCGCAGACAGTTTGAACTTGTAGATTACCAATCGTGCTATTGCAGCAACTAAAGTGCCAAAACCTCTAGAAAAAGTTCAGCGTGCACAGGGATGGTAGAGGGTAAAAACATTTGAACTGTAGCAAAACTGGTAGCATATAGTACAACTGACAAGTGTAAAGGCTAGATAAGCAGGATCTGAAGTGCTCAGGCGACATATGGGCTGTGAGGCACGTCGCATAGCACGGATCCGAAGCATTTTGTCCATCTAAGATCTGACACTGTACCACACACGAGCGCGCTTTCAACTTTGGCCCCATCGATAAGTGGCCGCCGCTTCAACCACGGCCGGGATCGAACCAGCGAAGTCGAAAACCGTATAACACGATCAAAATATGCGGCATCCTATGCTCTGCGTATCGCAGGCTGATTTCACGCGTGAAGTATATATTCTGGCGGGACGATTTGCGTGTAATGCACTTCCAATCTGCCGCATGCTTTCCTGCCTATAGTAACCAGTTAAAACGTTATTGCTCGAAGGCACATCGAACCCAGCTTACCCGGCCATGCATGTGCAGTGGGCTACCTGTACGGTTCCGTCCTCGTGCGAAAGCGTCCAGGCTTTACATAGTTCGCCGGTGGTCCTCTGAGACGGCGCAACTTTAGCTTTTAAAAAGCGGCATTTTAAGCCAGCGTCGGCAGTGAAATCTTGTCGCACATGCCCTTCCGCTGCAAGAACGTAGACTTTCAACGAGCGATAAGACTTCAAGCTATCCGGGGTGTAGCTAGGGCCGGGCGTCTGAACAAGGTACACGTATATGTAACCAACACGAACATTTGGCCACAATCTGGGGTCATTTTTTCAGTCCTTCAAAGCGAAGGGGTCGGGGTATTGGTCCTAGTCAACTACTAACTTTTCAACGTACCGCCAGCGAGCGATTTCAGGCAATAACATCGCGTACTCGGACAGCTCCATCGGTTTGGAACACACAGGAACGCACTGGAGGCTAGACGAGACAAGGAATGGGCCTTGATCAAGACCCGGTGTAGGAAATAATCGAGACACAAGCGCGCGCCGCTGCATTCAGTACGGCCGCGGCCGAGAAAAACGACCAATTTTGCCCATCGCCGCTGCATCGGAGAGCGGTGCAGTCGTCGCAAGTGCGTTCCGTGACGTCACGTTGTTTACTCGAGGGGAAGGTCTATTTACTGCCGACGTCGTGGAGGAGAGGCTCAGTTTGTGTGCCTGTGATCTTCGCCATTCATCGCCTTATCATCCCCAAACCAACGGTCTAACTCAATGCACTAGCCGTACGATCAACAACATGTTATCCGTGTACGGCGACACAAATCATAAGAACTGGGACAGTGTCCTACCATTCATTACCTCCGCGTTCAACACCGCCCGTCATGAGACCACTGCTTTAGTCCATTCTTCCTGCTCTGCGCTCTCCACCCACGATATTCCTTAGACACCATCCTCCTGTTTTCATAACTAGTGAAGGTCCCTCGGTAGCCTAAACAACCTGCTTTGCCGAAGCCCGCCGGCTTGCTCGCCTTCGCATCTTAGCGTCTCAGGATCGCTCAAAAACACGGTACGATATCCACAACCGTCACGTTATTTTCCAGCCTGGAGATTTGGTCTTGCTGTGGCGTCCTATCAGGAAGCAGGGTCTGTCACAAAAGCTGCTTTGCCACTACGACGGACCATTTATCGTCCTTGCCCATTTTAGCGAGCTCAACTATCGCATCGCTCGCCTCACCAAAAGCGGCCGTCGCTCTGCGAAAAGTCAAGTCGCGCACGTCGTCCGTTTAAAGCCTTACACATCACGCGACGCTGTTTAAGTCGCCCAGTGGGCTTCAGCTGCATCGGGGGATATGTGACGCCCAGAAATGGAGATAAGAGAAGTTGAGGTTGATGAAGAAGCGGCTCGTGCTGGGACTTGCAAGTGGACATAGCTGCGTTATAGAAGATACATCGGGCCAGTTGGTACTGTGACATAATAATTAAACAGCGCTGCCGACTAGGACGGAGGTCAAGAACAAACAGGACGGGCGCTGACACTCGCAACAGAAGTTTATTGAAAAACCACAGTATAAATAACCCAGCCAAGCAGCACCAAACTACACATTAAACAAACCCCAAATCATCATGACCCCACACACACACACCACGTTCAGGAAACCCAACCTCATTATCTCTTAAAGCGATTGACGGTTCACTAACGCATTTTTCACCTAAACGCGTGATATGCCTGGCCTCAATGATTTCCCGGTTAATCTGTGCCGGATGGGCATCCAAAATACCTGTCTGTGTTAGAAAAGTATGGCAGCCATCACACCCCTTACAGTGTACAACCAGATTAGATCCTATATCATATCTCTAATGATCTCTCATGCTCTCGTAACCGAACATTGATACACTTGCCTGTTTGACCCACATACACTATATCACAAGATAACGGAATCTTGTATATGACTCCTACTTTACATGAAACATAGGAAAACTCATTCTTCACCCGATTCTTAATATGGCGTGAAAATGAAATCCTGCATTCGCTAGCCTAGAAATTCATTAAATTTACCATGCGACATAGAGGTTCCAGATACAAGGTGAAGAGAACAGGCGATATCGGACACCCTTGTCGTACTGATATATTCACCTGTATCGGCGCGCATGGTATACCGCAAAGGACGAATGAAGCACTAATTTCAGTGTAACAAATTTTGAGCCAATCTATTATGTCGTCACCTACTTCACATTGCTGAAGGAGAGAACAGAGGAAAGCCTGGTCAACCTGATCAAACGCCTTCCTCAAATTGATCTGGTGAACGGCCAAAGGAAGGAGCCCTACATCCGCCGCCTCGCGGACCGTCCTAATGCACTCCGCCGGGTTGGCCCAGTGGTTACTGCGCTCGACTGCTGTTCTCAAGGATGCGGGATCGAATCCCGGCCTCGGCGGCTGCTTTTCGATGGAGGTGAAAAGCAATGCGCCCGTGTGCGGTGCGATGTCAGTGCATGTTAAAGAATTCAAGGTGGTTGAAATTTCCGGAGTCCTCTACTACGGCGTTCTGATAGCCTTGGTCAGCTTGGGACGTTAAACCCCACAAACCAACCGTTCTCATGCGGTATAAGTTGGTGTTTATGGAGCGTCCTTTGAAGCCGTATGTTTGATGCTCTCCCACCACGGTGCTGAGGGCGGTCTCGAGTCGACGAGTGAGAGCTCTAGCCACAATCTTATAGTCCGTGGAAAGAAGACTGACTTGCCTGAAATTATCTACGTCGGAGGTCGATTCAGGGGAAGGTTTCTTAGGAATGAGGACTAACTTGCTGCGCCGCATTGAAGGAGGGAGAAATTTTCGTTTCCTTATACCCTCGAAAACCTCGGCTAGTAATGGGCTGAGTTCATTTCTAAAGCATTAGTAAAATTCAGCTATTCTGCCGTCCGGTCCGAGTGATTTGTTCTTAGGGATTTTTGCAATTACGCGCTCTATTTCGTCAGCGGTCAATGAGTAGTTTGTTGCCTCCCTAATGTCCTGAGGAACTTTGGGTAATTCGCTCAGGACTTCGGATAGCACGGGATCCAGCGGTTGTCCGGCCTGAAAAAGCTTGCGATAGTATTCATTGAAGGCCTACGCCACTTCGCCGTGCCCTCGCGCAACGTTGCCGCTGTTAATAACCTCCCTTATACTAACCCGCTCTGCTTTTGTGCAGTTCGAAGGCACAAAAGAGTTTTGATGGCTGCGCCGCGTACTGCACTCTGCTCGCGACTGCGGACGAGTGCGCCCCAATAACGCCGTTTCAGTTCCGATCGAAGTTTCTCTTTAACTTTCCGAATGTTTTCACAAAATTCTTTCGGCATCTCTTCGTTGGCCTCGATAAGGCACTGAAGGGTGCTTGTGAGGGGCCGGATTTGAGCTTTAGCAGACGCGGCAATTTTTGTTCCGATCTTTGAATGTCTCATTTACTTTATCTAAAAACTCGTCGTTGCAAATCATGGTCGATTTCATTATCCAGCGTCTTTCCACTGTTTTTCCTGTTCGACATGTTCCGGCGCCCAGCACGCACGAGACAAGGCCATGATCAGACAAACACACGAGAGACACGGCGTACCTGCGGACGCGGTGGAGCGCTTCATCGCAGACATAGATGCGATCGAGGCGAGCCTGCGCTCTGCCGCGCCAGCGGGTGTAGCGCACAGTCGACCCCGTTCGTCCGAGCGCCACGTCCACGAGTTCAGAATCGCGCAAGACCTCTCTTAGCACCCGCGTCGACGCATCCACGCCGTCTCCCCCACCCGCTCTATTACTCGTGCTGAGTACGCAGTTAAAATCACCTTCCAGGTATACGGTTCCGGGGACAAGAAGAAAAGGACGGAGAGATTGAAAGACCTCGGACCGTGCCGCTGTCTCATTTGGGGCGTAGACACACAAAGCGAGTCAGCTCCCTCAGGGCATCAACAGACAAAAGCGCTTTTTACGTCCTTGTGTCTACTACTTCCGGGTAAATGGCCGCATTCCATGAATGTATGAAGAAGAATGTTTGCCCAAAGAGCGAGTAACGTTCCCTGGTGTTTGCTGAATATGCCCCGACTCGAGTAAAAATCTCCTGCGCGGATAAGCTTCCGTAACCAGTACAGCCGTTCTTTCAAAGTCAATTTTATGGTCGCATGTCTCAGTGTTCGGCCACCGCGCTTCGCTCACTGTGCATTTGTTGGACATCCATACCATGCCTTGGGTCGTTTCTTTAGAGTTACGCTCCTTGGGGCGGGGGACGAAACGTCCGAATGGTAGAAGTCGGTTTGTGCCTGGTTTGTGCATTTGCAGCACCCCTACTCTGTTAATAGAGGCTTTACAAAAGTTAGCGCCATCTAGTGGTGGCGGCCATGTTTTGAATCGTCCACCCGCGCCTCCCACTGATAGCTGCCAATGTGCGCCTTCGTGGAAGTTGTGCATGTACCGCAAGCTGCGTTGGAATGCTCACAAGCGATTGTTTATTTTTTTAACATCTCAGTAGTCGCTGCTAGCACCAAGCTCTTTTCAGAATGCCAGCATGTTGCTGCGTGCCCTTTCTGCAGCCGGCGCACTGTCGTAGAGGCGCCCGGATTCAAGGTATACGCGTGTATGCGACCACTCGTGTGCAATCTTAATCGGCTTTACAGGTGTCACTTTCATCATGTCAAGCATTACTGCACGTCCCTCTGACTGGGAGCTAGCTCACAGAATGCAATATCACCTAAATCAGCATGGTTGTTTTGCATGCTATGGTGCCTTGTGATTTTGAAGGATAAGATTATGCTGCGATGGAGGACACGGGAGAAGGAGCAATGCATCTGAGAAGGAGCAATGCATCTACAACGAACGTATAGTGCAAATAGGTTCGTTTGAAGCCTTTTGCGCGTAGATTGCATTCGCCATCCTGTATTTGACTTATGACAAGGGCATGATTACCGAAGCTACTTTTCACCGTCGTACGACATGGTAGTGCTTGGTGCAGGGAGCAAAACGATTGTCTAGGGCACCCGAGCTGCGTGTTTCATACTGCAAAAGCGTCTGCAAACCCCGCGGCGTCTTGTAAAGCAGAAAAAGATGACATCTCATTAGTGTGCCGTATTATGCTCACATCCAGCCCGTTTCGAAAAGTGTTATCGCGTGATGATGCGTGCGAAATCCGGTACGTGTCTAGAGCGCGCAGTTCAGGTTTGTATTCTATGCCTATAAATACCTGCCAGCGCAGCCGATAAAACAACGAAGCTTGCGTTTCACTTTTGTGTGTTTCGTCGAGTCGGCTGATGGTTCGCTAATTGACAGCCACCTGAAATTCAGTTGATTTCGTAAATATGCCGATTTCTTGTTTATTTCTTCTGTCAGATAGTAGACATCTGAAGCCTTAACCTCATATGCAAGCGCTGACATGGGAAGGTTAGGTAAAGAGGAACTCGGCTGAAAATAAAAAAAAAATTGAAAAGTCAACTCGCATTACTGCGCAGTGATTCTGATTGGCGCAACTGACTGTGTTCATAAAATCAGATTTATATCTGTTGTAAAAAGAAATTAGGCCGACACTTAAGCTCCGCCTTTAAGCCGTTAAGGATGTCACGCAATAGCGTCACATCCTTAATAGTAGCGTCACATCCTTAATAATAGCGTCTCTCTCCGCTCGCGCGCACGCACGCACACACACATGGACGATGTTTTCGTTCTTCACGTTTTAAATTTTAGTTTTAAATTCTAGTTTTAAATTTTATTTTATTAATTTTATTCTCTCTGACATTATTTTCTTAATTTTTATTTTATTTATTATTTAAATTTTTTAACACCAATGCTGAGCAACACCAAACATTTCCTTTCCATTCTGAGCCGTTTGACACTTTTGAACAATTTTTTTTCAAATATTTCAAATTAACAAATTACACAGAAGGCAAGTTCGGTTCGTCAGAGTTTAGCACGAACAGTCAAAGCGTCAAACCGACCCGGAAAGCCAGCAGGCATCCACTGATAAGTTTCGCTTTCTTCTCAAAAGCGACGGTGATGTGCAAACCAAGCAAACAAACTCGCGATCGTGTCTCCGAGGCTTCCAAGTAAATAGCAAAGGCACACACAAAGAAAAAAAATCCTCCACAATATAGAACTTTGGGTACTTTATATGGATAGGGATAACGCTACGCGGATCAACGAGGTGTCCGTGTATGACTCGCAGAGCAGTTTGTAACTGCACTCAGCAGCCCGTCGGGTGGGCCCCGCCACGCCTCGGCTGACAAAATGCGCATCTAGGCGTCGCTGACAGAAACCGCTAGGGACAGAGGAGAGGTCCCTCGACCAGGCTATTCTCTTGATATCAAAAGGTCTGTCCAAGTACAGTACACAACGTGACAAGCGCGGAGGGAACGGCGGGCACTGACGGAGGGACACGGAGCTGAGGGAAGAAGCGATCAAAATATGGTCGTCAGCGCGGAATCAGTGTGCCGTTCACGGTTGCCAGACTTACTTTTGTAAACCGTCTATTGCGAGCAAGCGTCTCACTCACGCCTTTCACGCAGGGAATGCAAACGCGTTTTTGCTTCTGGTGCGTGCTTGGTCCGAGAATAGAAGCGCTTTTGGCTTTTCTTTTGTTTCTCTGTAATACTTCGAATGAAAGAAGTGGGGTATCCATTTTTTAGGAGGTCAGCAACGGCTTGGTTCTTCTCTGTTTATGGAGTTGAAAGCTGGTTTTGCACTTGATTCTCTCCAATATAAGCTTACCGGTTATTTCAAGTTACTCCCAGCAGGTTTGAGGAGTCTCCAGCTCCTTGCTCCTCGGGAGTGACAAGTTACGGCTCGTTCGTCGCGTTCCCTCCCTCGACAAGCAATTTGAGTGCACCGTAGGTGCTTCTTTTCATTTCAAGAAAGACTGCGTCTGCTAACGAGAGACGAGTGTCGTCTTGTAACGCACGCACGCACGCGCACACACACATACATACACACTAATGCACACTCATATAAGCACGCTCATACATGCACATTCATTCATACATACACACATTCATACTTACATGCATGCATAAAAAGCCTAGGGGATTTTTAAAGATTTTTTGTTATTGACTTTTCAAAACAATTATTTGTTCATTATCTTGCATAGCACTTGAAGTACCGCATCCATTCCTCTTGCACTCCTATGCACAGCGTCTGTGCACCCCAGTCGAAAAAAACTACAGAACATTTTCTTATGTTACGACAGAGTTTCTGTGCGGTTTTTGACGGGAAACGTGTTGTGGCAATAGAACATTCTGTAGTAACATCAGAAATTTCTGTAGTTGCAACAGAAAAGTGCTGCAGAACTGCAGACAACAGAAATATACTACAAAAGAACTACAAAACTACAGAAAAGTACTACAGAGCTACAGAAACATTTGATGGTTACGACAGAACTACAGGATATTTTGTCGTATTTTTGACACAGTTCTGTAGTTTTTTCGGCTGGGTGAGCTGGTCTGGTGGGGGTGACAAACATTCATGTGTACAAGAAGGTGCTTGGACCGAGGCCCTATTGGCCCTGGCCCTCACAAATCTAGGTGGAGTTCCTATTCCGGGGCTCCAATGGTGTCTAACGCCGCTCGCGCCCTGTCGACCGAGGTCCGCTGGGACTGTAGGTCATGGCAGCTGAGCAGCGCCGCCACCCAGGCCTCCCTAGAAGGGTTGGTAATGTAGGATTGAGATCGGTGGGGATTGGATGGACAGGCCCAGACCATGTGGTAAACGTCCGAGAAGGTCGCTCCACACAGGCTGCAGCCCCCATCAAAGTCTGTATTGAAGTGCTTCAAGATTACTGGGAACAGCTCAGTGTTTGTACATATTTTGAGAAGGATCGCCTTTCGTCCGCTCTTCGGAGGCCTTTACAACGTTCCGGAAAGCAGCGGTGGCAGTCCTTATAATATGTGGTAATTTCTTTGAATGTCATAAGACATTGAGTGGGCTCGGAGTAGACTTACCGAGCAACTTTGAGTGCCCGGGAAGAGAGCGCGCGGGCCGCGTGATTAGATAACTCATTGCCCAGGAGTCCCTGATGGCCGGGAGCCCAGATGAGAGTACAATTTTTAGGGTCGCTGGACCGACAGCAATTTTGTAGGATGCGCTTGGCTAGAGGAGGTATAAAATCCAGCCCATAATTCCGACAGGCCCCCTTGGAGTCGGTAATGATGTTTTATTTGTAGGAGGGAGAGGGCGAGCGCAATCGCCATTTCCTCTGCGTATGTTGTGTTGTGGGCCTGGACGTGAGTCCTGCCACTGTGTTGGTGTTGTGGACCACTGCCGCGGTGAACCACCTCTCACGGCAGGGACCAGCAATGTCCACGTAGTATACATGCTGTTGTCTACCATAATGTTGCTGCAGTGTGCTTCCGCACGCACCTAGCGACGGCCATTATGATAAGAGTGTGACATGTTGCGGGGAATGGGTCTGAACCTGAGGGCGCGTCTCCAGGGTTCTGGCGCTCGTTCCCGCTTCTCAAAGGTGGTGGTGCATTGGATGTGTAGTCGGTCAAGAATTCGGCGACCGGATGGCGTTTGTATAGGCGAGTATATTGGCTGAAAAGGTGAGCCTCTCGGAGTTTCCGATAGGTGTTGACCATTACAAGGTCCAACAAACGCTGGTTGGATGTGGCAATGGAGAGGTCAAGAGCCCGTTTGATGACTTTGCGATGTATGACCTCGAATTGGTCCTCGTAAAATGTTTGCGCATGGGAAGGTAGGGGGTTGAGTAGAGAATTCTACTCGTAACGAATGCATGTGCCAGCTGCAAGACATCTTTACTTCGTAACCCCCCACGCTTATTGGAGACCCGGCGGACCATACGGCCCACCTGGTCGCCATACATGCAATGGTTTGTTAGTCTTGTGTGTGGTCTGCGTTGTTGGTGAATAAAGAGACCAAGAATGCGGATCTCCTTGGCCTCTCTAATCGGAACTGAAGGAAGTGTAGGGTGAATTGATGTGTCGTCCCGAGGGGATGGACGGATGTGGACAAATTCTGATTTGGTGGGGGCAAATTGCAGACTACAGTACGCAGCGTAAGCGTCCACCACCTCCGCTGCCTGTTGTAGGCGTGCTTCCATGTGTCCAAGATTACCTTCGGTCGCCCAGATAGAGATATCATCCGCATATATGGCATATCCGATTCCAGGCATAGAGCCTAATTTTGCGGGAAGGTTTTACATCGCAAGGTTGAAGAGGAGAAGAGACAACTCTAGGCCTTGTGGTGTACCCCGGAATCCGATGGTACAGGGTCCATGTTCCGTGTCTTGAATTCGAATGTAGGCGTGTCGACCCGTGAGAAATTGCCACATGTATCGAGCCGGTATGCGCCGATCTTCGTGGAAAAATCGTCATGACGCTGTTGCGTGTGCTGCTATATTCTTACCTGCCTTTCCAGCACCGACTGCGGCTCCCGGCTCCTACATTCGAGCTTTTCTTTCTAATCGTGAGGCCCGTTTCTGAGCATTGAACTTCATTTCTACACCCCGCCGTCTCACTCGCGGTACTCCGCAGGGAGCCGTTCTTTCACCCACCCTTTTTAATATAACCATGACTCCTATCGCAGTCCAGTTATCGTCTGTTTCCGATCTTCAGCACTTCCTTTACGCCGACGACATCACACTGCGGTGCCCGCGCGGATTTTCTAGTCACGTTCAAGACACCATACAGCATGGATTGGATATCATTTCTTGCTTTCTTGACAATGCAGGCCTGTCTCCCGCTCCCGAGAAGTCAGAACTCCTATTTTTGACTCACCCGGCTTATCAGCAAGCTCACAGATCTCGCTTGCCTTGGGCGGCTACCCAGTACCCGAAGTTTCTCAGTGTCGCGTTCTTGGCATGCCTCTGCATGCCGCCAAATACGTCCGGTTGCTCCATGTGGCTGCTTCTACCTATCAGTCTGTCACACATTTACTTCGCCGATTTGTGAGACGGTCCTCTGGCCTGAGGGAAGCTCATGCCTGTCGACTGGCTCACACGCTGGCTCTTCAATTCATTTACTTCATACCATATCGACGGTTAAGCCGCTCCCTAAAAACATGAAGGCAGGTGAGCGGGCTCTAAGTAAAAACTAACGCCGCGCTAATGTTGGAGGAATTGGCGATTGCACTGGCCACCACTCACTGCAACGCAGCCTACATAATGTCGGACTCGCAACAGGCCTGCCGAAATTACGTACGGGGTAGGATAGCGCCACTCGCCCGCAGAATATTATTGGCACACAAGAAAAATTCAGATTCAACTACTAGTAAAAAACAGGTTACATGGGTGCCTGGTCACCAGGGGGTGGAGGGGAGCGAGAACGCTCACGCGGCTGCCCGAGCGTTCCTCCCCCAGGGTTCCGCTCAATCCTCCGGTTCTACCGAGGAAACCATACCAATCCCATAACGTATGCGGATATTACAAATTATCTACGCCTCTGCAGGAGGGCACTCTCGGGACACGCAAAATGTCTCGACAGATCTGAGGAGTGCCACCTTAGATGGCTCCAAATCGGGTGTTTTCTAAATCCCGTCATACTAAAACACATGGACCCGACACCCCGCAGGGGGCATCTGTTAAAGCAGATGTTTGCGTGTGCTGTGCGACACCACGGACCCCGAGCACCCACGCTTAGCCGTGCGTGGCATCGCCGTGTCTGGGGAAAAGGGGATCCTGATGGTTGAGCCGATGCCGAGTGTTTTGGACCTTTAAGGCCCCTCGGCGGAGGCAACACACCACTTTGGCCCACGCTTCCCACAGACGGCACCTCCGGGCTGACCCACCCGGAGAAAATCGGCAGTCGCCTTTTCCTGTCCTCCCCTCCATCTTTCACTTTCCTATCCCCTCTCTTACAACTTTCCTGTCTTCTCTTACCTTTCTTCGTTTCTTCCTACTTCCAGGCGGCGAGGGTTAACCTTGTGTGGCTAACCACCCTGAGTTACGCCATATTGGGTTATAGTTACGGTGTACAGCTGGCGTGGGCAGGACTTGATTGCCAACTCCTGTCCCGTCCCCTCGTTGGGCTCCATGGTGGGTGGCTGGCACCGCAGCCGAACAATATACTTTTTTTATAGCTTCCTCTTCTTCTTCAACTGATCGCCCTCCTTCGAAACGAGGGCGCACCGACCAAACTGCCCAGTTCTTTTTGAAAACGAAGAGCACCTTCCCACACTTTCATGTAGTTCATAGTGAGCACTCAGAAAAGACAGCAAGACAAGCCTCACCGTTCATTGTTGCAAAGACACTGACTGAAGCTATAGGCAAGGGTTACAAAATCAAGAAGCTTGCAAATGGAGACCTGCTGTTGGAACTTTTATATCATCATCAGTATGAGAAACTCTCAGGAGTCAGCGCTTTTGGTGACATTCCTGTTGTGATTAGCCCACATCGTTCTTTGAATACTGTTCGCGGTGTTCTTTCTGACCAAGATTTAAAGTACATGACAGAGGAGGAGTTGCTGGAAGGGCTGAAAGAGCAACACGTGACAAATGTATACCGAATAAAAATAAGACGTGACAACAAAGAAATCGAGACTAAACACTTTGTCCTTACCTTTGCACTGAGCGTACTCCCCGAGTCTGTGGAGGTGGGGTACACAAAACTCAACGTGAGACCATACATTCCGAACCCACGACGTTGCTTTAACTGCCAGAAGTACGGTCACGGTGCTCAGAGCTGCCGAGGCCGACTCACTTGTGCAAAGTGTGCTGCACATGAGCACCAAACCGATGACTGTCAAGCTCAACCCCATCTCTGTGCAAACTGTCAGGGCAACCATCCTGCTTATTCGCGTAGCTGTCCGGTGTGGAAGACTGAAAAGGACATAATCACTCTAAAGGTAACAGAAAACATCACGTTCACCGAAGCACGCAAACGATATTCAATCCAACACCCTTCCTATTCCTCTGTGGCGCAGCAGGGCGCGGCACCACAGGAGTCTTCAGCACCTACCCAGGCAACGAAAAATGAGTCTGGGGTGGTGCCATCCGCGCCCCTGGTGGAAGTAGCTGATGCTGCTCCACTACCCCCAAAACAGGCTGCGCTGACCCCCAGGTCAGCGGGCCCGAAGGCCTGGTCCCAAGGGGCAAGGCCTAAAACAAGTGCACCCGTGCCTTCTGCACGAACGTCCAACACATCTGAGGATGTGATGGACACATCTCCCTCCTCGCCGCCGCGTCAGCGGCGGCAAAGCTCTCTCGAGCGAAAACGAAGGGACAAAGTCCCAATAACAGGTCCAAAGGACCCAACTGCCTAGGTTTTTAAACCATCCTCAACTAATATTTTACTATGGCATTTTTAGTTCACTGGAACTGTCGTGGACTTTTAAACAATTACACTGACATAACAGATATATTAGGTTCTTTTTCCCCAGTCGCATTGTGTCTCCAGGAGACAAACCTTGGACCACAGAATAAAAACATCCTTAAAAAGTATCAAGTCTTTCGTTGCGATCGACAGAACCCAAGCAGACTCTCAGGCGGCACTGCTATTGTGGTCCAAGGTGGTTTTCCAACCCGAAAAATCGACCTTAAAACCACATACGAAGCAGTTGCAGTCACAGTGCTCCATTTTAAAGCCATAACAATATGCTCCATTTACATTGACCCTCATCTAACCGTTACACTTCATGACTTAGAAACTCTTTTAATACAACTACCAGAGCCATATCTTTTAGTTGGGGATTTTAATGCTCACTCCTATTTTTGGGGAAGCAGACAAACCGACGTCAGAGGTCAGGTTTTAGAAAGTTTTATGCTGTGCAACAATGTCTGTTTGTTAAATACGGGGAAACACACATACTGCTCTCCAAGCACTGGCAAATTCAGCTGCCTAGATTTGTCTTTTTGTTCACCAAGTGTTTTTACCGATTTTAAATGGGACGTCCTTGACAACCCCTATGGAAGCGATCATTTTCCAGTCATTATCAGCCTAGCATCATCACCATCAATCACCCTAACAAAACCACGGCGCTGGAAGCTAAATTTGGCCGACTGGGCGCTCTTCCGCGAGGAAGCTGCCCTAGAAGAAATCTTTTCGGACAGTTCTGATGTGGATAAATTAAATGAAACTTTCACAGCACGTATTATTGCCGCCGCTTACCTAGCCATTCCACGGACTTCCGGTGTGGTGCGACAAAATCGTAAAGCATGGTATACGCAAGAATGTAGAAAAGCAAAAAAGGAACAAAATAAAGCATGGGGAATTTTACGCCGCTACCCAACACATGAAAGCCTGATAAATTTCAAGAAGGCAAAATCTAAAGCTCGGTATATCCGCCGCACAGCTGAAAAGCAATCATGGCAGAGGTATGTATCTTCTATCAACAGCTCAGTTACATCCAAGGACATGTGGGAAAAAGTACATAAACTAGATGGAAAGTACTCCCCCTTCACAGTTCCATTTTTCACAACCTCTGGTGCACAAACCAGTATAGAAGAACAAGCAGACATATTGGGAGAATATTTTGCTGCAGTTTCAAGCTCTACGCACTATACACAATCTTTTTTAAAGTATAAATCAACAGTTGAAAAACAAGAACTCCCAATGACTGGTAGCATGAATGAACCTTTTAATGCTTTAATTACACTAGAAGAAATACATAGAGTACTGTCAGCTGGCAAACACACTGCACCAGGACCTGATGATGTGCACTACGAAATGTTAGCCCATTTATCAGAAACCTCTGTAGAAGCATTGTTAAAACTGTTTAACAAAATCTGGATATCCGGAAAAATTCCTGAGTCCTGGAAGAAGGCCATTGTAGTGCCACTTTTGAAGCCTGGAAAGTCTCCAAATTCTCCAGGTAGTTACAGGCCAATAGCCCTGACGAGCTGTCTTGCAAAGTGCTTTGAAAGTATTCTAAATATAAGGTTGATGTTTGTCCTCGAATCCCAAAAACTGCTTGACACTCACCAGTGTGGCTTCAGGAAAACATGTTCCACTACTGACCACCTTGTCCGCCTCGAAAATACAGTTCGAGAAGCGTTTCTACATAAGCAACACTGCCTTGCCGTCTTTTTTGACCTTGAAAAAGCCTACGACACCACATGGAGGTTTGGGATCCTGCGAGATTTGGGAGAGCTTGGAATTCGCGGCAGGATGCTAAAATGTCTAGCTGACTTTCTACATAATCGATCCTTCCAAGTACGTCTTGGTTCCGTACTTTCTAAAAACTTCACACAAGAAACTGGAGTGCCCCAAGGGTGCATTTTAAGTACCACGCTTTTCATAGTAAAAATGAACTCTATAGCTAAAGTAATACCGAAATCCATTATGTATTCAGTTTACGTAGACGATTTGCAAATTGCGTGCACATCATCAAACGTAACTACATGTGAGAGGCAGATTCAGCTAACTGTAAATAAGCTGGCATCATGGGCAGATAAAAATGGTTTCAAGTTTTCCACGCAAAAGTCTGTGGCTGTTCTCTTTTCTCTTAGACGAGGACTGCACACTGACCCCACCATCTACCTAAATGAAATCACACTACCAGTAAAACACGAACACAAATTTCTAGGTTTAACATTTGATAGGAAGCTCTCTTTTCTTCCTCACATAAACGTCCTGAAAAAGAAAGCTTCCAAATCTCTGAATATACTCAAAGTCCTCTCACGCAAACACTGGGGGTCTGACCGGACGTGCCTTTTACACATCTACCGCACAGTCATTCGCTCTTGCCTAGACTATGGCTGCATTGTATACGGATCAGCAAGACCTTCATATTTGAAGCGCTTGGACCCTGTACATAATTCAGGCTTGCGTCTTTCTACTGGTGCTTATAGGACATCACCTATCGCAAGCCTTTATGTAGACACCAACGAACCATCCCTAGAACTTAGAAGGACCATGCTCACATTTTCATATATCCTGAAAATACGCTCCCTACCAAAACATATATGCTACCCCATTGTCACTAAATGTGCCTCCAGAATATTGTCCAAAAATAGGCCTCAGTCAATCAAACCCTTGTTACTTCGATTTGAGGATAAATGCAAAGAATTAGGAATACTAAACGCCCTCCCCAATATTGCATCAAGGCAAAATTCACTGCCACCATGGTACAGCCTTTCCTGTTGTGTGCGATTTCACACTAACTCAGTTTTCTAAACATAAAACACCACCTGAACACATCCTGCAAGAATTTCTAGCTCTTAAAGGAAAGTATGACAATTGCACACAATTTTACACGGATGGATCCAAGACAACAAAACACGTAGGAAGTGCAATAGTGCATGGAAAATGGGAAAAAACTGTGAGATTACCTCAGTGTGCAAGTATTTTTACAGCTGAATGTTATGCTCTGGCAGTGGCTGTAAGCAAAATAGTAAACGAGAACATTACAAACAGTATTATATACACAGACTCCTTAAGTGTTCTCACAGCCCTTCACCACAAAAATGCAGTTGTACCACTACTCAGAGAAATCATACACAACATATCAACAGCCTCTGCTCGAGGACATAAAATAACGTTTTGTTGGGTCCCGAGTCATGTCGGCATTGGAGGCAATGAGAGAGCAGACTTTTGCGCTGCCCAGGCCCATGGAAAACGAATAAAGAACATAGACATGCCATACAGAGACTGTATGATGCTGGTGCACAACAAGCTAAAGGACGAATGGCAGTCATCATGGAGTAAGGAGGTAAATAATAAACTGCAGTTGGTGAAGCCCACTTTAGGGGAATGGAAATCATGTCGCAATCAAGAACGTTTTATAGAAGTGATTTTATGCCGTCTCCGCATTGGCCACACGCATATGACGCACAATTTTTTGTTGAGAAAAGAAAACAAACCTTTGTGTGAAGAATGCGGACAGCAACTCACCATAAACCACGTTTTACTTTCATGCACAAGATTTGAAATGCTAAGGAAAAAGTATTTTACTCGATTTTATGATGAACACATTCCTTTCCATCCAGCTTTGATTTTAGGTGAAAGCGGACTTGTCGATCTATCATGTGTTTTTAGCTTTTTAAAGGAAGCAAATGTTTTACGGAAACTGTAGAATAAATAGTGTACGCCATTTACAACCTTGTGCTTGGCGCATGATAGCCTGAGCTGCTTATGCGCCATTAAACCCAACACAACACAACACACATGGACCCGACGTTCACGGTTAGGTGCAAATTCTGCGAGCAGTATGCTCGCAGAATTCCACCTATACAGGCCCACACCTATACAACATGGTGTGGGCCTGCCAGCAAAATACAAAAATAAAAGCTATAAAACAGCCGACTAGGCAGGGCTGGGAGGCGGCCCTGTCCAGCTCGAACCTGGAGGCCCAGCTTGTCCTGATCAAGAGAGCTCGGGCAGCGGCAGCGGCCAATGCCATCCCGGAATAGGGTCTGCCACCACGCTCCACAACCAAACGCACCTCCCTTCCCAAATCAAATCATCGTAAATAAATGTTTTCTCATCCTCCTCCTCATTACCCAGAGCCAGCTAGACACACTTGCAACAGCTCTTCACGGCCTTTATAAAGCTGCTCTTTGTCTTCCCATAACCACTTCCAGCGATAAGCTTTATGCCACAGGGCTTTTTCATCCTCTTCGCAGTCTCCTTTCCCTTTACCGCGACCGGCAGATAGCTCGCATCTCCGGCACAGTTCATGGACGGGTTTTAACAAAACAGGATAAGCCTCTGTGTGATTCATGCGGACACGAGCTAACAGTCACCCACATTTTAATCTCATGCAGACAACTTGAACAACTAAGAAAAAAAAAACATTTTACGCAGTTTTACAAACAACACATTCCTCTTCATCCAGCGTTGATTTTAGGTGAAAATGCACTCTTTGATTTGCCCTGTGTTTTCAGGTTTTTAATAGAAGCAAATGTTCTAAACAGAATGTAAGTTTAAATTACATAAATGCAACACTCTTAACCTTGAAGTTGGCGCATGATAGCCTTAGTTGCTTATGCGCCACTAAACCCAACACAACAACAACAACAACGACAAGTTCATGGACGGTGGCTTCTCAACCAGGCTAACATTTCCCACATTAAGTCCTCTGCCAACTCCTTCCCCTCCGGAGGCCACTAACCTCCGTATACTTCCTCTTCCCGCCAATATGTCGCCGGTTATGCATGCTGGCCACCGACATGGTGCTAACTCTCATCGTAGTCCGCGGTCTTCAATAAGTATGGAGTCGCTTACACGGATGCCATTATGTGGCTCCTTGCGTGTCCGGAAGCCAGGTCCTCTTTCATCCTCGTCTATCTACCCCTGTCAGTCACACTAGCGGCCCCTTTCTCCACCCTCCGGATATTTTCTCCGGACGATCTCCATCATTCATGCCATTCAAAGTTTCAATTCTCACCCACCTGTTCTCAGTATCATATATACACTGACTCCCTGGCTGCTATCCGTGCCATTCAATCTAAAAGTCTCACACATCACCTGTCCACGGAGCCCGAGGCCGTACTTGTTGCGCTGTAGCCCTGCCCCGTTTTCTTTCCATGGATCCCAGGACAATCGGGGATTGATGGCAATGAACTGGCGAACCAGCTCGACCGTGAAACTCTTAACCGGGCACCTTTCCTCCCCTGGCCAAGATCATTAGAGGGCGGGTCGACTGTCTCTTCGCGCCACCATCAGCGAATATTACAATGCTGCTCACGTAGACCGCAAGCTCTACCCCGACCCTCATCCTAATCTCTCAGTTCGGGAGGCTCATGTCCTTCGGCAGATACAGCTGAATACACTCATAATCCCTGCACGGCTATATCTGTAAAAATGTCGTGATCCATCATTCCTCAACTGCCATTCCCCTTATGCCAACCTTTCCCACTGCCAATTTTTATCTCCGGTTGCATTGCAATCGAGTTTCTTTCTTACCCCCTCTCATAATATCTGGAACTGGGTGGACTGGTTTGGCGCTGAGTATGAAGAACAGCGCCTGCTCGTCCAGCAGGCAATATATGTATTAGGTGCCTAGTATTGCGCCCCAATAAAGTCTACTACAACTACTACTACTACCTCACATATAGAAGCAATACTTCACTCGCCTCTTGCTGCGGACAAAGAGGCGATGAATTTTTGCAGCCACGACGTTTTCTACGCAGCAAAGAGACCCAGCCAACAATAACGTTTGCGGAATAAAACAATGTTACGAGCTTACCTTCATTTCGCGCCGCAATCCACGCGTTCACTGTATTCAATGCGCGCCAGTGCATGCTGTTTCTGGCGGCGCGGGCGACCGGTGGCAGTGAAAGTAACTACTGCACAACGCCTACGGAGCCAATTCACAATCGCTGTCAGGGTGGCGACAAGTCTTTCAGCATCGTCCATAGCCCGCGTCTGTAAGTAAATAAACGCAGATATGAAAATGCGCGTAAAAATGGCTGTGGCTCAACCTGGATAAGCCGGAAAATTGCGAAAGCGATACCCATGGCTGCGCCCTCGCTCACGTGATAGTCCTGCTGTTGTGCTGCTGTGGTGAAAACTTGGCTGTTCTATGTAAAACTAGTCAGTTCAGTTCAGTTTAGTCGTTCAGTCGTGTCCGACTCTTCTTGACCCTATGGACCATGTCACGCCAACTAGTAGTGAAACTATAATCGCTGCGGCTGTGAGGATATATTTGGTTGCTTGTGATGTTAATGCACACTGTAGAACTGCTGTTCCTGCACTGGCTACAACGGCATGCTTGGCACTTATGGTAAGTGTCCTGGTAAATCCAAGGTACTCACTAGTCACACAAGATACACATTGCTGCAAGCATTGTGCGAAAACTGCGTGCGACACGCGCGAAACTCCCCAAATTCACAGTTGTGCAGGGTGGCAGGGTGGTACAACGTACAGATCGAGAACTATAGCAACACTACTGCCGTGTTTAAGCTCTGTTCGTCCCAGTCCGGATACACTTTCAGCAAAGTTGGAAACATCAAGGCACTCACCGGTGTAAGTTTATCCTCGTGCCATAGCCGGTCACAGTCTGAACACGCATAACCGAATGGGTTGTTAGTGAAACGTGTGCGAAATTCGCGCGTGGCCGCTTCAAACTCGTCGACTCTTCTTTTGTAGTCAGCACAACGCTCTTTACTAATGTCTCCATCGGTTTGTATCAGGCCAGGCCTGATGAGGAAACTTTCGCGCTGCTTCGTTAGACGCTGTTCTCGCTCTTCTGATGTTTCTTCAGCACGTGTTTTCCTCTTGCGTTCGTTATCCTTAATCGGCGATGGACGTTCCTTCTGAAGCCGCTCCTGTCGTTATTCTTGGGTTTCATGGGCTCGTCGCAGCCGTTTAGTCAAGTTCCAACGTTCGTCACTGCTAAGACTACAGTTGACTCCATCTTCACTGTCGACAACACTGAGCGAATCAGTCCCATCATCGACTGAAGAGCTCGCACGTTCTCGCCGAGCCGCATACTGGGCACGTCGCTTAGCGAGTCTTGTTTCACGCTATTCATCTGTCTCTGTAGCTCGCCGGTTTCTTTTACGAGCATTACGATGAGCTTGCCTAGTGGTAGGCGGCATCGACGCGAAGCACTGTTAAGCCGCTGGTGGTTGGCACAGCTACTGCTTTCTAGCAACGTGAGTCGAGCCTAATCTCTCCAGCTGGATGGATGGATGGAATATAGGAGCGTCCCCTTTGAAACGGGGTGGTAGCAGTAGATATCATGTTCATTTTTCTCCCTATATCTTAATTATTGATTTAGAATGGTTAACTAAACCACTATTCTATTTATTAAAATTTGTTCCTACATTACTAACATGTCACTTCTTTGCTTTTAAGCCACCAATCTTCCAGTCGTTTCTTTGCTAGTTTCCATCGCCGGTTTATTCACCCGGCTACTGTTATCTCTAAACCCCAGAGCTTCAGGAACAGTGATTGTGCCTGCACCAACTTCCGGATGGATACCTTTACATTCGAGTATAATATGGGCAATTGTTTCACTGCAGTTTCCACATACAGCACATGCGTCATCTCCATTGTTAAGTTTCTTTTTGTAGCTGCGTGTTCTTAGGCACCCTGATCTAGCTTCAAAAAGTAGGGCACTGCCTCTTGAGTTATCAAAGAAATCTTCCTTCCTGATCTGCATTTTCCACTTTCGGTATAATTCCATACTCTGTTTCTTTTCCATCGAATTTATCCAATTTTTACCTTCTGTGTTTTTCACCTGTTGCTTAATGCTCTTTATTTCTCCGTCCTTGTTACTAGCATACTTACTAGTTAGTTTCCTAGTTCTTTTCCTTCATTGTGAGTCAACGCTTTTTAGGTACAGGTATTGTTATGACCTTGCATTGTTCGCCCTGGCGCGCTCTATTGTTCGCCTGTGGGCATGAATATGTACTGAGGATATGTGCTGCTGGTGCAAGGGCGCTAAGTGAGCCTGTTTCCATGAATCCTTTTTTTGTGTAAGCCTGTTTTGCTTTGTGGAGACCCTGCAAATGCCAAATTGGCCCTGTCAAGGGAACGTCTAGAAAAATACAAAGAAATGTCCCCCTGCGGGAAATAGCCGGAAGTGCTTTCGTTCAATTGTTCACCCTTCCCGTCGAGAAGCGCTATCGTCCAGTGAGGAATGCCTACTGTCCAAAGGAGACGACAGAGTGACACGTCCGCTGACGTACAGGACCAGAAAGGAGCAAGGTGATTACGGCCATTAGAGGATTTCCCGGGAATGCAGGAAAGATTTGCAATTGCTGGAAAGGGACAATGCTGGGAGCAGTATGCGGCGCACACGTGCACTTGGGTTTCTGAGAAGGAAATCCACTTACCGGAACCAGCATATCGAATCTTTGCTGAAGAATAGAAATGTACCTCCTCGCCGTTCCCAAGCTCTTCCCGCCAACAAGTGACCACGCCGAACGAAACAATGCCGGACCAGTCAGTGCATCAGACCATCAGTGCAGTGATGTGTTCGATTTTATGCCGATATCTGAGGGGCGTGCCCTGGAACTGGTTGGTCAGCATCTTCAGAGAGGGGCTGGACATAGGGGGTTTTAAGGACATTGCAGAGCACGAAAAGACGCTCTGAGCCCTGGGTAAACGGCTCATCCAGACGCTTCTCGCTATGAACTCTTATCGCTTGCCATTTTGCTGATATACCCTTCTTTTTCATGTAAATACGTTTTCTCAAAGTGCCATTAAACCTGCTTGTATATATTTTACCAACGTTGAAGATTCAATCCTTCATCAATCCGGAGTCTCTGCACGCTACCAAGTGAAGGCCGGGTCGACTTAGCCCCAGCGTCACGACAGTATTTAAATACTTTGGCTGCCCATCTGTTACTGTCCAATTTCCTCAGGCGTTACTCATATAATATTTTACTCTGAGCTTCCCGTACTTCGAAAGATGCCCAGCCCATATCTCCCTGTACCGTCTCATTTGTAGTTTTGCCGTGGGCACCTAGTGCTAATCGTCCAACGGATCTCTGATTTTTTTCTAATGTCGACTGTACCTCTGATTTTAGGCACAAAACCGCATTTCCGAAAGTAAATCCGGGCACCATAATTCCTTTCCAAATACCCCTCAAAACCTCATACCTATTGTATCCCCACAATGCCCTATGTTTCATTATCCCGGCATTCCTTCGCCCTTTGGCCTTAAGTGATTGCTCATGCTTTCCAATGTATGCCAATCCTTCGTTTACCCATACCCCCAGATATTTATATTCTGCTACTCTAGGTATTTCAAGGCCTTGCATTTCAAGACCCTGATCAGTTGAGCCGTCGAAAATCATCAGACCCGATTTAACTGCGCTGAAACTGAAGCCTGGAGCGTCCCCTTCGTCTCCGCTATACTTAACTAGAGTTTGCAATTCTTCCAGACCTAGCAGCACAACATCGTATGCATACATCAAACCGGGGAGGCGCTGCTCTACCGCCTTTCCACCTAATCTATATGACAGGTTAAAACCTAGGTTACTGTCTTGTATCCTCCGTTCCAGGTTTATCATATAAAGCATGAACAGCACCGGTGATAGAGGACAGCCTTGTCTTAATCCTTTGCATACTTTGACATCCTCCGTACTTCGTATCCCTTCCCACGTAATTTCTACTTTGTTATCCCGGTATATTTCCTGTAGGAACTCTATTATCTCATAACCGATACCTTCTTCTTTTAATATGTTCTACAGGAGTTCCCTGCTTACGTTGTCGTACGCCCCGTTTATGTCCAGGAAGGCCAAATACAAAGGTCTATTTTCCACTCTAGATATTTCGATGCATTGGGTGAGCACGAACAGGCTATCATCTAAGCGCCTACCATTTCTAAAGTCGTTCTGAAATTCTCCGACTATCTTGTTATTTCAACCCATGCTTGCACCTTTAATTTCACCGCCTGCATGGCTAACCTGTACATAAAAGATGTTACGGTAATCGGCCTGTAGGATTTTATGTGCATCCTGTCTCGTTTCCCTTTATAAATCAAATGCATATTACTCTGCCGCCAGCTGTCCGGAATTTGCTTATTCGTTATGACTGTTTCCAGAGCTTTTAACAACGTTTCCTTAATTTTTGGACCGATTTCATTAATCGCTTGATCGGAATTCCATCTAGTCCTGTAGATGTGTTTTTAGGAATATTTTTTTCTGCCTTTTTCCAGTTTAGATTGGTCAGTTCTAAGCTGCTTTGTATTCTGCTACCTTGTGTTGCTTCCTGATTTGCGGAGATTACCCTATCGGCGCTCTTAAATGACTCGGCTATAACTGATGTAAAGTAATTCACTGCGGTATCTCCCTTTAAACAATATCCCGCGTTATCTTGAATCCGATCCTGCTTTCTTTTATTCTTCTTCCCTAGCCAGCTTATGTTGTTCCATAATTTTCTTGCGCCGCCTCTAGAGGCATCGTGTATATCAGCCATCCAGCGATCGATGGACTGTCTTATTTTACTTTGGACGAGGGCCTGCACTTGAAGTTTCTTTTGTCGATATGATTCCCATTTTTGGTCGATTTCCTCCTGAGATACCTGTGCTTTCTTTGCCATTCGGTGTTCCCTTGAAGCAGCCCGTCGTTGTTCAATAGCTTCCCTGATTTCCTTATAACACCAGCTCCGTGGCTTCCTCTTTCCATTCCAGCGGTTTGCTACCTCAACCTCCTGCATTTTCCTCCTTATGAGTAGTTCTACCTGTTCATAATCCCAGTCTTCCATGGGGCTTTTCTCTATTGCTTCCTTTATGTCTGCTGCTATCTGCGCTATTTGATCGACGTTTAATTTTGCGTTTACATTTTGTCTAAGTTCCATTTCTCTTTTCATCAAGGGCCCCATCTGCAGACTAATACGTTTATGATCACTTCCCAGACTACACTCCCCTTCTTCGTCTATTTACATTTTTGTGACCTTGCTATAAATTTCCTGCGACATTTATGGTCGCAATGGTCGTCTGCCTGTTGCGGAATTCCCACGTGATTTGGCATTCACATTTTGTTTCTCTATTTACTATAACTAGATCGTGTCGCTCACAGAAATCTAGCATTAGCTTGCCGTTACAGTCCGTGTATCCATCCAGTTCGTCAATGTGGCCGTTCATGTCCCCCAGTAGAATAATATTGGCCCCGTTTCCAAACTGGCATATATCGTCACTGAGAAATTCAACAAGATCCCTGTTTCCTCGCCTGCATTGATGTCCTGTTCCTAAATAAACTACCCCTAGCCATGTCATTATGCCGGCAATTGTTCCTGAATCCCACATATGTTCTTTACAAGATGATTTATTTCTTTGTCAATTTGTTCCCTGGTGTATCAACATACCTACCCCTCCACCCTTTTTTTCCGTTCTCGTTCTGTTGCACCCTTCCCAGACGTAGCCTTCTATAAACGGCGGATCTTCTAGATCCCTGAGATGAGTCTCGCAAAGAGGGTACACACCTATTTTGTCATCCTTCAAATGCTGTTCTATCTCTAGCCATTTCGCTCTTTTTCTACCTCCTTACATGTTTATGTAGCTGATCCTAGTGTTAAATTTCTTTTTTGTACTTTTCTTTCTCGACCTACTCTGCCATTTTTGGGGGCTCAGCCTCCATTATTACACTTTCTTCTGCTTCACTTCTAACTACCTCTGTGCACGGAGTCCTCGCGGATCCCCTAAAAAAGCTACAGCCCTGCCTGCCAGGCGCCAGCCAGCTCATGCTTTTCAATGTATGCCAATCCTTCGTTTACCCATACCCCCAGATATTTATATTCTCCTACTCTAGGTATTTCAAGGCCTTGTATTTTAAGACCCTGATCAGTTGAGCCGTTGAAAATCATCAGACCCGACTTAACTGCGCTGAAACCGAAGCCTAGAGCGTCCCCTTCGTCTCCGCAATACTTAACTAGAGTTTGCAATTCTGTCAATGTAACGCCACAATCGCGCTCCTAGCGGAGAGCGCAAGAGTTAGGCTGAGTGGTGGCACCGCCGCGGCTTGCGACGGCGCGAGTCGGTCGCCCTTCTCTCAGCGTGATGTCAAACATGACGTCACACAGAGGTCAACTAAGGTAAATGGTGGCACCGCCGCGCCAAGGCAAAAAAGGCTGAATGTGCATTAAGCATTGCTTTCGCAATAAAATGTTACTCATGCACGCAAGCGTACCTTGGTCAGGTCGTCAGTTCCGACAAAGACGACGACCATCCCTACTGAAAAATCCTGTATAAAATTCGTACAGGACATCGTATACAGGTTTACTGTACAGGATCTGGGATACAGGATCGGGGGCTATTTTAGGAAATTCCTGTACCCACCTATGGGGCTGAAACGTGGAGGCTAACCAAGAGAGTTCTATATAAGTTGAGGACAACCCAGAGGGCTATGGAACGAAAAATGGTAGGGGTAACATTAAGAGATAGAAAGCGTGCAGAGTGGGTCAGAGAAATAACTCAAGTTACCGACATTCTAGTAGAAATTAAAAAGAAGAAATGGACATGGGCAGGACATGTAGTTCGAAGAGAGGGTAACCGATGGTCGCTGAGAGTAACAAACTTGATTCCAAGGGAAGGAAAGCGTAGCAGGGGGTGGCAGAAAGTTAGGTGGGCGGATGAGATTAAGAAGTTCGCAGGGGTCAAGTGAATTCAGCTAGCACAGAACCGGATTAAGTGGAGAAATGTGGGAGAGGCCTTCTCCCTGCAGTGGGTATAGTCAGGCTGATGATGATGATGTACCCACCCGGAAAGTCCGGAATGAAACTGCGCGGAGCTCTGATACCGGAATGGCCTATATGGTTGATGGCCCTCGTTTCCGGAAAGAAGCGCGTTGCCAGGGTGGAAAAAGCATGCAACAATATAAAATAAAACGACTACAGGTAAAATAATAAATGAAATAAAAAAATAAAAAGTTTACTACAATGTGTGGAATCGAACCTCGGACTTTAGACGGGCACCTTAACCACTACTCTACGGCTGGTTATGGTTAAAGCGGTTATTATTCAGTATATGTAGCTACTTTTGCTTTTTCGTACTTTGTATATTTTCCTTGGCTGTAGAATTTGTCGGCGTAATTCACCGATCGCCCTTTAAACACGCTGAATATCTTTGCAGGCTATCACGAGGGTTCACAAATGTGCCGTATCTTTATAATGTGTCGCTTTATTGAAGGCAAACCTCAAGATAATATAATTTAGTAGTGCTGATGTGTTTTTCAAACGCTTGTAAGTTTTCCTACATACAGAGATATCCGGTGCACTAATATTTGTAATACTGGGCATTTTAGCTTCACGTGCTACCAGCGGAGCATCGATGGCAATGAATACACTTCCGACTTAGCGGTTTCAATATGTAAACATTCGAGAACGCGTCGCCCAGTGTGCGGCTATCTGCGCATCTTTCTATGGTCAATGATATTTATTTTTTCTCAAACGGTTTTTTGTCATCGCTAGCGAAACGACACGTTCGTGCTTACACTTTCGTGAAGGCGGCAGATCTTCAGTCGCAGATATGAAGACGCACCGCAAGATCGTACGAGCTGCAGCGACTGTTGTACGCGCAAAAGCGACGCGACGCGCGTATATGCTTCCTAGCGCGCACTTCGACGACTTCGCATTTTCGAGGTATTTGGGAAACGAAGCGTGCCCTTTACATACAGAATAGTTGTATAATATGTTTGGTATCATGCTTATTTAGTGCGCTGGCGTGTCCGGCATGGTCATTCTTGTTGAGCTTCGTCGATCGGGCCGGTTTCTGTTCAGAAGCGGAATGCTCTGCCCGGTATCAGTTCCAGAAATAACGCGTTCGTCCGGTTTCTGGTTAATTGATACAGGCTGAACCGAAATGAAACTGCGCGGAGCTCTCATTCCGGAAATTCCTGTATGGTCCGAGGCCCTTGTTTTAGAAAAAAATTGGACGCCAGGCTGGAAAAAGCATGCAGAGCTATAAAGTACCACCACTACATTTGAAAAAGAATGAAAAAGGAAAGAAAAAAGGCAAAAGAAACAAAAAGAAAATAAAAAACATTTACATGGGATTTGAACTCCGATCTTTTCAGCCCGCAAGCACGCACTTTAACCACTACAACACGGCAGGATACGGTGGTAGTGGTTATATTTCTGTTTATGTAGTCGGCATTGCTCTTTTGTAGTTTGTGTATTTTGTAGGATGTCGAATTTGTGGTCGTAAGTGAACGATCGCCCTTTGAACACGCTTAATCGTTTTCCTGGCTGTCACGAAAGGGTTATCTATGTCCCGCATCTTTACAATGTATCGCTTTCTTGCAGAAAGCCTCAGAATGTCACAATTTACTACTGTTGATGTGTTTTGTCATCGTCTTCGAACGCATGCAATTTTTACTACATATAGATATATGCGGTGAACCTACACTTGTAATACTGCTTGTTTTAGCTTCATCTGCTGCCAGCGGAGCCGCGACGTCAATGAATTTACTTCTTACGCAAACCCTCGAGGAAGCGACTCCCGATGTCCGGCTGACCTGTGCATATTTCGATGGTCAGCGATGTGTTTCCTTTATTCTCGAGCGTATTTTATCCTCGCTAACGAAACGCTACGTTCTTACTTGCACTTTCGCGCTGAAGGTGGCAGATCTTCAGTCGCAGATATGAAGATGCACCGCAAGATCGTACAAGCTGCAGCGACTGTTACACACGCAAAAGCAAAACACGATGCGTGTGTATACTTGCTAGCGCACACATCCACGGCTTGGTATCTTCTAGGTATTTGCGAAACAACGCGTACTCAACATATACAGAAATTTGTAACGTATAATATGTATGGTTTCATGCTTGTTTAGCGCGAAGGCATGTTCCGACGTGGTCATCCTGGTTGAGCTTCACGATCCGCCCGAATTGTACTGAGAAGCGGAAATGCTCTGTCCCGTATCAGTTTCATTCATATCGAGTTTGTCCGGCTTCTGTTAAACCGGACATGACCTGTCCTGTATATGAGCTCAATACAGGTCTGGTCCGCCCTGTTTCATATCCATACCGGACTGGGATGTCATGTATAAGATGCATATTGGGAATGGTCTGCCCTGTATTAACTCTATACCGGACTGGACCGTCCGGATTGAGACTCATACCGGACATGATCCGTCCGATATAAACCCATTTAAGCTTCATACAGGACTGGTCTGCCCGATTTCATATGCATACCACTGGGATGTCATGTATAAGTTGCATACTGGAAACGGTCTGCCCTGTATATACTCTATACTCTAACAGATAATGAGGTTGAGTTTCTTGAACGTAGTGTGTGTGTGGGGTCATCACGATTTTTTTGTTTAATGTGCGGTTTGGTGCTGCTTGGCTGGGTTAAATATCTGTGTTTTTTCAATAAACTTCAGTTGTGAGCTCAGCGCCCGTCCTGTTCGTTCTTCACATCAGTCCACATCTGTTGCGCTTGTTTTTCTATCATGTCACCATAACAACTCGCCCAGATGTCGCTTCTATATACTCTATACCGGACTGGACCGTCCGGATTGAGATTTATACCGGACCTGACCTGTCCGAATTGTGACATATATGCCCTGCATCGCTGGACGCTAAAGAAGACAACGATCAGAAACGGTGACACAGACGACGACAAAGTAGTAGCAACGTTTAGTGCTAGAAGAAGGTTAAAGCTGTTGGGATTTTGTGCTTTGTGTGCTGCGTCAACCTGGCCTAACCTTCGTGCACTAACCTCGCCACGTATCATCTTGGTGGAGGTGACCAAAGATCCCCGTGTGCACACATAAAACCATAAAGCCGAAAGCTGGTTTTGTGCAGTGGCCGCCACCTACCTGGGATCGCAACATCAACAACGGCCACTATGACCACTGAGGCACCTCCTACCACCGCAACAACATCGGTGCAACCACTCGTCCTCACAAAAATCCGCCACCCTCCGATCTTCAATGGCGAATACAAGAGAGATGTGGACGACTGGCTGGATGAATACGAGCGATGTAGCCGGAACAATCATTGGGACGCGACCATCATGCTGGCCAATCTGATATTCTATTTGGCGGGAACCGCTCGCACATGGTTTCAAAATCATGAGCATGAGCTAGTGACCTGGGAAATTTGCAAGCAAAAGCTTCACGACCTGTTCGGAAAGCCCATTAGACGGGCTCTCGCAGCCAAAACCGAACATTCGTCTCGCGCCCAATCCACCACGGAGTCCTACCTGGCCTACATCCAAGACATGCTCGCGCTGTGTCGCAAGGCGAACAGCTCCATGCTGGAAAGTGAAAAGGTAGGGCACATCCTCAAGGGCATCGCAGATGACGCGTTCAACATCCTCTTCTGCATGGATTGCTCTACCGTCGAGTCGGTGCTTCAAGTTTGCCGAAGATTCGAGCAGGCTAAATAACGACGTCTGGTACATCGCTTTGAGCGCCTTCCGAACACTGCAGCCACATCATCCTGTGATGATCTGGCTCCTCTGCAACAGCCTTCTCAGTCCGCAACAGTGACTCGGATCGTCAGGCGAGAACTCGAGGCATTAGCTCCTGCACCATTCCCATCTCCAGTGCCTGACACCATGGCCATGATACAGGCTGTTGTCCGACAAGAACTTGCCAACGTCGGTCTTTCCTCCTACGCCGTACCGGCCTCGTCACCATCGCATCTTGTTCCTGTAGTGGCTGCTGTAACCACTAGCCAAGCTCCCCCACGTCGCTACGTTAATCGCAATCCTGCAGAGTGGCGCACTTTGTTTTATTTGCTGTCGAGCCGGCCACACTTCCCGTTATTGCCGCAGTCGCACCTTCCCCACACCTCGTTCCTATTACAACGCTGACCATCTGTACTACTACGGACCTCGATGCTTCCCTGCCCAACCTGAACAGCTCCGCCCCACATATGATGGACCTGGACACTTCCCTGCTCACCCAGATGAACCTAACACCGAAGCCGATCTCCACGGTCTTGTCGATGTCGTTCACCGCTGCCTCGTCGCAACTCCTCCCCATCATAAGCCGGCGCCCACTCGGGAAACTAGCGAGTGCAGCGCCAGGGAGTGACGCTGCATTACTGACCCGGACTGTCAACTCGGAACTGACCCTCGCACCCAGACGTAACCTCATTGACATTTTTATGGACAGAGTCTCAGTTTCTGCCCTTATTGACACTGGCGCCCACATTTCCGTCCTCAGTTCCTCGCTCCGTCAACGCCTCAACAAAGTCCTCGCAACCGCTTCCTCATCTACCGTTCGTGTTGCTGATGGCAATACAGCTGCAGTGATTGGTATGTGTACTGCAAGAATTACCATTGCCGACCGCCATATCCCTGTCCTATTTACAGTCCTCACCAGTTGCCCTCACGACGTTATATTAGGACTCGACTTTTTAACTGCACATTCCGCGCTCATTGACTGTTCTTGTGGACTGCTTCATCTGGACATGCCACGCTGTCCTGACAAACAGGCCTCTGAAACTTCAACGCTCCGTCTCCGCTACTCTATATTTACTCGCCTGCCACCAGAAGCTGCAGTGTATGTGCTCATGACGCCATTCCCCTCCGTTCCTGATGGCGACTACGTTGTTTCCCCATAACCGACGTGACACTGCAGCGTAGAATCGCTCTCCCTCATAACATCGTGCACATAGAAAATAACAACGCTTATATTCCAATCTTGAACTTCGGCCTTTTTGTGCACGTTCTTCCTGAGGGCATTACTCTCGCCGAACTGACCCCACTGTCTGACGTCACAGTTGCCGCTCGTTTGCCTTACCCTATTGCTAAACTGTTGACACGACCTGCACCGTCCCCATCTCCGGAGGCTCGCATATCAGGAATGCCTGCACCTAATTTGCGCCCTGACCGTGCTACAGCACTTACGAGTCTTCTGATTTCGTACAGCGATGTTTTTTATTTTGGTGACCGCCCCTTAGGACAAACGTCCCTCGTTATACATCGTATCGACACCGGAGACGCCCGCCCAATTCACAGAAGACCTTATCGAGTCGCCATTTCAGAACGACGCGTCATACAAGATGAAGTGGACAAGATGTTAGCAAAAAACATTATAGAGCCTTCGAGCAGTCCCTGGGCGTCGCCTGTCGTGCTTGTCAAAAAGGACAATACCTGGAGATTCTGCGTTGATTACCGACACCTCAACAAAATTACAAAGAAAGACGTTTACCCGCTCCCCAGGATAGATGATGCCCTCGACTGCTTGCACGGTGCCAGCAATTTCTCTTCCATTGATCTTCGTTCCGGTTATTGGCAGATCGCAGTCGACGAACGGGAACGGGAGAAGACCGCCTTCGTCACTCCCGATGGCCTGTATCAATTCAAGGTGATGCCTTTCGGCTTGTGTAATGCGCCCGCAACATTCGAGCGCATGATGGACTCTCTCCTGCGCGGCTTGAAATGGACGACATGCTTGGCTATATCGATGACGTCATTCTATTTTCTTCTACATTCGAGAGCCACCTTCATCGCCTTGATGCCATTCTTGGCGTCTTCCGAAGAGCTGGCCTTCAGCTGAACTCAAAGAAATGTAGCTTCGGCCGACGTGAACTCAAGGTGCACGGTCACGTGGTCGACGCCCGTGGCGTTCAACCCGATCCAGACAAAATACGTGCTGTAAGTGCATTTCCTACACCCCGTTGTACCAGTGACGTGCGTACCTTTCTTGGGCTTTGCTCTTATTTTCGGCGGTTTGTACCTAACTTTGCGGAGACGGCTCGTCCACTCACCAATCTTTTGAAGAACGACGCTGCATTTTGCTGGGACCAAGAACAATCCGAAGCCTTTTCTGCGCTCATTTCAGCCCTCACCAACCCGCCCGTCCTGGCACACTTCAATCTTTCGGCACCAACGGAGGTACGCACCGACGCCAGTGGTCACGGTATTGGTGCCATACTCGCCCAGCAGCAGATGGGTCGCACTCGCGTCATTGCTTATGCCAGTCGCCTCCTTTCTGCGGCTGAACGGAATTACTCGATCACAGAACGTGAGTGCTTAGCCCTCGTGTGGGCCATTACAAAGTTTCGCCCTTACTTGTTTGGCCGCTCGTTCTCCGTCATCATCGACCACCATGCCTTATGTTGGCTTTCTACGCTGAAGGACCCTACTGGTCGCCTGGGTCGTTGGGCCCTCCGCCTTCAGGAATACACCTTTTCCGTCGTCCACAAGTCTGGCCGGCTGCACGCTGGCGCCGATTGCCTGTCCCGCAACCCGGTAGATCCCCCACCTGCGAGCGAGTGCGACGATGACACATATGTGTTGGCCATCTCTGACCTTTCAAACATTTTCCATGAACAGCGCATAGATCCCGAGCTTTGTAGCATAATCAATCGCCTCAGCACCGATCACCTTGATGCTACCCTTGCTCTGTTTATGCTCAACAACGGCACCTTATACCGACGGAATATGCGACCAGATGGCGCCGAGCTGCTGCTCGTAGTCCCCGAACACCTGCGTACCACGGTTCTTCAACAGCTGCGCGACGCACCCACAGCGGGTCATCTTTGCGTATCTCGTACGTACGATAGCGTCCGCCGCCGCTTCTTTTGGCCAGGCCTCTATCGCTCTGTTCGACGTTACGTTGCTTCTTGTGACCGGTGTCAGCGACGGAAGAAGCCCTCGCTCATGCCTGCTGGATCCCTGCAGCCGATCGACATCCCAGTAGACCCATTTTCCCGGGTTGGCCTTGAGCTCCTCGGGCCTTTCCCACTTTCTGCGTCGGGGAATAAATGGATTGCAGTGGCCACGGATTATACTACGCGCTACGCTGTCACCCGAGCGATAACCACCAGCTGTGCAACTGACGTGGCTGCGTTTCTTCTGCATGACATCATTCTGCTCCATGGTGCTCCCCACCAGCTGCTCACTCACCGTGGCCATTGCTTTCTTGCCCGAGTAGTCGACGAAATTCATCGGTACTGCTCCATTAAGCACCATTTTACCACCACTTCCCATCCACAAACGAACGGCCTCACCGAACGCCTCAACCCCACGCTCACGGACATGCTGTGAATGTATGTCTCGGATGATCACCGTGACTGGGATATCACATTGCCGTTTGTAGCGTTCGCGTACAATTCCTCTCGTCACGACACAATGGGCTACTCACCGTTTTATCTTCTATACGGCCGCGACCCTCCGCTTCCGTTTGACAGCGTGCTGCCTCCCACCGCTAACGCCAGTTGCTACGTTCGTGACGCCATCTCCCGAGCTGACGCCTCCGGTGTTATTGCTCGCCGCCGACTGGCCTCCTGCCATAATTCTCAAAAAAGACGCCATGATTCTTGCCACCGAGATGTCCACTACTCCGGGCTCTTTATTCTTGCTGTGGACTCCCGCTCGTAAAATTGGGCTGTGTGAGAAGCTCTTGCCACGCTACTCAGGACCCTACCGTGTTTTACGGCCAGTCACTCCTGTGACATACGAGGTCGCCCCTGTACATCCGCCGCGACAGTCCTCTATGCACCCCACCGGGGTGGCGCAGTGGTTACGGCGCTCAACTACTGTTCCCAAGGACGCGGGATCGAATACCGGCCTCAGCGGCAGCTTTTCGATGGAGGCGAAAAGCAAGGCGCCCGTGTGCTGTGCGTTGTCAGTGCACGTCAGAAGAACCCCAGGTGGTCGAAATTTCCGGAGTCCTCCACTACGGCGTCTCTCATAGCCTGAGTTGCTTTGGGACGTTAAACCCTACAAACCAAACCAAACCAAACCAGTCCTCTATGCCACGCACCGAGATTGTTCATGTCGCCAGAATGAAGCCGTACTATCCCTGCAGTAGTTTGTCCTAGTGCGCACCGGGACTGTGCTTTTCGTGGCGGGGTAATGTTACGTATATGCCATTGAGGAGGATGACGATAGAAAATAGAGTGAGAGACGACGAAGCTGGAGAAACCGTTGGGGCTTGCCTGAACACCTGCTGTGTTCTGCTCTGCTGTGCTGCGAACACTTGTTGATCACCTGCTGTGGTTTCTTGTGCTAGCCTTCTGCCCCGTATCAATATAGACAATACACACTTCATACTTATATATTATTTATTTGCAGTTTCAATGACAGATGTTGCTGCGGCCGCCGCTGCCACTGCACTTCTGGATCTGGCTACAGGACAACTGCACATCACAGGTAGTACATCAGATATTTGTTTAGCAAGGCAGCAGACTTGCACCCAACTCTTGGGAGGATTGAGCTAGTGAAAATATGGAATTAAAGGTATTAATACATTAACAAGAACAGCAAACAAACCATAGATATCTTTTTGCTTTTAGATGTGCAGTTAAGTCTTAGCACAACAACAGCATTTGAAGCATTGGTAAAAACACAGAATTTAATCATTTCAGTGTAATTAATGTGGGTGCCCCCGCGCAGTACATGAGTAAGATAAACCTATTAGCCTGCGCCTTCTTATACGCGCTACAAGGTCCAAATTTAATTGCATTAATATTTTTACTGCATTCTTATCTGAACAGCTAAGACATGCTCATGTTTGGGAATTTTATACGCTGTCTGAAGTATTCAATTGGCATGCCATAAACAACATGACAATGCGACTCTAATATGGTAAGCTATAGCCGGATATAAGTGAAGGAAAATTCATTTCCCTCAAGGGCCCCCACAAAACAAAAGCGTCGACAGGCTTTCATGGTGGCCCGGCTAATCCCTTAGGCATGCAGCATGACATTACAAGAGGTGGTAGATGACAAGGGAACAGCCATGGTTAGATTAATCGCATTGTAATGAAAATTTCTTGACTCTATTAGCGGCAGGGGGGTCTATCGAGGGGCATTGTCACTTTATATGTGAGTTCATTGCTTATGCCAGTCGCCTCCTTTCTGCGGCTGAACGGAATTACTCGATCACAGAACGTGAGTGCTTAGCCCTCGTGTGGGCCATTACAAAGTTTCGCCCTTACTTGTTTGGCCGCTCGTTCTCCGTCATCATCGACCACCATGCCTTATGTTGGCTTTCTACGCCGAAGGACCCTACTGGTCGCCTGGGTGGTTGGGCCCTCCGCCTTCAGGAATACACCTTTTCCGTCGTCCACAAGTCTGGCCGGCTGCACGCTGACGCCGATTGCCTGTCCCGCAACCCGGTAGATCCCCCACCTGCGAGCGAGTGCGACGATGACACATATGTGTTGGCCATCTCTGACCTTTCAAACATTTGCCATGAACAGCGCATAGATCCCGAGCTTTGTAGCATAATCAATCGCCTCAGCACCGATCACCTTGATGCTACCCTTGCTCTGTTTATGCTCAACAACGGCACCTTATACCGACGGAATATGCGACCAGATGGCGCCGAGCTGCTGCTCGTAGTCCCCGAACACCTGCGTACCACCGTTCTTCAACAGCTGCGCGACGCACCCACAGCGGGTCATCTTTGCGTATCTCGTACGTACGATAGCGTCCGCCGCCGCTTCTTTTGGCCAGGCCTCTATCGCTCTGTTCGACGTTACGTTGCTTCTTGTGACCTATGTCAACGACGGAAGAAACCCTCGGCTATGCCTGCTGGATCCCTGCAGCCGATCGACATCCCAGTAGACCCGTTTTCCCGAGTTGGCCTTGACCTCCTCGGGCCTTCCCCACTTTCTGCGTCGGGGAATAAATGGATTGCAGTGGCCACGGATTATACTACGCGCTACGCTGTCACCCGAGCGATACCCACCAGCTGTGCGACTGATGTGGCTGCGTTTCTTCTCCACGACGTCATCTTGCTCCGTAGTGCTCCACGCCAGCTGCTCACTGACCGTGGCCGCTGCTTTCTTGCGCGAGTAGTCGACGAAATTCTTCGGTACTGCTCCATTAAACACTATTTTACCACCGCTCACCATCCACAAACGAACGGCCTCACTGAACGCCTCAACCGCACGCTCATGGACATGCTGTCTATGTATGTCTCGGATGATCACCGTGACTGGGATATTAATTTGCCGTTTGTAACGTTCGCGTACAATTCCTCTCGTCACGACACAATGGGCTACTCACCGTTTTATCTTCTATACGGCAGTGACCCTCCCCTTCGATTTGACAGCGTATTGCCTCCCATCCCTAACGCCAGTTGCTACGTTCGTGACGCCATCTCCCGAGCTGACGCAGCCCGTGTTATTGCTCGCAGACGACTGGCCTCCTCCCAAAACTCTCAAAAACGGCGCCTTGATTCTCGCCACCGGGATGTCCACTACTCTCCGGACTCTCTTGTCTTGCTCTGGACTCCCGCTCGTAAAGTTGGGCTGTGCGAGAAGCTCTTGCCACGCTGCGCAGGACCCTACCGTGTTTTACGGCCAGTCCCCCCTGTGATATACGAGGTCGCCCCTGTACATCCGTCGCGACAGTCCTCTATGCCACGCACCGAGATTGTTCATGTCGCGAGAATGAAGCCGTACTACCCCTGCAGTAGTTCGTCCTAGCGCGCACCGGGACTGTGCTTTTCGTGGGGGGGGGGGGGGTAATGTGACATATATGCCCTGCATCGCTGGACGCTAAAGAAGACAACGAACAGAAACGGTGACACAGACGACGACAAAGTGGTAGCAACGTTTAGTGCTAGAAGAAGGTTAACGCTGTTGTGATTTTGTGCTTTGTGTGCTGCGTCAACCTGGACTAACCTTCGTGCACTAACCTCGCCACGTATCAATATAAACCCGTTTAAGCTTCATATAAGACTGGTCACACCGGTATGAAATTTATACGGAATAATACAGGACCGGTTCAAACCTGTTTCTCGCGATACGGGATTTTTCACTAGGGATGGGCTTCACTGTGTTCGCCCTGCGCAGACGATTGAAGATGCCCTCTGCCCTGGCACCCGGGACAAGAGTAGGACTTTCTGTGAGATGAAAGTGTTGAGAAGACAGTGCAGGTTCGGTACGTAGATAATAGCCACAATTTCCACTTCTACACATGGAAGAAGTAAACAAAGCATCCTTACCGACGTTTCTTCGTCTCAGGCCTGAAACGCGCTTCGTTATATGCATCATCATACTCAGCTATAAATGGGTGATAGAGTAGCGAGACGAGATTGTTTTCGAACATCTGCACCAGAAAAATAAAGGGAATGATAATTTACAACATTGTTTCAATAGGCAGGAAGCTGACAGAGAATATTGGGGAAACGAAGTGTACTTACCGGGGCGCTATGGCGCACAATGCGGTTGCTCTGCCGCACACTGGTATTTGTACTATGGCCCTGCTCAAAAGGTTTGAGAAGGCTTGTCGTGGTGGTTTTTTGGTGCAGGGAAGCACTGAACACACCTTTATTTTTCTTTGCAAATTCCCCCTTTCCTAGACAAGTTGAAACTGCTTCCTTCTATACATCTTTTATAATTCCCATCAAAACAAAACAAAATGAACCGCATAAAAGCAAATAATAGGCGTCACATGTTTCTAACCAAAACTTGCTCTTCCTGTCGAATAATCAACTCGACCTGCAATAGGTCAAATTCATGTTACAAGGATGTAGTCTGGGGCAGCAGAGCTTCCAGGGAACGGCATGTCATGGCTAGCATCGGGAAAGCTGCAGCAAATTGGGTTTCGAACTGTCCAGAGAGAATGAATTTCGGTTACTCCCTTGCCGGATGCAAAGGCTACAATGGACATTTTTCCAGTAGGGCACCTGTCTTGCGGCCGCAAGGCAGAATATATTTGACAGGGCGGGATACCGAGAAATGGCGCACAAAATCGTTTTTCAAGCAGTAGTTGAGTGCCGTCCTTATGAAAATGTATTTTGAGTTTCTGGTTTGGACTTAATGTTTTCTTAATGAGTACAAATGAACTCAACAGACATTCAATACCTTCGGTGTTTTAGCAACAGCCTTAAACCAGATTTTCAATTGACATTTCACATTATTTTTTTTTGTTTTGAAAATCAAAGGTTTTTTTTGTGAACTCCTAATGTGTATGCACAGAATGTGAAAAGTCAGCAGGAAGTATGATGTGTTTTCTCTGTCATTGCGACCACTCATTGAGAGAACACAGTGTGTTTCAACTTCAAACACAGTGAAGCCTGTGCAGTTCAATATAGAAAGAAATTATTAGCAATGATCACTACATATGCATTACTATTACTGCTTGATGATTTTGGAGGATGTATGCATAATTGATGAGAAACAGTATATTTTTAAAACATAGTTTAATGAATGCTATATGTCCTTGCATTTCTACAGGAGAGGCAGGTTGCCTGAAATGATTGAAACATTGTTTTGCATTCAAAACTCAGCACTAAATTGATCTTTTGACAGGAATGTGCGTTTACATTTCCTTTCTCACGTGATGTAATCACTAAAAAGTCCGTTGTGCCTCCGCATAAGAAGAAAATCAGATGTCAAGTTCAATTTGAGTTGTACTGGCAGTTCAACTGCCAAACGTTCTACTTTATGGGAAACTATCACAGTTGTATGCAGTTAATTAGACCATCGGTAGCAGATCAAAATGTTCAAATGCATATTTCCAGCCTAGAATTAAGTAAGCATATGTAGGGAACCATAGCATTCAAGGAATATATTTATTTCTGGACCGCAATAACCAATAACCGCATGTTGCAAAAAAATAGCAGCTACAATCATGTTCGTCAAAATGAAAAATGAAGTGCATGATCGATGAAGACAACATGTCATAGGCTATATTCAAGCAACATAATCAAAGGCAACAGTTGCATGTTAAGAAAAACAACAATCATGTTCACCACAATGCAGAAATGAAATACAAGACAATTCAGCATGACGTATTAAAAAGGAGGACAAAAATGGTTTCACAGCAAGAAAAGGAACAAAACAGCTGAACACAATAGTACCAGATAAATTTAGAAGGCAGTCATACCATTGATTTCAGATAATGAATTCCTCTCTTCACACCATAACACCACAGAGTGAACCACTTTTCACTCCCATTCATATGTTTGTTCTAGTTAGTGATGAACTTCATTCGGTTTCATCTCATGCAGATTGAAAAAAACGATAACAGATTAAGCCAAACACTTCACTGAAATAAATATAGGTGTTCCCTTACGCTAATGAACCTCAGTGATAGTTCTGAAACACACACACAAACACTCTGACAAAAATAGAGTCAAGGGACACTGTCCGCCCCAGTCATAACTGAGAATGCCCCACATTGTGTTTGATTCCTGCACGTTTTGAAAAGCAAGAGTGCTTTCGATCAAGTTACCCTAACTTGTCCTAGACAGGTGGCAAGCTATTTCAGAAAGTCATTACCCTAGTTTGTCCAAGCAATGTGGGAAGCTATTTTAGCAAATCAATTTTAAACAGCTATTATGATTTCTCATTGCCAAAATGGGTCACTAATGCTGGGTCGAGGCCGGCGCCCTCCCTATTTTCATTCTGTAGAGCAATGCCTCATTGTGTGTATGTTACTTTTATGACGAATAATTTTCTTTATGTAGCTTCAACAGCATATTTTTCATTTAATACGCACAAATATGTGGCTGACCCAGAGTCCCGTACCACACATTTGCGAACTGAGGCCTTTGGCACATTCTTTTGTGCTGAACAGCTTACTGCATACTCTATACACTTCAAGACAGAGCACATCTCTCACACATTTGCACACCTGATGTCCTTGATCACAGACCGCAAAAATATCAATAATGCATCCGTAATTGTGCCCATTTGAACAAAAGAGTTCATTCTTTTTGACTTATTAGTCGAGAAATACAGAAGGTCAGTGAAGTTATGCTCATTTTTTGTAATGGTTGCCACTGGACTTCTGTGTGCCTTTTCCATAGAATGTAATGACTTCATTGTGGACAAAGTGTCTTTTCAGGTTGTACCCTTTCATGTGAGACTTAAAAACCTGATCAACATCATTAGTTTTCCCAGTAACGTTCTGCCAATATGTAGGCATGGCTTGCATAAGGGAGAAATTGTCAACAATCTGTCTTTCAGGATACCTTGTCCCTATAACGAATTTACCCAGTTTCCCATTCATTCCTTAAATGAAAACATGGAGTACGCCATAAA
Source organism: Amblyomma maculatum (assembly GCF_055883805.1). Taxonomy (NCBI): domain Eukaryota; kingdom Metazoa; phylum Arthropoda; class Arachnida; order Ixodida; family Ixodidae; genus Amblyomma; species Amblyomma maculatum. The sequence continues at coordinate 151,351,474 of NC_139349.1, forward strand.
GGACCCCATTCTTGAACAGTGTCAAACATATGACGCAGCAATTGTGATTTGCACATCATGTTGCACTGCACATATAGATCATCATAATCTTTCAGAAATCTTATCATTTCAGCCCTCATCAGATTAAGCTTTTCATATGAAATACGTTCACCCAGCAGGTAGTGCATAATTTTAACAAATGTTACCCAATTCTTGTAATTTATGGAAGGAATGTAGCCATTAGAGCACAATAGGAGAGTAAAACATCAACCAGTTCCGCCATTCAGCAGACTTCCAGTACTGAACTTCCTTCAACGACCTTCGAAGCCTGGAAAGCTCACATACTGAGCTCATAAACTGAGCAGGTTTTCATCTACCTCTTGAAAACAACTTCGAAGCTGAAAGTGGCGACACTTTTTTGATTTCAGCCAGAGCATTGTGGTGCTTTTCACAAAACCAGAACAAACAGCATGTATGTAATCCACCACAAAGCCCGAACAAAAGCTGAAATAAGTAAGTAGTTTAAGAATGCTGGTAGTTTTCATACCACAACTTACCTCTCCAGGCTTTGTTCTGGCTTTCTGCGCACGCAAAAAGAGTGACTCATAGGTATGAAGAGTAGGCATAGTCTCAAGAGCAGCATACACACGGCAGTGGACATTGCACTCGGCAACCACCTGACCAGTGATCTCGCACCAAGCACAGCCATGTTCACCATTTGAATTGAGTGATGCCCATGGGCTCGCACCTTGCAACACTGTCCACAGAACATAGACCTGGAAAGACTTTTGTTCTCTTCTCATTTCCTTTGCTGTTCTTCCATAACATACCAGTAGAAGAAAGTTCATTTAATTGTTGCACAAAAGGCAATAAAAATGTGTTTATAGCTGGCTTCCTAGGGCCAAACCAAAGTCCAGCTAAAAGGAGTTTCTGAACCCTTTTCTTATAAGGGAGCTCATTGACCTGAACCGAAAGGAGCCAGATTCCAAAACTGCTTGCCTCAAACAGTGGGACACCATCAGTATTGAATGTCAAGATAATGTCACTAGCCCCAAGTGTAAGCTTACTATGCCCTATACTGTTTGTGATATCTGTAACATCATAAGACAAAGGTGTTTGATTTGGCATGGCTTTCATTGCTTTTAATATATTAGAGATCTTTGGTTCGAGCTCCAGTGAATGAAAATAAGAAGTCTTTAAGAGTGCATTTCTGTTGTGGTCAGCTTTGCACTCATTGCACATAAACTGGCCACCTCCCTCCGCAGTTCCAATATAACTGTAGCAATTACTGCGGTAAACATGTCTTGTCCTCTTAATATCCATGTTCGCGAAGTGTTTGAAAAATGTGTACTTGGAGGTCGGTAACGTTGTATTCTCAGGAAGGTGGCAGCATATCAAGTGCAGAAGGCTCTCAGTTGCCTCTTTTGAGGCATCATGGCGATGGCTGTGGCTTAGGATGAGCAAGATGCTTGCGGCTTTTGTGATCCTTGAGCCCGGGTAGAGTCGTTTGTCCTGTTCACAAATTGCAAAGAATCACAATAAATCCAATATCTATTAAGGGCCGCACTGGAATTCCAGCGTGCAAGTTCTTTTTATTGAGCTAGAAACACATTTTTCATCCATGAGAAACTGAAAACTCATTCTTCTTTTTCTCAATCTGAATTTCTTATAAAGCACACAAGCTACAGTAAGAAAGTAAAAAAACAGGGGCTCTTCATAGCGCTGGTATGTTCATAAATCATAGTACAAATATAAATCCGCTGCAGTGGCTCAGTGGTTGAGCGTCTGATTTCAGAACCCAAGGACGCATGTTTGATCTTAGCTGCGGCAGCTGCTTTTCCATAGAGGTGAAATGCAAAGTGCCTATCTACTTAGTGTTGTCAGTGCATGTTAAAGAGCCTCAGGTGGTCAAACCTATTTGGAACTCTCCACTGCAGCGTCCCTCATAGCTTAATCCATTTTGGGGTTATCAGCCCTACAATGCAAACCAAAACATAGCAGAAATATAAGGTTTCTTATTTTCTAGTTACTTATTTTAACAATAAAGATGTGATCACGATGACAAGGATTGATATATGATTGCCGGGATAAAAGCACCATATTTTATATAAATATATTAAATGCTAGTAATTGCTTATTAATTACAATGTAACCTTTTTTAGCACCAAAATAACCTTTCTACAAGGGGTAATTTCACACACTGCTTTGCAAGTCCAGCAGATTTTCATTTTTGGCCCCCATATTTTTATTTCCCACAATGAAATGCTCACCTTTCATGCACTAAAGCTTTTTAGCAGCCAATGGCAAGTGTTAGACATGAATGCATACACTGCATAACAAACCTGCATGCAGTGATTTATCTGCAAAACCTGTCTTTTCAGTTTAGAACGCTACTTAGGAGTCTGCACTGAAGAACCGAAACCTCGTAAGTCAGTCAGTGGACTAGATTTTCTGCAAAAGGCATCCGACAATATTTGCCATGCACAAAAAATAAAGGAGGGGAGGGCAAGGAGGGAACAAGCTTCACGATCTAGTTTCTCTTCATAGTACATACAACATTGAATGAATCCCATTTTCATGATGGTTGGACTATTATTCTGCAGAACCAACACTTCCCTTCGTTTTAACCGAGGCGTCCGAAAAGTGGGATTACATCATTGAAATTGATTCGCGACTGTTGTTTATTCAAGAATGCTAACATGCATTGTGTAAAGTAAAGGACTCAGAACCATTTACTCATTTGTTATGTTCGCTTGCTTCAAGGGCCTCAGTCCATTCTCATCTCCAATTACTCTATGATAGGGAGGTACCTCTTCAGATAAATAAATAAATAGTTCGAATGTGAATGAAGGGGAGAGGATTTTTCTTATATATTTCCCTGCTGCTAAGAAGGAATAAACATATAACAGCAATTATTTTGCTGCTTTCTTAACTTACTGGGAGTGCGACAAAAAGAAGAAAATAACATCATCCCAGGTCATCGTCGCTCTCTACAATCGACTGTACAGTATCGTTTGACGTGTCCTCCTCGTCCTCGCTGCTTGATAAATCTGATGAATTCACGTCAGTACTGTACGCGCTGTCGTGCAGCCGGGTCGGTTCAGCACCCGCTTGAGCGGAACAGTCCACATGGCCAGGAAATGCAATTTCATCATAATTAGATGCAGAACAAAGTGACAGAATTTCCTGCGCAGCATCGGGTCCTCTGACAACGCTCAGGTCTTCCGAAAAAGATTCTGAATCTTCAAGAGCAGCTTGTAATGCATAGCTGTTTCGCTTTTCGTTCAACGAGGCTTGTGATTGTTTATCACGAGCGGCTACACTGAGACGGTATTTAGAACGAACGTTGCACGATAGATCAGTTAGGTACTGATTGTACTTTCTTTTGAGTGGTATATCTGAGTGCTGAAATCTCGAGGGATGGGCTCTAAACTTTACCTTCCCTTGTGCAAATTTGCATTTGGCAGCGTTTGCCGTTAAGCCTGCCCTTTTCAGAACCTCCATTACCACCTGCAGGTGTTTGGTGTGCTCCTCCCTGGTTGACGAGAAACCCAGTCAACCACCGGACGTACATCGGACGTTCGGCGTACGTCCGGTTATGGATATACGGATATCCGCGGACGTCCGACGGACCTCCCACGGATCTCCGACGGACGCACAAAAATAATTGTTTCAATCTACCAGGGAGATCTGCGCCGGATATCCGTTAGCGCATCTATTGAGGACATTCGGAAGTGATGCCTCCTCTACTTGTAAGAAGCAATCTATGATTACTGCAGGCAATTGATAAATCTGGCAGACTCCATGCACTTAAAACGAGTCCATAAAATGCTTATAATTGGGCATGCGCCCCCAAAGTATGTGGGATGCATGCCTCTGCAAATCAACTAATGGCCACAATGTACAAAGCACCACATTGATGGCAATTTTATTATTGAAATAAATGCTGCTTCCAGTCTTCAAGAGGTTTTCAATCTGGTCCTGCCAGCACTGCATTGAGGCAAGCAGTATTTCTATGGCAGGTCTCGTAGCCAAAATTGGGACGATTTTCTGAAAAAAAAAACATGCCAAAGCAATGCACTGTTATTGAAAGGCTAAGCAAATTTTTATGCTCAACATACTTTATTACTAACAATATTAGAGATACACAACTCAGTATTTCTACAAACTTGCCTCTAATCATCAATGCATCTCCATGCCTGTCAGGCCTGGACAAGTATTTGCAGTGCATATAGTTATTATCACCACCAGCCTGAATGCAAAGTGCAGAAGGCAAAATTGAGCACTATGATTTGCAGCCAGGGATAATACGGCTGAACACTTTCAATGTGGCAGTTTTACTCTGTAGTTGGTATTAAGCAAAATACTTCATTCACAAACTGATACTCCCTTTCAGAAGCTGTAGCAACCCTGTGAAAAGCAAGGTTGACCTGCGCCATTTAGGATCCTATGCACTATAATCAAAAATAGTGCTGATACATGCCTCCCCTCAACCCCTCTCCAATTGGTGGTGTCAACAGTAGGAGCACATATATCTGTTATAGTGCGCAGAGGTGAGAGGTCCCAGGATTTTGCCAGGTCACCCTGCCCTTTGCAGTGCTGCGAATGGCTTCGAGATGGGGTATAGGAATTAGTGGAACATAAAGGAACAATGCACACTGTTTATGTATCCAGATGTGAAAGGCAGGTGTGCAAGGAGTGCAGCATTCTTTTCATACATATTCATGCATATTTTATCAATGATTGCCAGAAAAAATAGTACAAAGTTATAGACATGAAAAAAGCCAGCAGTTACGGAAACCAAGGAAAGAGTAAGAGAGTATTTATACTTTATAATTTGTAGCGTTGATCAAGGAGGAAACAATAATATTTTATAACTGAAACTTGACTGATTACATGGAAAAAAAACAGAGCTACGACCTCAAAAGTTTACCATATGTAGCTGCAAGAACAAGCCTATTTATTTTTCATAATTCGTAACCCATAAGCAGCAAAATATTATTTATGGAAGTGCAATATAGGTTTGATCAAGTTTATGGGGTTTTACATCCCAAAGTGAATCGGGCTATCACCATAGTGGCAGTCTCCAGAAACTTTCGACCACCTGGGGTTCTTTACCATGCACTGATATTGCACAACACACGGGCTCCTTGCTTTTTGTCTCCATAGAAAAGTAACCATCGTAGCCGGAATTCGATCTTGCATACTAAGGTTCAGCAGTCGAGTGCCCTAACCATTGCACCACTGCGACAAGATTGAAATGCAATATATTTGTTTTCCAGACACACTGTAAGCACATCAGTTCAGTTCAGGCGTTCAGTCGTGTCCGACTCTTCGTGACCCTATGGACCATGTCACGCCACGCTTTCCGGTCTCTCACTATCTTAACATCACATAACTTCATCTGCAGTGCCTCGAGGATGCCATCTAACCATCGCGTTCGCTGCCTACCCCTTCTCCGGCGACCCTCAACCTTTCCCAACATCAAATCTTTCTCCAGCGACTCCTCTCTTCTCATCAGATGACCAAAGTAGCTGAGCTTTATATTTAGAATTTGACCCTCCAATGAGCAGTCAGGGTTTATGGTCGACAATATCGACTGATTTGATCTTCTGGCAGTGCAAGGAACTCTCAAGAGTCTTCGCCAGCACCACAATTCAAACGCGTCAATTCTTCGGCGGTCAGCCTTTTTCACAGTCCAACTCTCGCATCCATACATCACAACTGGAAAGACCATAGCACGAGTTATACGGATCTTGGTTGGCAGACTAATGTGTCTGCTCTTTACTAGGCGGTCAAGGCTAACCATTGCTCTCTTTCCCAGAAGCAGGCGTCTCCTAATATCATGGCTGCAGTCTCCTTCCGAGGTAATCTTGGAGCCCAAGAACCGAAAATCTGTCACAGCTTCCACTTGTCCATTGATGCTCCAGGACTTGATAGGGCAAGACGCCATGATCTTTGTCTTTTTAATGTTCAGTTTGAGCCCCAACTTCTCACTCTCTTCTTGTGCGCGCATCAGAAGTCTCTTGAGTTCCGCTTCACTTTCTGCCATTAAAGTGGTATCATCCGCATATCTAAGGTTGTTGATACGTTTTCCAGCAATCTTCACTCCAGCTGAAGACTCGTCCAGACCGGCCTTCCTCATGATGCACTCTGCATATAGGTGAAATAGGCAGGGCGACAGTATGCAGCCTTGCCTCACCCCTTTCTCAATCGGAAACCAATCAGTAAGACCATGCCCAGTTCTGACTGTGGCCTCTTGCCCTTCATACAGGTTCCTGAGTAGACAGATGAGGTGAATTGGAACTCCCATCTCTTGGAGAGCTTGCCACAATCTGCTGTGATCTACGCAGTCAAACGCTTTCGCATAATCAATAAAGCAGAAGTAAATGGGTTTCTGGAACTCTCTTGCTTTTTCCATGATCCAGCGAAGGTTGGCAATTTGATCTGTAGTTCCTCTGCCCTTGCGAAACCCAGCTTGCACGTCCGGAAGCTCCCGATCCACATACTGCTGCAGCCTACCTTGGAGGATTTTCAACATCACCTTACTAGCGTGCGAAATAAGCGCGATCGTGCGGTAGTTGGAACAATCTGGCACTGCCTTTATTTGGAATGGGGATGTAAACTGACCTCCTCCAATCCTGTGGCCACAGCAGGGTTGTCCAAATCTTCTGACATAATGTATGCAGAGTGTTAACAGCGTCGTGGTAGAGGTTTTGAAGCAACTCAGCTGGAATACCATCAATTCCGCTAGCTTTGTTCTTAGCAAGGCTGGCTAAGGCCCATTCAACTTCACTCTTCAGGATGCCCGGCTCGAGATCAGTAATCACAACCGTCTTATGTTGGGTTTGCACATCCGGGTCCTTCTTGTACAGTTCTTCTGTGTATTCCTGTCACCTCTTCTTGATCTCTGAGGCTTCAGTGAGGTCCTTGCCTCGTTTGTGCTTTATCACGCCCAGCTTGGCACAGAAGCTTCCTTTGATATCTTTGATTGTCTTATACAGAGCTCTTGTGTTCCTTAATTGGCTGTTGTCCTCAACTGCTTGGCACTGTATGTTCAGGAAGGCATTCTTATCTCTCCTTGCTATTTTCTGAAAATCCGCATTGAGAACCTTGTATCTTTCTCTTTCCCCCATAACTTTTGCCATCCTCCTTTCCTCAGCTATTTGCAAAGCCTCTTCAGATAACCAGTTTGCTTTTTTTGCATTTATTTTGCTTTCGAACTACCTTAGTAGCAACTTCTTGTATTATATCACGAACATCAGTCCACATCTCTTCGGGCTCTTTGTCTTTTAGATCTAATTCTTGAAATCGATTCCTCACTACCACAGCATATTCTAATGTAATTTGATCCAGATCATACCTGAAAGGCCTTCTAGTTTTCGGCGTTTTCCTCAATCGAAGCTTAATTTTGGCAACAAGAAGCTGATGATCGGTGCCACAATCGGCCCCAGGCCTTGTTTTTACAGCTTGTATAGCGCTTCTCCATCTCTGCCGGCAAATAATATAATCGATCTGATTTCTGTACAGACCGTCCGGTGAAATCCACGTGTACAGGCGCCTCTTGTGCTGTTGAAAATGAGTATTCGCTATGGTCAGGTTGTTTTCTTGACAAAACTCTACTAGCCTCTGTCCAGCTTCATTTGGCTCACCAAGACCGAACTTGCCTGTAATTCCGGATATTTCTTCACTCCCGACCTTAGCATTCCAGTCTCCTATGAGAAAAACGACGTCTGATGATGGGGTGCGGTCTAAAAGGCATTGTAGGTCCGCATAAAATCTCTCAACGTCAGCTTCTTCAGCAGTAGTGGTCGGTGCATAGACTTGGATAACTGTTATGTTCAAAGGGTGACCTTGGATCCGAAGTGACATCATTCGGTCGTTTTTGGGGTTGTACCCTAGCACTGCTTTGCCCATTCTTCTGTTTACTATGAGAGCGACCCCATTCCTTCTCTTGGATTCGTGCCCACAATAAAAGACATAATGGTCGCCGGAGTTAAATTCCCCCATTCCGGTCCACTTGAGCTCGCTGATACCCAAGATATCAATGTTCAATCTGTCCATTTCTTGCTTGACGATATCCAGTTTACCTTGTGTCATAGATCTTACATTCCATGTTGCTATGTGATATATCTCCTTGCAACATCGGACTTTCCGGTCGCTTCCCGACACATCCACAACTGAGCGTCCTTTTGGCTTTAGCCCAGCCGCTTCATTCGTCCTGGAGCTAGTAGGAATCGCCCTTTGTTCATCCCCAGTAACATGTGGGACGCCTTCCAACCTGGGGGGCTCATCTTCCGGCGCCATATCAATAATGGTATTGTGACTGGCCATTGGGTTTTCTTGGCAGGAAATACTGGTGGTGAGCACATACCTTAGTGTAAATAGTCTGAATTATGCAACGCTGTAGATATGGCCACTCTGAGAGCCTAATAAAAAGTGACAGATTCAGTCCATTTCTTGCCACACAGATGCAAGTAATTTGCGACTCAGTGCCTCGGTACTAGGTACAAGTACACTGAACTATAGCTGGACATTCCTCCGACTGCATACCGCAGAAAGCAAAAACAAGGTGCTGATTACGTGAGGGAAAGAAACCTGCACTACAGTTCAAACTTAACTATACTCTGCTGCTGAAAACAGGTCCTATACTGTCACTATCCCAGGGCAGTCACCTCCACAGCACATGGCCAAGGAATTGAGTGTGAGAGCAACCTATGTAACACAATCATGCAGCATACCAGCTGATTCCATTATGCAGCAAAACATGGTCTTTGTCAGAATTAATCGGTATGAAAGATTCATTGATGAACCGATTGTGGGGTTCCTTGGCTTCCAAAAGGTAGTTAAGTAAGTAGAGGCAAGAAAATGTAAAAGTAAAGACAAAAATAGTCTCTTTAGCCAATGGCTTGGGGCCGCATTTGAATGTATCAAATACTAAAATAGTTAATTAAATCAGTCAATTAAGGTGGCGTCAAGGATGTGACGTCACGCAAACTGAAATGCAGCCAAAAGGCATAGGAAGGGATTAGCGCACAATTTAAAAGTACCAAACACTAACGTAGTTAATTAAGGCAGTCTATTAGGGTGACGTCAAGGATGGGACGTCACGCAACCGGAAGTAGAGACGAAAAAGGGCATAGGAAGGGATTGGCGCGCAATTTAAAAGTACCAGGGACTAAAATGGGGGGGAAAATTAAATTAAGGTGACGTCAAGAATGTTACGTCACGCAATGGAAGTAGAGCCAAAAAAGGGCATGGAAAGGATTGGCGCGCAATTTGAAAGCACCAAAGACTAAAGTGGGTAAACAAGAAGGCAATTAAGCAACTAAAAGCAACGAACAGCAGCATCCGTGTTTTCGCATTAATCCAATGCGAATTCTGCAGTGCTCGTTTATTTTTTTTCTTCATGGCTTTGTTTTGTCAGCGTGACTCTGGGTGTGAGGCTGAGCTCCTTTTTTTTACTGGTTAAGTGACTCAAGGGGGAGGAAACCGAAATGACTGCTCTTACCACTTGTCTGCAGATGAATTAAAAAGTGAAGGTAACCAAGGAGAAGTCAGCCTATGTTGAGGATTTGTGCTTGGTAGATGAGTCTACAAGTGGCTAGGCTGAGACATAGACAGTATCTCTGCATGAGATAATTCTCTTTAAGTTGCAGTGTTTTTTCTGTGTGACTTTGCGTCTGTAACTTGCAGTTTGCCCTTGTATTTTTCTAAACACAGTGAATATATATTTCCTCGTCTTCTGCAGCATCATCGCCAACTGCTTCAACATCGCCACACACAGTTATATATTGTAGTGTCCAGGAGTGTGAAATATGTATAATAAAAGCACAACAGGGGCATAGGAGCGCAATTACCTTTTGTAATGTGAATGATCCGGATTCGGCCAGGGCACCCCTGACTTTTGCTGTGCTGTAAACAGAAAAAAAGAGCTCCAACTGTTGTTTGTTGTCATTGCCAAGTAAATCGCGTCTTTGTAGAGAGATCGCCTTTCTCGAAAGGCTAGTGCGCAGTGAACTCGTACGCTATTCTCTCACGCATATCTTGCGCGATTAAGACGAAAATATTGTACAAGTACTTTTGTGCTCGATCTTTTACCACCGCGGCTCACTGAATAAATAAATGGTTCTGTGAACTTTCCGTTGTCAGGCTAGTTGGTACACTAATTCAGACAGTTTAATAGCGTGAAAAAGCGCGCACACGTACACCTACACACATACACATGCGTACACATACACACACGTACACGTACACATACACATGCGTACACACACACACACACACACACAAGGCAGAACACGCAGGAGTACCAACTGACAAATGAGTCAATTTCCCCCCAACCGCAGCACGCCTTCAGGGAAAAAAGCATACTTCGAGCATGTGCAGCCATGTTACAGGAGCATGTGAGCTTAGGTCAGCTTGTCCAGATACCTCACTGTTGTGCAGCGCAACTGAAGATTTCATTAAAACGTCGAGTTGGGCTAGTTGGTAATTTCTTGTTAGAATCATTTTTAACGGTAAAAACCACGGACACAAAGAACACGGAACACAAGGGACACCCGCTAAACTGCAACTAGTTTGTACTGTACAAATACATGATATATACACACGACATTCATTAAGCACACGCAGGTGCCTCGTCATTCACACATGGTCTCAACCCCCCCCCCCCCAAACACACACACACTCCCCACCCTCTTTCCTTTGTGGCATGCGATTACGAAGGTAAGTGATTTCTTTTTCTGCCAACGCAGGGGAAGGGGTGCTAACACACATGTCGCCCGCCTTGCCAATTCGATAGGCTTCAATAATCTCCCTTTCTTTTTTCTCGGCCCCCATGTACATCACGGACGTAGCATCACATACTGGAAAACAATCTTTGCAACTCTTGCAATGCCTCACCAATTCCGACCCTCCGGCCAGTGATTGAACAGCCATACGGTGCTCTCTTATACGATCATTCAAACACCTTCCAGTTTGGCCAATATATACTTTGCCACAGGCAAGCGGGATTGAGTACACGACTCTCGTCTTACATGTCACAAATTTAGTTTGGTGTTTTTGCTGCAGCGTGGCTTCTTTGCTTCCGTCACAGCAGAACATAGCCGGACCAGCTTATTAGGAGCCGTTAACTGTACCCCTACACCACCCTTCTGTGCCACTTTTTTGAGGCGGTGGATATAAGGTATTGCCACCTGTCGCTTCTGCCTTTCAGCAGATGCCTTCGCTTTGGCACCAACAAGGGCGAGATTAAGTTCCCTTATCAATACCTCCATCACCGCAGTCACTGTTTCAGGGGGGTAGTCCGCTTTGGCGAAACGGTTAACTTGCTCTCGAAGACTGGCTTCCACGTTATGCGTGTACGACTTTTGCAATGCCGCACGTAGGCCATTCATTTATCTGCTAGCAGTGTGACAGGCTTGTTCTCTTCAGCAACTCTGTTTCTTTTCTTCTAGGTGAGTAGGGTCGGGAGGCATTGTTTCCAAAGAAGCTCAGTACCCACAGCTGCCTCCTGAAACCACGTACGCAACAGCGTCCCATTAGTGTTCTGGCAGTTCGTACGCGAAGCTGCGTAAACACCAAGACACACTTGTGTTTCGTGTTCTTTGTGTCTGTGTTTTTACCGCTACAAAATTATTCTAGCAACTAAAGAGTCACTGATATCACCATGTCCCTTTTTCTTTGCTCATATAGGTTTCCATTATTTTACAAGTGATGGAATTCCGGCTCTTTCCCAATAGCTGTAATCTCATTGAGCAGTTGCAGAGAGTTTTTGTATGCCAAGCAATGGTTAGCCAAATTAGAACCGTTCCTCCCCGCAGGGGGCACCTGTTAAAGCAGGTGTTTGTGTGTTTTGTGCGGCACCACGGACCCCGAGCACCCACGCTTAGCCGTGCGTGGCATCGTCGTGTCTGGGGAAAAGGGGATCCTGGTGGTTGAGCCGATGCCGAGTGTTTGGACCTTTAAGGCCCCTCGGCGGAGGCAACACACCACTTTGGCCCATGCTTCCCATAGACGGCACCTCCGGGCTGACCCAACCGTGGGAAATCGGCAGTCGCCTTTTCCTATCCTCCCCTCCATCTTTCGCTTTCCTATCTCCTTTCTCACAACTCTCCTGTCCTCTATTCCCTTCTTGTTTTTTCCTTCTTTTCCTGGCGGCTAGGGTTAACCTTGTGTGGCTAACCACCCTGCATTATGCCATATTTGGTTATAGTCGGGGTGTACGGCTGGCGTGGGCAGGACTGCTTTGCGAGTTCCTGTCCCGTCCCCTCGTTGGGCTCCATGGTGGGTGGCCGCCACCCACCATGGAGCCCAACGAGGGGACGGGAGCCACCCCGGCTGAACAAAAACTTACTGTATGGCTTCTTCTTTGCACTCCAATGATCGTTCCCGAAAAAGGGGACGGACCGATGAAACTGCAAACTTCTTTCTAAAGAATGCAAACAGATTCCCACGCTTCCACGTGGTGCACAGTGAAGACCCTCAAAAAACAGCTAGGCAAATATCTCCTTTTGTCGTGACCAAGACATTGACTCAAGCAATAGGCCAAGGATACAATGTCAAAAAACTTCCAAATGGCGACCTTCTCTTGGAAATTATGTACCATCATCAGAATGAAAAACTCCCAACAGTAACCAGCTTCGGGGAATGCCCAGTTAATGTCACCAAACACCGCTCTCTAAACATGGTGAGGGGAGTCATTTCCGATGACGACCTAAAGTACCTAAGTGAAGAAGAACTCCTTGAAGGACTAAGAGAACAAAATGTCATCAATGTGTTCAGAATTAAAATCAGACGGGATAACAAAGAGATACCGACCAGGCACTTAGTCTTTACCTTCGAATCGAGCACACTGCCCGAGGCTGTGGAGGTAGGGTACACGAAGATAAAACTGAAACCGTACATACCTAACCCGCGTCGCTGTTTCAAATGCCAAAGGTATGGCCACGGCTCACAGACTTGCCGAGGCCAACTTACATGTGCGAGGTGTGCCTCCCACGAGCATCCCGCTGAGAACTGTGAGTCCGAAACGCATCTTTGCATCAACTGTGAGGGCAGCCACGCTGCTTACTCACGAACCTGTCCAACATGAAAAAAAGGGAAAGATATCATCACACTAAAAGTCAAAGAAAACCTCACAGGGAAGCACGTAAGAAACTCACGTCCACTCACACCCCAACTTATTCTGTTGTGACGCAAAAGGGGGCGGCGTCACAGCAGTCCTTGGAACCTGCCCAGGTGACACACGGTGCACCTAAGGCAGGGACCTCTACGTCCCCGGTGGAAGTAGCTGGGGCTGCTCCACCACCCCCAAAGCAAGCTGCGCGGGCCTCTAGGTCAGCTGGCCCCAAGGTCTCTCCAGTAACGGCGAGATCTACCACAAATGTGTCTGTGCAGTCTGCACAATCGTCCAGCACGTCCGAGGACGCAATGGACACAACAAACGACGACCGTCCGGGGCCGTCAACATCTGACAGGCGACGGAGCTCCTTGGAGCGAACTAGAAAAGAAAAGGCCCGAATCACCGGGCCAGAAAAAACTTAGTCTCTCTACCTTCCTCATATAAAATGGCGTTCTTAGTCCATTGGAACTGTAGAGGACTTTTAAGAAACTACAGCGATATAAAAGACATTCTTGTTTCATTCTTACCCGCAGCGCTGTGCGTTCAGGAAACCAATCTCGGTGCGCAGCATAAAAACATACTAAAAAAATATAAAGTTTTTCGCCGCGACCGAGAGCACGTTAGCAGGCTCTCGGGTGGGGTTGCTATCATTGTAAGGAATGATATTGCGACTAGTGAATACAAACTTGACACTCAGTTTGAAGCAGTGGCAGCCACCTTGCTTACATTTAAAAGAATCACAGTGTGCTGCGTGTATGTTGAGCCACATCCAAAAATAGCTCTCAATGACTTAGAAAACCTTATAAATCAACTACCGGAACCTTATGTGGTAGTTGGTGATTTTAATGCACATTCTCCTTTCTGGGGAAACGAAAAAACTGATGCGCGAGGCCTAATTATTGAAGATTATATTCTATCTAACAATATTTGCTTACTAAACGCGGGTAAACCGACCTACTGCTCTCCGAGCACGGGAAAGATGAGTGTTTTAGACCTGTCATTTTGTTCACCTTCTCTCTTTAATGATTTTAAATGGAAAGTTTTAGAGAATCCATATGGGAGTGATCACCTACCAGTACTAATCCGCATGTCATTATCACCAAAAGTCACCCCAAGCAAACCGCGACGATGGAAGCTCCATTTAGCCGACTGGCCACTTTTCCAGTCCAATGCCAATCTGGAAGAAGTTTTTTCAGAGGAGCTCACTGTAGATGAATTGAATGAAAGGTTTACTAATTGCATAATACGTGCAGCAAAACTAGCTATTCCACAGTCTTCGGGAGTTGTGCATCGCCGTAACAAAGCCTGGTACACGCAAGAATGCCGGGATGCAAAAAAGAAACAAAATAAGGCCTGGGGAACTTTCCGCAGGTACCCAACCCAAGGAAACCTTATAGCATTTAAAAAGGCAAGAGCAGAAGCACGATTTATTCGTCGAAAGGCTGAAAAAGAATCGTGGCAGAGGTATGTGACGTCAATAAATAGTTCGATGAAGTCCAAAAAAATGTGTGAGCAAGTTCACAAACTAGACGGAAGCTACTCCTCATTTACTATTCCCATATTGACAGCCCCCGATACTCAATCGACTCTAGAAGAACAAGCAGACATATTAGGAAGACATTTTTCTGCAGTATCTAGCTCCTCACACTACACTGACACTTTCTTAAGGTACAAAAATGTGGCTGAAAGACAAAGACTTCCCACAAGTGGCAAGAGAAATGAAAAATATAATAGTTTAATTACGCTCCAAGAAATACACACAGTACTCTCTGCCGGAAAGCTGACTGCCCCAGGGGCTGATGAGGTGCATTACGAAATGTTAGCACACCTCTCTGAAAATGCTATTGAAGCACTCCTTGAATTTTTTAATAAAATATCTGTGTTAGGGAAGCTGCC
Source organism: Amblyomma maculatum (assembly GCF_055883805.1). Taxonomy (NCBI): domain Eukaryota; kingdom Metazoa; phylum Arthropoda; class Arachnida; order Ixodida; family Ixodidae; genus Amblyomma; species Amblyomma maculatum. The sequence goes on from NC_139349.1 coordinate 151,366,475, forward strand.
AGAAGCCTGGAAAAAAGCCATTATTGTCCCATTGCTTAAACCAGGTAAACCGCCAACCTCTGCACGCAGTTATCGGCCCATAGCTTTGACAAGTTGCCTTGCAAAAACATTTGAAAGTATTTTAAATATTAGATTAAATTTTGTTCTACAATCACGACAACTACTTGACATACATCAGTGTGGCTTTAGAAAAGCACATTCAACAACTGATCATCTGGTCCGCCTCGAGAATACAGTCAGAGAAGCGTTTATACATAAACAGAGCTGTCTCGCGGTATTCTTTGATCTGGAGAAGGCCTACGACACAACTTGGAGATATGGAATACTACGTGACTTGGCAGACATAGGCATCCATGGGAGGATGCCGAACATTTTAAGTGACTTCCTTGCCAACCGCTCATTCAGTGTCCGTTTAGGCACATGTATGTCCAAACCTTTCATTCAGGAGAACGGGGTACCTCAGGGGTGTATCCTAAGCACCACGCTTTTCATTGTTAAAATGAATTCTGTGGCAAAAATAATCCCACGGTCCATTATGTATTCGATATATGTTGATGACCTGCAAATAGCCTGCACATCCACCAGCATACCAGTATGTGAGAGGCAAATACAAATGACATTAAACAAACTCATGGCGTGGGCAGACAACACTGGTTTTAAATTTTCCCCACAAAAAACAGTAGGTATTCTCTTCTCCCTCAAAAGAGGGCTTCACACTGACCCCACTCTGTATTTACAGGAATCTACACTGCCAGTAAAGCAAGAACACAAATTTTTAGGCCTGATTTTCGATAAAAAACTTACATTCTTACCCCACATAAATAACTTAAAAAAGAAAGCTTCTCGAGCCCTAAATATCCTTAAAGTGCTCTCAAGAAAACGATGGGGCTCTGACAGGACATGTCTTCTTCGAATTTACCGCTCTCTGGTACGCTCCTGCTTAGACTATGGAAGCATAGTGTACGACTCAGCCAGACCATCATACTTGACACGACTCGACCCAGTACACAACACAGGCCTCCGTCTCTCAACAGGGGCTTACAGAACATCACCCATCAATAGTCTCTATGTTGAAACGAACGAACCGTCCCTTACCGACAGAAGAACCATGCTTACGTGTGCATACATACAGAAAATAAGATCTCTTCCGAAACACCTCTGTTATCCTATCGTTACCACATCACCATCCAGAATTCTATTTAACAATAAACCCCGAGCAGTCAAACCAATCCTCCGATTTGAAGAAAAATGCAGAGAATTAGACTTACTAGATGCCCTCCCCAATATTGCCAGTAGACCAGATCCACTTCCACCATGGGAGATTTTTCCCTCTATGTGTGACTTCACACTGGTACACTTACATAAAAAGCAAACTCCTCAAGAACATATACTAGAAGAGTTTCTTTCACTAGATGAAAAATACAAAACATACAAGGCCTTTTACACAGACGGATCAAAGACAACTGATTATGTGGGGAGCGCAATAATCCAGGGAAGTTCGGAGCAAACAGTGCGATTGCCTCAGTGCTCGTCAGTTTATACTGCCGAAGGGTATGCCATATTAGTAGCCGTAGAAGCTGTACTGCAAGAAAATACTAAACGCAGTGTTATATATTCTGACTCTTTAAGTGTCATTGCAGCGCTGCACCCTAAAAATGCAGAGGAGCCCTTAATTGGAAATATCATCAACAACGCAATAAAGGCTTACAAGCAAGAACAGGAAATCAAATTTTGCTGGGTCCCTAGCCATGTAGGTATCAGGGGGAATGAGAAAGCCGATGAATGTGCTGCACGGGCCCGTAACGGTACAGTAAAACAAATAGACATTCCTTACAAAGATTCCATGAGGATCATACGGAGTATACTAAGAACAAAATGGCAGACGACTTGGGACAAGGAAATAAACAATAAACTACACCTCATAAAACCCGTCCTAGGTGAATGGAGGTCGTGCACACATCAGGAGCGTTTCACTGAAGTGATTTTAGCCCGTCTACGCATTGGACACACACACCTTACTCATAACTTTTTACTCACAAAAGAAGCCCAGCCCCTATGTGAGAAATGCGGAGCTCAGCTCGCAGTCAGTCATGTATTATTTACATGCAGACACCTAGAAACACTGCGGAAAAAATATTTTACCCGATTTTACGATGAACATATCCCTTTCCACCCAACATTGATTTTAGGCGAAGAAGCACTTATACATATTTCAAACATTTTTAGCTTTTTAGGAGAGGCAGGCCTACTTAAGAAACTATAATTCACACCCAGCGCCTCAATATATATCATGATACACCTCATCCACTTTCTCATTTCTGGGAAGAAGGCTGAGGTCCTTGATTTATTTTGTTGGGTTCCTCGGAGGTCCTTGCCTGACCAAGGACTGCACCTAAGGAAGCCTAACATTTTAAGGGAGTCATACCTTGTGTTTGGCGCATGATGGCCTCAGTCGCCTATGAGCCATTAAACCCAACACAACACAACACAGAACCGTTCCTTGTTATCGATAAGTCATGTTCCCGTGCACGATCGGTCATGCAGTGCCCAGTGTGGCCGACGTACCGCGGTGCGGACAAAAATAAACGGAGCACGCTATTACGTTGCATAATTTATACTGGCAGTCGTGGTATATGCGAAGTGGTTAGTGGACGCCAGTGTGCTTTCACTTGGAAAAATACTGTTTTCTTATCCCCAGGGCGGAAGGCGTGATTTTAATTTGAACGGAAAAGCGTGCTCCGTTAACTTACGTCCGTACCTGTACGTCTATTATCCCACAAAATAGCGGTATTTCATGGAGGACTCTGATGGCGCATTCCGCAAAGCGCCTAGCGTGCTTCTCACCCCATTCACTAGGGCCGGCTCAAATGCTAACTCGTCGCCGAGCGACAGCGACCGAGCGAAAAAGTTCCAATGGGTCGGAACGGCGCCGCTCACGGGGCTCCAGTCACCCCGACAGCTGAACACAGCAGAGGTTGTTGCTTCGACGGGGCGGAAATTGCTAGCGTTTTCTCCTGCATGTGAATGTGGCTTCACTTTGCTGCCTGTTTGGTGATACGGGACATAGTCTTGCCAGTCTGCACGGGGCTGTAAACACCTTGGGCACTTTGTATTTGCCGCCATCTTTTTCAGGCTGCGCGATACCTTAAAGACATAAAACATGACTACCGGTTTTTATTTTATTTATTTCAGGATACTGCAGACCTTGTGGCCTAAGCAGGGATGGTATACAATAAAACCACACTCGCACGTCAGAAAATAAAATTATAACACGTGGCAAACTTCGGCGACGAAGGAACAAAAAGAGTATCAACAGCAACGAAAATTGCACAGCTTAATTAAGCAAAAAGTTTTCCAATGCCTTGATGAAATAATTACAAAATCAGGTTCTAGAAGAGAATCAAGTCTGAGATTGGTTATTGAAAAAAAAATACTTGAATGAATTTTTCCCGGTTAAGATAGTCTAAAGGGTACGTTCCATAGTGTGTCGTGTTCGTCTAGAAGCAGATGGTTCTTCCCGAGAGCGAATTTTAGGAAGGAACGAATATGGGTTCATTTTCTTCCTTTCCTTTTCCCCTTCCACTTTTGCAGCAGTGTCTTCGTCGTGTGTGTGTGTGTGTGTGTGTGTGTGTGTGTGTGTGTGTGTGTGTGTGTGTGTGTGTGTGTGTGTGTGTGTGTGTGTGTGTGTGTGTGTGTGTGTGTGTGTGTGTGTGTGTGTGTGTGTGTGTGTGTGTGTGTGTGTGTGTGTGTGTGTGTGTGTGTGTGTGTGTGTGTGTGTGTGTGTGTGTGTGTGTGTGTGTGTGTGTGTGTGTGTGTGTGTGTGTGTGTGTGTGTGTGTGTGTGTGTGTGTGTGTGTGTGTGTGTGTGTGTGTGTGTGTGTGTGTGTGTGTGTGTGTGTGTGTGTGTGTGTGTGTGTGTGTGTGTGTGTGTGTGTGTGTGTGTGTGTGTGTGTGTGTGTGTGTGTGTGTGTGTGTGTGTGTGTGTGTGTGTGTGTGTGTGTGTGTGTGTGTGTGTGTGTGTGTGTGTGTGTGTGTGTGTGTGTGTGTGTGTGTGTGTGTGTGTGTGTGTGTGTCAAGCTTCGAAGTATGTTCAACAACTTAAACAGACTAAATAAAAGCAAATGCTTGCGTTCAGATTCAAAGGGTGAACACTTCTCCGTTTTTTGCGTGCTGACAGTAAGCAGCGCCCAGCATTTACGGCGCAACATGAAGGGTCAACATTATCCCATTACAAAGACTTCTGCTCACACCTAGCATGAACCGATAAGATCAGAAGGAAATCTTAGCAGTTTCAAAGGGCTGCGCATTTGGAAGAGGAAGCGCTTTTACGCAATAAGAGAAAAGTCTGTCCAACCACGGAACATGATCTTGAAGCGCGCTATACATAAAGAAAAGAGCAAGCTTAGAAAATTCACCGTGCGCCTATGTTTTACCAAGTTCATGTGGTAGCGTAAACATGTGCGACTCCAAAATCGTTTGCTTGCCCAGAATTTACGAGCCGATACTATTTATGTAAAAATGACACCGTAGCAAGAAATAGAGAGATTTAGCTTACCCTGATCCGCGATCCACTACCGTGATCCGCCACTGCGCGTTCCACTGCAAATGCCCAGATCCCCTTGATGCCGATAGATGGTGCCATATACTTGATGTCGGAACGCCTATTATATCAGGAACGCCTGAGGAAATTGAACAGTAGCAGATGGGCAGCTAAAGTATTTAAATACACATTCTTAAAAAGCGTTGAGTCGCAATGGAGGAAAAGAACCAGGAAACTAACTAGTAAGTATGCTAGTCACAAGGACGGAGAAATAAAGAGCATTAAGCAACAGGTAAAAAACACCGAAGGTAAAAATTGCATAAATTCGGTGGAAAAGAAACAAAGTGTGGAATTATACCGAAAGTGGAAAAGGCGGATCATGAAGGAATCTTTCTTTGATAACTCAAGAGGCAGTGCCCTACTTTTCGGAGCTCGATCACGGTGCCTTAAAACACGCAGCTCCAAAAAGAAATTTAACAATGAAGATGACGCATGTGCTGTATGTGGTAACTCCAGTGAAAGAATTGACCATATTATACTCGAATGTAATGGTATCCATCCGGAAGTTGATGCAGGCGCAGTCACTGTTCCTGAAGCTCTGGGGTTTAGAGATACCAGTGGCCGGGTGAATTAACCGGCGGGGAAAGCTAGCAAAAAAACGACTGAAAAATTGGTGACCTAAAAGCAGAGAAGTGATATAATGTTAGTATTGTAGAAACAAAAATGTATTAAATAGAATAATGGTATAGTTAACCATTCTAAAACAATAATTAAGATATAGGGAGAAAAATGAGCATGATAGCTACTGCTACCACCCCAAGCGTGCAAATTCCACCAAGGCAAGCCCCATTCAGCCAGTGGGATGGGGGGGGGGGGGGGGGGAACGAGCTCTAAAGAACAAATTTTCTTTTCCCCTATCCCCATCAGTGCATCCAAACGAGCAGTACAAGCTATTACAGTACTCTGTAGTTCAAGTGTACAAGCCTGGCCCACATTGTACAATGCTGTCTTGCTTGCTCGCAATGACATGTTCCGCTTCAATCACTCCCCACCCCCCTCCTGCCTGAACACTTTTTCAGTCTCCCGGCTGAGCTCGCCTTTTTTTTTCCGGCAAGAGAGGGCGACCAAAAATGATGGCATACAAACTGGGGCCTGCAAACCAAGGCATGAGGAAATCTTGAATGTTCGAACAATAGTCCCACGTCCATAGCTAAAATTGTCCCATTCAGCGACGAGGTGAACTTACTGAGGAGGGTAGGGGTGCAAGGGAAACAAAGGCGCAGGCGTGCATGTGGACAAAACAGCACGTCTGAGGTCTGTCATTGCTCCCCATCTGCTAATCATTTCGGGCGTCGACGCTGAGATCTGGCACCGCCAGATATCTGCGTCTTTCAGTGTCGCCTTGCTTCAAGGGCCAGAATTGCGCCGCGGGCGACGCCGATAGCCAAGGCGCTGACGCGGCGCCGAAGAAACGCTGCCACGTGATTCGGTCTTTACAGTGCGTGAACGTGTACTCTGCCTGCACAGTGCCTTTCTGCACAGACTGAGAAAGTCGGCGCTGCTCGTTTCCTGCTGCGATCTTTTGCTACCAACGCCTGGACGCTGCTGCATTCGGCTACATGATTTAACGCCCATCAAGACGTGTTCTTCCTGTCCGAGGCAGTATTCAAACGTCCTCGTTTCATTCCTCGGTAAGCAGCGCTTCACATTTTGCTTACCGCTTGTTCTATTACATTTTTGCGGAGCAATCAGCAAAGTCAATGAGTTGATTTAGCTTCGCAAAGAAAGAAGAAACTGCGCTGTGTTTCGGTGCTCCAGATACACGCAGGGAAGTGGCGTCATAAGTTATTTTTCGGTTCTTATTTTCTATTGGTCTCTCTGCAAGGGTTAGCAAGATTAGGTATGTGCACGGTGCTACCTTCATGACCTTGGCAGCGGGCGCGCAGTCTCGAATACCAGAACCTTCCGAGTGGTGAGCAGGGCACAGAGTACTAACACTTGCCTTAGCCTGTTTTAAATGTTCTCTGTGCTGCTTGCGAATTTACACCTTGTTTTAAAAGTAGCCACGGCTACAGCGGTTTCCCACTCAGTGACTGTCCGGGATCAGCGATGTGTCTCGTCTTCCTTTCATATCCCTGAGTAGCTTGCGCTGTTCTGCCATGTGATAAACTCGATCAAGTTAAGTCACTCTATCTATAGATATGCATATCCCAAGGCCTAATTGTCACCGCAGCACTGTCAAAAACGGTCGTTGGCCACGTGCTAGCTGCATCAGCTGTGCAATGCACGAGGTAAGTAGCAATTAAGCAGTACAGTACTTACATGACGATATATTCGAGACGATCATGCTATTGTTATTAAAATACCGACGATTCCGTTAATACACGCCACGGAGCAAAGCCTCACCGCACCGAGAGTACTCGGCTGGTTAACCCTGTTGCAAACGATTAGTTAGCAGTTTTGCAGCTGCTGCATAGAAGAATGCGTGACGGAAGCAGGTAATAAACAGCGCAGCACTTCACAGAACCAAATTTGATACCAATATGCATGCGTGTAATTCACACGTGTATGTAGTACGTGAGAGACTTATTACGTGCCAGTACTCGATGAACCTGGTAAAAAGGCCTAGCGCGCAAGTTTTGGTGGCCACGGTCGAATGATACGAAGTCATATATAAGAATGGGAGGTGGTGTACGTAAGCTCTTCAGTCTGCCAGAAAACAGTTTTGTGGCCTCGAAAAAGGCAGTTTGATGCGCTATGGTCTATCGGTGGCTTGCAGCTGCATGTTGTGGTGAACAGAACGTCCTGCACTCGCTCGTGGTCCTTTACCGTGAGCAGTGGTGCACTACGTCGTAAACCGCGCCTGGTTCTTCAAAGCGATGCTTCCATCGCAGACATTTACGATGGCCACTACGATGATCATGGAGAGCTCATCACCGCGACCCCTCACCACATGGTCTGTTGTGTACAAAGAAAGTATTGACCTCTTCACAGCATACAGGAAACGGTGCTGTAAAAGAGTGTAGAAAAAATTTGCGTTATGAGCTCTGCGTTTTGCTCAATGCGCAACATATGACAGAGCTTTCTGCAAAGAAGGTGCATTCTTACCTAGACCGGGGTGTAGCTGTCAGGAGGCGGTTCTGTTGCCGACTTCGGATGTTTTCATGGAGCGTCTATCGTGCGTTTTCATAACGTCGCGGCAGTGTTTTAAACACGAGGAATGTCCGTGCCAAGAGCTACTGCTTTATGTGGTCCTAGAAGCACGTGGATGGGGCGAGGCAAGCGGCACATCACTTATAAAGCAAAATGAGACACTTTTGCACAATTTATACTGGCCTTGACGGTTCTGGTGATTGCCTGCATGTCGTCACCATTATCTAAAGTTATTTCGCTCAACGCACAGGCGCGCCACCATCGTGCCCCTCGGTATCCGAACGGTGCGAGCACTCACGGCTTCGTTCCGGTTGGCGTAACTTAGCCTATTGCCAGACTATGCTGCCAGTTGAATTTCAATGGTCACTGGCCAAGGTAAAAAAAAATTAGACATTTCGGGAACGCTACGGCTCCCTTGTTCACAATGAGGCACCCGGCGGATGGTTCCGTGTTTTTATAGCACTTAGAAGTGTTTTCAGTGATTTCGCATAGATAGGATGCAAAATTCCATCGTTCCGGTATAGTGTGTTAGACGTTGTCTGGATGATAAGTGACTCAAGGTTTTGGCGAGTTGATGCAATCTTTTCTGTTGTCAGTATCTTAGCTTCTTCCCAGTTAATCACGTGGCCACTTTTCATCGCATGTTCGGCGATTGCTTTCGTTGATACTTTTTCGTTTCGCCTGAGAGAGCATAATGCATGACGGAGTGGTCCTCGTCGAAAAAACATCCATTGCAGAGAAATTTAATTGCCATTTTCATAGTGTGTTTTCTGAGCATTCTACATATGAGCACTATGTTAATCATGCATGCTTGGTTGTCCCAGACATTGTATCACCTTCTGGTGTGGTTGTTATGTTGTTAAACCTCAAAACAAAGATATCACCAGGACCTGACGGCATACCTAACAGTTTTCTTCGTCGCTATGCTGAAGCCATTTCCAAATTTTTGGTTATAATTTTTATTGCCTCAATATCATCTGCTAGCCTTCCTTCTGACTGGAAAACAGCACGCGTTGTGCCGGTGTTTAAGAAGGGAGACGCACAAATTGTATCTAATTATCGACCAATTTCTATTATTTCAAGTTGCTGTAAATTAGTTGAAATTACTAAATTTCTAACTGAAAATAATATCTTGTCTTCTTATCAGCATGGACCTAGGAAGGGGTTTTCTACTGTAACACAGCTTACCTCTGTTATCCATAACTTTGCAAGTGTTTTGAATAAATCAGGCCAGGTTGTTGTTGGATTTTTGGGTTTCTGTAAAGCATTTGATCTAGTTTCACACCGTAAGCTAATTCACAAACTTCATTTGATCGGTCTTCCAAACTTCATAATTAGCTGGGTGTCTTCATATCTGACTAACCGAACTCAAGTTGTTTGCATAGGTGGTCAATTCTCTAAACCACTTCCAGTAACATCAGGAGTGCCACAAGGTAGCGTACTCGGGCCGCTGTTGTTTCTCATTTATATTAATGATATTATCAATGCAATAGCTGACCGGATTCAAATTCGGCTCTTTGCAGACGATTGCGTTCTTTTTCATGGGATTGACGATCTTAGTGACCAATTACTCCTTAACTCTAGCCTTAATAAAATTCAAGAATGGTGCAGTGAGTGGGATATGATACTTAACACAGATAAAACGGTCTTCATGAAAATAACAAATAAGCAAATCACACATTCATTCCAGTACAATCTTCCGTCTCATCCTTTAACTGAAGTCAGCGAATACAAATACCTTGGAGTCACTATAACTAATAAAAATTGGAACCGACATGTTTCTAATATATACACATCTTCATTTAAAAAGATATCCCTTTTACGACACAAACTAAAGAAAGCTCCGCCCAATGTAAAGCTGTTAGCATACTCGTAAATCATAAGACCCAAGCTTGAATATGCCTCCACTGTTCGGGACCCGTACACAAAACGCAACATTCACGCACTCGAAATGATCCAACGCAAAGCTGTTCGTTTTATTTTTTCCAAGTATCGTGCAATGGATTCACCAACAGAACTAATGAAGCAACATAACATCCCAACACTCGAATTACGAAGAAAGATTCAAAGTCTTAAACTTCTGTTCTTGCTGAAACACAATAAATTGTTAATGAACTCCTGGCCTTACCTGAAACCGTTAAAGACCCGTCTGGCAGGAAATCGTCATGGACATCACTTAACTCCATACAATTCTACAGGGACTTGAATATTTGAGGGCTGGGATTTAAAACATTCCTATGCAAAATCTACTACCGCCTTCGAGCTGAAATAACGTTCACAAAGTAGCAATATATAGTCTACGCTATCTGATAAGTCAGTCAACATCGGTACTTGCCTAGGTTTTCCGAAATCGAGAAAAAACTGCTCTCGGTGGCGTGCACAATTTTCGCGGAAGAGAGTCAAAAAGCTATTTTGACATGGTGCGTCATCTGTCGGGCAGCGAGGCAAGCGCACCAACGGCCGGGATGGAGCTTGCCTCACTGCTCGACAGATGACGCACCATGTCAAAGCAGCGTTCCGACTCTCTTCTGCGAAAATTGTGCACGCCACCGAGAGCAGTTTTTTCTCTATTTCGGAAAATCTAGGCAAGTAACGATGTTGAATCACCTATCAGATAACGTAGACGATATTTTGATACTTTGTGAACGTTATTTCGGCTCGAATTGGGTAGTAGATTTTGCATAGGAATTTTTTAAGTCCCAGCCCCCAAATATTCAAGTCCCTGTAGAGTAAACGCTTTTGAATATTCCCTTTTTCCTCGTACTATAGAAGATTGGAACCGACTGCCACCTCACCTAACAAATAGCATCGACTCGATTGACCTAATTGAGTCTTCACCACCTTAACTAAGATGTTGTTATGTTGCTGCTTTAAATATTTGGGTGTGTTTTAAATAACAAAAAAAATGTTTTCCCTTGTACTGCCTATTTCACTGACGTTTTCCATTTGATTATTGTACCAAATGTTCGATTTTTCTACCCCTGGCTGCCATGATTATTGTGTTCTAGCTGTGTATAATTTTTTCTTTATATGTGATGTAATAATATTATTGTTGCCACTCCTGCTTGAGCCCACCAAAGGGCCTGCAATATATTGTAAATAAATAAATAAACTGATGAGCAATCGGCGCAGTCAATTTCATATACTATTTAATATATTGTCACGCACTTCCCGCGGTCCTTATTGAAGGAAGATGAGGTTTGGCGGCATAAGCAGAAGAAGAGGAAGCTGGTTCTGCCCCGCTCTTGTGTGCTATTCTCTAGCGCAGCCTAAGATCTGTCGAAATAAACGTCGTTACAAGTGTGGTGGAGTGTGCGGGCTAAAGATCACCACGGAACCTCTCCTACTTCGCCGGAGCAGAAGAATTGCTGGGCTACCCCCCCCCCCCCCCCCCCTACGGACGGAGATGGCGCAAGCAGATGTTTCAACGCCGCCCATGCCAGCAGCACAACCGACCATCCCACAGCCTTATCGGGAACCCCGACACTTTTATGGCAAGCTTGGGGAAGACATGGATGACTGGCTCACCCAATACAATCGGGTGAGCAAATACAATCGCTGGGATGCGAATACCAAGCTGACGAATGCGGTATTCTTTCTTGAAGAAACTGCACTAACATGGTTTGACAATCATGAAGCATCCCTTACCACCTGGGATCGCTTCATGGAAGAAATGAGAGCGGGATTCGGCGATGCCGATGCTCGAAAAAAGAGCGCAGAACAGACTCTGGCTCAGCGAGCACAAGTACCGGGGGAGACCTGCACAACTTAATAGAAGAAGTCCTCAAGCTATGCAGAATAGTTGATGATCGAATGACAGAAGACAAAGTGGGCCACCTCCTCAAAGGAATAGCGCAAGATGTGTACAACTTTCTCATCTGCAAGGAGGATTTGAATACCACCGCTGATGTAACACGACACTGCCGCACGTTTGAATCTTTGAAGCGACGCCGTATCATTCCGAAGTTTGGTCGGCTGCCTAATGTGACAACTGTCGCTAGTGTGGATGTGTCTGAAACGACAAGCCTGGCAGATACAATTCGCTAGATCGTCCGCGAAGAGCTTCGGAGGCATCAAGATATTGGGGGCCACGTCAGACCTGTCTACAGGAGTACCTCTTCGTCAGACAGCCGATCTTCCACCTGTTATGATCCCTCTGTTACGTCTCCTTCGGACACCCGATGCTCTGCTGCTCATCGCCCGAACATCCAGCCTCTCAACATCAACGCCTACAACAGCGAGCACTCTCGTCTTCCTCGTCGACCACATCCAGAGCATGAAACGTTTAATACAAGCGACGATGAGCCTTATTCATCGAATGAACGTGAGCCGCCAGTGTGTTATGCCTGTGGAATGATCGGCCACATTTCCCGCTTTTGCCGCAACCGTCGTCCGTACCAGCAGTATCGCCGACAGTGGGTGAACTCCCGTACAAGGCTTCCTGCTGACAATGATGATTCATATAGAAGAACACCTGGCCGGAATGAGTACAGAGCAACAGCTAGCCGACAAGAACGCAGGATGGTACTGAACCGAAACGAATCACCGGCCTCTGACCGTAGCCTGACACCACCATCTCGGCGCCTACGATAATCCCCTTCTCCCCGACGACGGTCGCCACCTCCGGGAAACTAGTGAGTGCGGCCGACGGAGGTGAGGTCGCAAAAGATTCTAGCTTACCCATTCCTCTGCCCATTTCGATGTTAAAAAACCGAATTGAAGTGTTTGTGGACGGTGTGCGTGCTATGGCGTTGTTGGACACAGGTGCAACTATTTCTATTATAAGTCTCGCTTTTAAAAACTGCCTTGGTCGTAAAATTATGTTTGCTTGGGATAGTGCGACAACATTATGTGGTGTTGGTGGTGGCGAACCGCTTAACCCACTTGGAGTCTGTTCCGTGAATTTTGTTATCGCCGGCCACACATTCCGAACTGAATTCGCAGTACTTACTCGATAAACGCATGACGTAATTCTTGGACTCGATTTTCTGGAGCAATGTGGGGCCACTCTCGACTTTCGCAATGGAGATATTTCTGTGAGCACTCGAATTGAATCTGCTTTGCGTGAAAATTCGCGGACCCAGCCTAGCACGCTTTCGGTTTCGGAAGACATAGTCATTCCTGCAATGTCAGCAGAGTTTATACGAGTTGTTAGTTCCAGCTGTGCCAGTAATGCGTTCGACGCTGTGGTTGAACCACTCACCCTCAACTGCGCGAAGAAAAGTATTCTGATTCCCCGCTGCATCATTTCAGTCATGAATGGCCATTCTTCTTTGTGGACGACTAACTGCTCTAACGAACCTGTTGTATTACCACGTGGTCTAAAACTTGCCAACTTTGACGAAGACACTTTTAAATCAGTGGCCGTGCTCAGCACAGACAATTCCCAGCCTACCGCATGCTCAGAAGATGAGACAAAATTTCTTGCCATGATTAACAAATCCCTGCCAACAAGTGACCGTCACTGTTTAGTGGAAGTTCTGGCGAAACATACTGCGGCTTTCGATTTCTCTCGGGACTCGCCACCACGGATTCCCATTTCTCGTACTCAGCACCGAATCAATACAGGAACTGCTGATCCAATCCGCCAGAAGCCTTATCGTGTATCCCCATCAGAGCGCCAAACAATCGAAGAACAAGTTCGTGACATGCTGCATAAGGGCATCATTCAGGAATCGTCTAGTCCGTGGGCTGCCCCTGTGATTCTAGTCAAAAAGAAAGATGGCACATGGCAATTTTGTGTTGATTATCGACGTCTGAATACTGTTACCAAGAAGGATGTGTATCCCCTGCCACGTATTGATGACGCCATTGATTGCTTACATTTCGCCTCCTATTTTTCCTCAGTTGACCTGCGATCGGGCTATTGGCAGATCCCCATGCACCCGGAAGATGAAGAAAAGACGGCATTCATCACCCCAGACGGGCTGTATGAATTTAATGTGATGCCGTTTGGATTATGTAACGCTCCAGCCACGTTCGAAAGATTCATGGATACAGTTTTGCGCAGGCTGAAGTGGCACATTTGTATGTGTTATTTGGACGATGTAGTGATATTCGGGAAAACTTTTCATGAACACAACTGTCGATTAGAGGTTGTCTTGGAGTGTATTGAGAAAGCTGGTCTGGTACTCAATTCCAAGAAATGTCGTTTTGGAAAACGCCAGACTGTGGTACTTGGACATCTCATAGACAAGGATGGAATCAGGCCTGATCCGAAAAAGATCGAAGCTGTCACTTGTTTTAAACCGCCGAAATCGTTAAAATAGCTCAGGAGTTTTTTGGGGCTTCGCTCCTATTTTCGGCGTTTTGTTCCGAAATTTGCTGATCTAGCATATCCCCTTACTTGTCTTCTGCAAAAAGATGTGCCTTTCAAGTGGACTGCAGATTGTGACTCTGCCTTCCGTCGGTTAAAGTTTATTTTGACATCAGGACCAGTACTACGCCACTTCTGTCCATCAGCTCCAACAGAACTTCACACTGACGCCAGCGCAGTTGGAATTGGCGCTGTGCTCATACAGCGCCACAATGGCGATGAACATGTCGTTGCGTATGCAAGCAGTTCTTTGAGCAAGGCTGAGCGTAATTACACAGTAACTGAACAGGAATGCTTAGCTGTTGTATTCGGTGTGCAACGGTTTAGGTCGTATCTTTATGGATGTGCATTTAAAATTGTGACGGACCATCATTCCTTATGTTGGCTTGTAAACCTTCGTGACCCCTGTTTACGCCTTGCGCGGTGGGCTTTGCGCCTTCAAGAATTCAATTTTACTGTGTCTTTTAAGAGTGGTCGTAAGCACGGTGATGCTGACTGCTTGTCACGGTTGCCACTTGAAACTACTGATTGCGACAATGAGATCTTGGATGAATATATAGCTGCTATCTTTACAAGTTTCCCTGATGTTGGTGAATTCAAGATTGCGCAGCGGCACGACAACGAGTTTACGCCGCTTTTTGAGGCAGCAAAATCCCGGAACCCTACGACCTCATTCTGCATTCATAACGGTGTACTATACAGGAAGAACTACTCGTCAGTAGGTGCGCGGCTTCTTCTGGTAGTTCCTACAAGTCTTAGGTGTCAGGTTCTTCGGGTAATGCACGACGATGCCACAGCTGGACACTTGGGTTTCGCAAGGACATTGCACAGGACTAAGAAACGTTTTTATTGGCCGAAGATGCGTCAAACTACTCAAAGTTATGTGGCCAGCTGCCTCCAGTGCCAGCGTTTCAATCACCCAACCTGCTCACCGCCGGGTCATCTTCAGCCTATAACGCCACCACGAACCCCATTCGAACAGGCGGGAATTTATCTTCTAGGACCGTTTCCCCGTTCCTCCAACGGGAACCGCTGGGTCATAGTGTGCGTAGACTACATCACGCGGTACTGTGAAACGGCTGCTATACCGTCAGCCACTGCTTCTGATGTCTCGGCGTTCCTCCTACGGTCCATCATTCTTCCACATGGGCCTCCTCGTGTGTTAATAAGTGATCGTGGCCGACAGTTTACGGCAGAAGTTGTAGAAGAACTTCTTCGCCTCTGCTCATCCCATTTACGCCATTCAACTCCTTACCACCCACAAACAAACGGTCTTACCGAACGCACCAATCGGACGCTTAGCAATATGCTCGCAATGTATGTCGACTCCCGCCACAAAAACTGGGATGAAGTCCTTCCGTTTATAACATACGCATTTAACACTGCTAAGCACGAAACGACAGGCTACAGTCCGTTTTTCTTATCTATGCACGACCTCCACGAAGCACTTTGGACATGTTTCTGCCTTTCTCACTCCCTGCTGAAACTTCACTAGCGCATACTCTCTCTTTGGCTGAAGAAGCTCGTCGACTCGCTAGACTTCGCACTCTAGCCTCCCAGGAACGCTACAAGCAACGCTACGACAAGCGTCATCAAGATGTTAATTATGTCCCTGGTGACTTGGTGTGGCTTTGGACGCCGTTGCGTAAGCGCGGCTTGTGCCAGAAACTGTTGCACCACTATACTGGCCCTTTCGTTGTATTGGAACGCCTCAGTGCAGTAAACTTTGTAGTCTCTCGCGTGACCACCCAAGGGCGTCGTTCTCGGAAGACTCAAGTAGTCCACGTGGCCCGCATGAAGCCCTTCTATCAACGTGACGAACCTTGACTCGCCCGGCGGGCATCGTCTGCGAAGGGGGCAGTGTCACGCACTTCCCGCGGTCCTTATTGAAGGAAGATGAGGTTTGGCGGGATAAGCAGAAGAAGAGGAAGCTGGTTCTGCCCCGTTCTTGTGTGCTATTCTCTAGCGCAGCCTAAGATCTGTCTAAATAAACGTTGTAACAATATGTATATGAACTTTCCTGCGCCGATTGCTCATCTGTTTATATAAGCGAAACAAAAGACTTCAGGAGACCCCTGAGAGAGCACCAGAACGATGTGCGAAACGGAAAAGTATCAACGAATGCAATCGCCGAACATGCGAAGAAAAGTTGCCACGAGATCAACTGGGAAGAAGCGAGGATAATGACAACAGAAAAGAATGAATCAACTTGCAAAACCTTGAGTCTCTTATCATCCAGACAACGTCTAACACACTCAACAAGAACGATGAAATTTTGCATCCTATCTATGCCAAGTCACTGAAAACACTTGTAACTGCTTAAAAAACACGGAACCATCCGCCGGTTGCCTCATTGTGAACAATGGAGCCGTAGCGTTCCCGAAACATTTTTCATTTTTTGACCTTGGTCAGTGACCAGGGAATTTTCAACCATGATTCCTGACCAGACGGTATGCCGTCAGACCATCGACTATATGCTGCCAGTGTTTCCACCAAATGTGACGGCCAGACACTCCCCCAAGTTTGACGGGCACAGTGTGGCTGTTCCCACTACGTGCAGCGCTCCCTCACTCACTTCCTCGGAACTTTCCTCCTCGCAATCCCACGCTTGCAAATACCGGCTTGCCGCTGCAAAATGATCGCCGCGCTCGCTCACGCGCGCTTGTAATGACCGTTAAAGGCTCCGAATTTCGACTACGCGTGCTGTGAAAGTTTTTTTTTTCTCTTCCGGTTATTCATGGCAATGTTTTCCTCCTATCAGTGCTCTCAAATACCGCGATTGCCGTTACACCATGACCGTTCACTCGGCACGCCTGTTTTCCGGCTGACACTACATAACCTCGTCGGCCAAACTCTTTCTTTGTGGCAAAACTTTTTAATTTTTATTTTACTTCTGTTCCGGATGCCGTTATATCTTCCGGCAATTTTTTTAATTTTGATTCGGTTCCGGCTGTCGTTACATAACCTCGACGGCCAATCAATTATTTTTTTGCCAATTTTTTTTTTATTTTTTTTGCTTCGGAATTCCGGCTGGGGTTACATAACCTCGATGGCCAATTTTTTTCTTTTGCTTCGGTTCCGGCTGGCGATACACCTCGACGAACAATTTTTTTATTTCTTTATTGTTGCTACTCGATGACCACATTTTTTTACGGCCAATTTTCTTTTATTTTGCTTCGGTTCCTGCTAACGTTACATAACCTCGACGGCCAATCATTTTTTTTTACGGCCAATTGTTTAATTTTTTTTCTATTTTGCTTCGGTTCCGGCTGGGGCTACATAACCTCGACGGCGTTGTCTTCCGGCTGGCGTTACATATCCTCGACGGCGCTTATGGCAGCCTTAGCGGCTGCAACGCTTGGTTCTCCCAGCATTTCTTTATGGCTCTTCCAATACCTTCTTAGTGAAATAGGAGGCTTGTCGTCTTGACAAGCTTATCCATGTTAAGGTGGCGGTTCCACGGTCGCCATCTTGAGAGGTCAGACTCTGCCACCAGGCTACGCCACTAATCCATGACTAATCCCTACTTTTTGAAGCTAGATCATGGTGCCTTAGAACACGCAGCTACAAAAAGAAATTTATCGATGGAGATGACGCATGTGCTGTATGTGGTAACTCCAGTTGAACGATTTACCATATTATACTCGAATGTAATGGTATCCATCCGGAAGTTGGGGCAGGCACAATCACTGTTCCTGAAGCTCTGGGGTTTAGAGATACCAGTGGCCGGGTGAATAAACCGGTGGTGGAAACTAGCAAAAACGACTGGACGATTGGTGGCTTAAAAGCACAGAAGTGACATAATGTTACTAATGTAGAAACAAAAATTTAATAAATAGAAGGATGGTTTAGGTAACCAATCTAAATCAATAATTAGGATACAGGTAGAAAAAAGAGCGTGCTAGCAACTGCTACCACCCCGTTTCAAAGGGGCGTCCAGGCAGAGAAGGGGAGGGCTTTTGTCCCCGTCCTGCTTAGTGTTCCTGAACACTAAATTCAGGGTGTTTGTAGCGCCACCCTCGTAGTTTTTCAGAACTGCGACATTCTTATTGCACGTGGATTTTATAGATGGCGTTACCTACTACATTTATCGCCCGTGGCTTTGCTATTCCACTATTATATGTGTTTTGTAGACTTTGTAGTTGATAATTGTTACTAGTTGAATAAAGAAAGGAAAGCCCTAAACTTTAGCGGAAAAAACAAGCTATGGAGCATTTCAACCGTGTTTAAAAAATTTCGTGAAGAGCTCGCGCGCTTCAAGCGAACCACGAAAAAATTTGCTGAAATCACCCTGACCGTGCATATTGCTCGAGAGTCATAGAGCGAGTGTAAAGTTTTTCCACGCGAAACCTCAGCGCCACTAAAAGCTTGTTACTTGAAGAGTTTAGCATTTTCTTTTAGCCACTTTACAAAAAACGCTAACTTTGATCGCAAATAACTTTTACACTCAATAGAGCACACAGCTGATATTTTCAGAAAAAAGCAAATCCTGCAAGACCTCCAAATGTGCAAAAAATCTCCGCAGCACAATGCATACTTTGAAAGTTATTGTACATGCAATTACCTGTTTTATACACTTTTTAAAGGCGTGTGGCTAATAAACTAAGCGATACACCCTAATAAAATTCTTTAACTTTGTTGATTAACATTCAATCTCTAAAAATATAGAAGTTTTTTTCTAGGTGCAAAATGTGTTGCACAATTTTGCATTTCCTTAGAAAAATAGAGCTGTAAAGCCGTTTCTTACCTTTGCGTTTTTCTTTACAGCTTAAACATCTTTGCAGCTGTTTGTAAACCAAATCCACCATTCGAGAGCAGAGAAAAGAAGCTTTACAAAGATATTAAAGCCACATTTATAAACTAAACGAGTGAGGCACAGTAGACGTATAAATATCACCAAAAATGTCTCTTCACCGCTGGAGTGGGACCGCCACCTTAAAGTTAAGCGTACTTTGCACCTGCCAATTGGGTTTCCTAACCCCCACATTAGGTTAACTACCAAGTGTGGTGGGCTAGGTTTCATTTCACTTGAGGCAACGGCTCAGTCCGTTAAGCTCAAATCTCTTAACAGAAGGCTGCACCTCAATGAACCTTTTATTTTCAAATTGTTTGATCTTAAGTTGGAACCCCACTATCATCGTCCAAGTGAGCTGTTTGAAATTCCGGATGGCACCACTTCTGCTAAGTCTGTTGAAGCCGCGCTCAAACGGGGTAGCTGTAGATGGCCGAGTAATTATATCTCTCGATATCAAAATAAAGATCTTTTCGCCCACCAGCACCAAGCCCAGGCAAACACCTGACTGGGGTATAACTAAACTTTTGCGTAATGGCGATCGGATTAGGGCTCTTCGCCTTAAAACGAATCTGTATCCTACCAGGTGTTTAACAAATAAGCAAAGTACAGATCCTTCTGCTCAGCTCTGTCGTCGTTGTGGTCTCCATAAACAGACAACGTTCCATATCTTGCAAGAGTGCGAGTCGATCGACCTTCTCAGAAGAGAGCGTCACAATTTCATTGCCAAGCAAATCGCTCGCTTGGCTAAGGAGAAACTTCCCAATGCAACGGTCCGAGAAGAGCCTGTCTTCACTACTAAAACAGGGACCCGCCTCAAACCGGACTTGGTTGTTGAAACACCAAATGAGACCATCATTGTGGACGTTGCTGTCGCATGGGATGCAAACGAGGGCGTCCTTACCAACAACCTGCTACGAGTGAAGTAGGCAAGGGCTTGGGACTACCCAAATGCGACTTGACTTGGCTCTCCTCCCGTGTTCTCTTGGGGAGCCTTATCTGCTTGCAAAGATTCACCAGGAAAATAATCTGCAGCGCAACGACTGCAGGGGTATAAGGGGGGGGGGGGTATGTAAACCTATTCTGTTTTTGTTTTTGTTCCGGCTTGTGTTGGGTTACTCTTCTTTCCTTTTTCTATTCCTTAGCGTGTTAGTCGGCCGCTACTTTTACCTTCTTTTTGGTTGTAGAATCTCAGTTCTTGCAGTTCTCGTTTTCCCTCCATTGGTAGCCGCAACGCACCTCATGGAGCCGAAGCAGCTCACTTGCCAATCACGGTGGGGCTACGGCCCCGCTGCTTCGGACTTGGTGAAGCGTAGCCCTGCTTGTGGCCACACCTACTTCTGTTATATTTACGCGCTGGCAGGGAAATTAGTGTTTTTAGCCTTAGTGGCGTGCTCTCATATATACTTCCGAACTTCACAGCTGCGAATTTTGACCACGCGTTCTGTCAGTTTTTGTTTGTTTGCTTCACCTCGACGGAGCTTATGATGGCCTTACCTGTCTTCCGGCTGGCGTTACATAACCTCGACGGCACTTATGGCAGCGTTAGAGGCTGCGACACGTATGGTAGCCTTAGCTGCGTGCTCTGATATATACTTCGCAGCTGCGATTTTTGACTACGCGTTGTCTCAATTTTGTTTTTTTGCTTCGGTGTACTCTTGACAACGTTTTCTTCCTATGAGATACGGCTGCGAATTTCGGCCCCCCTGTCTTCCGGCTGGCGTTACATAACCTCGACGGCGCTTATGGCAGCCTTAGCGGCAGCGACGCTTATGGTAGCCTTAGCGGCGTGCTCTGAAATATACTTCCGACCTTTGCAGCTGCGAATTTCTACTACGCGTGATCCGTCATATTTTTCGACCTCTGGCTCGTGGACAATTTTCGTAATAGTTTGCAGTTACATAATGTATCGTGTTTATTCCGTTATGTAACATGCTTGGTTCTTTAGATGGGGTTTGGGTTCGTAAATTAAGCAGTAGCTTCTGGGCTGAATGTGGTTTTTGTGAGAGCTGCTTTTATCAAGTTTTACGACCCTCTGCGGCGTGCAGTGTTAGGGCCTTCGACTCATGTTCCCAAGGAAGGGAGATCGAATCGCGGGCATGGCGCCCACTTTTTGACGCGGGCGAAAATCAAAGCGCCCGCGTGCTGCGTGATGTCAGTGCACGCTAAATATTCCCAGGTGGTCAAAATTTCCGGAGCCCTACGCGCGGCGACTATCATAGCTTGATTCTCTTTGGGACTTTCCCTTTGCATCACTCCAAAGCCTATTGCTAGCGTTTGCCAGGAGGACGACAAATGAATTACTCATCATCATCATCATCATCATCATCATCATCATCATCATTTATTAACCCTTAAAGGTCTCGATCGGGACATTACATAAGGGGGGGGGGGGGCGTAGTACAGGGTTGTTCAGCAGTCATACATGATCATAAATATAAAAGTAATATAGTGTTTTTTGTTTGTTTGTTTTCATATGGACGACTCTTTTGATTCTGCTGCTCTAAGCACCTTCACTCTAAAGGAACTATTAGCATAACTATAGGGAACTAGAAATCCTATTTCTAGCTCAGTGCACTGGCAACTTAAGGCGGGGGTCCCACGGTGGCCATCTTGGAATTAGTTCAAATTCTGCCACCAGGCTACGCCACTGATTCAGGACTGAGAAAGTGTCTATCGGCCTTGGCCCCAGTTGGCCGAGGGACCCAACCTTTGCTTTGTAGAGAAGCTGTCTTTTGTTGAAGGGTGGGTTTTCAAAGCCCCATTCTTCTCCACGCTGTGCGCAGGGGGAAGCGTTCACCTGTTCTTAGCTTGACTAGAGCGGATAGCAGGACTGCTTGCCTTACCAGGGCTGTACTTGAGCGGCGACGCGGACCGCCGCCGCTCGATTCGTCCATGACCGAATGTGCGTAACGTAAATGAAAAGTACCACCTCGTTTTGTTGTTGTTCACTGTTCTGGATAGAGTGAAAGCTCAAGCGAGTTGATGATACATCGTCGACATACATTCAAGATAGCTCAAGTGGATACCAAAAATGGAAAGGTGCGACATGATGGAAAATATTTATGTGGCCCTTGTATACTATACTTATACTCACAAAAGATTTTCACCACTGCGAAAGGCAGGGGCTCCCTGGGCCATTCATGATAGATAATTGTGCTCCAACGCACCCCTCGAATCGGCAAAGGCGACAGTGGGAGCACAATTGCCTATTATAGGTGGTGTGGGTAGTGGTTATACAAACAAAAGGAAGGAAAAGAGTGCTGCCATCCGCTTCAACTGCTGTCTAAAATCTGAAACACCCGAGCTGCAGCCGGCGGGAAAGCAAAATAATGGGCAGGGGATAGCCAGGGGAAGTGCAGAGGGGAGCTATAATAAGAAAGTACAGAGGGAGCTTTGTACATTATTTACAAAATACAAAAAAAAAGGTGAAAACGAGTTCGCCTAGCTCGCGCGCAAGTGTCCGAGTGCGCTTGGTCCATGGCGCCCCGGCCTTTCGCAGTACTGCAAACATTTTGTGAGACGAAGTATACATCTTTGGTGGTTTCGTCATGAACTCTGGCTGAAATCGACACCTGTATTGTCTTTCCTTTGATACCCATCCTTTCAAGCTGTTATCACTTTTGAAGTTATAGCAATTATAGTAGGAGTCGCAATATTATTGCGCGCTTTCTGGCGCAGAACTATTTTTATCAAACGTTCAATATAATACAATTGCAATAAAGTCGGTTGCAATCAACAGCCATCATGTTTTTTTAGTTCGGGCTCTTCTAACCATAGAAACTGGTGTTGGTAATCTAGTGACAGCTGAGAAAAGGGTGATATGGCCAATTTCATTTTACCTTAGAGAAGAGAGTTGGCACTGCGAAATGGGTGAGAAATACCTACCATGAGGGTAAGCACCACGCAGCTGCCGCAATGCATTCAGGCTAAATTTTTGGGGAAATTAGGTGAGGGGGGAGCGTAGCAGGCAGTTATGAGGCGACGTCGCCAGTAGAAGCGGGTTAGTTTCGCAAGCGCGTTAGACCGCTCCTTCCCCTTTGAATCTGCTCTGTCCTCTTCATTGGTTAGAGGTACGTCTTTGCTGCATGCGAATCCAGTGTGCTTTCTATGTATTTATTTACTTATTTATTTATTCACTACCAGAATCACCTGCTTTCATAACAACCACAGAACGGCAGTCACTAGCGATAACCATGGTAAAATATATAACTGGCTGCTACTGAGGCATTTGGAGCCAAAGAATTTATTTCTGTCATTTTATGTGCAACAAAAGAATAATGCAAGACGTCACTTCGGTTACTTACTGCCCCTAGAATTTGTCCGGACATGTAGTCCCTCGCGCTGCCCTGATTTAGCCAATTGGCGTGCAGCGCGCGCTCCTGCCACCGTTCGCCGCTGCGTGTTCCCCCCTACCCCACCTTTTTCCTTTGTGGCGGCGACGGTGTTCTCCGGTCTAAGCGGATCACGGTGCATGCATCCCAAGCCGAAACGCAGAGCCACGTTGACTTGACTCACTAGCGGCGTCAGCGGCATCAATCAGTCTATCTCTTCGCTACCTTCCGCGAACTCCCGATCCACAAAGCTTTCTTCACGACAGTCAAGAACTGTTAGTGGAGTGTTTCTTGAAGAAATATGTGTAAAAATAAAAAAAAAGTTGTCTGTAACTGTAAATACATGTGTTGCTCGAAATATTTGTCTCAATCTATCGAAAATCTGTTTCCCAATGAGATGCGCTCAAATTTCTGTTGTAATAAAAGGGGAAGGCCTTTTGTTGGATTGGTTGGTAGTCCATTTAGACAGGTATGGCAGCGCAGATAGACGTGGATAACGCTGACGAACTTTATTGGAAGACAAAGGGCTGAGTCACATGACAGCCAAGATTGTACAAAAACCCTTTCTTTTCCAATAAAGTTCACTTGAAAATCAGTGCAGTGTTCGTCCCCGGCATTATGCCCCCGTCTGTTTGTGCTACTGTACCCGCCTGAACATTGAAACACACGACGCTATATAGCGTTGACGGTAAGCTAACGGTAACCCCTCCCCCCTCCCCCCCCCCCCCATCGCTCCCATTTTTGTTTTTATGTTTTAGATTGAGCTGCTTGTGATTTATATAGCAACATGAGCAGGAGGGCTGAAGGCCAATGCACCAGCGCTGGCAGTAAGCGTACGTTGGTGATGGTAATCCAGCTATAATAACTACCGCGAGCTGTAGTTTCAAGTCAGTCTGCGCTCTTGTTGCGACATTTGTTAGTTCGCGCATGGTCAACCGTTAGCTATAAGGTACGTTGCGAAAGCGGACTGCCAACTAGCAGCACCCGCGAGCGTGAGCGCAACATGATTTTGCTGAAATAAATGTAAAATTTATGCAAAATATATATAATGCATCTGGCCCTGAGGGGAAATGTAAATAAAATAAATAAATAAATATATTTTGAGCAGAAAGACGACCAGAAAAGTGAGACATCAAGAGCAGTTATCCAAATATGCGCCGCTCTGCAACTAGCACATGTGTTTCTTGACTATGATTTCATAATTTGAATTTTACCAGCCCCGAAATTCTTTTTACATTTCTGGGGATCGTACAATAAAATACTCTTGTTGGTTCATCAGCGGTTCCAATAAAGATCATTTAGGCTAGTACTGGCGAACCTACACTGCTTGCAAACATTGTCCCCACGAATGAGTGAAGGCAAGGCTGTTCGGTTCATCATTGATGAAAAAAAAAAAGAAATCCAGCCCAAGGAAACGGTACGAAAAATCGAAGAACTGACAAACATGGCAGCCAATTCTCACATTCTCTCTGTAGCTAAACCCTCGTAACTGCAGTAAATAAAGCCGGGACTCCAAAGCACTTTCCACGCACCGCGACGCGTCAACGCCGGCGTCACGGCAGGCTTCGCAAAGGGGGAATGCACCTACATGTTCGTGGTGGTGGCTCCCTCACCGTCTCGCGCGCACTGAGAAAATTTGAAAACCATGAAGAAAACCATTCTGTGAAGAAAAGAAGCAAGGGGAGCTAAGTGGACTTCAGGACGAGAAGAAAGGAGTAGGGGACAGCCGCGCGGTCCCTTCCTATTGTTGTAAACCCCTGCGTGTCGCACGCCAGATATCTGGCAGGGACAGATCGCAGCGTCAGCGCTCGCGATGCACGCGTCAGGCGTTGCGCGCATGCGCAGACTGGCTTTGGCTGACGCGTGCGACGACGTTGGCGCGGCAGTGCATGACACGTGTGTGTCTGGAGTCGGGGCTTATGTATTCCAGTAGTGCACAACTACACGCAGTTATTGTGCAGCGTTGTTGCGTCCATGAAGCCAGGGACGTCGGTTCCTGGAAAAGCATCTGCAGCGAACTCCCCCTTTGCGCGTGGCATCGCGGCGAAATCGGCGAAGGAGGTTTCGGGCATATGCAGTGGCGCTACTCGAAAAAGTTTCGTTCGTCTAAGGGATAGGAGCGAACTAGACGCCCGACTCGATCAAGTACGTGGTGTTAGGAGCCAGTGAAACAACTGTAATTTTTTGCACAACGAAGGATACCCACTGAGAATGGAAACATGAACAGCGCCATAAGCGAAGGGATGACGGGACGGAAAGTTTCCTGCAGCAAAGCCGAAGTCTCGAAGACCATAAGTTCAGTTTCCTGCACGAAATCTCAGCGGCGCTGCTTTGATTAGAAGCCAGATATGGTAGTTAGGGCAGCCAAATATAGGAAGAAGGCCTACTTTCCGCCTAAGGCTGCAGGGAAAAGAGACACCACCACGATATGCTGTCTCGTCTTTCCCCTGATTCTTTCACAAATATTCCGCTCAGTCACGGCATCTTATAGCAATTCAGTGTGAGCTCATCGTAGGACCGGTGTGGTAACTGCAAAAAGCACGAGCGGCAAATAGTCGTACGATGACTAACATTTGCGCCTTTCTATGAAACAAATTAACTGTTATCTCTATACTACTTGACATAGAGCTAGGGCCGGGATTCCCATGAGGCTAGGTCTAGCTAGCAAACGGAAAGTTGCCGATTGCTGAGCGTGCACAAAATAGTGCAACCTTCACTGTGCTGCCTCAATTATCGCTAAATGGATAACAATAACTAATGATTAGCGAACTCCCGTCTGGTAGGTACAGGCCACAGCACAGGGGCAGCAGAAGAAATATGCTCTCATCGCTAGAAGCCGACCAAATGCTTTTCAGAAGTGAGTGCACGATTACTACACAAAGAGTGGTAGGCGAAGGAATTTGAATGGCAGTTGCGACGTCGGTTTCAGCGTCGTGATAAAAAAAAAATCAAAGGCATGGTGCTGGCAGGGGATATCTGTCACCTGACATAGCCGAGCACTGATTCTTCGATATCAGAAAGTTGTGAAGAGACTCAGTGCACACTGGCAAAGAAGCCATGACTGTTTCAAAACAAAGGACACTGTGCCCGAAACATGTAAAGAAATTGAAACCTCGTTCGGTACAAACAACGTGCTAACGTAATCTAACGTTCAGAAACTGACAATTTCCAGTGACATTCGGTAACTACAAACAGTGAAAGAGTCGCATAGTAAATTACGGACGCAGGATCTGACTGCAGGGACTGAAACGCACAGCATAATGCCAAGAACCACGTAAAAGTATCGTTGCTCATCATAAAAATTTCCGTTCATTAGCTTCAGAGTGAGCCGTTTCGCCTTTGGAAAAAATACGCACCCTATGTATTTTCTGCAACTGCAACGTATGTTGCATTGAGTGCGCGGACACACACACACACACACACACATATATATATATATATATATATATATATATTGTTACGGGGTAGTTCAGCTTGTAGCAGAGGGCGGACACCGAAGACAAGGCTTTCAAACAGACGTTCTCTGTAGGCACCAGCCGACACTGTTGAACGTCGTCTGCTCTCAAAAACTCACGAGAGTCATCTTCTTCTTTCCTTATGCGTAGCACCGCCTAATGTGACAATATATAGCAACATACATCACATACAGTGATGTATGTGATGTATGGTACGATAAAAGAAATAACACATTTGAATGGTTTCAGCGATCATCATTTACTTCAATTAAGTATTGACATTCCAGTTCCGTTTATGGGCTATGTGACTAAAAAGATTCACGATTATAATAAAGCAAATTTCACAGCTATCAACACAGAACTTGAAATATTTTTCTATAATACATTTCTACCGTACATCAACAGCCGCTGTGTTGAAAAAAACAGGGTACTCTTTAGAGATAAGGTTTCATCTCTGGTTGGCCAGTTTGTTCCTCTAATCAAAATAACTAAAGATAAATCCAATCCTTGGTTTACCAGGAGGCTTAAGCAACTGCGAAATAAGAAAAAGCGGTTATATCGGACTGCTAAGCGTGCGTGCACCAGTTCTGCTTGGAATAAATACAGTGACACACTAAAAACATATTGCTCCGCCTTATCCTCCGCGAAAGATAAGTACTTTTCACACGACCTTCCTTCCCTTATAAAAACTAATCCCAAAAAGTTTTGGAAACATATATGTCCAGATCGGGGTGGGGGTTCCATATCGCTACAATGTAACAACATTCCTGTTTCAGATATTAAATGTCCAGCAATTTTCAACACATACTTTTCATCTGTATTCTCTTCCGAAGATAGCTCTAACCTACCGGAGGCACCTGACATTAATTGCCGCTACATGACACCCATTGAAATAACTGAGGAAGGTATCATCTCTCTCATAAATAACCTTAAAGTATCTACTTCAGCTGGTGTTGATGGCATTAATTCTAAAATCTTAAAGAACACCATTTCAATCTCTAGTAAATTTTTATTTCATATTTTTCACCAATCTTTAACTAGTGGATTGCTGCCCGCGGATTGGAAGATAGCTAGAATAATACCGATTTTTAAAGCAGGAAACAAAACTTCAGCTGAAAATTGTCGTCCAATATTTCTCACATGCATCTGTTGTAAAATGCTTGAACACATAATTTCATCTCACGTTTTCAGGCATCTTGAGCAGAACAACTTTTTCTACACTAATCAACATGGATTTAGGAAGGGTCATTCCTGCGAAACACAGTTATTCGAACTAACAACTGACTTGCATTTCCATATGAATGAAAGCCTTCAAACTGATTGTATATTCCTTGACTTCGCCAAAGCTTTCGACCGGGTAGCTCACTGCCGCCTGATTTCAAAATTATCATCACTCCGTCTAGACTCGTTAACTTTAACATGGCTTCGTAACTTCCTTTCGCATCGGCAACAGTTCGTATTTGTTAACAATTTAACAATATGTGCTCTAATCTTTCCCCTGTTATCTCCGGTGTGCCGCAAGGTAGCGTGCTCGGACCCTTATTATTTCTTATTTATATAAATGATTTACCTACCAATATATCCTCTTGTATGCGAATTTTCGCGGATGATTGCATCATCTATCGCCCCATTAAATCTTCTGATGACCACCTGGCGCTCCAATCAGATCTGCTTCTTATTAACGAATGGTGCAACTCACGGTTAATGACCCTTAACGTATCGAAGTGCAAAATAATATCATTTAGCCGCAAGCGAAACAATTCCAGGTTTCCATACCGCATTCAATACGATTTACTGACTGTCGTATCCCATTACAAATACCTCGGTGTTAAACTTTCCTCTGATCTTTCATGGTCCTTCCATATTACATCCATATGCGCTGCCGCCTCAAAGTCATTAGGGTACCTACGACGTAATCTCAGGAATTCTCCTGCTAATATTCGTAAACTAGCTTACCTTACTTTTGTTCGTCCACAACTTGAATTTGCTTCATCCATTTGGTCTCCCTATCATAACAACATGATCACCGCAATCCATCCAAAATAGGGCAGCACGATTCATATCTCGAAACTATAACTACCATTCAAGTGTCACTGTGATTAAAAGTAACCTTTCGTTAGAATCCTTAGGTACACGCCGCGACATCGCCCTCCTAACACTATTTCACAAGTATGTATACCCCAATCGATCCTGTCCGCTTCACCTCGATGTTCCATCCCGCACGTCCAAAAGATTGCACAATCACCTCAGTTTTACAAGAATATATGGTGACACATTAGCCTTCAACTCATCAGCACTTCCACGAGCCATCAGATTATGGAATAACCTGCCAGACATTATCGCGTCTCTTACTAATCTAGAAGCGTTCCATCGCCAACTCATCACATTATATCACTGAGCCTTCATTTTGCCTTATTTGTCTTATATATACATTTTTATTAAATTTGTTGCAGCTGTTAAATGTCTTGATGGGTTTTATTTACTTGTGTTTGCCTATGTACTCTTTCGGGTTTTGTTTTTCCTTACCATTTTTTTTAAGCGCCATTCGGGGCACTGTGTTCCGCTTGCTGTTTATTGTGCTTAATCTGTGTGTGTACCATTGTGCTTTAATCTGTGTCGCGTATTTCTTTTTCTTAATGATATAATTTCCGCGTCGTACTATTTTGTTTGTTCATATATTAATTACCTTAGTATTTTTTGCCTGTTTCCTTACATTTTATGTATATATTGCTCTGTATAGATTTTATGTCCCCCTTACACAATGCCTAATGGGCCTGTAAGGTATTTTCAAATAAAAAATAAAATACATTTGCAGGGTTTTGTGGTAACTGGCAAAACTCGCGAGTAAAAGCTACTAAATGAGAGCAAGCGAGGCTTCAAGCCCGCCCACTTGATGAACGCACAGAGGCTCACCATTGCCCTGTCACGGGTGCGCGCACTGCCTCGCGGCCACAGGAGCGTCTCGATGCTGTCCGGGATGATTCCGAGTGCCCTATAAGCCGCGAGCATCTCGCGACGTGGCTCTGCGGATGCGGTACAGCGAAGCAGCATGTGCTCCAATGTGTCCACTGCACCGCGATCACCACACACGTCGCTCGACGATAGTCCGTGGCGCACCCGTCTTACCCCGGGCCACACGCAGCCGACGCGCACTCGGATGAGCATTGCACGCTGTAGGCGCGACAATGAGCGCGCGCCGACAGCAGGGATGCGCTCTCCTCGCGCGATGCGTGGGTCCGGGTGTTGCTGACGGAGGTGGTCATAGATTACCGCGCGCACGTCCTCCAAAGCGAGAAGTTCGTCGCTAGGAGGGAGTTGATGTGCGGCTGTGGCGAGTTCATCGGCTTGCTCATTGCCGTATATGCCGCAGTGGCCGGGCACCCACTGCGCGCGAATGCTGCACTTTCGCTCTGCGAGGTGCTCGAGGCGCTCGCGTATCGCGCACAGCAGCGGTGTGCCACGGCCGGGAGGCGGCGCGGGAGTCACACAGCAGTGTACACCTGGGTGGTGGCGGAGCAATGGTGAGCAATAGGTCCAGGCCCAGGCGAAGGCCCAGTAGTTCCGCCGTGGTCGAAGAGCCCAGGTATGTCACTCTTTGCTGGCGGTGCAACTGCAGGGCGGCGATGGTGGCCGCTGCGGCGAACGAGCAGCTTTCTCTCGCCACGGAGCCGTCAGTGAAAACAAGCACGTGGTCGCTTAGTTGCTCGTGTATGACGGCTCTGGCTAGCTGTTGCACCGCACAGAGTGGTGTGCTGCGTTTTCCCGCGATGCCGATGATCTCGCGCTGTACCTCCGTCGTGAGAGGCCAGGGGGAGCAGAGGCCGTAGGTAGGCGTGGCACGCGTCAGCTGGTCATACACCTGCAGCACCGCACCCATTCTAGAGCGTGGGAAATTCCGAAGCCGCTGCAGAAGTTCGCCGCCGTCTGTTGCGCGGTGAAGGCGGTCGATGTGGTGCAGCGCTCGCTGTGTGGCCTGTAGCTGCAGTGGCCACGCGCCTGCCTCGGCGAGTGTCGCTTCGCATTGAGAGTTACCCGGCAGGCCAAGGCAGGTTCGCAGCGCTTTGCGATGCTGCACCTCCAGTGCTCTCCGCGATGGTTTGCGCACCGTCACGAGTTCCAGTGCGTAGAGAATCGCCCCCACGGCTGCTGCGTTGTAGAGGCGCAGCGCAGCCTTTTGGGAAATCCCCTGGCCCCGGGCGGTGAGCTTGTGCACGGCGGCGGTGGTCCTCTTCATCTGCTGGCATGCCCTGGTCGCCGCGGGACGGAAGGAAAGGCGCTGGTCGATATCTAGGCCCAGGCACCACACGGAGCTTTTCCACGGCAGCGGCATCCCAGCCAACGTTAGCGGTGCAAGGCAGGCGCCCCTGCGAGCGCCGCAGGCCATGGCCGCGGACTTGCCCGGGCAGAGCGCCAGACCGAGATCCCGCAACCGGGCGTCTATCGCACAAAGGGCCCCCTGAAGGCACTCTCTGACGCGGGAAGCCTCGCCCGGCGGCCCCAGGCACCACAGTGCGGTGTCGTCCGCGTTCATGGAGATGTACACACGGTGCCGGTTGACTGCGGGCAGAGAGCCCGGCACCACCGACATCGCACCATCGAATAGAAACGGCGACAACACCGATACTTGCGGAACGCCTAGATCCACCGGACGGGGTCGTGAGAGAGCCCCTCTTACACGCACGCGAATAGTGCGCGCGTTGAGGAAGCCCTGCACATAGCGCAACATGTGCCCGTTCACGCCTGCCTCTTCCAGCCTCGCGAGGATCACCGCACGGCGGACGTTGTCAAACGCACTCGACACGTCGAGCAGCAAAAGCAGTGCGACCTGCCACGCCGCTACGGCGTGCTCGAGCGCAGAAACCACGTCTGCGTTTGAGTCCGCCGTGCAGCGCATCCTTTGAAAGCCTGTCTGACACTCATCGAACAAGTCTGCCTCCGCGGCCCGCGTGTGTAACCGCTGAAGCGCCATATGCTCCATCACCTTACAGGCCGCCGACGTCAGCGCCATAGGGCGATATCCGCTGAGCTCCGTGGGTGAGCGACCTGGCTTCGGTAGCGGGCAGACGACCGCTGTGCGCCACTCCTCCTGTAGCTCCCCGCGTTCCCACACCAGGTTCAGTTGCCGCAGAAGGACTTGACGTTGCTCCGCGTTCAGGTTCCGCAGCATCTGGTAGGTCACCCCGTCGGGCCCGGGCGCTGAGCGGCGGGTGCAGCGGCGCAGGGCGTCATTCAGTTCCACCGCTGTGACGAGCGCGTTGCACGGGCCGTCGTCCGGGGCGGAGGAAAGGACGTTGGCATCGGGACTCGGGCTCGGTTTAGTCGCTGCGATGGCAGCGGTGCTCGCGGGGCGTTGCGGCGCAAACCGGTCAGCGAACCGCTCAGCTAGTTGTTGGGTTGTTTGGCCGCTTGAGATGGCGAGAGCGGCGAGGGGCTGAGGGTTCGCCTGAGGTGTAGTGATACGCCGCAGGTTGGTGAAGAGCCGCCGGGAGCTGCGATCCTTCTCCATCGTATTGCACAGACAAGCCCACTGCCGGCGGTAGAGCTTGTTAGCGTGCCGCCTTGCTGCCGCGTCCAGCCGATTGTAAACCGTCCAGTCTTCCGGTCTGTCCATCCGTAGCGCCCTGCGTTCTGCGATGTCTTTCTTGTCACGCAGATCGAGCAGCTTCTTGTCGGGTGTTGGCTGACCAGCTCGCACTTCTGCGTGACGCGTGGCTGCGAGAGCGCTCCGGACGAGACTGGTGAAGAAATCGGCACCGGATACAGCGGTGGCGTCTACCTCGCGGCGAAAGTGGCCCCAATCTACTATTGAGTAGGTACGCATGCGGCGCGCTTCTTTAGCAGTGGGCTCTATGGTGATGGAGAAGTGGTCCGAGCCCCAGAAAGATGGTGCACGATGCCAGGTCGCCTCGATGCTGCTGGACGCGAACGCTATGTCGATGCAGGAGCCGGGCGAACCGTGTCGTCGGAAGGTGGGCAGGCCAGTGTTGAGGGCGGCGAGTCCCAGCTGTGTTGCCGTGTTGTGCAAGTCGTCACAGCGCCGATCATTGCGCGTACTTCCCCACGCACAATGATGAGCATTGAAGTCCCCAACGATTAGTTGGCGTGGAGCACAACACGATGACACTGCACGGAAACACAACACGTTCCAGGCTACAGCTGGGCGCACATAAACACTTGCCACTGATGTGTCAACACCTCCGACGCGCACTGTCACTGCCACGCACTCCTGGGCGTTTCTCGTCGCCACCGGCGTGTCGACGAGAGCATGCTGAACGTCGCGCCGCACATACATAGAAGCCCGAGATTTCCCAGTTCGGTGGTTCGGGTCGCCGCAGGGGATTGCCGTACATGACACCTCCTCACAATTTGTTGGTGAATGGTAGCCAACGTATCCGGGCAGCCGCATTTGGGGCTCCCCTTCCCAGAGGCGGACGTATGTCTCCTGTAGCGCGATTACCTCTGGTTGCTCTGATGTTATGCGCGAGCGGAGCTCTGGATATCGCGCCGCGAGGGAACACACGTTCCACTGCAGGACTGAGGGAATTCGAGGGGCTGCCCGGCGACTAGCCATGGTGTTGGCTGTTTAGTGTAGGAGGCCCTGTCGCTTCCTCGCAGATGCGGCGACCCTCAGAGCTCTCTGGTAGCAGCACGCTGAGTGCGCGCAGCGCGGCCTGCAGGCGCGCTATTAGGGCATCACGCGCATCCTGAGGGCCGCCAACGGAGGTGGTGGAAGCGGGTCTTGCGTGGGTAAGGGGCTGCTGCTGCCGAGACTGTCGCCTCTGGGACTGCTGCTGCTGCTGGGACTGCTGCTGGGGCCGCCATCGCTGCTGCTGCTGGAGCTGCCGCGGTGGAGGCTGTTTGCTGAGGCTCGCAACATGCGCGTAGCTGCGCTTGCTTCCTTGTTGTTGCAGGGCTGGTGAGACCGTTTCTTCCAGAACAGCGCGCACGGCCCGCCGCGAGAGAGGCAATTCTGACGTAGCCAATATTCAATTCAATTTTATTTTTCAGAAAGCTTCTGAAGGGTCACCTGGGCTAAAAGCTGTCATGTCAGCTTGACAAGGCCCAGGTGCCCGAATGTACAAGGCAGGGCATGGTGGCCTACCATGCATAGGACAGTACAATGAAAAATAAAATACACAAAATTCATGGTACAGATTTGTACATGTGAAAATATCAACTATGATAGGACAAAATAGATACATGTTTGCAACAAAACAGCAATGAAGTCATTCAAAGAATAGATGCGAGAGAGAAAAAAAAACATCTAAAGATGCAATACAAATAGTGCTTCTAAAGGGAAACATACAGGAAACAAGTACATTTTCATAAATAACGGCTTCTGAAAATCAGGATAGCAGGAAATATTACCCACTAAAATGTAATGGGATAAAAAATACTGCCGTAATCGGTTGAGGTTGGGGCTGCTAAATTCATTATACTTATTGAGAATTTGTGGAATAATATGTTTCAAAGACTGTAGTTTGTAATTGGTGCGGAAGCGTGGAATCGGCCAAACATCAGTGCTGCGTGTAGAGGCATTGCTTTGGTAATGTTGTAAGGATGCGATAGACGTAATGAACTGCCTGAAAGCGGGTGATGATAAATAAAATGAGCGCAGCATACGAAATTCATAAATGTTTTGTATCGGGACTATATTATATTTAGGAAAATACTGTTCAGTTGAAGAGAAGTAGTCAATGTTAGCTATAATGCGAACAATTTTCTTTTGCAACATGTAAACCTTCTTAATGTCGCCTTTAGTTGTAGTAGCGACATGCCTCTCTCGCTGCCAGTGAGGACATGCCGGGTCTGTGGCCGCATGCCGGCCGCTGCAGTTCGAGCAGCGTGGTTTCCTACTAGTGCACGCGTCGATGTCGTGTGGTCCACCGCAGCGGGTACAGCGCGCGGCATCTCTGCAGGCCTCGGTGGCATGTCCCAGGCTGGAGCAGCGGCAACACTGCAGTGGCCGCGGGCGGCAGGGCCGGACGGAGTGACGCCGCCTGTATATCGATACATGTGACGGCGGCGTCGGCGCCGCAAACCGGAGAAGCAGCGTGCTTCCCGACAGCGTTGCCGACGTCACAGCCACTGTCGACTTCGTACCGGCAAGCAGCTGATCTGCCGAGCGACGCGCGTAAACGCCGAATACTAGTCCGGTGGACTGATTGCGAGGGGCTGGTTCCTTAGCGCGCACTGCCAGGCCACGGATCACAGTTGTGGCGAGCAGCGAGCCAAAGGTGATCTCACACCCAACGTCTACCGCTACCACGTTCCGGCGTATGTTAACGCGAACCGACAGCACACCCGGGCGTGCGCTCAGCTCCTCAGCAATCTCCCATCCCTGTTCCTTTGTGATGGCAGCGCCGCGGTCCTCCGGCCGGAACGGAACTGTCCAGTGCAGCCGCTCGTGAGATGGCACAGCAGCAGCAGCTTTCTGGAGGGCAGCCCTGCGTCTCTGTTGGGCTCGGGTTGAGACCTGTTGCCAGGGAATCAGACCAGTGGCCTCCTGTGAGCACGCGGGTGCCATGGGGGGGGGGGGGGGGGGGGTGGCTTTCTTCACTGTCAAGCGGTCGTACGAACGGACGGCCGTTCGTCTGGTCCCGCGTCGGGCTCAGGCTGGCTGCAGCATGCTCACGGGCGGTGTCCGTTGGCGCCTGCTGCTCCTCCTCAGCCTGCGTCCTCGCCTTCAGCTGATTATCCGTAGTGCTGGTTCGCCTTCCTTCGAGAGCGGAGGGAAGACGGCCGGCAGGTGGGAGAGGGGAGGCAGAAGGGATGACGCATAGCGCTTCGCGCTTAGCAGCAGATTCCTCCCCACTGCTGCCATTGTCCTCCTCTATCTCCCCTGAGTTGGTGGAACGACGCCTCTTGCGATGGGTCGTCTCATCCATGGCATTGTCCGCATTGTTGAGGGCCTCCTGAGCAATAGCTGCCCCTGCTGCAGGAATGTGATCCCCGCTGGCTGGTGGCTGCAGGCGCTGCGCCGAGCTGGCAATGGCGGCTTCCTCGTGTTCACCCGCTTGCGCCGCCATCTCTGCAACACATTTTTTTTTCGTCATATTCTGAGAGGAATAATAAAATGTGGAAGGGCCATGGTTCGCAGCGTCTCCTTCGCTGTCTCCGGGGTTAGGGCAGTGCGCTGAGCTGCACGCTGCACACATTCGATCCATCTCCCCAAAAGTGGTGACGCATCGAAAGACCCGTCGCGGCAGGCGCTGTGCGAGCGAAATCCACCTTAATGTTTTTTCGCCTGCTTTCGCAGCCAGCGGTGGCGGGTTTCTTGGGAGGGCTCCATGGCCGGGGCCCCCGGGAGGTGAATATACCAGGTCCAGGCCAGGGGCGTGCGAGACGATCGGGCGCGAGGTGGAGGCCCAACACGAGGTGCCGAAGCGCGCGGCCAGTCCAGTCCGAAGTCGAGGGAGAATGAAAAACATGTCCTGCTCCGTCGTAAGTCGGCGAGAGTCTCGCTGTCAAACACATAATGTCTATATTCTGCGAGAAATACCACTGGCTACCAAGCACGCGCACGGATGAAAAACCTCGTGCAAGCTATCTGCAATCTGTCAAGGCATGTCTTCATTTTGATAAATTTGCACCTTTGTTGCCAGCCGAAAAGCACGCGCGAGACATGTAAATTTACCGGAAGATTCTGCGCATTCTGTTTGGTTTTTGCTAACCGTGTCACTTGCTATCCGAGCCTGATAGCGAAATATGAATGCGTGAGAGAGAAAGTACAGGGCCAGAAGTATATTCAAAAAAGCACAAACGGCGCGAAGCTCCCCAGCGATTGCGCGTGAATGTTAGCGGCTTAGCACTGCAGGCTAGCGTCCACTGTACGCACACAATGCAAGGGTGCAAAGGGTGATGCGGTGACTATGTTCAGGATCTTCGTGCGCGAGAATAGCCCCCGCATAAACCACAGTGTATGCGCGCAAAACACGTGCACGCAGCGTGCGTGTCATGTCTCATCACCTAAAAGAACTTTCACTTGGCGGTCCTTCCCTAATGGACTGTTTGTGTTTTCACTTTTGAGTGGATGGTCTTCTTGTGCTAAGAACCAGTGGTATCTCGGGCTTTTTCCACCACGTCCTTGATCGAGTGGGGCTTCCAGGTATTCATTCATTCCTTTCACTCCACTGACCTTCTCTGCTTTCCTCTAGATCATGAATTGTAGCCTCTGCATCATGTCAGAGTGTTGTCAAAATTCTTCCTCTGTGGAGTGTTTGAAACCGGATCTGCTGCCGAAAGAAGTTGTTCCGAAAGGCAATGAATTTTGGAAATTGTGTTCAGCGTTTCCATCACCACCGCGAGCCCCCTCTGCAAACTTTTTGGAGGCCTTGCACTCAACTACTGCTTGAAAAACGAATTTGTGTGCATTTTCTCCGTAACCCGTCCTGTCAAACATACTCTTCTTGGCGGTCGCAAAACAGTTGCGCTACTGCAATAATGTCAATTGTAGCTTTTACATAGGGGGAGGGAGTTTGTTTTCCAAGGCTTGTTTTCCAACCAAAAGTTATTGTTCCCCGACGCCGCTCTCGCAGTCTTTGTTGAAGCGAAAAGTGGCAGAAGCCTTTCAATGGCGTATTCATGCTAGCGATTCGCGAAAGTGAGATAGGGAGGGAGCGCGACGAATGGGCCTAAACCAGTCACACTGGAGCAGCAAGGCGCTGAACAATCTCCACCCCTTTCATCCTCTTTTTTACATATGAAGCAGTGGTATTCAATCATTGTACCTTTGTGACATGTCTCCCTGAGACAACTTCACATTCGAGAGTTTACTTAGAAAGGGAAGTTTGCCTCTGCTCACTTCATCAAATAATGCGAGTGCGAGTGCTGACCCTGCTAGCGAGAAGTGCACAACCATACCCGGCCCAGGAAGCTCTGGTGCTCCGGACTGCAGCATTGTTACATAAATCTGACATATTGCACGCGGAGTTGGTTATTGGAGAGGAAGAGCGAGTTTTTTCTGCGTTTTCGTCCTTCCTTTTGTTGTTTCTGATTGGGAAGGAAAAATGTCTAGAAGAGAGCAGTTTCAACTTGTCTTGGAAAGGTGGAATTTGACAAAGGAAAAGTGTTTTCAGTGCTTCCCTGCACTACCAAGTACCTCTGCAATCCCCCCCCCCCCCTCCTCCTCAAATGGGCAAACTAGTACAAATACCAGTGAGGGGCAGAGCAACTTCACTCTGCACCATGGCACCCGCGGTCAGTACACTTATCTTCATCAACATTTTCCGTCACCTCCCTGCTGTTGAAACCACGTTAAAAATTCTCAGTCTTTTTTTAATTTTCTGATGCAGATGTTTCAAAACAATCCCGCTTCGCTACACCATCACCAATTAATTGGTGATAGTATGCTTATGCGTTTAGCGGAGCGGGTTTCTGGACTGAGGCGCAGAAACATCGGTAAGAATACTTTCTGTTTACTTCTTCCATGTGCAGTAGTGGAAATTATGGTTATCTACGTACCTAACCTGCATTGTCTTTTCAACACTTTCACCGCACAGAAAGCCCTACTCTTATTCCGGGCGCCAGGGCAGAGCAGATCTTGAATCGGCTGCGCAGGGTAGCCACAGTAAAGCCCATGGCCATCGTCCTGGTCGGGACTAACGACCTTACCAGGGTACGCTTTTTGTGGGTGAGTAACATTTGTGCATGCGTTTTCATATTTGTGTTTATTTACTTGCAGGCGCGGACCATGGGTGATGCCGAAAGGCTTGTTGCCACCCTGGCACATATTGTGGAGTGGCTGCGTGGGCGCTGTACGGGCGCTGTACGGTCGACGTTGCCGCCAGTCGCCCGCGCAGCCCGCAATGCCAGGCACTGGCGAATACTGAATTTTGTAAACCAGTGGATTCTTGAGCAAAGCACATGTAAGCTCGAGATTTATTTATTTTTTATTTATAGATCATGAGCGTTTAATCCAGCAAATGTTAATGATCGCTTTCATTCCTTCGCAGGCAGCGTGCTGGCGTTGCAAATTCATCGCCTGTTTGTGCGCGGCAAGCGGCGCGTGAAATATCGCTTTTTTTGAGAAGTATGTAAGACTTTATATAGCGTGCTGTTGGGCGAGTAACTGGTTCGACATTCTTCAAACTGGCGAAAAAAAAACGTACAATACGGATGTAAGCCGCTTCGGCCAAGCGATAAACACGAAAAGAAAGGTTGCTGTCCATGTCTTTGGCAGTGTTCCGATTTATAATAACCTTTTTTTTTCCCAGGAGGATCGGCGCAGACCGTCGAACAGACGGCGTGCATTGGAGCGCGAAAGGGATAGACGCCGTTGTTGATGTCCTTGGAACAATAATAACTAAATAAATTATTTGATGCAGTGATGTCTCACGCCGTAGTCCCTAAGCAAGCAGAGCTGTCATCCTGTGGGAGTGATTGCCGTGCAACGCTTGACATGCTACATTCGTGTTCTATGTTCACATGCGTGCGTAGTGCTCTCCGACTGCAGCGGTTGACCTGATTCGGAAAATATCTTGTGACGACTGTCCAGGAAGAGTAATGTGTATAACCGGGAAATGTTTTCCAGGAATTGTTTTCCCTACAAAAGTGGAGAAGAGTGAAGTAATTTTGCTTGAGATGGGGACACTTCAATTATTTCTATCCAACCAAGTGGTATGTGTGTGTTTTTCAATGTGGATCTGTTTTAGCTAGCGGTCAGATGCACCTGACTTGCGCCAAGAATATCACGTTTCTTATGCGACCTTGGAACAATTAGAGCCGATGAATGGACAATACAGAGAGGGCGCTTTGAAAGGCGACTGAACGTTCGACTATTTTCTAGGCTCTTTCCAAGCGCTTTCTCACAGCGCGTGTGGGCACTGTACATTACAGATGGTATACCCGCCAATCCCAGCGCGACAGGGATATGCGATAGGGCGGTCGGCGGGGGAAAGGGGAGGGGGGGGGGGGGTCGTCAGCAGCGGAAGGGGATGCTGCTCGTCGACAGTATTTTGCTCTTGCACTACTCAATTGCTGCACATGGATTGGCACGGGCCGACGCGTC
The DNA here is from genome assembly GCF_055883805.1 of Amblyomma maculatum. Taxonomy (NCBI): domain Eukaryota; kingdom Metazoa; phylum Arthropoda; class Arachnida; order Ixodida; family Ixodidae; genus Amblyomma; species Amblyomma maculatum. Next base: position 151,406,073 of record NC_139349.1, read on the forward strand.
GACGTAGTGCATAGCGAATCAAGCAATAGATGCTGTGTATTGCGATAGTACACGACGTCGTGATTCCTGCCCTTCTTTTCCTGAATAAATTTAGTTGGGATGTGATCGACTGTTAGGCTACGCTAAGCTCTGAATATCGTGTGGCAATATGTGCAGTGTTCCACGTTGGTCTTCTCATTGCAGTACAGTGCTCTTGGTCTATAAGGCGCTCGGTGTAACCCCGAAAAATCTTACAAAGTTCTTATGGCCACGGAGTAGTGCGTGCACCCGTGAGCGAACAATGGTGAGCCTTTGATTGTATTTCGAGCAGATGACCTCCATGCCCCGACTGCTCCTTGCCAGATAGTCCCGCGTAGTGCCGCCCCACGTGCGTTACCAAGGAATGCATTCAATCATCCTCCTCCCTCTCCTGGCATCCAGGGTTGCTGTGTTTAGTGCTCTGAGCGTTTTTTTTTTCTTTTTAGGTGACAAGACATGACAACGTGTTTTGCGCCCAGGTGCACTGTCGTTTATGCCGGGGCTATTCACGTACACAAAGGTCCTGAACATGGTCATCGCATCACCATTTGCGCCCCTGCATTGTGTGCTAACAGTGGACGATCGCCTGCAGTGCTAAGCGGCTAACCTTCAGGTGCAATCGCTGGGGGGCTTCGCACCGTTTTGTGCTTTTCTGAATATACTTCTGGCCCTGTACTTCCTCCCTCACGCATTCATATTTCATTAGGCGTTTCAGGCTCGGATAGCAAGTGACAAGGCTAGCAAAAACACAACCAAATGCGCAGAATCTTCCGGTAAATTTACATGCCTCGGGCGTGCTTTTTGGCTGGCGACAAAGGTGCAAATTTATCAAAATGAAGACATGCCTTGACAGATTACAGGTTGCTTGGACGACATGTTCCCAGTGCACCTACCTCTTTCAGGCGAGCTCATCTCAGATGCGTACAGTAAAACACTGCCCTGCATTCTGGCTGATAAAGTGAGGTTCTTCAGCCGTGCGCGCTTAGTAGCCGTTGGCATTTCTCGCAAAATCTAGAGGTTATGTTTGACAGCGAGTGCTACGGATGTCGCCACGTTATGCTGCATGGAGTGCTGTTAAAAGGCTTCCACGTGACATCACGACACGCCAGCTGGCCTACCACGCATATGATCCATCGTTTAGATGTTATGTGCGTCATTCGACTCTTAAATATTGGTTGAAAATGGAATAGGCCAGCGGACCACAAGAAATAGTTTCGGCCGGCGGTATCCAGCGGTTGTCTAGTTCACATCTTCGTTGGTACGTGCTCCGTTCCCTAGAGCTTGCAGTGGCACACGTGCGCCTGTTCGAAGAGCACAGTTTTAAATATAGCTTCTCTACCGCTACAAGAAACTCGACTGCAAAAGGACGACGTCGCACAAGGAGCACAAATGAAAAAAAAAAAAACCGTTTACGATAGGCCGATAGGTATGTTTCGCTGGGCTAGATTCACCAATGCTCGCGGACATCAGAGAGATTTAACTTGCAGGAGATGTGTAAACGTACACGTATACCGGTTTTCCGGACCACTCCTGCTTGCGCTCGCTCATCGACAGGATGGGGACAATAGCGGCCACCTCGCCTGTGCATCTAGGTTTGTACATCTTCGGCAAGCTAAATCTCTCTATTGTGCCTGTAATGATAGGGCTAGGCAGGAAGGAGAACAGACTAGCTCATTCAGCTCCCCCCTTCATCCCACTGCACCCCTTCTGTGAACAATACATACATCAGCAAGGTGACAAAGGCATACATGCTTCCCTTTCCTACCTAGCTGTGCATTGTCTTCTTCCTGTGTTATGCATAGATCAGGGTTCCTGTTTAGTATTTACAACATAACTGAAACGACTTGCTCCTCACATGAAACTTGTGTGTAGAGGCAGCAACAGAATGCTCCATTCACTTCCGGCAATGTTTGTTGCTATAAGCAAAACATAGCACATAACTTGGGGCAGCCATTTATTGCAACGTCTGCTGAATTCGTAAGCACGACCTTGAAGAGACACCACTGCGCATTGCATGATGGTCGCCTGCAAGTAAATAAGTGGACGCAGATACATCACATGTGAGATTTTTGTATTAGAAAGTGGGAAAAAACTAGTGCGCACAAATACAGTTATCTGCTCTTTGTACTTCCCAATCATTCATGTTACATTCTGTAGGTGAAGTGTCCCGATAACATAAACAGACTAAGTAAGACATGAAAGCTTCCGTCTGATGCTGAAATGAGCGAGGGCAGTAATGTTGCAGATTCATAAAATGCACAACTCAAGAGCCATTGGCGCATGAAAAAAAATACAATCTACCACTATAAAGGTGAGGTGATAGACTAGTATTCTGTGCTGTCACATTACAAGAAAACACACCATGCATGGTGAAACAAAGGAATTTGGGGGGCAATGATGCAATGCTTGTTTCAATGTTTAATCAGTTTGCCATGAGAGAACTTGACTGCAGACAGGTGCAATCCTAATGAATATGCGCGATTACAAAAAAGGCATGGTGTGCAAATTATAGTGCTATCAGATGACTTCCAAGGCGTATGCAAGAAGCTGGCCACTCCCAAAGGATGAGAGAGAAAACAAGAAAATAATGGGCATGTAAAAGGAGGACCTCGTGTCAAACACAATTCAGCACGTTTGGAATAAAAAACACAACATAAGATATTGAAGATATGCTGCCTTGCAATCTAAAATAAAAGCAAAATATTTACAGTACCAGAAAGCTCCGAAAAACTGAAAGAAATTAAGCTTCAACATCTTATCAACTAAGCAAGAACAGGCAACCTATAAGTGGTGTACTGTAGCTTTCTTTAAAACTAAGTAATAATGTTACAGCAAAAATTACAATATCCTGTATAAGGCTGTGCCTAGCCCATACCCATGAGACTGTAACATGAAAGGTAACAAAAATTATAAATATACCCTAGCAGGAAAGGAAGGGAACAACTGGGCTAAGTTCGATGGCCAGTGCTGGCCACACAAATGGTTTGTAAGGGTAACAATAAATCCCAAGGGAATGCAAGCATGGGCCAAGGCAGCATACAGTGAGGTGGAGTAAAATACTGGAGATATTGCAGAGATCAGGCTTGCAGCAAAACTGCAAAAGGCATTGAGATCACGATTGGCCACTGTCCTCCAGTTGATGGAACCTGGCTGATGAAAATAAAAGAGATATCAACACAGATCATAACTTCAATACATAATTGTTCAATCATGCACTCCTCACACAGGACAACCCATTCTGAGCTATTGCAGTGATTACACAGTTCTCATTGGTTGAATCAACTATTCATTGTCATGTAGGGCCTGTCACGAGAAGGTGGAGGATTTTGACAGGCACTGCAGTGGTTATACAGTTCTCACTGGTCGAACCAACTACTAAATGCCATGTAATGCCTGTCACAAGGAGACTTGCGACATTTAGTGGTTACACAGTTCTCGCTGGTTGAACCAATTACTCAATGTCACGCATGGGTATGCCTAGTGGAGCATTTTGGAGGTTATTGTAGTGGTTACACAGTTCTCACTGGTTGAACCAACTACTCATTGTGACAGAGGGCATGTCATGAGGAGAAGCATTTTGGCAGTCTTTGTAGTGGTTACACAGTTCTCGCTGGTTGAACCAACTACTCAATTTAGGCCCGACCTGGCCGACCACTTGCCGCAATAGTGCTGACCAGCTGTCAACGTCTCTGAATGGTCGGCCTACCGTCGGCCCGTACTTTCTTGTCGACGTAAAGGTATGCGGGCCACATGTGGGCCGGCTGCTTTTGGACGATTAATGGCCGGCATACGACCTAAAGCGCCGGCAATCCGTTCGGTACTGCTCATTGCGCTGATACACATGCCATGCATTTGTTGATGCTTTCTAGATATGCATGCATATAACGAGCCAGCATGCAGGCCAGTAAAATCAGCAGCTCTTCTGATATCAGAAATAAAAGCAAATAAGTATTTGACGAAAAGTTTATTCCTTGTTTAATATACAGCAGCGCTTCTTTGGTGTCTCTTCTGGTTATTAATATTGGAAGTTGCGCTCCTATCCTGTCGCCTCTCTTCCTGTGTTCATCTTGTTACATTTAGCTCACCTGTTTAAACAAAACAATGTTTTTAAGGGTAACTCAAGATAAGAATTTATTTGGCACGTATGTTTTATAGATACAGAGAAATCGAGATACAGGCAAGGCTCCCAATCCCAGACTTCCACGGGGCCCTCAGTAGATTAGTACACACAAGCAAAAACAGAAATGCACTTCAGTGGTAAAAACACTAGTTATATTGATTCAGCAACATTATATACAATAGTGATGAAGCAACTGTTTACCAGGAAAAAAATGAATAAATGATAACAGCAGAAAACACTGCCATATGATGTATATTATACAGAAAGAAATATACAATGCTGCAACCTCGATCTAAACCTTCATTAAAAAGGAACATACATGTCAGCACCGAGAGAGGAGGAGAGGAACGCTCTCGTGACCTAAATATGACGTCACAGTCATTGCTCGCATGTTGAAACCGAAACAGGGGAGAAAAGAAATTCGATTATAAATTATTGAGGGCCACAAGCAATCATCTCATGTTAATCCACGTACAGTAATGTATTACGCATCATTGCAAATAAAGCACGAACCCAAAAATTAGTCAAAAATGGACGAAGTGCTCACTGACTTGCCCAACAAAAAGTCCTTCTTGAATACCAAAAATTAGTGTCCATAATACTTCAAGGGATGTCCGCTTGGTCAGCAATCGGGCTTCGAGAGGGTGGTGGTAGTAGTTGCATCCTTTGATTTCTGCCTCCATCCCGATCTTGGGCTCCGACCAGCCACCGCTTAATGATTTCGCCGGCGAGCGTCACCGATGTTTCGACGAAGGTGCTCTTCACGGAGGCTGTAAAGAAAAAAAAAACGATATTGTGTTACCCCTTCTTTAATATAGTATTGTTGCAAATAATTTTTCTTCTACAAAGTCGCGCTGTATACTTTGGAAGTTTCAAGTCATTACTGAACGCTTATTTCGAAGACTATCCTTCCGCGGTGGAGCAGTGGTTAGGATGCTGGCTACTGTACCGGATTACTCGGATTCGAACTCGATCACCGGCGGCTGCATGCGTTTCAATGGAGGCGAAATGGAGAGGCGTCCGTGTGCTGTGCGATGTCATTGCTCGTTAAAGATTCCCAGCTGGTCAAAATTACTCCGCAGCCCTCCACTACATGCGGCACACCTCTTTTCGCTTTCACCACCTCTTTCTTGCCTAATTCCCTTACGGTGCGGTTCAGGTGCGCACGCAAACACGGTCCTGAGAGTTCGTGCTTAGTCCTGAGAGTTCGTGCTTAGGCCAAAAGTGGCTTGTCGTGGCCGCCGCCAAGGTACGTTGAAAATTTTGACATATACTGATCATGTACAGTCCTTAGAAAAAATGGTATCAACACTCAGCCGGTGACATAGCTCTGGAAAACTGTATTGAAATGCCATCTAGCGACAGCGTAAGGGACAGTGACAGTGCCACATGCATGTGGATAAAATGCGGCACTGCCACTATTGTCTGTAGACGATAGACATATATGTTGTTAGATAAAGTTGGCATGTAGTTTTCCCGAGCTCCACCACCGGCCTAGCGTTGTACACCACTCTTGCTCCCGACTTTACATCTCACTTGAATGTGCAGTTGAAGTGATGGAAGCGGAGCCGCCATTTTACACAAAGATATTTGCATAGTACGCAAAGAATCTCACCCCAAACGAGAGCCACAATGGAACCTTGCTCCTTAAAGGCATGTTTTCTGCCTTGAGATCCTCTCCAGCTGAACTGCATCGCAGCTTGTTTGGTTAGGAGCTGCATTAGTACAGTCCTCACAGCAGTCTTGGCATCCGTACCGCCGAATCTGGAGAAGTATTTCACCTGCAAAAATGGACACGAATGCTAAATGATTTAGCTTCACTTGTTGTAAAGTTGAACACCAATCACAAGATATTTATGCATCAGTATAACCGAAGAATAATAGTTGCAGCATTGCATCATGCAACTGGAGAAATAAAATATAAGCGACAAACATAAGAAAGGAATGCATTTTTCAAGCCATAATTGCCACTTACCAAATTGTCCACGTTGGAAGGTGCGGCCAGATACTCTTCCAGTTCAAACACTTGGCTTGCACATGTGGCCGGCAAGGGAGGGCAGTCGTCAGGCAAAGTTGCTATTCTAGCCGCATTCGCTGAATTCAACATTTGTCGGACGGCTCCTATGTCGCTAAGCAGCCTCATTTGGTTTTCAAAAACTTTCCGCTCGAAAGCTGCAAAAAGACAGGACCGGTAGAAACAGATATAGTCACTAGATATATTCACTGTCAGTCTCTTGTTTTGAGCAGTGATCACAGCGGATAAATTATTTTTCCTAAAACTACAGGGGCTGTTTATAAAATGGAAATTAATGGCACTGGAAGTAAAACCATACCGGAACAACGAGCAGACAGGTCGTTCAGCTGCTGCTGCAGTGACACCGAAGCTGGTCCTGCAAAAATCATTAAAGAACAATTCCGCATAGATCGTTTTATTATCCTCCTAGTTCTCATAACTCCTGATCATGTACTTGCATAATTACATTTGGCAGTCATATAGCTGGAGCAGTACAACCAGCACAACTGCCTTTTAATAAACGTATTATTATTATTATTATTTATAGTTAAAGTAAAACTCCATAATTCGAACTCCGAAATTCGAAACCCTCCAAAATTCTATAGCTTTCTGCGGTCCCATACAGTTTCAGTGCCGTCTGATTGTACAACCCAATTAATTCCAAGAACTGCTATATGAGAGTATGTCAGCTTCAAATTTCGCGGCGGCCTTCGAATCCGCGAAGTGACGCCACGTAGCGGGGCTAATCTTTAATACGCGAAGAGCCCCAACCCCAGAAAGCTCAACTGGCTCAAGTCCTAGCGCAAACACCGACACGCGGCCCGGCCGCCTCGAGGCGACCAAAGCACGCGCCTGCAGAGGAGGACACGTACTTCGCTGCACAGCACAGGATACCGGTTTTTTGTGTCACGTGCTCTCGACGACTCGCCGCGGCTACAGCCACTGTACCGTGGCGCCTGCAACTTATGTCTCTGCCCCTTGTACCGTGCATTCCCCGCCTCCGGTGACTTTACTGCGAGCTGGCTGGGTGAGTTCGGTGTAATCGCGAAGCTCGTTCAAGGCAGCGCGCGCACTCGCAAGTCGGCACGAATTACATGGTTTGCCTGTGCCCCGTCTACTTTTGTCAGTGTTCTGCTAATTCGAAGACCTACTCATTTTTAATAATTTTCGATGTCTCAGTGACTTCGAATTAAAGATGTGTTACTGAAGTAATTCTCTATATATGGTGTCTACATTTTGCGGAAACAAGAAGCAAAAACACACCTTGTAGGTACGACTCATCTTCTAATTCTTGCTGTGCTCGTTGAGCCTGCTCGGGCCTGGACTGTGCTACTGGGAAAACCATATGATGTAGAATATGGTCGTAAACAACAAATATCGTGTGCATGCCGTGGAGACTTACTTGGCTGCACTACTGTTTGTTTGTTCCAGTTCGTCCTGGGGCCTGTTGTGAAATTCATATGTCGGTAGGTAAATAATCCTTGTGTGGCATATAAAAATACGTATTCTTTTCTAATGAAGTATATATGTTGTCTAGAGGAGCAAAATATTCCTTTAGGCCTACCTGTAGGGAGGAGTTTGTTCCTGTGCCGCATGATAACACGGATTGAAAAGGCGGCGTGACGGACCGCTGCAGGGGGGCATGCAACCTGCAGCGATTGAGAAACGTTCAGCAAAAAAATAATAATAATAATAACAACAATAATAAAACACTTGTTTTCACACGCCTGCCGCTGTGGCTCGGCACGCTATGTGTAAGAAGATCGACTGGTAATCCCGAAGACGCGGGACCAAATCCCGGCTGCGGCTGCCCATCTTCGATGCTGGCGAAAAGTAAGGTAGCTGTGTACTGTGTAAAGAGCGCCAGGTGGCTGAAATTTCCGGAGGCACCCTCCACTATGGCATTTTGCATATACAGAGCACTTTGAGACCTTAAACTCCATAAGCCATAAATCACTTGTTTCCGAGTGTTAAAGCAGCGAACGGAATATTTTGGGACGAATCTAGGGCGCGAAGGCCGACGAAACGCGGAGAACCACCTTATCGGTGTGTGTGTGTGTGTGTGTGTGTGTAAGAGGAATTGTTATAGCTAGGTTGTGAAGTTAAGAAGTAATTACTTATCATGCCACACACAAATGCAAATAATAAAATACGCTCAGAATATCTTCAGAAACTAATTGGTGTTACATTCAAGCCATTTTGACAACTGATTTTTATGTAAAAATAATAAACTTCATATCTTAAATATTGAATGTATCCGTAGCTCACTTTTTTGAAAGTATCAAAAGTTGAATCAGAAACGAACATTACTAGAGGCTAAAAAGATGAACACTTCTTAAAATCGATGTTTCCAGCCGAAATGGTCCTAGTCTAACTGCATGTGCCTCCACTTGCAAGAACGCATAATAAAGCTCTAGCAGGCCTAGGGCAACTGCATAGTTTTTTTTAGAAGGTGTGAATTTGTTTTACAAAAGGTAACTGACCTTATATTTAATTAAGAGCTACATTGGGGGCTATGACGGACACGATGTAAGCGGAGGAATGGTTGGATTAGATTAACTGAATACGTTGCCTAACTGCCCAATTATTTATTTTGGGGGAAGGGGGTCTTGTATTTGCAGATTGGAGCAAATGGCATACGAGGAAAAAAATTTCATGGAAAAATTGCAGCGCGCATTACAAGGTCTACAGATGTTAGGCTAATGGGCTGCTTCAGATCACAACACTGTGCCAGCGGGCGCTTCCTGCATAGATCGCTTAAAGCCCCAATATAGATCGCTCGTCCAATGCGCGGGTTGAGGCCGGACTTCAAGCGCAGCGACTATGGGCATTAGGTAACGACGCGGCGGCTATCAGCAAAACCCCGGTCGAGATGAAATTGACAACGAACCGCCACCGCGCGCACGTCTGACACTGTGGTGATTCCAGCAGAGACGAAATCTCTGAGTGGAGCAATCTACGTTACATGTGCTGTGCTATTGGGTGAAACTGCCTATCAGGGTAAAATTTGTGGGCATTGTAGCGCGCGCTACAAATTTTTAAAGGATTTTTTTCTTACCTGTACAATTAGGAGACCGAGCTCAAATTCTGAAAATGTAACATATCTCCTAAGATGAAGATAAAACGTTAAATAACGTGTTTAGTAAATTAGCTATCTATATACTTGAAGTAGCCTACCTCTCACCTGGTGTGCGCTGTAGCCTCCAATATAGCCCTGGGGCTAAAATAAATCTAAAGCTAGTTAAATGTCTTAAAATTTTGGACCTAAAAAAAAAAAAGAGCACTCAATATCAGTGAAAGGTTAAATATACTTTGATACACACGTCAGCGGAACGCTGACGTGTTCCAGTACTTGAAGATAGCAGAAAGATGTGTCCTAGCAGAGAGGACTCTCGTTCTAGTAAAGGGCACGAAAAAAAAAAAAATTCCCCATGTCGGCGGTTCGGGCCCGGGAAATAGCAGGGGTAGTCGCCCGACCAACTGAGCTGCGCGGAGCGGCTGCTGCTGGAGAGACGAAGCTGAATAGCTCGGCAACGCCAAGTGAAAAAAGAGCTAGTTCAATCTATACAAGAGAATTCCTTAATGAGCGCACCTCTGGTGACTGATTTTTAAGGAAAAAAAAAGCACATTACGCTGCTGTCAAATGTACGTAAAGGCTCGGCCAAAATAATTTAAACAGCGCTATGGCTTTTGAACGTTTATCATTCCGTTCTGAAAAAAAAAAAAGTATTACTCGCAAGCACACCAGCGACATTGCCTGTTCTAGTGCCAAGTACTTATTCGCGAGCTAAGACGTAAGAGTCTTATCATCAAAGCATGCGTGCATTATTAGGAATCTGTAGCTGTGCATATTTAATATTTACAGCTGCTGTCACTCACTGGTTGGTCGAGGCTGCAGCGATGGCTGGCTGTCTTGAAGTGTCTGACATGTTCTTCGAAGCCCAGAATCTCCGTTGCTATTACCCACAAAAGAAGAAAAAAAAAATGAGAATGTAGATTCACGCTTCTAAAGCCTCTAGTTTTCTGCTATTCCACAAGAAAAGTGGATATATGGGCTATTCTCGCGAATTAGTGTCAGTAAATATATTGTCTATTTTTATGAGGCTATTCGTGGAATTCAGCAAGTTAGTCTGGAGCTCTGCATCTCAACACGTTTCTACCTAGAGAAGAGTCACGATGCTTCCACTTTTGTTGGCGCTCGGCAACGTTCCTATATTCACATCTGGGGTTCATAGCCTTGTTTAAAATGTTAATTAGTTAATACCGACTAATTAGTGAAGTAGACAGAATGAGAAAATGCCAGCCGATAATTTCAACAAATATTAACACCGATCACTTGATTTCATTTCGGAAGCAAGCGTGTGTTTTTTTTTTCTTTTTTATTTTGCCATGGTTCATCTTAGCTGGGGCACGTGTCATTGATATTTTTCCCATCAAATAGTACTGTTTTTTTTTTTTTTTTGCTGTGAATCGCTAAAGTTGAAAATTTTTTTAACGCAGAAAGTTACGTGCTTAACCATGCGTTGTCCACCCGCTATTCTGCTTAATACAGATGCATAATCATGGAGGAGAGGGAGGCGGTCCGCCCCTTCTTAACGAGCCTTTTCTGAGGCAAACAATAGGAAACACCACTTCTGTGGGAATGACAGCTCGGAAAATAATACAGCTCCCTCAGAGAGCCGCCCATAATTTTACTCTGGTTACATGCAAATATATAATGAGCGCAGAGGCTTCGTGGGCAATTGATCGCCATGTAGCAGTGGCGTAATTCCTTAGAGGTCGAAGTATATCTTCCAAGGCCTTCAGCTCAATGGCCGAATGGAAGTTATGCGACGAATTATGCAAACAGAATAAAAAACGATGCACAAAAGCACTGTGTGTTACCTTGATTTTGAGTGTAGTTTTTCCATTTGCATTGTAATCTTTTATAGTGCGCTATCAATTAGCCAGCACCCTATACTTGCGGACAACTTTCTATGGCTCTAGGATAGGAAGGAAAGGGAAGGTGGGCTTTTGTGCCTGCCCCGTGAGGAACTGGCTACCTCAGCCTAAACCAACTTTGCACTCCCTCAGACTCCCTCTTCACTCCACTACGCCCTGTTCCAAATAACATATGCCTCGGCACACATACAAGGGCGATCCCTTTCTCTTTCCGACTTAGCCTTTGCCGCAGAGTATCAAAAAGCTGCCCTTGCGTAGAATTAGCTGAAAGTGCTTGTGTGACTGGGTATTAATATTACCTATAAGCAGCTTCAACCAAATTTCTTGGTTGGATGTGGAGCTTGAAAAATCAAAAGGCTTGCAGAATTAGACATTGAATGTGGGCCTAAGCTTGCTAGGTGTCCACATTGCAGGTCAGCACAATTTGGCTGCCCTTGCTACATCAGTTCTGAGTTGCAGCAAGTGTGCAGCGCCTGTTCTGGCAGTTAAGTGCAGGTTGGCACTGGCTATTTTCAAAACAAATGTGTAGTACACACCTACTCATTTTCTCGACTTGAAGTGACTAACTGTAGGCAGGTGTGCCACCCCCATTAATAGCCACCAAAACCCTGATTCACTTGACCAATATTTAAAAACCACACCACAATTGAAGTGTCGCCATGAACCTGCCCCAGTACGTCTGCTCCTTATGGAAGCCCTAATGAAACACACATGCTCTCACTAAACAACTGCAGTGTCAACATACATCATGCACATGTCTGCTTAGACATCATATGAAGTATGTGTGGGAGTTTCCTTGCAGAACTTGGGCACTAGTCTCACTGATGAGTGCAATGACTCTACATTTGCCAGCACGCAAATCATGCCTACTCACATGGCAGTGGGGGCTGCAGTTTCAACAATGATTTCTAAAGAAGTGCACTCTTCTTATAATGGACCAGCATGACATCTGCAGCTCTTTTAAAGTTGAATGGAATGATACAGAGGGTGCCATGCTGCACTGCTTAAACAAACGGCTAAATGGAGCACCGTGAAACACTTCATGCAGAGGACGCAAATCACATAGACCTTACATGCCTACAATGCAGCTACTTACGAGATGTTGTGACAACTGCCACTTGGCACATTTGCCATCTGTATCCAGGAAAGGCAGACGGATCTGCTTGTTCTTTCGCAAGCCTGGTAAACTCAGAGTTCCTTGTTACTGGCCAATGACATTATGTCCAATCTGGACTGAGCCACACAACTGGAACGACAGCAACACTGTCGTCCTCAGTAGGAAACTTTACAACCGCAAATGGTTTTGCCATTTCTGGACAGGAAAAATAAATGGAGAGAACGAAAGGTAAAAAAACAATTTTCACTAGTGCACACACCATGTATAGGTCAAGTTTATCCAAACAAATTCTACCACACAGTATCACCAATATGGTCGCAACATAAGTATCCATCAAGCAATGAATATAAGGCATGCAGGTTGCGACTAAATGCGCTTGATAAAAAAATTTGAAACATTGAATGGATCAACAGAGACAGTACAAGAAAGGGGCAGTCGTGTGATTAGTGGGGGAAAGACAATGGTGGGAGGAAATTATGAAACGACCGGCTGATTAGGCTGATTCAAGGAAAGGGCAGAAAGGAGTTTATAAGCTTAGTCGCGTAAGCTGCCGCCCGATACAATGAGCAAGGCAAGTAGAATTCATCTGTCCAACCACGTTTTAGGCAGACGGGCGCGCTGCCGATTGCTCACCGCCTGTACTGACACGAGAAAAATTATAGCGAAAATTAACAAAGCCTTGCCAGTTGCCGCGTCCGCCTCTTGTGGGCAACGTCGTTTAGAACAAAGAACCCACACGAGGCATGCACATCTTTGATATTTGCAACAGGAAATGTATATGTGTATATAACACCAATAAAATGCAGGCGATAAACGGAGAGAGCAGATACTTACGTAGGGCTTCCGAGTCTGAGGAGATGCCAAGAGAGCGATAACCACAGCCACAACGAAGTAGCGTGCACAGTTCGCGCGTTCGTGTAGCCAACGCGTCCTCTCGGAGTATATATATGATGAGATTCTCGTTGAGGGGGGAAGAGAAGGGGGGGATTACACGGCCCTATAACTGTCTCCTGTACTTGCAGGGATACACCGCAACGGGGCCGAGTAAAGGGGAGGGGGGAATGAAAGAGGGGAGAGGAAGGGGGAGCGAAAGCGTTGTCACTGGTAGTCGATGTCGAAGACCCCTGGAGAAAAAATGACAAACATGGAAAGGTAAACACTCGTACAACAATGATTGGTGGATTTTGAAGCGGGGACGTGCCGCGCAAAGGGGGAAGCCTTCATGACATATGGGGAGATAATTGTGAGGTTTAAAGAGAGGGGAAAAGAAGAAAAAAAAAGAAAATCTGATAGGGAGATTTGGAATGTCATAGAGGCTTATAGCGAGCAATTGGATGCACGCGGGGGGAGGAGTTGGGCCTTGCAGAAGGGGCAAAGAGCCTTGTGGGATAATATAGGAGGAGATAAGATACTAATAAAGGGGAAAAAAGGAGAAAAAAAAAGGTAGTCTGAGGGGATTATTTGAAATGCAAGAGATAGGCTGGGAAGGAAGGGCCTTTGCAGAAGGTGCATGGGACCTTATGGAATATATAAAGGAAGAATTGATGATACTAAACACAAAAAAAAGAAGAAGAGGGGAGAAAAAAAAGTAGTCTGAGGGCATTATTTGAAATGCAAGAGATAGGCTAGGAAGGAAGGGCCTTTGCAGAAGGTGCATGGGACCTTATGGAATATATAACGGAAGAATTGATGATAATAAACACACAGAAAAAAAAATAAGAAGAAGAGGGAAAAAAAAGGATTCTGTGCGCATTATATGAATTGCTACAGATAAAAGTTAGACGCGTAGAGACTACGCGGTTTGCGGGCAGTTGGTTGCGTGCAGGAGTGAGAGAAGGTCCTTGCGCAAAAAGGGCCTTATAGGACTTAAAAAAAAAAAAAAGAACACACACACACACACACACACACACACACACACACACACACACACACACACACACACACACACACACACACACACACACACACACACACACACACACACACACACACACACACACACACACACACACACACACACACACACACACACACACACACACACACACACACACACACACACACAAAATGGAACTGATGTTATGCGGGGAATGGCGCGGGAGTGCACACTGAATTGGTGCGAGTTGCTGGCAGTAATTTGCGCACTAGAGGAAGATGGAAAGTGTTCACAGTTTTGCACTTAGTCCACTGTCCCGTAGGAATAACAGGAGCACTTTGAGGGCACTTTGCACTCTGTGGGGAGGGCCAGACGGGTGAAGGATCTCACATGTGTTAGCACAGGGAAGTCCAAGATTTCGGTAACCTTCCCGTAGGAGGTGTCGCGGTTGCGAGTACGCAGGGCACATACACAAAACGTGTTCGAGTGTTTCTGCGTCACCGCACGACGCACACAGGGGAGACATTCCTCGTAGTCGGCTAGCGCGCACACCGGTCCAAACACATCCGATGCAGAAGCGCAACAGCAGAACATAGTCTCTCCGGGCGAAGAGGCGAGTATTAACTGCACGGAAGGGGTGGCCGCTGGCGATGCGAGGGTCAGGGTGGTGGGAAATGGTGTGTCGCGCGATTGCAAGACGAGCACAGTCATATGTGGTGTTGTCCGCGCACATGGGAACGGACGGGTGGTGGGCTGATCGAGCGAGCTCATCAGCAAGTTCGTTGCCCCCTATCCCACAGTGCGATGGGATCCATTGTAGGACTATGTCGCAGCCGGATTCGGCGAGGCGTTGGAAGTTGCGTGCGCATACTTGCAGTAGGCGAGGTCCTTTGCTAGGCTGCGCAAGGGCCTGAAGCGCTGCCCTCGAATCGGTGAGAATGGCAGCATTTTTAATTTCAGGGCTTTCCAGGAGAAGAGTGGCTGCCAGATTGAGTGCAGCTATCTCAGCTGTTTGTGAGGAGGAAGGGAAGTGTAGCCTGCCTAATTTAGAGGTGTCCAAGTCGGGAATCACACATGCGGCAGCTGCGGATTTTTCTTGCTGACGGACTGACCCATCAGTAAAGATGAGAGTCCGGTGACGAAAATCCGTGTGAATTTTGGATGCGGTCTCTTGCTGAAGGGCGCACACGGGCGTTTCGTTTGCTCTTCACCCCTGGGAGACCCTGATAGATGCGGGGCGGACAGATTTCATGTGGGGGTTGTGGAGCAGCAAGGGGCGGTGGAGGGGGGCCCAGTATCTCACGGAAGAGGCACATGACACGACCGATGCGTGTGTTGGGTTTGGCTGAAATTCTGCGAAGAAGTTCAGAGCCAATATCTTGTGCTCGGTGAAGCCGCTCGATGTGGTTGAGGGCAGTTTTGTGTGCTCTTAGTGAGAGGGGGATGGTGCGGGTTTCTCCATAGGTCGCTGCCACCTGAGATCCGGTATGGCGTTCCAATGGCATGTGTCTAGCCTTTTCCATTGGAGTGGGCTGAGGCTGAGCAGGGGAAGGGCATACAATGCTCTGGCTGAGGCGATCGCTTCATGGATTCTTGCACAGAGCGGGGGAGAGGCTCCTTCGCCTTTGGCAAGGAGACGAAGCGCTAGATTACCTATGCGCTTGGTGTCTGCACACACTTTATCCACCGCAGGGCGCCAGGTGATGCGGGCATCAATTTTGAGACCGAGGTAAACAACCGTTGTGCGCCAAGGCAGGGGGGTTCCGTCCAGGCGAAGAGGGCGTGTTTTGTTGCGGGCTGCAGCACCACGGGGATGGTAGAGCAGGGCTTCAGTTTTTTCGGCCGACACTGCGAGGCCGACACTGCGGATAAACGCGGTGACAGCATCGAGCGCACGCTGAAGGTCGCGAAGCGATGAGGCGTTGCTGTTTGTTGATGAGGCGAACAGGGCAACGTCGTCCGCATACACACACACGCGCACAAACTCGCGCACAGCACGGGGGAGACACAAGGGTAGTTGGGCCAGCACGATGTTGAATAGGAAAGGGCTGAGCACACTTCCCTGAGGGACACCACATGGCACTGGACGGGGGGCACTACAGGTGTTGCCCACCTTCACGGAGAGTGTTCGCTCGCAGAGGAACGCACTGACAAAGTTTAGGAGGCGGCCGGTCGCACCAATGTTTTTTAGCGCGTCGATCACTGCCCAGTGAGGAAGAGAATCGAAGGCGCTTCTGATGTCGAGCAGGATGAGGTATCCCATTTGGCTGGTGTTGCGGGCGTGTTCAAGGGTGCTGACAACATCCGTAATGCAGTCAGCAGTTGCTCTGCTGAGGCGCCAAGGACCCGCTTTCCGTAGCAAGCCACAGTCTGTGGAGTGACATATGCTCCATGATTTTCCCCGCAGATGATGTGAGGGAAATGGGGCGATATGAAGAAAGGGAGCGCTGAGGCTTGCCTCTCTTTAAAATGGGCACTATGATGGCGCAACGCCAGCTCTCCGCAACCAGACCGGTTTCAAAGATGTCATTGTATGTTCGTAGAAGGAGGGCTTGCTGCTCATCGTTTAGGTTGCGCAACATTTGGTACGTGATACCGTCTCCTCCAGGGGCCGATTTGCGCTTTCGAGAGAGGAGCGACAACAGGAGCTCATGGGGGGTGAAGGGAGAATCGCACAAGGCACGATTTTGCTCGGATTGTTGGAGAGCAGGGCGAGTAGCAGTGTGGCTTGCTGGGAGAGCAGGAGGGGCAGCAGGTGCGAAGCGCTCAGCAAGCTGCTCAACCAACTGTTCTGTTGAGATGCCCAGGTGTATGGCCACCGCGAGGACAGGGCAGGTAGGGAGGCGTGGCCACAAAAGTGCGCGCGCAATGAGCCATGCCCGCGCTTGATTGCGGGGTTTGTCCAGGGTGGTACACAGACTAGCCCAGCTTTGCCTGCGACGGCGTTTAGCGTGTCGCCGGCAGACAGCATCTATTCTGTTGTAAACTGTCCATCTTTGTCCGTGAGCGAATAGCGCGTCTCTGGGCGAGTCTCCGAGAGGCCCGAAGATTGAGCAGCTTTATGTCAGGAACGGGAGCGCCGATGGGTACAGTGCAAACAGTTGATTGTTTAGCACACTCAGCGATATGCTGGAGAAAGCTGACTCCCTCTGGGGGCTCGGAGCAGAGTTCACGGAATTTTGCCCACCTGACAACGGGGTAATTGCGGGTGCGCGGGCGAGAGCGCGACGGGCAGATTGAGATTGGAAAGTGATCTGACCCGTGTGTGTCAGGTGCGCGTCGCCACTCATAGTCAGGCGCACATGACTGTGAGGCGAAGGCTACATCAATAGCCGTTAGTGCGCCACTGGAGTTGGCAAAGGTGGGGAGGCCTTAATTAATGCAGAGAAGTCCGGCGGATAAGGAGACAGTGGGGAGATCTTTTCCGCGGCGGTCACAGCGCTGTGAGCCCCACACTGTGTGATGCGCGTTAAAGTCTCCGCACACAATCACATCACGTGCGAGGCGTCGGAGCAATGGGGTTAGAGATGAAGGGTCCCAGGCGACAGATGGGCGCACATAAACGTTGACTACAGAAGTGTCAGTGCCGCGGATGCGGATGGTAGCGGCTACACACTCAAAAGCAGCATTCACCATATCACTTGTGTCATGGATTACATGAGCGGTGTCAGCGCGGACATAAAGCACAGCACGAGGGCGGCCAGGAGGGTGTGTCGTGTTACGACAAGGGTGTTCTATACATGCACTGGCACCACAGTCCGAGGGGCTGCTATACCCAATGAAGTCAGGTAGGCGGATGTCCTCAGCATAGGCATATGCTTCTTGGAAGGCTAGGACATCGAAAGGGTGGTTTGGGAGATGTTCTGCCAGTTCAGCTTGGCGGCGGCGCAGGGAATTGCAATTCCATTCCAAAATACGCGGCCGAAGCACCGGGAAGCGATTATCCATGATTGGTTATGGCATGTTGAGCAGCAAGCGCCGCAGCAACAGAGCTGACGCGCTGGAGAATCGGGTGGGAGATGCTCCATGAGTGCCTGTACAGCCGTGGACAGGGCGGTGATGACTGCATCGCGAGTCTGGGCGAGAGGTCAGTGTTCGGCTGCGGGTAGCTGCACTATACGAGCGAGCTGAACGGTCGTTTTGAGTTTGGTTGCGCTCTGAGGCGGAAGGATCTGATGCGGTGCTGAAGGGGGGGGGGGGGGGGGGGCTCGCTGGTGTTATTCTTCTGTCGAATTTGCGACAGCGCGGCACGGCGAGTTAGGGGTTGTTGTGAGGCGCGCAGAGTAGTTGCAACCTGACGCTCTTCCTGCCAGCGAGGACAACGGGGCTCGGTGGCTGCGTGTTGTCCCCCACAGTTGATACAGCGAGCTCTCTCTGCGTCGCAGGATTGCGTGTCATGCGATGCCCCACAGCGCAAACAGCGTCCATCACGCGTGCAGGCGGCGGTGGCGTGGCCAAGGGTGCCGCACCTAAGGCATTGTACAGGGCGTGGCCTGCATGGGCGGACTGGTCAGCGGAGTTTGAAGAGAGCGACCTCATCGGGAGGGGCGAGACCAGCGAACCTGATGAGGACTGTTTTCCCTCTTCTAGAGCAGCCTAGGACGGGAGCTCGACTTTCAATCCCCGCGGCGATCTCGTCATCGGTGAAGTCGCCCGAAACTCCGAAGAGGAGGCCAGCGCAGGAATTTGTGTTCGCCTCTTTAGCTCTGACTGCGACGCCGCAGATGGCCTCGATAGCGAGGAGGGGAGCGAGATCGGCATTCGGGCACAGATCAACGGCTACCACATTGCGTCTGTGGTTAACACGGACGGCTTTAACATCCTTATGTTTACAGAGCTCAGCAGCAATTTTGTCTCCAGGGTGGGCAAGAAAATTGTTCTTTTTGCCTACTGGGCGATACAAGACAGTGTCACAGGCATGCTTTGGTTCAGGCATAAGTGATTGGGAAAAGCGAGCTGCAGGGCCCACCTTTGTTGTTGCTGCCGCGGACCGTGTGTTGTCGTTTCGGCTAGCAGACGACGCAGAGCCGCGAGGGGGATCTCCCTGGGGGGAGAGAGGCCGAAAGCGAGGGCGGCGGCGCTTGGGCTGCGAGGGCTGCCTGCCGGTGTGCTGCTGCCGGTGAGCTGACGCGCCGCTGGTGCCGCCATCTTTCGGTTGTGGAAGGAGGTGTGCTCGCTCGGCGGGTGGCGATAGTACTGGTCACTGTAGCGATAGGGAGCGGCGCCGAGCGCTTGCGCTGGTCTGGGTCCCTGGACGGGCATCAACAGCAGGGCTGTGGGCAGCTGAGGATTGCCTTTGTGCAGAAGACCAGTCTGTCCGGTCCAGGCAGCTCTCCTCTGTGAAGGCATCCTGTACATCTGAGAGGGTGTCCAAGGCCTCAGATGGGGGGGCCTCTCGGAGCTGTGTATCCATCGCTCGAAAGCGGGAGGTCAGTGCCCTCAGCGCGGGCAGTTTGGAGTTGCGCCACTTCGGCCACATCACCAGTCGCCAGGGGTGGGACATGTGCGCCTTCCTCAGCGCCGGCTGTTTGAAGTTGCGCCACCACGCCGGCTACATCCCCAGTCGCCAGGTGTGGGTCATGCGCGCCCTCCTCAGCGCGAGCAGTTTGAAGCTGCGCCACGTGGGCTACATCGCCGGCGCCCTCCTCGGCGCGGGAAGCCTGAAGCTGCGCCGCGCCGGCTGCTTCGCCAGTCGCCAGGGGTGGGTCAGGTGCGTCCTCCTCAGCGCAGGCAGCCTGAAGCTGCGCTGCGTCGGCCGCCTCGCCGTTCGCGAGGGATGGGTCATGTGCGTCCGCTTCAGCTGCGGAATCGTGGGCTGCTGTAATCAGTGTTGCCACCCAGGAGGCATCGAAGCGTCGGAGTGTTGGCGGCTCAGGGGTTCGCACAATGGTGTGCTCCTCCAGATCCTCGAGCAGGTCAGGACTTGAGGGTCGCTGCGGAGGGGTACGAAACCCCTCCCAGGGTGGAGACCGTTCGGTGGCATCCACAAACTTTTTCGCTTCTTCCTGGGCTTCCAGGATCTTAGAGGCCTCCTCACAGAGCTTGCGGAGCATGCGGGAGCAGTCATAACTGCCCGCACGACGGTGGCGGCCGAAGAGTCGGGCGCGGATGGCGGCAGGGTGAAGTTCGCCCTCCATGGTCACGTCTCATGAAGACGGTTTTTCTTCTTAGGACGGATTAAAAAATAAAAAAGAAAGCCCCATGGTGGGGCAGAAATTAGAGGGACTAGGATGGGAGAGGTGTGGAAGGGATAAGAAATAGCTAGAATGAATAATAATAATAATAACAGGAGCGATAGAAACACGGTGCTGACAGTCGAGTCTCCAGCGAAGCGAGAGGTCCTCTCGGAGTAGCGTGCTAGGGCACGGCCGGTCTCGAGGGAGAGAGCGCGCGCTAAAAGAGAAACGCGCTCTCCCTCGAGACCGGCCGTGGCTAGGGAGGGTGGAAAATCGGCGCCAAATATTTTCTCGCGTGCTCACGCGGCCCCCTGGTGGGAGCTTCGTTCTTCAAAGTGATGACGACGCGCTATTTGAAGAACGGCAGATCTCACAAGCGCAGATACGAAGCGAAATAGGAAAAGAGTGCCTGATAAAAAAAGTTGTGAATATTTATTTATTTTTTACTCAGTAAAAATTTCGAAAACACACAAGGCTAGGAGATTTGATAAAATCCTCAGAATCAATCCGATCGTACGGGGAAAGTAAGCGCAAAAAAAGACAAACACAAGAAAGGAGACAGGACAACGGGCTACTGTACAACTGTAGCGCGTTGATTGATTGATTGATGTAGAACTTGTTGCTGGGCTAGTTGGCTCATGATCGTACGAGGAAAGTAAGCGCAAAAAAAGAGACAAACACGAGAGAGGATACAGGACAACGCGCTACAGTTGTACAGTAGCCCATTGTCCTGTATCCTCTCTTATGTTTGTCTCTTTTTTTTTGCGCTTACTTTCCCCGTACGATCATGAACCAGCTAGCCCAGCAACAAGTTCTACATCAATCCAATCCAGTCCAATCCTTTGATTGATTGATTGATTGATTTGTAGGAAGGGAAAGGCGCAGTAACTGTCTCACTTGTTTTCTGTGGACACCTCAACCGCGCCGTAAGGGAAGGGAGGGAGGTGGGAGTGAAAGTCGGAAGAGAGAAAGAGGAGCCGTAGTGGAGGGCTACGGAACAATTTCCATTTTGGTATCTGGGAGTCTGGGACCATCGCCTTTGTCTCTTGTTTGTCTTTCTGGCATACTTTTTGGCACTTCGGAGCTGAACAGCCTCTTTCGCGCTCCACAATGAGCGATAAGTTTCGAAAGTATTATGTCGTCAAAAAACAGTTCAAGGAAGCCTTGGCAGAGCTCGGCATCGAGCGAGCACCAGCGGAATCTCCCGCTAGGCGTAGCAAGCGACCGAGAAGCGTCGAGATGAGCATCGACGACGGCGCTTGCACCAGTGACAGCGTGCGAAGTCCACCGCTACAAGTCAGCTTTGGCGCGGTTGGCTCCAATGACAGCGGACCAGTTTCGCCGCTGCAGGTCAGCGCCGACGGGGCTGGCCCCAGCAGCAGCGGATACAGGCCCCCACCGCTATCAGCAGATAGCTGGGAACACTCGCCCCTCCAAATAGTGGAGGCTGACCTGAGCAAGCCAGGGTATTCATCAGAGAGCAGCTCAGGCAGTGAGGACAGTTTTTTAGGTAACTCTCCCTCAGGCAAGGAGTACTCATTTCTCGGGAACGAGAAAGTGAGCCAGTCTCATGATGGGGACCACTTATCGATAGAACAGGAGCTTGCTGTTATAGCTCGCAGGCACAACATGACTCACGCATGCCTAAATGATGTTCTTGGTTTCTGCCGTCGACATGGGATTGCAGAGCTGCCAAAAAACGCCAGAACTGTCATGCAGACGCAGGGAAAAGCAAGTTTGCAGAATGATAATTCATTTGTGCACTTCGGCCTTGAAGAGTGCATTCAGCAGGCACTTCAGCATGGTCCAGTGCCTGAATGTATCAAGCTGCATGCAAACATAGACGGCCTTCCTCTGCACAAGAGCAAGCAGACTGCTCTTTGGCCAATACTATGCCGTATCACAAATGTGAAAGGGCTAGAACCATTTATGGTGAGCGTGTACTGTGGCACAGGAAACCCACCCTGCCTTGAGGACTTCCTTGCCCCTTTTGTAGAAGTCCGCAACCTCAGTGACAGAGGACTCGTTATAAAAGGGGTTTGTGTGAGTGTGAGCCTAACAGCAGTTATATGTGATGCTCCAGCAAGGAGTTTCGTCAAGGTGATAACTGGTCACACTGGGTACCATGGCTGCGAGCGGTGCATCCAAAAAGGCCACTACGTAGAAAACAGGCTCACATTCCCTGACCTGAACGCAGAAAAACGTACTGACACATCATTTCGGGCCCAAGAAGATCAACGGCACCATAATGGTATCTCACCATTTATATCCTTAGACATAGACATGGTGGGATCTTTTCCCACGGAGTATATGCACCTCGTATCCCTGGGGGTGATGCGACGACTTCTTCGAAGCTGGGTCTCCCCAGGATATGCCACAAGACTGGGCCGAGTTCAGCGAAGTGAGTTGAATGATCGGCTTCGAGAAGCAGCCACAGCCTTCCCGAGGTGCTTTCAGCGGAAACCCAGGGGAACTGAAGAACTTGACCAATGGAAAACTACGGAGTTCCGCACATTTCTGCTATACGTGGGACCTGTAGCACTCAAGCCCATTTTGGATGAAGCGCTTTACAAGCACTTCATGGTTTTACATGTTGCTGTCCGAGTACTTGCCTCTCCTGAGCACCATGTGACCATGAACGAGTTTGCCAAGGGTTTGTTGATATATTTTGTACATGAATTTGGAAAGCTCTACGGATCAAAACAGCTTGTATATAATGTGCACACCCTTTCCCATTTGGCAGAGCAGTGCCTACAGCATGGCACTCTTGACGAGTTCAGTGCCTTTCCCTTTGAGAACTACCTCGGAAAGGTAAAAAAAATGCTTCGATCAACAAACAGACCACTCGCACAGCTTAGCAGAAGGATGTCTGAGGTGCGGCACTGTGCTCACATCTCTGCCAAACAAGTGCAACAGGATGTGAAAGTCGGCGACTGTTTTCTTGTTGACAACCTCCCTGTCGTTGTCATTGAAGTGAGTGAAGAAAGGGTAAAAACTAGTCCCTTGCTCAAATCCAGGAATTTTTTCAAAATTCCAATAGAATCTTCAAGGCTAGGCATTCGGCGCTGTGGTATTGTTGGCTCTGAAACTAAGTTATGGCCTCTCACATACTTCAAGGACAAGGTCCAGTGCCTGAAGCTGGGATACAAGCAGGGTCATGTGGTTCTACCATTTCTGCACCTTTGCTGAAAAATTAATACTGAATACCCACGAAGTGTTTCTCAGTGGGACAGTAACAACTGACCGTGACGCCCAGAATCTTCTCTCTTTGGAGCCTTACGATTCTACTTGGAACTTTCTGATATTCGAGCTGCCTCACCTCATCTGTCCCCTAAGGAACCTGTATGAAGGGCAAGAGGCCACAGTCAGAACTGGGCATGGTCTTACTGATTGGTTTCCAATCGAGAAAGGAGTGAGGCAAGGCTGCATACTGTCGCCCTGCCTATTTAACCTATATGCAGAGTGCATCATGAGGAAGGCCGGTCTGGACGAGTCTTCACCTGGAGTGAAGATTGCTGGAAAACGTATCAACAACCTTAGATATGCGGATGATACCACTTTAATGGCAGAAAGTGAAGTGGAACTCAAGAGACTTCTGATGCGCGTACAAGAAGAGAGTGAGAAGTTTGGGCTTAAACTGAACATTAAAAAGACAAAGATCATGGCGTCTTGCCCTATCAAGTCCTGGAGCATCAATGGACAAGAAGTGGAAGCTCTGACAGATTTTCTCTTCTTGGGCTCCAAGATTACCTCGGAAGGAGACTGCAGCCATGAAATTAGGAGACGCCTGATTCTGGGAAAGAGAGCAATGGTTAGCCTTGACCGCCTAGCAAAGAGCAGAGACATTAGTCTGCCAACCAAGATCCGTATAACTCGTGCTATGGTCTTTCCAGCTGTGATGTATGGATGCGAGAGTTGGACTGTGAAAAAGGCTGACCGCCGAAGAATTGACGCATTTGAATTGTGGTGCTGGCAAAGACTCTTGAGAGTTCCTTGGACTTCCAGAAGATCAAATCAGTCGATATTGTCGACCATAAACCCTGACTGCTCATTGGAGGGTCAAATTCTAAAGTTAAAGCTCAGCTACTTTGGTCATCTGATGAGAAGAGAGGAGTCGCTGGAGAAAGATTTGATGTTGGGAAAGGTTGAGGGTCGCCGGAGAAGGGGTAGGCAGCGAACGCGATGGTTAGATGGCATCCTCGAGGCACTGCAGATGAAGTTATGTGATGTTAGGAAGATGGTGAAAGACCGGAAAGCGTGGCGTGACATGGTCCATAGGGTCACGAAGAGTCGGACACGACTGAACTGAACTGAGCCATCCCATTGCCAGTGGCATGACCAAACGATTCCATCGTTCGCTAAGGACATCCCTTAAAGCCCAGCTTGACTATCCTCTGGATTGCCTCCTCACTGGTTCTACTCAGCCTCCGTGCTGCATGCTCCGTGCGCTGTACTCTGGAAGAATTTACCTTTGGCTCACCCGTGCAGCTCCTTTCAGCTGAATTCTTTGAATCCACTCATCTGTCTAGAAGCCCCGACCATATGAATTACATGATGCAGCTCAATGAATTTTCCCACCATCTCTGAGTGCCACACCCTCTGCACGACTGTTCACACGTTCCATCTGAACTGCACTCGCCTCTTTGTTTGGCACGGCTCTGTCTGCAAGTTGCTTCAGTGCCCCTACAGTGGCTTAATTTTTAATTCTGTATACTCAAACGGAACAAAGTTCTCCATTATCGGCATTCATGGAAGCCCTGACAGCATTTCTGTCGACCACCTGAAGATGGCCTTTCCAGACGACGCCTCACTCACTGCCTCACTGCAATCTGCCTCTCCTCTCTACAGCATGACAACCGAGCATTGCTGCATTTAGGATCCTTACTCAAGAAAGTTTCATCTTTGAAGACAACAGCCCTTTTCAGGGCTACCCAATTATGCTGGCAGGGTCGCGAATGCACCCCGAAGGGCCACTTGTTCCTCTCTCACAAATGCTCTCAACTCAGTAGACATGAATGAAAGGCATCAACGATCAGCGAGGCCAAGAAAAATGTAGGGGATATGAAAATGCAGATTAGTATGCAGAGAGGTGTATTGCATGTAAGGCTATAGAAGCATGAAGGTGCGTTAAATTTTTATTAGATATCACAGTTTGATTAATGGGTATAACAACTAGGATTTTTTATGGTACACATTTGCATTATAGTCGCAAAATATAAGAAATATGACAATTAAGCATGCTAGGATAGCTAATATATTTTTCTTGGCATTGGCAGAGGTATGGAAGTACTTAATTGCTTGTGTTCTTTGTAATGATGAGTAGTACATTATCAAACATAAATTACTAACTCATACTTCCTAGCAACTTCTGCATTTATAGTAGTTGCTTTCTCATGCCAATTTCAGTTACATCAACCTGTTCCCCAGCTGAGAGTTCAGCATAGATCACTTGACTTATTGATTGGAATATAATTTCATAGTTAATTCAACACAATGCTAGGACCACTGTTCCTGAAGAGCTAATGATAGAGTCAGCAATTAGTGCACTTTGTACTTCTATGCGGCCTACACTGAAGTGATATAGCAAAGTTTGTCGTTGGGCTATGTTTAGTCCACTGTATGTAATAAATACTTAACTCGACTTAACTAGTGCATGGTGAAACCAAAACAGTGTGAGGAAAAAATCGCTCAAATTATTGTGCAGCCACTGGTGAAGTACTACTTTGTGATCAATGCTTGCTAGAGCATTACTTACTACAAAGAAGGCAAAACAAATTTGGTGTCAGCATTTCTACAAGGCATATTTCATTCGAATAAGTAGACTTTTTCAGCATTTCTTTCAGAAGTGCTGCAGCAGGGCACAAGAATAATAGCAATTTGAGCTTGCTAGTAGATTATGAAGTGTGGAAGTGCGAAGATGCAAGGACAACAGTGAAGAGGTGAACACCATGAGTATTAAATTCCAACAAAATATTTATAAATGCACACAATTTCTAGCAGGACATTTGTGCATGCAGAAGCCTCCATATTCGTTACTGCACTCGATTTGGAACTTAAAGGTCAAGAGTGATGCTGGAAAAGGGGGGAGGATGATTAGGTAATGGCAAAAAAGCACCTTTCTGGGTCACATATATGTCTGAGGGCAGGCATGCTATCAGTTGCTCTGAATGACATTTGCCACTGAATAACTTATGTTAGTGCATTCCTTGATGCTAGCATATCAGAGGGTGGCATTTGCAGCCTTTATAAGGGGGGAAGGAGATTCCAGTCATAGCCATTATCTAGGGAATTGTCATGCTCCCTTAATCTGTCGTTAGGCAGTGCCCCATCTGAGAGATTGAAACTTTACCACAGCTCAGACAGATTGCTTCCGTGTATACTAGTTGCTTTTTTTCAGTTTATCCTCAAATGTCGAAACCGGCGCATATACCTGCAGGGGGCTGAATAAAGAATGATTTGTTACATCATTATTCAGGACACCATTTAAAATGAAACATTCACCGTTTCATATATATGTCGTGGAACCGAATGTCATGATCAACTCAATGGCTATTCTTGTGCTGCTACATGCATTCAGTCATATGTCAATGTAATCGACGAAGCCCCGCGCGGTGACATCCGATCGACAGTTTGAATCTCAATTGTGTGCTGTACGTGATTTTGATATGCTGCTACTTGTTCAGCAAATGATAATATGTGTACTGGCTAAATATATGTAAGTGCTGCAACAATATAACACCATTCAACATGACATGCAAGTGCGAAATTTGCAGGGAATATGGATATGGCACTGATTTCATTGCCGTAAATAACTGCATGTTTACTATATATATCTGTGTCCCGCAAGGGCACCTTGTGTAAACTAGGTGTTGGTGCTTGGTGCCACCACGGACCCTGAGCCCCCATACCGAAGCTGTAATCCGTACCGTGGCGATAGGTTGAGAGGTGAAGGGAAGAAACCTTGAACGGTGGCGGTCGAGGCCGTGGTCAAGCCTCGGCCGATGGGCTCCTCGCCTGTCCACCAGGCGAGGGGCTCCGGGACCTTCCTCTGCGTATAAGGGTGAACCAGAGGCGACATATATTAGGACCCCTTAAAACAATCCATACTGCATGGAAAAACTACCTTTAAAAAAACCTGATCGACCCCCGAAGAGGAGTCGCACCGAAGTGACGCAAAAAATCAGTACACCAACTGAGAACTTTCCAAAGTTTCTTGTCTTGCACTCTGTAACCGAATCTCAACCAGTAAATGAACTGTCAGTCTTTCTGATTGCCAACTCTCTGAAGGCCATCATTGGGGCAAGCTACAAAGCGAAAAAACTAGGATCTGGTGACCTGCTAATAGAGGTATCAGACAAAAGTCAATCTGACAACCTTCTCATAACAAAAACGTTTGCTCACCTTGACGTTCAGGTATCACCCCACCGCAGTCTTAACAGCTGCCAGGGAGTTGTCTCTGTGCGAGACCTCCTAAACGAAACAGAATCAGATCTCCTTGAGGGCCTACAGAACCAAGGTGTAACAGCAGTACGAAGAATAACAATCAGGCGAAAGAACGAAGAAATAAAAACGAAACATATTGTTCTCACCTTCAACCAGAGCACACTTCCTGAATTTGTCAATGTGGAATTTATCCGATGCAAAGTTAGCCCGTACATACCAAGCCCCCGCAGGTGCTTCAAGTGTCAGCGGTACGGGCATGGTAGCCAGACATGTCGAGGACGCCTTACCTGTGCAAAATGCAGCGCGCATGACCATGCAACCGATAAATGCGGTGCAACTGACTACAAATGTGTGAACTGTGAGGGCACCCACCCTGCATACTCACGGTCCTGTGCAGCCTTTCAGGCTGAAAAAGAAGTAATCAATATACAGATAACTGAGAAGATAACATACGGAGAGGCCCGAAAAAAGCACAGAATGCTTTCCTCAGCTCCCTATGCTAACGCAGCCCGCAGAGGGGCCAGGCCGCGTCTAGTAACGGTGGGCACGCAGTGCAATGCTGCTGACGTGCTCCCACCACGGCTCCTCACTAAGCAGCCACCGGCTGCACCAATCTTTGCAATCCCGGAGGTCACTTTCCCCCAGACGTCCGGGACACCAAATACATCTGAGAGGGACTTTGTTCCTCTTGAAAAACCTCCTGCCTTCATGCCTTCACCAGAGGCGATGGAGGTGAGCACGGACTCCGCAGCGTCAGCGGCGCCTAGGGAGTCCGCCAATGAGAGGCGGGGCCTGCTGGACCGTCTCAAATCAAAAAAACATACACCAGTTAAGCCCCCTGATAAGGGCGGCGAGTCCTAACCCTACTCTATATTCCTTCCACACCTACCAAAATGGCTACCGAGAGTATCATTTATTGGAACTGTCGAGGACTCCTAAAAAATCTGGACGACGTATATGAAATCCTCGCCGAACACCAACCAAACATAGTTTGTCTGCAAGAAACGCATCTGAAACCAACAGACACAAGTTTTCTCAAGCAGTATCGTATTTTCAGGAAAGATAGGCAAGGCAGTACTCACCCCTCCGGTGGCGTTGCCATTATAACACAAAAGTCAATCGCTTGTCGAAACATCTCGATTAACACAGACTTAGAGGCAGTGGCAAAACAAGCCTTAATATTCGGTAAAATAACAACGGTATGTTCGCTGTATATTCCGCCAGATCATAGGCTATGCAACAAAAATTTTGAAAAGCTGATTGACCAACTCCCAGAACCATGGCTGCTGGTCGGAGACTTTAATGCCCACCACCCATTATGGGGATGTACAAGAACAGACTTCCGAGGTGCACTAATTGAAAAGTTCTTGTTGTCCTCAGGATCATGTTTACTCAACTCAAAACAGCCAACATACTACAGCTCAGCCCATAATACGTACACAGCCATTGACTTAGCCATTGGCTCTCCGATGCTCTTGGCAGCTACAGAGTGGGTTGTTATTGACAATCTATATGGAAGCGACCATTTTCCCATCTCTGTGAAGTACACAGGCAATAAAAATGTAAATGCATCTAGTCCCAGGAAATTTAAAGAATATGTGGCCAACTGGGAGATGTTCAGGGAGCACTCAGCTCTGCCCTCTTCATCAGTTACTGGCTTAGGCGTTGACGAATCTCAACTCTTGATCACGCTGCACATTATAGATGCTGCAGAAAAACACATTCCACAAACATCAAGTAAGCCACGAAACAAACGAAGGCCGTGGTGGAATGCAGAATGTAAAACTGCCCGTGAAACACAAAACAAGGCA
The DNA here is from genome assembly GCF_055883805.1 of Amblyomma maculatum. NCBI lineage: Eukaryota > Metazoa > Arthropoda > Arachnida > Ixodida > Ixodidae > Amblyomma > Amblyomma maculatum. The sequence goes on from NC_139349.1 coordinate 151,435,589, forward strand.
TGGTCGAAGTTACGCCGATACCCCACGGCTGAAAACCTAATAGAATTTAAGCGCGCAAAGGCAAATGGCAAACGTGTTCGACGCATCTCCAAGCGAGAAAGCTGGTCATCATTTCTTTCTTCTGTGAACTCTTATTCTGATTCTCACAAAGTATACAACAGAATAAGAGCACTCAAAGGAAATAACACTCTCCCAACACCCCTTGTCAGCACTAGTGGTGACTCTCTTGAACACCAAGCAGACACACTAGGGCAACACTTCGAATATGTATTCAGCTCAGCGCACTATACAGATTCTTTTTTGCGGCACAAGGTAACTGAGGAGAGGAAGCCTATATGTGATAAAAGACCGTGCACAGGAGGGTACAATAGCCCTTTCACCATGCAGGAGCTGAAGATTGCACTTGGCACATGTGGGAACACAGCACCAGGTCCTGACAGGGTCACATATGGAATGCTCAAACACCTGCATACGGGCACGCTTGAAACCCTACTTTGCCTGTATAATAAAATATGGGCCACAGGACGTTTTCCTAAAGCATGGAAGGAAGCGATCATTATCCCGATATTAAAACCCGGAAAAGAACCCACTCTTGCTGCCAGTTATCGGCCTATTGCTCTAACCAGCTGCTTATGCAAGCTTTTTGAAAAAATGGTAAATCGCCGCCTCCTACATTTCCTTGAATACAATGGTCTTCTTCATCCAAACCAAGCTCGTTTTAGAGCTGGGCGGTCAACTGCTGATCAGCTCATTGCATTCGAGTCTTATGCAAGGGATGCTTTTGTACATAAACAGCATTGTTTATCTGTCTTTTTCGATCTCGAAAAAGCATATGATACCACTTGGCGCTATGGTATCATCCGCGACCTCTTCTCTCTTGGCATCACAGGGAACATGTTGAATACAATTCGAAGTTACTTGTCTGAGCGGGCCTTCAAAGTTCGTGCTGGCAATGCATACTCAAAGCAGTACATACAGGAAAATGGTGTCCCTCAAGGTGGTGTTCTCAGCTGCACACTTTTCATAGTCAAAATTAACTCTTTAAAAAGTGTGTTGCCAAAAACCCATTTCTTGCTCTGTATATGTTGATGACATCCAGATAAGTTTCAAATCTTGCAACTTGGCCATCTGTGAAAGACAGATTCAGCTAGGTGTTAACAAACTGTCCAGGTGGGCTGATGACAATGGGTTTAAATTTAACTCTGAAAAAAGTGTTTGTGTACTTTTCTCTAAGCAGCGTGGCGTCAGACCTGACCCCAACATTACACTGAATGGTCAGAGCCTTGCCTTTAAAAAGGAACATAAATTTCTTGGCGTAGTTGTTGACGAAAAACTCTCCTTCATTGCCCACATAAAACAGTTGCGACTGAAGTGTCTCAAAGCAATGAATCTGCTAAAAATTCTCTCTCACCGGTCATGGGGTACAGATCGCGACTGCCTTCTGAGCCTTCTGAATAGTGTAGTTCTATCACGCATAGACTATGGCTCGATGGTCTATGGGTCAGCATCATCCTCTGCACTAAAATTACTCGACCCCGTGCACCACCTCGGCCTTCGCCTCGCTACGGGCGCTTTTCGAACTAGCCCAATTGCTAGCCTTTATGTCGAGGCGAACCGATGGTCACTGCAACGAAGGAGAGAATTTTCTTGTGTAACTTATGCTATGAAGGTACTATGCCAACTGAACCATCCATGTCGCCGCCTCCTGCTCGACAAAACTAGCACAGCACTCTTCTCAAGAAAACCATCTCTAACACCGCCATATCCAGTCAGAGTTGCCACGCATATTGAACAACTGGACATTCCGATTAACAGCTTTCATACAACTTCACCAAAAGACTTAATTGCCCGTTGGGAAATGCATGCTGTTAATTGTGACCTGTCGTTTCTTGCAGTGGGGAAGCACGCATCCTCTATTGCCATACAGCGGCACTTCATGTTACTTCAGGCGAAGTACACTTGTGATGAATATTACACCGATGCTTCGAAGTCTGCTCAAGTGTCCTGTGCAGCACATGGACCACACTTTTCACTTTCAAAAACACTGAACAGACATACAAGTATATTTACCGCTGAATGCCATGGAATCCTGCTAGCTGTGAGACACATTATAGAAAAGAAAATACAGACATCGATCATCTACACAGACTCCCTCAGTGTTTTAATGTCCCTATCCTTTCGAAAGTGGCACAATAAGAACCCAGTCCTGAATTCCCTTTATAACTCCCTTATGTCTGCCCATAAACTAGAACTTAATATTACACTGTGTTGGGTGCCAGGCCACCGCTGTATACCAGGAAACGAGGCAGCAGATAGGCTTGCTGCATCAGCTGCCCTTCGAAACACTACAGACACTGACAACATATCATATCAGGATCTCAAGCCTCGCATCAAAAACACGATCAGACAACAATGGCAAGAGGAGTGGGACATGGCAACGGAGAATAAACTACACACAATAAAACCAAGAATAGGCAGATACACTACAGAAAAACAAAACAGATTCAAAGAAGTAGCTCTGTGCAGGATGAAAATAGGTCACACATACACAACACATTCATATCTTTTAACGAACTCTCCTGCACCACGTTGTTCGAGATGTGGTTGCCGGCTCACAGTACTCCATATTTTAATAGAATGTCAAAGACTGGAACAGCATAGGAGACGTCACTTCCCTGAATTATACACGAAGCAAATACCGCCACATCCATCCATCTTTCTTGGCGACTATCCAATGTTCCCTTTAGAAAGACTTTTTAAATATTTATTAAAAGTAGGCTTTTTATACGGAGTCATTTATCAACATGGGCGTCAGCCCATTTCTTTTAATTAAATGTCTTTCTTTTAAAGAAATTGTTGCTGAGGCAACTTATTCTTTTAACACGTACATTTCACCCTTTCAGTTTTACTCAGACCACTAAACACCATAACTCAATGTTTTTAGGCCCTATACACCACTGCTTTTATACTACACACTCCGGAAAAACTTTTAGGCCCTATACACCATCGTATTTAAGTACTTCATTAAACACCTCACCTCGGACATTTTATTAAATTCAGTTGTGACTTCACCTTGTGTTTTGGCGCTCTTTGGCCAAAGATGCCCTTGCGCCATAAAAAATCAGTCCATCATCAACTATATATATCTGTGCACATAAATACATGCTGATTTGCATAGCACAAAACGTAAGCTGAGCTTCTTTATGTCAAGTATTGTTATATACTGCATGATTTCATTGCAAATTTAGTGTTGTCCACAGACCAAAATATCTTCAACAAGCGCCAATGAATTAATGAGATCGATCGGTTGGGAAATAAGTGCTTGATTGCCCGATTGCTCGATTGTTGACATCTCGCATATGATCGGCACACTTCCCGCTCGTGACAAACAATTTATATGAATATTACTTCACCAAAAGATATGTTCAGTAGCCTTTTTCAATTTATGAAACTGCTAGCATACTCGTTATCCTCAAGCGAAGCCCACGACTGCTGCCGGTTGATTAAAACATAACTCGACATATGTCGGTGATATCGGTGTTTGGCGCTCATTGTATGCCCATCTTGGCATCTGAGCAGTCGTCGATTTCACTTCATTTTCGCCAATGCTACACTCGACCATTTGCATTTCCTCAAACTTGTGCATTCACTCTCCACACTCGCCGAAATCGCTATGCTATTGTCCGTACTCGCGTTACGGATGTCGATTGAGACATGCAAACGTTTATTGCTGGTGACTGCTGAAATGCACGTGAACATATGACATTTGTATAGTATATCCTGATAGTGCCCACAGGAGTGCAGCTATTGAGGCCGCACACATCGACGGAATTCGATACTGGCAGCCAGCGATCAGCAATAAAAGCGTCACCATAACAAAAAAAAAAGCTGTCGTATTATTGTGCGGTGTTGTGCTTCCCCGGCTGTTATGGGTGACCCAAATTACTGTATGTCGGGCGCCATAATTTTCAACGTATTTACGCCTCGCTATTTATGTAGCTCGCTGTCCGGAGAATGTAGAATTATGTCAAAAGTATATATGGCCCAAGAGAGGGTCGCTTCTAAGCCCTGTAACGCGGCTGCTAGCAGCAATACTGGAATATAGAATGCAAGCTAGAAGAGAATGAGGGCGAGATCTATTTGTCATTTACGAGATTTCGAATGCTAGAGTTGCTTTACGAGCCTCGTAACTGGGCTTAGAACAAAAATCCTTGGGCCCTATACTTTTGACAAAGATGTGTTTTTATAAGCAAATTTATAATCTCTATACTGAGTAGAAAGATATGTTTCAATTTCTTAGCTTTTGAGTGGATGCTGGTTGAGGCCGACGCACAAATTAAATGTTTGAACGATTAAGAGACAGATGAATCTTTTTATCGTTTCAAGCTTTCGCAGTGCAAAGCTGCGCTGAATACCTTGCCATACGCGTATCACATGAACGGCTGTAGTGAAAAAAACTCCGGCCCTCTGCAGCTCAGCGCGTCATAAGCCCATTATTTCATAATTGTTCCCGAGGGAATAGGCTTGTAGATCCAAAAATTATCTATACATGCAATTGCAACTTAACTGGCCACCGCTATACAAAAAGTGTACTTTAATCATAGCGCGGTTTGCATTACATCGAGCGGACAGGCAAACGTGACTGAAGTGCTCTGTGGATGCGCGTTTCACTCAAATCTCATTGTCAGAAACATCAAATGGCAATCATGCATTATATATTGTTACAAGGATGTACTTAATGTGACGGCACTGCGATGGGCTGAACTGGACGCAAGACTTCGGTAGCCGTGCAGAATCCGCTCTCTCAGCGTCGTTCTCTTTTTCAACGCTTCGTCGTGCCTGCGTTCCTTGATCGTCGTCTTTGTCAGTGAGCACATCACTTTGGTCTCGCGTTTCCCGGTAACACTACCCCCCTCGGCAAAAGGCACCGTCCCGGTGCGTATTAGTCGTGCGGTGTGGAGGGGGAGTAATATGGCTTGAGGCGGGCGACATGTACAATTTCGGAAGTGGGTTTAGCAGTCGGTGACTTTGGGTGGAGCGGTGCAATCTCATAGGTCACGTCGGTCACAGGGCGTAAGTACACGGTAAGGACCCGTGTAGTGAGGCAGAAGTTTCTGACACAACCCCACACGACGGCACGGAAGCCAGAGCAACACCAGAGATCCGGGAGGATAGTGCACATCGCGGTGGTGAGCGTCGTAGCGGCGTTTTTGAGCTTCTTGAGAGACGGTGAGATTGTGACGAGCAATGTGGCGAGCAGCGTCGGCTCGGGCGATGGTATCGCGGGCATAGGTGGTGACGGGGCCAGCGGCGGGAAGCAAAGTGTCGAAGGGCAGTAAGGGGTCTCGTCCAAAGAGAAGATAGAATGGAGAGTACCCAGCAGTGTCATGACGCGAAGAGTTAAATGCAAAGGTGACAAATGGCAGACTAATGTCCCAGTCGCGATGACTGTCGGATACGTACATTGCGAGCATGTCGGTGAGTGTGCAGTTAATACGCTCCGTAAGGCCGTTCGTCTGAGGGTGGTACGCAGTGGTGAACTTGTGCCGAACGGAGCAAGAACGAAGTATTTCCTCAACAACTCGGGAAAGGAAACAGCGGCCACGGTCGGTAAGTAGTTGACGGGGAGCACCATGGTGTAGTATGACGTCGTACAAAAGGAAGTCAGCAACGTCTGTGGCGCAGCTGGTTGGAATGGCGCGAGTGATCACGTACCGCGTGGCGTAATCGGTGGCCACAGCGATCCATTTGTTTCCTGATAAGGACTCGGGGAAGGGCCCTAGGAGGTCAAGGCCAACACGAGAAAATGGCTCAGTCGGGATAGCAATCGGCTGCAGGTGTCCAGGTGGCAGCACAGGGGGTTTCTTCCGGCGTTGACAGAGGTCGCAAGCGGCTACATAACGTTGGACAGAGCGGTAGAGTCCAGGCCAGAAGAAACGCCGGCGCACGCGATCGTATGTGCGTGAGAGGCCAAGATGACCAGCTGTAGGGGCGTCGTGCATTTGTTCTAGAACGGCAGAGCGTAGGTGTTGGGGAACGACGAGCAAGTGCTCAGCACCATCAGGTCGCATGTTGCGGCGGTATAGCGTATTCCCATGAAGGAAGAACAGGGCGAGGGAAGAGTCACGGCTGTGTGTGCGGAGGCGGTCGATAAGAGAACTGAGGGTTGGGTCCAAGCGCTGTTCGTCGGCTATGTGAGAAAGGTCCGATATAGAGAACACACAGGGGTCCGACTCGTGGTCAGTAGAGGAAGGGGGATCGACGGGATAACGGGACAGACAGTCTGCATCCTGGTGGAGCCGGCCTGATTTGTATACAACGGAAAAGGTATACTCCTGCAAGCGCAGTGCCCAGCGGCCGAGGCGGCCAGCAGGATCCTTGAGGGAAGAGAGCCAACATAGGGCGTGGTGATCGGTAATTACAGTGAATGGTCGGCCAAACAAGTAGGGTCTGAATTTTCCAACGGCCCAGACGAGAGCCAGGCACTCCCGTTCCGTAATCGAATAGTTCTGTTCCGCTGATGACAGGAGACGACTGGCGTAGGCAATCACGCAGTGTTGGCCGCGTTGTCGCTGTGCAAGAATGGCACCAATCCCGTGGCCACTGGCGTCGGTGCGAAGTTCCGTCGGGGCAGACGGGTCGAAATGGGCCAACACAGGAGGATTGGTGAGAACAGCGATGAGGGTGGAGAATGCGTTAGCCTGCTCTGGTCCCCATGAGAAAGGAACGCCTTTCTTCAGGAGATTGGTGAGAGGACGAGCAACAGCGGCAAAGTTTGGAACGAACCGGCGAAAATAAGAGCACAGTCCTATAAAGCTGCGGACATCACGGGGTGAACGGGGAGATGGAAAAGCACTGACAGCACGAATTTTGTCAGGATCGGGTTGCACGCCGGTGGAATTCACCAAATGGCCAAGCACTTTAAGTTCGCGGCGACCAAAACTGCACTTCTTTGAGTTCAGTTGAAGTCCGGCACGGCGGAAAAGTGCCAAGATGGAAGAAAGGCGACGAAGATGGCTTTCGAACGAGGGCGAGAAGACCATGACGTCATCCAAGTAACATAGACAAGTCGTCCATTTGAAGCCGCGGAGTAAGGAGTCCATCATTCGTTCAAACGTAGCAGGGGCGTTGCAAAGTCCGAAAGGCATAACCTTAAATTGGTAAAGACCATCGGGTGTGACAAAAGCTGTCTTCTCGCGGTCTTGTTCGTCAACAGAAATCTGCCAGTAGCCGCTACGAAGGTCGATAGAGGAAAAGTAGCGGGCTCCATGTAAACAGTCCAAGGCATCGTCTATTCGCGGCAGCGGGTAAACATCTTTCCTTGTAATCGTGTTCAGATGTCGATAGTCGACGCAAAAGCGCCAACTGTTGTCTTTTTTTCTAACGAGCACGACAGGAGAAGCCCAGGGGCTGTTCGAAGGTTCGATGATATCGTTGGCCAACATCTTGTCGACCTCCTGCTGGATGACTTGGCGCTCAGAAATGGACACACGATAAGGCCTCCGATGTACAGGTTTTGAATCGCCGGTGTCAATGCGGTGAGTCACAACTGATGTTTGGCCCAGAGAACCGGCAGCAAAGTCAAAAATGTCGGAGAAGGATAACAAAAGGTTGTGCAGGTCCTGAGCGCGTTCGGGGCTGAGGTCAGAGGCAATCATTGCGGAAATAGGGTCGGTAATTGTGGTGGGGAGTACGGGTGTTGGAAGGACGCTTGAATGTGGGCCAGGAGGGAGTGCACAAATGGTGCAGTCTGTGAGAGGAGACAAGGTAGCAAGGGATATTCCTTCGGGGAGAACTTGGGGTGACAGACTGAAGTTCAGGATAGGAAGGTAGGTGTTGTTCTGTGTAACGCGTACGATGAGATGAGGAAGAACGACGTTGCGGTCAAGAAAGACCTCGGTGATAGGGCAAGCAACATAGCCACCGTCAGGCACAGGCGGGAAAGGTGACAGAGGTAGGTAAACAGCAGAGTCAGGGGGCAGGCGAGCGAACTCGGTGGAGCGAAGGCGGGGTGTAGATGGAGGATGTTCTGAGCAGACAGGTAAGTCCAAACGAAGAATGCCGCTGGAACAGTCGATAAGGGCAGAGTGGGCCGTTAAAAAGTCAAGGCCGAGGATCACATTGTGAGGGCACTGGTTGAGGACGGTGAACAAAACAGGGATGTGATGACCGGCAAGGCTGACTCGGGCAGTGCACAGCCCAGTGACGGCAGCAGTACTGCCATCGGCAACACGAACGGTGGGCGAAGCGGCGGGGGTCTGACTTTCTTGAGGCGGCGGCAAAATGATGAGCTCATGATCGAGACTTGGGCACCAGTGTCAATGAGGGCAGAGACGGGAACACCATCCACGAGCAGGGAGAGGAGGTTACAGGGCGAAGAAATGGGCAGAGGATTTCCAGGTCGGGGTACCAATGCAGCGTCACCTCCGGGAGCTGCATCGGCTCGTTTCCCGTGAAGCGGCCGGCAGAGGACGGCGAGGAACTGCGGTTAGGAAGAGGTGAACGGGAACGGCGGGCTGGCGGCGAAGGAGAGCGACTGGACACAGGAGGAGGCGGAGTGTTATCGGTGCGGGGCGGCTCATAACGAGGCGTGAAACGGCGGTGACCGTAATCGGAGTAGCGGTCAACGTAAGGGAAATGTCGAGGTGGTGATGTCCAGCGGCTGCGGCAGTGGCGAGAGATGTGGCCAACACGTGAGCACGTGAAACAGATCGGCCTGTCGTCAGGGGTGCGCCACTCCTCAGGATTGCGGTATCGGTAGCGTGGCGTGTAGGTGTTGCGGGGCGCAGCGTGGGCGACCATGGGAGGGATGGGGGGATGGGAACTGGGGGGTTCCACGTTGTGGCTATAGGGGACGCCCAAGTTAGCAACCTCTTGACGAACGACGGCTTGAATGAGGGATATCGTCGCTAGGTTACTGTCCGAAGAGGGCGGGTTGGATGCAGCAGGAGCGAGCGCTTCCAGTTCACGACGCACGATGCGGGTCACATTTTCAGTGTTGGAAGGCTGCCTTAGGGTCGGCAGATCCTCGCACGTGGAGCTAGGGGCAGTGTTGGGGAGCCGATTGAAGCGATGTGCAATGCGTTTGTGTTTGGCCTGCTCGAAATGTCGACAAACTTGCAGAAAGGAGTCAACCATAGAGCAGTCCCGACAGAGTAGAAGATTGAAGGCATCGTCGGCTATGCCTTTGAGGATGTGCCCCACCTTATCAGGTTCTGTCATGTCTTTGTCGACTTTTCTGCAGAGGGCCAGAACGTCTTGTATATACGTAATATAAGGCTCGGTAGATGTCTGGGCACGTGTGGCGAGGTTCCTCTTGGCGGCGAATTGACGGCCAACCGGTTTTCCGAACAGGTCACGGAGTTTTTGTTTGCAAACATCCCAAGAGGGTATATCTGCTTCGTGTGTTTCGAACCACACGCGTGCCGTTCCGGTAAGGTAGAAGATGGCATTGGCCAGCATCAGCGTGGCGTCCCACCTGTTGTGCTGGCTAACACGCTCATAAAGCGAAAGCCAGTCCTCGACGTCTACCTCATCTGTACCGCAGAATGTGCCAGGGTCACGGGGGTGGGCTACGACGACAGTTGGAGTTGCGGAGGTTGATGGAGCCGCGTCGGTTGTCATCGTAACGGTTCCGATGTGACGGCCACTGCGGAGATCCAGCGTCAGATTGTGTCGAACCCGCGACCTCCACCAAGATGTTACGGGGATGTACTTAATGTGACGGCACTGCGATGGGCTGAACTGGACGCGACTTCGGTAGCCGTGCAGAATCCGCTCTCTCAGCGTCGTTCCCTTTTTCAACGCTTCGTCGTGCCTGCGTTCCTTGATCGTCGTCTTTGTCAGTGAGCACATCACTTTGGTCTCGCGTTTCCCGGTAACAATATGGAAAAGCTGTCTATATATCTGCATAACCAATGCAAGATTGTGATTTTCCAAAGAACTGTAGCCATGCTTTAAATGCAGTGTTGTCAATATGGAAAGAGCCCCCTCTTTGGAATGGAGCAACTGATCCCCCATCAGTAGTTCCATTGCAGCCAATTTTAAAATATGGCGGGAAGAATATTGGAAGAAAACAAGACAAATTGGTCCAATGCATCCAGTTGTAAAAAATTGCATCACTGATACTGGGAAAAACAAGACAACTTGGTCCAACATGGGCAGCTTTAACAATGGCGGGTCCAATAGTGGAAGAACACACTACAAATTGGTCCAATGTAGCCAGGTTTCAGAAACGGTGCATCTGATATTGGAAGACCATTAGGTTAGATAGGTCCAACAAAATTTGTTATCAACCATGGCTCATCCAGTATTGGGAGAACAGAAGAAAATTAATCCAATATAGCCAGTTTTCAAAAACAGCGCGCCCATTAAAGGTGGGCCACTAGGTTAGAGTGGTCCAATCCAGGTAGTTTTCAGATATGGCGCGCCCAATATTGGAGGGCCACTAGGTTATATTGGTCCATGCTAGCCAATTCTCAGAACTGGCACATGTAATATTGGAGAGCCAATATGTTAGACTGGTCCCATGTAGTTGGTTTTCCAGAATGGCATGAACAATATTGGGAGAATGTAAGAGAAATTAGTCCAATGTTGGCCAATTTAACGGATGGCTTATTTAATATTGGAGAACCACTAGGTTGGATTGGTCCAACATAGCTAGTTCTTAAGACTGGTGTGCCCAATATTGGGTCATAACGAGCTATAGTGGGCCAATGTAGGGCACGTTAACGACTGGAGCGGCCAATATTGGTGTACCGCTATGACAGATTGGTCCAATGTAGGAGGCCGTCAGTAATGGTCTAACCAATATGGGCGAGCAGCCGGATATATTGGTCCTATGTAGCCATCGTTAGAGAATGGCTCCACCTACATCGGGAAACCATTGGTCAGCTTGGTCCATTGTTGGATGTGTTACTGATAGGCCTAGCCTATGTTGGGAGGACGCCGGGAATGCAGGGCCTTTGTTGGACCACTGATTGCCAGTGCACCTCTAATATTGGGCCGCTGTCTTGTGCTGCCTGGGGATCTGAACGACTCGTCTGTTCGTAGAGTGCTGTCCATATCTTGAAATATCATTCGCCCAAGGTATTTTCCTCTAGCACAACATTTGTTACAGCCGTAGTAACCAGAAAAAGACTTCGTAGCTTTGACAAAAGTTTTGGCTGGCGCGTCAGACAGCACAGCTTTAATCATTACGCTGTAGTGCCTGTTACGGTAAGTGAATCCATCCTTGAGCAAGGGCATGGTTTCTCGAAGGAATGGCTCAAGATACTCATCTAAAGAATGTTGCTTAGATGTGCCGCGGTATATTCCTACAGAAAATACCCTAACTTTTTGTCGCCGGGATGATGAGCTTGGGCAAGGACTGGCCAAACTTGTTGGAGGCTACTCTTGAACAGAGGGAGGCCATCGATATTGAAGGACAGCTTCACCATCGATATTCTGCCATGCATCTAGTGCCCGAAGCAAACCACTCTGTAATCCAAAATGCACATATTCCCCGCCGTTCATTGAAACTATTGGAGCTTTATCTGGAGTTTGAAGCAACGTTTGATGGCTTCTTGGGAGCTCTGGGAAATAAGGCTTTAGGATCTCAAGCAGACTATCAAGAGCAGATTTTTTCATGTTGTTCCGAACTGCCCAAGCCTACAAGAAGTGCCTGATAGAATGCTCATTGGTAAATACTCAAGATTGGGAATGCTCATAACTGATGTTTTCCTGGTTGGGGCGGATGGCTGTATGCATAGGGTTCGTGCTTTCTTGGCAAGCAATAGAAACTTCAGCATCCTCGCTGACCACTGGTGAACTAGTACCCGCAGATGGCACGTAAACAGTCCTAGCAAAATACGTTTGTGTCTGTCCTGGAATTTTCTGCAACTTCCAAAGAGCACTGGCATGTAGTACTTTTTAGAAGCCTAAGCTCACGACGGCGTTTGAACTTCAGGAATTTCTCCATGGCACTTTACCTGGGTGTGTCTGGGGATGGGGACACTGCCATTCTGCAAACAAAGTAATTGCGGGTCAGTTTATGCAAGCATGCTACAGAAATCAACTCAGATACTTTGTTTTAATAAATTTTATGTAATATTAATCTGGAATAAGAAGTAGTTCAATCTGCACCCTTGTGCCCCAGTTTGGGTCAAATATACCAATTTTAATGAGGCGTCTACGAAGTCGCATTTTTGATTGACTATAGTAGTATGAGAGTTTAAGGAAGATATAGAGAAGGCATCAACCTTCATTATGGGCAAAAGGTATACAGAGTTTCCAAGCTATAGCTTTAGGCAATGATTAAAAAAATTGAACGTGTGAGGTGAGCTAGGAAAACCGCTTGCATACAACTGCCAGCCATCTTACGCACTAAAGACACTTTCTTGTTTTGAGATTAATGAATCAGTAATTAAGATAATTTTTTTCTACATTACGAAGCATTGACTTCAGACAGTAAATGTTATTTTCAAAGTTGGAGAACACTTTCAGAATTCCTCACGTGTGCCTTTCTCCGGGCACCAAAGAAAACCCGCGAATTACAAAAAACAAAATTATATATATATATATATATATATAATCACGTGACTTGCGCATTCGCATGCGATGATTGTGCTACTCGTAATCGTGATTTGAGCGCACGAAATCAGCTGCAGCCGTTACTCGTCGGCACAGTTCCAGCGGTACGCAAATATGTTGGTGATGGTTGCAGCGAGCTGGCCGCGCTCGCTGCAGCTTGCACCGCCACGTGCGCAGACTGCCTGAAGCGAGCGAATTAAGAAACCACCGCAGACATATCGTCCTACCGCTGCAACGGGGTCGTGGAGCCAAGGCCGCAGCTGATTTCGTTCACTGAAATCCAGGCTGAGAGCAGCACTATGGTGGCGTGGTATATTTTATTTTTGTACTTCGCGGCCTTTCTTTAGAGCTTGCAAAAACAACACACGTATATGATGCTGTCTTCATTGAAAATAAATAGAATGGCGGTTTTGGAAGGTGCTTTCCAACTCTGCAAACCACATTCATTATGTAAAGTGAACGTTGAGTAATTTAGAAAATAAATATCTTGATTATATTCATTAACTGTACAACAAAAACTTGACTGAGGCGGTCAGAACTTGTGGGAACTCTTGCAAGTGCATAGTTTACCTGGTTTACCAGAAATGTTTTATTTTTTAATCGTGGCTAAAATTACCTGGGACATCTTGTATACACCTGTCTTGCATACCTAACTTGAGAGCGAAAACCATGCGACATTTAGTTCAAAGCGCAGCCTAGGCAATGTTCCACCTAATCTCTATGGAATCTGCTTATATTTCGCGGTCTAGATCTGAAAGTATATCTGAAATAAAATAAAGAAAATTGCAGTTGGGTTATAAAGTTCAACCTCAGAAAAAGCTTGCTCTACTGGTTGTACAACCAGCGGCAAAACAAGTCGATGCACGCGACAGCTAGGCGGCAAAGATCTAATGAAACTGCCCCAACGTGCCGTCTGACGTTGTACTTCTGGTGTCAAGACATAACAGTGCGCATGCGTGTCCTTTCGTTTTCTCGGCCTTCTCTTTTTCCTGACCTGCAGCATACGAGCTTATTACTAGCAGTGCTTTGTGCCAGGGGTCGATCGCGTTCTTTTTTCACTACATGCCGCGCGCGATGTTTAGCGGGGCACAGAGAGGGTGAAGCCTTCGCTGCTCGTTTGGCCCTGATAAGACAGCTAACATATTGTCTCGGTGACAAACAAGCGCGCAGAATTTCTTCCCTTCGTTGCATTTATTTATCCCCATTTACGAATTGCGAAATTTTGTTGAGTTCTTTGTTTTTACAGGCAATAACAACGCCCACGATGGTTACAGAAAATAACAATGCCCCGTGCCAGAGGCGAAAAAGAATAGCATGCTCAAAAAACAAGCAGAGAAACATCGCAGCAATGCGCACTCTCTTATCAGGGCACGCTTCGCCATCCTGCGCCGAAATGCGTGCATGGCATAGTGAATAAAACAAAGCGTCAACGCTGTACGTAATCAGCTCGCGAAAACACACGGCTGCGAGCATGAAAAGGTGCGCATGCGCACTGCAGTATGTCTTGACACCAGAAGTGCAACGTCAGACGGCGCGGCGATACAGATATATTTGCCTCCTGTTGCGTGCCCAGACTTATTTTATCGCCGGTTGTACAGCCTCGTCCACTTCTAGCTAGAACACGGTCACTGCTTTCAAGGTGTCATTGCATCCGACCCGGCCACGCAGTAATCTAAAGTGGCTGGCCATGTGTAGCAGCACATCCGTGTCTCTGTGTGCTTGCATCGCTTTGCATCGATATCTGCCTGCGTCAGATACAATGTTGCTTTAAAAGCAGTGACCGTGTTCTAGCTAGAAGTGGACGACCCTGTACATGCAAAGTATTCGAGCTAATGTGAGCAGAGAGCTTAAATTTGGAAAGGATGCGGAAGTGAAATTGAGACCGCATTATTAGAACGAATTTTATACCCAGTATAAGTATTTTTGTATACGCTGGCGTAACTAATTACCAGAAACATTTATATTTCAACAAGCTAAATGATACCAGAGAATTTTTATCAGTCAAGCAGCAACGAAAAATATCTTTCGAGGTCTAGCTGCCAGCAGGAAAGCGTATGTGATGCGCAAGCCTCCCAGCAGGGCTGAAAGTGAACTGTGCCGGTAGAATCGGACCCGTGAAAAAGACAGAAAAACTGTTCTCACGTACGGCACCTGAAATGTATAATCAGAGACCAAGGCCGGGAGAATTTCAGCCGATAATCATGGCTTACGGTAGAATATACACGCTCCAAACTTTTTATATGGTACGAAAATGAATTCCACATGTTCGAGTTAGATGCGAGTCAATGTTAATATGCAGCTTGGATGCTTGAGCAATCACGGTAGGGAAATGACGCTTAGCACTGCAAACACCTATGGTAATATCCTCGCGCTGTAAGCACTGCGCTACAAAATAACTGGCGCACCTTTTGCTCTGTGTCGCATGCCTGTATTTTTTTAGGCGCGAACATTTCGTGCAAAAAAAAGGGGGGGGGGGAGGGTTCTAAGCTTCCCAGATTCTCCAGTATACTCGCGGCACGTAGTTAAAACTGTCAGACATTCAATGGGCTGCTTTTTTTTTTAGTTCCTTTAGGGCGAGCCTGGAATTGTGATAATATACTTCATACATAACTATCTAAGCTTCCGATGCGCTCCTCAATTTTGCTTCTGAAGTCCATCTTGCGCTGAGAACAAATGTCCCATTTCCATAAAAAAAACGAATGTGGCAAGTTTCTTTGAAAATTAATAGCAAAATCATGCTGGTGGAAGATTTGCAGATGTATTGAGTGCTATCGTGGTGCTAACAATACGCGAAAAAAAAAGAACGCGTTAAAATATTTTTTCGCAGAAATTGTCTAAAACGTCTGCGTAATAACACATTCAAAGCGATTTCGAGCTAAGCAACCAAAGAATACGGGGGGATGAAACGCACTCACTTCTTTTCAACACGCCTCAAACCGTTACATTCAAAAACACCCTAATCGTGAAAAGAAGTTTATGGAGACTTACCTACTCGTGGCCGCTTCCTGGCCTCGAGACCGTCGACACATGAGTATGGTCTCAATAGAGTACGAGGATCGAACTGATCACAAGTGACGGGCAAAACGAGCGCGAAAACGGCGATACACGCTCTCTCACTAGTGTTTCGTTTCGGGCGCCGCTAAACACATGGAAAGAAAGAAAGAAAGAAAGAAAGAAAGAAAGAAAGAAAGAAAGAAAGAAAGAAAGAAAGAAAGAAAGAAAGAAAGAAAGAAAGAAAGACCTCATTCAAGGCCGGATAAGGAAGCCATGGCTCAGCAATGCGACGCAAGTGGAAAGGCGGGCGATACGGGAGAAGCGGTGGGGAAGATGAGCTTGAAGAAAACATCTCGAGCTAGTAGGTTCATCACAGAGCAAAACAGCGCAAACTTCACAATGGACAGAGAAGGGCAGACGAGACACAGGCGCTGACTAACAACTGAAGGTTTATTGTTCTGACACCTCGGTATATATACAGCAAGCATCAAAAACAAGAACAACAACAAAGCCTGATAGACACTCATCTTAGCCAGACATCAAGCAGGAGCACCAAGATCATCCAACACCCGATAGGAAAAGCAACTCCTTATCTAGAAGGGTTATGGAGGGAATGCTTACACAGCTGTCTTTTAGGTTTGCAATTTTTTCGGCCTCGATTATTTCTCGCGTGGTCTTGTCACCGCACCTGCGCAGCACGCTCGTGTTACGCAAATCAGGTGTGCATTAATAATCTCGGCAGTGCACACCCAGATGGCGCGAGATCCGCTCTGTCACATTGTAGTTGTGCTCCAATAATCTTTTATTAAGACATCTGCCGGTTTGGCCTTCGTACGCATGGCCACAAGACAAAGGGATCGAATAAACGATGCCTTCCGCACACGAGACAAATCGGTCGCGATGGTTTGTGGTGCAGCCGATGTGTTTTCTACCCATCCCATTCACTCGCTTGCAAAGACTTGACAAGCGGTCCGGAGCCGAAAAAACAACATCTACTCCAACCCTTCTTCCTATCTTTCTCAAGTTATGTGAAATCCCGTGCACGTAGGGAATGACTGCAATCTTCTTATCCCTGTCTCTACTGACTGTTTCTTTAGTTTCCGCTACTGAGGATAATAGCGCCGGTGGATAACCAGCCTGAACTAGTCGGCGCGTCTGGTTTAAAAAGCTGTCGACGATTATCGTGTTCCTAGAGTGCGAACAGGACGCCCTCTTGTCCGAAGCTGCCAATGTTCGTAGTTTTTCAAGCATTCTGAGCCCTTTAATTGTCACGCACGAACTGCCTACTAATGGGTTCATACGGTTTTTAGAACTAGGACTATATTTCAACCCCAATCATGTGTGCTGGGCCTTTGAGCCTCGCGCCAACAAACCCCTTCTGCCATTTACTTCAGCGCACTCGAATTTGGTTAAGCGCAGCATCATCAATTCTTGCTTCTACAATTCAGTCATGAAATCGTGCAACCACAAGCTGGAAGATAGCTTTTTAAACCAGACGCGCCGACTAGTTCAGGCTGGTTATCCACCGGCGCTATTATCCTCAGTAGCGGAGGCTATGTTAAAAACTAAAGAAACAGTCAGTAGAGACAGGGATAAGAAGATTGCAGTCATTCCCTACGCGCACGGGATTTCACATAACTTGAGAAAGATAGGAAGAAGGGTTGGAGTAGATGTTTTTTCGGCTCCGGACCGCTTGTCAAGTCTTTGCAAGCGAGTGAATGGGATGGGTAGAAAACACATCGGCTGCACCACAAACCACCGCGACCGATTTGTCTCGTGTGCGGAAGGCATCGTTTATTCGATCCCTTTGTCTTGTGGCCATGCGTACGTAGGCCAAACCGGCAGATGTCTTAATAAAAGATTATTGGAGCACAACTACAATGTGACAGAGCGGATCTCGGGCCATCTGGGTGTGCACTGCCGAGATTGTAAATGCACACTTGATTTGCGTAACACGAGCGTGCTGCGCAGGTGCGGTGACAAGAACACGCGAGAAATAATCGAGGCCGAAAAAATTGCAAACCTAAAAGACAGCTGTGTAAGCATTCCCTCCATAACCCTTCTAGATAAGGAGTTGCTTTTCTTATCGGGTGTTGGATGATCTTGGTGCTCCTGCTTGATGTCTGGCTGAGATGAGTGTCTATCAGGCTTTGTTGTTCTTGTTTTTGATGCTTGCTGTATATATACCGAGGTGTCAGAACAATAAACCTTCAGTTGTTAGTCAGCGCCTCCCACGAAACACAAAAGGGGCTAATTGACATCTAGTAAATGTCTAAGCCAAGAAATGGGCACTTCTAAAAGAAGTTCCAGTTGAGACGTTCTTTAGACCCCAAGGCTACAAGCCTTCCTGTAGCTCCGGAATAGCTGTGCTAACGCTACGCTAGTAGAAGTCTGGAGAACTTCTCACCTAGAAATTTTCTATACCTGTTTCATTGCTTCTAGCTCTAGCTATACTATAGCTGTGCTAGTAGACGTCTTTAAATAATCTTGCAAATTTTATTGGTGCGTCTATACCATCTATCGATATTGTGCCATCTCCTGCTGTGCCTGTCCGCTGCTCAAGATTCAAACCTTTAGCAATTCACCCATATTTTTCCAATTTTTGTAGCTTAAATACTTTAAAATAAATTGAGAAAAAACTTGTTCGTCAAGCAATGCGCTGTACATGTGACTTCACATGAGGAACTGAGGGCTACAATTCTACACTCAATGTGAACACACATGCTAGTGCACCAAGAACACATGCTTCTTCAATCTGCATAACTTTTTTATTGTACTGAATGTACAAAAAGCAACTGTCAAATCAATTAACACTATATAGACTCTTGCAGCAGCTGAGCATCTTCTGCAGAAGCAAAAAAGCCAAATGACCTGCACAGGCACAAAAAAGAAACTTCAGGTCATAGGCATCTCTGCACAGTGCGCTGGCTTACCGGAGTAAAATCAATCAGACCCGTCCACTGAGGAGGTCCTGCATGAAAACAAAACTCCCGCAACTTGCAGAGATACACAACTATGAAGTGAGCTGAAGGTAGTGGTAGCTAAGCTTACCGTAAACATTAGTACCTGCCTTTCCTGGTGGTCCTGGAAACAAAATTTTAATTGACCTGCAGATTGAAAATATCAAAATAAGTTGAGGCGATTGGCATCAGTTTAAAATACACCGACGGTAAAACACAGCGACCCACCGTCAACTCAGTAAAGCCGAAAGCCACTCCACACGATGGGTCCTGCATGAAAAGAAAATAATTTTTGCAGCTTGTACCACGAAGTGTGGAGTCTAAGCTGTGTGCGACGACTTACCACGTCTTCCAGAGTGCTTTGAAAACAAATTTCAATCAACCTGCACAAACAAAACAACCTTTAAGAGAGCCGAGGCCAACGACGCCTAATCAAAATGCACGGGCTTACCATAAATGCAAACAGAACCATCCACACAGGGGGTCCTGCAAGAAGAAAAAAAATTTCACAGCTTGCAACGATACACAAAATTATGAAGTAAGCTGCAAGTAGTGGCATTTGAGATAAGTGCACTGACTTACCATAAACATTACGAGCTCCTTTCCCTGGCGGCGTTGGAGACAAAAATATTAATTGACCTGCACAGGTACAAAATACTGAGTTCAGGTGACTGGCATCAATTTAAAACGCACCGACCTACCATCAACTCAGTAAATCCAAAAAAGCTATTCCACACAATTGGTCCTGCATGGAAAGAAAACATTTTTGGCTACTTGCATCATGAAGTGTGCAGTCTAAGCTGTGTGCGATGACTTACCACGTCTTCCAGAGTGCTTTGAAAACAAATTTCAATCAACCTGCACAAACAAAACAAACCTTAAGAGAGCCGAGGCCACAGACGCCTAATCAAAATGCACGGGCTTACCATAAATGCGAACAGAACCATCCACACAGGGGGTCCTGCAAGAAAAAAAAAATTCCACGGCTTGCAAAGATATACAAAATTATGAAGTGAGCTGCAAGTAGTGGCATTTGAGCTAAGTGCACTGACTTACCATAAACATTAAGAGCTGTCTTCCCTGACGGCGTTGGAGACAAAAATATTATTTGACCTGCACAGATACAAAATAATGAGTTCAGGTGACTGGTATCAATTTAAAACGCACCGACCTACCATCAACTCAGTAAATCCAAAAAAGCTATTCCACACAATTGGTCCTGCATGGAAAGAAGACATTTTTGGCAACTTGCATCATGAAGTGTGCAGTCTAAGCTGTGTGCGACGACTTACCACGTCTTCCAGAGTGCTTTGAAAACAAATTTCAATCAACCTGCACAAACAAAACAAACTTTAAGAGAGCCGAGGCCACAGACGCCTAATCAAAATGCACGGGCTTACCATAAATGCAAACAGAACCATCCACACAGGCGGTCCTGCAAGAAAAAAAAAATTCCACGGCTTGCAAAGATACACAAAATTATGAAGTGAGCTGCAAGTAGTGGCATTTGAGATAAGTGCACTGACTTACCATAAACATTACGAGCTCCCTTCCCTGGTGGCGTTGGAGACAAAAATATTATTTGACCTGCACAGATACAAAATAATGAGTTCAGGTGACTGGCATCACTTTAAAATGCACCGACCTACCATCAACTCAGTAAATCCAAAAAAGCTATTCCGCACAATTGGTCCTGCATGGAAAGAAAACATTTTTGGCTACTTGCATCATGAAGTGTGCAGTCTAAGCTGTGTGCGACGACTTACCACATCTTCCAGAGTGCTTTGAAAATAAATTTCAATTTAACCTGCACAAACAAAACAACCTTTAAGAGAGCCGAGGCCACAGACGCCTAATCAAAATGCACGGGCTTACCATAAATGCGAACAGAACCATCCACACAGGGGGTCCTGCAAGAAAAAAAAAATTCCACGGCTTGCAAAGATACACAAAATTATGAAGTGAGCTGCAAGTAGTGGCATTTGAGCTAAGTGCACTGACGTACCATAAACATTAAGAGCTGCCTTCCCTGGCGGCGTTGGAGACAAAAATATTAATTGACCTGCAGAGATAAAAAAAATAATGAGTTCAGGTGACTGGCATCACTTTAAAACGCACCGACCTACCATCAACTCAGTAAATCCAAAAAAGCTATTCCGCACAATTGGTCCTGCATGAAAAAAAAAAAAAAAATTTGGCAACTTGCATCACGAAGTTTGGAGTCTAAGCTCTGTGCGACAACTTAAGTCTTCCAGAGTGCTTTGAAAGCAAATTTAAATCAACCTGCACAAGCAAAAAAAGCCTTTATGAGAGCCGAGGCCACCGACGCCTAATCAAAATGCACTGGCATACCGTACATGCAAACAGAACCATCCACACGGGTAGTCCTGCATAAAAAAATGGCTTACAGCTAACCGTAGATGCAATAAAGTCTGCACTGAACTGAAACATTTAGCAGAATGCGCAAATGCCAATGCATAAACTTACCATAAACGTGACAAGCTCAGCCACACTAAGGCATTTTCGAACACATCATTCACTGTTTGGAATGGCACCAGACCTGATGCAGAATAGATGTTCAGACAAGCTCAAGGAAGCAAAACAGTACAAAATGGCATAAAACAACTTAAAGCAGTCACAAGTCACATTACAAATGAGTTCCCTTACATGCTTATGTTACATAAAATGAAGTATTTCCTCCATGTTTCAGTAAAGTGCTGAAAATAGGCCCTAAATAATAATAATATATGGTCGTCAATCCGACTTTTCGGCCTCTGTAGGGCATGTCGAAACGAACAAAAAATGAAATTTTGTATAAGAAATCACTTAACATAAGCTTCTGATTTCCACTATGATGGAGGAACGGGTCACAAGCCCAGTCTGATGCTTGACGGTCATGCTGCACAATGCTTACACAGACAGGCGGTAACCAGCATTCGATGGCTGTACTGCTGTCGGCACCTCGAGGGCCAACACGGTGGCTTAGACAGTCTAGACATGAAAACAAACCTGCCACTGCCGGTTCGTTGAGCCGATATGTGCAGCTACTGCGTCACACTGCATACAGGGCCCCATATTTCTAGCTTAAAACTTTTTTTATATAATCACATTTTTGACCCCCTTGAAGCCTGGAATAATGACCCTCCACAATACATATTATATGGAGGCATGGCAATTAGCAGTGGTGCCGCAGGGAATGCGAATGAAGTATGAAAAATCGAGCAATCTGTTGCGATGATGCAACCGAAATTTCAGGAGTTCATATACATTAGTTGTATGAAGCATGTTGCAGTGAAACATGCGGTGTTGCAGTCGGCGACTGTAAAATATTAATTACAGCACATTACTCAATGAAATATTTACAGCACCTTTTGAAACTAAAAGATGTGCTATATGACAAGTACAGAATTAGAATATTGCAGATTTTCACGTCTGATCATAAACTAGCTATACGAAAGTTTAATTTCCAATTTATAGGCACCGACAATGCTATCTCTGCAGAAAAAGCTTGTGAGAAATGACATGGTAATAAGTAATCAGCAATGTTCACTAATAGCTTTTAGATAATCATTTATCTAATCATTAAGCTCTATATTGCACATGTCCACTTTGCTGTAGGCAAAAAAGCTGCACAGAACAAAAAGTCATCTTCAAACAATATATACAAAAATGCGCACCTTTTTTCTGCAGTGTTCAGGCGAGCCTGGCAGTTTTTTAGCCAGGCCATTATCCCAGCACGAATGTCTGTGTCAGATGCCAAAGAAGTAGTGGGATGTTTTCGAATAGACTCTGTAGAACACAAGTCAAGCGGGGTGATAAACAGCACCGAGTAAATTCTACTGATAACTGAAGTATTCACAGAAGTGCAAGCACACAGCTAAGTTGTCCAAAATGTAACAACACACTTTGGCATGCACAAAACTTGGTGCCAGTAGTCTTCAATTTTTACCTCATCAATGAACTACCATACTGGGCTATGTGGTATTATGTTTCAAATGTTTATTTAAAAATCTAAAATAAACAAGTGAATTGATAGCAGGCAGACTACTAGGGCAAAGCCTAATAAATGCAAAACACAAATGCAGGATTCACTTACCCACTATTACTTGATACAGCTCAGTGTCAAGCAGACGCCTCTTCCCCTTCTGTCCATAAAGACTGAACAGGATACCAACGCAGTCATGAAACAGGTATTTCATAATGTTTGCCGTCGTGGTACCACCAATAAGGGATAGTTTCTTGCACTATTAAAAAATCGGCACAAATTATGGTTAGCCGACTATAAATTAAAAGCACTCACCAGTTCCTTGCGAGCTAGCCGCGAGTTTTTGATGTTGTCTTCAAGTTCATCCACGCCAACGAGAGCGACCAAAGGAAAAACACGTTCGAGCAGTGGCTCCCCAATCTCAGTGTCTACGCGCCGCTGGCACAGAGCTTTCAGAATCTGGTTATTCTGTTCTTCGATAAATGCGAGTTCTTTCAGTTTGGTCTTTGTAGTCACTGAAACATGAAAAGTAAAGCACTGAATGTAACAAAGCAATATGATAAAGCAACCACTGACGAAGGATACAAAGTTGGGTTGGGTTGGGTTGGGTTTTTTGGCACATAGGCTACTATGGCCATCATGCGCCAAACACTAGGTTGCTGAGCTTCTTTATCAGTGAAAATGAAAAGTTTAGAAAATTACAGCTGATTTAGGATCCCTAACTCGTTAAGAAAACTAAAAACAGATGAAATTTCAACAAGCGGGTTGTCTCCTAATAGTAAACAGGGGTGGAATGGGATGCGTTCATTATAGAATGGAGTAAAATATTTTTTCCTTAACTGTTCAAGTTCTGTGCACGTGATCAAAATGTGGTTCACGGTGAGCTCACCTCCACATTCTTTGCATAATGGTTTTTGCTCTTTTCTCAGTAAGAAATTGTGTGTCAAGTGTGTATGTCCGATTCGAAGACGGCACAAAATCACCTCACTGAAGCGTTTGTTCTGTGTACATGATTTCCATTCTCCTACTATGGGTTTTACTGTGTGTAGTTTATTTTGCTCTTCGTTATTCCATTTTTTCTGCCATTTATCTATCAGGCTTCTTTTTACTAACTTAATACAATCCTTGTAGGGAATTGGTATTTTCTTTATTTTCTTAGTTCGAGCTTGTGCAGCACATGAGTCGGCTACTTCGTTACCATCTATCCCAACATGGCTAGGAACCCAGCAAAAGATTATGGTTTGGCCTTGCGTTGTGATTTTTTCTATGCCGTGAATGATGTTCCCTACTCTAGGCTCAACTGCATTTTTGGAATGTAATGCCGTAAGCACACTTAAAGAATCGGTATAGGTCATGCTCTTTTCACAGTCCTGTTGCATAATTTTATTTACAGCTACATAGACAGCGTAACATTCTGCAGTAAATATTGAGGCACTGTTAGGTAGCCTTACAACTTTTTCTCTGTTGCCTTGCACGACAGCACATCCAACATAATTTGCTGTTTTTGATCCATCTGTGAAAAATTCTGTGAAGTTCATATACTTCTCTCGTAGTGCTAGGTATTCCTGTAATATGTGTTCGTGTGCTGTTTGATTTTTTCGGAAGGCTGTCAGTGTGAGGTCACATGTAGAGGGAAGGCTGTACCAGGGCGGAAATGGATACTGTCTCTGGGCTACAGTTGGAAGTGCATCCAGTATTCCTAAATCTTTGCATATTTCTTCAAAGCGGAGTAGTAAAGGCCTGATAGCATGGGGTTTGTTTATGAACAGTGTTCTGGAAGGGCACTTTGTAACTAAGGGGAAACAGAGATGTTTTGGTAAAGATCTTATCCTGAGTATGTATTCACATGTAAGCATGCTCCTCCTGTCGGCAAGGGGTGGTTCATTTGTTTCTACATAGATGCTTTTAATGGGGGATGTTCTGTATGCACCACTAGAAAGACGTAAGCCGAGGTTATGTATTGGGTCTAATCGCTTTAGATATGATGACCTCGCGGAGCCATACACAATACAACCGTAATCTAAACTGGAGCGTACAAGAGAGCGGTAAATGTGTAAAAGGCATGTTCGATCGGATCCCCAGTGCTTCTTTGAGAGAACTTTGAGTATGTTGAGGGACTTAGAAGCTTTCTTCTTAAGGTTAGTTATGTGAGGCAGGAATGTTAATTTTTTATCAAAAGTTATACCTAAAAATTTGTGTTTATTTTTTACTGGCAGTACAGCTTCATTTAGGTATAAAGTTGGATCTGTCTGTAGGCCTCTCTTCAGTGAAAAAAGAACAGCTACTGTTTTTTGAGGGGAGAATTTAAACCCATTCCTGTCTGCCCATGTAGCTAACTTATTCAATGTTATCTGTATTTGCCTCTCACAGGATGATATGTTGGATGATGTACAGGCAATTTGCAAATCATCAACGTAGAGTGAATACATAACAGACTCTGGGATTGCTTTACTTATACTATTCATTTTTACAACAAACAATGTAGTACTTAAAATACATCCCTGTGGTACGCCATTCTCTTGGATAAATGTTTTTGACATAGTTGTGCCTAGACGAACCTTAAATGAGCGGTTAGAGAGGAAATCACGCAAGATGTTTAGCATTCTCCCACGGATGCCCAAGTCTGCAAGGTCACGCAATATTCCGAACCTCCATGTTGTGTCGTATGCCTTTTCAAGATCGAAGAAGACCGCTAGACAGTGCTGTCTGTGTATGAATGCTTCTCTGACGGTATTTTCCAGACGGACAAGATGGTCAGTTGTACAACATGCCTTCTTAAAACCACACTGATGAATATCGAGAAGCTCTTGGGATTCTAGGATAAACATTAATCTAATATTAAGAATACTCTCAAATGATTTTGCTAGACAGCTAGTTAATGATATTGGCCTATAACTGCTGGACGAAGTTGGTGGTTTGCCATGCTTCAAAAACGGTACAACAAGAGCTTTTTTCCACGCCTCCGGTATCTGTCCTACTACCCATATCTTGTTGAAAAACTTTAGAAGGGCTTCTACAGATGGCTCAGAGAGGTGGGACAACATTTCATAATGTATCTCGTCGGGGCCTGGGGCAGTCTTTTTGCCAGTAGATAGAACTCTATGAATTTCTTGTAATGTGATTAAACTGTTAATCAGTTCGTTGCTGCCACCGCTAGTTGGGAGTTTCTGTTTTTCATCTGTGATTTTATATCTTAAGAATGATTCTGTGTAGTGGTTAGAGCTAGACACTCTGCAGAAATGCTCACCGAGTATATCTGCCTGCTCCTGCAAGCTAGTTTGCACACCTGTAGGGGTTAGGAGAGGGACTGTGTAGGGGGAGTAGGTACCATCTAGTTTGCGAACTTGTTCCCATACCCTTTTGGATGTGATGGAACTGTTTATAGATGAAACATAGTTTTTCCAAGATGTTTTCTCTGCGCTGCGACGAATATATCTTGCTTTTGCTCTTGCTTTCTTAAAGTTCAATAGGTTCTCGTGCGTTGGGTACCTGCGAAAGACACCCCAGGCTTTATTTTGTTGTTTTTTTGCTTCCTTACATTCCTGTGTGTACCACATTTTATGATTTGGTTGTATTTTGCCCGAGGACTGGGGGATAGCAAGGTGAGCAGCAGCAAGGATACGGGTCGTGAAAAGCTCATTTAATTCATCTGCACTGAGGCTGTCTGAAAAAATGTTTTCTAAATTGGCTTCTGATTTCAACAATGACCAGTCGGCTAGGTGAAGCTTCCAGCGACGTGGTTTAGAAGGGATGATTGATGGAGAAGATAAAAGCTCAATAAAAACAGGTAGATGATCACTTCCATACGGGCATGTCTATCACGTCCCATTTAAAATAATTAAAAATCGATGGCGAGCAGAGGGATAGATCTAAACAGCTCATTTTTCCAGACCTTGGTGAGCAGTATGTTTGCTTTCCGGTGTTCAGCAAACATATGTTGTTACATAATATAAAATCTAATATGCGGCC
Organism: Amblyomma maculatum; assembly: GCF_055883805.1. NCBI lineage: Eukaryota > Metazoa > Arthropoda > Arachnida > Ixodida > Ixodidae > Amblyomma > Amblyomma maculatum. The sequence goes on from NC_139349.1 coordinate 151,462,067, forward strand.
TCTAGTATCTGTTAATTCACTGCCCCAAAAAGATGAATGGGCATTAAAATCACCAACTACCAGATAAGGCTCTGGCAGCTGGTCTAAAAGCTCCTCTAAGTCATGGAGGTTTACTGGTGAATGAGGTTGAAGATATAAGCAGCATATCGTTATCGTTTTAAAAAGCAAAGTGGTAACAGCTACGGCTTCGTATTTAGTTTTGAGCTTGATTTGTCTGGTTGCGACACCACTCTGGATAACAATAGCGACACCTCCTGATAATCTACCAGACTGCTCCCGGTCACCACGAAAGACTTTATAATTTTTTAGGATGTTTTTATATTCAGGTCCTAGGTTTGTTTCTTGTAAACAGATGACGAATGGAGAGAACGTGTTTAAGAGATCTTTTACATCACTATAGTTGTTAATTAGACCTCGACAGTTCCAGTGAATGAGGAACGCCATATTAGGTGGATTTTGTTGAGAGTTAAAAATTTAGGTTTCGGGTCTCTCAGGGCCCGTTATTCGGGGTTTGTCCCTTTTTTTCTTTTCAAGGGAGTTGTGCCGGCGCAGAAGCGGCGGCGAACTAAGACTAGTGTCCATCGCTTCCTCGGAGGCGCTGGACGTCCGCTGGTCAGCTGCGGGTGCTTGTGTTTCAGGCTTCTTCTGAAGGGAAGCCTTTTGGGCTGGCGGTTGTGAGACCGGTAGGCCCTGTTTTGCAGATGGCAAGGAAGCTTTCGCTGTCCCTGCCTGGGGCGGGGGTGGTCCTGTCTGAGGCATTGCCTGGACAGGAGCCAGATTAAAGCGTGGCGTGTCGCCCCCACGCGCCACCTTGGAGTAGTCTGCCTTCGCTGTAAAAACGAATGGGTTTTTCTTTTTCAGTTTTTCGCGCGCTTCTTTGAAGCTGATGTTTTCTATTGTTTTTATGGCTATGATTTCCTTTTCATTTTTCCAAGTTTGGCATGATCTGGAGTAGGCAGGGTGCTCCCCATCGCAGTTGGCGCAACGTGGCACAGCTGCACAGTTTTCAGAGGTGTGGTCATTTCCAGCACATCTTGCACATTTTGGACGGCCACGGCAGCTCTGTGAGCCATGACCGAAGCGTTGACAATTGAAACAGCGTCTGGGGTTGGGGATATAATGTCGCACAGTCACTTTGATATATCCTACTTCAATAGATTCGGGGAGTGTGGAGGTGGCAAAAGTTAGGACAAGGTGCTTAGTGGGTATTTCTTTGTCATCTTTTCTTATTTTTATTCTGTGGACATTGGTTACATGCTGTTCTTTAAGCCCCTCAAGCATTTCTTCTTCTGTGAGGTTCAAGAAATCGCTCTCAGATATCACGCCACGGACAGTATTCAATGATGTGTGCATAGACACTACAATTGGGATGTCCCCAAACGACTCAAGCTTTGGAATGTTGTCATATTGAGTTTTGTCTTTGACTTCAAGCAGGAGGTCCCCACTGCCCAGCTTGGATACTTTGTATCCTGGACCCAGGGCTTGTGTGAGAGACTTGGACACGATGAAGGGAGACACCATGCGGGCTGGCTTTTCTGGTTTTTCACTGTGGATAACGTGGAACTTGGGGAATATTTCTAGTTTTTCATTAAAGAATTGAGAGGTTACTTCGGTCCGCCTTTTCTTTGTTTGGCGATCATTTTGTCTTGAAGAAGCCATAAAGTAAGTATGCTGTTCGGTCACAGTGCCAGCCACCCACCATCGAGCCCAACAAGGGGACGGGGCAGGAGTTAAATAAGTCCTACCCTCGCCAGCTGTACACAGTAACTATAACCTAATATGGGTAACCCAGGGTAGTTACACCACACACGGTTAACCCTAGCCGCCCGGAAGAAGGAAGAATCCAAGAAGAGAGAAGAAGACAGGAGAGCTGTAGGATAGAAGATAGGAAAGTGAAAGATGGAGGGGAGGATAGGAAAAGGCGACTGCCGGTTCCCCCCGGGTGGGTCAGCCCGGAGGTGCCGTCTATGGGAAGCGTGGGCCAAAGTGGTGTGTTGCCTCCGCCGAGGGGCCTTAAAGGTCCAAACACTCGGCATCGGCTCAACCACCAGGATCCCCTTTTCCCCAGACACGACGATGCCACGCATGGCTAAACGTGGGTGCTCGGGGTCCGTGGTGTCGCACAAAACACACAAACACCTGCTTTAACAGGTGCCCCCTGCGGGGAAAGGATACAAAGTGACTGTACTAAAAATAAGTATGCACACAATGCATGAAAAGCTGTCCTGTAAATATTTCTTCATTCTTTCATATACCAATTGGCATTGTTTCCCTAACAATGAATATAAAGCAAAAGCTGGCCAGATGGAAAACTGTAAAACTGCTGGTGTTTTTGCAGATGCCACCAGGTTAAACGAGTGAAATAAAATAAAGCTGAAAAAATTATGCACTGGGCGAGAGCAAAAATAAAGCAGGAAGCAAATAGAGCTAAATAATGGTTCAACAGACACAAACACAGTACTACATTTATATGCAAAATTTGGCACAAAATAAGCAGAAAACAAGCATCATTTCAAGAGCACTTACAAGCCATCTCCCTTTTCCCAAAGGACTCCGAACTTTCTTCATTTCCTAAATGTTAAAAGCAAAAATTAATGTTACTTGCAGTCTTTGCGTAGTGGCTCAGTCCTTTTGCATACAGAATGCATACATGCAAGCTGCAGCATGCAAGTATGAGCCGTTCTGACTCACCACGGCAACTTTCTGTTTGTGACACCCAAGGCTCTGCACAAAAATATTTATGCTTTATGTACTACTGATAAGACCTTTCATGAAAAAAAATTAATGTTTGCAAGATTTCAGAAAGAAATGAACATAAGATTCCTCTCAGATACCTTCTTCCCGTGTGAGGTTGACTGATCGAGCTCTGCTCATTTCACCTGAAAGAACAAACTCATACTTCAGTCCACAGATAGTTATGATGACTACTGCCAGTTCAAAGAGCATGAAATTAGTGCATCAAATCTGACTGCAGTATTATTTGCTGATATTGAAAGATATTTGGTTCAGTTATCGGCAAGCAAATTTGGTGCTATTATTGCAATGCTCTTTATGAGGATCAGTAGCAATATCTGGTTAAACAGATGATAAATGAATTTCAATTACAAAATCTGCACTGCTTGCTGTGAGGCACATTACACTGAAGGACACTAAATTTGTGCTACTGGCCTTCATCAATATACGGGTGAATCTGCAAGCAAGTAGTTATTGGCAGCCACCTAGAGAGGCACTATTACACATATATCTGAGGATGCATGACAGCCTATTGCTCACCTTGTCGACTGAACCGAAGTCCTTGTGGCGAGTCTGTGAGGAACAAACAAAAGAAAAAAAAGAGATGACAAAGGAAAAAAAAAATAAGTCAGCAGCAGAACCTCAAAATGCCGCTCACAAATGTGCTTGTACCTGAGAAGCAAGAAAAGCAAATACAGTTACAAACACTGATTAGTGTTTGTGATGCCTCTATTACTACTATATAACACCCTACAGGTTAACTATCTAATTACTTCATAAATCAGATACACTATGAACAAAAGATATAATTCGAACAAAGACAGCTCAGCAGCATATTGCAGACATCACTTATAGCCATTGAAACAGTCATACACAAGCTGCAGCAACTAATTCGCATGAAAACAAAAATAATATATGAAATTACACGTATACAACAGTTTAAGACAGCGTCACGCAAAATTAATATTTTACCTTTATGGCAAGGCTCAGACAAAAGAATAGCATGCAAGTAGCTTTCTTCACTATCATGTCGAAAGCATAAAAAGAGATGCCCATATCACCAGTATCAGTCAAAAAGTATGCCACGAGACCATTTTCTATTACCTTCAAAATGAAATGCTGCATGCTGTAGTGAATCTGCAAGAAAATAAAACAAGAAAAAGCTTGAAGTAAAAAAATTACCAATATTTACAATATCTACCAAACAGTATTATGCAAAATGGGCATCCCTCACCAGTACGGTGTGGCTCAGGTGATGCAGCCAATGCTAAATGACTTTCTCCTGCACATTTTGACATAAAATGTATATCTTGATTATGAGGCCTCTCAAAACAGTACCTGCAGTTAACTTCTTACCAGGATTAGAGGAAGATGCTGCACATAGCTTGTTTCCTATATTGGGTATTGGGAAACCAAAAGACGTGTATATAGTTTGGTTGTCAGTTCCATCATTGTCCATAAGCAAATGAAGTTTCAAGAGGATGCTCAGAGGGCAAGACAGTGTGGCTTCATTCTTACACTGCAGTGTACATGGACGAGAACTAAAGGAAAATACTTATTTATGTGGGCTTCTGTCTTTCATCCATGTCTGCGTGCACTGCAGCCCAGCAAGCCTTTCACTACTAACCTTGAAAAGCAAATGAACACTATTTGAAGAGTAATGGAGGAAAGTAAACATGTTTGCATGAGTTTGGAAAAAAAAATGTGCCAAAGGTCACCGTACCGTGGTATCCAATCCTGAAGTTTAAAGGCTTTAAAGTTTGTGAATACTGAGGTAACATATCTAAGCAAAACCAAAGGTCTAGAACACTTTAATAGCCCTCCTCTGTTAACACAGAACATTCAAATTATTCCCTACTTATGAGTCTCAAGTTTCAGACTTGCCTCCAACAAAGTAGCAACGTATGTCAAATGCAAATAAACTTACCATTCTTCTCCTCTCTTATCAGAGCATTCCTGTTAAAGATACCAAATGTAAAAATCAGCCACATTACATTATACATAACTGACTACCTTCGCAACTGAAGTGGTGCCTCTGGTACATCAAGTTCCTCTGCTCCCACTTCTGACTGATCCGACTCGTCAGATGAGTATGGTTTCAAAATTATCCTTCGCCGCTTGCCTCTTCCTTTCTCTGTGAAAACCATTAAAATGTTAGACAAAGGTATCTTTAGCACAATTAAAGACACACTCACCTTGATCCGTTGTTGCACTCTCATCATCAGTGTATTCTGCTCTTGGCAGTTTTCGCCTTGCTTCATCATACGATGCTGAAATAGAGAGTGACACTTATAAATAATAAAGCCAAAGCTTGGCAATGTCAAATATGTGCTGCTTTCCTCATTAATGTAATTTTATATTTTTATGCTATTTGTAGAAGTATAAAGAATTGCAACAATTAAATTTATGGCATACATTTACTAACAAATTGTTCAACTGCATAGTCAGATATAACTCAAGAAAACACTGGGTCTTGCTCCTAAAATCATTAAACAAGGCTCCACTTAGAGGTGTTATATTCATAGACAGCTTTTATGGCTCCACAGCAAAGGCTAGAAGTGAAAGGGAAGGAGGCGGACCTTTGTCTGCCTTGGAGTGCAGTAACACACAGTGCCAAGCAGTTGAGGACAACAGCCAATTGAGGAAAACAAGAGCTCAGTACAAGACAATCGAAGGATTAACCGTAACAATTTCAAAAAACCAGTACACGTCATTGCTGAACGGCCTCCTTTGAGTGGCACCTGCCACTTTTTTTTCTTGAGTTGTATCAAACTATAGCATATCAGTCTTAAGAACAAGAATATTCTGCAAAACCATGAGGAGGAAGGAAGTCCTAATTATATAGTCCCAATGGCACATTACATTTGCTATAACTTCACGTATTCAAGAACAATAGAAGGTCACAATTTACGAAGATTAGTTTTCAATGCTGTCTGTGTCGTACCTGTTTTCCTGATCGCCTTGACATCATACACTTCAGAAGAATTGACGTCAAGCTCCAGTCGTGTCTTCACGAGCTTTTGGATAAGTGCAGTATTTTTTGTTGTGGGCCAAAGGCATTTTGTGCCATTTTCTACAAGCCAGTTGGATGCCACCACAGCCACACTGTTTCCTTCCACAAAATGCACTATAGCATACATATCCTATTAAGAGATAGATACATCAAACAAAATTACTGCTAATCAAGTTGGCTTCCTGAAGAAAGGGCACTTTTCACACCCAGAGATGAAATTAAAAATTCTGGCGCAGAACATGCACTAACATCACAAGATCACATAGCACATGGATATGTCTGTGTGCTGTCACTGCACTAGGAACAGGAGGAAAAGTCACAAGTAAAATGTCACAGATACCCTTATATCCTTGCAAGCTGAGCAAAAACACAATTAAATGAGATACAACCGACTTCAGTCTGGTATACCAGCAACCATAAATGAACACACAAAAAGATGCCACAGAATATGTACAACACATAGGCACATATCTTAGATGTGTGCCAACATCACAAATGTACAGATAAAAGACTTACATAATAACCACTGAAATGAACTGCCTACACATACCAGAACAGCATTTCTGTTAATTTATGTACATTTCACATCTAACCATTCCACATGTGTACATACACTGCATTGAGAGGGGTCCTACTAGTGCCATTTAAAGGCACATGGACACACACACACACATACACACACACAAAAAAACATGTCAATGCAGTAGGCAGACCACAGTACAAATAATTTGCCACATGTAGCAATACAAGGTAACAGGATGGCAAGCATTCTACAAAGCAGCAGCACATAATTCACACCATGCCAACAGGTGAACATTCACAAAGGTTTTTGATAAAGGAGACATACAGCCTGCCGCATGCACACAAGGCAAATATCAAATTAAATGCACCTACATCACAGGCACATAATATCAAGATCTGAAAGAGTAAAGCAGTTTCATGCACAATTACACTCAAAGTAAACAACTGCCCATTCAGTGCTTGTAGGATCCATTCAAGTGCTGATTAAATGAATAAGTGGAAAAATGGCATAGTCAGACTTAGACTCTCCAAAAGGTATCAGGACACACTTTGTTTTGATGTCAGTGACCTTCCATGACTGAAGAGGCCTGTCAGTTTCTCTGACAATGAAAATTCCCAATTTGGATGATGCACAGGGAATTGTGTACAAATCACCAAGAACCTTCAGCTTCTTTCCAATTATCACTTTGTGCCCATGATCATCATGAGCAAAGTTTACGATCATGACCACAGTTGAATCAGCCACAATGCAAATGTTGTTGCCCAGTGATGTCCTCAAAGTGAAGTCTGGCAGAGTTGCAACATGAAACTGTGGACCAAAGCAGTGTTCTACCAGTGGGCCGTTGCTGTGTGTCTGAGAGTATTTTACTTCTTGCTGAGATTGCTCCTTTACACTAAAGAAGGTTCCAGTAGCCATACGTTCAGCAATGCGATTACCAAGCTGCTCTTGTGGCCTCTTAGAGTGTTTAACTAACTTCTTCAGGTGACGCATGTAATCCTCGGCAGGAAATGCACTAAAATTGTCAAGTGCACCATAGTTGACAACATCATCACACAAATGCACCAATGAATGAACATTGTATGAAAGGTTCTGCTTTCCATACAATGCCTTGAATTGCGTAACAAAGCAAACAAGGAGGTCTTTTGCATAGTTACAATACTGACGACACATGTCAGTGCATGAAAGAATAGTTATTGAAACATGTAAAATTAGGAAATGAGAGTACAGCTTTCTGGGCAACACATCATGGAGTACTGAAGGGCCAAAGTAGAGAAGAAAGCAACGCAATTCAGTTGCTTTCCACCTGTCAATATCCCTTAAGGATCGTGCTTTACGAGCAAACTCCTCGCACTGGGTGCCTGCCAGCACAAGCAGCTGTTGTGAGATTTTGTCAACTGAAGAAGAAGGCAAACGATGTGCCAATGAACCTCGCATCCACATTAATATCAATTTTTTTGTCACTCCAATACAAACCAAATGCATGTAGTCCAATGGAAATTGTGAAACTAAGCCAATTGGCAATGCAGAGAGAGGGGTATCTGCAACGTGGTGTTCTTCCTGATTTTTTTGGGCAAAGTCACTGTCAGTACGCAATGGCGCCTCTGTCTCTAGGAACACCACTCTCCCATCCACATACTCCCCTTTCTGCTGGCACTTCCCACAGCCATAATAACCTGAGTGTAGCTTAGTGCCTAAAATGAAAGCTCGCGCTGGGGCGTCACACAAAAATCCCTTGATAGTTACTGAATATGTCCTGTCGCCAACTTGAATGCCTTCATTCAAAAGTTCTAGTAAGTCAGAGACTAATGGGCCAAGGTAATCATTTAAGGATGCAGGTTTCTTGTAGCCATGATAGCATCCTACAAGGAAAACACCAGTACCTGGGAGGTCATCTGCTCTGGCAAGGATCGGCCAAAACTGACTTTGGGAGCTTTTAGCGAGTGGAAGGCCATCAATAAAAAACATTAGTCCGATGCTCTGCGGGAGTAATGCTCTGTCAGGCAATTTACCCAAGATGCTTTTCAAGCTCTCCGCGATTTCGAAGTGGACGTACGATTCCCCAGCACAACTTTTTATCTCAGCAGAACGCGGCGTTTTAAGCAGAGTTCGTGCATCGGAAGGCAGCTCTGCGAAGCACGTGTGCGTCTTCAACAACTTGAGCAGCGAAGAAAGCGCCTTTAGTGAAACGTTTTCCGCGCACGCCCAGTTCGCTAGTTTCTGGGCTATTTGGAGCAGATCATCTAAACAACCAACCGAGCTCTCAGAGCTAGGGTCACTAACACTTCGTTCGCTGTAGTCACCAATTGCTAGCTCCGATTCATGAGTAGCTGAGAATGAAGGCATAATTGTGGAACCTATGTCTTCCATATTATGCTCGCCGACATCACCCACCGCGGAAATAAAATTAACACCAATGTTCTGCTCATTTGATGTGCTCTCAAAAGAACCACGAGAGGTGCTTTCTGCGCCAGTATGGCCGAAGCCACTAGTTGAAGGTTCGCAACCGCGAATATCAACTACACATTGTTCAGTTGACGCTGCACGGCCGATGTCACTCGCTGAGGGTCGGCCACAACCTACCAGGCTTTGTTCAGTTGATGCACTGAAACACGGTTCGTTTTGTAGAGCACTCTCTCCTTCTATGCTGCGCATTAGTGGCTCTACAGCTGCATCTAGTCGTCGGTGCTTTTGCCGGCGTGACAGGGCGCTTAGGGCTTTCTTCTTTCTTTCCATCGCCGTATTTTCATGGCCTCACAAAAGCAAGTCAAGTATAACAGCACTTACTTTTGCAGGATGACGGTTCCCATACGGCACTACACTTCCCGTTTTCGCCGTTTTCAGACGATAGCAGCAGGTGTTGCCAAAGCGAGGCTAGCCAGCCAGACAACCAGAACAAAAGGCATACAAAAGGCGCCAAATCCAACAACGCGATAGCAACACCGCTATGCGGGTAAACCGGTAAACTGGCAAGTGACAAAATTGCTAAAAAACAATTGTTAACAAATTAAACTTCAAAAAAACTTTCGAATAGTTGGTTTTAATTAAAACACTTGTAGATAGGCATTTTATTTTCAAACTTTGTGTGAGGAGGATTTAGAAAAAGATACTCGACTTAGGCAGCCATATGCAGCCAAGTCAAGGCACAGTATGCTGCCAACATGGCTGCCAAGATGCTGCTTTGTTTATGATGCTGCTAGGCGTTTATAGTTTCAACTTTTGGCATTTATGCAGAATAGAGGCATACGAACTTTTGCATTGATGCAATATACAAGCTTGGTTGAAGATTTAACTTCGAAAACGCGTCGTTAGATGTGAGTTAAAAGCATCTCGTTAATCGTTTACTGTGGAGCGGAATTGCGAGCACGAAGTGACGGATATTGGGCTTAATTGTTGGATCGCGAGCGCGTGGGAACATTACTTTCAGTAGTCGTTGCCTTGCGTTCGCGTAGCTTAATTCCACCCCGCTTTGAACAACTGTGAGATGAAAGAGGCATCGGAAGAAAGGAGCATAGCAAGCATGCATTGTACAGTCGGACGGATGTCAATCGTGCTCGGTATATCACCCCTTCGCACAGAATTAAGCGCACGAGTATACGTATGTACCTGCATGTTCAAAACAATGACAGCAATTTTAAAGGTTACTAAATAATGCTTGTCGTGATCGCGTTCATTCCGCGCGTTAAATAGCTCTCTAATGCCGGTGTTGAGGTATGGTACGTGAACATGCAATGGGATTTTCTACACCTCGTTCTGACTATCATTATACTGAAATATATATATTTATGAGCATGCATCTTGCTCGAAATGTCCCTTCAACGTTTCTGAACTGACTTCTTGTTGGAGACGTCGTTTAAAAGTTTTTTAATAAACTTCTTCCCGGAGACGTTTTTACAACGTATTCATCTAGCACAAGACATTGGTGGACGTTTGGAGCTGTGTCAAGATGTCATTAAGACGTTTTGTGTTTCGTGGTCTGTGTCTCGTCTGCCCTTCTCTGTCCATTGTGAAGTTTGCGCTGTTTTGCTCGGGGAAGATGAGCGTGAAAAAAAAAATGGAAAACAGATACGCACATCTCATTTCGTTCCCGTGCCTTGTGCCCAGCGCCATAGAGGCGCTTGTTCGTGTATGCGTTTCTTCTGCTCTGGCGAAGAACGGGAGGGGTGGGTAGCCTACTGAACGCCACTTCTCGTGTTATGTTCCAGCGCTCAGCCTCCGCAACCCACGGATGCCGTCCCCTGCGGCCAATTGTTTTCCCAGCAACGCTACAGCCCTAGTTTTCGGGACACGCAGCGCCATGCTTCGTACCTGGAAGCAGTTCCCCCGCTTCTCCCGCCATCGGGCGCCAGGCAGTCGTCGAAGGGGCGGCTTGGATGCTTGCAAGACACAAGCCACGGTCAGCGTAGAAAGCAAGTTCCACGACGGGCGACAGTAACTGCCTCGCCCCTCGGTGACGGCGTTCGGCTGGTGATCCCGAGGAAACGGGTTCAAATCACGACCGCAAACGCAAATGCGTCCTTGTGCTGTTACAAATCAATGCAGTCGGAGTGAACCTCGTGCTGTGGTTCTGTCTTTTGCGCTCTGTGCCTTTGGAATAGTAGGTTACGAATAACCAAGAACACGCTTAGCTTCGTTGCTTGAGTTCTTAACATGGGTGGTTCAAGATTCCAAGGTGGGAGTAGGATGTGCTTTCGACGATAAAAGTTTTTATTACCGTTGAAATACATTCGCCACCCGATTTTCCACAAGATCTAAGGCACACTAAAAATGTTTCGAGTCCGTATTATTGTGATACTGAAATAGATGACGCAGTCGCCACAGAGTGAAATAACAGTAAAAATAGGATATACGGGTGATCGTTAAATTAGATTAAACAGCGTCCCTAAAATAGTATCTTGCACAACGCCTGAAGTCATTCGTACATACAAAATGCTGGTGGTTAGACAAATTTGCGTTCAATCAAATAGAAAGTGATTTCAGATTTGGGCGCGAATTACAAGTTTCAGAAAGTTATCGTTTCAGATAAGCGCAAATTTGACTACATCGTTTTCAAAGTACGCAGAATAGCGTTTACAAGTGCGTTGTAGCTATACTTATACCTATACATATTGTGTATTGTTAGCATTAGAACGAGAAAAAAAAAAGATGTGAAAGAAAAGACTTGGCACACAAATAAAATACGGAAAAGTAAAATGGGTATATTAACAATTAACAACTGGATTACAAATACACTTTTTCGTTTCGCACACGCACGTTCGCACACAGTTTTCAAACGTCCGCTCTCGGTGCTGACGCACCGCTAACTCCTTCGCAAATTCTTCACGCGTTACCTTTGTTTTTGTCTTAATTCAATAAAGTTTTTTCACTCACTCACGCGCCCGCTCTCATTGTCGACGCACCGCGCACTGCTGGTCGGTGTCGGGAATTCCCGGCGCAATAAGTCAGCCGCTAACAGTATGTGCTGTAGATATCATACATCCATTATCTATGTGCATGCTTACACAGACACGGGTGTCTGAATCGGGATAAACCAAGGTTTATAAAAACAGCGTTCTTCCGAATTGAGATCAAGTGATTGTGGTTGAGAGTCATGAAAAATACTTGTTGGTATAAATTCTTCTTGAATAAAAAGTCTGCATTGAATAAACTTTTCAATTATTGCTCTAAATGATCAGGTGCGATAACGAAAGTTGCTGAGCTCCGCGAAAATGATACGACTTGCGTATTTTTGGCGATATAGCTTAGCGTAACCCTTTTTATTCGGCAGAAGTGAAGGCCGACGGAGTTTGAACATTACCACGTCACAACGAGGTCCGTGCCTCAGAATAAGCTGCGATTATACAGCATTCTCATGTGTGCTTGGGTAAAGCAATGCAGATCCTCCACAGGCAAACAACAAAACTGCGTTGTTGTGACTCTGAGATAACCGCCAGAGGCTGCGGACAGAGTTGCAGGCCTTAACCTAAAAAGAGCGGTACAAAAATAGCAGAATTATCTAGGAAAACAGTTAAGTATTACCACCAAGGTTTAAAAGTAGTCGAAAATAGCAAAACCAGAGCAAACATATCCCCTGAAGCAGAAATTTAGCTCAGGAATTCATGACCCTTCGACATAGGGTAAAAGTTGCTCAGTAACTTAGAAGTCTGAGAGCATCGCTATTGAAAGGAAAAGTGAGACCACGGGACATTTTTGGACACATGGAAAAGCCTGTGCTTTGCGAAAGCCCACTGATATGTTTCCATGGAAAGGGAAATGAGCAACTTGAAATGTCTTGGACATCTCATTTAAGTGCGTGTGGTACACTGGATGACGCTTTTACGAAGATATAACCTATAATCTGATGATGCGTAGTAAAATCTCTCTTTCTTTTTTTTTTTTTTCATGTATGTGCTCGCACCGTCCAGGCGGCCACAGAAACCAATGTGGAACGTTTTTGAAAACAAACTGCGTACAACGAGCGTACTAAAGGAGGATCTGCATATACGGGTGTTACGATGAACACTTGAAAAAAAAAAAAATGAGGCAGTTTCGTGGGAGCTCAAGGAACCTACAGAAGCAGCCCCCGGACCGCAGAACCCAGTTTGAAAACCCCTGGTCTAGAAGGAACTTTTCTGACTTGTTACTCAAGGGTCACATGTTCAGTTCCCATCTTTCTCAAGCTTTCTTTTCAGCGCAATCAATTTACGCTCTTACATGTTATAATGACGTGTAAGTCGTGTTGCTACCTTGTAATCACACTTTATTTAGTGTTTTAATCGATTAGCGTCACATGACGTGGCGCTCACGAACCTCTCGACAAATAATTTTTTCCGACAACGCCGATTGTCACAACAATACTGTTTTTTTTTTTCGCGGAACGGAACCCTTAAGGCCCTATAGATTACGGACATGCAGAAAACCGAAATACAGTCAAACTCACAACAGTATCAGTTAGAATAATATTGTGAAGGTTTATTTACAGAATGGTTCTGCACCTTAGCCTGATGTGCTAACCAACAGATGGTGAGCTTCCTCTTCTTCCACTTCTATCCCGGAGAGCCTCTCTTTGCACTTTGTTCTCTTCTGTTCGCATGCCTGACATTTCCCCCTTCGCAGGCGAAGCCCCTGGGCTGTCAGTCAGAGTCCCGAGCGAGAGTGGCAGCGCTTCATTCTTGCGACATGAACTACCTGTGTTTTCCGAGAGGGGCGACCTTGGGAACATTGGCGAGACACGACGTAGTTCAAGTCATTGATGCGTTTGAGCACAATAAATGGGCCTGTGTAGTGCGACAACAGCTTCTGGGACAAACCACGCTTGCGGAGAGGTGTCCAGAGCCACACTAAGTCGCCGGGAAGATAGGAGACATCTTGATGCCGACGATCGTAGCGCTGCTTAGAGCGGTCCTGCGAGGCCAGAGTGCGTAATCGGGCTACCCGACGAGCCTCTTCAGCGCGGCAGAGGGTGCTCGAAACAGACGGCTCAGTGTCGAGCGAGAACGGCAAAATGGTGTCAAGAGAACGTCGAGGCGGACGGGCGTAGAGGAGGAAAAATGGACTATAGGAAGTTGTCTCATGCTTCGAGGTGTTAAGGAAGCACGTCATCCCAGTTCTTGTGCCGCGAGTCAACATACATCGCAAGCATGTTCGTCAGTGTCCGGTTTGTACGTTCGACGAGGCCATTTGTCTGAGGATGGTACGGCGTAGAGTGACGCAACTGGCAAGTACAATAGCGCAGAAGCTGTTCCACAACATCTGCCGAAACTGGCGGCCTCGGTCACTGATAATTACACGAGGAGGCCCATGACGGAGGACGACAGCGTGAAGAAGAAAGAACGAGACGTCAGCGGCGGTGGCGGAAGGGATGGCGGCAGTTTCACAGTAACGTGTGAGATGATCAACGCACACGATGACCCAGCGATTGCCTTTGGATGAGCGGGGAAACGGGCCTATGAGGTCAACACCTACTTGCTCATATGGTGTGGTCGGTGGTGTCACCGGATGTAAGTGGCCCGGCGGAGAAGTGGTGGGAAGCTTGAACCGCTGGCACTGCACGCAGGAGTTCACGTAACGCTGAGTCGTTCGACGCATATTTGGCCAGTAGAAACGTTCCTTAATGCGCGTAAGAGTCCTGGCAAACCCCACGTGCCCAGCTGTAACGTCATCGTGCATAGAGTGTAGAACAGAGGAGTAGAGGCTAGCCGGAACGACTAGCAGAAAGCGTGCACCGCCAGACGAGTAATTTTTTCGATACAGCAAACCATCGCGAATGCAGAAAGGGTTCGCAGGTGCCGGATCATGAGCTTTTTCAAAAAGTGATACCAAGTCTTGATCTTTTCGTTGTTCTCGCTGGAAAGTGGCAAGATCCGGAAATTGTACTGAAACGGCGGCAAGATAGTCGTCAAAGTTGTCATCGCAGAGGGTAGTTGCGAGAGGCAGCCGCGAGAGGCAGTCAGCGTCAGCGTGTTGGCGGCCACTTTTGTAAGACACTGTAAAGTTGAACTCCTGAAGGCGTAATGCCCAGCGGGCCAGCCGACCGCAGGGGTCGCGTAGATTCACCAGCCAGCAAAGCGAATGGTGATCGGTGATGACTCTAAAGGAACGTCCATAATACGAGCGAAACCGCTGTACGCCAAAAACGACGGCAAGGCACTCTTGCTCCGTCACGGTATAGTTGCGTTCAGACTTGCTAAGGGTGCGACTTGCGTAAGCGACGTGTTGGTTTCCGTCATGCCGTTGTATGAGCACAGCACCCACGCCGATGCCACTTGCGTCAGTGTGGAGTTCAGTGGGAGCTGTCGGGCTGAAATGACGCAGTATGGGCCGTGAGGTAAGAAGAAACTTGAGCTGGCGAAACGCAGAATCACATTCAGGAGTCCATTTGAAAGGAATATCCTTCTGCAAGAGGCGTGTGAGGGGGTAGGCTACTTCAGCAAACTTAGGGGTGAAGCGTCGAAAGTAAGAGCAAAGTCCCAGGAAGCTCCTGAGTTTTTTCACAGACTTGGGCTCTTTGACGCAACTGACAGCTTCAATCTTCTGTGGGTCAGGCCTAACACCGTCTTTGTCAACCAAATGCCCAAGCACAACGATCTGTCGTTCACCGAAGCGGCACTTCTTAGAGTTCAGCACAAGACCCGCTTCCTCCATGCAGTTAAGGACCACAGCTCGGCGAAGGTCCTCCCGAAGATCACTACGTCATCTAGGTAACACATGCAAATTTGCCACTTCAGTCCACGCAAAAGAGTGTCCATAAATCTTTCGAAGGTAGCCGGAGCATTGCATAGGCCGAAAGGCATCACGTTAAATTCATACAACCCATCAGGAGTCACGAATGCCGTCTTCTCCTTGTCTTTCGGATGCATCGGTATCTGCCAATATCCGGACCGTAAATCAACAGATGAAAAGTAGGAAGCTGAATGGAGGCAGTCAATGGCATCATCAACACGCGGGAGCGGGTAAACATCCTTCTTGGTGACAGTATTGAGGCGGCGATAGTCGACACAAAATCGCCAGGTGCCATCTTTCTTTTTCACGAGAATCACAGGGGCGGCCCATGGGCTAGATGATTCCTGAATGATTCCTCTTTGCATCATATCACGGACCTGTTCGTCAATTATCTTACGTTCTGAAGGTGAAACACGGTATGGTGTCTGTCTAATCGGGTGTGCAGATCCAGTGTCGATCATGTGATGGGTGCGGGAAGGCGGAATCGGTGGTGGCTGATCTCGAGCAAAGTCGAACACGTCCGCATGTTTCATAAGAACCTCCATCAATATTCAACGATCGTTGGTGGGTAGCGATTGATTTATCATGGACTGAAACCGGGAATCAGCATGATCTGGACGTCTAGTTGAACGAGCAACGCCGTCACTGAACGCGGCGATATGCATAGAAAGGCGTTCTTCAAAGTCGGCGAGTTTCAAGCCACGCGGCAATACGGCAGGTTCATTGGTATGGTTGACAGTCCAAAGCGTGGCACGACCCTCGTTCACTCGAACAACGCTGCGGAGCACCAACACACTCTTTTTAGCACCGGAAAGGGAAGCGGGTTTCACCATAGCGTCGAAGGCATTGGGAACCGCGCCCGAAGACACAACTGGGACAAAGATGGCGGACATCGCCGGAACGACGGTATCCTCGAAGACAGAAAACACTTGGACAGCCCGCGGCGAGTCTTCTATGAGGGCCGATCGAAGGCTGGGGCTTATTGATATCTCGCCACTGTTGAAGTCGAGAGTTGCGCCACACTGCTGTAAAAAGTCAACTCCTAGAATAACGTCGTGCGTAGAGCGAGGGAGCACCGTAAATTCAGTTCTAAACTCGTGTCCAGCCATCGCTACATTTACATAACAAATACCAAGTGGAACCAACGATTCTCCCCCTACACCTCGAAATATGACAGTTCTATCCCAACCAAACATAATTTTGCGGCCGAGACGGTTCTTAAAATCTAAGGTCATCACGGAAACTGCAGCACCCGTATCCAGTAAGGCCATAACACAAACACCATCCACTAACACTTCCAAGCGGTTCTTCAACATAAAGACCGGTAGAGGAATTGGCAATATCGATGACCTGGCGACCGCACCTCCATCGGCCGCACACGCTAGTTTCCCGGTGGCGGAGAAGAACGGCGGGGAGAAGGCGATTGTCGAGAGCGGCGGGCAGGAGAAGTCAGGCTGCGATCAGAAACTGGTGAGTCGTTGCGTGGTGGTACGTAACGGTAGGAACCCGAAGGAGGGGGATAGGTCGGGTCACGGACTTCTGGACTCACGGTAGAACGGCGATTCCACCATTGGCGCTGGTAGCGTGGTGGCGGGTTCCGGCGGCGGCAGAATCTGGATATGTGGCCAAGCATACCACAGCGGTAACAGACGGGTGGTTCACGAGCACGGTCCAAATAATAGTCCTCGGTAACAGGATCGAAGCGATCAACAAAGTCCAGCCGCTGGGGTTGTTGCGGAGGAGGTGGCGCCCTGTAGTGGGTACGAGGTGGGGGAGCAGGGCCATATGAGTCGTTTGGGTGGTTACGGACGAGAGGAGGAGCGGTAGAACGCCAAGAAGAGCGCTGGATGGGAGCTGCCTGCAGGGAGCAGCTATCGCAGGGGATTGCACTGCAGTTCACATCATGATGGCGGGAGAGCTCATCACGGACAATTTGGCGAATCATGTCGGCCAAATGCGGGGGCTCATGTGAATGCTCGTGAGAATCCACGCTTGCAACAGTGGTCACGTTAGGCAGACGGCCGAATTTCGGGGTTATGCGACGCAGCTTTAAAGTTTCGAATGTACGACAGTGCTTGATCACGGCCGTGGGGAATCCAAGTTTTCTTTTGTAATTAAAAAGTTGTATACGTCCACCGCGATGCCCTTTAAGAGGTGGCCAACTCTGTCTTCGTCGGACATGCTCGGATCCACCGCTTTGCAGAGTTTTAGGACCTCTTCTGTGTACATTGTGCATGTTTCACCAGGCCCTTGGGCTCGCTGGAATAAAGTCTGCTCAGCGCATTTCCGTTTTGCCGTGGTATCCCCGAAACAATTTCGAATCTCCTCTTGAAAACGCTCCCAGCTCGTTAAGGACGCTTCATAGTTCTCAAACCATGTCAGGGCTGTGGAGTCCAAGAAAAAAAACAACATTTGCCAGCATTACAGTGGCATCCCAGCGATTGTACTTGCTCACCCGCTGGTAATTGGTGAGCCAGTCGTCCACGTCTTCGCCAGCCTTGCCAGAAAAGGTCCGCGGCTCACGGTAATGCCAGATAATGCTGCCATGCGGGTGCCGCTGGACCTGGCTGCCGTGCATCGCTGTCTTGAATCATTGTGGGTGTCAAAGGGGGGAGCCCAGCGAGTCGTCGGCTCGAACGAGGTAGAGAGGTATCCGTGGTGATCTTTCAGCACCTTCCACCACACTGTTAAGGTTTATTTACAGAATGGTTCTGCACCTTAGCCTGATGTGTTGTTGTTGTTGTGCTAACCAACAGATGGTGAGCTTCCTCTTCTTCCACTTCTATCCCGGAGAGCCTCTTTTTGCACTTTGTTCTCTTCTGTTCGCATGCCTGACAATATATCAGAGGTAGCAATAGACTTCCGCGGCATCGTCAGCTTTGTATTGTTTTGTATACCGCTTGTAACGATGCTCTCATAGAGCATTATCGGTTATAACAATTAAATCTGGTAACTGCAGCAATCTTACTCTCCCTGTCCTTTGTTGCCATCGTTCATCTCTACTGCTCGCTATCCCCTTCCCGTCCCTTCCCGACGGCCGGAGCTCGCGTGCTTAAGATATTATATAGCAATTGCTGCGGCCGACAGCATTTTTTTTTGCTTTATTTGTTATCATTTTAACGCGGTAGCGTTAAGGAGCTCGTGTCGCAGAAAAGCCGGTGTCGTCGGCGGCGTTGGCCGTGAGCAATAAATCCCGGCATGCACTTCATAAATAAAACGCAACTTCCAAGATGGGCTGGGTGGGAATCGAACCAGGGTCTCCGGAGTGTGAGACGGAGAGGCTACCACTCAGCCACGAGTTTTTTTTTTCTTTATTGCTGACTTTGACATTTGAAAGTGAAATCAGAAATGCAGTGCATAAAACGTATAAGCCAGGCTTCGGCAAACACGGATTAAAATTCTGTCAGCGACACCAAAACATCAAGCAAGGTAATCCATTCTGGTGGATCAGGGAGGGCTCGGTAACACTCTCTTAGTGAAACGACACTTTCAACAAAATGCTCCCGAACAGGACGCACGACAAGATCAGCATGTTCAAATTGCTTCCTCGTTTTCCATATTGAGTGCAGGCCCAGAAGCATAATCAAATCATATGGTATATCCTGTGATGTTTCTATCGGCAAGAACCTTATTCCATATGGATCGAGTGGTAACTGTTTCTAAGCGTGCGCTGTAAAACATCCCAGTGAAATATTGGGTCCCAGCAGTCAAGAAAAACATGCTCTATTGTTTCAGGTTTTTTTTCATAAAAAACAATTGGTAGTCCAGGGTATGAAGATGCCTTTGCTATGAAGCCATCCATGTCTTAACGGGTAGCGTGTTAGTGTGCAATTTAAAGAAAATAGTTTTGACTGAAGATATTACCGGCATTCTTTTAACTCTTTTAAGAACGTCTTGTTCGGGGCCTTCACGGTATGGCAAACGGTACAATGGCGGGGGAAGCATGATGTCAGTGAGGTCTCTATAGAGTTTCTTCTTGGTGACATTGCACAGATATTCATGAGAGAAACGCACATTTAACAACCTATAAGCAAGCATAACTTCACGCAGATATCCAGTCACGGCACCGCACATATTTTGACATGACGACACCACGAACCCTGGAAGGAGTCTGCTGAGCCTGACTTGAATCACTGTCCGGAGAAATGGATTGTTTTGGTCGCGTAGATAAATAAAACGCGATACAACCTGGAGCATAAATAAATGCACAAGCCCTAGTCCTCCCTTCTTGGCAGGAAGGAAAAGATTGGTTCGACTTGTTCTCTCCCATGTCGAAGCCCAAATGACCACAGCAAAAACACGATGAATTTTTTGTACACTGAGCCTCATGGCACCCAACACATTCATTACATACCAGATCTTAGATACAAAAGATAGAAAAGGCTGACGCGTGGCAAGGAAGGCAATTGTCGATGTTTTCCCGAGCCACAATCTGCACTCAGCCACGAGTTCGATGCTTGAAAGCGGTACAAAAGCGCTTCTAGTGAATGCGGTGTTGCCTTAGAAACGTGCCGTAAAACTTTATACTGCGGTGTATATCGGTAATTATGAGCATGTTACTTACAGAAGTCGCAGTTACACGAGTAGCGAAGTACGTTTCCGCTACATTTCTTCTGCGCTCTGCGCACATGCAGAGCCATCTTGCGGCAAACACAGAAGAACCCCTCCTCGCAATGTGCGGCGCTGCCCCGACACGTGGCGCGCCACTCGCCACTGACGTTTCGCCGTGCACCCTCACAGGTTGTAGAATCAAGCGTCCTTCCTTTCTTTAGATCACTCAAGAGCATACCGAGCGAATGAGTGGGCGGTGCGAACGAGGTGCAATAACGCTATTGCGTTCCACTCTTGAAGGCGAAGCTTAAGGTTGGTTGGTTGGTTTGTGGGGTTTAACGTCCCAAAGCAACTCAGGCTATGAGAGACGCCGTAGTGGAGGACTCCGGAAATTTCGACCACCTGGGGTTCTTTAACGTGCACTGACATCGCACAGCACACGGGCGCTTTTGCTTTTCGCCTCCATCGAAAAGCGGCCGCCGAGGCCGGGATTCGATCCCGCATCCTTGGGAACAGTAGTCGAGCACCGTAACCACTGCGCCACCCCGGCGGGGTGCGAAGCTTAAGCGTCCTCCAATTTTTTTTTTTTTTTTTTCAACTTAAGCGTCCTCCAATTTTTTTAATAAGCCGTTATCACCAATGAAAACACGGACACATTACGACCACACCTGTCAAACTTGGCTCGCAATTTGCAAACTGGCGTATGAGGAGCTGGCTAAGCCCAGCGACAAATCAACCCAATAAGAAGTGAAAAGCGCACGCCACCACGCATGCACCCGCATTGTGCACCACGGGCGCCTACATGCCGTGGCGGCGTAGGGGTAGGTAAAAGACACTTTTATAGTCTCCTTAGGTTGAGCAGTTCATTGTTTAATGTTTCTGAGGGTGCGCCTCGCGTCGAAACTGCGCCGTAGTGTCGGAAGCTGTGCATACGCCACGTGCACCATCCGTAGCCGCCAGTCTCTGAAGTGTAAAAGCGCCTTGCTAGCACAGTTGTATTTTCTCTTTTTGCCGTCACATTTCCTCCAGCTCATCAATTTTTTTTCTGCTCGAAAGCGGCCTTTGTTAAGAATGCCAGTGAGCAGAAGGCTCGCGAAGCTCCCGCCGATAACGATAACGATAGTTGGTTCACAGGAAAGGAAAGGCGCGGCTATTTGTCACACTTGTTCTGTGGACGCCTGACCTACCCCAAAAGGGAAGGAAGGAAAGTGAGAGTGAAGGTGAGAAGAGAGAAAAAAAAAAAGCCGCGAGTTCAGAAGCACCCAAACTGATTCGGCGATGTCGTTTGCATCACCACACACCGCTATAATAGAGGGGCCCGGTGGTAATAGGTCCTGCTCATTTGCATCTACAATGGCCCGCCCCAAAATTAGCACAAATGGATATCGCTGACATAATATGTAGCATTACCACGCTGAAAATTGCATGGTCTCTCAAAATTAGTTCAAGTTGACGATCTATTTCTGCTGCTTATTTCTAGGTGCTTGGTTATGTTTTCTCTTATTACATTTCTGGCCTGTTTAAGCGCATGCCTAACGTTTAATTCAAAGCACCAATGGCCACAGTTAACCTGCCGTTTCATTTTTATCGTCTATCCAAGCTAGCCAAGGTATCGGTCTCAAATTTTACAGCCGAAAATATCCTTTATTACCTCTCGCTTTTATACTGAAAACTACGCTTCAGTCAGTCGTGGCGGTGCCTAACTATATATGTATGTATGTATGTATGTATGTATGTATGTATGTATGTATGTATGTATGTATGTATGTATGTATGTATGTATGTATGTATGTATGTATGCATGTATGTATGTATGTATGTATGTATGTATGTATGTATGTATGTATGTATGTATGTATGTATGTATGTATGTATGTATGTATGTATGTATGTATGTATGTATGTATGTATGTATGTATGTATGTATGTATGTATGTATGTATGTATACTATTACCGCATGCATTGGCCGACAGGACTCGGTGGAAAAGGATGGCAGGTTAGCAGATGGTACCGAAGGCCGAAATGCTTGCTGGAGCTCTTCTCGGACAATACTAGCGACAAAGCCGACCGTCGGCTGGGAAGCACCGAAAAACGTCTGAAGCATCTTCTCGCAAAATGGAACGGATGATGTCGCAAAGAATATCCGGAGTAGCCCCGAAGGCCGAAAGCGGCTCTGTGAGCGAAGCGGCGGGTACCGGCCTGATGTGGTCGTATAGACCGCTGCTGGAGCACCCTTTCCATTGTGATTACCTCCGTAAGAAACTCGGCAATCGTGGTCGGCGGATTGCGCACGAGGCTAGCGAACAGTGGCTCCCTAGCGCCGCGCATGAGATGGCGCACCTTTTTTCTCTTCGGGCATGGCCGGGTCAGATCGTCGGAACAGCCTGGCCATGTTCTCCACGTACATAGTTATAGTCTCGTTGGGCATCTGCATGCGAGAGTGCAAAGCCCTTTCCGCTCGTTCGCGGCGATCCGGGCTGGCGTAGGTGTGCAGGATGCAGCAGAAGAAATCGGGCCACGATGTTAGGGCGCGCCTTCGCGATTCTCGTACCAAGTACGAGCGCCATCTTCCAAGCTGAAGAAGACGTTCCTGAGCTTCGCGGTGTCGTCCCACTGATTAAACGAGGCGACCCAGCCAGTCTTCCTATTACCAGGCCGCTTACATCGTTTACAGAGACCGCTGATGCGCATCGCGCGCTATTTTGCCGTCCCAGTTTATACCCGCATCTAGACCGTCCTCTCCACTATGGAGCCTGCATAAACCACACGTGCTTCTTTCAATACCCGGCATCAGGAAGAAAGTCGAGCTATCGACGACAGACCTAAAACAAGTAACTCTCGAATACTTCCATGAGCACCATGCAAATCGTTTGCACGTCTACACCGATGATTCAGTGAATGCCGTGAGTTCTTCAGGCTCCATGGTCATACCCTCAATTAATACAGAAATAAAAGTTGGGACAATTCACCAGACTTCTTCAACAGCTGCAGAGCTAACCGCTCTTTGTGTCGCAATTAGGCATATCAGTCAGCAGAGCCCTCAGCGGTGGTCTATTTTCACAGATTCAAAAGCAGCCCTAGCTGCAAGCCTTAAAAGCGGCTCTTCGCCGTGGAGCCCATGAACAACTTGTTGCAGAAATACGGCAAATTCATAACTGTGCAATTAATGGACGACATAACATTATCTTCCAATCGCTTTCAGGACACAGCGGCATAGCGGGCAATCTTCGGGCGGACGAGGTCGCACGAACAGCCCACCACGACGGCGATTGTGTGTTGATTCCCTTTTCCAGGGCAGACGCAGCGGGCAGGCTTCGCGCACTTGCGCGGAAACACACACTCTCCTTGTGGAATTCTGGCCAGTTTGTGAACTGCCGCTTAAAATCCCTGGACCCTGACCTGAAGCTCCGGCTTTCACCTGGCCTAACCCGACGCGAAGAAACTTTGCTGTGCCGCCTGTGGGTTGGTGTAGCATTCACAAACTCGTATTCTTTTATGATAGGCATGGCAAACAGCCCTGCATGTGCAAACTGTGGATGCGACGAGTCTATAGGCCACATTCTTTGAAAGTGCCCTATATATACAGTGAGGAAAGACAGTGTCTATGCCATGCGCTGGAGCGTCTAGATGGACGCCCATTGACTGACATTAAGATTTTAGGTCCCTGGCCACGGCGATCTTCTGCGGTGAAGGCCTCCCAGGCACTGCTCCGCTTTATGAAAAGCACAGGCCTAATCTAAAGACTGAATTTGCTGTTATGTTCCGTGATATGACTGTGAAGTGATGTGGTGTGATATGTCTGTGATGTGACTGCACTAACTTCACCCATCCCTTTCTTACAACTTTTATATCCACTCACCCCTTTCCCCCAGTGCAAGGTAGCAAACCGGTTTCTTTTACCGGTTAGCCCTCCTGCCTTTCCTCCTCATATTCCTCCTCCTCCGTTCAAACCACAGTGAAATAGAAGTATGTTCAAACGTCTTCATTTTGACTGCCGTGGAAATGCTTAAGCAGTCGTGGGTTCTGTAGCGTGTAATAAGTTGGAGCTTGCATGACAGGTCGAGGGGCGGTTGCGGTGGTGAATTCCAACGGCCGTGCTCCGGTGGTAGGCCTAGGTTCCTCCGGCTAGAGCGATGCACAGGAGTGTCGACTGGCACATGACCTGAATCCTGGGAGTGCGGAGGAGTGCGGGACATATACTGGGATCGACACCCAGCACCTCCACCAAAATATGTCGCGGACAACAGGGCAAGACGTGAACGACAGGGCTAAGCTGTAGGAGCTGGCAGCATTCCGAACACAGAGCGCGAGCCGACTTCAGTGTCCTTTTCTTCCAGGCACAAGACCATAGGGGCACCAGATGGCAATATATATATATATATATATATATATATATATATATATATATATATATATATATATATATATATATATACTATTACCATTACTATCGCTGTCAGATAAAACGCAATGAGCATAACTTCAACGAAGTGAAAATAAAAGGTATTTGCCTCAACTTCGCATTCCTTGCTCCCGTTCATTTTATTTATAGTGTAATAAAAGATGGCTCGCTCGCAATTGTCCCTACTGCAGGTTTTCTAAGCGTATGCATCTTAATACCAAAAAGAGTGAGGCTACCAGCTCTAATACGGAACCCAACCTCAAGTTTGGCTGCGCGACTGCAGCGCGCGCTCCTCCCCAAGCGGCAAAATTTTGAAGCATTGGTTGGGCGCGGCGCTGATGCGGCGCTTGACCTAAAACCCCTCCCTTGATAATTTGAAAGTAGCGACACTCTCCTCCGCGCCGCGCTTTCCTCCTCGATTCTCCTCGCGCGGCGGTGACGAGCGCTGCGCACGACACGCTTTTTCTCCTTGACGCCCGCCGGCCGGCCGCAGCAGTGAGTGAAGCGCGAGCTTTTGGGCCAGGTCTGCGCTCCAGGAGTGCACAAAATTTTTGAAAAATTGCGAGAAAAGCATTGAGAATGCCGAAAGTAAAGTTCATGAATTGATTGGTTTCTTCTTAGAACTGTTTGAATGGGGAATACTGATAAACAAAGCTTTCAGGCGAGTTCAGTGCTACAGGCACTTTTTAAGTCACATATTAAGGTTTTACTTTGTGCACCTAATCTAGTACTGCCTCTGACTGTGTTTTTTTTTAGAGCGTGAAATCTGTCACCGCGGTAAAACTTCGGAAAACGATCCAGGCTGGTGCTTTGAACTTCAAGATCAGAGAAGGCCAAAGCAGGACCTAGTCTATTTCGCTACTGCCAAGCAATCTCTCTAAGCATAGTATATGTCACGTGATCAACCATGAGATTGGATTATTGGTTAATTGTACATTCATTGACTTACGTTGTCTGTCATATCTCTATTATAATATCTGACGAGACAACTATACATTGACTTTTAATTCTTATACTTTCTTGTTTTTCATAAATGGAGGTGGGAAAAGAGCAAGCAATAAAAATAACATACTACTATCAGCGCGAGGTTCATGTCTCTGTCGAGGAGGCTTCCTCTACTTCAGGACAGGTCGGTGAGAGAAAATTGATGGAACTGCGTTGGGCCTGTTTTTTTTTCGAGTTCGTGTAATATTGGCGGCTCAAACTGGTCTTCAGTGAAACGTAGCTAGAACATTGAGCGATGAGTTAATCACTCAGGCTAGGTGAAAAAAAAATCTTGCGTAAAATTGAAATGAGTAATATGTCACAGTGCTACGAATTGTTGCTCGCAAAATGTTCCCCTATTTTTCAATCATGACTATAATCATTATTGATTGTTTAAGTTTCGTATATACAGAAAATTGATGCAATGATTCCGGCTGATTTGAAATCGATGGGAAAACTTTTCTCGCAGTAAATGAATACGCGGAATCGCGGTTTTAGAGCTCCAGCTTTCAAAGCGAAGGTAGCCTGCCAACGCCTAGTAGTCATGGTCAAAGTGAAGCGTGTGTGATCATGTGAACACCTCCTGTACATTGGCCGTATCCCTGATAAAACGAACGCATACTTTTTAACCCACGCGTGCGTCGAAGCATGGCAAGACACATTCAAGAATTGAAAAAAAAACATGCCGTACGACATAACTAAACTAGTGCAGATTACCCGCAATACCCCGGGTTTACTTGCCAAAGAGTTTCTCAGGGCCAGCATTCATTGCTCCCGAGTAACTGACGCACACTGCATGTACAAGCTGGAAAGGCTAGCTCCTCTACAAGCCCGAATTTTGATTTTTTGTGAAGGAGGCCAGGGATCCTAGCATAATCGCGACAAATGCAATCGAGAGACTGTAATTTTCCAGTTATCTCTGACAGCAAAAAGCAGATTATAGCGCCCTATTTCTGACTGTACAGAAGTCGAAGCGTGGTAAATGATGGAGCCTTGGAGCCTCGCAAAATATTCAGCATGCTGCAGAGGACAATCTTATTTTTATACAATGAACATGTTGCCGGCGCAAAAATATTGAGGAGCAAGCAGGAATAAAAAACGCAGCGTCAGGTGACGCGTTATTACGGGGAGTGAGAAAGGCACATTTCGTCGCAAACAAATCTGTTCTTTCTAAGAATAAACGTCTTTCGACTAATCTTGTGAATCAATTGACTCGTGCGCAAGCCGTCACGCTTGCCTTGAGATATCATGATTACCGCATAACCATCTTCAGGCCGCTTGCTGCAGTTGTACGCGCAACAGCACGGCATAGAGCTTGCACGCTGCAATAAAAGCACAGCGCGCAATATTCGCTCGCCGAGACTAGAAGAAAAATGGCGCCAAGGAAAAAGAAAACACAAGGAAAACGCCGGACGCGCGTCGGTTTCCAAGGGCAACGGCAGGGAGACCAATCGTCGCTCAGGAAATCGGGCGGAGAGCCGGCCTTCAGCGAAGGGGCGCGCAAGGGGCGAGGGGGAGGCGAGGAGGTAGCGCGGCGGCGGCAAAGTTCAATCGTTGGCGTAACTTTCAAAGTATCAAGGGGTTTTAGCTTGACCGAACGTGTTCTGGCGGCTTCGTGTGCTGCCCTCGTCGCTCGCGTTACCTCCCTGTTTGAGTTCTCGCACCGGCCCGCCGCCGTGGCTTCGCAGGCATGCAAACAGGTGTCACAGCTGAGTTTAAAATATGGCAGGAGTGGTTCCGCGACGATCGAAATGTGGGGAAGTGTATTATTGTGTTTCTGGCTGTCGCAACAGCTCGCCTGTAGAATTTTGTGTCTTTGCGGCTTCTGCACGCGGAAGCAGCTCGCGTTCTTTGTCGCTCGCGTTGTTGAAAGCTGCTTGCGCGCGCCCTGACCGCAGTCTACTCGCTTTGCGCGCGCTTGGATTTCCGTGCTGAAAGAAAGCTGTATTGCGCGCGCGCGCTTCTGCTTCTACTTTTCAAACTCGCGCTTGGACGAAGTGGTGTTTGAAGCGAGCGTGCAGCAATTTACACGCTTCGATAGGGTTTTCAGAAAATAGTCGACAGCGGTGGCTATTTTCGCAGCGCAAACGTCAAAAAGGGAGAGCTGTTAGTCAGCCATGTGCATTCTGTTGAGCAAATTGTAGGATACAACGCTGTTATCGTGAAGGCTTTGTGTGTGTCGCAGGTGAGCGACCACATCGTGTACGACGTGGGATTTGAGGCAAGTATTTCATTTTTATTATACCCATTTCATTAAGGCCCAGATGCAGGGAGCTTCGGATTTTTGCCGCTGGGTTTTGCCCCATTGTTGCACCTGGCTTGTGCAGGAGTCATCTTCATGGTAGTTTATGAAACGGCACACAGCAGCAACATGCTTGCAGCGCCCCTGAATTCCTGTCATGCAGGTACACTTAGCACGGGAAATCGCAAGCTGGCGCTTTTCAGGGTATGTCCACGCTAGCTGCAAAGAAATATGTCACATAACAGAGACGGGCCGTTTGGTTCATTTCGAACCCACGACATAAGGAGCAAAACTAACAAAAGAGAACAAGGATATGCTGCCTCGCAACTCATGCTCAGACGCAAATTGTTTCTTCTTTAGAAAGCAGACACTGAAGCTCCAAGGCAGGATATATAAAATGATCTGTAAGCAAGGATACATTTGAGTGAACATGTTCGTTTAGTTTGGTAGTGTTTAACGTACACCTCAGCGCGACAAGGCTACGAGGGGCGCTATATTGGAGACCTGTAAAAATCCCCCCCCCCCCCCCCCCCCCCCACACACACACACACACTTCCGTGGTTATTTAACGGGAACGTATATTTCTAAAGGCCTCTTTGCAGTATGCCTCCAGCGAGCGGCGGCCGTGATCAAACCCGCGTTGCCATGACCAACAGTTCCTAACGCGTGAGCCACCGCGGCGGGGCAAGTCATTGAATAAAACAGTTATATACCAATATAAGAGCTATACTAACAATGAAGTAATAACCACGCAGCGAAAATTTGTTTTTCTAGATATTGTCCAGTCATTGCATCTTCCACAAAACTATCGATATGCAATTGTTACCGCGCGCCAAACTCCGACCACTCTTTTTCAGATAAACTGCGTGAAAGCATTACGAGGGCATTTGAGCTCTTCCATCCTGACGTCACTTATTTACTCGGCGATTTTAATTTTCCGCAAATTAACTGGGAAGCGCTCTCATCCCCTTGTTCTGCTTCAACAAGCTTCATAAACTTAGCTTTAGATTTCAACCTATTTCAAGTAGTTACCCAACCCACCCGCGGTCCCAATATATTAGACCTCATCTTTACTACCACCCCTGATACAGTTTATAACATTGCTTATTTCGATGGGCTTAGCGATCATAAGTTACTCCAAGTAACACTTAATATTCCGCTTCCATTCACTGGCGTTACGCGAAAACAGATACGTGATTATAACAGAGCTTACTACGATCTCATTAATGCCGAACTTACAAACTTTTCAGAAAACGTCCTATTACCTTTGTTTCACCACCGGTCAGTGCAAGATAATTGGATTCTTTTTCGAGACAAGCTCAATAAACTGGTAGAAGAACACGTCCCACTTATCTCAATATCAAATGATAAATCAAACCCTTGGTTTACAGGAAAGCATCAGCGTATGAGAAATAAGAAAAAACGACTTTACCGAAATGCAAAACGCCAGTGTACGCAATTAGCTTGGGATAAGTATAAAAATTACCTAACTGTATTGCTCTGCTCTTTGTGAAGCAAAGGATAAATATTTCAGAGAAGTCCTTCCTATACTACTGGAAAATAATCCGAGCAAATTCTGGAGAACAATAGGTCATCCTAGCCTGTTTAATATTATTTCAATAGATGATGTGAACAACACCCCCTACTCTAACACTGAATGTCCTAAAGCCTTTAACTTGTTTTTCACCTCTGTTTTCACCGACGAAGATGTTTCTAACATCCCGTATGTACCAGATTTTGATTACCCTTATATGGCGCCAGTTGACATTACATTTGAAGGCATAGTACACTTGATTAATAAACTTAAGGTTTCCTCCTCCTCTGGTGCCGATAACATTAATTCAAAAATACTCAAAAATACCATTTCAGCCTCCAGCACCATCTTACTTCATATCTTTAGGCAGTCCCTGTCAACAAGTGAGCTCCCCTCCGATTGGAAAATTAGAAAGGTAGTACCGGTATTCAAAAGTGGCAATAAACATTCATGCGAAAATTATCGCCCGATCTCATTAACTTGCATATGCTGCAAGATGCTTGAGCACATAATCGCATCGCATATTCTTTTTCCCCGGGCAGCATGGATTTAGAAAGGGTTTTTCCTGCGAGTCGCAGATATTTGAATTCACCACTGACCTACATTTTAACATGAACAGTAAGTTACAGACAGACTGCATCTTTTTGGACTTCTTTAAGGCATTTGATCGTGTAGCGCACTGCCGACTAATAGCTAAACTTTCTGCCGTCAAAATAGATTCACTAACTTTATCATGGGTCCGTAACTTTCTTTCCAATCGCCAGCAGTTCACCGTTGTTAAGAATTATTCCTCTCCTTCCTCCTACGTCACATCAGGTGTGTCGCAAGAAAGCGTCCTTGGCCCATTACTCTTCTTGATCTATATTAATGACCTTCCGAATAACATCTCGTCTTATACACGCATATTTGCTGATGACTGCATCATCTATCGTGCAATAAAGGACACTGAAGACCATATTTTACTTCAAACTGATCTGAACCGCGTTAACGACTGGTGTAAAACGTGGCTGATGATCTTGAACACTTCCAAATGTAACATAATTTCTTTCTCACGAAAATCAGCGAATTCGAATTTTTTCTACCACATTAATAACGTTACATTGGCTCGGACTACGCGGTACAAATACGTCCACCTCACTCCAAATCATTGTTGGGCAGATCGTATAGCAAGCATTTCTGCTCACTCTTCCAGGTCATTAGGATTTCTTCGCCGCAACCTACAAAACACTACATCTCATGTCCGTAGATTAGCCTACATAACTTTTGTTCGTCCGCTCCTAGAGTACGCTCCCTCTGTATGGTCACCTCATCAGCAATATTTACTAGAGAAGTTGTAAGGAATACAAAACAGGGCTTGTCGTTTCATCTCGCGTAATTATAATTTCCATTTCAGCGTAACCCAGCTCAAGCTTGAACTTTCACTTCATCCGTTAAATGTCCGTCGTGATATCGCCCTTCTATCTCTTTTTCATAAATACGCCCATGGCACTCGGTCATCCCTAAGTCATCTACAACGTCCCTCCTACCTATCGCATAAATTGCATAACGACTACAGCTATGCTAGCATTTACGGCAGTTCTAACGCTTTTAACTTCTCATCACTCCCGCGCGCCATCCGCCTGTGGAATGACCTTCCGAATAGCATTGCATCTCTCCACAATCACGAAGCGTTTCGAGAAGATCTACTAAAGCACTTCATTGATAACGCTTAGCATATGTACGTTCCCGTCATTTATGTAACTATTCCTTGAAGGGTTTTTTTTTTGATGCGCAGTAGTTCTGTGGCATAGTTCAATCTACATTTTTTTTTTTTGCATCTTCTCGCTTGACTTATATGATTTGTGCTTAGTAGTTCTTATAACTCCCTCTGCGTTGCGATATATTGTTACAGATTTGTATAATTACCACTCTTTTCCTGTACTTGCGATTGTGATTTTGTTTTTTACCCACTTTGCGGATATCTTTGTATTTGTCCCCCCTTACACAATGCCTGTCTGGAGGCCTGTAAGGTATATGTAAATAAATAAATAAACTGTCTCATTTACTCTGTGGAATTGAATTTACTCGATCAATTGCAGGGCCAGTTATTAGGAGCAGAATGTAATTCACAAAAATTAAAGCGCGAAAATATTTCTTTTGCAGCAGAAGGGTTGATGTTTCTTTGTATACATGTGAATGCACATTCTATTCAGGTGGAAGCTACGTATAAAAAGTTCTGAGTATGCAGTTGCGCGACAATCGCCATCAAAATTAAAATATCGGCATATACCGAAAAGCGCGCCTAAGATGCGAACGAACCAACGTATCTTTTATTAAGTTCATAGGCACCAACTAGATTACATCTGCAAGCTCTTCAGAAACTAAAGCAGACAGCGTATGGAATGGTTGCATGCGCCTTACAATCTGGGCCTTAAAGAAATGGGTATTATAAAAATGAAATACTTGCCTCAAATCCCACGTCGTACGCGATGTGGTCGCTGACCTGCGACACATACTAAGCCTTCACGATAACAGCGTTGTATACTACAATCTGCTCAACAGAATGCACATGGCTGACTAACAGACCTCCCTTTTTGACATTTGTGCTGTGAAAGTAGCCACCGCTGTCCGGTATTTTCTTAAACCACATCGAAGCGTGTACATTGTTGCACACTCGCTTCAAACACCACTTCGTCTAAGCGCGAGTTTGAAAAGTAGAAGCAGAAGCGCGCGCGCGCAAGACAGCTTTCTTTCAGCACGGAAATGCAAGCGCGCGCAAAGCGAGTAGACTGCGGTCAGGGCGCGCGCGCGCGCAATCAGCTTTCAACAACGCGAGCGGCAAAGAACACGAGCGCGCCCAAAGCAAGTTGCTCCCGCGTGCAGAGGCTGCAAAGACACGAAAGCCTATAGGCGAGCTATTCACTGTGCTCGACCGATTACATGGCGTTGGCTGAAGAGGGCGCTGTTCACTGGCGCCCGCAGCGCCATCCTGCGATGCTTGGGTCCCCTATAGGTATCTGCGAGCGAGGAAACAGGTGCATTTCACCATTTTACCGAACGCGCTGCATTGAAGGCGAATTTACCGGTGGCAGCCCGCATCAACTCTTCAGTGCTTCCTCTACAAGAATTCAAGGTTTACAGATATTCGTTGTTGGTCGTTACAAACTGCGATAGTGCGCGGAAAATTTTAGCAGGGACCGTCTTGTTAAAAAGGTACGCCTAAGTGCCTTGTGTTATATAGTCCTCTTTTGACCATGTAGTAGAAGAGGAATAGGTCGGTTGCTGCGAAACATGTGCAGCCCTTGGCATACCCCTGGCAAGAGGTGTCAGCCGATTCATCCGTGATGGCGGCCTGACACAGCCGTGGTACCGCGGATGGGATCAGCTGGGAGCGTGCACTCTCGTCTGCGTAACGACCGCGTATATCCAGGAGCCAACCAGAGCCCATTGCTTTTATCACGCGCAAAACAATTTGGAAGTGGCGCACCCTTACAAAAATGCATGTAGGGTTTCTATAGAAATTCGAAAGCGTTGTGTCAATACACGCTGTTGAAAGTCTGTCGATAATCAACAACATTTTGGATGATGCAGTGTTGACCTCTTGTTGAGCGCTTATGAAATAGTGGCCCATGTGTTTCTTAAGAGCGCTTTTGGAATTCGCGCAACTGAAATTCTGTTGATTTCAGGCTCAAATGCTTCAGAAACTCTGCAAGTGACGCTTTTTGATTTTCTGCTACCTTTCCACTCCTGAACAACAGAAAATAGTGCACGACCATCGGTTTGCCAGGAGCAGACACGGGGTGATTTTCATTAATGCAAAAGTAGTACAGTACATCTCCTAGCTGCGATAAGTCACCACATTCTATGTTCTGCCCGACCAATCAACAATCCTGTCTGATCAGTGCTGGTTAATGATAAGCATAGTGAGGCATAAAAGAACAAAACAGATCTTGATCTTTTAAGCCCCATTATACTTACTCACTCATTAACCTACACTAAACTGACTAAATTGTTGATTGGTCGAGCAGAACATAGAATGTGTTGACTGACCGCAGCAAGGATATGTGCTGTGCTACTTTTGCATTAATGTAAACCACCTCGTGCTTGCTCCTGGCTAACCGTTGATCACGCAGCATTTTCTGTTAATCCGCAGCGGAAAGGGAACACAGAATAAAAAAATGCGCGTTAATGAGAAAGAAAAAATATGCATCTTTGGTGAACCCATAACATGAGCTGGGTTGTTTATTTGCTTTATTTCAATTCATGTGCAGGGTATGACGCCAGGCTGTTCTTTGCGTAAAACGCTGATACGTCCGGGAACTCCTCGCATGTGATGCTGAAATAAACAATATAAATCATAATTAAGTTGCGGTATATACTAACCTAAAAATAGAGCAAAGGCATTTGTGCGCTGCTCCACGTCATAGCGCAAGAAATTTCTTGTCTAAAATGAGTTGTCACTGTCTTTCACTGCTTAGACGGCATCGACCGCCGCCTCCACAGCTCGGCAGCACTACCACATCGTTCATTTCTCCCTGATAAACTATATATGCTGCCGTCAAAGATCCCATTGTGAATATAAATAGCAAAGCGCAGGTCACAAGCATTACTACCCAGAAAACTTGAAGCAAAATTACCAACTATAGGCACTAAAATGAGTGGAAACAAAAACAAACACTCAAAAATGGCGGAGCTGCACAGATTCAATAATCCACAATGTGTGACAGAGGCATATTATGATCTCGATAATGTGTCCGTCTCAGCGCGAGTAGCGTATCGAAAGAGTACAGCACTGTGCCGAACAATCCGTCAAAAACGGTCACCGGTTAAAAAAAAGAAAGATCGAAAATGTCGCCATTCCAGCTGGCGTTCCATCGGCCCCAGCGTCCGCGTAGAGACAAGCCTCGTTCTCTCTCTCTCTCTCCCCCTCCTTTTTTTTCCGACGAGGCTGGTTTGTCTGCTAGAAATATTTACATGCGGGCTTCACCTTGTAGCACACACAGTACAAGACTGGCACAAACACGAATAGGAAAAAGTAAAACACTCACCAAAGTGCAGACGCTCCCTCCGCCCGCGCCGGCTTTTCGCCTAGAATCCAAAACGCCTGCGACTGTTGAACTTCTTAAACACGTCCTCCTTGCGCAGAAGCTGCCGCCCAAGAGCGGAGTCCTCCGAAGACTTAAATTCGTACGTTCGCGCTCCAATTTGAACAAAACGATCTTCGTGATAATCACCAGCGAAAAACCTACATACGGTGCTTCGTTCACAGTGCAAGATGCGACCACGGTGGCGGGAAAACGCCAACTGAACTGGCACATCGCCGCACTCAGCGTACCCGCGTCTGCGTGCAAAGAAAACGGGGCGCAGAAGAACAGCTTCGGTGAAAAGCCGCCACCCCCGCTGCGCGACTGCTGAAGCCAAGGTCATCTCCGTGAAAACAAACCACGGTGAAGGCAGAGAGCGGAGACCAAGCGGGAGCAACCCCTCCTCCCTCCCCCTTTTTTCCCCCCAGCCGACAGGAAGCGACCCTCGACCTCTCCGGACATGCTGGCGCCGTTCAC
Organism: Amblyomma maculatum; assembly: GCF_055883805.1. Classification (NCBI taxonomy): domain Eukaryota; kingdom Metazoa; phylum Arthropoda; class Arachnida; order Ixodida; family Ixodidae; genus Amblyomma; species Amblyomma maculatum. Next base: position 151,496,788 of record NC_139349.1, read on the forward strand.
GGGGCACGGGGGAAGTGGGATGCGGACAGGGGCAAGGCGGCGGCCGAATGCTTCTTTGAAAAGAAGAGTCGCCGTTAGAAGACGCATGCAATCTTGTTTTTTTTTTTTATACGCGAATGTTTTTGCTATGCGTGTTAACTCTATAGTATGCGTGGGATCAATCCGTGATTATTAGAACCCCTCAATGTTTAAAGTGACTTCATTTTAGCATGGTGTCCACTAAGAAAGGAAGGAAAAGAAAAAAATAACAGTAAAATTCTCCAAAGACATACAGCGGTGGAGGATTCCAATACAGACTGCACCTCATTTTGCGGCAAAAAGCTACGGGCAAAAATACCTATGCTTGGGCAGAATGTCAGACCCTGAAGCATATATATAGTGAACTTTGGAACTGGTTTAAAAAAGCTCTGTCCTGCCCTACATGGTAGGTTCAATCTAGGATCCTGTTTGTTAGTATGATGACTCACTGAACTTGTTTTATGATAAATATAAAATATGTCCTACCACTAAAGTTACCTTCTGCGACATACAGAAGCTGATCCATTACGGATTCTGATTGACATTCAACGATGTATTTGCATTATTAGTGGAGGCTTTGCCATCATGAAGTTTTTAGGGCATATTTTCACTGTGTTGCGAAGCTTGAGCTAAGTGTGCACCGTTAATATGTACTTTTATATAACATGAACGAGCACGCAACTGCATGCTGCTCTTATATTTCCCTTTGCAGAATGTGGCCAATAGTTGATTACAAGTGAGACCAAAAATTCATAACGAAATTGTTACATCATGCTCTTATCATTTGTGCCTAAAACTACTTAAAAACATGGGCCAGCATGAACAGTACACGCTAATTGTTCGTGAACGTTGAAAACTGACAACAAAAAGCACATAGAAAAAATTGCACAAAAAGTCTATTGGGTAGAACACAATGAAAATTCTGTTGGCCCTGTAAAGATTGCATTCAGCTGGGGTTGAATGTCTATCGAAATTCAATAAATTCAAAAGGCGGTCAATAGTCCAACAATAGAGTTTCAAAACTCATTTTTGTAAGGGCATAAGTTTCCGTGAACATGCATGTGGATCCATGGATCCGCATGCAGCTGAGGACGGTGGGAAAAGAAGCCTCCAGAAAACGCACGGTGGTTGAGTCCTAACAACGGAAGAATAAAGACATGCGTCGGCTTTGCAGGTTATCATATTGACAACGCTCTTTTCATCCAGGTATTACCTACTGTGGTCCCTTTCCATCTTTCACACACACTCTTCGCTCAGCATTCCGGGAATACACGCGTGATTGCAATATAGCTGCCCTTTCGCTCCCCAAGGTCTACCTAGCATCACCATTCTTCAGACTCTTGTGCAACACATCCGTAACGGGCTGGACTAATTCCGGTAGACGATCACAGGATTGAAAGGTCCGTACAGGGAATAGATCTACTAAATAAACTTTATTTTCAATCCAACGTTACGTTGTTCAATTGTAAATTAGCGCACTCAAATTCTATATTCTGCCATTACAATCTCCTGCGTAATCAGAAGAAAAAGAGAGGCAGACATTCCAAATAATAATCTCATGTGCCTGCGATATCAAATAAAAACGTTAAATAGAATTTTGGGCTCAGGTATAAAAAGCATATACCAGAGCACACAAAAAATTAAAGGAACGTGAAGAAGAAAGCTTCTAGCTGCACAGTATTTCTCTTCTCTCTGAGAATTGACTGGTTGTTTCCTTTCATACTAGAGCTCACGTAACAATATTTATTGCCCCAGGACATCAGAGCTAGGGGTACGCCATGAAGGATGAACAAATGAATAATGGAAAAAGGCTCGTGCACAAACACGACCGGACCACCGCCGCTGTTGCCAGAGTTCGGCCATTGTACAAACCTGCCTTTCTCCCTCAGTGCACAGAAAGCGGCGGCAGCTGAGAAATTGTGCCTTTTTCAACTCAGCATCCCCCCCCCCCCCCCCCCCTGAACTGCCAGGCTCAGCGCGTGCGTGCGTGTACTGATAGTAGTCTAGGTGGTGTTGGCACTGCGCGGGAGGCTCTCAGCAAGCCTGCATGAGAGAAAGCGATCGAGAGGGAAGAAGCGACCAGAGTGCGGGAGGAATACGGGGGAAAAATAAAATAAGAAAGCAAGAACCAGCACTACGTGGCACTAGCGTAAATACACGTGTCTTGTGGAGCTTCTTTCTTTTTTGTCCTTAGAGACGCGCGCTGCTCAGCCAAAGGCGCGATGCGCGGGAATGTAGAGTAAGCGCCGATTCTGCGTTCGCAAATTTTTGCTTCCTGTCTTTTTCTTCCAGTGTGCTTCTTCGCAGCGTGCAGGCACTGTAGCGCAGGGTTTGTGCGTTTGTTTTCTTCATTGTAATGAAAACGTACGTGGAAGGGTACTGACCGCGTGAGTTATTTGCACACACGCGCGTCCATATACGTATGCAGTTTCGTAATGGCGGAAAAGAAATAATTAACTGTCAAGACTGAAAGCATCTTCTAAACGGCGTGTCAATGTTGACGCTTGAAATTAAGCAGCGTACGTGCTGCTTTGCTCGAAAGAACAGCGAGAACCTTCCACAATTCACGAGTGCCGAGGGCAGCTCCAAGCTAGCCTTCACTCGTTTTAACCAGTTTGAACCGCGCCATCTGCGTTGGCCAGCCAGCCCACCTCTCGGACTTGAGAGAGGACTTGTCTTGCATCCGCCGTCTCACCCCCTTCCAACGGTGGAGAGAAAAAAAAAACTACCGGCAGAATCAGGCAGTATGCGTGACGTAGACGCTTCACTCAACGTCCACCGTCTCTTGCTTGACAACGCACTAGCCGGCTTCCTTTCTGCGACCAGTCTTCCCGCCCTGCCTTTCTCCACGGTCACTCACGCACTGCGATGCTCTCTGTTTTTTTTCTTTTAACCCCCCTTTCCCCCTCCACCATTGCGCAGTAGACTGTTACATGAGGCAACACCACCTAGACGAATTTAAGGCCTCAGTGCTCTTCCAGTGACGTCACAGGGATGGGGCCTCACCGGTTTTTTCGAGGAGCATGCATGTTTCTTTTTTACTGCGCGAGGATATGAGGCAGCAGCACAGTTGGCTGCAAAAGATTGTTTTTACTCAAATTGAGACATCAGTGGAGAGATTTACGCGTACAAAACATTTATTTACATTTCGATTATTGTAGCACTGTTCTTGATGCGGAATAATATATACATTTAAAAGTCACCAGCAACAAACAAACAACTTTTCACTTCCCTGAAAGCGTTGCAGCTTTTCTTTCCTTAGCCTTAGCATTTTTGCATTGGCTACATCATCGTTAATCTTGCAGCAGAAGTTTTTGAGCAGAATGTTGGTACTGCTCCACAACCCATCTTCGCCGGTGTCAAAATCTGATGACTCTTGATCTGCAAGCAGCTGTAATTTGAGTTCGGTGACTAGACGGCGCTGGTTCGGGCTCCTCAAGAACTCCGCTTCCTTGGACACTTGTTCAACAACAACACAGTTGTGGGTAACAGCATTTACAGCAAACAACGCTGGGAAAATGAGGCCACCTCGGTCTATATCTTTCATCAAGTGATAGTATTTTTGAGCTGCAGAGACAGTGATAGTCTTGTCGACCGTCAATGCTGTTCGACATTTCGTGCAGTTTAATTGCTTGAGAGTCGCGTAGACTGCATATCCTGCCGCGTATACAAGGACGGGGATAATGTCTTCTATTTTTGACAAGGCATCTCTCGTAACTACAACGTTGCAGTTATGATGCGGTGTTTCAATCTGCTTTCGCAGATCTTCCCGTTGCTTATCGAAGGAGCTATTCATTCCGCAAACACTTGCGTGGGCAAAGTATTTTGCAGCCGTAATTTAGTTTCGCTCTCGTAAACTTGCCTAATAGAAACATGATATTGGGAGCCAGCAAGTTGCCTGTATTTCTCGAAGCGGTCGTCTAAGCTGTCCGTCTGGAACTTGCCGAGCAGGACGTATGAAAGCTGCAGTTCATCGAAGCAATACCTGCTCACTTCAACCAGTGCATGGGTTGTTTGATGCAGAGAAGCATGGGTTTCCTTTGTGAGCACCCCGCTGTCCAGAATTTTGTAGAGAAAAATCACCTTCATGTCATCCTCCGAAGGAAAAACTGGCTCTTGAAATCGGTCATTCAGTCGTTTTCCTTTCCATGGGGTTTAAACATTTACAACCTTCCACCACTTCGCTATAACTTCAATGAAACTCGCTGTATCTTCAGGAAAGAGTAAGTTGTGTGTTTCTCCAAGATCACGAAGCGCTGGTGGCAGGGAGTCATTAAAAATCTGCAAGGCGAACTTTACATTCTGCCGCTCAAGGCTTTTCTAGAGAGCGAGTAACCGTACCTCAAAAGCTGATCACTCTCCAGCTTGTAACCTTCTCAGATTGTAGCAAACGATGCTGTGCGCATGCGTGGAGGCTGGTTGGAATTTTCATTGAAGTCAGGAAAATAAAAGCATAGTTGGTCGTTTTTTTTTTTTCGTTGAGCCAATTATTTCGGATGCATTGAGTATATGCACTGGATCAATTACAAAAAAGAGAGGCCTTGATGGGTCAGAGGGGTGCGGATATAAAATTGCATTTGTTGGCGGCGTTGAAAACTGAGACATTGCCTTTCTGTTCACTGAATGATTGTCACAGACTACACATAAAACTCTGTAGCCAATGTTTTCTAGCCCACATATCACATCTTTCAGTAAATTGTGCAGAAATTCCCCATCGGCTTTGTGCACTGGGACGATGTGGGCCACTTCCTTGAAAGGGCATGCGATGCTCTGTACCATGAAGACGAAAGCACTGGTAGCGACTTCCGATGAATTCAGTGCTGCACCAGTTATATTGCCCCCTTTGTAATCAAAATATGGTTTAATATAGACTTCATCGACCATCAAGGTAACGAAGCGCTGGCGATCATCGAGGTCCGAGATCTTCTTTGTAACATAATTCAGGAATGTAGGACCATGATGTTCCAGCCTTGGGTTCATACCAAATCGTCATAGGGTGGGGCAGGGTGACATATCCATAGCAGCGGATGTACTTATGTGCGTGCGGTGATACCGTAAAAAGAATGCAGCAATAAACCATGAATTCAACGGAGTATCGTCTCCGCTCCTTCTTCAAAAAAAAAGCAGGTTCAGCTGCTCGCTCAGGAATTTTATCGCTTTGGCTTTGTCGTCGGCTGGTGCTTGTTCAGCAGCAGACGAATAGTGTCGCCGATGTCCTCGTTTGCATCGCCAGAATTTGAATTTAAGCTCTTATCCCAATTCTTAACGCTCTGGAGGAGTTCTATTATTTCTCTTTTACTTCTGGCTGCACTCGGAATGGGCATGTTGGGGCCCAGTCTTGTGAGCGGCTTCTTCACAAAGAACAGTGTGATACTGAGGTCTGATTTTACTACAATTTAATATTTAATCCACGGAGCTTCGTCCTCTACGATGAGCACCAACATGAGACGCTCACTGGCCTCAATTATACGCCAGAACTCTGACTTGTGGCTTCGCTAGCAAGGTCTCTTAAGGTGATTTTGTCCGCTTCCTCGGCATTGCGAAATGTCTGAATTGACTCAGAAATTGCTCTTTGCATTGAAGCAGCTTCCAGGCATGTTCGCTTCGCCTCTGGCTCCTCTCTTAAAGTCTTTGTGCTTGATAGGTAACTAGGGCAGCCTAGAAATAATGATGGAATTGCACCTGACCGAAGGCGCAGATGCGACAACTCTGCGGTCGTCACTCGACCTGTAGCATCGTCGACATGTGACGCCTCTCGTACGATGTCGTCGTCTGTGAAGTGATGCTCACAGACCTAAAAAAGAAATATTTGTAACAATATAAGTAACAGCCTGCTACAAATAGGAACCCGTGATCAAATATTAAATACACATTTAGAAGGTGCCCAAAACGTTTTGAAAGTTTGACGGTGCTACAATTTCAAGCTACAAAAGAGAACGAAGGGAAACAATTATTCATCTTTTACCCTGGAATGCTCAGAAGGGATGAAATTTTTCCGTGGAATGGCACGTATCCATGATTGCTGCACTTGTATGGTGCGCTTTCGCGTCGTCTGCTACACTGCCGCTCAATGTGTTTTCCGCCCGCTCCCGCATGATGGCGCCACAACCTCGCGCAAAAGGCGGATTCAGCTCTGCCGTGCCGAAGATTCCTCAATAAGCTACTACGATGGCGAACCTGGTATGCCAACACTGCCGCAGCAAGCGGCCCGTTTACCCGGACAGTTGCCTTGGCTCTGACAGCTCTAAAAATACAATGCTGTATGCCTTTCTGAAGGGTCTTCAGTGAGCTTCATACAAATCGCACACAGCGGACGTCACACAGTGAGCACGAATTCCACTTCTGCACTGACGTTGGTAGCCAGGAGCACAGAGTTCTAGCGCGCCGTACACTCGCCACAAGCACTGCGCAACAGCTTTAGCCACATCACCATCACTTTGCGAAAGCGGCAAAATAAATTAAGCAGTACCGCAACGGTTAAACAATGAACGACATTAGAGACACAATGCGAAACACGGCAACACAGGCACAAGAAGCGGCCGCCGCAGCGAATTCAGCGCTGCGAGCATCTGCGAGTGCGCACTGAAATTCAATGGAAATTCACCCGCACCGATTAATGATGGTGATACTTTGCATAATGATGATGATAATCCCTCTCTTTGCAGCGGTGCGGGGCTATAGCGGGGCAGTGGCAGATCAACGGAGTTCCGATCCGGATATGCGCAGCCAGCGCAGTGGCACAAGTCATGCACATTTCGCCGCGTCTAGAAATGAAAACGTTCAGCCCCAAGCTCCCCAGCCCACGAATGAAAGCGCTCCGTAGATTGACCTTTTAACGCGCTTGTACCACCTGACAGCAACGAGTGTTCTTTTCTCCCTCCCTCCCTCCCTCTCTCTCCTTGCTCCCCAGCCCCAGGCGCCGAGAAACACGACCGCGCTCATCCGCTGCTGTGTTTTGGGGAGAGAAAAGCGCGCAAACTGCGTCCAAACTTTTCTGCAGCCCTCAGACCGCCCTCTTCGTCTCCTGACATGCCGAAGATCGAAGGCATACGCAAGGAAAGGAGCAGAATACACAAGTGGCAGAGAAGGTACAGGGAGGAGGAAGGGACTCTGCTGAAGGGAAAATGGGCCGCGAAGAGAATGCGATCCCTTCGCTTTTAGCCATGCGCTGGCTTGCCTGGCGATCCAGGCAGACGGCCCTTGATAACGTGGCTAGTAGTACTTCTCTCCCTGGGGCAGGGCTAGCCAGCAGGGCATTGGGCTCCAAAAGACAGAAGCGAGGGCGAGACTCGGACGGAAAGCCAGGGAAACGGTGACTTTATGTGCGCGTGTTTAATGATGCGTGCGTGGTTGAGGTCTTTTTTTTTTCTTGTTCAGGGAATTCTCTCTCGGTCTGTGTGTGTGTGGGGGGGGGGGGGGGGCATAAATTTACTTGTGTGATGTGGAAAACGTGAACTTTGTCCGAGCCCTCTGGGCAGTTAAAACCGCAGTAACCCAGGTCATATATGTGGCCCAGATCTTACCGTTACCTCTCTGGGATTTTGTGGGTTGAAATATCTGAGAACCAATAAAATTTACTACTAACATGGGTGGGACTATTTTTCCTCTTTTTTTTAATACGGCGTACACTTTTCGGTGTTTATTTTAGAATAGATCTTTTCGTTTCCTTCGGCGAATATATATTCCCTAAAATTGAAGTTTTTTTTGTTTTGTCATCGTTGAAATTGATGATGTCTCTGTGCTGTCAAACATGACATAGATCATCTATTGGTCTGGTTATTGGAACCAGCAGACAGTGTATATGTAGCTGTAATTAACACGTAAATAGAGGAATTATATTAAGAGCGAAGTTGTAAGGAAGCTTTAACAAAAAAATAAAAGAGTCGAAATTAAAGGATCAGGCCATGCAAAAAGCATGAATATAAAAGTTAGCTCTGAAAACTTAGTTGTCCTGCTCGTTCCACCATGAATCATATATCGTCCGCGTGCTGACGGCAGCGATGGAACAGCCGAACAACCGCGGCGGTGGCGAGAATATGACTTCCATTTTTTATTCGATAGCTTTGAATTTATGGTTGCCCTCTATGCTTCCACTAATATCCTTATATATGCATCCTGTGGGGGAGGTACGCGACAGCCAACGACAGCACGATATGCTAGCCGATGGCGCTTGGCTAAGCAGGTACTTTACTTACTGATGTCCAGCCTCCCAGTCTGCAATGACTTGTCTGGCACTGCCTCAGAACTCACAAGCACGGTACCAAATTCAAAAGACCAGTATAGTTGCCTTGCTGTGATCTACTCATAGTGGTCTAGTTGTGGCACGCATGCTAGAAATACTGAGCCTTTTTCGCAGCTGTAAGAAAAAAAAAAGACAGAGAAAACGGGAGAAAAAGGATATGTTTTGCACAATTCAATCAGTGCTTATAGATTGAAGTTTCAAAGGAACAGTTCAACCCCTCAGTTACACCTTACGGCCTACTCAGAGCCTTCTCGCTTTGAGCAGTGTTTGTCCAGGCATAAAACTACTGCTGTGCAGAAAAGCTAATTGACCGAATTCTAACTTATGGATATATCTTAGTAAATATATGTTTATGCAGTAAGTTAGAAAGCTGGGCGAGTATGCATAAACATATATACCCATGTTTATGCACATATGTGATATCAGAATTATGGGTGCTGCACTTGAAACAGTCGCTCGAGGAGACGGCACTTCAAGGTCTAACATCATAGCGAAGTATATGCCCCCCCCCCCCCCCCCCCCCGCACACACACACACACATAATCCGACGTCAAGCTCACCTCCCTCCCTCCTAGCAGTTTTTCAGTGCTGATGAATCAGAGGCTCCAACGAAACGTGGTGTCGTGCCGAAATCAAAAACAGAAAGTTTTTACAAATTCCAGAAAAATAGTTTTTGAATTAATTTTTTACATATATTGTATAACTGCACTATTAGCAGTCATATCGACCGACCCTCCTTCTAAAGGTGGTCGGTCGCGCTTCGCATCCATTTAAGATAACTCGGCCTGTTGCTCGCACCAAAACTTTTTCAGGATCTTTTTTCCCCGAGCAATTGTGGACTGGAATGCCCTTCCCCACGAAGTCGCCGCCCTCTCATGGCAATCTTCATTTATTGATGCCTTAAAAATTTATTTTCAAACACAATGACCAGTGCTTGTATTTTCTCATGCTTGTAAACCCACCCCTTATGTAATGCCTCCAAGAGAGGCCTTTAAGGAAATAAAGTGAAGTGGTAGCTATTTGTTGGTTAAAGTTTTTAAGTGCAGCATCGAATCAACATGCCCCCCTCCCCCCCTCCTACCAAAGATATGCTTAAGATATGCGTGTGTTTGTAAAAGGGGGAGTATGAATTCGTTTCTCCCCCTGAAATATACTGCCGTTTTCCGCGGATGTGGGTATAGCCTCGCTAAATGTATGGTGGTTGCTATACCGGTAAACATACAGGTCCGGTATGAATGAGCGTTCGACCGTTGTCGGCCTCTCTTTACAGCTTAATCTACAGCGCCTTCAAGCAACTTGAACCAAGGATTTAAAACAAGCGGTTGATCGCAGGTGCACGGCATATTTTCCCGTAATTTCACGGTATTTGTTTTTACGCCGTGTAATTATATGATTACCTAAAATTTTTTTTTTTTTGCTTACTTCGTGGCCAAGTGTGCTTCGTTAAATGGTAGAAGGACTTAAGAAACAGCCAATTTAGTTGGGTTTTTTTACCAGCATATATCATTTTGTTGTAGCTTTTCTTGCATTTTAAAGAAGCCCGTAAAACATAGAAAAAAACATCTACGTTATTGCGCTATTCAGCCACCGTATACTCTAGATATGCAAAAAGCGTTTTGAATGGACGAATTAATTATTAAGCTTATGCATTGATCGTCTTGCAGTCAGTGACGGATGGCTCGGTCATCAAAGACCTCAAAGTTCAGCACATTTTGCCGCAGCACCGAAATCGCGCGCTACGCACAGGAAGAAACAAAAACAAAAAAAAAATACAGGAGGAGAGGAATGAAGTGAAGTCGTGAAGTTCAAGGCAGCCTCCGTTGTTCATTTGTGTCATTGTGAGGTCCGTCTAACTCAGCGCCAGCCGCTCACGGATACTGTTTCGTTCAAAGCAAGGTACTGGGAAAGAAACACCGGAAAGCATAAGACGAAGAGAAATAGTCCCACAGGCATGCATGCAGCCTTGTATGTAACGCCTTACAAGTAATTTATTACTTGTAATCAATTACGTTTTTATGCAATTTTGTAATTAAAAGATTACTTTTTCAAAGTGTAACGTTTTAGGTAGAGAGCAGGTCGCTCTCTTAAACAAGCTAGAGGGATGCAGTGATATGGTGACAGTAGAATTTATGTTGTTTTTCGTTCCTTTTCGGAAGGTTCTTTAAACCCTTCCAGTCATGTAGTTCGGTGCGGAGAAGACGAGGAGGCGTACTTGAAGGTGATGATGGTTGGTTATATATTTACAGCATGACATATACACAGAGTAAAAACTAGAAGTAGGAATGAATTTACAGAAAGGACACTCTGCGCAACTTTGCTCGTCGACCTAACTGGTTAGAGCCTAAGGAGAACAGCCGCGTTACATACTTACGCATGGAGCCCCAGCTCAGACTGGACTGAACTCTCTTGGATCACGTCTCATTTTACACATTCACAAAACAAAGAAATAGGGGCGGTCATTTTCAGAGGCCGACCTCACACATCAGTTGTCCAATGAGGAAATATGCTAGATGGGCACAGTCCCGTGGGTTGGCCTCAGCTCTAACCCAGGGCCCCACTAGCAATACAAATTACAACAAACAAAGAGCACGGTGAAACTATTTCTCCATGTCGAAACCTCTCCTGTCGGGAGACTTTCTTCCCACTTGTCTCCCGCACACCGCCGCCCCATCCACGCTGCCGCTGCCACAGTGCATTGCCACACGACACCCGTGTTTACTACCTCGAGCAACGATATGGAAAGGGAAAGATCATACAGCCGCCATGCTGAAGGCCCGGCGCCGGAGGAAAGGGAAGCTTCTGGCTTGCCCGCTCTGAGAACAATGCCCGAGTAAAATCCCGAGTGCTTCTTCGGGCGCTCTTTGTCGCATCAGCGGACAAGATAAGCGAGACTGCCTTTCGAACTGCACAAAGTCGCAGAGTAAAAAAAAAAAAAAGAAAAAAAAGGAGTCATTTGGGTGCTTGTTACCGGCCAGAACGAAGGGTGAATCACCCGGCAGCATGTTCCGCTGCTCCTCTCCCTATGAATGACCTTCGGAGGTCTCGCAAAGCCGGCGCCGACGGTCCGGTCCGCTTTCCCCACACGCGGCATGCGTGTAGAAGGGGGACCGCGTCCACAATACAAAAGCAAACAGGCGGGTGGCGGCAGCAAAACAAGCGTTTAGGGGTAGCTCGGCTGGAAAAGCTGATTGGCCCAAAATTTGTGACGTCATATATGACGTCACAAACAACGTCATGGGTCACGTGATATTTTATGATGTCATGTCCGGATGTAGGGCACACCTGATTTCTCTAGACTGTCCCTAGATTCCCCATGCTTTTCAGAGCGCCCGGGCACGACCCGGCGGCATGGCCGGCGGTGTCGGCGGCGCGCCGCAAGCAAACGGCAGCTGCCCAGCCGATGGCCGTCGGCGGAGAGGCACGAGGCCTAGCTTGCATGCAGGGCGGGCACCGTGGAAAAGGCAGCGACGTCAAATAACATATGCACGCTTCGAGCCGCGAAGAGGTTTCCGAACCAGCTTGTCACACCACACGAATTGCCGGGGAAATCACAGTTTAATTGCTTTTCCTTTATCTAGATCTGCGTGAGACCTTTCGGCGACAAAAACAATCGAGGTTCGCCAACGCAGTGTGACCTGTTCGTAGGCCGGCCGGGCGAATTTTCCAGTGACAACTGCACACCATGTTTGCGGTGATTCCGCTCTTCTGCACATTTCGTATATTTGCAAAACGTTTCCTTGCAAAATAGCTTTCTCGGTGCGACGTCTTTCAGGCGCGCAGGCTGTCGGCAACGGTCGTCCGTCCCGTTGCCACGCGTCCCGATATAATTCGGTCTTTTTCTAACTGAAATAGTTCATTATGAATTGTTTTAACCAGAAATGCGCTCGGTGACCGCTCTATTGGCTAAAAAGGGCCTAATTTCCTCACTACAAACTAATGCGCCGGCGAATGCACATGATGCCGGCCGGCAACACCGCGGCGCCGGCGCTATTATAAGCACATCCTAGCTGCGATAGCTAGTGTTACATTTCAGGTTTGCGCGCCCCTCGGTAGCGTTGGCCTGGCGGCTCCGTGGACGGCGGACGGCATCAAAGGTGCCAGCAAAGACGAGGCGTCTTTTAACGAAACAACCTTTACTGTAACATCAGGAAGAAACGGGCAGTGAAGCTGACCCGGAGAGATTACAGACACTCTCACACAGCTGGTGTCTAGCGTCGTGCCAACGGCGCATCAAAGTAGTCTCTCTCTCAGCGGAGTCGGCCGCTGCTTTTTATAGTTTTTCCAGTTCACAGGGGAAGGGTAAACCCTCACAGGAAAGGGAGAGCCAAACATGTTGGTTCACGACGAATGACTCAATCGCAGGTGTTCCGACCTCATCTCCTCCACCTCCTGCAGACAGGAGAGGGCGACGCACTTTCCCTCGAGCTCCAGGCTTGGCCAGCTTTTGCACACACACGCACGCACACACATTTGGCGCGTGGCAGGAACACGCTGAGACTTGTCGGCGGGAGGAAGCGTTGCGCGGCCGATGAACGGCGTCGAAATGGCCGATCCGCTCGCGGTTCTGCCTGTTGCTATGCGGTGGTCGCGTCAGCTGTCCCCCTTCTCGGTGGAGAAACGTAACACTAGCTAGTCGATGACTGTAGGGGGCAAAAAAAAAAAAAGCTTTGAGGACGAAGGGAATAGAGATACGTACTAGGTCATTCGACTCTACAAATTTTTTAGGTCAGAATTGTGATGCTGGGGAATGATATGTCGATTAGGAAAAAAAAAAATAAGCTGTAGTATTAAAGGATGACATCTCACTGTTTTGGTTACTCTGTTGTTAAAAACAATTAGGTGCCTAATGAATATCCTATTCTCATTTGGGCTATGATTATTATAAAACTATGTAAGTCATTTCACATTGATCAGGTTTGGTTTGGTTTGTGGGGTTTAACGTCCCAAAGCGACTCAGGCTATGAGAGACACACATTGATCAGGGCTTATTTTAGATTAAGTTTAATAAAGCAAATCCCCATCTTGCACTTGGTGCATAATTCCTTTATACCTCAAATAAAGTTGGTGGAGCATATCATAAAGTCGCAATAATACAACCGGATTTCAGAACATTCAAGCTCATGATTTCAGGCTAACAAGAAGAAATGTTGTACATTGTTACTAAGGAGGTTATGTTATATATAGGTAACTATAGGAGCATTATAAGATGTGTACTTTTTAAGTGGTACAGAACTGTGCATAGCCTTTAGAAAACATGAAAATATCGCAGTGTATATCACATGAAGAGTAATGGCATTGTATGTTTTGTAAATGTCAGCATATGTTTGCTGTCAAATTGAGATCCATGTGATGCATGCATCTTTTAATGACTTAGTGCTTGTTCTAATGCAACGCACGGACCATTTCAGCTTGGCATGCCTTCGCATGTCTAATATGTAATAAACAGCGTCTTACATCTTATGCATTTCTTTCACGGCAACAAGTTTTGCATCGGTCATATGTGTCAATTGTGATTTTTAACTGGGCCTGTAGCCTGAAACAGACTGCTGACTGCCATCACAAATTTGTTTGTTATATATTCAAACACTGCATTTATTTTTGTTCATAAAAACATTGAAAAGCTTTAAAACTTTCATTACCTTGAGTTAATGTTTGTCATTCGTTACATTGATTGCTTGCAGTCCAGAAATTCTTTACATTCTTATTTGGCTATACCTTACACTTACAAACACATATAAAGGGTTATATGTGCTACACTATTTTTCCTTCCATTTAGTATCTCTTTCACACAACCTCACAGTTTAAAGACAATTATTTATCAAACAGCACTTGTGAATATATCTAAGTGGACACTTTTTTAATTGCGCAATGATGGTATAATGTAATCAAGAAGAAGTTAATGTGGTCCACCATTTCAGTTTGCAAAAGAATTATGAAAGAGAAAGGTAGCATGCACTATAGCCAATTTTTAATAAAATTTTCTGGGCATATGCCACCTTTTATGCAACTAATATGTCAACAGCAAACAAAAAAAAAACTTTCTTATACATTACTAAGGTGCAAAGATGAGTAAAACGAGTATTTGCTGAATTTCGGGCTGTCCAGACATTGTGGGATTGCTTTTCAGGATATAAAAAGGCATTTTTTTAGCATAAAGAAGGGGTTAGAAACCTTGCTGTTCCTATAGGGGTGTGAAGACTGCACTGGGTGCAGTGCTCAGGAAAGTGTGGCTGGGAATGGGGAGGGGGGGGGGGGGGAGAGGGTGGTAATGCAAAGAGTGCAGTTAGAGAAATATATGCAAGGCAATTCACATGCTGCAATACTGTGGGCCTTAAGTTCATTTCCTCAAGAGAATGCTTTCTCTATTTTGTTGCTGTAAGAGAAGGTTATTGTTAAAATGAGAGATACAAGTCAGTCCATCATGAAATCAAACCTGACGACCCCCACTATCACTCCGCTGCTGAAGACCACTTTGAGACTAAATGTATTCTGTTAGCAAGGCATCACTGCTCATTGGTACCTTTTTTATTTGCAAGGAGGCTACAGTAGTCTGTGCCATTGCTTTTCTATGTTGCTTGCACCTATAGCATGCAGTACCTGAAGTAGTAAATGCTGCACAATTTCATTTGCAGACAAAGCACCTATACCTTGACAAAGTGGTGGCAAAGATGGATGATTTAAAGCTCTTTCTCAAAGATGATGTGTGGCCACAGTATGCAAGGCTATTGAGCAGAAATTCATAAAATCAAATGAGCTCAGAATATCAGTAGACAGGCCCCAGAAGTTCAAAAAGAGTATGGTAGGGGAATGTGTCTGAGGTTCAGGGTTTTCATTGCAGGAAGAAAATAAAAGGGACGATGCTTGACTGCACTGGTAGATTTTATGCCGAGCTCTGCATTAAATCAAAAGCGATTTTAGAAGCCGCAGAACATATCTGGTCCTCTTGAAGTGAAGAGATTTCTTTATTCTACTGAGGGACCTCTCAAGCCTTAAAGTATGTATTCCGAAGCTTACATCCTTCTGCGACAAGCTGTCTGATAGAACACATTTCATCGAAATGCCTTGGCTATCCTTCTACGACAAGCTGTCTGATAGAACACATTTCATCGAAATGCCTTGGCTGAGGAGACACCTCAAATTAAAGTGGCAAGCATTGGACTCGAAGAGGCCAACAGTTGGGCAGCATTGGAGTTCCCCAGATTGAGATTTTCTAGAGCCTCTCCCCAGCCTGCAACTATTCCTAATATATGAGTGTCTGTTGTATCCTGTGAGGAAGAGGACCTATGATGGGTCAGTGCACGCTTTCAGATCTTGCATTATCATCTCTCGTAGGTGAGCTGGCAAAAAACATTGATTTTGACAAACTTTGAAGCCTTAAAGACCGGAAAATGAAAATGTTGGCATGTCGGTTTTTTTTTTTTGCTTTATGCTCTTTAGACCAATACCAGCTTTCAAAACAAGATTTATAATATCTGAAATTAGTTGCTCAAAGCAAGATGACTTCAGTGTTTTCCACTTTTTGTACACAAGCGATTTCTATAATTAATCGAGGGGTATGCTTATTTCATTTGTGCAGCAGGATTAATTATGCACTTGTTCCTCTGCAAAATTTGTCTTTTACAGCGTAGTTGTTGAATTAAGGCCTCAATTATGACTGGGCTTGTTTGTTTTTGTAACTTCAGTTCTCTTCTGTGTGTTCGAGTTGTCCTTTCACTATAACAATGCTTACTTCTCAAATGGCATTTCTACGCCCATATTTGCATGTGAACGCTCAGTCTAACATTCTAGCTGGTTCGTATTTACTTTATTCTTTGTCACTGTGGCCGATGTAATTGCAGTTGTCTTGTGCATGTTCAAAGCTTTCAACAGTCCTTATGAAGAGTTTGTGGAAGCATAAAAAATATGATCTACAATACAGCAGATTGGCCAGTTCTCAAGGCTTTTGCTGGCACTGCGCTATGCCTGATGTAAACGAAATTGTTCACAATGGCACCGTGTTATAATCCTGGTCGCATCTGCCAGTTTGCCACTTTTTAGTTACTGTGTGTGTTACCAAGTATTTCTACATGCTCAAAGTTTGCAATTCTTGTGGTTTTTATATGCACTTTTATTTGAGTGGTCCCAATCTAGAAATTCATTTGTCAAAAACCTCTACTTAGTCCTTCACAAATGCACCTTTCTTAAGAAAAGAAAAAATATGACATATGCCCCTAATAATATCGCTTATTAACAGTTGTGGGGTATGCTTGTTACGTTGAAGTCTTAAGAAATGAAGGAAAAAATGCCTCGGCTTGCACCATGCTGTGCGATACGAAAAACGAACTTCCCCAATCGAAGAAAGCCTTGACGACAAAGTAGTTGATGGTATTGTGCTCAGGTGTGTTCATGAAGAAGGGGGGGGGGGGGTGCCCCACGTTATTGCACCGGATGTCGCAGACCTACGCCATTGGGTGTTAGAAATGGAGTGCTTTCATGGGATACAGAGGAACGAATACAACCGGTCATGGAGACTGCAAACATGCGCCTTATCTGCACTTGTGCCCTCGTTTTTGTGTTCTTTCTGGGTTGTAAACCATCAACAGGTAGCAAGGCTCGCATGCAACGGGTACCTTATATGCATGAACGTTGAATTCCAGTTGGGGATCCATTGTTATCCTTTGGTATGAACTGGAAGTTTGTTCCTTAAACCATTTACATCAGTTAGGATTTTTGCCTGGGTCGTTTCAAAGTAATGTAGAAATGTCAGTGTTGTTCAAGTTACTGCCTATGAAGCAACAAAATTTTACAAAAAAACAATGGTTGTGAGCCGCCTCATGCATTTACTTTTTCATTTTGAAAATATTTCAAGCTACAATAATTGCCATGTCACTTTGCGTAAAAGAAGCTCTAACTTTTTACAGGAATGGTTTTAGAGTGTGCTAAAGAAAGTGTAAAGAAAGATGGAATAGTGACATGTGGCCTCTTTTATGCATGATGTTTGTGTGCCGCACAGGAAGTGAAGAGATATCTCTGTTGGTTAACGGCTTTGCACTCAGTGGATTAGTCATGCAGTGTTGCATGACAGACCACCGAAGGCCCAATACATCCTACAAAAGACTAAAAATGAGAAAACATGATGATGAAGTTGAAGGCCCATGATCTGCCAGGAAACAATGGGGTGGCTCTGAGAAGGACTTTTATATTGGCAGTAGTAAGGATGGCAGTCCTCTGCTTTGTGGCTGTTCACTTCGCAGTGACAACACTGGTGTATACTGCACTAACACCTACTGTAGTTTTGACCATGCTGTTAGTTATTCTGAGAGCTGCGGCGGTGAGCATCAGCCAGTGCTCTAAGTTTCAAGTGTTCATTTGTAAAAGATGTGTTCTAGATCCTGCTAAAGATTCTTGTATTATCCAATTGAGTTTCCAGAATTTACACTTTCTCTAGAAGCCCTCATTCCATTTACGCATCTTTTCATTCTTTCCAATTAGAATTTTCAGTCCTAATTGAATTTCCATAATCAAATGTCTTCCAGTTTCCAGATGACCTCACAGCTGGAATAAGTACTTAGTCTCAACTGCATAGTTTTAACTCTCTGTAAAGAAGCAATTTATTTTTATTATGGGCTGCTGAGTTATGGTCATCTTACGGATTAGAATGGATATTCCTAATGAACATCCAAACTGAATGGACAATTGTTATGCATGGTGAAACTAGAATTCAAACTACATTTCAATGATGCATTGTGTGTGCGCTGGCTAAGATGTTAAAGGAAGCTGGTGCATTTCGCTCCCTAGTAAAAATACACCCAAACATATTAGATTTCAATAGGCTTTGCAGTTGAAAATTTTGCAACTAATTTCAAAGTCCAATCTGGAGTCAATGATTTCAATTCGAGTATATTAGATAGTCTCGAGAGCTAAATTAAATGTTTCAGAGAGCAACTCATGCACTTAGGTCCTGGACCCATTTACAAAGGAGCAGCAGACGTTAGCTACAGAGTAGGATAAAAAATTTACACATTATTTAAAAAAAAGTGCGAGAATTAGAGACCCTATGTCTAGAAGATCTATTAACGCGAAAGTATTACTTAGCTATGTTTATTTAATTATTTATTGTAAGTACCTACAGCGCCCATGAGGCATTATTGTAGGGGGGATACAACTACATACAATAACACATGCAAAGAAGATATAAGCACAACACACTGATAGAACACTAAATGAATTCTCAAGTAGTATAAGTGATAACATAAAATACATTAACACAGCGCTGGCAAACGCACAGATTTCACAGATTTCTGTCCGCAGACCGCGTCCGCACACCGCATCCGCAGAACGTGTCTGCAAAATCATGTCCACAGCAATTGTAATTGAGAAGTGGTGGAGGCTAATGAGTGGTGTCAATCGATGGAGGGGAGTAATGTTGCAGCAGCATCCGTTCTTTTTTTTTTTGTACGCAAACTTGCCATAAGGCATATTATATAAACTCATGTAAATGGTTTTCCGTGAGGAACCGGAGCAGGCTCCCGCTCTTAGCGTTGTCGGTGAGCCATTTAGAAAAGTCCTCTTCCCTTGTTGTGGTTAGTCCTACTTCGCGCAGAATATGTGCCCTTGATGCCCTTGTCCCTGCACAAGTCCATAGCAGGTGGCGAACATCCACTTCTGCAGCTGGTGTGGAACACTTTGGGCATGTGGTTGGTCCGATGTCAGCTTGCGATTCCCATCGGCATTTTACCGACGGGGTAAGGGCCGCCCCAGCTCTTATCCTTCTAAGGGAAACCTCCTCCAATCTCGTCTGTTCTTTTGCATTGCTCCAATGCAGATTCTGCAGTGCTCTTTAACTTTGCAACATTTCTGATTTTACAACCCTAAAAAGTGTATTCATAGCTGTTTTCACAATTTCAGGAATGCCTGTTTAAGTTCATTCAGTGAGACCATTAGATTGTGTTTTATTGATTGCACGTTGCACCAAGTGTGAAAGTGCGGGAGAAACCAGAGGTTGGAGTTTTGATTTAAAAATGGAGCGGCTCTAAATTGCAGCAGTGCCATCGAGCAAAGAAAGCTTTTATTGTTCTGCCAAGAAAAATTGGAAACATGCAACAAGTGGCATTCATAGTTAAAGATAATTATACTGTATTCTGCACGTAGGTGTCATGTCGTAAACCGGCAGTCAATATCGGTTATTTAAGAAACACACATTTAATTTACTGAGAATTATCATTTTATTGATATTTGCTCTTGTGGTGCTTGCCCACATAAAACTGCAATACCTTATCTGTGGGGACTTGCATAATTAAAGGCAAGGACAATACCACATCAAGGTAAAGCTCACTCATTAAGAAATCTTCTTTTATTTGCAGTGTTGTTTATATGAATTTCCTATCTCAAATGAAAAAAATTCACACTAAGACATGCGAGTTTCTACAAGGTCGGTATTTTTATTATAGATCGGTAGCCATCTAGCTCTTACATCATTTTCTTATTTCAGACTCAAAACAAAATTGTTTTTGCTGTGTTTATTTCTTCATGAAATTGGACCAGGCAAACGATTTTTCAAGTAAATAATTTCAATGTAAAACAGTCTCATTGAGATCAAAGCCAGTAATAAACACACTATTATCAGCATGCATGATGAGCTGAACACTGTTGCCACTATGAATTATGTCATTTATGTACAAATTCACCAAGTGCGCCTAATACTCTTCATTGAGGTACTAAACAAGATATATATATATATAGGATGATTTGTTTATGTTACGGTTCATCTGATTCCTTGAATGGGACTTGATTCAATTATTTCCAATACCTTTGCGAGTGCTGGTAATTAAAAAAAAATATCTCTGCGAACGTGGGCTCCATGCTCTAGCAGATTTCATACAGTTCCCTAGAATATTGAGTTTTTATATTAGCATTGCATGACATGTTAATTGGATGTGAAGCATGTTTGATGTTCACAAATGCATGCCATTTCCATAATTTCGACTCCCTTAATTGTACGAAATGTTGGCACAGAGCTGAACTGTTGCCATTGAATTGGACTCCAAATTGTTGATTGGGGTCCAATATCCAAGTTGGAAATGGTCATTTCCGATTTTGATTTGGCCTCAACTGTTTTGTTAAACTTGGAACAAAGCCATACTGCCGCGGTGCAATCCATCGCTACGTACGTGGTTCGGCTAGAGCAGCTCTTTAGACACAGTGACAGACACAGAGACCAATGACGATTTTTATTTAAGAAACAGCCAACAAAAGTGAGCTGAAAACATGGCAACCGCTCACCCCATACATGGTTACTATACAAAGGCACACTGCACTTGAACCTTGTCTAGGACGCCTAGCGCGTAGGATGCTTTCGGAAAAACAAACAAACAAAATAAAAACAGCGTTGTACATGGCATCGAATCCAGGTGCGTACACTTCTGCCTTTTCCCGTGCTTTCGAGTTAAGTGATCCTTGGATGGCGACTAACCTTCGAAATGCGATGCAGTTATAAAAAAAAAAATACCCAGTGGCACAAAGCCGCGGTGTATATTGTAGCCTATCGCGACGCCGATAGTTTGTCGTCACTGCAGCACTGGAGAGAACGACGCTGGCTACGTGCTAGCTGCAGCAGCTGTGGAATGCACAAGGTAAGTGAGAATTAAGCAGTACAGTCCTTTATGAAGCAATATTCAAGACGATTATGCAGTTGTTATATAAAATGTCGGTACTTCCATTACCATCGCTGAACAAAGCCGCAGAATACTCTAGCTGTTAACCCTGTTGTATAGGCTTAGTTAGCATTCGTCGCGGCAGCAGAGTGACGCTTGCCACGTGTTCTGCAGCTGCTGCACGAAGACACGGAAGAATGCGTGAGGGAAGCAGGTAATAAGCACTGTAGCACTTTATTAAATCAAATTTGACACGATTATCATGCGTGTATTTACGTATAACCTGGTAAAGAGGCCTAGCGCGCAAGTTATTTTGGTGGCCGCGGCGATTGATACGAAGCCACGTGCAACGTAGAGAGGGAAGAGGAGTACGGGATGTGCAGGTCTGCGGTCTGCCAGGAAACATTGGGGCGGCCCTCAAAAGGGCCGTCAACAGTGGTGCACTACGTCGTACACAGTGCCTGGTTATATGCTGCCCTGGATGCTGTAGCGATGCTTCCATTGTAGACATTTACGAGGGTTGCCGCGATGATCTTGGAGAGCTGATCGATGCCGCGATCCCTGACATGGGCTGCTGCGTACAAAGAAAATCCTCGGCCTCTTCGCAGCATACAGGAAACGGTGCTGTAAAAGAGTAGAAAAAAGTTGCATTATGAACATAGCGATTTGATGAATGCGCAACATATTACAAAACCTTCGACAAAGAAATCTGCGTTCTTGTACCTCAATCAGGGTTGAGAATGCGCACGGCAGACGTGCGCCTCAGCATAGCAGTCAGGCAGCGGTTAGCTGCCGACGGCGGATGTTTTCGTGGAGGTCTCCATAGCCGTGGCCGATATTTATTTATTTTTTTTGAACACGAGGAGCGTCCATGCCACGAGCTGCTGCTGCACGAGGTCCTGGAAGCACGTGGGGAGAGACAAGCGACACAGCACTTATAAATAAGCAAAATGCGAGACAATTTTGCGCAATTTATACTTACCTTGACGGTGCTTGCGATCTCCCGCAGGTCGTCGCCATTATCAACGTCATTCCGCCCAACGTAAAGCACGGATCGGCGTGCCGAAAGCGCATTCACGTAAACGCGCAGGCCCGCCATCGTCGAGCACCTCGGTGACCGAACGCGCCGGTGCCATGCAGCAGCGAGATCCACGAACCGAATGCCGGAATCGCGCGCGTTGCCAGAGCGGGGGGCATCTAGCGATTCCCTAGAGCGCCTAGGGACGAAAAAAAACAAGCAAACCCAGTTTTTGACTACGTCACGTCCGGTTAAGCATCGAGCCCGACGCAAAAAAACGTCACGCCAGGCCGCGGCGTGTCCACCAATCAGCGTTTCCAGCCGAGCTACCCCTAAACGCTTCTGCAGCAAAAGCTTTGCTTGTGCGTAAGGCGCTGCAGATGAAGTTATGTGATGTTAGGAAGATAGTGAGAGACCGGAAAGCGTGGCGTAATATGGTCAAGAGCCGGACACGACTGAACTGAACTGAAGGCGAAGGCACATAGGCGAAGCGCGAGTGACTGACATTCCAGCCGCGTACACCTGTCTGCCTCGCGCGTTACTCTTTCCATGATCTCAGTCTTTGGCGGTGTCGCCATCTCTGAATGCTTTTCGTAACAATACATGCATAGCGAATTCGTTTCACTCAATAAAACCGCTTTTCTTTTTCTTAACATTTTAACGTTGGAAGTTGGCAGTTGGGTTAGATATATACCTTAAATAACCTATATAGGCTGCATAATATGTTTAATAAGAAAATTAATTACTGCAAGTCGGGAATATTTTCCGGTTCGTTTCTGTTTGCGCCTACGATGCAGGTTAGGCCACCTCTTTTTGATCATTTTCACTTGTTTATTCGGCTCTGTCACGTACAAATACGTCAATTTCTGGTTTTATGACGTCACGTCCGACGTCGACATAAATACGTGGCTGAAGGTGGTGGTTGTGGTAGTGGTTATTTATTGTATATACAAAAGGAAAGAAAAGATGTTTGCCAGCCCCGGTATCTGCTATCTGGTATCTGAAGCACCTGAACCGGGGCGGCGGAAATAAAGGGATAGCGAGGAAAAGGTTGAGGAAATCAAAGGGGTGAGCGATAGGGAGAAAGAAAAGGGTAGGTAAAAATAAAAGAAATATATGCACTATGGTACAGTATACAGTAGTTTGCTTGGTGCCCACCCGCAAATGTCTTAGGTCACTGAGAACTCGGCACATCGGGCGGGCCTCCGCAATAGCTCTGCGTCCAGGCAACTGTTCACAACGCACGCACTGGCGCACTGTAAAAAACACTACTGACGGCTGTCGTGAGCGATCGGCCATTATTGTGCGAAATAGCACACGCGGAGCGTTCAGTCACAGCGCGCACTACCTGGCGAGGTGAAATAGGCGGGTCATCAAGCCCGCCTGTTCGATATACTCCCACAGGCTCACGTGTGTTCGCTCGCGGACGCGCGCACAGCCCGGCGGCCACAGGAGCACAGCTACGCTGTCCGGGATTACCCCATGCGCTCTGTAAGCTGCCAGCAACTCACGTCGTGGTTCGGCTAGCGCGGCGCAGTGCAGTAGAAAATGCTCGAGAGTTTCTACCGCGCCACCGCTGTCACACACCTCACTGGTGGCACGTCCGTGGCGCATCCGTCGTTCCCCAGGCCACACACATCCAATGCGTGCACGGAGGGTCATTGCGCGGTGCAGCCGAGCGATCAGTGATCCCGTACCATTCAAATCGTGATTCAAATCGAGCGGACGCTTCAGGCATGTTCTTCAGGAGGCATTGGTCTGCATGTGAGGAATGAGCATGGCATGATGGCATTTCATCATAGAGCGCATAGATCTATAAACGTTGATACAGCGTACATAGGGCCTGGTGCGCTGCTGCTTTGGCCGTACATGTGGCGCCATCTGGGAGGCGCCGTCGAGAAAGGCGGCTGTCTTGATCCGCAGCCCGCTGTGTTCCGATTTGTGCCTGGTTCCCCGTAAGAATAAAAAAATAAAATCCGACTGAAACAAGAGCCTCTACTTACTGTTGTCTTTATGATCATTTCCAACCTGATATCGCACCCATTGCTTTTCGTTTCGGCTGCGCATTTCCCATGTTTTTTTTTTGTTTTTTTTTTTTTTTTTTTCATGACTGCACGCTAGGTTTCTTTCAAGCATGCGCACGACCGATCGCTTGGTTGTATCGAGCGCGCGGCATGCGAAAAACAAAAAAAAAACGGGGTATGTTTTTGCTTTTCTTCTGGACTCAGCTGAAGCCCTAAGAGTTGTACTATGCGTGCATGCTTGGAACCTGTGCTCGGCACGTCTGCGGACACGGCCTGTATGTTGTAGAGAGCGCGCAGTCTTCCTGCCCAGCGGGATGTTTTTTTTTTTTTTTTTTCAATGACTTCGCAATGATAGTTTCCAGCTGTTCTCGGAGCTCGTTTTTGGGAAGACTAGCCTGAAGAAGTACGACATCGAGAGCGAAGCACATTGCAGGAGTGCGCGCTCTTGCCACGCGTTCATGGCTCTCCGCAAAGAGAAAACCTCCTTTAAGACTTACAGCTCGATTTACTACTGTGTTTATGGGTGCCTGAATAGTTATCAAAAAACCGCCGGGAAGCAACCGAAAATCAGTGTTTTCGGTTTCCTTGGAAATCATACGAGAGCGATGGACTCATCGTTAACAGTGGCCCCCGACCTGGCCTCGGTGTTATTGCGTGGGTTAATTTGCCAAAAACTACATAAAAAAAAAACAAAAAAACGAATTACACATGTGGTGAAGAGACACCGAAAGGGCCGAATAAAACTAACCTCCAAGCTGACGTCGTAGAAGGCGCGCATTTTCCGAAGATATCCGATGGCCCCTCTGCACTGTGAAGTTCCTCGCGCACTCCATACACGTGCTGGCTTCGTACAGTTTCTGACCGCGCACCAAGCAGTTATTCTTAAAATAAGTCTCAACATTCTAGGATCGCCACCTCAGAACTGTACGCGCTGCGGAGCTTGCTCAGCTATGCCTGTTTTTCTGCGCACTGCACTGTCACAAGTCACCTCTCGTTTCAACGCACAGAGTAGAAAATAAAAACTGCGGCAGAACTGCCAAGTGGCGAAAAAGCGCGTGCCCACATGGCCCGGCGCCTTAGGGCACATCTTCAGATACAACCTGGGCTTGTCCTGTCCTGCGAAAGAGCTTGCTTTATTTATTTATTTTTTTGAAGAGCGATTCCATTGACTGACGGTGCCCAGCTGTACTCGGCTCTCGGTTCTGGGGGGTCGAACATATGCCGTCTACACATGCACTGCCACCGATCGAGGGGAAAAGCCAGTGGTGCGCATTGCACACTGGTTTAGTTTTTGTTTTATTTATCTACTTACTTTCAAACTGCCAAATTGCGCGGAATCCAAATTCCTACTTAAAAAAAAAAAAAAACACGAAGTGCCGCCAGCAGAAGCGCTCACGCGCTGACGATGCGCTGCGCCCCAAGCGCCGGCGGCCTTCTACCAGACGACATGAACGAGTAGCGGCTTTATTTGCTTTGCTTTTGATTTATTTTTAAACACAAACACATGGCACACATGCCTCTTACGTGCACATGTGGTACAGGGCAGGAAATGGCCGAAGAAAGTTTCGTTCTAACAAGTTTGCTGTCGAGAAGCGTAGACTCCGCGTTCACTCCGCCGCCTCTCTCCGACGAGCAGACGTACCACATAGTAAGTAAGTAAGTAAGTAAGTGAGAAGTCATGATCCCTTTTCACTCAGGGCACGGCCGGTCTCGAGGGAGAGAGCACGCGCTCTTTCTTACGGCCTTCTCAATCGCCGCGGGAACAATGGGAACTTTTCTCGCGTTTCCAGCCGAGCTACCCCTAAACGCTTCTGCCTTAATAGCTTCTGTATGGCCGAATTAGCACGTCTGGATAGTTTTCAACCGCGAGAGCGAATCTTACGAAGGAACAAAATGGGTTTATTTCATTCCTTTCTTTTTTCTCCTTCGTCTTTTTTTTTTCCTCTTTTGCAGGAGTCTTCGCCACGTATATTGCAGCGTGTGTGTTATTCTTCGAAGTATGTGCAACATTAAGCAGACTAAATAAAATCAAATGTTTGCGTTGACATTCCAAGTTGGAACACTCCGCCGTTTTCAGTGTGCTGACACTAAGCAGCATGCAGCATTTCCGGTGCAGCATGAGCCGATAAGCTTAGAAGGAAATCTTAGCATTTGGTAGAGGGAGCGTTTTTACAGAGAGAAGAAATTCTGTCCAAAAACGGAACCTGTTTAGTTATCACTGTCTTGAAGCGCGCTCGGCAGCAAAGTCGTTCATAGCCACGGCCACTGAAGTAGCGAGCTCAGCATCACATAAGAAAAAAAAAAAAAACAAGCTTGAAAAATTCACTTTCCGTCTACGTTTTTCCGCGTTCATGTGATAGCCTATGCATTTGCCACACAAAAGCGTTTGCGTGCACGGATTCCTCTGAAACGACGGCCCGAAATTCCACGAAGGCAAGCACCATTCAACCGGAGGGAAGGGGGGAGGGAGCTGCAGAGAACAGGTTTATTTCACCCTTTCCCCAGCAGTGCAAGCCATTATATAGTACACTAAGTACAAGCCTTGCCCACAGGGTACAATGCTGAATTGTTGGCGTGCAATGATTGGCAGCAGCCCCCCCCCTCCCCCCTCCTTCCGACCACTTTTGCAGTTTCCCGGCTGGGCTTGCCTTCTTTCCGGCAAGGGAGGGTAGTGGCCGCCCTTATCCTCGTGGGTGCGCACACGTGGCCATGCTAGTGAGAGCGGCGAGCTTCCAGTGCGCCTGTGCTCTGCCTGCAATGTGCTTTTCTGCACAGGCTGAGAAAATCGGCGCTGCTCGTTTCCTGCTGCCATCTTTTTCTACCAACGCCTGGACGCTGTGGCATTCGGCTGCATGGTTTGACACCCATCAAGACGTCTTCTTCCTGTCCGACGCTGAATTCGGAAGTCCCCGCTTCATTCTTCGGTGAGTAGCACTTCACATTTTGCTTGCCGCCTGTTCTATTACACCTTTGCGAAGCAATCAGCGCAGTCAATGAGTTTATTTAGCTTCGCAAGCAAAAAGGAAATACGCGATCGAAAGAAACTGCGGTGTGTTTCGGTGCTCCAGACACCAGCAGGGATGTAGCGTCGTAAGTTATTTTGGGGTTCTTATTTTCTATTGGTCTCTGTGCAAGGCTTAGCAAGATTAGGTATGTGCACGGTGCTACCTTCATGACCTTGGCGGCGGGCGCGCACTATCGAATACCAGAACCGTCCGAGTGTTCAGCAGGGCACAGAATACTAACACTTGCCTTAAGGCCGCTGTACGGTTGCTTTTTAGACCCGTTCCGCACGCATGCGGCCGCACCGAGACGATCGGTTCGGAGGGGGATACAATACCCGCATCCGTCGTCCGCAGAAAAGTTGACTCAATCTCAACTTTTTGCCCGCACGTGCTGATCAGCAAGGCGACGTCTCTGGCTCCTCCTCCCCGATCTTGTCAGGCAATATGGCCGCCAGCGGTGATAGCGAAGCGACGAGCGAAGCGTAGATGGTAGTTGTTGCTCTGCCGCAAAAACCAATATACTTTGCGCGCATTGCTTACAAGTTTTCCTATCGACTGTGATTTCCCCTCAAGTCGGATCATATGCGCCACTGTTATCTGCGCTGAGATGAAGACAGTGATCTTCCAACCGGCGAAGTGTACTAGGTCGCACCGGTGTCACGATGTGTTTGTGATTATCGCTAGCCGCGAGGATCTTCACGGCCGACAGCCAGCAACAGTTTCACGGTGATTTTCATGCGCACGAATCTGCTCCTCAGCGCATCGAAAAGTGCCCGTGCATGTGTTGCGAAAGTGTTTACGACTTGAGCGACTGCCACCTAGAAGAGGACTGTCCATGTTTGCAAAGTTCGTCACACACTGTTTTCCTAATGCTGAAATTAACTTGGTGACAGCTAGTCTGGCACCCGTTCCACTGGTCGCAGTGACCGCAACAGAAACGAGCACACGACTTTGTTTCCGCGATGTGTCGATCGCCTGTGTTGATCGCGGTCCGTGTATGTGCTGTGCTTGCCGAGCCCTTCCCGTGCGAGCGCCGAGCCCTTCGACGACGTTAGCCGCACGGCTTTCGGGCTACTAATATGCCACTATTCCGCGGTTTGCGCTTTGTGCTGATATGGGTGCTCGACGGCACTGTGCAATCTGTGAAAATATCGTGTACTTACGGCAGCTGTCACTTTGAGAGTACCTTCCTGTTTATTTTTATTTCCTGCTAGCTATGATGCACCTATGTCTGCAATAAGTATCTGTGCGATGAATCGGTCGACTGAACACTTCTGTATGTGATGGGCTAAACACTTTATTACCACATCAGGTCTTAAAAAAAAATAAAACATTTAGACGCGATGCCCCCCCCCCAAAAAAAAAAAAAAAGTACAGTATGGCGGGAGGTTATGCTTATGAAAAAAAAAGCACACCATATGCAACTGTGCCTCATGATATGGACACTTTGGTGTACCTAAGGCATGTTGAGCATGAAAACATATTTGGTTAAAAAGAAAGAAAACAATTGAAGAAATTATTGTGGTTACAATCTGCTTTCTTCCTGCATCTGCTCCTCATAATATGGACACTTTGGTGTACCTAAGGCATGTTGAGCATGAAAACATGTTTGGTTAAAAAGAAAGAAAACAATTGAAGAAATTATTGTGGTTACAATCTGCTTTCTTCCTGCATAACTTGGATGAGTTAAGTTCATTGGACAACTGCTTAGACAAATGATGTATGTAGGCTTTATACTGACATGATGCTGTTATGGAGTTGCACACATTACATCCCATACTTGTTGCTTTGACAGCTCTACTCTCGCCAGACTGCATGCCAACTCGGTTTCTTTGCTAAGGGGTACCAATTGAGATATTTTCGATGCCATCAAAATCGAATGTCGATGCTCATGTCCGTGCCTATTTGCTGCTTCCATTTTGCTGTGACGCCCATGATTACTTGCCTACTGAGTGATATCGATGATGTACGTGTGCAAATCTTAGAACAATGTAGAATGCAATACTGATTTTTTTAGTCTTTGTTGCATTTGCTGCTCGCCTAAATTTTTTGCACCTTGCAAAGTGATCAACTGGGTTTTCTCACATATCAGTTTACATTTGCTGTATGGCCACCACTGTGCATGGTCTCATACCACATTTGCAAAGATTCATTACCTTATCTTTTCATTGTGTGTTGAGCATTATCACATAGGTATTCGTTCTATAATGGTGATGTTGGTCCACTATGAAAGCTGTGAGGCATGGATGTAACACCTGACTTGTTGGCACTAAGGTCACATGTAACTTAATCTGAATTCATTCCTTTTCTGCTTACATTGGATTTGCTGTTTGCATTCACAGATTCACTACTCTGCTTTGCACCTATGCAGAGTGTTACCTTAGCTTTGCAGGATAAGGTTATAACAGAATGGTTACAATCTAAGCGGGCAGCCTAATTCATTTTGTGCAATGACTAGGAAATGAGCTGCCAAGCCTTGCAGTGGTGACTTTACTGCTAACTATTTTAACACAAGAAAAAGTGATTTGGGAAGCGGAGTGTGTGAGCTGAAGGTCTCAGTGTGCCTCACAATTCATGAATTCACAAAAACATTGTACACAGTGCAATGAACGGTATTATGATGGCAGTTTTTCACAGAGTAACAGCCATGCAATTCAGTCTGTTTTACTTTCCTACGCAAATACAAAGAGCCTTAAAAGCCCTCACACACTATAATAGAAACCTCGGTACCACAGTGGTAGTTTTGTTTGCAAGTATTGCTGTGCTTATTAATGAAAATTACATGGGTCACAAAAATACATTTTAACGAGCTGTATATGTGAACTTATTTCTTTTCTAGTTATGGTAATGACACAAACAGCCAGGCTGTGGGACTCAAGAAGGACATTTCTCTTTGGAAAGTGTGCAAGATAATTACAACACTGTGTTTCATGGAACAAAAATTTGTTCAGTAGAAAATATGTCGGCTTAACTTGTTTTTAAAACTTTTACACAACGCATTAATATGGGTCTTGTGGAGCTGGCAAAAACGCTGCTAGAGGACAAGGACAGTAGGAAAGAATAAATGCAATTGTACTATGTAGCAATTCTTGTTCTCCTTGTTTCTTCATGCAGTTTCCTCTTTTCTTTTCCCACGAGCTATCCCCACAGTGCACTGGGATCAAGCCCTTTAGAATATACTTAGTCACGACAGGAGAAAGTACAGGAAGCAGTGTGTATGTGTAATTGTAATGCACATTATAGTTGGCCATCTCATCTCATTGGCCTCGAAGTCCCCGCTGGGGTGGCGCGCTCGACTGCTGTTCCCAAGGATATGGGATCAAATCCCGGCCTTGGCTGTCACTTTTGGATGGAGGTGAAAAACAAGGCACCCGTGTGCTGTGCGATATCAGTGCACGTTAAACCCCAGGTGGTCGAAATTTCCGGAGTCCTCCTTTACGGTGTCTCTCATAGCCAGAGTTGCTTTTGGACGTTAAACCTCACAAACCAAACCAAAGCATTGACCTCAAAATGCTGCTTATTCCCATCATGATCCCAGAAGCATGCACCCCCTTCCAATACAAAGCATCTGATAAGAGACTACAGGACAGCTTCCACCATATCAGTTAAGACCACAGCTGCGTCATCACCGTTTCACTTGAAGCTGACCCCAAGAGATGCCAGCAAACCATGCATACCAAGTATCCCGGCTAAATTTAATCAAACCTTAAATTAGGTAGACTGGTCTAGGCTAGTGAAACCAACCGAGAACTATTCAGAGTTGATTGCCCTAGTCTCCAGTGGCTTTCCATTTGCCATGGTTTTTCTGCAGGTAGTAAAAACTAATTAGTGACTTACAGTTGAATCCCGCTATAACGAAATTCACGGTGCACGAAAAAAAATTCGTTCTCGCGGAACTTCGTTATCGCAAAAATTTGACGTGAAACGCAGAAAGAATTGCCCAAGCAGCAGCAAAGGCGTTTAATGCCAAAAATCTGTAAGCTTGGTTTGCTTACGCTTCACGGCGAGCAACGCCGTCACGCGATTTTCGCACTCGGTCAGCAAACCCATTGCAACATCGTCGTCTCGGACAGCAACGAAATTCCTGATGACATCAAAAGCGTCCATCACCTGTACGGCGGTTGCCGCAGCCGGCGCTTCCTGTACGTCGTCGTCTTCTTCATCGGAAGAGTCCTTATCATTCCGGGCAGCTTTTATGATCTGCTCATCACTCACATCTTCGTGAACAACAACACAAGCGTCAGCGCCGATGTATTCGTCGAGCTCGAGATTAGGCGGCACGGTTCCTATTTCTCCCAGCGTTTTCCAGGCGGCCGCGATCCCCGGAGCCGGTGACGCCTCTTCGTCGTCGTCTGTAACGCCTGGTGTTAGGCCAGCAGAGTGTACGGGTCGACCTTCGGCAAATCCGGCGTGCCTGAAACAGTTCACAATTGCTGAGCGCCCCAGTGTGCTCCAGGCAGCAGACATAATCTGCAGTGCCACGTACAAGTCCACCTTCGTGTCTCGGCCGGTTTCAGTGTTAAAAAGCAGCCGCTGAATTAACCTCCCGCGGTAAGCGCGCTTCAGGCTAAGAATCACGCCCTGATCGAGAGGCTGTAAGACAGACGTGCAATTGGGAGGGAAAAACCTCAGCTCCGTGTTAGTGAGCTTGACTTCGTCGGAGTGATGCGCTGAACAATTGTCCAAAAGCAAGCAAACTTTACGGCCCTGCCGCTTCATGTCGCGGTCGAATGCCATCATCCACTCGGTGAAAATAGCGCGGGTCATCCATGACTTGTTGTTCGCCTTGTACTGCACAGGTAGGCTACGAGTTCCCTTAAAACAGCGCGGCTTGGCACTTTTGCCTATGACTAACGGCGGACGCTTGTCCGAGCCATCCATGTTTGTGCAAAACAGCACTGTGATGCGTTTTTTGCTGTGTTTGCCGCCGTGACAGCGCTGCCCCTTGAAGTCGAGCGTCCTAGCCGGCAACATCTCGTAGAATAGCCCGGTCTCGTCGGCGTTGTAAATGTCTGCAGGCGCGAAGTTGCTTAAAATTCCGGCCATGTTACTCGCCTTCCAAGCAGCTG
The DNA here is from genome assembly GCF_055883805.1 of Amblyomma maculatum. Lineage (NCBI taxonomy): Eukaryota > Metazoa > Arthropoda > Arachnida > Ixodida > Ixodidae > Amblyomma > Amblyomma maculatum. The sequence goes on from NC_139349.1 coordinate 151,528,796, forward strand.
CTCCGTCCACGTCTGCTGACATTGACTCGCCGCACAACACTTTTCCAACGATGTTATGGCGGGCCTTGAAACGGTTTAGCCAGCCAATGCTGGCTTTAAAATCATCAATGCCAAGTAGGCATGCATAGTTCAAGGCTTTCTGCTGGACGATGCTTCCGGACAGGGGGACGTTGCTGGCTCGTGCTTCCACAAACCACGCATGCACTGCTTTGTCCAACTCTTCATGGAGGGGCCGCGTCACCTTTTTGTGCTTCGAGGATGTGCCTGAAGCAAGTGCCATTCTCACCCTGTCCATATTGCCTAGAATCGTTGACAGCGAACTTGCAGGAATTCCGAAGTCTTCAGCAATTGCCGCTTTCTTCCTTCCGCTTTCTGCTTGGGCGATTATTTGAGCTTTTTGCTCAAGGGAAAGAGTTTTGCGTTTTTTCACTTGCGTTGCCATCGTGTCCTGCGGATGAAAACTCGTCGTTGTCGAAGAGAAAGGCAGCGAGTGAACAACGCGACCACGACACAAAGCCAAAATGGCGGAACTGCAATCACGTGATTTCATGCTTAATGTGGCTTTGGATTTGACTTGGACTTCTCGCCAATAAAGCTAGTTTCGGTTTCGATTTTGAACGCGAAAATTTCGTTGAAGCGGAAACGCTCTGCAAAAATGGTTCGTTGTGCAGAGAAATTTAGGCCATTAATTATTATAGGATACTCGCGGGGAATAAAAAATTATTCGTTGTCGCGGAAATTTCGTTGTGGCGGTATTCGTTATGGCGGGATTCAACTATTGGCCCCAGGAGCAAAGCATCACCTCTAAAGTTGCAGATAGTGCTGAACAGCAGCTGCCCGCAATGTTTGCTTCATGGCATGATTTCCATAGCTGGCTTCCAAATCGAGCTTTCATATGACTAGCTGCTCACACATAACTCTCACCCACATCATGCAGAGCCACACCACGGAGAGCACTTCTGACAAAAGCCAATTTTGTTGTCCGAGCCACGTTTCGGGACATTGAAGAGGAATTGCTGTCATGCAGACACTTTATTTATTGGGTTTCTTGCCGTTCAAGACAGAGAAAAAAAAAGTTATGCAAAATAGAAGGCACCTTGGTGCAAACATTTCTGTCAGCTGTTTTGGAAAAGTTTTCTACTTGCTTATTGATACTAATTGTTCTTGAAACCAATAATTTAAATGTTAACTATATAGCCTTAGTCATTTTAAGGTTAAATAATGAAACACCAGCCTAGGCGAGGCAACTTTCAACAGCCCACAGCTGGATTATTTCACTGAGCTAGGGCACATCGATTTTCTGAAAGCTAGGACACCTGGTATATAACACACTGCATAGTCTTTTGTTTTTTTTTCCTCTCTCTTAGTTGTTTTAATGTCACAGCCACCTTTTGTTTTAAGTACATCACACAATATGCTAAGTATTGATTTCAGGAACTCTAGGATTAAAATAATGTGTTTTATTGCACAAACATTTCTCAGATTAAAATAAACTGCATTTAACCAACATCAATGCTTTCATAAAGCAGCAGCACAAAGAGAGCCCTCTGCAACAAACATGTAGTAACATGGCAAACTGCAGCTAATGTAAACACTTTAATTGCCATCATGGGAACTAATTACCCTGGCTCTATTCCCACATAGAAATTGCCAATAGCTATACATGTTTCATGCCAAAATCCTCATGCTTTAGTTTGCATGTTACAGCACTGAACTGCATCCAAGAAATCAATCAGTTGTGAGTGAGCTGTTTTTCTCTTCAGGAGTCTCCATTTCCTTTTCACACATCTGTCACATATTTCATTTTAATTTTCCTTTAGGGGAATGTAGTGGAAGGCAAAAGAGAGCTTGCATTGGTTTGAGGCTAATCATTGGTAGATCTTTTTCCATAATTGTTATCTTTCCCGGGTTGCGCTGGTTCAGGCTCCACTAGATTTTTTTTTGTAGCTCTTTTCTGTATTGTATACATGCCCAAACCGTCATATCACTCCTTTTTGAATTTTTCTTTCAGCATTCATGATTTTAACGCCTGGTGAATGTCGCCAATGCAGATTCTTGTCTTTTATCCTCACTGCACTCATATACCTTGCCATCAGTGGGACCGGTGCGTGCTACTTTTGCAACTAATAGCTCTTTATTGGGCTGACTTGCACCCACAAAACAGTAAAGCAAAACGGTTTCGTCTATAGTAGCAATCGTGCTCATCGGTCGTCGAACTATGAATGCGCGTTCATTTGACAGTACTCAACTTAAATTCGGCGTAGAAACATCTAGATAAATCAGCGAAGGCATACTAGAAAAGTCAGAAAAGTGGACAGACAATGTGGTGGCAGCTACGAACCGTGCGAGCAAAAGCCAATTCAAATTTACGGTGGTGGCCATGTAAGCACTCAAGAACTCTACTTAAGCGCTACTAATTTGTAGCTGACGAGACCCCATGAGCACAACAAAAACACGCCATGGTGATCCCAAGGCAAGCGAACTGTGCCTAGGTGAGAAGTGATTTGGGAGCAGGCAGTGGTGATCGGAAGGATTCAATGTGCCTCACAGTTCATGGGTTCACAAAATATTGTCCACAGTGGAACAGTATGATGAAAGTTTCACAGAGTAACAGCCGATGTGATTCATTCTGTTTTACTTTCCTACTGAAACGAAAGAGCCTGAAAGACCTCACACTCCACAATATAAACCTTGCTACCACCGTGCCGATTTTGTTTGCAAGCATTGCCGTGCATATTAATGAAGAATACATGGGTCACAAGGCTCCAATAGGCTCTTGTTTATTGACCAAGTACCAAACTTCCATGTCAATGAAGTGTAAATGCATTGAAAGTTTCATCTGCAGGAAAACTGCTCGTATTAAGAGTCATTCACGTCCATATTAACAGGGTCTGTGTTAACGAGGCATAGCTGTATATGTGAACTTTTTCTTTAGTTATGGAAATGAGACAAACAGTGAAGCTGTGTGTTTTGAAACTGTGGGACTCAAGACGGGCATTTCTCTCTGGAAAGTCTGCAAGACGATTACAACACTGCGTTGCATGGAACAGAAACTGTTGATTGCAAAATAAGTCGACTTAACCTGCCGTGAATACTTTTACACAACACATTAACATATGTCCTGTGGTGCTGGCAAAAAAATACTGCTAAAGGACAAGGTCAGTAGGAAAGAATAAATCCCACTGTACAGGGAAGCAATTCTTGTTATTTTCCTTTCTCCTCACACAGTTTCCTCTTTTGTTTAGCCCCCAGGTATCCCTACAGTGCACTTGCATCAAGATCTTTGAAATTTACCCAAGGTGATGACAGGACAAAGTACAGGAAGCAGTTTGTATGTGTACTTGTAATGCACACTGTATAATCACCCACATCATCATACATTGGCCTCAAAGTGTGTCTTGCTAATAGCCCCCAGTTACTTGGCGAATTGCACACAGACAAGAATGCATACAGAGTTAAATAAAATGAAAAGAGGCAAACTTCAATACGCAGCAAAGGATGCCAGTGAAAGATGCAAGCCACAGCTGCCCTTCTTTTTCCTCGATGTTCTTTCGCCCAACTTCAACATGGCCTTTTCCAAGTTTCTGATGCTTGTTGATACATTGCATTGTGTTCTTCGAAAAGCAAACCAACAACAAAAGAAGCTATATTAGGTTGAAAATGTTACTAGTCATCAACCAAAATCCCTTCTGAAACTTTTAGTTATAAAAGGTAATGACACCACTTAGTAATTAGCAATGTTATCTATTACCTTGTGGTTTTGAAAAGAGAATCACCATTACATTCACCCTTACTATTTTTACTTGTCAAGAAAAGGCCAGAAATATCACTGTAAACCTATGTGCAAACATACGCATGCATGATACGCACACACCTAAACGGCTTACAATTTCATCTTATTCTGTAGCATTGCTTGAGATTACAGGTTTGCTTGCAGTAACCACAAAGCACGGCTACTGTATATTCTATACGCTTGTCACCCTTATGCCATATTTTCTTAGTGCTAAAATGAACTTGTGCTAGTCATGTCTCGTTCCCATGGCTGCAGTGATTGCTGCCAATGTTAGTGCTGAACACTTAGTGCTAAAATGAACTTGTGCTAGTCGTACCTCGTTCCTATGGCTGCAGTGATTGCTGCCAATGTTAGCACAGAACACTATGTGTAAGCAAAGATTGCTGACCTCCTCAAGTTTCTTTTCATTATACATTACTCACTTCCTCCTATGCAGTGTAAAAAATTAGACAACAAATATTGCCACATAATCTGTGCTTTTATACCTATTTTATTTATACCGTTTATAATGCCAGCGGGGCTTTTAGTTACAATCGCAGCTATGCAGTATACAGTTTTGTTTCATACTGTACTATCTACATGCAGTTTCTTAAGGATGCTTCTGTATTTTGCCTCTTTTTATTCCAGTTTGCATACATTGCTTACTATTCTGTAGAGTTAGTCTTTCTTTATGCCAGCTTTTCATTTTGTGGTTTATTAGAAGGACTTAAAAAATTAACTGCAAATTCGGTGCACAGTCTTATTCAAGTAGTAGTTTTCACCTGCGTCACCATTTAAAGATTGTGTGCACATCTAGAAGAAATAAACTGAATTCAATTTACCACAATAGAATAACTTGTACCAATAGTACCTGGAAAATGAATTTCAATGACAGCCTTATTTCTGTGCTTACAGGCACCAATGGAAATAATTTTTTTAGGCCATTGAGCACAGAGTGGAAGGAAGGTTTTTTTTGCATTTGTTAAAATCTGTGCTCAAAGTGGAACTGGAAATCCACTTGAAGAAGTGGATAGATAACCTGCAGTAGCAACTAGATATATGACTGAAAATTTTAATATTAAGGGCTTTGTAAACACTTTTCATCAGATCTCATGCCTCAACCAGTCAGCACCTGAAGGCTTTGTAGAAACATAGCATCCAATCTTATGTTTCAGCCAATGAGCACCTGAAAATAGAGCCAATTGTAAAGCCAGTCTATGTGGGTTAATTTAGACTACAGAAATGACTGAACACATATCAAGATGTTAGTAAAGTCACAATCAGGAAGCACCAGTTTTACTTTCGTATGGGTGCTTTACAGTGTTCTCTGACATTTGCAACTGATTTCGGTCCAAAATATTGAGTATGCCTCACCAACGGTTCCACCTTATACTGTGGCCTTCCAGAGCAAAGGCACATAACCACTTGGTTTTTCGTACGCCTCATAAGCAAACAGTAAACAGCCATGGCGCATATAGCATTCCATGCTGCCTGTCCTCATCATGATCGCAAAGGCATACAAACCCCAATATCATGCATCTGATTTGAGCACTGCATATATGCCACCGACATTATTTATACTGGCTCAGTCTATGTACTAGGTCTCAATACAGCCTGACCTGTAAAGAATGTATTGGTAATCAAGAATGATACTTCACTTCATATTGAAGACAATGTATTTTGTCCAGGTGATTTCTAGAGATAAAATTACAACTGGCACAGCTCGTGAATCTGTCTAACAGCACTAACAAATGTAATACAGATTCTTCAACATATCAATGAAAAGGTATATTGACTATTGGAACACTAAATAGGCACATCTCTAGAGTGCAAGCAGATGCTGGAAGCAAAGGCTCTGTCTTTGTAGATAAAAAGGTTGCAGAATTTCTGCCTTTTTGTTCAGCAGAGCACTGTTACATGCTATTGTATGCATTTCCAATGTGCAGTGTGACTAAAGCTGATGTCTCTTTGCTTTGCACAGTAACCTTCAAGCTATAGTCACTATGACCTGGCTAAGCATGACATAGTCCATGTCATGCATACATCTTAAATGTGTGAGTAATCAATCTCTTACATGTCACGGCAGCGGCAGCCACAGGGTTCGGTTTTAGGGGGAGCGAAAAGACTGCCTTTGTCTGTGAAATGCTCGTGCTCTGTTTTTAAATAATAAATGGTGAACAAAAATCTTTTACGTTAACTTATTCTTTTCATGCAACTGTTATACATACATGAGCGATATTAATATATGTAATCATTTTTATATTTATCTTAAAATATTACAGCTTGAATAATGCTGTGCTGCTTCCAAGGTCATTGCCTCGATTTCGAAACTAACCAGTAGGAAATTTTACTTGTTACAAAATGCTTCTTAAAAGAGAAAAGGGGGGGGGGGGGACATCGGCCTCATAGGACCACCACTGTGTCATGACCGTTTCACTTGAAGGTGACCCCGAGAGGAAAGCTTAAATGCAATCAAGCCTTTAAATACGACATAGTGGCCTAGGCTAGTGAAAGCAACTGAAAACTGTTTAGTTGTCTGTCCTAATTAAGGATAGAGGGGTTTTAGTCTGCCATACCTGCAGTGGCTTTTCATTTGCCGTATTTATCCTATTAGCAAAAACACATAGTCTGCAATTTTTACTTATCGCCTCAGGAACAAAGCATCAATTCTAAAGTTGTAAGTAGTCTAGAAATAGATTTACGTGCATCAAGTTTGCATCAAGGTACGATTTACATAACTTTACTAACCTCCAACTAGAGCTATCATTTGACTAGCTGCTCATGCATATCTTTCACACAAGGCACATGAAAAACATCATGGAGAGCATTTCAGTCTCGGGACATTGAAGTGGAATTGCTGTTGTGCAGAAGTTTTTGTTTTGTGCTTGTTCCCATTCAAGATCATGAAAAAAAAGTGCAAAATAAATAGCACCTGGGTGCACACATTTCTGTCAGTTTTTTTTTAAGATAGTTTACTGCTTTTCTATTGATGCTAGTTTGTCTTGAAGCCAATGGTTGAAATGGTAATTGTATAGTCTTAATCATTAAAGGGTTCATAATGAATGCTGCATAATGAAACTCGAGCCAGGTAACCCTCAACAGCCACAGCTGGTGCGCCTAGCTAGTGGGCTAGCTATAGGCACAGAAGCTTTTTTTGAAAGCTAGGACAACTGGTGTATAAAACACTCCAAGGCTTTCCTTTAGTTCTGTTAATGTCATGCCAGCTTCTGTTTTAAACACATTACACAATATGCTTTGATTTTGTTTCTGCAATTCTTTAATTAAAATAATGTGTTTAGTTGCACAGTAATTTTTCAGCAGAAAATAAAGCATTTACCCAACAACTAGTGCTTTCATAAAGCAGCACAAATGCCCTGTGGAACAAATATGCAGCAACAACAGGGGCAAACTGCAGGTGATGTAAATATACCTTAATTACCAGCCTTGGCAACTATCCAGCCTCTATTCCCACATAGGAATTGCTATACATATTGCTGAAATTCTGATGCTTTAGCTTGCACGTATCATAAATGAACTGCACCCAAGTAATTAGCCAGTTGGGAATAAGCTGTTTGCCCATGCGTGCTAGCTCTTCAGGTAGTGTCCTTGGGTCTGCCAATTTCCTTTTCACACCTGTTCCATATTGCACTTTTTGTCCTCTTGAAAAGGGGGGGGGGGTGGACAATGAGAGTTTGCACTTGATCACACTTCAGGCTATTCACCTGTAGATCCCTCTCCATATCTTGCTACCTTTCCCGGCTGTATCTGGGCCAGTTCGGGCTAGACTACATTGTTTTTGTTGCCCTTTTGTTTACATCTTGAACTTTCACAGCATCCTTCTTCAGCTGTCACTTCAAAAATACCTTTCTGTTGCTTTGTTTTTATTTCCTGCTGGATATACGCATCTATATGCCTAAAAAAATATTTCTTTGATAGACGACTGAGCACAACTTCTGTATGTGATAGGCTGAACATGTCACCACATAAGGTTTTTTCGTCCCCTGCCCTTTCCACGCCGAGGAGAAAACGCGCTTCCGCTGGACAACTCTCCCGCTGTTCTGCGCGACTTTGCATTGAAGCCATCTGGGGTAAGAAGGGGGCTATCTGGAGAAAAATAAAAATTAATAGGCTAGATGGTGAGAGAGAGAGAAGGGAGTACATGACAGTATTTTTAAGACCTTTTTGAAGTATATTAGTTAACATTAAGAGAACATTCTAGCTTCTGTTAGAAACATTACACGAGATGTTTTATTTAATATTGTTATCTGTGGGAAGTGATAAAAGATATATGCTTCTCGACTGACAGTAAATCGCACCAGCATTTTCATACAGCAGCACAATGAGCCCCGTGGAGCAAATTTGGGTCAGCAGCTAGAACATACTGCAGGAAGCACGCAGTGTGTAGTGAACTGCACATAATTTCCTTATTTGCCAGTAACTATATATACCGCCACATAACAATCGGTATATGTGTGTACATATGCTGTATGAATGCTTATGGTCTAGCTTGCATGCAATATTACATATATATATATATATATATATATATATATATATATATATATATATATATATATATATATATATAGATATACCTATATCAGTCCTCAATTTGCTTGACAACTTCCTTCATCACCATATATATATATATATATATATAGCATTTAAAGGAGCGAACAGTTTCAGAGTGCAAGGCAAACTTTTTTTTTTTTTATTATTATTCATACTGTTGACATTTACGGGAATGTTGTCGTGTGTTGATTACTGGAATAAAGAGCATTAAATGCAAAGCGGAAGGAAAAACAATGCGCCGATGGTGGGAGTCGAACCCACGACCTCCGAATGTCGCGTTCAGTGCTCTTCCAACTAAGCTACATCGACGGCTGTCCTCCCCTCCGCTTGCTTGGGTATATATGTCCACTAACCGGATATATATACCCCGCAGGGGGCACCTGTTAAAGCAGGTGTTTGTGTGTTTTGTGCGACACCACGGACCCCGAGCACCCACGCTTAGCCGTGCGTGGCATCGTCGTGTCTGGGGAAAAGGGGATCCTGGTGGTTGAGCCGATGCCGAGTGTTTGGACCTTTAAGGCCCCTCGGCGGAGGCAACACACCACTTTGGCCCACGCTTCCCATAGACGGCACCTCCGGGCTGACCCACCCGGGGGAAATCGGCAGTCGCCTTTTCCTGTTCTCCCCTCCATCTTTCACTTTCCTATTTTCTTTCTTAGAACTGTCCTGTCCTCTCTTACCTTCTTCATTTCCTCCTACTTCCAGGCGGCGAGGGTTAACCTTGTGTGGCTAGCTACCCTGAGTTACGCCATATTGGGTTATAGTTGCGGTGTACAGCTGGCGTGGGCAGGAGTAGACAATTTCTGTCCCGTCCCCTCGTTGGGCTCCATGGTGGGTGGCTGGCACTGCAGCAGAAAAATACACTTTTTATGGCATCTAAACGCCTTAACCCCGATCGTCCTCCTTCTAAAAGGGGGCGCACCGAGACCACCATGTTCTTCTCAAAGAACATAAACAACTTTCCTCGTTTCCACGTGGTCCACAGTGACCACGAGGAAATCACTGCACGACTTGTGTCCCCATTTGTTGTTTCTCGAACGTTGACTGAGGCCATTGGCCAGGGCTATAAGATAAAGAAACTTGGAAACGGTGACCTGCTACTAGAATTAATATACAACCATCAGTATCAGAAGCTAAGTGCAGTCGAATCATTTGGAGAAATACCGGTACAGATTAGCCCGCACCGATCACTAAACATTGCCCGAGGAGTCATCTCTGATGATGACCTTAGGTACGTCAGTGAACAAGAACTTCTTGAAGGCCTGAAGGAACAAAATGTCACAGATGTTTACCGTATAAAGATCAGACGAGATAACAAAGAGATAGAAACAAAGCACATTGTACTCACCTTTGCTGCAATCACTCTCCCAGAATCAGTCGAAGTAGGCTACACAAAGATAAAATTGAGGCCCTACATCCCTAACCCACGCCGCTGCTTCAAATGTCAGAAATATGGCCATGGCTCTCAGAGTTGCCATGGCCAACTCACATGTGCAAAGTGTGCCTCGCACGAACACCCTACAGACAACTGCGAAGAACAGCTGCTTCTCTGCTCAAACTGTGAAGGTAACCACCCAGCTTATTCACGCTCATGCCCATACTGGAAAAAAGAAAAAGAAATAATTACACTGAAAGTCACCGAAAACATATCTTACGGAGAGGCACGAAAGCGGCTTTCTCTTCCTCAAAAGCCACAATACTCCGTTGTGACGCAGCAGGGCGCGGCATCACAGCGGTCGTTGGCACCTGCCCAGGAAGCACACAGTTCTTCCAGGGCAGCGCCACCTGCGCCCTCGGTGGAGTCAGCTAGCGCTACTCCACCACCACCCGCAAAGCTGGCTGCGCGGACCCCCAGGTCAGCCGGCCCAAAGGCCTCGACCCATGAGTCGAGGCCTAAAACTGACAATCCTGTGCTTTCTGCACAGTCGTCCACCGCATCTGAAGATGCAATGGACACAACTTCTTCACCCCAGCTGCCTAGGCGGCAAAGCTCACTGGAGCGAAAAAGAAAGGGAAAAGTCTCAATAACAGGTCCCAAGGACCTACAAACCTAAATTTAAACTTGTCCCTTAAATAACTTTTAATTATGGCGCTCCTCATTTATTGGAACTGCCGAGGACTCTTTAAAAATTTAGATGATATATATGAAATTCTTGCGGACTATCAGCCAAACATACTTTGTCTGCAAGAAACCCATTTAAAACCAGCAGACTCAAATTTCCTTAAGCAATATAATGTATTCAGGAACGACAGGCAAGGCAGCTCTCACTCCTCTGGTGGCGTTGCCATTGTAACACAAAAATCAATCCCCTCTCGAAACATCTCACTCAACACAGACTTAGAGGCAGTGGCAATCAGAAGCTTAGATTATGGCAAAATAACAACCGTATGTTCCCTGTATATTGCTCCAACTTATAAGCTAAGTAGCGAAAGTTTTGAAAAATTGATTGATCAACTTCCGGAACCTTGGTTGCTGGTCGGAGACTTTAATGCTCACCACCCATTATGGGGATGTACAAGAACGGACTCCCGAGGTGTTCTAATCGAAAAATTCTTATTGTCCTCGGGATCATGCTTACTAAACACGAAACAGCCAACTTACTACAATATAGCTTATAACTCTTACACATCCATAGACCTAGCCATTGGTTCCTCGATGTTCCTGGCAGCTACAGAGTGGACTGTCATTAACAATCTATACTGAAGTGACCATTTTCCGATCTTAATAAAATATACTGGGAACGGAAATGAAAATGTGTCGAATCCCAGAAAATTTAAAGAAAATGCAGCCAACTGGAAGATGTTCAGGGAACAGTCATCATTGGCCAGTTCATCAGTTACTGACTTAGGCGTTGATGAAACTCAACGCTTAATCACGCTGCACATCATAGAGGCAGCAGAAAAATACATTCCACAGACGTCAAGTAAGCCACGAAATAAACGAAGACCCTGGTGGAATGCAGAATGTAAGACTGCTCGTGAAACTCAAAACAGGGCATGGTCGAAACTACGCCGATACCCCACAGCCGAAAACCTAATAGCCTTTAAGCGTGCAAAGGCAAATGGCAGGCGTATTCGACGCATCTCCAAGCGAGAAAGCTGGTCATCATTCCTGTCTTCAGTGAACTCCTATTCTGACGCACACAAAGTTCACAACAGGATAAGAGCACTTAAAGGATATAGCACAGTCCCAACGCCCCTTGTCAGCACCAGTGGTGACTCTCTTGAACATCAAGCAGACACACTAGGGCAACACTTTGAATACATATTCAGCTCAGCACACTATACAGATTCCTTTTTGCGGCACAAGGCAAGAGAGGAGAGGAAGCACATACATGATAAAAGGCCATCCTCAGGAGGATACAATAGCCCATTCTCCATGCAGGAGCTGAAGATTGCACTAGACACATGTGGTAACACAGCTCCAGGTCCTGACAGGATCACATATGGAATGCTCAGGCATCTGCATGTGAACACTGTTGAAACCCTACTCTACCTGTATAATAAAGTATGGGCCACAGGACGCTTTCCTAAAGCATGGAAGGAAGCGATCATCATCCCAATATTAAAACCAGGAAAAGAACCCACACTTGCTGCTAGTTATCGGCCTATCGCACTAACCAGCTGTCTTTGCAAGCTTTTTGAGAAAATGGTAAATCGTCGCCTTCTCCATTTCCTTGAATACAATGGTCTTCTTTATCAAAACCAAGCTGGTTTTAGAGCTGGGCGATCAACAGCTGATCAGCTCATTGCCTTTGAGTCTTATGCAAGGGATGCGTTTGCACATAAACAACATTGTTTATCTGTCTTTTTCGATCTTGAAAAAGCATATGATACCACTTGGCGCTATGGTATCATCCGCGACCTCTTCTCTCTTGGCATCACAGGAAACATGTTGAGCACAATTCGAAGTTACTTGTCTGAACGGACCTTCAAAGTTCGTGTTGGCAATGCGTATTCAAAGCAGTACATTCAAGAAAATGGTGTCCCTCAAGGTGGTGTTCTCAGTTGCACACTTTTTGTAGTCAAAATGAACTCTTTAAAAAGCGTGCTGCCAAAAACTATTTCTTGTTCTGTATATGTTGATGACGTCCAGATAAGCTTCAAATCTTGCAACTTGGCCATCTGTGAACGACAAATTCAGCTAGGTGTAAACAAATTGTCCAGGTGGGCTGATGACAATGGGTTTAAATTTAACTCTGGAAAGAGTGTTTGTGTACTTTTCTCTAAGCAGCGTGGCATCAGGCCTGACCCCAACATTACACTGAATGGCCAGAGCCTTGCCTTTAAAAAAGAACATAAATTTCTTGGCGTAGTTGTTGACGAAAAACTTTCCTTCATTCCCCACATAAAACAGTTGCGACTGAAGTGTCTCAAAGCGATGAATTTGCTAAAAATTCTCTCTCACCGGTCATGGGGCACAGACCGCGACTGCCTTCTGAACCTTCTGAATAGTGTAGTTCTATCACGCATTGACTATTGCTCGATGGTTTATAGGTCAGCATTATCCTCTGCGCTAAAATTGCTCGATCCCGTGCACCACCTCGGCCTTCGCCTCGCTACAGGCGCTTTCCGAACTAGCCCAATTGCTAGCCTCTATGTCGAGGCGAACCGATGGTCACTGCAACGAAGGAGACAATTTACTTCTCTAACTTATGCTATGAAGGTACTATGCCAACTGGACCATCCATGTCGTCGGTTCCTGCTTGACAAAACTGGCACAGCACTTTTCTCAAAAAAACCATCTCTAACACCACCATATCCAATCAGAGTTGCCACGCACATTGAATACCTGAATGTTTCGGTTACCAGTCTTCATACAACTTCCATAAAAGACCTAATTGCTCCTTGGGAAATGCACGGTGTTAATTGCGACCTGTCGTTTCTTGAAGTGGGCAAACATGCATCCCCTATTGCCATACAGCAGCATTTTATGTCACTTCAGGAGAAGTACACTTGTGATGAATATTACACTGATGCTTCGAAGTCTGCTCAAGTCTCCTGTGCAGCACATGGACCACAGTTTTCACAGTCAAAAACCCTGAACAGAAATACTAGTATATTTACCGCTGAATACAATGGTATCCTTTTAGCTGTGAGACACATTATAGAAAATAAAATACAGACGTCGATCATCTACACAGACTCCCTCAGTGTTTTAAAGTCCCTATCCTTTTGGAAATGGCAAAATAAGAACCCAGTACTGAACTCTCTTTATAACACCCTTATGTTTGCCCATGAACAAGAAATTAAAATTACACTGTGTTGGGTGCCAGGCCACCGCTGTATACCTGGTAATGAGGCAGCTGATAGGCTAGCTGCTTCAGCTGCCCTTAGAAATGACACAGACATTGATAAGATAACTTATCATGACCTCAAACCACACATAAAAAACATGATTCGACAACAATGGCAAGAGGAATGGGACGCAGCATCAGAAAATAAACTACACACAATAAAGGCAAAACTAGGCAGGTACACCACAGAAAAACAACACAGATTTAAAGAAGTAGCCCTGTGCAGGCTGAGAATTGGCCACACATACATAACCCATACATATCTTTTAACCAACTCTCCTGCACCACACTGCTCGAGATGTGGTGATCGACTCACTGTCATACATGTTTTAATCATATGTGCACAACTGGAACCAGAAAGAAGACGTCATTTTCCCTCCTTGTTCACTCATCAAATACCTGCACACCCATTCATTTTTATTGGCGACAACCCAATGTTTCCTTTAAAACAGGTGCTTAAATTTTTATCACAAGTAGGCTTTTTACATGAAATTTTTTATCGACGTGGGTCTCAGCCCGCTCCTCCTTGAGAGGACGGATGAGATCTTTTAATAGATCTACTTATACATTGCGCATCCATTATATATCACAAATGAATTTTAGGCCCTATACACCATTGTTTTTAGCGATATTACAGAGCGAATACATTTTTAGGCCCTATACACCAGTTTTTTATCCCTTCATGAAAAATCACAACTATTCCATCATATAAACTTGAGTGCACCATTAACCTTGAGTTTGGCGCTCTTTGGCCTGAGTCGCCCTTGCGCCATTAAAATCCATCATCATCATCAACCGGATATATATATATATATATATATATATATATATATATATATATATATATATATCCGGTTAGGATATGCACATGACTGCACTGCAGGCTGCAACGCCCCTGTTAACTTCACAGCTGCCTTTTGGACAAGTCTGAAGTCACCTGAAAAGAAACATAGAACAAAAACAGAAAACCACAAGCACAAACAGGCAAAGGAATGAAAGAAAAATAAATGAAGAAGCTGCTATAAATGGCAAAGGCCACACATTTACACGAGCGCAGCACAGTGAGAGCTCTGAAGCGAAGCCAGTACATAAAACGTCACTGGCTGGTCTGGGCCTGGATCATACAGACCGCTATGAGAGGGCCCGCTGAACCAGATGCAGACCAGAACCTGGAAGCGGCAGCAGAACAGCAGCACTGTTAGGCATTCAAGAGATTTTCACCCAGCATACAAATGGTCAACACATGTTGCGTCCTAGCGCTGTGCTGCCACTGCAAGCCAGAAATTGCTTGAATTCCTAAATGCAGCACATGGACCAGTTGCAGGAAGCCACTCACAATGCAGTGCGAGCTGTGGTGCCATGCCAGTACATGAAAAGTCACCAGCTGGCCTGGGCCTGGATCAAATGGATCGCTATGAGAGGGCCCGCTGAACCAGATGCAGACCAGAACCTGGCAGCAGTAGCAGAACAGCAGCACTGTTAGGCATTCAAGAGATTTTCACCCAGCATACAAATGGTCAACACATGTCGCGTCCTAGCGCTGTGCTGCCACTGCAAACCGGAAATTGCTTGAATTCCTAAATGCAGCACATGAACCAGTTTCAGGAAACCACTCACTGCAGTGCAAGCTGTGGGCCAGGTCTCAATTCTTTTGTCTAGCTTTAACATGAGCTAACAGAGCAAACCTGAAAATGCCTATTGAATAAAATGTAGGCTGGAATTCGACAATGGCTACACCATGTTCACGTTCAAGGTAAATGTAACTTGCTATTTTGGAAGTACAATGCCAGCATCAAGTACTTTGTCCTGCCATGACACACGTCCAGCTTGAGAGAGAAAGTACTGCACGAACTTTTCTCGCACTGCCTTTGCCTGAGCTCCATAGTTGTTGCTGCTGCACCTGCGAACAGGTGTAAAGCCAGGACCTGTGCGCTCATCAGCTCTCCATTCACCATCAATTACTCGCCCATCCTCTTCCTCCCTGTCAACATCTGCTGGGGAACAATACTGAAAAATGGTGTCCTCTTCGTCATCAAGTGTCCCCAGGTACTTATGCAAAAGCACAGTGGCCCATACTATTGCATCCACCGTTTTTGTAGAAGCCCTGATTTCCTCACGAAGGACCCTCCACCGGTTAGCCAAAATACCAAAGGCGTTCTCTACGATACGCCTTGCTCGACATAGCCTATAGTTAAAATTCCTCCTTTCTGAGTTCAGGCTTGCTCCTGGGAAGGGTCTCATAAGATTTGAAGACAGTGGGAAGGCCTCATCCCCAACTATGACATAAGGAAGTTCTACAGAGGTGCCTGGGAGCAGCCTTGGTTCTGGTATGGACCAAGAGCCCGCTCTGAATTCCTTCCCCAGTTCACAGCTGTTGAAGAGGCCAGCATCCCCACGAGAACCGCATTCCCCAATGTCTACTTTAATGAATCGATATCTGGCATCACACACAGCAAGTAGAACTGTGCTGAAGCCACCCATGTAGTTGTGGAACACTGTTCCAGAGTTAGCAGGCTCCTCTATCTTAATGTGCTTCCCATCAATTGCCCCAATACAATTTGGAAAATTACAAAAGTCTTCAAATTCAAAAGCTATTCATCTCCAGTCAGCTGTGGTTGGCTCTGGGAGATACAAGGGCTGAAGAACTTGCCGAAAGGCAATGCATGTTTGCCTCACAATACGGCCTGCTATAGAGTTGGAGATCCTGTACGACTTTGCTATAATCCTCAATGTGGAACCGTGTGCCAGGTACCTGTAAAAATAGGAAACCCAGTGAGTAGGACCAATGCAAAGCACTATTTGTACATGGAACAAACTTTTAGGCACAGATGTCATTCAGTGAAGCAGTTTATAATTTGGTTTACGGGTTTAACGTTGCAAAGTGAACCAAGGTTATGAGGGATGCTGTTAGGTTAGGAGGGTCCGAAAATTTTGACTACCTGGGGCTCGTTAAAGTGCGCTAACATTGCAATGTACACAGGCGCCTTGCTTTTTGCCTCAATTGAAAAGTAGGCACCACAGCCTGGATCAAATACAAATCCTTGAGTTCAGGAGTAAGTGTCCATCACCGAGCTGATGTGGTGGTGAGATACTAGTTCATATTGTTGAAAAGCATGAAATGCAAGCACAATCTCAAACAGGCAATACATAGGCATGGAACCACTCTTTGATTAAGAATGAAGTACTTAGTACAAGCACGAAGAATTTTGGAATTATTATTCTATTAGTCAGCAGATCACTACATCAGCAACCAATCATTAGCTGTAATAAAAGAATCGGCGTAGTCGGCGTCTTACTACACCTGCCCCCTTTGCTTCATATCTCAGAGCTGATCTGATGTCATAAAAGTCCTTGAGGGCAAGGAGCAGTAGTCGAAGAACGAGACTATGCAAGGCTTGGCAGTGGTATTTTTCTTTCGTATAGGTTGTGCCTACTTTGAACACAAAGTGCAGTGCCACTGGCATTCACACCACTAATGTTTCTGTTAACTAAACAAGGGAACATGCAAACAAATCTCGGAACACACTTGCTGCAATGCCTGAAGTCAGAGGCACTTTGGCAATGAGTTTCCTCAGTACCGAGCCAGGCCACTGAGCTCTTGTTCACTTGTACTGTTTGGTTTCGGTTTGTAGGGTTTAAACGTCCCAAAACGACTCAGATTATAGAAGTCAAAAGATTATGACATGTATTCTAGCTTTCAGTTCTTCACTGAATGCTTGGTTGATGCAAATACTAACATTATCTCACCCATCCATAAGCTTGAGAATGTGAGCTAGACCCAGTATATGTGATATGCTCTGCCAATATTAATACACGAGAAATGGAATCATGTGCCTTGTAAAAAGCCAGCAAAATGTATACAGCTTTACACTTGGTAAATATAAAAGTGCAGATTCTCACTATATGGTTGGGCATCCAAATATCTGATCAACGAGGATCCAAAGGAAATTAATGTATGGACATTTGAGTGTGAAACCTTATAAAAGGAAGTAAAGTAAATGTGCTGGATGCATGTAAGTCCCCAACAGAGGACTCAAAATCCATAAATATTAGTTTTCCACCACCTTAAATTGAAATAACAGTATCAAGACCTGTTGCTTCCTTACGACAACGCAAATTTGCAATGCCCTGTCATGAGATATTTTATTATCGGACTGTTTTTTAGACTTACACAGTCCCTTTACATGCTATGTAAATATATGGCCTTTTGTTTTCCTTGTATTCAGTATCCATATATTCGATGTTGGACGAGCCATGCATAAAAAATTGCAGTATGTTTGCAAAAAAAGTCATCAATAGACACTGACATTCAAGGCATGTAATCAAGCTATGGAGATGTAAATTACTTAGTATCATCACACCCAAATCAAAACTCAAGCAAGTCTACATGTTTTCTTTGCAGCTGGGAGCCCTTTGTGTCAATAGGCCATGGTCAACATACTGCTAGAAGTATGCTTAAATATTAGTTCAGCATGATATGGTGGCCTGAAATTTTTATACCTTTTTTTTAGCCTAAGATAATAAGATAAATCAGGGGAGCTGACTACTTTTCTGTGTTTGCTGATTACTATAATTGCTGCAGCATTATTCTGCTGTGAAATTTTGTCAGCGTTTAGCATTTCCTCTTCAGCAGCTTTGGAACCACTTGACTACAAAATACTGACAGCAAGCTAAACAGTGAAGCAAATATTCACAATATTCTAACATATTTTCACATTTCTACTTAGCACTGGTAGATGGATGTCTTGCATTGTTTGTAAAATAAGGTATGTGCAATCAAGAAACAAACTGGGAGATCTCACGAAAAGCACATGGTGTACTAGACATGGCAATACTTGACAATATAGAATTGACCACAAATGTGAAGGAATGTTTACAGCCACAATAAAAAGTTAGTATAATCCAAAATGACATTCCTGCCTTCTTGACTGAGCAGATGTTGGAATGCTGAAAGGATGATTACATGCAGGAGCTAACCATAAGCACTTAAAAAGCTTACTAGTACAGCTGTGACTATGCACACAAGTAGAACAAGAAAGCCCATGAGGCGTTGTGCACTGTGAATTACAAGTAAACAATACATTTTTTTTTATACATGCGGTACAATAACTAAAGAGCTTAAAATGTGGATGCACCTTAAACAGATGACAGCATTCCATACACCTGCACATGGTATACGCTACTTACACGTCACTGAATTGTAAGAAAAAAAAAACAAAAAAGAAAAACACGCTTACCTTAATGCGAATGCCAGCTTCTCCCCAGCTGACAAACTGACCACTGAGGCTTTGAGTGGCTCAATCAGAGGTCTAACTAACTCTAGGAGACTGTCAAACCTGCACAATAGCAACAGCATAATGAAACACTTGTCTATTGAATAAAATGAGTTAGACAACCCCACGTTTCCTGTACGCAAAAAAGCACGGCAGATGCATGTATGCTGAGTAACAAGGGCGATATGCTACAGCGGCCACGGGTAAAATTAAAATTAGTTCATGCCTTTTACTGGCTGAGAAATTCATGAACGTGATGTTGGCCGTACTTCTTCGTATCGGGTCAGCCTAGGTAATTACCGCGAAGCTGAGGCAAAAAAACACACAAAAAAACAATAATAGAACCAACTAGGCAAGAAATTGATTTCCATACTTTATTTTTTTCATTGACGAGCACTTCCGCGCCTTTGGCTCACTTCGTTGAAAGGCTTCGTTGAGGTTAATAATGCACAAATGTAACCGCGTTTGCATTCCCAGTTTCTTTCATAGTTATGAGTAAAACAAACTTAGTAATAAAGTTTTCACACGCTCTATGCTCTGACGGATGAAAACGCACTTCCCATCTCATGCATCCCTGACGCGAGCACACTACCTGCTCCGGCGTACTGCGCTCAAGAAATTCACGAAATACAGGCAAGGATGATATGAACATGTACTACTTACCTTTCCACAGACATGCGGAAGTACTGGAAGAAGTCTGTGCCATCTCCGCTCCTCATGTCCTGCACCAACGTAAAATACTCGCAGAGTCGACGCCGATCTCTCAAAAGACGTTTTGTAGGCTTACACCTTTTACGTTGCTGCTGGTGGATTACGTCGGCGGCGATGAACTGAGAAACTAAAGACCAATTGACATCGCTACTGGCGGCCATGTAGGTAGTCAGGCGCTCTGCTGAACTGCTACTCATGTGGTAGCTGACGAGAGCCATCGATCACACCAAAAGCCTCGACAAAAACCACGCCATGGCGATTCCGACACAGCCGAGATGCAGCACGCTAGAAAGGAAGACGCGAAAGAGCTCCGCGGTGGTCACGCAGCAGTTGGAGTATGATGGTATTGGACAGAAGGCGACGCCCAAACGCGCCAATCGGGACGCTGGAACCGTCCGGCTGACCGGCAGTCGGCAAAACGATCGTACAACACCCTTTCCGCACCACGTCCGCTTGAGGCAGAAAACGTGCGGGCCGCATGCGTGCGGAACGGGTCTAAAAAGCAACCGTACAGCGGCCTTTAGCCTGCCTTACATGTGCACTGTGCTGCTTGCAAATTTCCATCTTGTTCTACAAGTAGCCATGGCTACAGCGGTGTCCACTAAGTGACTGTCCGGGAGAAGCGCTGTGTCTCGTCTTCCTTTCATGTCCTGTTCTGCCTTGTGATACACTCGATCAATTTAAGAGCATATCGCGAGGCCTAGGGCCTAGGCGCGCTCTCCCTCGAGACCGGTCGTGGCTTAAGAGTGTCGGCGGCGCCGCGGACACTCTGCCTCTCACATACTCCTCCAACTAAACCAATCCTCCCCGCAGGGGGCATCTGTTAAAGCAGATGTTTGCGTGTACTGTGCGACACCACGGACCCCGAGCATCCACGCTTAGCCGTGCGTGGCATCGCCGTGTCTGGGGAAAAGGGGATCCTGGTGGTTGAGCCGATGCCGAGTGTTTGGACCTTTAAGGCCCCTCGGCGGAGGCAACACACCACTTTGGCCCACGCTTCCCACAGACGGCACCTCCGGGCTGACCCACCCGGGGGAAATCGGCAGTCGCCTTTTCCAGTCCTCCCCTCCATCTTTCACTTTCCTATCCTCTCTCTTACAACTGTCCTGTCTTCTCTTACCTTCTTCGTTTCTTCCTACTTCCAGGCGGCGAGGGTTAACCTTGTGTGGCTAACCACCCTGCGTTATGCCATATTTGGTTATAGTCGGGGTGTACGGCTGGCGCGGGCAGGTCTGCTTTGCGAGTTCCTGTCCCGTCCCCTCGTTGGGCTCCATGGTGGGTGGCCGCCACCCCGGCTGAACAAAAACTTACTGCATGGCTTCTTCTTTGCTCTCCAATGATCGTTCCCGAAAAAGGGGACGGACCGATGAAACTGCAAACTTCTTTCTAAAGAATGCAAACAGATTCCCACGCTTCCACGTGGTGCACAGTGAAGACCCTCAAAAAACAGCTAGGCAAATATCTCCTTTTGTCGTGACCAAGACATTGACTGAAGCAATAGGCCAAGGATACAATGTCAAAAAACTTCCAAATGGCGACCTACTCTTGGAAATTATGTACCATCATCAAAATGAAAAACTTCCTACAGTAACCAGCTTTGGGGAATGCCCAGTTAATGTCACCAAACACCGCTCTCTAAACATGGTGAGGGGAGTCATTTCAGATGACGACCTAAAGTACCTAAGTGAAGAAGAACTCCTTGAAGGACTAAGAGAACAAAATGTCATCAATGTGTTCAGAATTAAAATCAGACGGGATAACAAAGAGATACCGACCAGGCACCTAGTCCTTACCTTCGAATCGAGCACACTGCCCGAGGCTGTGGAGGTAGGGTACACGAAGATAAAACTGAAACCGTACATACCTAACCCGCGTCGCTGTTTCAAATGCCAAAGGTATGGCCACGGCTCACAGACTTGCCGAGGCCAACTTACATGTGCGAAGTGTGCCTCCCACGAGCATCCCACTGAGAACTGTGAATCCGAAACGCATCTTTGCATCAACTGTGAGGGCAGCCACGCTGCTTACTCACGAACCTGTCCAACATGGAAACAAGAGAAAGATATCATCACACTAAAAGTCAAAGAAAACCTCACTTACAGGGAAGCACGTAAGAAACTCACGTCCACTCACACCCCAACTTATTCTGTTGTGACGCAAAAGGGGGCGGCGTCACAACAGTCTTTGGAACTTGCCCAGGTGACACACGGTGCACCTAAGGCAGGGACCTCTACGTCCCCGGTGGAAGTAGCTGGGGCTGCTCCACCACCCCCAAAGCAGGCTGCGCGGGCCTCTAGGTCAGCTGGCCCCAAGGTCTCTCCAGTAACGGCGAGATCTACCACAAATGTGTCTGTGCAGTCTGCACAATCGTCCAGCACGTCCGAGGACGCAATGGACACAACAAACGACGACCGTCCGGGGCCGTCAACATCTGACAGGCGACGGAGCTCCTTGGAGCGAACTAGAAAAGAAAAGGCCCGAATCACCGGGCCAGAAAAAACTTAGTCTCTCTACCTTCCTCATATAAAATGGCGTTCTTAGTTCATTGGAACTGTAGAGGACTTTTAAGAAACTACAGCGATATAAAAGACATTCTTGCTTCATTCTTACCCGCAGCACTGTGCGTTCAGGAAACCAATCTCGGTGCGCAGCATAAAAACATACTAAAAAAATATAAAGTTTTTCGCCGCGACCGAGAGCACGTTAGCAGGCTCTCGGGTGGTGTTGCTATCATTGTAAGGAATGATATTGCAGCTAGTGAATACAAACTTGACACTCAGTTTGAAGCAGTGGCAGCCACCTTGCTTACATTTAAAAGAATCACGGTGTGCTGCGTGTATGTTGAGCCACATCGTAAAATAGCTCTCAATGACTTAGAAAACCTTATAAATCAACTACCGGAACCTTATGTGGTAGTTGGTGATTTTAATGCACATTCTCCTTTCTGGGGAAGCGAAAAAATTGATGCGCGAGGCCTAATTATTGAAGATTTTATTCTATCTAACAACATTTGCTTACTAAACGCGGGTAAACCGACCTACTGCTCTCCGAGCACGGAAAAGATGAGTGTTTTAGACCTGTCATTTTGTTCACCTTCTCTCTTTAATGATTTTAAATGGGAAGTTTTAGAGAATCCATATGGGAGTGATCACCTACCAGTACTAATCCGCATGTCATCATCACCAAAAGTCACCCCAAGCAAACCGCGACGATGGAAGCTCCATTTAGCCGACTGGCCACTTTTCGAGTCCAAAGCCAATCTGGAAGAAGTTTTCTCAGAGGAGCTCACTGTAGATGAATTGAATGAAAGGTTTACTAATTGCATAATACGTGGAGCAAAACTAGCTATTCCACAGTCTTCGGGAGTTGTACATAGCAGTAACAAAGCCTGGTACACGCAAGAATGCCGGGATGCAAAAAAGAAACAAAATAAGGCCTGGGGAACTTTCCGCAGGTACCCAACCCAAGGAAACCTTATAGCATTTAAAAAGGCAAGAGCAGAAGCACGATTTATTCGTCGAAAGGCTGAAAAAGAATCGTGGCAGAGGTATGTAACGTCAATAAATAGCTCAATGACGTCTAAGAAAATGTGGGAACAAGTTCGTAAACTCTGTGGAAACTTTTCCCCGTTTACAATTCCCATCCTCACAGCCCCTGGTGTTCAGACTAGCATAGAAGAACAGGCCAATATACTAGGCGAACATTTCGCACACGTTTCAAGTTCGTCACACTACACAGAAACATTCCTAAAATACAAAAACATAGCTGAGAAACAAAAACTCCCAACAAGTGGTGGCAGAAATGAATCATATAATAGTTTTATTACACTCCAAGAAGTAAAGAACGTCCTTGCTGCTAGAAAACAGACTGCGCCTGGTCCTGACGAAATTCATTACGAAATGCTGGCTCATTTATCCGAATCCTCTGTAGAGGCACTTGTGAAATTCTTTAACAAAAATTGGACTCTGGGTAAACTCCCGGAGGCTTGGAAACAAGCCGTTATTGTTCCGTTTCTGAAACCAGGAAAGCCGCCGACCTCAGCGGGCAGTTACAGACCCATAGCTCTGACCAGCTGTTTAGCAAAATGTTTTGAAAGTGTTTTAAACATCCGACTAACTTTCATCTTAGAATCTCATAAACTTCTTAATGTTCATCAGTGTGGTTTTAAAAAAGGGTGTGCAACGACCGACCACTTAGTGCGTCTTGAAAATACTGTCAGGGAAGCGTTCATACATAAACAAAATTGCCTCGCCGTTTTCTTTGACATGGAAAAGGCATACGACACGACTTGGAGGTTCGGGATCCTACGCGATATAGCAGATTTGGGCATCCGAGGCCGGATGCTAAATGTTCTGAAGGACTTTCTATCAGGTCGTTCATTTCAAGTACGTCTCGGTACCACCTTCTCGAGGAACTTTATTCAAGAGAATGGGGTACCTCAGGGGTGCATTTTAAGTACAACTTTGTTTATTGTAAAAATGAATTCTATCAGCAAGGTAATCCCAAAATCCATTATGTTCTCGCTGTATGTCGACGACCTTCAAATAGCCTGCACATCCTCAAACATATCAATTTGTGAAAGACAAGTACAATTAACACTAAATAAACTAGACTCATGGGCTTTTAAAAATGGGTTCAAATTTTCCCCACAGAAAACCGTGGCAGTAATGTTCTCGCTGAAACGAGGTATACAGATCAATCCCAAGTTACACTTAAATGGGATTGAGCTGCCAGTAAAGAGCGAACATAAATTTTTGGGTGTAACGTTCGACAGAAAACTAACATTCCTGCCTCACATAAACATCCTAAAGAGGAAAGCCATAAAATCTCTAAACATACTGAAGGTTCTCTCTCGGAAACACTGGGGGTCTGATAGGGCGTGTCTTCTACATATATATCGATCTGTTGTGCGGTCTAGCTTGGACTACGGGTCCATAGTCTACGGGTCAGCTAGACCATCATACCTAAGGAAATTGGACCCGGTACATAACTTAGGTTTACGCCTTTCTTGTGGCGCTTACAGAACATCCCCTGTTGATAGTCTATATGCAGAGACGAACGAGCCTCCGCTGAAAGATAGAAGGGCTTCACTTACATGTGCTTATGTCCTTAGAATAAGGTCACAGAAAAAACACCTCTGCTATCCAATAGTCTCAACATGCCGCTCACGAGTAATTTTCACAAATAAACCACAAGCGACGAGGCCACTGATAATGCGTTTCGAAAACATTTGCAGTGAGTTAGAAATTCTGGACACCTTGCCCGACACTGCACCAAAAAACAGCCCCCTACCCCCATGGTACAAACTTCCAAATGTCTGCGATCTCACTCTAACACACTTCAACAAAATCCAAACTCCTAAAGAGCATATAATACAAGAATTTCGCACAATAAAAGAAAAGTACAGTAATTATACAGAGTTTTATACAGATGGATCAAAAACTTCTACTTATGTTGGCTGTGCCGTAGTTGAAGAGAACTGGGAACAAATAATTAGGCTTCCTCAGTGCGCATCAATCTTTACAGCTGAATCCTATGCTATCCTGACAGCTGTAGAAAAAATAGTGAATGAAGGCATTGGGAACAGTGTCATCTACACCGATTCGTTGAGTGTACTGATGGCTTTAAATCACAGAAATGCTGCCATGCCTCTAATCGGTGACATAATACATAATGTAAAAATGATCACGACACAAGGACATAACATAGTGTTCTGTTGGGTCCCTAGTCACGTAGGCATTGACGGCAATGAAAGAGCAGACAAATGTGCTGCACTTGCCCACAACAAATTGATTCAGAAAGTAAACATACCACATAGTGATTGCTTGAAATTAATAAAACATAAACAGATGAATAAATGGCAGTCCAGATGGAACAACCAAGAAAATAATAAGTTGCGTCTCATAAAGCCTGTACTAGGAGGATGGCAATCGAGCACACATCAACAACGTTTTATGGAAGTGATAGTATGCCGTCTTCGTATTGGACATACACATCTAACACATAACTTTCTGCTAATGAAACATAACAAACCGACCTGTGAAGAATGCGACGAGATACTCACTGTAAACCACATTCTAATTACATGCTCAAAACTTGAGGCACTACGGAGAAAACATTTTACTATATTTTACAATCATACCATCCCATTCCATCCCACCTTGCTTTTAGGAGAAAGAGCACTTGTAAACCTAGCATCTGTGCTCAGTTTCCTAGAAGAAGGAAGCTTTTTAAATAAACTATAGATTAAACATATCCATTTCCTCTTTTGCAACCAGAACATACATCAACCTCGCTCTTGGCGCATGATAGCCTTAGTTGCTTATGCGCCATAAAACCCAACACAACACAACAACACAACATTTTATTCACATGCGCAAGTCTTGAAAAGATAAGAAAAAAAAAATTTTGCAAAATTTTACAAAGAATACATTCCTTTTCACCCTAAACTGATTTTAGATGATGATGGACTTGTTGATTTATCTTGTGTTCTTAGTTTCATAAAGGAAGCAAATGTTTTACACAAACTGTAGGAAAAAATGAAACATACGTCACTAAGAGAAACTGAAACCTTGTGCTAGGCACATCATGGTGTTGGCAGCTTAAGCGCCATTGGATCTAAAACAACCCAAGTTTTTAAAAGGAGATTTTTTAAGCAAATTAGTTTTAACACACTCATTTTCCCATTTCTTGCAAAACAAAACTTTCACCTTGCTCGTGGCGCATGATAGCCTTAGTTGCTTATGCGCCAAAAAACCCAACACAACAACACAACACAACAAACCAATCCTGTGCTAGCTGCATCCGCTTGACCCCCGCAGACGTCCTAACCTTATCCTCCCACCTAATGTTCTATCGCGCGCTGCTACGCTTTCTTTCCCTCGGAATCTAATTCGTTACCCTTAGCGAAAATGTCTGACCCATGCCCATTTTTTCTTTTTGATTTAGACTAGAATGCCATTGACTTTGCACGCTGCCTATTTCGAAAAGTTACGCCTACCACTTTTCGTACTTTACCTTTCTGCGTTGTCATCAACTAAAGTAGTTAGGACCTTTTTCGTTACCCTCAAGTTACAGCCCTATTGATGAATACCGGTAGGATGCAACCGTTTTAAGCTTTCCTCGTGAGCGATACCACTGCTAGCGGTGATCTGCAAGTAATTACCAAATGGGATGCATCTCCATTCAATTCCCCTCGTTATTTACCATTAATGACCCGGATCTGCGGGTACTACCTATTCCCAAAGTAGGCATATTCGCTACCCACTGTAATGAAAATTACAATAGGCAGTGAAAAAGACACTACTTACCAAAACAGCAGTAGCAGCAAAAACGCCGGATATGGGCATAAACGCCACTTGGTGTAGAGAGAGGAAGTGGGGCGAGAGACAGTGGTACGCATCGTGCCTGCTCTGCCAAGGCTCGGTTGGCACCGTTAAAAAACAAAGAAAAAAAGAAGCTGGCAAAGCAGCTTTGCGGCCCATAGGGCCTCGAAGTGTTGATGGCAGATGACGACTGAACACTTCACATGGGGTAGTGCTTTGTGATAACCTCCATCAGTCGAAGGAAGGGGTCATGGCAGCGCCGTCTACCATTTAGAGACAGCCACCAAAGCCACTCGAGGTAGGACTCTGTAAGCGCTGGGGTCAGCTTGCGGCCGCTTCTTAACAGACGGGCCTTGGCCTTCTGCCAACAGCTCTCAATGTCCTGAGTGTGGGCACCAGTGACGGGGTTCACAAAAAACTGTGAGTGATTAACGGTGTTGTGGGTGAAGTTCATGTTAACACCGTTGCTGTCCTGCAGCCCCGGTACACACTGGTACGCCGCCCGCTCATCACTGACTATCGTGGTCCCCGGTCGACCGTTGTCGGCAATAATCTTTCCCAGGGTCGCCGCGTCTCGTCGGTCGACTTTAAACAGGCGAAGTCCTTTGGTGGCCACCCAGGTCATCCCGAAGATACACGGTCCGCGGTCGACTACACCGCCATAGTTGTTCTGGCGGTGTGGTGGCACAATGTCGCCTGCCAAAAGCCGGCCACGATTGTATTTGCGTTTGCCCCTCATGAGGCATTCATCTACTTGCACTTCTTCCCCCGGTCCACCCATTGGGGGCTGCTCCGCGAGCTCCGCGCAGCAAATTTCGCGGACGTAATTGGTCCAATCCGTACACGTCTGCTTCGAAATCTCCTCGTTCTGCATCTCTCTGGCGAGGGACATGGATATCTCTTTAGACATGCAGAACGTCAAATACAGTATAGCTGACCGCGGCAGCTTTACGTTAGGACGGCCTAGGAGGTCGTTACGGGCAAAAAAACTGGCCGAATCACCTCCGGCGGCTTGTAGGCCAGCCGATCCTTGCAAAGCAGCGATGCCGTGAAGTTGCGACAGTTGCTTGCGGCACCTGTTGCATCGGAACTGTGCACGTCTTCCTTTCGTCGAAGCGCGATAGTACGTCACCACTTCGCCACTGCAGTTCGGCTTGGTGTCGTTAAAGCCCAGTTGGCCGCAAACTCCCCAGTACTCCGACGTAGCCGGACGGCCTGCCGATGTGGAGGAGGGATGCGGTCGCACAGTAGACGACTGAGGTGCGAGTTGCAAACGTCGCACCAATTCTTCTTGCAACGCTTCGCCCTCCATGATGCGGCCCATCTCGTTCAACTTTGGGTCCCAGCGAACCGACGACATCCTGAATTGGTGCAGAGAGCACAAACGCTTCGCAAGGTCTCACACGAAAATGGCACTTCCAAAAAGTGAAGTGACTCGAGTCGTCAGAATGCCGTGTGTAAGGGGTGTTATGACCCTGCATGGCCAGCACTTGCGCGCACAACTGTTCGCCTGTGGGCATGGATATGTGCTGTGGGTATGCGCTTTTGGTGCAAGGGCTCTAAGTGAGCCTGTTTCCATGAATCTTTGTGTGAGCCTGCTTTGCTTTGTCAAGACCCTGCAAATGTCAAATTGGCCCTGTCAAGGAAACATCAAGAAAAATACAAAGAAACGTCGCCCTGTGAGAAATAGCCGGATGTGCTTTTGTTCAGTTGTTCATTGTCCAAAGGAGACCACAGAGTGACACGTCCGCTCACGTACAGGACAAGAAAGGAAAATGAGGAATACGGCCAATAGAGGAATTCCCGGGAATGCAGGAAAGATTTGCAATTGTCGGAAAGGGACAATGCTGGGAGCAGTATGGGGCGCGCACGTGCACTTGGGTTTCTGAGAAGGAAATCCACTTGCCGGAACCACCATATCCAATCTTTGCAGAAGAATAGAAATGTACCTCCTCTCCGTTCCCAAGCTCTACCCGCAAGCAAGTGACCACGCCCAACGAAACAATACCGGACCAGTCAGTGCATCAGACCATCAGTGCAGTAATGTGTTCGATTGGATGCCGATATCTGAGGGGCGTGCCCTGGAACTGGTTGGTCAGCATCTTCAGAGAGGGGCTGGACATAGGAGGTTTTAAGGACGTTGCAAAGCACGAAATGGGGCTCTGAGCCCTGGGTAAACGGCTCATCGAGACGCTTCTCGCTATGAACTCTTAACGCTTGCCATTTGGCTGATATACCCTTTTTTATGTAAAATAATTTGTCTCAAAGTGCCATTAAACCTCCTTGTATATATTTTACCAACTTCGAAGATTCAGTCCTTCATCAACCCCGAGTCTCTGCACGCTACCAGAGAATGGGCAATGGAAGATTGACAAAGGGAATTTGAAAGAGCAGAGATTCGAAGGCGGGGGAAATTAACGCCTTCGGAAAAATGCATGAGAATAGAAAACCCCGTCAGAAAAGCCATTGAAACAGCATGGCCTCAGTTTACGTGGCCCGATATTATCATTTGGCGCCATCATCCTTGACCAAAGTCAAAGGTCTGTTTTTAACCTCAAGCAGTTTTGTTTATTTAACTACAATCAAATCGTTTGCCTTGCTATTTTTTCTGTTGCGTGAAACATCGCTGCAGCCGAGTGGCAAGGCACCCAGCATACAGCTTTGAGATCGTTGACCCGAGGGCAATGGGGAGCCCGTTTCGTGACGACCTCCGCAGGTTCTTTCTTGTGGATCAGGGTGGTCCGCGATTCCTTACACGCTGGCGGTACTTTTTTGTTCTTCAGACAGGTGTTGAACGCAGCTGTCAAGGAGGCCGCTTAATGGTGTGTCGGCTTCTAGCGCGGATATACGAATGTTTTGACAGCGTTCAATCTCTACCAAAGTGCGAGCATTGAGCTAAGCAGGCGGCTGCCGGTGTCGATGGTCTCGTCCACGGTGAATGTGTCGTGGAACACGTTGACTCCTACAGGAGGTCAGGATTGTCTGGCTCTTTCGGATCATGGCGATCTTCTGGACTTACCTCTGTCCCTCTTCTGCTGGAGATTTGTTAGTGAGTGGGTGCTATGCAGAAGCACAGTATTGAAGCCAGGTGTGCCTACGTACAGTAGCATTATGAATTAATTCAGGCAAGCATCTGTCAAGCAGAATTTTAAAAAAATATTTAGAAGCTTATATTTGCCTTAAAGCAGAACGTGATAGCGCTAATAGACCTTATGGCCTTTCTCGCTTGCTCTGCTCTTCTACCTGCTTACAACGAGACTGGCTCAATGACTTGCTTTCGTCTGTACCTCTGTGCCTGGTTATTTTTGTTCACAACAGAATTCGCTTCGATGGGTACGCCGTCTGAACGTAATTACTATCTCCTATTTAGCATACCGTTATTTGCAGTTAGCAAGGTTCTCAATGCGGATTTTCAGAAAATAGCAAGGAGAGATAAGAATGCCTTCCTGAACATACAGTGTCAAGCAGTTGAGGACAACAGCCAATTAAGGAACACAAGAGCTCTGTATAAGACAATCAAAGATATCAAAGGAAGCTTCTGTGCTAAGCTGGGCGTGATAAAGGACAAACAAGGCAAGGACCTCACTGAAGCCTCAGAGATAAAGAAGAGGTGGCAGGAATACACAGAAGAACTGTACAAGAAGGACCCGGATGTGCAAACCCAACATAGGACGGTTGTGTTTACTGATCTCGAGCCGGGCATCCTGAAGAGTGAAGTTGAATGGGCCTTAGCCAGCCTTGCTAAGAACAAAGCTAGCGGAATTGATGGTATTCCAGCTGAGTTGCTTCAAAACCTCAACCACGACGCTGTTAACACACTGCATACATTATGTCAAAAGATTTGGACAACCCTGCAGTGGCCACAGGATTGGAGGAGGTCAGTTTACATCCCCATTCCAAAGAAAGGCAGTGCTAAAGATTGTTCCAACTACCGCACGATCGCGCTTATTTCGCATGCTAGCAAGGTGATGTTAAAAATCCTGCAAGGTAGGCTGCAGCAGTATGTGGATCGGGAGCTTCCGGACGTGCAAGCTGGGTTTCGCAAGGGCAGAGGAACTAGAGACCAAATTGCCAACCTTCGCTGGATCATGGAAAAAGCAAGAGAGTTCCAGAAACCCATTTACTTCTGCTTTATTGATTATGCGAAAGCGTTTGACTGCGTAGATCACAGCAGATTGTGGCAAGCTCTCCGAGAGATGGGAGTTCCAATTCACCTCATCTGTCTCCTCAGGAACCTTTATGAAGGGCAAGAGGCCACAGTCAGAACTGGGCATGGTCTTACTGATTGGTTTCCGATTGAGAAAGGGGTGAGGCAAGGCTGCATACTGTCGCCCTGCCTATTTAACCTATATGCAGAGTGCATCATGAGGAAGGCCGGTCTGGACGAGTCTTCAGCTGGAGTGAAGATTGCTGGAAAACGTATCAACAACCTTAGATATGCGGATGATACCACTTTAATGGCAGAAAGTGAAGTGGAACTCAAGAGACTTCTGATGCGCGTACAAGAAGAGAGTGAGAAGTTTGGGCTTAAACTGAACATTAAAAAGACGAAGATCATGGCGTCTTGCCCTATCAAGTCCTGGAGCATCAATGAACAAGAAGTGGAAGCTGTGACAGATTTTCTGTTCTTGGGCGCCAAGATTACCTCGGAAGGAGACTGCAGCCATGAAATTAGGAGACGCCTGCTTCTGGGAAAGAGAGCAATGGTTAGCCTTGACCGCCTAGTAAAGAGCAGAGACATTAGTCTTCCAACCAAGATCCGTATAACCCGTGCTATGGTCTTTCCAGTTGTGATGTATGGATGCGAGAGTTGGACTGTGAAAAAGGCTGACCGCCGAAGAATTGACGCGTTTGAATTGTGGTGCTGGCGAAGACTCTTAAGAGTTCCTTGGACTGCCAGAAGATCAAATCAGTCGATATTGTCGACCATAAACCCTGACTGCTCATTGGAGGGTCAAATTCTAAAGTTAAAGCTCAGCTACTTTGGTCATCTGATGAGAAGAGAGGAGTCGCTGGAGAAAGATTTGATGTTGGGAAAGGTTGAGGGTCGCCGGAGAAGGGGTAGGCAGCGAACGCGATGGTTAGATGGCATTCTCGAGGCATTGCAGATGAAGCTATGTGATGTTAAGAAGATAGTGAGAGACCGGAAAGCGTGGCGTGACATGGTCCATAGGGTCACGAAGAGTCGGACACGACTGAACGCCTGAACTGAACTATTTGCAGTTAGCATTAGTATGTCCCCGCAGGGGGCACCTGTTAAAGCAGGTGTTTGTGTGTTTTGTGCGACACCACGGACCCCGAGCACCCACGCTTAGCCGTGCGTGGCATCGTCGTGTCTGGGGAAAAGGGGATCCTGGTGGTTGAGCCGATGCCGAGTGTTTGGACCCTTAAGGCCCCTCGGTGGAGGCAACACACCACTTTGGCCCACGCTTCCCATAGACGGCACCTTCGGGCTGACCCACCCGGGGGAAATCGGCAGTCGCCTTTTCCTATCCTCCCCTTCATCTTTCACGTTCCTATCTTCTATCCTACAACTCTCCTGTCCTCTACTCTCTTCCGGTTTTTCCTTACTTCCAGGTGGCGAGGGTTAACCTTGTGTGGCTGACTACCCTGAGTTACGCCATATTAGGTTATAGTTACGGTGTACAGCTGACGTGGACAGGACTTGCCTGCCAATTCCTGCCCCGTCCCCTCGTTGGGCTCCATGGTGGGTGGCTGGCGCCGCGGCCGAACATCATACATTATTTATGGCCTCTTCCTCCAAACAAACTGATCGCCTTTCCAAGAAAAGGCGGACCGATGTATCAGCCCAGTTCTTTTCAGCAAAGCATGACACTTTCCCTAAATATCATGTGATCCACAGTGAAAGCCCTGCCAAACAAGCTCGGCTAATATCCCCCTTTGCAGTATCTAGGTCTCTCACAACCATACTAGGCCCAGGATACAAAGTTAGTAAACTGGCTAGCGGGGATCTCCTGCTTGAGCTGCAAAGCAAACTCCAGTACAGCAACCTTCAGCAACTTACAACATTTGGGGATATCCCAATAACGGTCAGTGCTCACAGATCCTTGAACACAGTCCAAGGCGTGATATCAGAGAATGACTTCCTGTCACTCACCGAAGAAGAACTTCTTGAAGGTCTTTCTGAGCAAAATGTGATCGGTGTACACAGGATCAAAATCCGGAAGAACAACCAAGAAATACCAACAAAGCACATAGTTCTGACTTTCAACTCCAGCAAACTCCCTGAATCCATTGAAGTCGGTTACATCAAAGTAGACATCCGGCCCTACATTCCAAACCCTAGACGTTGTTTCAACTGCCAAAGATTCGGTCATGGCTCCCAGAGCTGCCGTGGCCGACAAACATGTGCAAAATGTGCCTCAAATGAACACAAATCTGACGAGTGTGAAGCTGCGCCACACTGCGCAAACTGTGCAGGTGAACACGCCGCGTACTCACGGTCATGTCCTTCTTGGAAGAAGGAGAAGAACATCATTACCATAAAAGTCAAGGAAAACATAACGTTTAAAGAGGCACGACAGCGATATCTTGTTAAACAGGGCACTTTTTTGTTCACAGTCAAACCGAACTATTCCAATGTGGTGGAGCATGGGGGCAGCACACCACAACAGGATTTGGTCTCCGCCGAGGGTAAGCCTCAGGCAGGGCCATCCTTGCCCCAGGCAGAAGCAGCGAAAGCTGCCCTGCCATCGCAGAAACAGGGCACACTGGCCCCAGAGCCAACAGCCCAAAAGGCTTCTCCCCCAGAAGGGAAGCCTGCAACCAACACTCCTAACTCTCCCCGAACGTCCAAAGCCCCTGAGGCAATGGACACAACCCCTTCCTCGTCCACGCTGCAGCGGCGGCATAACTCTCTAGAAAGAAAACGGAGAGAAAAAGCTCGTATAACAGGACCAGAAAAACCTGAAACCTAAATTCAGGTACATTCAAAAAAAAAAAAAAATGGCGTTCCTCATACACTGGAACTGCCGAGGTCTCATAAACAACTACAACGATATAAAAGACATTTTACATTCATTTTCTCCTGTAGCCCTTTGCCTACAGGAAACTAACTTAGGACCACACCAAAACATTTTAAAAGGACACAACGTTTTTCGCTGCGACCGAAAAGAAGCAAATAGGTTATCTGGAGGTGTCGCTATTGTAGTGCAGAATGGAGTAGCAACACGTGAAATTAGCCTCAAAACCAAGTTCGAAGCTGTTGCTGTCTCTATCATTCATTATAAAACAATAACTATATGCTCACTGTATCTCCAACCGCACCTAACTGTAACCCTTCATGATCTGGAAGAGCTTTTAGAACAACTGCCAGAACCATATCTGGTTGTTGGAGATTTTAATGCGCACTCCACTTTTTGGAGAAGCGATCAGACAGACACTAGAGGTCGTATATTAGAGGATTTTATATTATACAATGATGTCTGCCTGCTAAATACAGGAAAGCATACATACTGCTCCCCAAGCACGGGGAAAATGAGCATTTTAGATTTATCATTTAGCTCCCCATCAATTTTTACTGATTTTAAATGGGACGTCTTTGACAATCCTCTAGGAAGTGATCATTTGCCTGTCATTATCAGCCTAACACCCTCACCCTCCATCACTCTAAACAAACCCAAGCGGTGGAAGCTGCACCTTGCGAACTGGGCTCTATTCCAGTCTGAAGCCAGCCTGGAAAAGGTCTTTTCCGAAAAACTCAGTGTTGACGAGATAAATGAAAAATTTACGGCCTGCATCATTGACGCAGCACTTGTAGCTATACCACAGTCTTCAGGAGTGGTACTGAAAAATCGCAAAGTCTGGTATTCTCAGGAGTGCAGAGATGCAAAGAAGAAACAAAACAAAGCTTGGGGAACCTTTCGCAGGTACCCTACAAACGAAAACCTCGTAAAATTCAAACAGGCGAAAGCTAGGGCACGGTACATCCGCCGAAACGCTGAGAAGGCTTCTTGGCAAAAATACATATCATCAATAAATAGCTCAATCACATCAAAAAAATGTGGGAGCTTGTTCACAAACTGGATGGCAACTTCTCCCCGTACACAGTCCCCTTTCTAACATCTCCTGGCACCCAAACAAACTTACAGGAACAGGCAGATATTCTAGGCGATCATTTTTCTGCAATTTCAAGCTCACTACACTACCCAAAATCTTTTATAACATACAAAAACAAGGCCGAAAAACAAAAACTGCCAACAAGTGGAAGTACTAATGAAACATATAACAAGTTAATAACACTACAAGAAATAAACACTGTTCTATCTGCCGGCAAGAAGACTGCACCTGGCCCAGATCAAATTCACTATCAGATGCTAGCACATCTTTCTACACCTGCATTAGAAGCACTTCTGAAATTTTTCAACAAAGTATGGGTATCCGGGAGTATTCCTGAGGCCTGGAAAAAAGCTATTATTGTGCCTTTCCTGAAACCAGGAAAGTCACCAACGGCCCCCAGCAGTTATAGACCCATAGCTCTCACAAGTTGCCTAGCAAAGTCTTTTGAAAGTGTTCTTAATACCAGATTAGCCTTTGTCCTTCATTCCCAAAAACTTCTAGACATACACCAATGTGGGTTCAAAACAGCATGTTCTACCACGGACCATCTAGTCCGCCTTGAAAACACTGTTCGTGAAGCATTTATTCACAAACAGCACTGCCTTGCCGTCTTCTTTGATATGGAAAAGGCGTATGATACTACATGGAGGTTTGGCATCCTCCGTGACCTAGCATATTTAGGCATACGTGGTAGGATGTTAAACTGTCTAAAGGACTTCTTGTCAAATCGCTCATTCCGTGTGCGTTTGGGCTCAACTTTTTCAAAGAACTTTGTACAGGAGAATGGCGTACCACAGGGATGCGTCTTAAGCACAACTCTCTTTATAGCAAAAATGAATTCCATAAGCACAGTTATCCCGAAATCCGTAATGTATTCAGCTTATGTTGACGATCTACAGATTGCATACACATCCTCTAACGTATCTACATGTGAGAGACAGGTGCAGTTGACCATAAATAAACTAGCAGCATGGGCAGACACAAACGGATTTCAGTTTTCTCCTCAAAAAACAGTGGCTCTCCTATTCTCTCTCAAACGAGGCTTACAAACAGATCCTACACTACACCTGAACAAAACGAAATTACCGGTGAAAAACGAACACAAATTTCTAGGCGTAACTTTTGACAAAAAACTCACCTTTCTTCCTCATATAAATGTCCTGAAGAAAAAGGCTTCCAAATCTCTAAACATACTAAAAGTTCTTTCCCGTAAACACTGGGGCGCTGACAGGACATGCCTTAAACACATTTACAGATCTGTCGTACGCTCCACCTTAGACTATGGCTGCATAGTGTATGGGTCAGCTAGACCATCATATTTAAAAAAACTAGACCCGGTACATAACACAGGACTTCGACTCTCATGTGGAGCATACCGAACTTCTCCTATATCCAGTCTGCTTGTGGAAACAAATGAACCTCCTCTTGAAATCAGAAGAACTTCACTTACATGTGCCTATATATTTAAAATCAGATCTCTGCCAAAGCATATCTGCTATTCTCTAGTAACTAAATGCCCTTCTAGAACACTATTCACCAACAAACCCAATGCAGTGAGACCACTGCTCCTAAGATTTGAGCAAATGTGTCAAGAGGTTGAGCTACCGGATTGTTTACCTAGCATTGCCAAAAGACCTAACCCTCTGCCTCCTTGGTACCTGGTCCCTGAAGTTTGCGACCTCTCTCTTACACAGTTCCAAAAAACAATAACCCCACAAGAGCACTTCATACTAGAATTCCTTCAGCTGAAAGAAAAATACAGTAACTTCACAGACTTTTACACGGATGGCTCGAAAACAGATCATTATGTCGGAAGCGCAGTTGTTCAAGGCGAATGGGAGGAAATAATGAGACTTCCACAGTGCGCGTCCATCTTTACTGCTGAATGCTATGCTGTCTCTGTTGCCATAGAGAAAATAATGAAAGAAAACCTCAGGAGAAGTATTATTTACACAGATTCCCTAAGTGTAGTCACAGCCCTTCACACAAGAAATGCAGTTATACCAATACTTGGAAACATCATACACAGCATAGCAACACTTACAGATGAAGGACGAAGCATAAAAATTTGCTGGGTACCCAGTCATGTAGGAATCCGAGGTAATGAAAAAGCAGATATGTGCGCTGCCAAAGCTCGAGACAAGAAAATAAAACAAGTGCAGATACCATCTCAAGACTGCATGAAATTGGTACAGAGTAGACTGATACAGAAATGGCAGTCCACTTGGAACACTGAAACAAATAACAAGCTACACCTCATAAAGCCTGTAATAGAAGAGTGGAAATCGAGCACCCATCTTGAACGTTCCAAAGAAGTGGCTCTATGCCGTCTTCGCATAGGACACACACATTTAACACATAGTTTCATTTTAACTAAACAGGATAAGCCCCTGTGTGATTCATGCGGACACGAGCTAACAGTCATCCACATTTTAATCTCATGCAGACAACTTGAACAACTGAGGAAAAAACATTTTACACAGTTTTACAAAGAACACATTCCTCTTCATCCAGCTTTGCTTTTAGGTGAAAATGCGCTTGTTGATTTGCCCTGTGTTTTCAGGTTTTTAATAGAAGCAAACGTCCTAAACAGAATGTAAGATTAAATTACATAAATACAACACTCTTAACCATGAAATTGGCGCATGATAGCCTAAGTTGCTTATGCGCCACTAAACCCAACACAACACAACACACATTAGTATGTCTTCTAGTCGCATAAAACGCATCCCCGAAATCCTCCCTTACATCCTTGAACCTAAGAGCTTTAGTGGTTGTGCGGTGCTTGCAATCTCGCAATCAAAGGGCCTGAGTTCGACTCCACATACCCGCCCTAGCTACCAATTTGTTATTCGATATTCTTACTTGTCCGTTTCGCAGGATTCTCGTCACTAAATACGACTTCGTTTGGACATTTTCATGTTCTGCTTTTAAAAAATATCCAAGAATATTAAGAAAGCACCACAAATGAATTCTAAAAGACGCGATTACACTAGTACAGGCACATAATTCGGGTTAGTTTTGAGCGGATAGCTGTATTTTCAACCTTTTGTGAGTAGCTGCCGGGTCAGAGGCAGCGTGCTCCCGACTGTGAGCCGGCGGGTGTGAGGTCACATTCACCCTCCGCAACATCATGGCCCCACGATCCCGCCCCCGCCGCCCGCGCAAATGAAGTTGGCTGACCGGCTACAGGCAATGTCGGTTCCCCCGCGTAGCGCTGTGCACAGTGCTGCGAAGTGTAGAATGCTGCATACCAGGGAGGTCGAGGGAGACGCGCAGGGAGGGCGCGTATTGCGTACAATTGCTTGCATGCTGGGAGGGAACCAGGAATTGTGTGCAGGAACATAAGCAGGAAAAAAAAGAAAAAAAAAACGTCAGTTTGTGCACTTTGTGAGTCTCGCCAGGAAAAAAAATGAACAGGTGCGACGCGGAGCGTAGTAAATAGTGAGCTGAACCCGCGAGGCTCCGCCCACTTTCCCCATGACGGCTGATGGGTACCTAGGTTCAGCACGATCAGGGATTTCCCCAGCCGTCCCTGCTTTTTTGTACCTGTTGTATTTTTGTTAATAATATGCATATTCAAGAGTTCATAAAAGTAATGCTTAAAAATTTATCTTGTCATATTGTCATATCTTGTCAAAATATTTTATACTTGCTACATTTATGTGCCATTAACGCGGTAGTAATATGTTAGATCGTGACCACATTTCTTGCGCACATTTTTGGCATATTTTCGGCGACGTTACTTTCGAAGCAAAAATGTGCAGCATTTTGTTGTGAAGTGTTTTCCATCATGAGCTCTATTTTCGAATTGGTCATTTACTATGGTAAAATGATGTTGAAATAATGCTGTTCTATTGTCACCCCAGTTTCTAATACAGCCGATCCTCATACTTGCTGGAGCGTGTTAGGCATGTGAACAAAAAAATAATGAAGTAAATTGACACAGCCAAGCTGAGATTATCGAAATGGGGAGAGAGGGCGAATATTATGCTAGTAGACTATTTTTTACCAAAAGAGCTCGCCAGTTCATGGCCAAATGCAGGCGCTAAATTTCTCCTAGACCGTTTATATAGATTATAGATATATAGACCGTTTATAGATTATACGTACAATGAATAAATGTTGCTGCAAGTCAGCCCTGATGGTCTAAATTCTGTTTGCTTCTTCTGTGCTCTGTTCGCTAGTAATGCGTATATCAAGACACACACGAGACCAAACGTTGCACGAAGCATGCATACGGGTTCAGTATCACAACATGGTTCATCAGCTGAAAAGTCCTCTTGATCTTTTTGTTGAGTAATCGACGGCAGTTGAGCCAGCGGCGGCTTACTTCATTGTCTGTGCCGAAGCAGCATGGCAAAATGTTCGTGACAAAAACAATGCCCACGCCACCCAGAAGCTGCAGGACGAGGGCATGTGAAATGATAAATGAGACTTTATTACTGCAATTAAAAAGCGTCGACGATTTGTAAGATCACGTACCTTGATGTTCTCGCAAATATCTTGCTGTCTGAAATCCGGGTTGCACAGGTCGTTGCCGCCGATGTATACAATCGCAAAGTCTGCGCACCGCAGATCAAGGCGCCGCACGCGGCGTTTGTGAGACGCAAGGCGCCGTAGCCTCCGAAGCTGAATGTGCAGGTCTCTACAGATGGAATTAACCCCAGACGAGCCCTGCACAAACGCTTCAGCTGGCTATCGCCAACCAGTACGCCTCGCAACGTCATGGCGGATGATGGACGCTGTGGGCTGCAACAAACTGAAGTTCGCGCGCAGAGAAGGTACACGTGCACCACGCATACAACAAACCTTGGTTGAATACAGTGGTTGTGGACATCCAGAAAGCTAGGGACCAAACACCACTAGGTTCGATTCAACTAGGGAAGGCATAGGGACGGCTTGGAGTTGGGTTTGGCTAACTATTTACTCGCGTACGTGCGACAAGCATTTCGTGGTAGCTCGACTGAAAACGCTGATTGGTAAAAAAAATGTTTCACAAGTCACGCGATATTTTGTGGCGTCATGTTTGGTTGGGGACACACGTGTTGTTTCCAGATTGTCCCTAGAGCCCCTGAATTCCCCGTGCTTTTGAGAGCAAGCGTGCATCGCGCTGCGCACTTGCTCTGCCCGCCCTTGTCGGAATGGCTGCAGAGATTTCGAACCAGGGTTGGAATAATGCACGAGGGAAGCAGCTATAAGCAGTACAGAAGTATTATGCGCATGTTATGTGAATATATTTTACTTACTATAATTTTACTTACTAAAGAGAAAAAAAAAGGCCTAGCGCGACGCATTGTGGTCGAGCACAGGCCTAGCGTTCGCTCCGGCAGCTACCCTTACACGTGTTTTGCGGTTCTTGCCCTAGGGTCTTAAAATAATGCAAAGGGAAGCAGCTATAACCGGTAAAGCAGTATTATGCGCATGCTATACGAAATATATAATTTTACGTTCTATCATTCGACGAATTTCTCTTAAAGAGAGAGAGAGAGAGAGACAAAAGGCCTAGCGTTCGCGGCGGCAGTTACGCTTACACGTGTTTTGCAAGTTTTGATGCCCTCGGCAGATTGA
This sequence comes from Amblyomma maculatum, assembly GCF_055883805.1. Lineage (NCBI taxonomy): Eukaryota > Metazoa > Arthropoda > Arachnida > Ixodida > Ixodidae > Amblyomma > Amblyomma maculatum. Next base: position 151,569,396 of record NC_139349.1, read on the forward strand.
TACGCAGCGCGGCGTAAGTATAACGATATACCACGTGCATCGTATCTAAAGAGAGGGAACTGGAGCACGGGACTGCAAGCCTGCGGCCTGCCAGGAAGCAATGGGGTGGCCCTGAAAAGGGCCGTTTGTATGCGGAGCGCTGTATCGGCGGCTTGCAGTGGCGTGGCAGCGTGGCGAGCAAAACGTCCTGCACTCTTCCGTCTCGTGGCCCTTTGCCCTGCATCGCCGACACTGGTGGACCACGTACACAGATCCTGGTTCTGCCCTTGATGCTGCAATGATGTCGGAGCCGTACACTTTGCTTTAACGAGGGCCGCGACGATGATCTTCGAGAGCTGATCGATGCCGCGACCCCTTGCCACGTGGTAACTGTCTGCCGTGTATAAACAACGCCGCGGCTGCTTCGCAGCATCCAGGAAACGATGCTGCAAAAGAGTGTCGAAAAAAGTTGCGTTATGAACTCGACATTTTGATAAATGAGTACAAACGAGAAAACAAAGCATTCTGACCTCGGGCTTCAGATTGCGCCGCAGCGCAGCAGTCAGGCGCCGGTTCAGCTGCCTACGGTGGACGTTTTCACGCAGCGCTTTGCTCTCGTTTTGGAAATACCGCGGCAGTATTTTAAACGCAAAGAAAATCCGTGCGACGTGCTGCTGCAGCTGCCGCACGAGGTCCTAGAAGCACGTGGGGCAAGATGAGCGGCACAGCACTTGTAAAGCAAATTGTGAGACTCTTTCGCGCAATTTATGTGTACTTTGATGTTGGCGGCGATTTCCCGCGGGTCATGACCATTATCGAGGTTATTTCCTCCTACATACAAAACAGCAAATTCGGCGTGCAAGCGCATCAGCGAAACCTTAACCGACAGCGAAGTGGCATCATAACCGCCAAAACTGAAAGTCCACGTCTGAACAAACTGCGAAAGCCGCAGGCGAGACCTGCATGGGAACTTCGATTGGCTATCGCCGATGATCACACCACGCAGGACCGCCATCATCAGAAGAACGCACCGCAGCTAGACCCACGAACCGAATGCTGGCATATCGCGCGCGCCGTCGGAGCGACGGGTACCTAGGGATTCCCTAAATGGGTTAGGGACGAAAAAAACAAGAAAACCCAGTTTTCATCGATGTCACATCCGGTTAAGCATCGAGCGCGACGCCAAAAACGTCACGCCAGGCCGCTGCGTGTCCACCAATCAGCGTTTCCAGCCGAGCTACCCAGAAATGCTTCTTTCACAAGAGCCCGCTAGGGGCGGCGATTGGAGAAATAATAATTAAAATAGTTACTTTCAGCTCATTTGTGTTCATAAAGTTAAATGTTTTGTCACTCCCAATGCAATAGCTACCATCTGCGCTGGAAATCTCGGGGGCAATTTTTTGATTCAGTATACGTTTAAGATTTTTGCGCGTTGACTTTCAAATACCTTTTGCTGCCGTCAGCCGTCGAGCAGGTCTTCGCACGCGGGACATATGCCATACAACAGTGTTCCCAAAAGGCCAAGAGTAGGCTGCTGAAGCGTCAGCACGAGCACTAGAGAATGGCATCTGCCGCTACGACTAATTTCATTGGGTTTCATTTTCACATCAGCTTTTTGTTTTTGCTGGTATGCTTCATAGCGATGAATGTGTCGAAAAGGAGTTATTTTACACCAGTCACATCGTGCCACTGGCGCCCCTCAGCTCCTCTTAAAGCCGTAGAAACGAAGCTGCTTGGATTTGCAGTTAAAGCACGAACTTGCCTCTTGGTGGTCTTGCTCGACAATAAGTCGCGGGGATTGAGAGCGAGGAGAATAGATCTACGAGGTTCTACCTGGGAGATTGGACGTAGTTACGCAATGTACAATCCGCTCTGAATGATTTTAGGCCAGCGTGGACGGCCTTTTCACCCTGACTTCGTTTTTTTTTTATTAACATAAATTTACTGTTTTCCAGAAAAAGCCTAGGAAAGCAGAAGGGGAAATAGTGCTCGCAGTGAAACATCGACCGGCGCTCTGTTGGGACGCAGCGAGGATAAAAGCAGCTGCATCGGACTAAGAAACAAGCGACTGAATAAAGCGTAGATATTACATTCCACTAAATGCAGGCGTTGCATAGTTTTATGAAAATAACATTGTCGCCACCGTCTGGAAGAATGCGCCTTTAACGCTCATTACTTCTAAGTAGCTGCTAAGAGTAGAAAAAAAAAAAGACACACGATATTACGTTTATACCGCTCATCAGGGGCTCGGCGGTTCTGTGGTTAAGCGACAGTGTTACGGGTCACTTCTCAGTTCGGAGTCAAATTCAAAACACATCGAAGCGCCACCTACAAACCTTGCTAGCGCCGGTGAGCTGCGATACACTCATTATTATTCCCGTGTGGCGCCATTGAAGGAAACATTTTATACCGTAATTATTGGGAGGAGCATGCCAGAACTGCGGAGGAAAAGCACCAAGTTTGCCTTTTGAATATATAATTATATTCTTTGGGGTCTATATATAGATGCCCTTTGGGTCCCTATATATAACATCGTGAACGAGCCCTGTTTTGAAGATCTCAATTATGCTTTTTTACTCTGTCGTTAAAATACGTCGCAACGTAAACGAACCAAGATACATAAATTAATTAAAAACATCTTTGCATGTAGAAAGACGATTGTCTATGAAATACCCATGCTCTCTAAATCTGAGCTGTGCAAGCTGAGTCATTTATTCAGGAAACACGAATTTCTGCTGTCATTCCACTTGGCGGACTCGATATTCTTATACGCGTTTTTAATGGCTTCAGTGTTTATTATGCCCCCATCTGAGGGACTCCTGCTTCTTTGCAAGTGAAGTTTGTTTGCTCAGGTAGCGCCCGCATATACATAGCGGCTGAAGTTCAGGAGCCATAAAGCGCCACCCGAATGCTGCGTCCTTATGTACCATTTTTTGCTTCTTTTGTTTAGCAGGGGCCTCCGACGGCTGATAGTTTTTGGAGTCCATTCTTACCGTTTGGGTGAGCTCGCATCTGTCATCAGGAACTTGTAAATTCTTCCGCTGGTATTGAGGCTAGGCGCAGCCCTTAATCCTTCAGAATGATAGGTACACAGCTCAAGAATACATGAAATTCAGCCGCACGTTTGCAGCACTTGTGCGCAAACTTTTCTTAACACCGGTGATGCTGGCGCGCATTCGTCTTCGACATTGTCCTCACTGCCGATAGCTTACCATAATAACAGGGATCTCAGCTCTAACGTACAGATGTTTCAATTGGAATCTTTTTGCGTCACTGCACATATTGCCGCACGATATCCAGAGCTTAGCGTAGCCCAACAGTCGATCACACAAAATGAGTTATCCCGGTCTCAATAAAGCATTGTAAAACAAATTCCAACTAAATTTATTCAGGAAAAGGACAGGAATCACGACGTCATGAGCTACCGCAATACATCGCATCTATTTCTTGATTCGTTATGCACTCCGTCGACGCGTGGGCCCGCGCCAATCCATGTGCAGCAATTGAGTGCAAGAACAAAATACTGTCGCCGAGCCGCATCCCCTCCCGCTGCTGACGCCCCCCCCCCTTCTCTTTCGCCCCGTCGACCGTCCGATTGCATATCCCTGTCACGCTGGGATTGGCGGGAATACCCTCTGTGATGTACAGCCTCGTCCACTTCTAGCTAGAACACGGTCACTGCTTTCAAGGTTTCATTGCATCCGACCCGGCCACGCAGTAATCTAAAGTGGCTGGCCATGTGAAGCAGCACATCCGTTACTCTGTGTGCTTGCATCGCTTTGCATCGATATCTGCCTGCGTCAGATACAATGTTGCTTTAAAAGCATTGACCGTGTTCTAGCTAGAAGTGGACGACCCTGTACAGTGTCCACACGCGCAATCACTGCGTTGTACGGCAATCACTCCCAAGCCAAGCGTTGTACGGCAATCACTCCCACAGGATGACAGCTCTGCTTGTTTAGGGACTACGGCGTGAGACATCACTGCTTCAAACAATTTATTTATTTATTAGTGTCACGAGAACATCAAAAATGGCGTCTATCCCTTTCGTGCTCCAATGAACGCCGTCTGTTCGCCGGTCTGCGCTGATTTTCCTGAAAAAAAAAAGGTCATATATCAGAACACTGCAACAAACATGGACAACGACCTGACTTCAACAACATGTGCATACTTTCTGAAACGTGCGGAAAGCCAAACAACAAAAGAATTGCCGTGCAAATTGGAAAGCGTGGCGACTCCTGCATTAGTATTCCCTAGCTCAGTTTCGTTATCAGCTCAGGAGCTGACATTTCATCGGTTCAACGCAAGAACGGCAATAATATGGCATGTGTTCTCACGAGTTGTGCATAAGGCGAACCTTTTTTTCGTGTTTATCGCTTGGCCGAAGCGGCTTACATCCGTATTGTCAGTTTTTTTTTTTGCCAGTTGTTTGAAGAATGTCGAACCAATTACTCACCCAACAGCACGCTATATAAGCTCTTGCATACCTCTCAAAAAAGCAATAATTCACGCGCAGCTTGCCGTGCACAAAGAGGCGATGGATCTGCAACGCCAGCACGCTTCCTGCGAAGGAATAAAAGCGATCATTAACATTTTCTGGATTAAACGCTCATAATCCCAAACTTACCCGTGCTTTGCTCCGGGATTCATCGATTCACAGAATTGAGAATTCGCCAGTGCATGGCATTGTGGGCTGTGCGGGCGACTGGCGGCAACGTCAACAACACGACGGCCGTAAAGCGCTCACGCAGCCACTCCACAATAAGTGCCAGGGTGGCAAGAAGCCTTTCGGCATCACCCATGGTCCACGATTGCAAGTAAATAAACACAAATATGAAAACGCATGCACAATTTTTACTCATCCACAGAAGCGTACTTTGGTAAGGTCGTTAGACCTGACCAGGACGACGACCATGGGCTTTACTTTGGCCACCCTGCGCAGCCGATTCAATATCTGATCTGCCCTGGCGCCCGGAATAAGAGTAGGGCTTTCTGTGCGGTGAAAGTGTTGAGAAGACAATGCAGGTTCGGAACGTAGATAATAACTATAATTGCCCCTTCTGCATATGGAAAAAGTAAAAGTATTCTTACCGATGTTTCGGCGCCTCAGGCCGGAAGCCCGCTCCGCTAAACGCATAAGCATACTATCACCATTTAATTAGTGATGGTGTAGTGAAGCGGGATTGTTTTGAAACATCTGCATCAGAAAATTAAAAAAAGGCTTAGAATTTGTAACGTGGGACGACAACCATGGGCTTTACTGTGGCCACCCTGCGCAGCCGATTCAAGATCTACTCTGCCCTGGCGCCCGGAATAAGAGTATAGGGCTTTCTGTGCGGTGAAAGTGTTGAAGACAATGCAGAGCTACTCCCTTGTACACTGCAGTAATGGACTGAACATAACTGAACTGAACAAGACTGAACATAACAGTGTTTTATAAATTGCTGCAACATGCTGAACAGGAACATTGAAGAAAGTAATATGTGAAGGGTTGTCGCTTACCATTCAGGGAGTTGTCATGATGGCTTTCGTCATCATGTGTCTCTCCGGATACCATGTCGTTGAGGAGCTGCTGCGCAGAACTTGCAGGTTCCTTTTCACCTGAAAGGGAATAACCATACGATACGAACCATTGGTAAAAAACTGGCCAACATATGATCCAATAGAGTAACTGAAAGTTGTGCCAGGACACTAGCAAAGTACCACAGTGCAGACACTGTTGTCTTAATTCGCTGCAATGGTCCTTAACACGTGTCCTTATTTAATTTTCACGTATTTTTATAACACAGTGAGCAAACCAGCTCAGCTTCTGGCACTTATTAATGCATGTAGAACTTTGTTCGCGTGCAAGCTTGCTGTAAGGCATATTATATAAACTCAATATAAATTATTTCTACCAGAATTTGCCCAGCAGTATAAAATATCCAGCGCAATTCATTTCGCATGCTGACACAGCGATACAAGTTCATAAGCCTGGAGGAAAAACAACATGCTTGAAAAGATCACTTGCAATATTTGGCTCTGGCACTGCATTCAGCGTGCGCTGCTTATGGTGCCAGGCAATTGTCTGAGAAGACAAAGCAAATCATCTTGGAAACAATTTCCATTTATTGTTGCTCCTGGTGGCTGTGCACATTTGCATGGAGATTTAAAGCAGGTGCGTGACGTGTATTATATTATTGAACTCGAGCAATGCTTAGTAAGCGAAAATGCAGAAATATGAAGAATCTAATTTGCACAACATGAGTTTTTTTTACTGTGGGAAAGCATCATCCACCACCACTCCTATTCGGAGCTCACGCGATTGGGAGGCACCGAGTCACTGCCGTTTCGAGCTGCTAAACATTGTCGTTTTCGTCACATATGGTAATTATTGTTCCGCTCGGACCATCCGCTATCTGGTCTACTTGTCTAAACAGAGGACGTAGTGACTTACCAGAATCAAGCTGTTTTTCTGACGCTGGAGGATTCGCAAAAGCCTTTGCGAAGGCCTCCATTTCTTGCAGTGCAGTGGAGCGCTCGTTCACTTTGGAAACCTCTTTGGAGACCGAGACCTCTTTGGACGACGCCTTGCTCTGTAGAGCGCGCGGCTTGTAGCCGCATTCCTGCGCCAGGTGTACTGCCTCCTGGAGCAGGAGCTCACGCGAGGTGTACTATTCCCGTGTTCCGGATCTAGTTGGGACAGGTGGATATATCAGCATCTTGGCACTCTACGCAAGCGTTGAAGGATGGGGGTCGAAAGTACTCACCTCCTCAGGTTCTCCATGTTATCTGTCACGAAGTGTAAGAGGATTAGGTCAAACCTTTCTCTTACACTTCGTGGAGTGAAGGTTTTTCCAATGGCAGCGCACAATATGGCCGAAATCTCCAGCCACTTGCAGGCGTCGTGAAATGGGTCGAGCTCCAAGACACTTTTCAGTATAATGATGTCATCCCCCGCTCTGAAGCGATTACGCGTGATGTTTCTTGACTAGGGCAATGGCTTCGCAGCACTCAATGACGCCATTCCGATTTTTTTTTTTTCTCTTTCGGGATGGCCGGGAAAACTTTGGGACGACGGGAAGCACGTGCTCACAGTAGAACGTCGTGGTCGCCAAAGGCCAAAGTATTCGTTGGCTCTGCTTGGCTTCCCTTATCCTCTCTCTCTGCTGAAATCTCATGAGATCTCGCGAGATTACGGCAAGCTGGACGTCCAGCGGCATACGTCTCCGGAGTACGTCTCCAGCGCCTGTACGTATTGGCAGTTTTCACGCATGCGCAGTAGGCGTCCGATACTACGTCTGTACGTCTCCGGCAAACGTGATACGTCTCCGGTAAGCTAGATATCTCTATTTACGGCAGTTACGAGGGTTTACCTACAGAGGGAATGTGAGGATTGGCAACCAGGTTTGTCAGTTCTTCGATTTTCCGTACCGTTTCCGCGGCCTCGGGATGTTTTTCTTTTTGTTTTCATCAGTGATGAACTAAATAGTCTGCCTTCACACATTCGTGATGACAATGTTTGCAGACAGTGTAGGTTCTTGAAGACACAGCGCAAAAAAGACGGGGACAACTAACACAGATGTAGACAGGACAGGCGCCAGTACTTGTCTAAAAGGGGCGATCCCCCCCTCCTCCCCTTCTTCCCCCATCTTCATTGAAACCGGTGATGAACCGACGAGAGTATCTTATTTCATTTAATTTATTTTACTCTCAAGGCCCGAGGGCATTTAAGAGGGGAGTGGTAGAATACAATAGATATATATACAGTGTAGTAGATATGCAGTTATGTACAGGGTGTTACAATTCTAATCATGCAATATTAGCTAACGCGAACAAAAATGCTGATTATCAATGATGGAAGTAGTAGTTCCGAGATGGTGGTTCTAGTCCTTTCCTGTTCGCGGGAGGAAAGACTCGGCTGCATGCTTAGGTTTAAAAAAGGAATACCGATTTTATGTGAATGATCAACTCGTGGCGAAACATATGATGGGAGAGGTATAAGGTCGCTGCGCAGACTGGGGTAATGAAACATTATTTTATGAAGTAAACAAAGACGAGCGGTTATAGTCCCGAAGAATGAAACGTCCCGAGTTATTCTAAATTAGTTCGAGGGTGCTGATTAGGTTTTCAGTAAAACGATCCCAAATGGATGCAGCATATTCCAACTTACTGCGAACTAGAGATTTGTAGAGCAGAAGTTTAAGTGAGATGCGAGCAGAAAAAAAGTTACGACGAAGGTAGCCGAGAGCGCGGTTGGCATTGTTAATTACGGAAGTGATGTGAAAAGACCAAGTTAGATCCCTTGTTATGTGAACGCCTAAATAGCGGTATGAAGACACTTGTTCAAGTGCGATATTATTAAGATAAGAAATGGGATGGGCCGAAATGCGCGACACACGCAGTACTTTACATTTGGGTATATTTAGTTGCATTGACCACGTGGTACACCATACACAGATTCCGTCAAGGTCTTTTTGCAAAAGAAAAGTGTATTTAGAGTCATTAATTTCACGAAATAATACGCAGTAATCTGCAAATAAATTAATGCTAGAAGAAACGCAAAAAGGGAGGTCATTAATATAAATTAGAAACAGAAGGGGCCCTAGGACTGAGCCCTCTGGAACCCCAGAGAGCACGGAAGACAATGAAGAAGGAATGTTATTAGCTAGTACAAACTGTGTTCGGTTACAAAGAAAATATTCTAGCCATGTTAAAACATTGGGGTGAAGATTTAGCTTGCTCAGTTTAAAAATAAGTAGTTTGTGACTAACCTTCTCGAAAGCCTTCGAAAAATCTAAAAAACTACAGTCCGCGCATGAACGACGATTAAGAATAGTGTGAAGTTTGTGCGTGAACATAAGTAATTGTGTCTCGCATGAAAATGATTTGCGAAAGCCGTGTTGAGCGTTAGTGAAGGAGTTAGATTTAAAAAAGGTAACTATGTTAGTGTATAAGATGTGCTGAAAAATCTTACATGGTATTCTGGCTAGCGATATTTGGCGGTAATTAAGAGGGGAATTCGTACTACCTGACTTTGCAGCGGAACCACCTTCCCGATCGTCCAGTCCGCTGGAAGCTCAGATGTATCGAGTGACTGCTGAAATATTTTGGAGAGGATGATCGCAGCGTCAATTAAATCAGCACCTGGGCTTGTAGAAGGTTTAAGATTTTCTATTATTTTTCTATCCCTTGGGTCTCGAGGTATATTGCATCCATCATTGAAAATCAACACTGTTCTACTGAAGGAAACGTGATGTTTGGACAAAGTACAAAATTACGACAAAAAGTTTCATTCAGAATTTGAGGACAATCAGTATCAGCGATAGTCGAGCAATTTTCATCTAACAGTTGAGTTGACTGATTTTTATCGGGATTGATGGTACGCCAAAATTTTTTGGGATTATTTGTAGGCATGTTCGGCAGAGTGTGCTGTAGGAAGTGAGCCTTTGCGTTTTTTATTGCCGATATATACGCGCTATTTGCCGCTTGATAATTTACCCATTTAGAAACAGAGTTATATTTTCTAGCAATGCGTTAAAAGCGTTTTTTTCTGTTAGAAAGCCTTTTTAGGTGAGCGTTATACCACAGTGACTTTTTATGAGTTTTAATGGTGCGTAGAGGGATATATCTTTCTGTTAGTTCGTTAATTTTAGCAATGAAAATGCTCCAGTTCACTTCCACCTGGCGGTTATTGAAATATGGTAAATATACATCGACAAATGAAGCTAGCTCTTCATTAATGGCCTGAAAATCAGCTCGGCTGTATTCACGTATGCGCTTGATTTTCTTTTCAGCATTATTCGATGGAATGCAGAAGTTAAGAGAGTAGAGAGTGGTCACTTATGCCGGGCATGCAGGTCAAGTGAGAAATGAGATCAGAATGGGATGTTAATACCAAGTCTAAAGTGTCAGCAGTGGTATCTGATTCCCGGGTTGGTAGCGTTACTAGTTGGGAAAGGGAATAAAGTGAACAAAGGTTCAGGAATTCATTGCCTTGCGACGATGGGAATGTTTTAATAGTTGATTCTAAAGACCACGTCAGCTCAGGAAAGTTAAAATCATCCAACAAAGTAATGGGTGCTGCAGGATAGCGCGTAACAACAAGGTTAAGCACATCATGTAGTTCTGATGTGAGCGTGGAAAGATAGTTAGGAGGTCGATAGCATACACTAAGAAGGTATTTTTGATGGTTTAGTTCCATGCATGCCCAAACAGAGTCTAGGTTAGTTTGCAGAGGAATGTGATAGGACTGTATTGATTTAGATATAGCCAGCAAAACACCACTGCCTGGTGGCAAAGTGCGATCGCATCGATAAACTGAGAAACGGGATGAGTCGTCAAATATCTCGCTGTCGTGTATATTAGGATGAAGCCAGGTTTCTGTTATTGCGATAATATGAGCCTCGCACGTGTCGACAGCGGAATTAAACAATTCACGTTTATTAAGAATGCTTCTTGCATTCGCCAGGAGAACATTCAGTAAGGTCGAATTTTTCACAGAATCACAAACGAGTCACTTAGGACTGGTGGGTGGAAGGGACTGTGATGAAATAGATGGACCAGCTGTTGGCAATGGTTATGCACATTTTCTACACATTGCCAAGCAGAGTGTCACTGGTTTCTTCTTCTTCCTCAGCCTGGCCATGCACAATAATGTTATTGCGTCTTGAACGATTTTCTAAGTCATTTGTACGATCCCCAGACATCTAAAAATAATTCCGGGGATGGTAATGTTCAAATTATGAAATCATTGTCAAGAAATACATGTGCTAGTTGCATAGCGGAGCATATTTGGATAACTGCTCGTGATGTTTCACTTTTCTGGTCGCCTTATTGCTCAGAATACATTTATTTCATTTACAGTATACCCCTCAGGGAGGCATTACATATATTTCGCATATATTTCACAAAAATCATGTTGCGCTCAAGCTCTCGAGTGCTGCTACTATGGCAGTCCGCTTTCTCAACGTATACCTCTAGCTAAAAATGTCGCAACAAGAGCGCATGGGGAGACACGCAGCGGCGAATGGTGGCAGGAGCGCGCGCTGCCCTGGCTGCGGAGCTGGTTATGAAGGACAACGCAGACGGCGACACGAAACGCAGGAACGGGCGCCTAAGAGCTGTGCTTTAAAACAAAAACAAAAGCTTTTCAGCACGCCCAATGGCCAAATCGGGGCAGCGCGAGGAAGTACATGTCCGGACAAATTCTAATGGAAGTAAGTAACCGAAATGACGTCTTGCATTATTCTTTTGTTGCACATACAATGACAGAAATAAATCATTTGACTCTAAACAATGCCTCAGTGGTAGCCAGTTATGCATTTTGCCGTAGTTAGCGCGAGTGATTGCCGTTCTATGCTTGTTATATATGAAAGCAGGTGATGCTGGTAGTGAATAAATAATTAAATATATAGAAAGTACACTGCATTCGCAATGCAGCAAAGACGTACCTCTAACCAATGAAGAGGACAGAGCAGATTCAAAGGGGAAGGAGTGGTCTAACGCGCTTGCGAAACTAACCCGCTTCTACTGGCGACGTCGCCTCGTAACTGCCTGCTACGCTCCCCCCTCCACCTCATTTCCCCCAAAATTTAGCCTGAATGCATTGCGGCAGCTGCGTGGTGCTTACCCTCTTGGTAGGTATTTTACACTCATTTCACAGTGCATACTCTCTTCTCTAAGGCAAAATGAAATTGACCATCACCCTTTTCTCAGCTCTCACTAGGTTACCAACACCAGTTTCTATTGTTAGAAAAGCCCGAACTAAAAAAGAAAGAAAAAAGGAAATGATTACTGTTGATTAAACCGACTTTAATGCAATTTTATTATTTGCAATAACGTTTGATAAAAGTAGTTCTGCGCCAGAGGGCTCTCAAGGGTATCGTGACTCCTACTATAATTGCTATAACTTCAAACGTGATAACAGCTCTCAAGATGGATATTAAAGGAAAGACAATACAGGTGTCGATTTCAGCCAGAGTTCATGTCGAAACCACCAAAAATGGGTACTTCGTCTCACAAAATGTTTTCAGTACTTCGAAAGGCCGGGGCGCCATGGACCAAGTGCACTAGGACACTTCCGAGCGAGCGAGGCGAACGCGTTTTCTTTTTTTTTTTTGTAGTTTGTAATTAATGTACAAAACTTCCCCTGCACTTTCTTGCTATAGCTCCCCTCTGCGCTTCCCCTCGTTATCCTCTCCCCATCATTTTGCTTTCCCGCCGGCTGCAGCTCGGATGCCTAAGATTTTAGATAGCAGTTGAAGCGGCCGGCAGCACTCTTTTCCTTCCTTTTGTTGGAATAACCACTACTCCCACCACCTATAATAGGCAATTGTGCTCCCACCTCCGCACGGCAGCAGTGGAAGGGGACACCGAGCACACTACTTCGTTAGCAGACGACGCGCGCTTGGGGACCAGTCATGAAATATCCAGACGGCCTTTTTTCATGTGTCAGGATTTTTTTTAAATGCGTGATAAGTTTTCCCGAGCCACGGGCACACACACACCGCGAAAGCGAGACAAGCAACTCTAATCATCCACCGCTCTACAGCGCAAGAATGCACGGCTAGGCAGTGCTGACGCGTCATGTTTTCCAACCAAAACCAAACCGCCTAGAGAGGGCGCTAGCGGCTAAGGCTCCTTAAAGCCCCTCCTAGGAAAGTAGCGCCAACCATTCATCTCCTCCTCCGTTCCACTCTCCCACTCGGCGAAGCCGCGCGCTGCCTCGACGGTGGCGCCGACTATGACGGACCTGCCGTAGCAGACGACGGCTGGCGCGCTACGAAGGAAAAACGCGGAAAGCAATGATCGAGCCGCGCGGAATTTTTGAAGCGAGATTTTATTCGTCTAACCTGAACTGGCAATACTGGGCATAGATTCCGAAAAAAAAAAAACTATTCCCCCATTAGCACAAGTGACGCTTTCTTTAAAGTGCTAAGCCAACTGTCAGAGGGAAAATTGTGACGAAAGGAAAATTGGACATGTGGACAGCAGTGCACTGCATTTAAAATAATACTTTATTTATTTGTATAACTAAAATGTGTCACATAACATCATACAACACAAAAGGAATGCATGAAGGAATACAAGGCTAGAAACAACTTTAAGGCAAAGCAATAAGAGGGCTCTACAACCAAACAGTTCTCAAATAGCTTTAATAAATATTCTTATCAGTCTCACACACAAAGAAAGTTCACAGTACAGGTACACGTCATCCACGGAACTGTCAGGCTTCCACAAGCAATGAAACCCGAACCAAAAGGAAGTATTGTTAAGTGTATTGCAACAAATACATTAATGTTATATCTTGGCAATGTTATGCAAACGTGGTAAACACAAGCAAGTGCACGTGGTATTGGAGATCACTTTTTTCCATTATACATGTTCGAACCCGATCATGGCGGCTGCGTTTCGATGGAGGCGAAATGCAAATGTGTTCATGTGCTGTTCAGTTCAGTTTAATTTCCTTAAAAACCTCCTGCGGGGTGTATCACTGTATGATGCCAGAGCACATGTTAAAGATCACCAGTGGCCAAATTAATTCAGAGCCCACCACTAAAGCATATTTTTCTTTCTCCTTTCACTTTCTACCTTCGCTTACAGCCCGCAATTCAGGTGTACACAAAGATATGTGACAGATGCTGCAACTTTTTTTTCCTATAAAGAAATTTACATTTTTACATTTACAAAAACAAAGTACCATTTGCATGACAATGCACATCACGGCCGCATGTAGGCCAGCCTTGTTAAGAAAATCTACATCCGAGATAAGTAAAATGAGGTCTTCCATGTGCAAGTTATTTTACGTTTGTAGTAGCTACCTGTTTTCCGATGCTGCGACTACCACATTTGGGATTTGCACTTTGAGCCGCTCGCTCGTTTTCTTTACGGAGGAGAATATGAACCCTAGTTTTCAAAAACACTCGAAGCAGCTTTCTGTCTACTGTGTGGCAGCTGAGACAAAAGTAGTTTGTTGTGAAGCAGATTTTCAGTGTTCGCGCGGAACAAATTCTCTGCAGTCTGCAAAAACTGAATGACAGTAGGTGAAGGTAAAGCAAGTTTAATATTATTTGTGTAGGATTTGAGCTTGGTCAGACTGCTGGCTTCTTTGGAAGTGATTGCTTCTATGCACTTACTGCATGCAGACATTTTCTTCTGGACGCTGCTGACAGCATATCCAGCTAAATAATTAAAAGACTCTTGCTCAGATTCACTCAAATCTAGCAATTCCTCGGGAAAAACAACAATCTCTTGTGTAATCTGCACCTGCGAACCTGCTGAAACAGTGTCTAGGCCAGACAGACCAAAACCAAGGTCGTCACTGTAACTACCGCTGTTACTAGGTTTGAAAAACTGGGCCATTGTCGCTGCACGAATTGCGCAACGAAATTCAAGTGGTTTTGGCACCGGGTTTTTTGCTCGGAGCGTTGAAAACAAGTTTTCTAGACTATCTTGGCCAAAGCGGCTCAGAAGCACAAAAGAAAAACCTCTAACATTCAGGTAGTACTCCTGAATTTCAAGGGTAGGTAGGTTAAAAAATTAATACCGCAAACTAAATGAATACGTGCGAGCGTACGCGGAAGGAAGCTAGCCGGTTGTATTCAAGGCCCTGCAAAAGTGTCGAGATGTGCTAATTTCTAGCGGAGTTGAAATCATGGCCTGGATAAATTCGTTTTTATGCACAGCTCGTGTTAAAAAAAAGGCCAGCTTACACACGCTTAAACCGCGCACAACTGACACAAATGCACTTTCCTAAAAAGACAGAAGTCGGCAAGGTTAAAAAAAGGCAATGAACCGTAGCACTTACTTCACAAAGCCGTGCGTTTTTTGCAACTTCTTTGAAGTCAGCCCGCCCGATCCTGTTCATCCAAACTCTTCTTCTTTTCGCGTTGCGCGGGCCAGATTGCAAACAAAAAAGCCTTTTGCCTTCGCCTTGTCGGTTCCGGCAACCGAAGGCACAGCAACACGGCATCACGATGAAGCTTGCGCGTGCGGATAAAGCCCCACGTGCAGCTAAAGCGCCCACGTGCAGCTAAAGCCCCTCTATCGTGCAGCTGCTTCGCCGTGCTGGTCCGAAAATGGCAGCCGGCGCGCGCCGGGAAGAAAAAATACACAAAAGCGCAACACGCGATTCCACGTGACACGCATCGGCGAATGGGTGAGCGGAGGAGGCTGGGGAGACAGAGGTGGCGAGGAGGAAATTTTGAGGGGGAGCGCGGAGGCGGCAAGATCTAATAATGGCGGTACTTTGGAAGGATAGAGGGGCTTTAAGGCTCCTTACTAGCAGCGCCATCGTCGCGCATGCGCAGGAGCTTTTCCGCAAATGGTCCAATCCTCCGCCGGCTTGTACACCAGTGGATCCTCGCAAAGTAGCGATGCCGTGAAGTTTGGAAAGCTGTTTTCGGCACCTGTTGCAGTGAAACTGTGCACGCCTTCACTTCGCTCAAGTGCGATAGTACGTAACAACTTCGTTACCGCTGAGCCTGTTGTCGTTGAAGCCAAGTTGGCCACAAATACCCCGGTATTCAGACGTAGCCGGACTGCCTGCCGATGTGGAGGAGGGCTGCGGTCGCACGCTGACTGAGGTGCAAGACGCATACCTCGCGCAAATTCCTCTTGCAGCGCTTCATCCTGCATGATGCGGCCCATCTCACTTGGGTCCCACCGAACCGATGACATCCTTAATTGGTGCAGGGAACACGGACGCTTCGCTAGAATTATGCGGGAATGGCACTTCCAAAAAGTGAAGTGATTAGAGTGGTTAAAATGCCGTTTTTATATGCGCTTGGGGCATGGACGAAAGCGAGAGTATAATGTAGGAGAGGCGACTCAGATGCCTCCACTGCGCCCAAAGGTTATTGGCTGCGCCACTGAAAATATCCCAGCAGTCCTTGCGAAAGTACATGACTCGGCTCTCGGCGAACTCGAGCGACACAGGTCGGAGAGCGATGGCGTCATTCCTTCTCCGATCTTCCAAGCAACGTTGATGCGCGTCATGTGACGCCGAGCTTTCGGAGAGGCTCAGGGCGAATTTCCCGTAGCAAACAGAATTGAGGTAATCATTAGTCTCCACGATGAAAGGAGGTTGTATCTGAAGGCTGCATGTCTGTGTTACGCAGGTGCCGCTGAGTCACTTCTTCGCTAGAGAGGATTCACCATTGCAAGCCACCATATAATAAACCAAAGAATTTGGTGCTGTCTCTCTCCATTCGTTGCCCTGCGCACCATCTCATTAGAAAGCTGTCTGCGTGTTTGTGTGCTTTCACTGGAAACGAAAGTGTAGAACAGAAGAAATGATTTTTGTTAGCCCCTGCATCACCCATCGTAGGTGAGGTCAACCGAGTTGAAAGGGATGATGCAAACCTAAAAAAAAAAAAAACCTTTAGGCGTAAAATAATGGAAGGTAGAAAAACGGAAGCATCAAAGAGTGTTCTAGGCCCTCGTTTCGTGCCAGCGCGAGGCACACATAAGCGGCCACATCTGCAGACCTTGTGGCCTGTCGGCCGGTGCACTCACATCCTAAAGGTCTGTGATAGGCCTTCGAACCATATTGAGAGACTTAGTCGACGCTTTTTCGACGCATAGGGGCATGTTACATCAATGATAATCGTGGTTTCCCCGCGCGTCAGAACAAGATCAGGGTGGAGGTTTGTGTCACACACGGGCCGGTTCTCGTGAGTGACGGGGCGTCGCTTCTCGGCGGCTTTTTTTCAGCCTGTTGACGATCCGGTTGTGTCGTCTTCTGCAGGCGACGCTTTATCGCGTCCGGTGGCAGATAACGTGCGGAAGGATTTCCTTTTCTTGTCCACATCTCCGACACCGCTGGTCAGCAGCGACATTCCACCAACTGGCTCCATTCAGGGGCAGCAGGTTCAGCCTCGCATTGTGCACGAAGCGCCAATCGCAGAAGCGAGTGAAACGCCCCGTCCTCATGAAGCATTCCATCACTAAGCCCTGGTTAGGTTTTTCTAGGAGAGTGCCATCTCGTATGCGAATAGCGATGCCCGGAAGTGTCATCACCCTTTTCGTGCGCTGCTTCTGCGAGACGGTCAAGTCAGCTTGCATCTCCCACGTGATCGCCAGCCGCGGGAAAGTTTTGCGAGCTTCCGTCCATGCTCCGTGCGCTGCTGTCTGGGGAGCGTGCGTGGCGTCATCTGGCTAACAGAAGGGGCGAAAGGTGGACACCACTACCTTTTCCAGTCAGCGATGCGAGCGGCATGGCGTTTTCGCCGAAGACGGAACTAAACACCACTAATTATGGGTTGCTCGACCTATTGCCGGGTTTACCAATGTCATAATAGCAATAAAACACTGCAGACAAGGTGCCGAAGATAAAATGTTATCGTTTTTCTTGAAGATCCTACAAAAGAGAAAAGAGGGAGCGCTGGATTCGGGCAGAACTTTCGCGCAACATTGTGCGTCCTCGATAGATATGCCCCTTCAGTACGAATAAAAAGAAACAAAGAGAGTAGTTTGGACTTTCGTACATTTATTTCTTGCAGCTAACAACACAAAACCATTTCTGAAAGCAAAGTACATTAAGTAGGAAAATAGAACGAAACTGTTTCATGAGGACGCGTGGCGTTAGATTTTGGTAATAGGTAATTAAAGAAAACAAGCAAAAAAGAAAGAAAAGAATGCATGTCACGGAAGCACCCGAACTGCGAACGAAGATAAAAAAAAAGGATAGGGAGAGGATGGCGATCGGAAATACACGACAGGGATAGCATAAAATGACAAGGTTAGCTTTGTACATTACTTCAAAATATGGAATGCCCTTGGACGTTCGTTTAATTAGTAGGAAATAGCTAAAATAAAAATCGTCTATCCTTGGTAAATACCCAGCAAGAAACGCTTCGTCTTTTTTCGCGATTCGAGCTATGCTTCTTTGAGGGCAATACGCAAAGCAAAGCAGTGCCAATCCTCAGGACATAAAAATGCAGTAAAAAATGCGTTTTACGCAACTGTAATAGAGCATTCGTATTGTGCATGTATGGTAGGTGATTTTTTTTTTGTCCTGGCCAACCAGGCACTATCTCAATCGGTTGAAACGTGCTGCCCGATTTTACAATGCAGTCTGTAGGAGGCAGGCGCCTCTTTACGGCGCATTCACATTTCCAAGTCAGGTGTCGCAGGGCGGATGCGTGAAGAATGGGACGAGACCAGTCACGCTGGAGAAGCAAGGCGCTGCACAATCCCTTTCATCACCTATTTTACTAAAGCAGGGGTGGTAGTCAACCATTGCACCCTTATGACACACTTCTCCCTGGCTCAACTTGAGGTTCACCAGAAGCTGACACGAATTTCTGGGAGTGGTAAACTTCAGCCGCTGTACAGCACATTTTCTGCGTAATTTTACCTGTATATTTACCTGTAATCTGTAAATTTTGTTTACCTAAAGGCGAATGTCGTAGTCAACTCTTTTATTTGCTCAAAGCTCCGCTGATATCGGGCGGCCTCACTGCGGCGATTGCTTCGTGACTGCCATACACATGATTGCTCGTATAAAGACATGTCCACTTTTTAAGCTCTCTCCTTTCATTTTTTTTTTAATTTACGTCCATATTTTCAATCCGTTGAAATCCGGATAAAAGCCGGCATTAACTCGTTCACGGTGACATTCCCGCAATGATGTCACTGCGTGTCTGCTATGCGGACGGGTTGCCGGAAACGCACTGAGCGTACAGAGTGCCATGCGGAGGCGCTGGCGATGCGGTCGCTGCTGGCGCCACCATTCCAGTGCACGGAGACTATACGGACTGGAGCTGCGTTGCCCTGACTCTGAAGACCCCCTCCATCTTCCCGGTCAGGTAGGCGGCGATGCACTCTTCGGTGGCTGGTCGGTGAAGTCGCTTCGCTGTGATGGTGGTGAAAGCCCGCAGCGCTAAATCTCGTTCCTCTAGATCAGGAGACGAGAGGATCTTATATGCGTTGTCGATGCGCCAGATGTCACCGAGCCCGATGCTACGCTGCCGTAGAAGTACTCGTTGGCCGCGTTGCCTTGTAGGGAGTCCTTTTGACCAATGGTGGCAGCGCGTTGTTGAGGCGCGCCCGCTCTGACTTACCTAACACACCGCACCGCATGGAGAAACTGAGCGCTGGATATACGAAGGTTTTGACAGCGTCTAATCTCTGCCAAGGGGGCGAGAATTGAGCTAAGCAGGCACGGGCCGGTGTCGATGGCCTCGTCCATGGTGGCTGTGTCAGGGAACACCTTGAATCCTACAGAGCGGCCCAGGAACGTTGTTCTCTCGAGGTTCAGGATCATTGGGATCTCCGCACCTGCGATGAAAAGGGGGTCATTCTAGTGCCGAGATGCCGCTGAGATGCAGAGTGCGGCACTTCGCTGGAATACGGCGTAGTCCAAGCCAAGAAGAGAGGGATGCCACTACGTCAATGCGGGCTTGCAGCTTCTCCTGGTCGCTGGCCTGTGTGGTGAGGTCGTCGGCGTAGGCCAGGATGTTGTGTTGCCTCTAGCCTCCCTGCACAGTACGCAAAACTGGGTAAATGACAAGGTTAAACAGAAGTCCGCTTAGTGAGCATGCCTGTCTTATCTCTACCAAAATGTCAATTGGCCGCGTTGCTCCTTACTGTCTCATGATGATGGTGGTGTTGTCAGCGACGATGGAACAGAAGTCGCTGCCGGCGCCGGTCCCACGTGGGTGGTCTGTGAGGCCGTTGTAGGCGACCGATCCAAAGGCGTTGCTGAAGTCCAGGAACACCACGCACAGCTCCGCTCTGCCAGCCCTCACTGCGTCAAGGCGCTCCTGCAGCATTAAATTGTCTTCAAACACGCCATCGTGCAGCAGAAACCCCCTTTTAGCAATAAGAAAGCAGCTTCTGTTGCGGGAAACATCGCTGCAGCCGAGTGGCAAGGCACCCAGCATACAGCTTTGAGATCGTTGACCCGAGGGCAATGGGGCGCCCATTTCGTGACGACCTCCGCAGGTCCTTTCTTGTGGATCAGGGTGGTCCGCAATTCCTTACACGCTGGGGGCACTTTTTTGTTCTTCAGGCAGATGTTGAACACCGCTGTCAAGAAGGCCGCTTAATGGTGTGTCGGCTTCTAGCGCGGATATACGAATGTTTTGAAAGCGTTCAATCTCTGCCAATGTGCGAGCATTGAGCTAAGCAGGCGGCTGCCGGTATCGATGGTCTCGTCCACAGTGACTGTGGCGGGGAACACGTTGACTCCTGCAGGAGGCCAGGAACGTCTGGCTGTTTCGGATCATGGTGATCTTCTGGACTTACCTCTGCCCATCTTCTGCTGGAGATTTGTTAGTGAGTGGGTGCTATGCAGTAGCACAGTATTGAAGCCAGGTGTGCCTACTTACAGTAGCATCATGAATTAATTCAGACAAGCATCTGTAGCAGAATTATAAAAAAAATTTTTAGAAGCTTATATTTGCCTTAAAGCAGAACGTGATAGCGCTAATAGACCTTATGACCTTTCTCGCTTGCTCTGCTCTTCTACCTGCTTACAACGAGACTGGCTCAATGACTTGCTTTCGTCTGTACCTCTGTGCCTGGTTATTTTTGTTCACAACATAATTCGCTTCGATGGGTACGCCGTTTGAAAGTAATTACTATCTCCTATTTAGCATACCGTTATTTGCAGTTAGCATTAGTATGTCTTCTAGTCACAATAAAACGCATCCCCGAGGTCCTCCCTTAAACACTTGAACCTAAGAGCTCGAGTGGTTGTGCGGTGCTTGCGATCTCGCAATCAAAGGGCCTGAGTTCGACTCTACATACCCGCCCTAGCTACCAATTTATTATTCGATATTCTTACTAGTCCGTTTCGCAGGATTCTCGTCACTAAATACGACTTCGTTTGGACATTTTCATGTTCTGCTTTTAAAAAATATCCAAGAATATTAAGAAAGCACTACAACTGAATTCTAAAAGACACGATAACACTAGCACAGGCACATAATTCGGGTTAGTTTTGAGCGGATAGCTGTATTTTCGACCTTTTGTGAGTGGCCGCCGGGTCAGAGGCACCGTGCTCCCGACTGTGAGCCGGCGGGTGTGAGGTCAGATTAACCCTCCGCAACATCATGGCCCCACGATCCCGCTGGCGCCGCCCGCGCATATGAAATTGGTTGACCGGCTACACGCTATGTCGGTTCCGTGCACAGTACTGCGAAGTGTAGAATGCTGCATACCAGGGAGGTCGAGGGAGACTCGCAGGCAGGGCGCGTATTGTGCAAAATTGCTTGCGTGCTGGGAGGGAACGAGGAATTGTGTGCAGGAACCCGAGCAGAAAAGAAAAGAAAAGAAACGAAAAAAAAAAACACTTCCGTCTGGGCCCTTTGGGAGTGTCACGGGGGGAAGAAAAAATGAACAGGTGCGACACAAGCGTTTCGTGGTAGCTCGGCTGGAAACATTGATTGGTCAAAAAATGGGATGTCACAAGTCATGTGACATTTTGTGACGTCATGTCTGGTTGGGGACACAGGTGTTTTTCCTAGATTGCCCTTGAATTCCCCGTGCTTTTGAGAGCAAGCGTGCATCTCGCTGCGCACTTCACTCTGCCCGCTCTTGTCGGAATGGCTGCAGAGATTTCGAACCAGGGTTGGAATAATGCACGAGGGAAGCAGCTATAAGCAGTACAACAGTATTATGCGCATGTTATATGAATATAATTTACTTTCTATTACTCGACGAATTCCTCGTAAAGAGACAGAAAAAAAAAGAGGCCTAGCGCGACGCATGGTGGCCGAGCTCAGGCCTAGCGTTCGCTCCGGCAGCTACCCTTACACGTGTTTTGCGGTTCTTACCCTAGGGTCTTAAAATAATGCACGAGGGAAGGAGCTATAACCGGTAAAACAGTATTATGCGGATGCTATACGAAATATATAATTTTACGTACTATCACTGGACGAATTTCTCTTAAAGGGGCACTGTGACGTTTTCCAGGCCGTGCATTCCATGCTGGCGTCTAGGTTATTTACACCTTCCCGATGCCCTAAAGCCCAATCATAACAGCGAAACCGTAGCGCCTAATATTTTAATCCATTTCAATAATCAGCGTTCTGGCACCGCCGTGAGTGCCACCCGACGGCAAAAGTTCGTAAACGGATGTGACATACCCTCTCGCTGGGGTGCTGCCTCTCTGGTTGGTTCAGCACGAACTTTATATTTTATATTCGAATCTTCTATAAATTACTATGTAGAAAACAAATAAAAGTTGTTTTAGTTCCGCGTGTGTTCTTGAAGTGCTTGTAAAGATAGGGACTCTAAACTCAAGTAAATGTGGTGTTGTCAACTAGCGGCGGTGATGCGCTGAACAACAGATTACTTCAAGGTATAGCAAGGCATAGAAAGGGCGTATTTCTCTACTAGTTTCAAAGCTGCTCTTAGGTAATTACTCTATCTACATTTCTCTCCCCCTCTCTCTCCTCCAAGGCGGATGTCTCCTCCACCACCTCTGTTACCCCGTTACTAACGGTACTTCCGTTCTTTCTTTGGACAATTTTCTCCCGCCTCGCACGGATCGCGCTCTCCTTATATCGACTGCGAGCCATGGCAAAAAGACGCTGCGCTGCGAGAGTACCGAAAATTGCCCAGAGTTAGCGTTTCATCGCTTTCCGACCCGCGGCGAGCAGCGGAGACTATGGCTGAAAGCTCTTGGCGCGCCGAGCGACACTGCGCGTAGGGTTTGCTCCCAACATTTTGAGCAAAGCGCCTTCAAGCCGAGTTCCTCAAAGAACGCTGGTATCAAGCGCCGACGGCTTCGTTGTGACGCTGTGCCAACTATAGGCGCACCTGCTGAGCAACGTACTGAAGATGTGAACCAAGTGAGTATAGCTCGTTGGCATCCATCTAAGCGCAGCCGTACTGCTACAAAGGAACGTTTCTCATAAACTTCGCAGTTAAAGAAAAATTTGTCCTGGTCCGGGGATCGAACCCAGGACCACTGCCTTTCCAGGCAGTCGCTCTGCCAACTGAGTTAACCAAGTCGATCAGCAGATCGCGATTATAGGTCGAGAGCGAGTTGGTCAATAACTCGGAAGTGGGAAAATGTGCTTGTCCGAAAAAGTTTAGGAGAATCCGCAAGGTGGAGGAAAGATAGCTTTCCTTTTTATAGGATATTCTCCTAAACTTTCGATTGAGTATAGGTTTGCCCAGTGTTCGAAATTTTACATTTGCAGCTGTTGGTATAGAGCGTGTGCATGCATGGATGCCACCATCCGACGGAGCTCGCTGTGCGCTTGACGCTGAGTATCGGACGCAGAGAGCGAGAATGACCTTTATTTTTAAACATCCCGTGCCTAAGACAAGAAATAATGTGGTGTTATTAAATTGGTATGATAGTTGCAAGTGCAAGCTGTGAAATTTATTGAATCAAGGCCTAGCCTAACTTGTTATTTAGTATCACAGAATGGAAGTGAAGACTACACTGTTGCTTAACTTGTTGTAAGCTTGCATTATTTCAAGCATCTTTACATTTGATGTAGCATGTGTAGTGTATGCAGCTATGCTGGATATGTGGTTAAGCAACCTTTCACATATCAGTGGTCTGAGGATCTTCATTCTCATTCTCTTATGAGGGACCACATGGGACTCTGTGATAAGCAGGTGTGCTTCTCTGGGAGTGGTCATCATCATGCAGCCAGGTGCAACATATTGTCACGGTGTTGGCGACTGGGGCTAGAATAACAGAGCCGGTACAGGTAGAATTACGCGGTCCAAGGTTTAGGTACGTCCTGCGAGTCCGGAGCCGATTCACTTCAACGTCGTCTTTCACTCCGAGCGCCCCCTGGCAATATACTATTGGGCTTGCATGACAAAAAACATATAGTTTCATTATGCTAGGTAGTTTGCTTTCACCACCACTGTAATGCAGAATTGCAAGTACTTTCATTTTCAGCAGCTGCCATACCCATTCATGACATTTGTAAGGAAGTTTTTCAGGGAGGTTGCCATTTGATGCTACTCCACATGACCAGCTTTTGGAAGATTTATATGGAGATAATGAAAGGGCCAAGAAAGCCAGGTGATGTCAAAAATTATTGAG
Organism: Amblyomma maculatum; assembly: GCF_055883805.1. Taxonomy (NCBI): domain Eukaryota; kingdom Metazoa; phylum Arthropoda; class Arachnida; order Ixodida; family Ixodidae; genus Amblyomma; species Amblyomma maculatum. The sequence continues at coordinate 151,593,379 of NC_139349.1, forward strand.
GCTACTTGTAGGCTGAACCGCTTCGTGTCTGAGCTTGCTTTCAGGAAGTCTAATACTAGATATTGAAAAGATGAATGTGTCTTGTGATGTGTGGTTTGAGCTCATGGTTAATCCTTCACTCATCATTATTTGCTTTCAGGTGCTCATAGAGGCACGTTAGTTGGATAAGTGTTGGGGTACCAAATATCACAGAGCACTTGCTTCATTGATAAATTGGGTGCTGTGCACCTTTCGAGCTATCTCCCTTTATGTGAGCCTCTCAATGGGGAAGCCATGCTCGATGCCTTTAGAAGGTTCGGTTCGCCAACCATTGCTCGGTTTCGGCACTAAATGTTGAGGATGGGTCAAGTGCAGGCACCCTAAGACTAAACTCTTGAAAGGTAGTCAGAAAGGGACTTTAATGCGTGTACCCTAAATTAAGATGGAGTTCAGAACTTTCCAGTGTGTGTACCTCAGTGCAAACCCCCCAGTGGCCTTGCTATTCTTCGCTAGCTTTACAGTGGACACTGTGAAACAAACAGTAATGGCCCGGAGATCTTTCCGTGGGGCAAACCAGACTTGATAGTAAAAGATCCAGATTGTTGCCGCTGAGAGCGATGAACTTCTATCAGTTACTTTCCTAGTCACTTATCCCAGACATAAACATCCGTGGGAGATAAATCCGTGTTAATTCAGATATTTGCCTGTGATTAGTACATCAAATGATTTGCTTTAATCTAAGAAAGAGTGTATCAATGTGGCTGTTAATTTCGAAGAATGAGGCAAAGCAGCGGCACACAAGTTCCAGTTCAGATGCTGTAGAAGATCCTTTCTGGAAACCATGTCGGCAATGTGATGTAACTGAACTGTGCTCTAGGAACCCATGAATACAAGTGGCAATATGTTCTATAAGTTTACAATGAAAGTAATGGTATGTGACAATAGTTTAACACAAAACAACCACCTTGCTTAAAATAGGAATGACCCAGGCCACCTTTCGTTAACCCGATGCTTTCGCTACCAACAAAAACGTATGGAAGACGATGACAAAGAACTTGGCAAATGATTAAGCACATCTACAAAGAAACATGCTTGGCATGTTTTCACGTCCAGAAGTTTTAGCTTTGAGGTTCAGAAGTATTAGAAGCACATCTTTAAATAGTGTGTGACTAGCATGTTGATTCGACAGCAAGATTAACACACAACATATTACTTAATTCCTTGAACATGTACCAACTCATCCAAGCAAAACCATTACTTGGGCAGATTTCCTCTACATTGGGCTTTTTTTTTCATCTGAGCTTACTCTATGAACTTGCCATAGTGTGTGTCTATCTCATTGCTTTGTCAACATGCCAGTGTAGAGCATTCTATCATTTGTGCATCTCCCTGCGTCAATATGTTTTACGCTATCTTCTAATACATACCCACAAACCCCAAAAAAGAGTATTACTTGTACAGAAAAATCACAAAGGCTGCTTTTCGATAGAGGCAAAAAGCAAGACACCCACACGTTGAGCCCTCTAAACCAAACCAAGACCGAATCCTCGGGGTGCTATTCATAGATTTATTGGTAGTTAGTAATTAACTATGAGTAAAAGCATCTCTCATAGCCTGAGTTGCTTTGGGATGCTAAACCCCACAAACCAAACCAAACTATGAGTAAAAAACAGCGCCGAGAAACAAAGATTTAAATGAAGTGACGCAGGCATGCACCTGCCCGAGCACTTTAATATAGTGATGCTGTTGGTCAAGTGCCTGTCCGTGTGACTTTCTGTCCTCAATTTTCAGCACTGTTTTCTGCTCCCATATAAAAGGGCTGCAGCTAAAATTTCTGATGGGCAAGGGGGTATCTCGACACAATTCCGGGTATTTAAAACCTTGATAATTTTCTGACGGAAATATTCTCCTTATCATGCACACAGCACAGGATGGGATCGCTTTTTGATGTCCTTGGCCGAGGCGGCCCCACATCCATCTTGTAAACTGTCGGTATGCTGTGTACCTGTATTTTCTGTAATGAATAAAATTGCATTTGTGTGCATTCCTTCGCTGTGTGACATGGATGTAAGGGTCGTGTGATGAAGAGTAAAAACATTTGAAAATCGCCAGTGCTATTGTGTTTGTTTCACTGCATAAAATGTTACGAGCGCGTACTCAGAGCAGTGATCTACAACGCGGAATTCCGCTGCTTTAGCGAACAAATTAAATTGTTAATCTTATGCATGCAGATGGTTTTTTTTATTGCAATATCGGCAGTGCATGGAATTGCTAATATTCGCTGCGCTATTTTATTCCCGTAATTGCTGAACGTACACCCCTGCGCAAAAGTGCTACCCCCATGCTACCCCCTAGAATTATTATTTTTCGGTATAAAAAGATGCACCTGACAAATATGCTTGGGGAAGATGGCAAGCATATTAGTTAGGCTACCCTATGCATAACTTACAAATCACCGCTACACCTGCAAAAAGCTGGTGTACAGTTTTGTCAAAACGCGTGGTTGGTCTCTCCACTTTTGCGCAAAGGTGTACATACATATTTTGTTGCAATGCAGTATTGACATATTTCTGCGTGTTACGACGAAACGGGGAACGACTTGGTGCCGCTAACAGCATTTACCTCAATTATGTCCTCGCGTGAAAAAAAAATGAAGTATGCTAATTGCATTGTGACAAAAAAAAAATCGAGCGCTCGCTCGCTGACGGCGCATGCCACACACACACACACACACACACACACACACACACACACACACACACACACACACACACACACACACACACACACACACACACACACACACACACACACACACACACACACACACACACACACACACACACACACACACACACACACACACACACACACACACACACACACACACACACACACACACACACACACACACACACACACACACACACACACACACACACACACACACACACACACACACACACACACACACACACACACACACACACACACACACACACACACACACACACACACACACACACACACACACACACACACACACACACACACACACACACACACACACACACACACACACACACACACACACACACACACACACACACACACACACACACACACACACACACACACACACACACACACACACACACACACACACACACACACACACACACACACACACACACACACACACACACACACACACACACACACACACACACACACACACACACACACACACACACACACACACACACACACACACACACACACACACACACACACACACACACACACACACACACACACACACACAGCACAAAGACCTACTTGTGAATGTCCATTTCAGGCTCTTCATTTCTCTCTATGAGCTCGTAGTACGCGACGCGTAGCACGTGTACATCCAGGCAAAGGGTGAAAAAATATTCATCCTCGGTTATGCATGCCGCATCGCGGTCAGTGCATTGCGGCATGTCCCGGCAGCAAAGCCGTTCTGCCGCCGTTGGCATCGCGACGCACCGGCCGCATCGACACCTGCAGTGGGAAGAACCGCACGAGCGTCGAACACTTCTAAAAATAAAGAAATGAATCCGTGCCATCATCGAGCTCAGGGTCTTCAGGCGGCGATGCCTGATCTTCCGCGACGTCGGCGCAGCTTTGTGATCTTGTTCGTGTCGAGTCCTCCTTTGGCGTGTCAGCGTAAGGAACAACGCTGAGGTCGTCACTTCGACGTAGGATTTCGCGTTCAATATTGCTCAAGTCAGGAAAACTCATTTTTCTGGTAATCCTCGTGGTCTTAGCGTGGCGGCGGACAAGCGGAGTAAAGCGTCTGCTCGCCGTCAGTCATACAGCACACGTGGTTGCTGTTACCATGGTAACGACGCTTCCAAAAAACGCGGTTACAGAATGAAGCGGACAGGCAACCATTGTCGAAAGCTTCCGATACGTCACCAGAAAGCTGCGTTTCTGATAGGTTGCGCCCGAATCGAGCGCTGGGCGAGCGAAATGGGAGAGAGACTCCCTCTCGATCCAGCTCCGACGCGCTGTTTTTTTTTCTCTTGCATTTAGAATTTTATAAACCGAATAACTCTGGTTTCCGTGCATCGATTTTTGTAATTCTTTTTTTACTGACATCAGCACGCTGCAAAGCACATAGAACTTGGCTGGAATTAGCGGCCTTATGCTCGTCACGGTGCCCCTTTAAAGAGAGAGAGAGAGAGAGAAAAAAAAAAGACATAGCGTTCGCTGCGGCAGCTACGCTTACACACGTTTTGCACGTTTGGGCGCCTTCGGCAGATTGATACGAAGCGCGACGTAAGTATAACGATATACCACGTGCAACATATCTAAAGAGAGGGAACTGGAGCACGGGACTGCAAGCCTGCGGTCTGCCAGGAAGCAATGGGGTGGCCCTGAAAAGGGCCGTTTGTATGCTCAGTCGTCTATCGGCGGCTTGCAGTGGCGTGGCGAGCAAAACGCCCTGCACTCTCCCGTCTCGTGGCCCTTCGCCCTGCATCGCCGACACTGGTGGACCACGTACACCGATCCTGGTTCTGCCCTTAATGCTGCAATAATGTCGGAGTCGTACACTTTGACGAGGGCCGCGACGATGATATTCGAGAGCTGATCGATGCCGCGACCCCTTGCCACGTGCTAACTGTCTGCCGTGTATAAACAACGCCGCGGCCGCTTCGCAGCATCCAGGAAACGATGCTGCAAAAGAGTGTCGAAAAAAGTTGCGTTATGAACTCGACATTTTGATAAATGAGTAACAAACGGGAAAACAAAGCATTCTGACCTCGGGCTTCAGATTGCGCCGCAGCGCAGCAGTCAGGCGCCGGTTCAGCTGCTTACGGTGGACGTTTTCACGCAGCGCTTTGCTCTCGTTTTGGAAATACCGCGGCAGTATTTTAAACACAAACAACATCCGTGCGACGTGCTGCTGCAGCTGCCGCACGAGGTCCCGGAAGCACGTGGGGCAAGATGAGCGGCACAGCACTTGTAAAGCAAATTGTGAGACTATTTCGCGCAATTTATGTGTACTTTGATGTTGGCGGCGATTGCCCGCGGGTCATGACCATTATCGAGGTAATTTCCGCCTACATACAAAACAGCAAATTCGGCGTGCAAGCGCATCAGCGCAACCTTAACCGACAGCGAAGTGGCATCATAACCGCCAAAACTGAAAGTCCACGTCTGAACAAACTGCGAAAGCCGCAGGCGAGACCTGCATGGGAACTTCGATTGGCTATCGCCGATGATCACACCACGCAGGACCGCCATCATCAGAAGAACGCACCTCGATACGCGCCGCAGCTAGACCCACGAACCGAATGCTGGCATATCGCGCGCGCCGTCGGAGCGACGGGTACCTAGGGATTCCCTACATGGGTTAGGGACGAGAAAAACAAGACCCAGTTTTCATCGACGTTACATCCGGTTAAGCATCGAGCGCGACGTCACGCCAGGCCGCTGCGTGTCCACCAATTAGCATTTCCAGCCTAGCCACCCCGAAACGCTTCTGCTGCGTGTCCACCAATCAGCGTTTCCAGCCGAGCTACCCCAAAATGCTTCTTTCACAAGAGCCCGCTAGGGGCGGCGATCGGAGAAATAATAATTAAAATAGTTACTTTCCGCTCATTTGTGTTCATAAAGTGAATTTTTTTGTCACTCCCAATGCAATAGCTACCATCTGCGCTGGAAATCTCGGCGGCAATTTTTTGATTCAGTATACCTTTAAGATTTTTGCGCGTTGACTTTCAAATACCTTTTGCTGCTGTCACCCGTCCAGCACATCTTCGCACGCGGGACATATGCCATACAAAAGTGTTCCCGCAAGGCCAAGAGTAGGCTGCTGAAGCGTCAGCACGAGCACTAGCGAATGGCATCTGCCGCTACGACTAATTTCATTGGGGTTCATTTTCACATCAACTTTTTGGTTTTGCTGGTATGCTCCATAGCGATGAATGTGATGAAAAGGATTCATTTTACACCAGTCACATCGTGCCACTGGCGCCCCTCAGCTCCTCGCAAAGCCGTAGAAACGAATCTGCTCGGATTTGCAGTTAAAGCACGAACTTGCCTCTTGATGGTCTTGCTCGACAGTAAGTCACGGAGATTGAGAGCGAGGAGAATAGATCTACGGGGTTCTACCTGGGAGATTGGACGTAGTTACGCAATGCACAATCCGCTGTAAGTGGTTTTAGGCCAGCGTGGACGGCCTTTTCACTCTGACTTCGTTTTTTTATTAAAATAATTTTACTGTTTTCCAAAAAAAGCCTAGGAAAGCAGGAGGGGAAAATAGCGCTCGCTGTGAAACATCGACCGGCGGTCGGTTGGGTCGCCGCGAGGATAAAAGCAGCTGCATCGACTAAGAAACAAGCGACTAAATGAAGTGTAGATATTACATTCCACTAAATGCAGGCGTTGCATAGTTTTATGAAAATAAAATTGTCGCCACCGTCTGGAAGAATGCGCCTTGAACGCTCATTACTTCAAAGTAGCTGCTAAGAGTAGAAAAACAAAAGACGTACACGATATTACGTTTCTACCGCTCATCAGGGGCTCGTCATGGAAATTTTGGCTCAGCCACCAATGTTCTCTGTTCTTTTTGCGGTTCTGTGGTAAAGCGACAGTGTTAGGGGTCACTTCTCAGTTCGGAGTCAAATTCAAAACACATCGAAGCGCCACCTACAAACCTTGCTAGCGCCGGTGAGCTGCGATACACTCATTAATATTCCCTTGTGGCGCGATTGAAGGAAACATTTTATACCGTAATTATTGGAAGGAGCACGCCAGAACTGCGGATGAAAAGCGCCAAGCTTGCATTTTGAATATATAATTATATTCTTTGGAGTCTATATAATATATAGATGCTCTTTGGGTCCCTAATATCACATCGTGAACGAGGCCTGTTTTGAAGATCTCAATTATGCTTTTTTACTCTGTTGTTAAAATGCTTCGCAAGGTAAACGAATCAAGATACATAAAGCAATTAAAAACATCTTTGCATGTAGAAAGAAAAGGAAGTGTAAGTAGACGATTGTCTGTGAAATACCTATGCTCTTTAAATCTGAGCCGTGCACGCTGAGTCATTTATTCGCGAAACACGAATTTCTGCTCTCATTCCACTTGGCGGACTCTATATTCTTATACGCGTTTTTAATGGCTGCAGTGTTTATTATGCCTCCATCTGAGGGACTCCTGCTTCTTTGCAAGTGAAGTTAGCTTGCTCAGGTAGCGCCCGCATATACACAGCGGCTGAAGTTCAGGGGCCATAAAGCGCCACCCGAATGCTGCGTCCTTATGTACCATTTTTTGCTTTTGTTTAGCAGGGGCCTCCGACGGCTGATAGTTTTTGGATTCCAGTCTTACCATTTGGGTGAGCTCTCATCTGCCATCAGGAACTTGTAGATTCTTCCGCTGGTATTGACGTGAGGCGCAGCCCTTAATTCCTTCGGAATAATAGGTACACAGCTCAAGAATACATGAAATTCAGCCACACGTTTGCAGCACTTGTGCGCAAACTTTTGTTAACACCGGTGATGCTGGCGCGTATTCGCCTTCGACATTGTCCTTACTGCCGATAGCTGCTACTTACCATAATAACAGGGATCTCGGCTCTAACGTAGAGATGTTTCAGTTGGTATCTTTTTGCGTCACTGCAAATATTGCCACACGATATCCAGAGCATAGCGTAGCCCAACAGTCGATCACACAAAATGAGTTATCCCGGTCTCAATAAAGCATTGTAAAACAAATCCCAACTAAATTTATTCAGGAAAAGGACAGGAACCGCGGCGTCATCAACTACCGCAATACATCGCATCTATTTCTTGATTCGCTATGCACTCCGTCGACGCGGGGGCCCGCGCCAATCCAACAAAATACTGTCGACGAGCTGCATCCCCTCCCGCTGCCGACGACCCCCCCCCCCCCCCCCTTTCCCCTGCCTACCGTCTGACTGCATATCCGTATCGCGCTGGGATTGGCGGGAATACCCTCTGTGATGTATAGTGTCCACGTCCACACGCGCTGTGAGAAAGCGCTCGGAAATAGCCTAGAAAATAGTCGAACGTTCAGTCGCCTCTCAAAGCGCCCTTTCTGTATTGCTGTTCACCCATCGGCCCTCATTGTTCCAAGGTCGCATAAGCCACGCGATATTCTTGGCGCAAGTCAGGTGCATCTGACCGCTGGCCAAAACAGATCCACATTGAAAAACACACACATACCACTTGGTAGGATAGAATTAATTGATGTGTTCCCATCTCAAGCAAAATTGCTTCGCTCTTCTCCCCTTCTGTAGGGAAAACAATCACTGGAAAACATTTCGCAGTTATACACATTACTCTTCCATGACAGTCTTTACAAGATATTTTCCGAAACAGGTCAGCCGCGGCAGTCAGAGCGCACTACGCACGCATGTGAAGATAGAACACGAATGTAGCATGTCAAGCGTTGCACGGCAATCACTCCCACAGGATGACAGCTCTGCTTGCTTAGGGACTACGGCGTGAGACATCACTGCATCAAACAATTTATATAGTTATTATTGTTTCAAGGACATCAACAACGGCGTCTATCCCTTTCGCGCTCCAATGCACGCCGTCTGTTCGACGGTCTGCGCCGATCCTCCTGGAAAGAAAAAAGTCATTATAAATCACAACACTGAAAAAAACATGGACAACAGCCTGACTTCAACAGTATGTGCATACTTTCTGAAACGTGCGGAAAGCCAAACAACAAAACAATTGCTGTGCAAATTGGAAAGCGTGGCGACTCCTGCATTAGTCGTCCCTAGCTCAGTTTCGTTATCAGCTCAGGAGCTGACATTTCATCGGTTCAACGCAAGAACGGCAATAATATGGCATGTGTTCTCACGAGTTGTGCATCAGGCGAACCTTCTTTTCGTGTTTATCGCTTGGCCGAAGCGGCTTACATCCGTATTGTCAGTTTTTTTTTTTTGCCAGTTGTTTGAAGAATGTCGAACCAATTACTCATCCAACAGCACGCTATATAAGCTCTTACATACCTCTAAAAAAAGCAATATTTCACGCGCCGCTTGCCGCGCACAAACAGGCGATGAATTTGCAACGACAGCACGCTGCCTGCGAAGGAATGAAAGCGACCATTAACATTTGCTGGATTAAACGCTCATGATCTCGAGCTTACCTGTGCTTTGCTCAAGAATCCACTGGTTTACAAAATTGAGAATTCGCCAGTGCATGGCATTGCGGGCGACTGGCGGCAACGTCAACAACACGACGGCCGTACAGCGCCCACGCAGCCACTCCACAATATGTGCCACGGTGGCAACAAGCCTTTCGGCATCACCCATGGTCCGCGACTGCAAGTAAATAAACACAAATATGAAAACGCATGCACAAAATTTACTCATCCACAGAAGCGTACCCTGGTAAGGTCGTTAGACCTGACCAGGACGACGACCATGGGTTTTACTGTGGCCACCCTGCGCAGCCGATTCAATATCTGATCTGGCCTGGCGCCCGGAATAAGAGTAGGGCTTTCTGTGCGGTGAAAGTGTTTAGAAGACAATGCAGGTTCGGTACGTAGATAACCATAATTTCCACTACTGCACATGGAAGAAGTAAACAGAAAGTATTCTTACCGATGTTTCTGCGCCTCAGGCCGGAAACCCGCTCCGCTAAACGCATAAGCATACTATCATCGAAATGGGGAGAGAGGGCGAATATTATGCTAGTAGACTACTTTTTTACCAAAAGAGCTCGCCAGTTCACGGCCAAATGCAGGCGCTAAATTCCTCCTAGACCGTTTATATAGATTATAGATATATAGACCGTTTATAGATTATACGTACAATGAATAAATGTTGCTGCAAGTCAGCCCTTAGATCATAATATGGTCTAAATTCTGTTTGCTTCTTCTGTGCTCTGTTCGCTGGTAATGCGTAGATCAAGACACACACGAGACCAAACGTTGCACGAAGCATGCATACGGGTTCAGTATCCCAACATGGTTCATCAGCTGAAAAGTCCTCTTGATCTTTTTTGTTGAGTAATCGACGGCCGTTGAGCCAGCGGCGGCTTGCTTCATTGTCTGTGCCGAAGCAGCGCGGCAAAATGCTCGTGACAAAAACAATGCCCACGCCACCCAGAAGCTGCAGGACGAGGTCCTAGGATGTGAAATGATAAATTAGACTTTATTACTGCAAATAAAAAGCGTCGACTATTTGTAAGATCACGTACTTTAATGTTCTCGCAAATATCTTGCTGTCTGAAATCCGGGTTGCACAGGTCGTTGCCGCCGATGTATACAATCGCAAAGTCTGCGCACCGCAGATCAAGGCGCCGCACGCGGCGTTTGTGAGACGCAAGGCGCCGTAGCCTCCGAAACTGAATGTGCAGGTCTCTACAGATGGAATTAACCGCAGACGAGCCCTGTACAAACGCTTCAGCTGGCTATCGCCAACCAGTACGCCTCGCAACGTCATGGCGGATGATGGACGCTGTGGGCTGTAACAAACTGAAGTTCGCGCGCAGAGAAGGTACACGTGCACCACGCATACAACAAACCTTGGTTGGGTACAGTGGTTGTGGACATCCAGAAAGGTTGGTTGGTTTGTGGGGTTTAACGTCCCAAAGCGACTCAGGCTATGAGAGACGCCGTAGTGGAGGACTCCGGAGCTAGGGACCAAACAGCACTAGGTTCGATTCAACTAGGGAAGGCATAGGGACGGCTTGGAGTTGGGTTTGGCTAACTATTTACTCGCGTACGTGCGACAAGCATTTCGTGGTAGCTCGGCTGAAAACGCTGATTGGTCAAAAAATGTGACGTCACAAGTCACGTGACATTTTGTGACGTCATGTTTGGTTGGGGACACACGTGTTCCCAGATTGTCCCTAGAGTCCCTGAATTCCCCGTGCTTTTGAGAGCAAGCGTGCATCGCGCTGCGCACTTACTCTGCCCGCCCTTGTCGGAATGGCTGCAGAGATTTCGAACCAGGGTTGGAATAATGCACGAGGGAAGCAGCTATAAGCAGTACAGCGGTATTATGCGCATGTTATATGAATATATTTTACTTACTATAATTTTACTTACTAAAGAGACAGAAAAAAAGGCCTAGTGCGACGCATTGTGGTCGAGCGCAGGCCTAGCGTTCGCTCCGGCAGCTACCCTTACACGTGTTTTGCGGTTCTTGCCTTAGGGTTTTAAAATAATGCACGAGGGAAGCAGCTATAACCGGTAAAGCAGTATTTTGCGTATGCTATACGAAATATATAATTTTACGTTCTATCATTCGACGAATTTCTCTTAAAGAGAGAGAGAGAGAAAAGGCCTAGCGTTCGCTGCGGCAGTTACGCTTACACGTGTTTTGCAAGTTTTGATGCCCTCGGCAGATTGATACGAAGCGCGACGTAAGTATAACGATATACCACGTGCATCGTATCTAAAGAGAGGGAACTGGAGCACGGGACTGCAAGCCTGTGGTCTGCCAGGAAGCAATGGGGTGGCCCTGAAAAGAGCCGTTTGTATGCGGAACGGTGTATCGGCGGCTTGCAGTGGCGTGGCAGCGTGGCGAGCAAAACGCCCTGCACTCTCCCGTCTCGTGGCCCTTCGCCCTGCATCGCCGACACTGGTGGACCACGTACACAGATCCTGGTTCTGCCCTTGATGCTGCAATGATGTCGGAGCCGTACACTTTGCTTTGACGAGGGCCGCGACGATGATCTTCGAGAGCTGATCGATGCCGCGACCCCTTGCCACGTGGTAACTGTCTGCCGTGTACAAACAACGCCGCGGCCGCTTCGCAGCATCCAGGAAACGATGCGGCAAAAGAGTTTTGAAAAAAGCTGCGTTATGAACTCGACATTTTGATAAATGAGTAACAAACGAGAAAACAAAGCATTCTGACCTCGGCCTTCAGAATGCGCCGCAGCGCAGCAGTCAGGCGCCGGTTCAGCTGCCTGCGGTGGACGTTTTTACGCAGCGCTTTGCTCTCGTTTTGGAAATACCGCGGCAGTATTTTAAACACAAACAACATCCGTGCGACTTGCTGCTGCAGCTGCCGCACGAGGTCCTGGAAGCACGTGGGGCAAGATGAGCGGCACAGCACTCTTGTAAAGCAAATTGTGAGACTATTTCGCGCAATTTATGTGTACTTTGATGTTGGCGGCGATTTCCCGCGGGTCATGATCATTATCGAGGTCATTTCCGCCTACATACAAAACAGCTAATTCGGCGTGCAAGCGCATCAGCGCAACCTTAACCGACAGCGAAGTGGCATCATAACCGCCAAAACTGAAAGTCCACGTCTGAACAAACTGCGAAAGCCGCAGGCGAGACCTGCATGGGAATTTCGATTGGCTATCGCCGATGATCACACCACGCAGGACCGCCATCATCAGAAGAACGCACCTCGATACGCGCCGCAGCTAGACCCACGAACGGGTACCTAGGGATTCCCTAGATGGGTTAGGGACTAAAAAAACAAGAAAACCCAGTTTTCATCGACGTCACATCCGGTTAAGCATCGAGCGCGACGCAAAAAACGTCACGCCAGGCCGCTGCGTGTCCACCAATTATCGTTTCCAGCCTAGCCACCCCGAAACGCTTCTGCTGCGTGTCCATCAATCAGCGTTTCCAGCCGAGCTACCCCGAAACGCTTCTTTCACAAGAGCCCGCTAGGGGTGGCGATCGGAGAAATAATAACTAAATAGTTACTTTCCGCTCATTTGTGTTCATAAAGTGAATTTTTTTGTCACTCCCAATGCAATAGCTACCCTCTGCGCTGGAAATCTCGGCGGCAATTTTTTGATTCAGTATACCTTTAAGATTTTTGCGCGTTGACTTTCAAATACATTTTGCTGCTGTCACCCGTCCAGCACGCGCTCTGTCGGCTCAGGTCTCTGTATGCGGCTCGCACCACGCCTGCATGGCAAACAGAGGTCGCCGATAGCGGTCTCGGTTGTAAGCACGTCTTCGCACGCGGGACATATGCCATACAAAAGTGTTCCTACAAGGCCAAGAGTAGGCTGCTGAAGCGTCAGCACGAGCACTAGCGAATGGCATCTGCCGCTACGACTAATTTCATTGGGGTTCATTTTCACATCAACTTTTTGGTTTTGCTGGTACGCTCCATAGCGATGAATCTGCCGAAAAGGAGTTATTTTACACCAGTCACATCGTGCCACTGCCGCCTCTCAGCTCCTCGCAAAGCCGTAGAAACGAAGCTGCTCGGATTTGCAGTTAAAGCACGAACTTGCCTCTTGATGGTCTTGCTCGACAGTAAGTCACGGAGATTGAAAGCGAGGAGAATAGATCTACGGGGTTCTACCTGGGAGATTGGACGTAGTTACGCAATGCACAATCCGCTGTAAGTGGTTTTAGGCCAGCGTGGACGGCCTTTTCACTCTGACTTCGTTTTTTTATTACAATAATTTTACTGTTTTCCAAAAAAAAAAGCCTAGGAAAGCAGAAGGGGAAAATAGCGCTCGCTGTGAAACATCGACCGGCGGTCGGTTGGGACGCCGCGAGGATAAAAGCAGCTGCATCGGACTAAGAAACAAGCGACTAAATGAAGTGTAGATATTACGTTCCACTAAATGCAGGCGTTGCATAGTTTTATGAAAATAAATTGTCGGCACCGTCTGGAAGAATGCGCCTTGAATGCTCATTACTTCAAAGTAGCTGCTAAGAGTAGAAAAACAAAAGACGTACACGATATTACGTTTCTACCGCTCATCAGGGGCTCGTCACGGAAATTTTGGCTCAGCCACCAATGTTCTCTTTTCTTTTTGCGGTTCTGTGGTAAAGCGACAGTGTTACGGGTCACTTCTCAGTTCGGAGTCAAATTCAAAACACATCGAAGCGCCACCTACAAACCTTGCTAGCGCCGGTGAGCTGCGATATACTCATTAACATTCCCTTGTGGCGCGATTGAAGGAAACATTTTATACCGTAATTATTGGAAGGAGCACGCCAGAACTGCGGAGGAAAAGCGCCAAGCTTGCCTTTTGAATATATAATTATATTCTTTGGAGTCTATATATAGATGCTCTTTGGGTCCCTAATATCACATCGTGAACGAGCCCTGTTTTGAAGATCTCAATTATGCTTTTTTACTCTGTTGTTAAAATGCGTCGCAAGGTAAACGAATCAAGATACATAAAGCAATTAAAAACATCTTTGCATGTAGAAAGAAAAGGAAGTGTAAGTAGACGATTGTCTGTGAAATACCTATGCTCTTTAAATCTGAGCCGTGCAAGCTGAGTCATTTATTCGGGAAACACGAATTTCTGCTCTCATTCCACTTGGCGGACTCTATATTCTTATACGCGTTTTTAATGGCTGTAGTGTTTATTATGCCTTCATCTGAGGGACTCCTGCTTCTTTGCAAGTGAAGTTAGCTTGCTCAGGTAGCGCCCGCATATACACAGCGGCTGGAGTTCAGAGGCCATAAAGCGCCACCCGAATGCTGCGTCCTTATGTACCATTTTTTGCTTTTGTTTAGCAGGGGCCTCCGACGGCTGATAGTTTTTGGATTCCAGTCTTACCATTTGGGTGAGCTCGCATCTGTCATCAGGAACTTGTAAATTCTTCCGCTGGTATTGGCGTGAGGCGCAGCCCTTAATCCTTCGGAATGATAGGTACACAGCTCAAGAATACATGAAATTCAGCCACACGTTTGCAGCACTTGTGCGCAAACTTTTGTTAACACCGGTGATGCTGGCGCGCATTCGCCTTCGACATTGTCCTTACTGCCGATAGCTGCTGCTTACCATAATAACAGAGATCTCGGCTCTAACGTACAGATGTTTCAGTTGGTATCTTTTTGCGTCACTGCAAATATTGCCACACGATATCCAGAGCATAGCGTAGCCCAACAGTCGATCACACAAAATGAGTTATCCCGGTCTCAATAAAGCATTGTAAAACAAATCCCAACTAAATTTATTCAGGAAAAGGACAGGAACCGCGGCGTCATCAACTACCGCAATACATCGCATCTATTTCTTGATTCGCTATGCACTCCGTCGACGCGGGGGCCCGCGCCAATCCAACAAAATACTGTCGACGAGCCGCATCCCCTCCCGCTGCCGACGACCCCCCCCCCCCCCCCCATTTCCCCTGCCTACCGTCCGACTGCATATCCGTATCGCGCTGGGATTGGCGGGAATACCCTCTGTGATGTATAGTGTCCACGTCCACACGCGCTGTGAGAAAGCGCTCGGAAATAGCCTAGAAAATAGTCGAACGTTCAGTCGCCTCTCAAAGCGCCCTTTCTGTATTGCTGTTCACCCATCGGCCCTCATTGTTCCAAGGTCGCATAAGCCACGCGATATTCTTGGCGCAAGTCAGGTGCATCTGACCGCTGGCCAAAACAGATCCACATTGAGAAACACACACATACCACTTGGTAGGATAGAATTAATTGATGTGTTCCCATCTCAAGCAAAATTGCTTCGCTCTTCTCCACTTCTGTAGGGAAAACAATGACTGGAAAACATTTCGCAGTTATACACATTTCTCTTCCATGACAGTCTTTACAAGAAATTTTCCGAATCAGGTCAGCCGCGGCAGTCAGAGCGCACTACGCACGCATGTGAAGATAGAACACGAATGTAGCAAGTCAAGCGTTGCACGGCAATCACTCCCACAGGGTGACAGCTCTGCTTGCTTAGGGACTACGGCGTGAGACATCACTGCATCAAACCATTTATATAGTTATTATTGTTTCAAGGACATCAATAACGGCGTCTATCCCTTTCGCGCTCCAATGCACGCCGTCTGTTCGACGGCGTGCATTGGATCCTCCTGAAAAAAAAAAAGCCATTATATATCACAACACTGAAAAAAACATGGACAACAACCTCAACAGCATGTGCATACTTTCTGAAACGTGCGGAAAGCCAAATAACAGAAGAATTCCCGTGCAAATTGGAAAGCGTGGCGACTCCTGCATTAGTCGTCCCTAGCTCAGTTTCGTTATCAGCTCAGGAGCTGACATTTCATCGGTTCAACGCAAGAACGGCAATAATATGGCATGTGTTCTCACGAGTTGTGCATAAGGCGAACCTTTTTTTCGTGTTTATCGCTTGGCCGAAGCGGCTTACGTCCGTATTGTCCGATTTTTTTTTGCGCCAGTTGTTTGAAGAATGTCGAACCAATTACTCACCCAACAGCACGCAATATAAGCTCTTACATACCTCTCAAAAAAGCAATAATTCACGCGCCGCTTGCCGCGCACAAAGAGGCGATGGATCTGCAACGCCAGCACGCTGCCTGCGAAGGAATGAAAGCGATCATTAACATTTGCTGGATTAACCGCTCATGATCCCAAACTTACCTCTGCTTTGCTCCGGGATTCATCGATTCACAAAATTGAGAGTTCGCCAGTGCATGGCATTGCGGGCGACTGGCGGCAACGTCGACAACACGACGGCCTTACAGCGCCCACGCAGCCACTCCACAATATGGCATGTGTTGTCACGAGTTGAGCATCTGGCGAACCTTTTTTTCGTGTTTATCGCTGGGCCGAAGCGGCTTACGTCCGTATTGTCCGTTTTTTTTTTTTGCGCCAGTTGTTTGAAGAATGTCGAACCAATTACTCACCCAACAGCACGCTATATAAGCTCTTACATACCTCTCAAAAAAGCAATAACTCACGCGCCGCTTGCCGCGCACAAAGAGGCGATGGATCTGCAACGCCAGCACGCTGCCTGCGAAGGAATGAAAGCGATCATTAACATTTGCTGGATTAACCGCTCATGATCCCAAACTTACCTCTGCTTTGCTCCGGGATTCATCGATTCACAAAATTGAGAGTTCGCCAGTGCATGGCATTGCGGGCGACTGGCGGCAACGTCAACAACACGACGGCCTTACAGCGCCCACGCAGCCACTCCACATTATGGCATGTGTTGTCACGAGTTGAGCGTCAGGCGAACCTTTTTTTCGTGTTTATCGCTGGGCCGAAGCGGCTTACGTCCGTATTGTCCGTTTTTTTTTTTTCGCCTGTTGTTTGAAGAATGTCGAACCAATTATTCACCCAACAGCACGCTATATAAGCTCTTACATACCTCTCAAAAAAGCAATATTTCACGCGACGCTTGCCGCGCACAAACAGGCGATGAGTTTGCAACGCCAGCACGCTGCCTGCGAAGGAATGAAAGCGATCATTAACATTTGCTGGATTAACCGCTCATGATCCCAAACTTACCTCTGCTTTGCTCCGGGATTCATCGATTCACAAAATTGAGAGTTCGCCAGTGCATGGCATTGCGGGCGACTGGCGGCAACGTCAACAACACGACGGCCTTACAGCGCCCACGCAGCCACTCCACAATATGGCATGTGTTGTCACGAGTTGAGCATCTGGCGAACCTTTTTTTCGTGTTTATCGCTGGGCCGAAGCGGCTTACGTCCGTATTGTCCGTTTTTTTTTTTTGCGCCAGTTGTTTGAAGAATGTCGAACCAATTATTCACCCAACAGCACGCTATATAAGCTCTTACATACCTCTCAAAAAAGCAATATTTCACGCGACGCTTGCCGCGCACAAACAGGCGATGAGTTTGCAACGCCAGCACGCTGCCTGCGAAGGAATGAAAGCGATCATTAACATTTGCTGGATTAACCGCTCATGATCCCAAACTTACCTCTGCTTTGCTCCGGGATTCATCGATTCACAAAATTGAGAGTTCGCCAGTGCATGGCATTGCGGGCGACTGGCGGCAACGTCGACAACACGACGGCCTTACAGCGCCCACGCAGCCACTCCACATTATGGCATGTGTTGTCACGAGTTGAGCGTCAGGCGAACCTTTTTTTCGTGTTTATCGCTGGGCCGAAGCGGCTTACGTCCGTATTGTCCGTTTTTTTTTTTTCGCCTGTTGTTTGAAGAATGTCGAACCAATTATTCACCCAACAGCACGCTATATAAGCTCTTACATACCTCTCAAAAAAGCAATATTTCACGCGACGCTTGCCGCGCACAAACAGGCGATGAGTTTGCAACGCCAGCACGCTGCCTGCGAAGGAATGAAAGCGATCATTAACATTTGCTGGATTAACCGCTCATGATCCCAAACTTACCTCTGCTTTGCTCCGGGATTCATCGATTCACAAAATTGAGAGTTCGCCAGTGCATGGCATTGCGGGCGACTGGCGGCAACGTCAACAACACGACGGCCTTACAGCGCCCACGCAGCCACTCCACATTATGGCATGTGTTGTCACGAGTTGAGCGTCAGGCGAACCTTTTTTTCGTGTTTATCGCTGGGCCGAAGCGGCTTACGTCCGTATTGTCCGTTTTTTTTTTTTCGCCTGTTGTTTGAAGAATGTCGAACCAATTATTCACCCAACAGCACGCTATATAAGCTCTTACATACCTCTCAAAAAAGCAATATTTCACGCGACGCTTGCCGCGCACAAACAGGCGATGAGTTTGCAACGCCAGCACGCTGCCTGCGAAGGAATGAAAGCGATCATTAACATTTGCTGGATTAACCGCTCATGATCCCAAACTTACCTCTGCTTTGCTCCGGGATTCATCGATTCACAAAATTGAGAGTTCGCCAGTGCATGGCATTGCGGGCGACTGGCGGCAACGTCGACAACACGACGGCCTTACAGCGCCCACGCAGCCACTCCACAATATGGCATGTGTTGTCACGAGTTGAGCATCTGGCGAACCTTTTTTTCGTGTTTATCGCTGGGCCGAAGCGGCTTACGTCCGTATTGTCCGTTTTTTTTTTTTGCGCCAGTTGTTTGAAGAATGTCGAACCAATTACTCACCCAACAGCACGCTATATAAGCTCTTACATACCTCTCAAAAAAGCAATAACTCACGCGCCGCTTGCCGCGCACAAAGAGGCGATGGATCTGCAACGCCAGCACGCTGCCTGCGAAGGAATGAAAGCGATCATTAACATTTGCTGGATTAACCGCTCATGATCCCAAACTTACCTCTGCTTTGCTCCGGGATTCATCGATTCACAAAATTGAGAGTTCGCCAGTGCATGGCATTGCGGGCGACTGGCGGCAACGTCAACAACACGACGGCCTTACAGCGCCCACGCAGCCACTCCACAATATGGCATGTGTTGTCACGAGTTGAGCATCTGGCGAACCTTTTTTTCGTGTTTATCGCTGGGCCGAAGCGGCTTACGTCCGTATTGTCCGTTTTTTTTTTTTGCGCCAGTTGTTTGAAGAATGTCGAACCAATTACTCACCCAACAGCACGCTATATAAGCTCTTACATACCTCTCAAAAAAGCAATAACTCACGCGCCGCTTGCCGCGCACAAAGAGGCGATGGATCTGCAACGCCAGCACGCTGCCTGCGAAGGAATGAAAGCGATCATTAACATTTGCTGGATTAACCGCTCATGATCCCAAACTTACCTCTGCTTTGCTCCGGGATTCATCGATTCACAAAATTGAGAGTTCGCCAGTGCATGGCATTGCGGGCGACTGGCGGCAACGTCAACAACACGACGGCCTTACAGCGCCCACGCAGCCACTCCACAATATGGCATGTGTTGTCACGAGTTGAGCATCTGGCGAACCTTTTTTTCGTGTTTATCGCTGGGCCGAAGCGGCTTACGTCCGTATTGTCCGTTTTTTTTTTTTGCGCCAGTTGTTTGAAGAATGTCGAACCAATTATTCACCCAACAGCACGCTATATAAGCTCTTACATACCTCTCAAAAAAGCAATATTTCACGCGACGCTTGCCGCGCACAAACAGGCGATGAGTTTGCAACGCCAGCACGCTGCCTGCGAAGGAATGAAAGCGATCATTAACATTTGCTGGATTAACCGCTCATGATCCCAAACTTACCTCTGCTTTGCTCCGGGATTCATCGATTCACAAAATTGAGAGTTCGCCAGTGCATGGCATTGCGGGCGACTGGCGGCAACGTCGACAACACGACGGCCTTACAGCGCCCACGCAGCCACTCCACATTATGGCATGTGTTGTCACGAGTTGAGCGTCAGGCGAACCTTTTTTTCGTGTTTATCGCTGGGCCGAAGCGGCTTACGTCCGTATTGTCCGTTTTTTTTTTTTCGCCTGTTGTTTGAAGAATGTCGAACCAATTATTCACCCAACAGCACGCTATATAAGCTCTTACATACCTCTCAAAAAAGCAATATTTCACGCGACGCTTGCCGCGCACAAACAGGCGATGAGTTTGCAACGCCAGCACGCTGCCTGCGAAGGAATGAAAGCGATCATTAACATTTGCTGGATTAACCGCTCATGATCCCAAACTTACCTCTGCTTTGCTCCGGGATTCATCGATTCACAAAATTGAGAGTTCGCCAGTGCATGGCATTGCGGGCGACTGGCGGCAACGTCAACAACACGACGGCCTTACAGCGCCCACGCAGCCACTCCACATTATGGCATGTGTTGTCACGAGTTGAGCGTCAGGCGAACCTTTTTTTCGTGTTTATCGCTGGGCCGAAGCGGCTTACGTCCGTATTGTCCGTTTTTTTTTTTTCGCCTGTTGTTTGAAGAATGTCGAACCAATTATTCACCCAACAGCACGCTATATAAGCTCTTACATACCTCTCAAAAAAGCAATATTTCACGCGACGCTTGCCGCGCACAAACAGGCGATGAGTTTGCAACGCCAGCACGCTGCCTGCGAAGGAATGAAAGCGATCATTAACATTTGCTGGATTAACCGCTCATGATCCCAAACTTACCTCTGCTTTGCTCCGGGATTCATCGATTCACAAAATTGAGAGTTCGCCAGTGCATGGCATTGCGGGCGACTGGCGGCAACGTCGACAACACGACGGCCTTACAGCGCCCACGCAGCCACTCCACAATATGGCATGTGTTGTCACGAGTTGAGCATCTGGCGAACCTTTTTTTCGTGTTTATCGCTGGGCCGAAGCGGCTTACGTCCGTATTGTCCGTTTTTTTTTTTTGCGCCAGTTGTTTGAAGAATGTCGAACCAATTACTCACCCAACAGCACGCTATATAAGCTCTTACATACCTCTCAAAAAAGCAATAACTCACGCGCCGCTTGCCGCGCACAAAGAGGCGATGGATCTGCAACGCCAGCACGCTGCCTGCGAAGGAATGAAAGCGATCATTAACATTTGCTGGATTAACCGCTCATGATCCCAAACTTACCTCTGCTTTGCTCCGGGATTCATCGATTCACAAAATTGAGAGTTCGCCAGTGCATGGCATTGCGGGCGACTGGCGGCAACGTCAACAACACGACGGCCTTACAGCGCCCACGCAGCCACTCCACAATATGGCATGTGTTGTCACGAGTTGAGCATCTGGCGAACCTTTTTTTCGTGTTTATCGCTGGGCCGAAGCGGCTTACGTCCGTATTGTCCGTTTTTTTTTTTTGCGCCAGTTGTTTGAAGAATGTCGAACCAATTACTCACCCAACAGCACGCTATATAAGCTCTTACATACCTCTCAAAAAAGCAATAACTCACGCGCCGCTTGCCGCGCACAAAGAGGCGATGGATCTGCAACGCCAGCACGCTGCCTGCGAAGGAATGAAAGCGATCATTAACATTTGCTGGATTAACCGCTCATGATCCCAAACTTACCTCTGCTTTGCTCCGGGATTCATCGATTCACAAAATTGAGAGTTCGCCAGTGCATGGCATTGCGGGCGACTGGCGGCAACGTCAACAACACGACGGCCTTACAGCGCCCACGCAGCCACTCCACAATATGGCATGTGTTGTCACGAGTTGAGCGTCAGGCGAACCTTTTTTTCGTGTTTATCGCTGGGCCGAAGCGGCTTACGTCCGTATTGTCCGTTTTTTTTTTTTCGCCTGTTGTTTGAAGAATGTCGAACCAATTATTCACCCAACAGCACGCTATATAAGCTCTTACATACCTCTCAAAAAAGCAATATTTCACGCGACGCTTGCCGCGCACAAACAGGCGATGAGTTTGCAACGCCAGCACGCTGCCTGCGAAGGAATGAAAGCGACCATTAACATTTGCTGGATTAAACGCTCATGATCTCGAGCTTACCTGTGCTTTGCTCAAGAATCCACTGGTTTACAAAATTCAGAATTCGCCAGTGCATGGCATTGCGGGCTGCGCGGGCGACTGGCGGTAACGTCAACAACACGACGGTCGTACAGCGCCCACGCAGCCACTCCACAATATGTGCCAGGGTGTCAACAAGCCTTTCGGCATCACCCATGGTCCGCGCCTGCAAGTAAATAAACACAAATATGAAAACGCAAGCACAAATGTTACTCATCCACAAAAGCGTACCCTGGTTAAGATCGTTAGTCCCGACCAGGACGACGACCATGGGCTTTACTGTGGCCACCCTGCGCAGCCGATTCAATATCTGATCTGCCCTGGCGCCCGGAATAAGAGTAGGGCTTTCTGTGCGGTGAAAGTGTTTATAAGACAATGCAGGTTCGGTACATAGATAATAACCATAATTTCCAGTTTTGCACATGAAAGAAGTAAACAGAAAGTATTCTTACCGATGTTTCTGCGCCTCAGGCCAGAAACACGCTCCGCTAAACGCATCAGCATACTATCATCAATTAATTGGTGATGGTGTAGCGAAGCGGGATTGTTTCGAAACATCTGCATCAGAAAATTAAAAAAAGACTTAGAATTTGTAGCGTGGTTTCAACAGCAGGGAGCTGACGGAAAATGTTGATGAAAATAAGTGTACTTACCGCGGGCGCCATGGTGCAGAGGGAAGTTACTCTGCCGCTCACTGGTATTTGTACTAGTTGACACTGCCCAAAAGATTTGAGGTGGAGGAGAGGGAGGGGGGGTCCGCTCGTCTGAACAGAGGATGTAGTGACTTACCAGAATCAAGCTGTTTTTCTGACGCTGGAGGATTCGCAAAAGCCTTTGCGAACGCCTCCATTTCTTGCAGTGCAGTGGAGCGCTCGTTCAGTTTGGAGACCGAGACCTCTTTGGACGACGCCTTCGCTTTGCGCTGTACAGCGCGCGGCTTGTAGCTGCACTCCTGCGCCAGGTCTGCTGCCTCCTGGAGCAGGAGCTCACGCGGGTTGTACTCTTCCCCTGTTCCGTATCTAGTTTGGAACAGGTGGATATATCAGCATCTTGGCACTGTAAGCAAGCGTTGAAGAATGGAGGTCGAAAGTACTTACCTCCTCAGGTTCTCCATGTCATCTGCCACGAAGTGTAAGAGGATTAGGTCAAACCTTTCTCTTGCACTTCGTGGAGTGAAGATTTTTCCAATGGCAGCGCACAATATGGCCGAAATCTCCAGCCACTTGCAGGCGTCGTGGAATGGGTCGAGCTCCAAGGCACTTTTCAGTATAATGATGTCATCTCCCGCACTGAAGCGATTACGCGTGATGTTTCTTGACTAGGGCAATGGCTTCGCAGCACTCAATGACGCCATTCCTTTTTTTTTCTCCTTCGGGATGGCCGGGAAAACTTTGAGACGACGGGAAGTACGTGCTCACAGTAGAACTCCGTGGTCTCCAAAGGCCAAAGTATTCGTTGGCTCGGCTTGGCTTCCCTTATCCTCTCTCTCTGCTGAAATCTCGTGAGATCTCGCGAGATTACGGCAAGCTGGACGTCCGGCGGCATACGTCTCCGGAATACGTTTTGTGATCAAGAAAAGTCTTGTGAACAAGAAACTGCACGTTCAGTGCCTCTCCAATACCTTTAAGTAAAGAATAGCCGACACTGTCCATCCAAATGCCCCTTGGCTCTGCAGGTGCGGCATTCCCACACTCGCCACACCTGGCGGTGGCCTCTTAAAGCCATGCTAAAAGCCTTGGCCAAGGCTTTGATGCCGCACCCCCTTGACACGTGGTGGCAATCATCGGCGTAGAGAGCACGTTTCTTTTCGCCTCCACGTCCAATGAACCGGCCCTGAAATTCCATCAATAAAATTATATTTTGCCAACACTATGCATAGAGCAAGAAGCCCCATTACATCCAAGCAACAAACCCTACATATATCAGTTGCATTCGCAGGATTACCGAAGTCAAAGTGCACTCTTTGGCCGAGATGCATCTGCCTCCTATGCGATAGCAGAAAAAACAGTTGAGTATAACAGTGGGTAACTATTCATAGCATTGCCAACTTTACCCCCCCCATAAAACTTAACTTGACAGCATGCATTTTGTATGACCTCACGCAATGCACTGAAAAAGCATGAATCAATTTTATTGGCAAAGTATAACATAGAAGCTTTTTTCTGAGGAGATATTTACCTCTACGCCGATCAGCACATCTTCCATGTCTTTAAGGTTCCGTACGACTGCTCTGTCCTAGGCCTTTCGTTCGTTTTTTTCGGCCGCTGTTTCGTGCAGCCGCGACGGTACTCTAAATAAAAAAACTTCGTCCGCAATACAGCGGGCCTTTAGAACCACAGTCTGCAAGGAAGAAAAAATCACCATTACTATATACGGAGAACAAAATGGAAAAGTCATCTAACATACAAAAAACCTGATAATGATGTGCTAACCGGATGACCGTAGGCCACCTTTTTTTAAAGGCGAAAGCCTTGAATGGCTCATGCTGTCGTGGACAAAATGTGTCCCGCTTTTGCGCTTCTCTGATTGGCCGAGGCGGGATGCATCCCTGCAATCTGCAATGTCCACATGAACGTGTGCCAAGGAATGCATCGCGACAGAAGCGATGGTGTACCGTCCAAACTCGCGCTTGCCGGAGAACGTGTGATAGATACTGCGCCTTTCCTTTCCCGTAAAACAATTATATAGCACCGCGACGAATACCGACAAAAGGCTAAACACCTATGATAAAAGCACTGATGGAGTGCCCGCAACAAAGCAAATGTGATACGATATTCAGAGCCCACCATTATTACGTACCTTTATGCCCTCTGCAATGTTCGTTGGCGACCTGTCGGTGCACAGGTCGTTCCCACCGACGCAGACGGCCGTAAAATCCAGGTGCCGCAACTTCAAGAGCTCCATCTGCGACAGCAGCAGGCGGGTATCTGTGCCGCTGAAGCTGAACGTGCGCGTTTGTACTTTTTTTCGGCACAAGTACTCGCGTGTTATTCAGAAACTTCAGCTGGCTGTCCCCGATCAGAGCTCCTAGCATCGTGGTTGAAGTGGTTGAAGCCATTGAATCTTCACGCACCACGAGCACGCACGCAAAAAGCCCGCGCATGCAGCGTGCGCAAATACATACTGCAAACACCACGAGACAGCCGTATCCTAAATAACGCATTTAAAATTGAAAGTTTACTGTCTATTAAAACTTGATAATTGTTGCGTTCGTTTAAAGTTATTAAAAATCAAAAATTGCATATTTTTATTTATTGTGCGTTTTGTTTCACGCTGAAGCTGTACTGAAGACAACAATGCCAAGCAGTTTCAGTTCTGGTTTGGCACATAGACAAAAAAACTAACGATCATGATCAGCTTGGAATAACTGCACCGTGAACAGGTGTGTACGGGCCGCTTGTGTACTAAAAAGCAAATTGGTTCGGTACACTTACATGATGAGAAATAATTGAGGCCTGCAACCCAATGATGTCATTACCATAAACTGACGAAGTGCTTTACAACATCGATGAAAAGCAATCCCACCAGGAACAATCAATACAGAATGCACGCACAGTCGACACTGGCTGGCACTGCAAACCGGACATAGCTTGAATTCCTAAATGCGGCACGGAGACCTGTTGCAGACGGCTATTCACATTAGGATGCTTTTTGTGCACGCTCGCAGGCACACCAAAAGTGGTGCGGTTTGAGCGTGCGCCATCCGAACACCTCGGAAAGGGCGCGTTGCATCACGTGCAGACCAAAGCCACGCACGCGGTAGCACAACAAGGGCACCATTAGGCATTCAAGAAATGTAACGTAGCAAACAAATGCCCAACACATGTAGCGCCGTGCTGGCACTGCAAGCTGGCCATCACTTGTAAAGCTTTTCTTTCGTTTTTAGGCAGATGGTGAGAAACGTCCGAAAAAACCGAGACAAAATGGCCGTTTGAACATTTTTTGGCATGACCTCGAGAAATTGGTCCTCCTGCAACAAGAGGTTCTGCATTTGACTGGTCTGACAAGTGCCGCTGCGTACACCTTTGGGAGGTTTCCTGCGCCATTTGTTTCGCACATATTCCAAGAAGAGTCTCAGCTGAGCTGGACTCTGCACGCTTTCGCTTCCTCCGAATCAGACTGCACAGGAGTTTCCTCGGCGGTTCTGGTCTTGTCTCCAGGTTGCTGTGAGCAGCCAGAGGAACCAGCTGCAGGTTGCCCAGGCTCCTGTTGAAAGTCACATGAATGTATTTAGGTTCTTGATTTGAGAAAAGATAAGAATATGCAGGCTAGAAAAATGACTTTTGTGTTGGTAAATGGACAGAAGCACAGCCTTCAACAAGCATATTCACACTGATGGGAGGGTTTGAAAGATTGCTTTGTTATCTTGATTATAATATAAACATTCTCCTTAGTTTTTCGTGTGATTACGTTTGCCTTTCTAAGCAGTACAACTGCATCACTTAGTTATTACTGCTTGAGGAAAATATTTCGATAAGCACAAGGAAATCTTACAATTAACCAAGAGGGCAATGGTGACTAAGCCCTGCTGTTGTCCAGTTTGGCCTGTGCAGTGCTGTAATCTTCTATGTTGGCCTCCACTGGGTCGTCATGAGGCGGCCCATTTTCCAATTCCTCCTCTGCTCTTTCTGGGGACAGGACCGAGCACAAAGGTTCTCCTGCAGCAATTTCTCGAAGTATACCTGCAGCTATTGCACAAACATTCAAATCTCAATAAAAGCACAAAGGAAAAGTGAACGCATGCCGTGAGAATGCTTTTAATTTGTGGCAGCAATTTTGCGGTGTCAGCCAATTTTACACGTAATGCAGGATCGGGGCTGGAAGGGGAGCGCTGAACACTACTTTCGTACATGTCCCCCCTGAATGAATATCAAGGCGGGTATGTTAGCTTGAAGCGATGAATGGGCTAGCAGATAACAGAGCAATTACCAAAGCTGATGGATGTGTACAGTGCCTATATATTGAAATACATTTGCAGTAATAAATTATGGACTGCTACAGCTGCGTAAGGATTACAACCTCATGACGAGTAGCGAGGCCTTATGTATATTGATATTTGGCTGAAGTACCGTAATAACAAGTGCACTGTTGAAGCAGGTCAGAACTACCTTTGCAGGGAGAGTAATCATTTATTACAATATAATTACGAACGAGTTTGAGGATATGTACGTGATACCGACTTATCTCCTGCCCACTGCGTGGCCTTGAAGGAAGCGCAGCAGCTCGAAAAAAGGTCAGCGCACCGCACAGCCACCAGCTGCGCCACTTATCGGTGGCTTTACCAGCTTGAAAAATTTGTCTCTTAAATATCTCCACTTCTTCCTGCAGAGTTCCTCTGAATGCATAAAAAAAAGAATGAATGGCAATTGAAGTGAAGGTTCACTGGTAGTGTACTGGTTCCCTCCTGTCCCAAGCCACACACAAACGTTCGTCCATGCGCTGACACTATACATAATAGGGCACCACAAATGGAAGAAACATGCACGTGTAATGGACAACGATTTGCATCTGGACTCAAAGTATTGTTAATGTTATATACCACAGAGAACCAAGAATTTATGGCAGGACAAAAATGCACTTTGCCTTGGCAATTGCGGTCCATACGACATTCTTTCTTTTCGAATCTTTATTGTCGAAGTGAGTTAAGTCGTATAATATTGAGTTTGCCTGCACAAGGCTTATCGATCTTTCGATCCTGTCCACCGACCATGGATCGCCGACTGATGAAGATTGCCTGGCTTGCCATGTCAAGATGCAGATTGCAAAAGGGTTGCAGGTGTTCCGACGGCCGATTATATACCGATCAGCAAAGGTGAGAATGGAAAAAAGTTTCTGAGTGAGAGTTGCGTGAAACTACGCAGAGGGAGGAAAGGGGATCCTCCTTTTGTGCTCCGTCTCCCTTTCTCCGTCTTTTTGAAAGACTGCAAATTCGTCTGCTCTACCAACAAAAGGTGTAGAAAGACGATGATGATGATGTAGCTTTCCCCTTTGAATCGTGTGGGCGCAAAAAGCACGCACGCGGCACTGCGCTCCCTGGTGAACGCGTGGAAGTTCGTTTGCTACACACAGAGTCTCTGTTCCACAAGGCGCAGCGACTACATTTTTTCATTGCCTTGATAGCTGCTAAAATGCAAACATAAGACACAAGCTTTTTCTCGCAGGCGATAATCAGACGAATGTCATAGAAAGAAATGCCAACAGAAATGCACAGGCAAAATATTTGGTTGGCATTAATATCAACCGTTGAACTCGAGCACATGATAACTTTTGATAAGGTACATCAACAGACGCATGTACCAGTGTACATAAACAAATCAAAAACGATCGATTACTCAACCGATATATGTCTACGTCAGCGAATTAGTAAGCACAACAATTTGGCAGTGTCGTGCAATCACGACCCGCCCGTGGTAGCTGGGCTCGCTCTCGACCGCGGCGGCCTCGATCGTTTCATGGATCGAAACGCAAAGATGTCCATGTGCTGTGTGCTGTGTGAGGACAGGTTGAAGATCCCCAGCCGGTCGAAATTATTCTGCCGCCTTCCACTGCAGCATTTCTTTCTATCGCTCTTATTTCACTCCCACTCGGTAGCTCCCTTCCCACGGCGCGGTTCAGGCATCCTTGGAGATGTGGTACAGTTACTGCGCCTTCATATTTACGGCGCCATCATGTTCCTGGCTCCCATACAATTTACGTTCATGAAAATAAATGCGTCGGCGTGGAGTAAGTAGTTCATTGTCGAAATAAACAATTGGAAATAAGTAAGCTGCATGAACCCAAGCGGCACATGACGACGGTCCAATGTTGGAACTGAGCTGGCAAACGTCGGTTCTGTGAAGGCCCCGCGTTGCCTCTGTACTCCTAGCCTTGGCTAATCCATCTTTAGAAGTTGGCGTCATTGGACCAATGTCTCAGACGTTTTCCCAGCCTTGGCTCAGCCACTTTTAGAGGATGGCATTATTGGACCAGTTTCTCGAATGTGTTCCCAACCTTGGATTAGCCACTTTTAAAAGATGGTATTATTGGACCAGTTTCTCGAATGTGTTCCCAGCCTTGGTTTAGCGGTATTATTGGACCAATTTATACGATGTATCCCCCATCTTAGCACTGCCATTTTTAGAAGATGGCAATAATGGACAAGTTTCTCGGACATTCTCCCTGCCTTGGATCTGCCATTCTTTGAAGTTGGCAATAGCGGACAATAGCAGACTACACAATTAATTTTCTACAATCGCTTTCCGAAGTAGGCCGCGCCACGTTAAAACGTTTGCTACGGAGGAACATCGCTTGCTGCGTTGTTAGACTTTTTCTTACTGTGCGAGATCGACGCGATATTATTTTGCATGGCGTACATGAGCACGCAGCTTGTGGGATATATACAGGTATATCTTCTGCGTTAACTGCAGTAATTATCCATAAAAAAGGATACCTCAATAAAAGCAGGCGGACGTCAACACAAGGTAATGCAGCTGAAGGTAACGTATGTCCCCATTCCATTCGTTACCTATCTAATCGCTTGCTATAGCGCGTATACCTGATGCTCAGTCTTCGAGACTCTCGTGGAGCTGCTGAAAAGAGTTGTGTACGGCGAGCATTGCTGTCACTTATCCGCGCGCGCTGGCTGTAGGCGAAGCTACGTATGTGTACCAGCAGACACAAGCATCACATTCGCGAGCCGTTCAAAATAAAGTGTAATCTCGGTCTGCGGCACCGATCGCCGAAGACTGAGCGCCGGCACTACACAAAAAGTTGTGATCTGTGTATGAAACTTATTTGCTTCTTCCTTACGTGCACGCCAAATCTCCTAGAGGCGTTTGGCGATGACCAGCAGGTGGTGGTGGAAAACATTTATATCTGATACCAATACAGGAGCTTACGCAGGAGCTGACCAGGCCGTCGAGGAACGTCGAGGCGAAGACTCGCTGCATCGCAATGCATGCGATTGTATACAGCAGGTAGTGCAAATGATCGATCTGTTTCCATACGAAGCAGTTTTTCTGGCGAAATTTTTGCGTACAGCAAGCAGCTTAAACCCCTGTAGGTTTAACGTAGCGCGAGTCGATCGAGCGGCGCCCCTGAGCCGTCGTCACACTTCGGTAAATCCCCATATAAATAGCCAGAAATAAATACTACAGTTCAACGCTGCTGTCCAGCGACTTGTGTGAAGCAGTGTATACAAACGGAAGACACGCTGGTTTTCACGCAGGTGCGCAGCACAAACTGACAATTTATTGGTGGCACACTCGAAGTTCGAATCGGACACCAATCGCCGCATTTCGGGCAGTGTGTAGACACAAGAAAAACAGTCGCTAAAGTTACCCACCACGCGGCTCACATTTGAGCAGTAGTGTCAACTTGGTTTGTGCTATAGTTACTACCAATAGTAGATCGAAGCACATATGTGCAGCATCGTATCTGTCGTACCAAACCTATGCGAAAACCTCAGTTGATATGCCAGATATGCCGAACTTAAAATACTGACGTACCCGGGGTAAATCTTTAGGCTGGTGCGACACATTTTTAGTTACAGCACCTAAATACAGCCGTATCTGAAAAAAAAAATGTACCACGTCCTTGCGATGTACCTGTATCCATAGCCCCTTTAACAGTTTTTTTAAGTTTTCATATATCTTATGTGACTCCAGTAGGTTAGGTATAGAATAACTTGGATAAACTGTATAAGGCGATACACTTGTCATTTTTGTAATGAGTGTGAGTTGACACTTCAAATGATAAATGTCTCGCTGCAATTAGCTCATGAACACCTATCAAGTTTTTCGTTTTCATTGTAACACTGTTGTCTTGATAAGAAAATTTGCCCACTGAAGAAACTGAATGTATGTTCTTTCATTGAAACAAGTTCATGAACTTTGAATGTCTCTGACTGAAAGTAATGAGACGTACTGCACACTTTTATAAAGATTCACTTTTTCCACAGTACAGATTTCAGATTGAATTGAGTACAGATCCAAATTAAAGGCAGCATTTATGGCTGCTTCTGAAGATATACCATCACAGACGAGAGAAGTGAATATGTTTTGCACAGTATAATTAAGATTCCAGGTCCATACCGATATGAAGACAAAATATTTCCACGTTCTTTTATAAATTTGCCTTCATGTGCAACATTTTTTACTGTACACTGCATTTAGACTCATATGCACCATGTTAGAGCCACTATGAAATTCTGACCTCTAAAGAGCACACTTGTGGAGAACTAATAAATCATTATCTTTCATTTGACATGTAGTCTTACACAGCATGCCATTGATACAAGCCTAGTAATAATATAAAATAACAGCAATCCAGTTTAACCTAGAACAAAAATTATATAGTATGACAGTTCCATATGGCTGGTTGAAATAACTGGTTGGAGCATCCTTCACGAAATCAATAACCTTTAAGGTGCTGTAACTAGTATTGTGGTTTCCTTACCGAAATGCTAAAAAGTTCCTAAAGAGCACTGAGCTGGAAAGCACGTTTTACATGCAAGACCAGTGCACTTTCTCGCGTAGGCTAGAAATTTCAGCAAGCTAAAGATTGGCAGGTCATCTTTTGGCTTGCATTATTCATCATTGATTGCCTTTGTGTAACTCCTCTTGATCACATTCTTGTTTATGGCACAGTACAGCAGTTACAAGCTTATTTCACTCTAGTTATAGCAGGATGCTGGTTTACGGGGCACTGCTTTAGTTCCTTTAACCTAATATATTCTATAAATTGGTTCCATGGAGCCTCAGGGTTCCTTGGAGTGTTTATAGGGCTCCCCAAGAACCCCTATTTATGTATTACTTGAATTACTATAAAATCCCGGCCCTCAGTCACCAGCGGCTGCGAAACAATTGACCACGGCGGCGGTCAGACCTGTGACGCAGCAGGGGGTGCTAAGAATTTCTGGCTCCGCTGGACAGCCCGCCATTAGAAACTGACCCTGGCAACGTTTAACGTTAGAACCCCAGCTAGTGAAGCAAGTTTAGCAGTGCTGTTAGAGGAATTAGAGAGTATGCAGCAATGGGATGTCATAGGGCTTAGTGAGATTAGGAGGCCGAATGAGGCATATACCGTACTGAAGGATGGGCATGTACTGTGTTATCGAGGTTTACCGGAGGGGCGAGAACTAGGAGTAGGTTTCCTTGTCATAAGTGCATAGCGCAGGCATCGTAATTAGGCTTAATAAGCGGTATAAACTGAAGGTTGTACAGGCCTATGCACCCACATGTAGTTATGATGACCAGGCAGTTGAAAGCTTCTATGAAGATGTAGAATCGGCAATGCAAAAAGTATAGACGCAGTATACTGTACTAATGGGCGACTTCAATGCCAAAGTAGGGAAAAAGCAGGCAGAAGTCCAGGCAGTAGGTGACTATGGCATTGGCTCTAGGAATAGCAGGGGGGAGTTACTAGTTGAGTTTGCAGAGTGCAATAACTTAAGCACCACGAATACCTTCTTCAGCAAACGGAAGACCCAGAAATGGACATGGAAAAGTCCAA
Source organism: Amblyomma maculatum (assembly GCF_055883805.1). Classification (NCBI taxonomy): domain Eukaryota; kingdom Metazoa; phylum Arthropoda; class Arachnida; order Ixodida; family Ixodidae; genus Amblyomma; species Amblyomma maculatum. The sequence continues at coordinate 151,625,878 of NC_139349.1, forward strand.
ATGGGGAGACTAAAAATGAAATTCACTTCATATTATGTTCAACCCACACCATTATGCAAGATGTAGAGGCAATCGGGAAAGTGAGATGCAGTGACCACAGGATGGTGAGGTCCCGAATTAGCCCACATCTGAAGAAGGAACGCAACAAATTAGTAAGAAAGAAACCCATCAAAGAATTAGCGGTGAGGGGGAGGGCAGAAGAGTTCAGGATCTCGCCACAGAAGAGGTATTCAGCTGTAATCGAGAATGGCGACAATACCCTAGAAGCAATGAACAATAATTTCAGAGATATCATTACTGATTGCGCTGTAGAAGTAGGCGGTAGGATAGTTAGAGAGGATACCGGTAAGCTGTCTAAGGAGACGAAAGATTTGATTAAGAAACGCCAGGGTAAAAAAACTTTCAATCGAATATACCAGACCGAATTAGCCGATATATCAAAGCTAATCAATAAGCGCAAGGTGGCCGATATAAGGAAGTATATCATGAAGAAAAATGAGCATGCTGTAAAGAACGGGGGGAGCAGGTTTTCGGAAACGGTACTCTACTATTGATCATACCGATACCATCAACCAGGTGATAAAAAAATGCTCGAAATATAACCAACCCTTATACATAGCATTCATTGATTACGAAAAAGCATTTGACTCAGTTGAAACCTCGGCGGTGATGCAGGCATTGCAAAATCAGGAGGTAGACGAGCCGTACGTGAAAGTGCTGGAAGATATATATAGTGGCTGCACAGCAACCATAGTTCTGCACAAAGAAAGGTGTTAGGCAAGGAGACACGATCTCCCCAGTACTATTGACAGCTTGCTTAGAGGAAGTGTTCAGAGATTTGTAATGGGAGCAGTTAGGGATAAGGGTAGATGGAGAATATCTCAGTAATTTGTGATTTGCTGATGACATTGCCTTGCTAAAGTAACTTGGGGGATGAACTGCAAATAAAGATCGATGACCAAGACAAGAAAAGTAGAAAGGTAAGCTTAAAAATCAAAATGCAGAACACTAAGGTAATGTTCAAGAGCTTCGGGAAGGAACAGCAGTTTACGTTAGGTAGCGAAGCGCTGGAAGTGGTAGGCGATTATGTCTACTTAGAACAGGTAGTAATCGCAGATCCAGACCATGAAAAGGAAATAACAAGAAGAATGAGATTGGGATGGAGCGCATTTGGTAAGCACTCGCAGATTATGACTAGCAGCTTACCGGTATTGCTCAAGAGAAAAGTACACAACAGTTGCATCTTACCTGTACTCACCTATGGGGCTGAAACGTGGAGGCTAACCAAGAGGGTTCTACTTAAGTTGAGGACAACTCGGAGGGCTATGGGACGAAAAATGGTAGGGGTAACATTAGGAGATAGGAAGCGTGCAGAGTGGGTCAGAGAAATAACTCAAGTTACTGACATTCTAGTGGAAATTAAGAAGAAGAAATGGGCATGGGCAGGACATGTAGTGCGAAGAGAGGATAACTAGTGGTCGCTTAGGGTAACAAACTAGATTCCAAGGGAAGGAAAGCGTAGCAGAGGGTGGCAGAAAGTTAGGTGGGCGGATGAGGTTAAGAAGTTCGCAGGGGTCAAGTGGATGTAGCTAGCACAGAACCGGGTTAATTGGAGAAATATGGGAGAGGCCTTCGCCCTGCAGTGGGTGTAGTCAGGCTGACGACGATGAGGACGACGATGACGATGAATCTTTTTGTACTAAACTTTATTTTCTGCAAAGTGGCTTGTTGAGAGAGTGCTAGGAACATGGACATTTTTTATTTTCTGACTCATCACATTATTTATTTGAGTCTTTCATAATGCAGCTGGCCCACATAACTGAATGTGAGCATTTTTGAAGTACTGTGAATCTGCAGACTTTCTTTTTCAGGTAAGTAGGCATGACAGTAAGAAAGACAAATGGAGTTTCTCAGCCGTAATTGAAAGCTATTTGTTTTCTTCACAGTTAAAATGATTGACTCCTGATTAACCGATCATTAGGTTCTGAGGTTGTTACTCATAATTTTTAGCATTGCATCTGTGGCAATCAGGCAGTACCATTGAATGACCTAAATTAAAAAAAAAAGCCGAAATAAATATTTGAATAAATGGTGAGTACTATTGCAAACTGAAGTGTTGCATGACCCACATGTGTGTCATTACAGCAGTTTTCCTGGACACTGCAAACACATCTATTATACTGGCACGGGGGTTTATGACCCTTTCAGGACCAAAAACTTATGGCCAAAGAAACTTGCATGACTACGATAACTTCATGAACACGTCATTTCCTGCCATAGCAATGTGTATGGTACAAAAGGAAATATGAGCCCTCTCAACTTTTTAAAGCGTGCAAATGAGACTGACAAAAATACACACTTGAAAAGAGTTCCCTCACGAGTGTTTCCTGCAGCAAAAAAGCAGTGGAAAAAAAGCCTTAAGTATCCTGGGATACTGTCCAGCCAGGAACTTCATTAATCATGGTTGATGATGGGGCTGTGGTCAAAAATGAATGCTGGTTTGGGAGTGTTACGACTATTCACAGCTTAGAGGAAGGAAGCTGACATTTCCACTTGACCATCATCAATGACCAGTTATCTTCACCTATCCTTTTGTGCACAATATGCTTTGTACGTGGAGCAAAGAGCCAAACTGGTTGATGTTAGAGCACAGGACTTATTTAGCATGTGTTAATGTGATAAATGTCAAACCCCTCTATTTTTGAATCAATGTTATATTCTTAAGATCAGTTGATTTTCCCTTTATTTGCAGAAGCCAGTGTTATTTTAATGTTATTCTTGCAGTTTTTAGGAAGGAAATGCAATGTATCACCCTATACATCTGCACTGCACTTTAAATGCGAGAGCACATGCTGCCAGAAATGCCTGTAAATATCTATGTATTCTAGCATATGAAAGCCCTATCTTCAGTGAAAGTAAGCTGTCATGAAAATGGAGTAAGATATCAAACAGGTGAACAAATTTGTGATTTGTTAAGTTTAACATCTCAAAGCTATGAGGTCTATTAAGTTACATCCTCCTATTACATTAGTTTTTTGTAATAATGTCCATTGTGCACCACTTCATGCAGTTATGCCGCATATACCAATTTCTCTCACCCAAAACTTATCAATCCACATTAACATAGCCCTGTGTGCTCAATCCTTAATTGTTTTATTCTGTATGTCTGTTTTATTAAATAGAATGAGAGATTGTGGTGGAAATGGGGAGCAGTCGAAGGCACAACTGCAGCCCTGCCAGCACGTTTGGGTGGCTCTGAAAAGAGCCGTTATCTTCGAAATCCCAGCTCCAATGTGAGGCTGTAAGAAATGATGATCTACAGGTTGCTGTCCTTGGCACCAATAACTGTGGCCTGCATCTGAATATGAGGCTGCAAGTCCGATTCTCAGCAGCATTTCGATGAAGGCAAAAGACACGGAGGCATACCATGCTGTTCCCTCTTGATAGAGGTACATATTCCTTCATGCTGAAATAGCCATCTGACCCGTCGCAGTGACTTAATGGTTAGGGCGCTTGGCTGCTGAACCCAAGGAAGTGAGTTTTATCTTGCGGCCTTTTTTCAATGGACGCAAAAAGCAAGGAGCCCATGTAGTGTGTGATGTCAGTGCATATCAAAGAACCCCAAGGTGGAAGAGCTTCCCAGACAATTCCTGTATGGTACCCGCCGGGATGGCGCAGTGCTTGCGGCGCTTGACTACTGTTCCCAAGGATGCAGGATCGAATTTCGATATCGGCGGCCGCTTTTCGATGGTGCCGAAAAGCAAGGCGTCCGTGTGCTGTGCAATGTCAGTGCACGTTAAAGAACCCCAGGTGGTCGAAATTTCCGGAGTTCTCCACTTTGGCATCTTTCATAGCCTGAGTCGCTTTGGGACGTTACAACCACAAACCAAACCAAACTTCCTCTATGGTGGTTCCCATAGCCTAAGTTGCTTTTGGGCATGAAAGCAAACCAACAGCAATAAGAGATTTCACTGCAAGGGGAGAAGAGGAAAAATAATGTGCCCTCGCTTGTATTTAAGCTTCAAGCATTGAACTTGGTTCCTGATATACGAGATAACGCCTTATGTGTAGCTGAGAGCTCTCAATTGGTGTTTTGAAGAAATCTTTGCCATTTGGCAAGATGCCAGCCTTGACATTATCTTTATGCACTTCAACAATGAGAACAGCACAGTTGTCTATTAAGAAGCAGTCGCCCACTTTCACATGTCGGTCAACTCTTGTACAAGTCTGTGTGCACTCTCTTGCTTCTGACATCCTGCGGCTGAGCTGTGCCAGTGGCTTGTTCGTAGTTCTCAGCTTCTTCTTAACCTTTCCTAAGTAACTTTCGAAAGGAAAAGCACTGAAATCATCCACAGGCCCATGCTGAAGACACTGCTCTGCCAAGTGCACCAAACTGTGTACGTTGTACACCAGCTGCTTCACCCCATATAGTACACCGAACTGCTGAACAAAATACCTCAGCAAGTCCCGGGGAAAGCTGTTCAGAACTACATGGTATTCAGGTGCAGCGAGTATTCGCAAAGCCACATGTAACTGTAGGAAGCGTTCATACTTTTCTTTGGGCAGGAGAGATTTCAGAACAACAGGTCCTAGGTAGAGCAGAAATGTTCTGAATTCAGTCGCTTTCCAACGATCCAACTCCTCTGTTCCTCTGGGTTTTCGCTGGAAGAAACTTGGAAAGGTTTTAGCTGTTTCTCGCAACCTGTTGATGAGTTCACTTTGCTCATCTCTGCTCAGTCGGGCAGCGTGCCCTTGCGAGACCCAATTTCTTTACAGCCGCCGCATTACACCCAGACAGACAAGGTGCATGTATTCCGTAGGAAAGCATGCCACCATATCAACATCCAACTTGGTGAAAGGGGAAACACCAGTGTGGTGCCGCTTCTTGTGCACGAAATGATACATCACTTCGCTGCGGTGCATGAAGGTCAGGAAATGTCAGCCTGCTTTCCACATAGCGACCATTTTGGCAGCATCTTTCACAAGCATGGTAGCCTCCGTGTCCTATAATTGCCTTTACAAAGCTCCTTGCTGGGGCATCGCAGATCACAGCTGTCAGTGTCACAGTGGCACTAGTCCCTTTCAGAAGTAAACCGCTGCTTCTCAGACTGTAGACTTCGTCTAGGAATTGAGCGAGAAATTGCTCCAGACAAGGTGGCTTCCCTGCACTACAGTACACACTGATCATAAATGGTGCAGAGTTCTTGAAGTTCGTTATGCGGCAAGCTCTGCAGTTCGCTTGGCCACCCCTTAGTTTGAGATTGTGGTACTACCGCAGGTGTGCTCCAGCTTCAAATGAGATGGCGCCATGAAGTTAGCTGCACAGAAAAGGACTTGTTCCGAAAAACATGCTAGCAACACCATGCTACTGTTATTTACATTTTGAAAGCAGCCACTCATGAACCACGCATGTGGTGAGAATTCACACGGGACCAGGTCAAGTGTAGTACAGTCGAGTCTACTTATAACAGATGCACTTATAATGAACGCTCACTCGTTACGAACCAGGGTACCGTCAAAATATGCATTAGGGCTAGGAAACTGTCTCAGATTCAATAAACAACCGTGACCATAACACTTTGTTACAATAAAAAGAAAGGGGAAGCCTGGTGACCCGCCACACAACTGCAGTTGAAAGTCGCACGCTTGCTGCGAATGCGGAGAACAACGAGCACATCCCAGGTATTGGCTCATCTAGTGTCCACCTACCATAGGACAGGTTACAAGGTCTGTCGGTGCACATGTGTACCCTGGATGGGTAAATATTCTAATGTAAAAGCAAATGAGTGGCAATCACGTAAAAGGACCAGTCAAAAACCACCATCTCCGATTTGAGTTATGAATAATAGTCGAGGTATGCGGTCCTCGCCCACCAAGACTGGCGCGTGTGTCATTGACCGAGTCGAATCTCGAGCTTCTGCACTGCTGCCACGTGGAGGCGGCACACAAGAAAACAGATGTGTAGTATGTCCTGCGCACACATGCACTGTAGTAGCTTGGGCACTGCTATTTTGTGGAGAATCGAAGAGTTGGGGGGCAAACTACGAAATGGCATAAGCGCCTCATTAGCTATCGTTATTCCGCGTTCATCAAGCAGCTGGTCCGCAGACTGTTTCGGGCAGGAGCATATGATCACGCTGCAAAGCTTAGAAGGCAGCTTGATAGTGTCCGATTTGAATAAACAGATGTCCAAAAACGACTCTTGGAAAAAAACAAATGCCACTTTTGTAGAAGTTTGCATTCTTTTGGCTGAAATAAGGGGAGTCCACATGAACTTTGGATACAACGAACAACATCCATGCAATTGTTATAAGTGGGCTTGACTGTATAATCACGTAGCCTTTAATGAAAATTTTTCATGAATGCTGCTCCTACCAGAACTTGAGAAAGGGTGAAGGTAGGTCACACATTGTGTGCACCTAAACCCACACATACCAACTGTGTTCACTCAACACTGAGAACACCATTTCTAGGAGCAGTGTAAGTACATGGCCTTAGCATGAGGCCGTAAGTGCTGGTGCTACCAGTGAGGTTACAGGTATACACACCGTTAGCCAGACCTGGCTGCTCAGTGCTGAATGTCTTGTATGGAATGCCACACAAGACACACCTGTACGCTGCAGTAGCTATAGTAGTATCAAGACATCCAAAAACGAATTATCATTGAAAGCTAGCCTACTTGGGCTTCGATTGGCATTACTGTAAACAGTGCAGTCAATAACCAAGTGATGAAGTGGGCACTTGTGTGACACTGGAGCAAGTGTCGCAAGGATTATATTACCTAATTGCTATTGAGAACAGCCCACATAGTATCGAAGTGTATGCAACAGATCGAGCATCCAGTGTATGCCATTGAAATTATTGTGGTACACATTACCGGAAAGCTAGCAAGAGTTCATTGTCACCAGTACTCTGCAAGCAAGTCTGTAATAACCTTTCTGTACATTGGATTCAGGTTGGTTGAACAGGCACCAATAAGCAGATTAGGGAAACATTCAGCTTTCCACCAAGCTTCTAGTTTCAAACGCAGTGCTGCCAATCTAAACTAGATAACAAAGAAGCCAACTGCCAATCTAAACAATAGATAACAAAGAAGCCAACAGACACAAAGGGAAGCATAGGAGAATGGTAAAAAAAATCCCTTATGCTTTCCTTTGTTTCAATGGCTGTTGGCTCCTTTGTTGTCTGTCATAACGAAGCCCCTCCCTACATTACTTTGCAGTTCTGAAACATGTTACAAAATAGTATACATTTCATTGAAGGTTATCACACCCGGAAGAGTTGCTTGTGATTAGCATCTAAAATTTTCATAAAAATCCATTTTCAAAAAAAAAAAAAAAACAACCTGTAACAATTTTTGATGTGAGAGTGCAGTTTAAGGTAGAAACACAAAGAAAACAACAATGCTCTCATCATAACAAATTGCCATATGCAGAACAGCAACAGCAAAGCACTGAAGAAAAAAAAAGATTTTCTGGATTGTTTTAGATGTGCTACAATGACGTATTAACATAGTATTCACAAAATCCCTTTGTCCGTGCTTTGCTCCGTTCTCGTCCTTGCCGCTCTGAGCGCAGTACTCTTTTTTGTACCAAGGTAAGCGGTGAAAATAAATTAAATATATCGACTATAGCATTAATATCAGTACTGCGCGTTCTGCCTTCCGCGAAACTGCCGGCGAAAGTAACTTCCTCTGAGCATGCTGAGCTTTTTTCTCCCAAAGCTGCACTGCGATGCAGCTCCTCGAACTATAACCATAACCAGTAAAGGCAAGCATAACTTAGTTTTGAAAACGAACATCGTATTCTACTGCTACTGCGGCGGAGCGCATTAGCTCGGCCGGAGCTCCTGCGTTTTTTTTTCTTGCCTGTTTATATATCTCCAGGCTTGCTTCGTAGTTTAAACGTAACTATTATAGTACCGCTTCACGGGCAGCACTAACAATCGGCGGCTTTTAAGGTCACGTTTTTTTTACTTGCGTACAAAAATACGGCCCATTTGGAATTACGGGGTCATACCACCTCACTTCGATAGTTCACTCCGTTTTCATCAGTAGCGGCCATCACTGCCGGACATGCTTGCGTTACTGTTGGTCTTCCCCAGTGTCATAAATTAGTCCTCGCAAATCTGCCAGGTAGCAACAATCCAATCGGACATGTGTTTTTACGGGTCACAGATAAGTCAAATATACTTAGGCAGAACTACGGGCCAACAAAAGTGATCACCTCACTTGGTAGTTCACTCGATTTTGATCAGCGGCGGTCATCACTGCCGGGCTTACGTGCCTGGGAACCGCTGTGCCCGTTTGTTTGTTTTGCTGTTTTCCTGTCATTTAAATGAGTCTTAGCAAAACCGCCGGACCTGAGCCCTAACACGTTACACAAGTCGTGAAGACCCACAACACGAGAGAGAAATAAGCTTTTACCCACAATTGCAGCGCAGTGCTAGGCCTTGTAGAAGAGTCGTTTTACATTTTTGCGTCTTGCCAGATTGTCATATCGCTCAAATTTACGAAGAAATGCTCTAAAATCATACCAAACATGTTAAAAGCGCAAAATACTCGCGGCGCATCGCGCTCGTAAACACGCATTGGTACACAGGCACGAACATCTGTCGCCAAATTCGGTGAGGGGGAGGGCAGAAGAGTTCAGGATCTCGCCACAGAAGAGGTATTCAGCTGTAATCGAGAATGGCGACAATACCCTAGAAGCAATGAACAATAATTTCAGAGATATCATTACTGATTGCGCTGTAGAAGTTTTGGCTTGTGGAGGCTCAAGTGGCTCAAGCCTATGGCTCAAGCCGTAGGACGTGGTCATAGGTGCTAGAAACCTGCAATTGTCAAACTGTAATGCAAGAAATACGTGACATAATATAAATTATTTACATTATTTAAAAAATAACTTCTTGTACATAATTGTATTCGCTACAATGCCGATTTGTTATAAGACGCGTGCGTCGTCTGCTGCGCTAGCAGACAGCAGAAGTAAACAGTAACGTGCACTATGCTACAATAAAGGAAATGTTTCTTCTAAATGATAAAACTTCTTGTGTCCCTGACGCTTGGAATACCTCATAGCGATATTCCACTATATGGCTATAGAGAAAAAAAAAAAGAAAAAGAAAGAACAGACATATGCTTAGCTTGTTTGGAAAATTGCCTGTACTTCGATCGTCTACCGTTGTATTTCAGCCCACTATAATTCTTATAATGTAACCTAGACTTACCAGAACCATGTTTTAAATATTGGTACATAGTTTCCGTTCTATGCTTTTTTTTTGTAGTGAAATGCGGTAAGTGTATGCAACAAGCTTTTGTATGGGACTGCATAAACTCAAATGCATGCTTTTGTACACTTTCAAGCCAACTGAAGATCGTCGGGTCGTCTGCTGGTTTCAGCAGAAACCAGTACAAACCAGTAGCTCCCAGCCAGCACGAAACGAGCAGGAAATTTTCACCTGATGTTCATGGTTAGGATACATGTGACATGAAATACTGGGTGAAAATCTCAAGCAATGTGTTTCCTGTCTCTCTTGCTCGTTTGGCGTTTTCTTCCTTTTTGCTTTTTTTTCATCCCCGTGCTCCTGGTAAAGTGCACTCAGTGCAATATGCAAGTTCTATGCTATGATGCTGGCTGTGATATGTGCATTTCGTTCGCATGACGACAGGCAGAAAGATTGCTTAAACAAGTCCCAGATTGCAAGCACTTGTGACACACGTAACTGCCAACTTGCTGTTGATGAAAGTTCAGGAGTGTGGTGCTGCACAGAACGAGGCGGATGTGAGAGTAGCGACGTCAGTTGTAGAGGGTCACTATAGTTTATGGCTAGCTTAACAGGAGTACTCAGAGAATATCACAATAATTCTCTTGGCTGTAGGGCTTAGACACTGGGCTGCAAAAAGTTTTTTACACTTCTCTATTAATATTTTGTCCTGTTTTCTCCACGCAGCATGTCGAAACCATTCGCATTGGTGAAATTTCCTGATGAAGAAGATAGTTTGGCAGCTGTGCCGGTGGGCTGGCTTGATGGCGACAGCCATTGCTTCTGTCCTATGGCCAGCCCAACGGCAGTAATTCGCCTAGCAAGGAATCAGGCAGACAGAAATGCCAGCGGGCACCAATGGACACGGTGCCCAGTGACAGTGGTTGCCTCTTGCCGTAAGTATAGTCACATTGTAGACTATGTAAAGATGATGATGATCTGGCTAGCAATCGTAAAGAGCTCTTTAAGAAATTCTTTGAGCCTTCAACTCTATGTGACTAAATTACGACTAAGAAGTTGTAATTTAGCAGCCACTTAGCCAGTTATCAAAAAACAAAGAGGAATGAACTATTATCTTTAAGCCGATCGAAGGCGACTTTTGAAACATACTAGTGCCTTATTCTTGAAGTCCTACAGTTTTCAGCGTAACTGCTGGAGTCAACATGCAAAATAATTACAGTTAAGACAGAAAAGTTTAATGCGGTTCAGTTTGTTTTCTTCCAGTTTTAAGTAAGCGTGCTGCAGCAGCTAAGCGTCAGGCACTTTGCTGCTTGGACGAGTGCCTGTGTTACGTGCATGCAGTGAAATGGAGCAGTGCAGAATGTGCTTGTGCAATATAGTATCAGTGCTTGTTAAACTATCCCACTTGATGTAAATTAGTGTTCTTTCACAATGTTGTCCTTCTGTGCAAGCTTGAAGCTGCACTTCTTGCTAACGCCACTCGGTCGGCTCCTGGTGAAGATGGAATCACTTACTCCGCTAACGCAAAAGATAACGCAAAAGAGTACCTTCTCAACCTCTATAACACCGCCTGGGAAGAAGGCTCTCTGCCATCTCCTCCGAAGACATGTGTTGCATAGTTTTTAAACCCTAGAAATTGACAACACGTTTTAATTGTAAATATAAAAGAATGCCTCTGCCACATGAGTGTTTCAATGGCATTCAAACATGGATGGAGTCTGTTTGCTGAACTGACTGGTGACTGCAGTTACAAGGGCAGCTGAACAGGCGTCAATTCGGCAAAGTAGCCTAGAACTTCTTTTACATACAGCAGTATCATGCACTTTCGGATGTGTATGTGTCATGGCCAAGCGTTGAGGAATGATATCAATGAAATTTATAAAGAAGGGCAGGTCGTTCAACCAATTGCATGTTTGTGCTTCTATGGAAGTCTATGATCCTACTTCCAAGTTTCGATGACCGGGGTTGTTGCATATTTAAAGAAATGCGATATGTAATTGTGATCAGGAAGCCCCTTCCATTAAGAGTGACCGCCATAATTAAATGCTCACAAGATGTCATGACAGACAGCAGAGCGTCAGCAATGAGGTAATATGTCAAAGAACAGATTTCTTTTATTTTATACATGACTAGCCATATTAGCAGTGTGCATCTTAGGGGAGTGCTTGACGAACATTGCTACCAAGCAAACAATAAATGTAATATGTGTTTTTGCCGGCATAAAGGCATGATCAGTTTGGCCGGGCAATAGATGTCTTACATATAGCTTATTATGCGGCAATCTGCCGCGTCATACCGGCAGCTACAGCAGCACTATCAGCAGTCTAGTGCTTTCAGACCCGCAATGCCAATGAAGCTGATCAGCAGATGGTTGCTTGATCTGTCATAGGCTGATCGAAAACCACTTCGTTGAGGCAATGGCCTAAGTAGTTGCACTTGTCTGTGCCTTAACCATTTAAGAAAATGAAATAAACAGCACTTCAATGTTCAAACTTTAACGTTTATGAGCAGTGAGCTATGCCAGAAATTTCAGTCAACGTGGCCAGTTCTACAACAGGTAAACCTAGCAAAACATTGAGTTGGCCATGCTAGTTGGCACAGCTATACCAACTAGCTGTATACCAACCTATGGTCATGATACAACAGCGTAAGAAAAGAAACAGGGATCAGAGAAAGGAAAACACGGGACAAGCGCTGCCTTACAATTAAGGGTTTTCTTTACCAATGATTTGGTATATAAAGAAACACTCAAAGGTGTGAAAGTGTTGATGCAGATAAACCATATAACACAACACTAAAGCCCACTCAGATATGTATGCAACCTCCAAGCATTCTCAAGAAAGGCAATCTCCCTGTCACTTAGAAACCTTTTTTGCCTACGCAGTTATCTTGGTCCAATATAGAAATCCTCAACCAGTTCCTGTGTTGTCTAATCATCATGGGTGTAGTGCAGGTGTAGTACAAATTTCATTCATTTCATATTAATTCTTTGCAGGCTCTTACAAGAGCGCCGAAAAAAAGATGCGCAAATATGAATTCACATCTGCTGTGGAGACGTCAGCAGTTTCTGGTAATTATAATTCCTGGAGTTATAATTAACAAAAGATTATTTGCATACTGAAGATGATATTAATGTGCAATTCTTTCTTTAGGAAACGAGGGCCATGAAGATTGGCCCGTGGAAGTGGAGCTGCCATCACCTCGTATGTTATGAATTGTCATCGACATTTAATCTATAAGCTTGATTTTAGTTCAGATTGTGAATATATGGCAGTAGGTGCTTGCAAGAGCTGCAAAAAAAAAAAAAACTGTAGCTCATTGCACTCTCAGAGAAATAGAACACATTTACCGTATATTCTCATGTCAGTATACAGATGTCAGTAACCATTTCTTGGCAAACTGCCAGTTGCCCGCAGTTCTAGGGTAATTTTAGTTTACTCAAGAGGTAAAGATGCAGTGTTGAAATTTCTAGTAGACTGCTTGAAATTGGAATAATTAAATTTCTTGAGTTAGGCAAGTATGGCCAGATGTACACGTGTCACATGCTCATTAAGTATTGAGTGATTTTGGCTCCTTGAATAAGGAAAAAAATAGTAATATCTTGTTAATTTGGCCTTCAAGGGATCAAGAAAAATTTTCGAATTATTGAATGATACTATATACTGCCAAAAACCTCCTGCATCACAGTAGTTTTCTGTGATGAATGCCAGAAATATGGTTGTCTGTACTTGAGAGGTAAAAACTTATTAACATTGCTCATTTTCCATGGCTACATCAAGTACTTTGCTTTGGGCACAATGTCAGGATTGTTGAAGAATTGCTATATGATGCCTGCATAGCCCTTTTCACAGTGCAGTACAGTAGCACTGGCACTGCTGTGTTTCACAAATGGCACTGCTGTGTTTCAAAAATGCTTGCATGGACCATGGCTCTTGATGGCAGCGGCAGAATGTTGTGAATTTAACAAAAGTGAAACAGTGCTGCTGGGATATATTTGACAGACGGGGGACTTTTTATCCTAGTCACTCTTCTGCTATAGTGTGCATGATTGATGCGTGTGCACGGGCGCCACTGTTCCATGCGACTCAAGCTGGGAGGTCTATTTTGGGAATTGCTGTCTTTCTGGGTTGCATAAATTAACACAACTTGGGGTTTGAAATAGGTGCCTTTTACTGTTACCTGGCAAAGAATGGTCAAACAAAAGCACCACCTTACTTTAATCTGGACAGTATGAAGGAGCACTGAACAGGGTAAATGGGGTACACCTCAGTTTGCAGGTCGAGCCAACGTTTCGACAAGTGAATTTGTCTCCGCCTAGACGAAGACAAGTCCACTTATCGAAACGTTGGATCGACCTGCGAACTGAGGCGTACTCCACTTACCCTTGTTCAGTGCTCGTTCATACCGTGTAAACCATCTTCTTCCTCTCGTTCTACCTTTAATCTGGACAGTTTGTTTATTATTTTTTGTGCCTCCTGCATTACCACTAATGATGTTCGTGTTCCAGCACCTCTGAATGAAGGCGCTGAAGTGCCAGCAGTGACGCTTTCTGAAGCTGTCGGCAGTGAAAGTGCAGCCCTGAGCTCCGAGGCTGCCAATGAAAGTGGGACTGTTGAAGGTGAAATTTTCACTTTGTTTTCTTTTTTTAATGTAAAATAACCTAGAGCAAAAAACAGGAATGCTAGCCAAACATGGGGACAATGTGAGAGGATGGGACAAATGCTTGTCCTGTCTTACCAATTTTTCCCTGTCTGATTTTCACTCCTATTTCTCTGCTATCAAGTAATGCTCTCAGCTAGAGGTTAGACCTGTTTAGCCTTAAAAAAAACAGCAAATTTTATTTTCCTCAGTATATCCTATGCTAGTGAACTGAAGTTGGCATTGCCAGAAATATCTAGAGAATAAATATTTAGGAAGGTATTACACGGAGTTCACGATCAGACTGAAATTATGTTCTTTGAAAGTGATAACTCTGAAAATGTTTACTGGTATTCTTCAAAGACAGTCCCTACTGAACCAAAGTAATGCTAAAACATACAACCTAGTATTTCGATTCGCTTTCAGCTTTTGTCATTCATACTGCACTGGCTGCTGTAGTTAGTAACTTTTGTTGTCATCTTTTGGATCCTGGCATTGCTGCTGCCTCTCTCTGCCTACGATCACCAGAAAGCCATCACCATTAATGTACTGCGTGCAGTGGTCCCATGTTCTGTGCTTTTTCTTCTTGCAGAATAATTTATTCACTTCCAGGGGCATACAGGTGCGAATGCAGTGCCTCAGATGGAGTGTAAAATGTGGAACAAAATTAATTTGGACATCATGCAGCCGCTGTGCACTCCCTTATAAGGTACCCAAAACCAACAGGGTGGCACGCTCTCATTTAGGAAAGATCTCAGCAGTCTAACCACCTTCTGCAGCATCCGCTGCCATTCATCTTTTCTTGCATACAGCAAGATTTATGTGTGATAAGCAATAATTACGATCTTTTTTATTTCTCAAACATTCGCCTGTGCCTAGCAAGAAATGTCAGTTGGTCGGCAAAAAACAGCCCGCTTTATAGAGATGGTGCCACATTTTCTGACTTAAAATTCCATTTTTATTTGCATACTTCAACTTAAAGTGGCAATAAGCTGAACAGCATTTACCACAAAATGCTTTCATTTAGTGCACACAAAAATGCTTGCACTATTTATTCTAATACTCTCAGAGCGTCTCACATAGGACTGTATGCCATGTATGACGTCATGTTTATCTTGCTGACAGATGCCAACAATGAGTCACTAGATGATCATGTTTGACATATATGCTGGCACAAGTTTGCTGTTTGAAAGAGGCAGTTGTTTCAAGCTGATTTTCCAGCGAGTTAGCTTGTGGATTAATATTTGGGCATCGTTTGAGGCATATGTCTGCTTTATGCCATTGTGATTGAATACTTCATTTAAATGTTGCCAGCATATTCATGGAACAGGAGATATTAAAAGGGAGTCTTCCCAGTTGGCATGCAATATATTTGCCCCCCCCCCCCCAACCTCCTTCTCAAATCGCTATCATCTGGTGTTGCTTGATCATGAACCCACCCTGGTTTTTTTGTTGTTTAGTTCCCTTTTGTAAGCACTTGTTTTGTATTCTTGCTTTTGACAACTACCTTTTTATTCAATGCCTACCTCTCACTTATACTGGCAACTATAAGCACAATCCAGATGGCTAAACTAGAAACAGTAAACTAGTCACAAGACCAGCACTACATTCAATTCTCGTGTCCAACCCAGCTGGACTGTGCATAGAATCACGCAGCAGCTCACACAGGTTATTGGCTGCCCCCTGCTTCTGCATCAGTGCGGCATAGGCATACTTTTGCTCTTTGGCAGTAGAAGCTCGTGGAACCCCTGAGCTCTGCAGAACCCAGTTTGAGAACCCCTGATTAGTGCATAAACAAAAAGAAAGCCTAGGAGTGGTACCTTGCAGCTTGCGCAGTTACTTTGTAAAAGGTATGCAAAACAAGATTACCTGCTTAGAGGTCTGATCAGAACTAAATTTTCTGTTTAGTGATATTGCAGATGACTATAGTGTAGCTCCTAGCCTTTGAAACATGTTACTGTGCATCACCCTTTATGGACTGCATTTTGCATTGGAATGTGATGAATTACTGTGGCAAATTTTTCTTAGCGTTCTTTTTTCAGAATTCTGTGTTGTTCCTTTTTGTCATAAGCAATAGGCAACTGTGTGCAGTGTCTGCAGTTCGATAGTGCAGAGATGTATGAAGAAAGCCTATCTGAAATATTGAACATAATATAGGGGTGCCAGCAGAAACACAAAGATGCGTACACAAGAACGAAGAGGTAGCTACAGCACAAAAACACACATCTGACGCATGCACATCTGCGGTGGTGCTGCAGATGCGCATGTGTCGGATGTGTATTTTTGCGCGGCAATGCTTCTTCAATAAACCACAGTTGATAGTCCAGCATCCGTCTGTAGCTACCTCTTCGTTCTTGTGTACGCACCTTTGTGTTTCCGCTGGCACCCCTGTAATTATGTTCAACATGCACCAACTGGCCCAAGAGCTAATGTTATTGTATCTTATATATTTCCTGTATTTATTTACGTCCACATGGTGGTGGGCTTATCTTGGATTTAATCTTTACTTTGTCCTCTGATGTGGAACTTGACACATGATTCACCTTTTTGTTGCATTTTGTTTATCAGCCAAGGACAACAGTGCAATAGGGATCTTTGCTGCAGCAAGTGTAATGCATTAGCTCCCAAAAGTACTTGTAGTTACACAGAACAGACTGCTACCTCCAGAATTTTTCTAATATAATCTTGCCATGAAAAACACTTTTCAAATGATACAAAGGTAAATTACAGGCGAAGGCCTGCTCTGCTTTCTGACTTCCTATTAGCATGTGCGTCTCATGAGAGTAGAAGAATACATTAATCCTTTCCGCAATGCAGTAGCAGTGGAAATGCTTCTGAAGTGCCATAACCATTGGCAGAAGCCCAGACTGAGGAGGCATTTGCAGAACAATATCGCAGCTCTTTTGCTATCTGTCACACGTAGAGGAGCTCTGTTTGACCTAAGTGTTCATCAGTGTGATGACATTTATAACTTTTACATTAGGCTGGCAAGGAATAGATGCATGTGTTATGAGTGTCTCTGTGAAAGCTGTAGAAAGTTAAGCATGTTGCTTCTTGCTGTTTACACTCATACTGTTTTATTGGTGCCTAGGGCATAAGTGATGCTATCGGCCTTAGGAAGCTGTACTCTCACTGAATTTATTATTGATTGCTTCAATTACAGCTGCAGTGCTCAGGGTGCTGAGGATTTTGCTTTAGGTCCGACAGCAGCAGCGTGAGCTGATCCAGCGCGTGCAGCGCATTGAAGATAGCCTGCTGCTGCGGTCGGACCGAGAGCCAGTCTACCCACCAGCACCTCCTCCCACCCTTGCTCTGCCCGCCTACACTACAGAGGAGCTGGAGGCAGCCGACGCTGCCTTGCAAGATGATGGTGTGGCAGCTGCACTGGTAATCTAATGCTTTTCAATAATTCTTAACTGAGAAAAATGAGTACCTAGTTAGGGTTTGCAATATAAAGTAATTCAGATGTTTGTGAAAAAGGTGCATGCCATGCTCTGTGGATAACATGCTCATCATATTCATAATTCTTACTGATTTGCTTGAGTATGTTGTCACTTCTGCATGTATTATTAATGTAAATATCTTGTGCATGAAAGCTGCATATACAGATTACTGGGTGTTTCAGTGAACATTTTCAAAAATTCTGAATAAGGGGAGGCTAGAAAAAATAGATTGTAGGAACGCATTTCCTGATGCAACAGGCACAATGTACGGCTAAACTTTAGTATTTACATGGTTAACTAAACTCAGTTATTAAATCTTTTATTTAATTGCGATTTGGTGGTTAGTGACAGTGGGGAGTTCAATTCCATCAATCGTGCCATACTTTTTTTCAATGAACAAGTTTCAAAAGCACTGCAGCATAAGGAAATCACACACTTTTTCACTTGAAAATGGAAATTATTGTAAGAGGCGTGGAAGCTCAGTGAGGATGGCAACGTTTGCTGAAGCTTGTTGCAGTGAACATGGCACTAAATTCGAACTGTGCTTTATTTCTCTTTATTGCTCTAAGAAAGTAACGTCTACACATTTGGCTATTACAGTCCTTTTCTTTCCATGTAAATCTGATGCAAAAGTGATTGTAGTTTGAACTGAGCGCTGCAACATGTCCGCAGTGGGTGTCACATCTGCAACGACACTCCTGCATGTCTAATGCATAAAGTTTCAGTTTTGCTTCAGGAAGCATTACAATTGCTCGTGCTGCAGGGGTTTTGGCAATTACATTTTCATTTCAGGAATTGATACTACTACATGGTCTTGTATATGGCCTCAAACCGCTTTTGACACTATACCACCAAACTGTGCAACAACACTGATGTTTGGGCCCATTGATGTTGATTCATCAACGTATAGTGCTCACAGCACAAAAAAAATGAGGACATGAAGAAACACAACAGGACGAACTTCCAACTAAATGGTAGTCAACCGTGTTTGTCCAGAAAGGCCATTTCATTATCATACAGAAACCATGAGGGGGGCTGACACATTGATCTCCCGCTTTTCTGATATGATATACCTCAACACTATCTCTTTCAGTCTGATCTTTCTCGCACCCAAGAAACTTGGTTTTTCGAAAAATTAGCTTACACCTACAGTTTCTGCATTCAGTGGCAAGATTACTCCCTTTACCGTCTTTGACTTAATCATATTGCTCCCTGGCTCTCTCATTAAAACAGTGTCCTGTTTGACCAATGTAAACTCTATTACAAGTGGGTGGAACACTGTAAACTACCTTTGTAGTGCACCGGGTGAACCAGAGTTGGTGCTTGATACTACAATACGGCTTTTGCTCTTTCATCATCATTGGACAAATATTTTAGAGCTTACTTGATGCGGAGAAGAGCATGTTTACATTGTATCTTTTTGCAACCTTCTTAAGATTATGGGATACTTTGCGAATGCACGGAATGACTTGTGTTGTCAGCCTATGATCTTGCTTATCTTGCTTTTTACTGATCTTTTTCTTTTTTAGCAGGCTGTCTGCAACTGCTAAGTATCTGGAGGATAGCCGGACATGTGCAAACGCTGTGCTTGTATTTTAACGCTCTGAGATATTTGATGACATGATTTTTCCAACGTGTAATTGAGGCAATTCATGGCAACTGCTCATTTTACTTCTTTCCAATGAGCACTACTATAGGGGAGGAGTGCCTTTTGTGATCTAGGATTATACATCCAGCATATGTGCCCTTTCAAAATTGAAATTCTTAGGTCACGGAACTGTATGCTGTCTTCATGGGGAGTTAATGCACAGCCCATGAGTTCACAGCCCTGTGTTTTGTTTATGTTGTGGTGTCAAGTCCTTGTTTTCGAGCTGTTTTTTATCCCCACTTTTTCCTCTCGCCCATATCATGCTTTCTTCCATTACTTGATCTGCTGCCAAAAACAGGAATGGTTGCTAGGCATGCAGCTTTACTCATGTGCTTGGGGCACATAATATTAGATCACGCTCAGTTTCGGGATAATGGGCCCCACGGCAGCAGCTCAGTCACTCAACTGCTGAACCCAAAAAGAGTTCAAACCTGGCTGCAGCAACCACTTTTCCATGGAGGTGAAAAGCAAGGTGCACGTGTGCTGTGCGATGTCAGTGCACGTTAAGGATTCCAGAGGGTAAAATTTGCAAACCCCTCTTCTACAGCATGCTCCTAGCCCGAATTCCTTTGGGACTGCAGCCCAAATACATCCAGCACACATATCTGCTAAAAGCCTCAATTTATAACATGATAAGAGCGACCACTTTTGCTCAGCACCTAAATTTGTCTGCTCCTAGCAAATTAGAAAAAAAAAATGTCTTTGTTTGCAGTGGTAGAGAGCTGTTGCATCATACACGAATGATGCATTAAATAGCAGGCACAATTGTATGAGCTGCTGACAATTGGTCACACAATCTAATAGCATTTGCGCAACTATGATTTTCTTTCTTTTCAGCGACAGCAGCTGCTCCGCCTGGGGGGGAAAGGGTTAAAGGAGGTGGCAGCCAACGCCATGACGGCCATCATGGGGGTGTCCGTACAGCGTCTGTACAGTCTGCACGGCCGGAAAGGGAAACTTTCCTTTATCGGCCTAAGATTGTGCAAGGGGGTCACAGGTATATTTTTTATTAATTACAGTAGCTTTTAATTTTAAAACATGAGCGAAAGCACATGTAACAGGCTTTGCTGCACTTTGTTTTCATCTGTAAAATCTGTTACCACTTTACACAGCTTACGACTTCTTTTTTTATAACAGATGAATATTTTGTTACTGCAATTGTTTGTGGGGCTGGTTGCAGTTTTCCTCAGTGGGCATCTAAAGAATGAACAGCAGATGTATTTTGAAAAAGTCCTCAAACCAGTCAAGTCCATCTTTTCTCGCAGCATTGCAGTCATGTTGCACTGGCCAGCTATTTGTGTTCCCTCTCTAGTCCTTGAAAGGTGGACCATAGTGTCATAGTAGCTATATACAGTTGGTTAGAAGAGCTTTCTTGCGAGAGCTTTTTCTAAAGTTGCATTTGGTTGCCTATAGTCCTTGAATTATGAGGCCCATTCCGTGTAACATTTACTTGTGTGTCCTCTTCTGTTTTTTTCAATAAAACTTGTTGCTGGGCTGGTTCCTCTGTCTTCGTCCTTTTGCGCTACCTTTTATTCTTCTGTTTTTATTTCAGTGAAATAAGCTTGATTTCTGTGAGCCAACAAAGTGTTCCTGTTGGCCTAAAATGTCCATTTATCTTGTGCAGATGTCATCTGCCAAAAGACAGGCGTGGATGTTGCTGAAGCGCACGGCTTCATTAAGAAGTGGTTGCCAGGGTCAGTGGATCGTGGTGGCGGTAGAAAGCGGCGCTTTGCCGAAACACTGAATACAAGTTCTGCCGGCAGCCTGGCAACCACACCGAACCCCTGTGCTTCGGCGACGTCCAGTACGGCACCCTCACTGCCTCACCCGGCCCACACCTCCAGTGCTGCCTTGCAGGGCCCTGCTGGCACCTGAGCCTGCTCATGAGTTGCCTCGATGTGCCAGCCAAGGAATATATGTTATTTTTAAATAAATGATAACACTTTGATTTTTGTTGCGCCTCATTTTATGCATGTGTATATAAAGGGTGCAGTTTGGCAGTAGTAAAGCATGTGGCTTGTATGCACTGAAAATGCATGGCCTGAATTCTGGGCCAGCTTTAACAGATAGGCTAAACAATGGTCTAATTGTGGCATGTCCACTTTTGGTAGACTGGCTGAATGCAGGTTCAATCGTGGCATGAATGTCGGGCCAATGATATCACATCGGCATAACAGTGGTCTAATCATGGGTGAACAGCGGGCCAACATGAATATATGGGCAGTACAGTGGTTCAATCATGGGTGAACGGCGGGCCAACATGAATATATGGGCAGTACAGTGGTTCAATCATGGTATAATGTCGGACAAATGTAGGCTGGAGAGCGGTCCAATCGTGGTATGAACGTCGGCCCAAGGTTGGAAAAAGTCTCTTTTGGCCTAAATGCCAATGACGGTCCTACTTTCGTGCCGTTTTTTACCAATGTAACGCCAGCGCTGGTCCATTGTTGGTGTGCTGCTTGGGAATAGCATCATTTGAGGCAACTCGCTGTTTATTTCAAATTCGTGTGTGCACTCATATCTCGATTGTCTCGCCTCCCATATGCACAGTGCCAACTTCATACTAGCTGACTCGCAGTCGCATTCGCAAAATATTTTGGATGTCAAGCCTTTGCACCCACCTGATATTAAGTGTTTGAGGCCTTTCTCAAGAGTGGCTGCAAATTCTGGTTCTGGGTATGTGCTTCGGCACATGCATGAATGCAGTCCACGTGTGAAGCACAATAAGAGTGTATAGTCTTCCATGGTTTTCTGTGCAGTGGAAAGGTGCATATTATTCGAGAAATGGTAGAAAGTATATGAGAAGAATATGTGTTATAAATGCACTCATACTTCCTGTTTGACTTGTATGAATATAATTTCCCATTATGGATCATGCGCGTGCAGTAGGCGAGGCGCCTGTATGCAAGGCCAGATTGTTGTAGCACGTAATGGATAATACCAGATTAGTGTGTTATAGATGATGACGTAACCATGTGGAGAGGGAAATAGGGAGATCTTTGATGAAAAGAGGGAAAAAAATTTGGGGGCCTGTGCACAGAACGAAAAAAAAAGCAGAAAGGAGGCGGGGCAGCTCTCAATGCAGCCTGCGACCAGGAACTGATAACACATTTGTTTCTGCCAGAGTGATGGAAGGAACGCTGACAAAGGCTCCCGTGGTGTTTTCTTTCTTCTGTGTGTCTGTTTTGTGCTGAATACCGTGTAATTATGTACACAAAGTACGCCAGCGTAAAAACTGATAGGAATCACGTGCGTATTTTTACTTTCAACTCTAATTGCAACAACAGCACGCCTCTGCAATCGAACGAGCTGTATATCACATAATTCGCACCTTTCATGGACGAAAATTTAGAATGAAGCGGTCCTCCAGTGATCCTCGCTGGAGCGCCCGCATGCCGCAGTTTTGATCGTTCGCAGTCCTTATGGCAGCACATATGCACCGTACCGCTTCTCTTTCAGCAGCGATTAAAAAAGAAAAACGATATCAGCAAAGGCACCCGTTCGCACTTTTTGCCATCGTGTCCGTAGCCAGTAGAAGAGTTCGTTGCGGCTGTTAACAAGTTCCTTTTTTAATACTTCGCACAATAACAGTTACACCCCGCTGCGGCGGCGCAGTGGTTAGGGTGCTCGACTGCTGATCCCAAGGATGCGGGTTTGAATCGTGGCAGCGGCGGTAACTTTTTGGTTGAGGCGAAACGGGAAGGCGCCGAGGTGTTCTGCGATGTCAATACATATCAAAGAACCCCAGGTGGTCGAAATTTCTTAAGCCCTCCGCTAAAGCCTCTCTCCTAGTCGGAGTCGCATTGGGACGTTACAGCCCATAAATGATAAAGATGGGAACGGCATTGAAAAGCAACCATAATTCGCCATATATTAAATATTTGGAACATTCGCACTCGCATAAGACAAGCAGAAGGCGCAAATACACGAGACAAAAAGCGCCCTGTATCACTGTAATGTATATGCACGCATCACATCAAAATTAACGCCCTCCTCCCACCCTAGTTTTTGTTATCTCATTCCCCTCTCTGGCATCCTGCCTTGGGTGTCTGCCCCTCTCCTACGGTCTTTAACCAATTGTTCCCCTCTCGCAACGTCAAATCCCGTCTTTTGTGTGTTTAGAGGATACCTTAAAAGCGGCCACCTGCACGTCCCCCTTGAAAACCTCATTTAATCTCATTAACACTTTCTCGTACAGGTACACGCGGTACATTGCCTGTCCCCTCCAAACTATTTCGGTGGACCATTGCCTTTGAGTACTGTGCCGCGTTCGGCGGCAAGTACCGGCAAACGACCTGCGGGTTGGCCAAGCTCAGAGTCGTTGAACTCCGTGACTTCTTTTTTCTTTCTTGTCTCTCCACTTCCCCCTTGCGTCCTTATATTTTGCAACACACGAAATAAGCTTTCAGTTCCAAGACAGCGCTCTTGCCAGTTTTACTCGTCCCGACGCCAGGGTCATTCAGCAGCTTCCCTATCTAGCCCAACGTCCGCATGGAATAGACAAGCCATCAATCGTTTTTTGCCCGCAATGTGGTATGCAGTGCGCGATAAAATGGAATTTGCTGCGGCCCATGATCAATGTGGACAAGAATATCCCCGAACCAATGCAGACATGTGACGAATGCGACGAGAAGTTTTTCACCTTAAATGAGCTAAGATCGCATCTCATCACCGGACATGACTTCCAGGTTGCGTTCCAGCAACACTATTTTCCGACAATGACAGGTGAGACAGCATACTCCTTTCAACCCGGTAAACAGTGGTGGCAACAATCAATTTCATTTTGCAGCACTCTTCAGTAAGCGAAAATACAATTTGAAGCATTTTTCTTATGTTTTATAGCTTTAGACCGACACTCTGAAGGTATGCATTTTAGCAAACTGATGGCAATGTTAAAAAAACGTTATCGAGATGCATGCAGATCTAAACAGTGAGGAATTGTAGGCATTCGTTTTGACCAAACACGAAGATTTTTAATGCACCTTATTTGCCAATTACAAGAAAGCAGAATTTTTACTCTTAACTTTGGCGCAGGTTCATTTTCTAAAGCGCCATAAAGTGTTGAGGACTGTCCACTTCATCGTTTTCCTTCAATTTACCTTTAGCGGTGTTTTAAACACCTAAAATAACCGTGGGAAATGAAAAGAAAATGTTATGCGGATGTGCTCCCCCCGTGTCCCGATCTCAAGTGGTTTCTTCAATAACCTCTCAGCTTGGTAGAGGCCGGGTTACGAAAAGCCGCAAACAGTACACAGACTATTGGTCACAACAACCGTCCGCTAACTCCGTACACTCTCTTAGTAGGACGACTTCGGCTACCGCGGATTGAGGTGCCGAAAGGCGGCTAAATTATCGCGAAAATAAAAGACATGCTACTGTGTTTACAATTCCCTGGCTACAATAAAATGGTCGCTCTGTATTGCATTCCGCCGTAGGCGTACAAAAGGTGGCAGGACTGTATTTATGCGGCTTGAGTTCTGTAGATATTGCGCTTCTAGTTTGTGCTCTGATTTACCTAGCGTAATAATGCAGTTTCACCGACCGTACCACATGGAAGTATAAACGACCTCTTGTTTATTCGCTTATATAATTTTGAGTCTTAAATGAGAACGTAGAGTGAAGGGCGCACGTTTTATCCGTGCATGAGCTCGAAGTTCGTGCTCGGGCATCAGACCGCTGACCGTGGCTCGTGAGCTTGCGTGGGCCATTGCGAGATACAATAATATCGAACGCTGAGCTAGTTGGTCAGGTTTCTCTTAGAAGAAGGCAGTAGAGCAGGTAACAACACAAAACGTAAGAGGCACACACACGCACACTAGGACAACGCTGCACTGACAACGCTGCACTGACAAGTTAGCAAGGGAGATTTATGAAGCATATGCAATCTGTGACTTGGGAGACCAATGTGTCAGTATGCCATCAGCGGTTTTGCTGAAGGAAGTAGAATTTTTGCGCAAACCGGCAGGATGTTAAAGACAAGGAGAAAGTTGGCTGCAGACGTGAAGTGAAGGAAGAATAATATAGTTGTCAGTGCAGCCTTTTCCTTGTGTGCGTGTGTGTGCCTCTTACGCTTTGTGTTGTTACCTGCTCTGCTGCCTTCTTCAAAGAGACATAGCGAGATGGTCAGAAATAAGTACTGGTGTAGACCGACGTATGCGGAATTGTAGTACGAATGTGACGGCCATCTAGATAGCAAACAGAGGTAATAAGCTGCCTATCCAAATGCGCAATTTTTTTTAATTAGAAGAGTGAAATAACGACTCAATTGACTTGCGTTGAGGAGTATTCCTGCAATAAACTGTGACCCCTTAAAATTTTGAGGTGCACCGTAAGTCAGCTGTGGTTCGCCGATTGCTTCAGGTAAAATATGCATTGCTTCAGGAGCACCAAGTGCACTTCTTGCTATCAAGATACTTAAATGTTTCATGTTGGCTACTTACGCATCGCTGAAAAAGTTCGTGCGATATTTGTTTCAGTCTACGAATGAATTTCTTGCGCATAGGTCGATTTCATTCAGTTCAGAAAAACTTGCCTCTTTTATTGTAAGAGGCGTGCGCAGGGTTCTCCATTAGGGTAGCTAAGTTTCACCGCAGACCATACCCCCCCCCCCCTTCCACACGCCCGCCCCAACAGAAGACAGACCTTACGCGTGCCGATGCTGTATTGACAATGCCCTTTGCGCAACCTATTAGATGGCGCTAGCTCTGCGTGTAAAGGAAAAACAAGCTTCGACATTGACGCAAAAATGATGAGGATGACAAACGATGATGATATTGATGAAACTGGCGCGACGACGTGCATCTCACAACAACCTCGCTTTGGTCCGGGTTCCCGTGGGTAAATAAGGCAAAAGAACAGTTCCTAGAACCGAACATCACGGGTCCTCGGCCGCCGGTATAGCAAAAAAAATAAAATAATAAACAGCGCGGTGACAACCCTGCACTTTAAACAATGACGACACAGGTGCAATAAAGTAAAGGTATAACATGATTAGCTTCCCATCCTCATTTTTCCCACGCCTATGAATGTCCTGCTGTGCGGTCTGGCTGTAACACGATAAACGAGTGTTTTAATTGAATTACGGTGGTAGATTAGATATCGCCGTGTCTTTGCCGACTATCCAACGCAAGGGGCAAGGGGGGAGGCATATGTTTGTTATAGCCTACTCCTCACGTCGTAACAGTGAGGCCCACCGCAGATTTTATATGAATCAGTGTAGAATACATAACTTTCGTTTGTGTAAGTTTGTACTGATTCTTATTTTTTTGCACTCATCGGTACTGATTGATTGGAACATTACCTAAATACCTATCGATGCAACTAATACTTGACTATCAGAAATAAAGAGCGAGCGCCCCCCCCCCCCCCCCCTCGCTCACAGTGGTGGCATCAAATCGAGTTTTTTAGATGAATGATTCGTTGCAGATACCGGTGTTGCCCACGTCGAATAATAATTAGATAAAATACAAGCATACGGCCGTGCTAGTCGTGTGAAGTCGTAAAGCGGTGTCTAAACGCGACGGCAGGTATTTGTTTCTTAGATATGTTTCATTGCTTCACCTTCGCAGACAGTGCATTATGTTTTGTGAATCAAAAGTGCCAGAAAAGTACCACATATGCTCGCTGTACCTAGCACTCACAGTAAGCGGGAAATCCGCCTGGATACTGAAATCACAAGACGACGTTTCATTTCGGCGTAAAATTACGACCAAAAGCCATCATGCAACGCCAAGATGCCGCTAGGAGCAACGGTAGGGCCATCTGTTGTTTGCAAAGAAATGTACCAGGACGAAAAAAGCGCCGTGGCAGCATTGCATGACTTGCAAGTCCCATGAAAAAAGAGATGGCTCTCAACCACCATCGTTTGGTGGTGATCAACCCAGGCTCCAGCGTTTGAAGTTTTCGGCTCCTGGATCTCGGCACAGGCGATTACGTGTTTGCATGTCGCAGCGCAACCGAAAAAAAAATGCACCACGACACTAAATAATCCACCAAGGCAATAGAAAATAATTCCCTCTCAAATGATGGCACTAAAATTCCAGTACGAGGCACACAATTACCGAAGTTAAATGACGGCGTTGTTTCATGCTACTGACTAAAGATCGATGATTGCGCATTAGCACAAAAACAACGCATTCCCAATTATGAAAACGGAGCTCTCCACATGCGATATCTGGCTTATCGATTAATTTCCTGCATGATAACGGTATATTTTTTCACGTGGCACTTGCATGCGTTTTTTTTTTTTGGCACCACACACTTTATAGCTGCTAGAAGATTTTTTGCTGTCCAACAACGTCTGCCTCCTGAATACAGGTAAACAAACATATTGCTCCCCAAACTCAGGAAAAATGAGCTGCTTAGATTTATCATTTTGTTCACCATCAATTTTCACCGATTTTAAATGGGACGTTCTCGACAACCCATATGGAAGTGATCATTTACCTGTCATAATAAGTCTAACATCCTCACCATCCATCACTCTAACCAAACCACGGCGATGGAAACTTCACCTGGCAGATTGGACACTTTTCCAGTCCAAAGCTGACCTCATAAAAGTATTTTCAGAAAATCTCAGCATAGATGAGCTGAATGAAGAGATTACGGCTTCTATTATTGCTGCAGCACACCTAGCTATTCCACAGTCCTCGGGAAATGTACAGCAAAACCATAAAGTGTGGTATACACAAGAGTGCAAACAGGCAAAAAGAAAACAAAATAAAGCTTGGGGAATATTCCGGAGATATCCCACACATGAGCACCTTATAACTTTTAAAAAGGCCAGGGCTAAAGCACGGTGCATTCGCCGCGAAGCTGAAAAAGCCTCGTGGCAAAATTATGTGTCATCTATAAATAGCTCAACCACATCTAAAAAAATGTGGGAGCAGGTTAATAAACTAGACGGCAAATACTATCCTTTCACGATTCCACTTTTAACAACTCCTGGTACACAAACGAGTGTAGAAGAACAAGCAAACATATTGGGGGAACATTTCGCTACAATCTCTAGTTCGGCACACTATACACATTCCTTTATAAAGTATAAAACAGCAGCTGAAAAACAAAGACTCCCAATAGCTGGAGGCACAAATGAACCATTTAACTGTTTAATTACACTTGAAGAAATAACTAGAGTATTAAATGCCGGCAAACAAACTGCACCAGGACCAGATGAAATACATTATGAAATGCTTGCTCATTTGACTCCATTGTCAGTAGATGTATTATTGAAATTTTTTAATAAAATATGGATATCTGGAACAATACCAGAAGCCTGGAAGACAGCCGTTATAGTACCTCCCTTAAAGCCTGGGAAGCCCCCGGACTCCCCAGGCAGTTATAGGCCAATAGCCCTGACGAGCTGCCTTGCAAAAGCTTTTGAAAGCATTGTAAATACAAGGCTCATGTTTGTTCTTGAATCCCGGAAACTTCTTGATACTCATCAGTGCGGCTACAAAAAAACATGTTCAACTATTGATCACCTTGTCCGACTGGAAAATACTATCCGAGAAGCCTTTATCCATAAACAGCATTGCCTTGCCGTATTTTTTGACCTCGAAAAAGCCTATGACACCACGTGGAGGTTTGGGATCCTGCGTGATTTGGGAGAGCTTGGCATTCGCGGCAGGATGCTAAAATGTATAAGCGACTTTCTCTCTCAACGCTCATTTAAAGTACATCTCGGTTCTATCCTTTCTAAAACCTTCATACAAGAAAATGGTGTACCTCAAGGATGTATTTTAAGTACTACTCTGTTTATAGTAAAAATTAACAGTATAGCAAAAATAATCCCAAAATCCGTTATGTACTCTGTCTACGTAGACGACCTTCAGATTGCATGTACATCCTCCAATGTGTCAACATGTGAGAGGCAAATACAGCTCACAGTAAACAGACTGGCAACGTGGGCAGACAGGAATGGCTTCAGGTTTTCTACTCAAAAGTCGGTAGTTGTTTTGTTCTCTCTCAGAAGAGGACTGCACATTGATCCCACCATCCACCTTAATGATGTTAAGCTACCTGTAAAGCACGAACATAAATTTCTAGGGCTAACTTTTGACAGAAAGCTTTCATTCCTTCCCCACATAAACAACCTAAAAAAGAAAGCTTCGAAATCTCTCAATATATTGAAAGTCCTTTCACATAAACACTGGGGATCTGACAGAACATGTCTTTTAAAAATTTACCGCTCTGTGGTTCGCTCATGTTTAGATTATGGCTGCATAATATATGGATCTGCAAGGCCGTCATATTTAAAACGACTGGACTCTGTACACAATTCAGGCTTGCGTATTTCAACTGGTGCATATAGGACATCCCCCATAAACAGCTTATATGTAGAAACCAATGAACCATCTCTTACAAGCCGAAGAAACATGCTCACATGCTCATACATTTTAAAGATCCGTTCACTGCCAAACCATATCTGTTACCCAATAGTTACAAAATGCCAGTCTCGAACACTGTTCATAAACAAACCTCAAAAAATAAAACCACTTCTGCTCCGCTTTGAAGAAAAATGTCAAGTTTTAGACTTAATAGACTCATTACCTAATATTACCCGAAAACCTGATCCACTTCCACCATGGTACTGCCTGCCGTCTGTATGTGACTTCACATTAAACCAATTCCAGAAAAACCAAACACCACATGAACACATTTTGCAGGAATTTTTAGCCCTAAGTGAAAAGTACAGAGAATATGTGGCATTCTATACAGATGGTTCAAAATCTGCACAATACGTCGGAAGCGCAGTGGTCCAAAACAATTGGAATAGAACAGTACGGCTACCACAGTGTGCATCCATTTTCACTGCCGAGTGTTATGCAGTCCTCATGGCCCTAGAAAAAATTAAAATTGAAAACATAGAGAATAGTGTCATTTACACTGATTCTTTGAGCATACTAACAGCATACAATCATAAAAATGCAGGCAAATCGCTTATTGGTGACATCATACACAGCATAAAAACAGCCACAACCCAGGGACATACTGTAAAGCTTTGTTGGGTTCCAAGTCACATAGGAATTGATGGAAATGAAAGCGCTGATATATGCGCTGCACAAGCTCGACATATAGAAATGAAGAAAGTGCACGTTCCCTACAAAGAAGCAGTCAAGTTAATGCAGTCTAAGCTAAGAGATAGATGGCAGTCTAAATGGAATAATGAAGAAAATAATAAGCTACACCTAGTAAAACCTGTCATATCTGAATGGAAGTCATGCACACACCAAGAACGATTCACTGAAGTCATTTTATGTCGCCTCCGTATTGGACATACACACCTTACACATGGTTATATTCTTAGAAAAGAGGAAATACCAACATGCGACCTTTGCGGAGAAACTATTACAATTAATTACATTTTATATTCCTGTACAAAGCTAGAAGAACTAAGAAAGAAGCATTTTCCAATATTTTATTCAGAATATACTCCTCTTCACCCTAGCTTACTCATAGGAGAAAATGCTCTTGTTAATATATCATGCGTTTTTATGTTCTTAAAAGATGCCAACCTTCTTAACAAATTATGAGTTTTAATTACCATATTACCATCTGCTGCATGGACAGCAGATCTCATCATGTGTTTGGCGCATGATAGCCTTAGATGCTTATGTGCCATAAAACACACACAAAAAAGAAAAAAAAACTTTATAGCTGCAGTTAGGTGAAAGCCATGGCATGGCCCATGTAACTCGGAATACAACATCAGCAGCTCAATTTAACTTGGCGGTTTCGCATTTCAGCTATAATATCCTGATGGTGTTGCATGAAACAGTGACAACAGCAGGGAGGAAATATTCATTACTGTCCATCTGAGAGCAGCTTTATGGTCACATGGGAATCCAGACAACTTTTTATTGAAATTCACAGTTGAAGAAAGATTTGTCCTTATCCTGGGTTCAAACTCGAGGCTGCCCTCTTTCTTTGCCAGGTTTTGTACCAACTGTGCTAACAGGGACAAATATGTTGTCATCTAGTGTAGGCAGACTTTACAAATGAGAAGTTTAAAGGAGAATAGAAGTGATAGCCAAACACTAACTATTATAACTGCCTTATTATTTTCAATGTCTGTATAGGGTTCAAGAAACAATGGACAATCCATACATATTATGCAAAAGCTCGCAGCAGGATCTCTATAACCGCACAGGTTTTACGGCTCGTTCGTACATCATAGGGGAATTATGGCTTTCTGCAACTTTCACACACAGTACCTGCGGTCTTTTCCAATGAAATACTCCTACTGTTGGTAGCACATGCAGAGTTCTCTATTTCTGTCATAAACCACAAGGCGACTATTTCTTTAAGCCATGCAGCATAAGGGCAAACATCAGGTTTACTTCATGGTATTACGTATTTAATATTTAACTTAAACCACCTATTGACGCTAGCCAAGCTAAATGGGCTAATACTAATCTCTTAAACATTTTTTACCATTAAACTGTATTCACATGCTCCAACAAAAACCTTTTGTACACTACACAAATTACTGCTGAGTCCAGTTGCCTGAATGAAGGTCAAAATTTAAACCTCTCATGCAAAGGCAGTAAAGATAAAAGCAGCCAAAGCTGAGTCAATTTATAATATTGGATCAGTTATTAAAAGCATGTCACCATGACAGCAATATGTCAGCACTATGAGGGGTGGCTCATTCAGATCACACTAATGCCCTGCATTCATGGCCACTCACTCTTGTCAATTTACTTACAGCTAGAAGATCAAATCAGTCGATATTGTCGACCATAAACCCTGACTGCTCATTGGAGGGTAAAATTATAGTTAAAGCTCGGTTACTTTGGTCACCTGATGAGAAGAGAAGAGTCGCTGGAGAAAGATTTGATGTTGGGAAAGGTTGAGGGTCGCCGGAGAAGGGGTAGGCAGCGAACGCGATGGTTAGATGGCATCCTCGAGGCACTGCAGATGAAGTTATGTGATGTTAGGAAGATAGTGAGAGACCGGAAAGCGTGGCGTGACATGGTCCATAGGGTCACGAAGAGTCGGACACGACTGAACGACTGAACTGAGACTGAGACTCATTCTTGTTAAACCACAACCAGTCACTCCCACTTACAACTCACACGCACTCACGATAAATCACATTCAAATTCATTCACTTACATCAAAAATGTGAGCTAGTGAGTGTATATAAGTGTATTCAAGATTTAGAGTGCTGACCTACGCATCAGAGTTATTAAACAAGATAAGTGTCGTTTACCTGCGCAAGCATCAAGCCCCTTAGAGTTGTCGCTTCTGCACTCAGTGTTCCTGGATTTCATCCAGGAAGAACATGTCTCAATGAAGGCTGTAGAAAAGCATGAATTGCGCATTGCCTGTGGTTAGCTGCTCACATGATATCGATAGACAGATAATGACACTGAGCTTCTAAAATACAAGGTATAATGTATCATTACAGCTGGAGCAGCTCCACAGATGTAGAACCTTTACGCATGATGAGCTTGCTAACCAAGCGGTTGGCCGTCCAGGCATGGATTCCAAGTCAAGCCTTATTTTCAACATATTTTGGCACTGATTTTCACTTGCGTTACTGCCAGTGGCCTGCTTGGCTAAAAGAAAACTGATTAGAAATAAGCACCCTCTCTACAACAATAAAATATTTATTGCCATATCTGCAAACATACAAACATGTATCATCAAAAGCTTTAGCAAAAATTGTTGTAAAATGTGTGGTTTATTTCTCAGGACCTTTTCTTATACTTGAAAATCAAACTTTACTATAAGTATAAATATAACCATAATTATAAATTTATACATAAAGCCTCGTTGACATGTTTTTTTTTAAGTTAAAGAAAACATATCCAAACTGCCTGGTTTTGGAAGAAATTAACTGCTGAACCAGGCACAAAGGCGTTAGAATTGAGACTGACTACATAAAAGTGTAGGTTCGCATATATAGATATCAAGTGCGAACAGTTCCTTTCTTTAGCTCTTACAGATTTTAATCCATATTTGCGTTGTCCTAAGAGTGGAAGAGATTTAGTAACAAATCCGGTTCGTAGAAGGCAAGCTAGAACCATTTCCTTGATTGCTTCCGGATGCTTCACGCTTTGACATCAATGACAAATGGAGAAGCCAATAAAACGGCGCGTTTTTGCTCATGCTGCATCACCCAAGCTCCGGCCCGCTCATAGCGAATGGAATAATTGTAGCTATCAAATCGTTCACGCCTGTACCCCTAAGGTACTGTAAGGAACCCACCGCCTTTCTCCGCATGAAGACGTGTTCCTGTGGGAACGGGGCCTCGTGTGTGTTGGCTTGTTGGCTTTCTTTCACGCTTTGCCCCTTTGCACCTAGGTAGTGCAGAAAAGCAACCATGGCGAGAGAGCGCCACTGTTCAGTTTTTCAGTGCTTGTTAGCACAATGCCTAGGTGATCGCAAAAACGTATTATAAGACCCCAATTCATCGCAATTTTGAGCGTAGTATCCAGGAAATCTAATCTGGGAACGTAATAACTTGGAGGAAAATAATGTAACAGTATGGTAGATTTTTTGCTGCCTGCGATTTTGCGAGCCACACCATATGCCTCATTGTGCGTTCCCAGCAATCACCTAAAATAAGATTTTGGTCCCGCTCTTTTCAGAAATCAGTCTTCCTAAAATGCTTAGCTGCTAGGCTCAAGTGCAGTCTCTTTGGGCTCTAAAACCTTTGACAAAGACTGTGCATTCATACCGTGCACAGCTACTGATGTGTGGTCACCCAGAGTGCAGTGAAAATAATCCTTATGTGCCCACAACCATGTGGCGATTAACATTGCCATGTGTTGGCAACAATGCCATGGCCATAATGAAGCAGACAGGCAAACTAGCACGACCCCACAGTTTTCTTGCAAAAGTGATTGCTCTCAATAATATTGAGCGCTGCATGATGCTTCATCTTTCACACGAGTGCACTAGCTGCTTCATCTTCATCCTTTTCTCAAAAATGGATTCATCGTCATCGCGTAGTGTGATTCGCTTCGATGTGTGACTTCAGGTCTCTAATAAATCTGGACTACCAAGCCCGTCCTCACAAATGTATATTTCACGTTTTGATTATTCTTACTTTGCAAGAGCTCTTTTCTAGTGAAGCTAGCAATTTGCAGTGGGAACACAATAGTCTAGTAATGCAAGCCAATTTCAATTTGTAGTTAGTGTCAGTGGCCAGGGCAGAAAGATGCAGTCACCCAGTCTGTTATTTCAGTCAGTCTGTGAATAACCCCTTTGGGCACAACTCATTTACCATCGTGTATAAAAATTCTACATGAATTCCTTACCTTTCGGGATTTTGCTCTGGTACAGCAATTTCAGGCCTCAACACTTGCTTTAAAAAATAGTGTTTGTATGCAATATTGTTCTGCCTCCTTTACGCGCAGAGAAACGAAATCTAAAACGACCTGGAAGTGTCCAGTGCGTTAAAAGGTGTTTTGCGGGAATGAACATTACTAAGGAGAGCAAAGCAGTGAGTGCGGTCTTCCAAAGCAATCACCGTGGCCACGACATTGAACTTCAGCACATTCTTTTGTCGAAGACTGAAAGGTATGCCATCGCTGGTAAGAAGCCACTTTTTCTAGCAATGACAGAGGCTGCGATTCCACGAAAGTCGCAGTAACCAAAGAGTGCAGATAAAATGCAAATCGTGTGCATATTTTAAAGATGCTTAGTCTTATAAATTTATATCCCACTGAACTTGTATCACTCATAATCATATCATCGAGATCGCATGGTAATTTGATGTCAGAAATGGATTGCATAAGGAACCTAGTATAAGTGATTTCCACTGGTCACTTGGACCTGAGCGCTTGAACCGGAATTTAGTGACCCAAACCGCTACAGGGCGAATCAGCCTTGTCGGCCAGAGGAACATGCACGCAGAGCACACCGCACAGGAAATTCTGATCCTGTTCGGGAAGTTTAAGTCGTGTCCTAGCAACAAAATATGTTGCGATTGGTATATAGATGAGAGTGCAGCCCTTGCAGTTTGCTTTCATACGCTTGTAATAAAACGCTGTAGATGTTTTTCGACAGACGTACTTTGCCATAAACGGTCAAAAAATCATCATCATCATCAGCCTGTGTCACGAAATCGGCGCCCATTTTTATCAAGCCGGTACGGCGCGAGGCCCGCACGGCGTCGCGTGGAAGGCATGGAGAGAAAAGCCCCTTCCCCGCGCGGGAGAGCGCGTAGCTTTGTACGCGTTGCCGTCACCCTCTTTCCCATTGCCCGGGGAGGACGGTGGTTCATCGGCCAGGAATGTGCCAGGCCCTTCGAGAACTTTCTATGAGACCTGGCCAATGACGACGCGCGGCTCAACGGGAGGAGAAGAGGGAGCTATAACCAGCGAAGCTATGTGTGTGTGCGCGCTAGCTTTGACGCGTGCTAACAAACAGACGCGGCGCGCCCTATTTAAAGAGACCGCGCCGTTTGATGAGTCAGTCATTCAGTTCGTCAGCGTTTTGCTACGTGATCGCCTGCGCTTCGGCTGGACTCCCGGGGATCACCCGCTGTTGGCAAGCACACGGACTTTCAAGGGAGCGGCGCTCGTCTCGTATGGCGGCCACATCGTGACTCTTGAGGCGTCGGACTGCAACAGTGCCCGGTGAACAATTTGGTGTTTGTTTATGTACTCTCTCGTGTTTCATCTGTTGTAAAGCCTCTACGTTATTGGATACCTGTGTAATTGCATGCTTAGCGTTTGTATTCTGTGAACCTCTCGTCTATGTATTTCAAGTGATCTTGTGTATTCCTTTGTATCGTCTCTTGCTGTGCATAAATTGTGTTTTGTTTGTTACTTCTGACTCCGATCCTTTCTCTGGTTTGAACCGGCGACCGCTGGGCACCAAACGACCACCCCCTTCTGTCACCACAAGGTAGTTGAATTCCGGCTGAGCTTGCCACGCAGGTCGAGGGCATCTCCTTTGCGACCGGAACAGCTACCCCCACTCACTCAAAGGGTGTCTGGGAGTGTACGCACCGTTAAGGGCGCATCGTTAATAATACCCCCTAATTATTAACGGGTGACAATTATTCTGGCGTCCGCGACAGGACGTTTGGTGCACTCAAGCTCAGAGGACGGAGAACGAGTTAGAAGAGTTTACGAAGAGGTCGTAAACTGTGTAGCAGCAGAGCGATAACGAGAGGTACCGCGCTGAAGCGGCTGTGTAAGGTCCATTGAGAGTGCTATGTGTTAGCATTAGGCAGTTCACATTGAAGATGAATCTCAAGGAGATCATTGCGTTGGGCCTAGAGAAAGGTTTAAAAGGAGCTGAACTGCGGGAATGGGTGGACCGAAAAGAAAGAGAGGTTCGAGAAGAGGCTGAGAAAGAAAGAGAGAGAGAATGGCAGAGGAAACAAGCAGAGGCAAAGAGACAAAAAGAAGAAAGAGAAAAAGAATGGCTCAGGAAACGAGCAGAAAGAGAGAAGGAATGGCTGCAGAAGCAGGCCGAAAAAGAGAGAGAATGGAACAAGCGTAGGCTTGAGAAAGAAAGAGAATACTTAAAAGAGAGAAATATCCTTCTGAAGAAGCTGGCTGAGGTTCGGCGTTTGAAAGGTATTACCGAGCCTCCGGAAGTTACCTTTCCTTATATTAGGATGCACAGGGATACAACCGATTCGTCGACAGCCACCGGTGCTGTAGAAAATAGCTCCAGCAGCCAGAATGAGGAGCTTTCAAATAGCAGTGAGCACGAAAGCTTGGATGAAGGTGACAGTGCAGATCCTAACCTTGAGGATTCAGAAATGGAAGAAAGCGAAGACTGCACTGGGATGAAAGAATTCAAAGAAAATTTTGAGGAACAAGAAGTAAAAAAATGTGAAGAGAAAGAACTCCCAGTTGAAAATGAGTCCTGCTTTGAGAAAGTACGACTGGAGGTCGTGAAGAAAAGAAAGAAAATGAAAAGGATTAAGGGAGAACAAAGTTCTCAAAAAGACGCTCCTTTCAGACAGCAATGTTCTGATTATGCGGGTAAAACCGGATCAAACGTTTCTCGGCCAATGGTGCGAATAAAAGTGAAAATGAAAAGAAACAACTTCAAAACTGCCAAGTCAGGTGAAATGGAGCCGGAAAAGTCAAGAAGAAAGAAAAGGAAGAAGTTACTGAAGGACTTGAAGCGCAAGGAGAACAGCTCAAACAGAGAAGAAACTGGGCGGCCGGCACGGAATAATATTAGGCCTGCAGGCAACATTTCTCTCCGCGAGCGCACTGTTGGGGGCCTCAGATACAAGGACCAAACTACTTCTGATCGGCAAACAGACAATATAAGGAAGATCAAAGCGCGAATGAGGAAGAAAAGCAGAACACGCGTAAGAAAGACGTACCAGTGCTTCGTAAGAAAGAGAACTGGCTCGCTAGGTAGTTTGAGAGGAGCTCACCTGTTCGAAGGAAGAGCCACAAGCCGTTTTTGGAAGTATAGGCGAAAGCATGCTGTTTGTGCGTTTCACATTTGAATAGCTGTGCGTTTCGGTGTTGTTGATTCCTATGTGTATCCGAGAACAGTGTGTTGACCACGGACCTGTTTTGGTCCGCGAACCAAGCGTCATGTGACGTCTTACTTCCGGTTTATGAGGTCCGCGTCAGGTCCGCGTCTCGGAGCGGGCAAAAATGGCCAGGCATTTTTCCCGGATCGCGTTGGAGGGGCTGAGTTGGCTCCCGATGAAAGCGTGTGAGCTAGCCCTTATTAACGTAAACTTTGCGCACGTTTTGAAGAGCCTCAAATAACATAGGCACTAGGCAGTGTGTAGAGTTGCATCCGACGGCATATTTACACAGCCTTCGCGAACCGCGCACCACGGTACGTGTAGCGCTGCGTACTGCTGTCCCGTCACGTCCCGGACGAGTCTTTTATAGCTGCGTGTTAAGTAAAAAGTGTCAAAAAACGTCGGGTCCCCGCTGCATCACGAAAGAGAAGTTCTCAAGTGAACACGTGCAACACCGAATGCCGCGAATTTGCTGGAGAAGTGCCGCCGCAAACGCGGTGGACGACGGCGCACTGGCCGTGTCCTACTACCTAGTCGTCACTAGGCCTAGATTCTTTTGCATCAAAACTACAGCGAACGGTGATTTCGATTTGACTGGCGCTGTTGTGAATGGCCTGCCCATTGAAAAACAAAAGGAAGAGGTCTACCGACTGTCTTGTAAAAAAAAAAAAGGATATGGCCATATCAGCGAGGCCTTAGCAGTGGAGATAGCATACAAGAAGGCCGGGTGAGCTGGTGCTGCACAAGCGGCAGCTGCTATGCAGAAACTTGCTTGTAAAACACTATACCAGTCACTGTCTATAAGTTAGTGATCCTCACCAAGTGGTCAGTTCTGATACGCCTTTATGCAGAATTATTATTCTAGGAAAGGACAGTTTCACTACACACAATGCCGCAAGGTATATCCGCTGCTTCCGTAGCGTGCCCGGACGCGGCGCTAGGGACAGTGCACAGGACGATGTTTAAGCGTGCTATTGCCGCCTAGAGCGAAGAGACTCCACGCATGGTGCTATAAATAAACACGATATTTGTAACTGCAACTTCGTTACGCTGATCGCCTAAAGGGTTACGGTTGCGAGCTGTGCAGCAGTGGAACTGCTGCTCAGTTAAGTTAGATCCATAGTTAAAACGTCTGCGTAATGTGGTCCTTATTACCTACATCTTTGCGTTTGGAATTAAATGGATTAAGTGGAACGCTGTCAACTTGGGTACGTTATCAGCGCCACACTTCGTCTAGGGGCGTCCGTGTTTATATGGAGCCAGCCTATAAACGAAGGCAAGTATACTGTACCTCAATATTGCCCAATGTACACCAAATTCGGCATTGTGAAATAATGTAAAACAATAATCTGAGGCAGTGTGCAACGAGCGCATCGCGAAACGGTGAGGGATATAGTGTATCCATTCGGCCCGCCCCATGATCCGGCTTGTCGGCTGCTATTTTGGCCTTTCATGTGGAAGCTGTTGCGGGCCAGACCGTGCGCGGTTGACACCACGTGACCGGTCCGCAGCCTTGTCTGTGGTCCGTCGTGTGAATACACCTTAATATGAATCTCATGGCATTGCAAATAAGTTTGTATCATCCAAAAATTTACATAATCAAGATAAATAATAATCATTGTGCAGAAACAAGGCAAAGGCATTCACGCAGATTTGTTTACAGCTCAGGAGATTTATTTACGGCTGCATGGCCACAGTCTGCCACTTGAGGCATGCAAAGTGCGACAGGAGATTGCGGCATTGGCAGTGCGCCCGTCATCAACTGCTTGCGGTTCAGTTTCACTGGCGATCGGGATGTTGGTGATCTGTGGGCTGCACAATACAGCAGACTTCTCGCAGCCTGTAGAGCGCAAGAAGAAATCACATTAGCTACGTGCACAGCACCAAAAACTGCTTGTTACAATTCCAGCAGAAAGGACTAATGTATGTTGAAAACCTCACTCAAAACCATTGCACCTGTAAGACCGTAATACATTCGCTTGTCATAACCTAAAAGGACTCCAAGATTACTCTAAGTTCAACAGCAACGTGTAGCTTAGTCAGCTGGACCTGCAGGCAAAGGTGAGTTAACTGCACTAAGCTAGAAAAACACATGGTGGAGGCAGATTGCATTCCATTTTGTGACCTGCAAAAGTATCTTGTTTATCATTGAATGCTAGGATATGTGGATAATGGTAAATTTCAATCCGTCCTTGGTGTGGTTCTGCACTAAAAAAAGCCATTATTTGAGTGGCACCCACATTAGCATCAAACTGAGAAGTCCTGCACCTGATCCCTTTTTTTGCACGTTTACTTTCCATAAGGGCTGCCACAGCATTACCTCTTAAATTGTTATAAGCCGCCTTTCAGTGCCCACATTATGCAACACACTAGGCATTTGCAGCCCATGGCCATTGAAGCCCAACGTTATTAAGAAGCTGCTCTTACCCAGTAGCTAATGGGCTTTGCATTTAAGCTCTCTCAAAGGATCAAAAAACAAAAAAGAACATTTACGAAAGCGCTGATCTCGGACATGAAGAAATGGATACCTGTGAATTTAGTTTGTAACTAAAATAAAACACAAAAGCAGAGGCTGTAAGGATGCAAACATCTACACAACCTTTACGTATTCATGATTTTACCGTGCAGCTGAAAGCAAACAGCTGTAAATAATTTACTAAAGCAATAACTGGTGAGACAGATGCAGTGTACTCACTTTGATGGTTTGTTTGCAGGTACTAAGAACCATCATGGAGGTGCCGAATAAAGAAGCACTCAGGACTTGCCAACTTTTCTGAATGGGGTAAACTACAAGAAAATCAAATGAGGGCTTGAAAAAATTCGTGCACTATTTCCAACAATATTACGCACAGCGACCAGAAGTATGGGCAGGTTGCTACCGAAAACTTGCTGGCATCAACACCATCATGTGCCTTGAGGCACTGCATAGAGTAATAAAGGTTATTTTCATAGAAAACAAACAGAAGTGTGGACAAACTAAGTTAGGTGCTGTTGAAATTGATGAGAAACAAAATTTTTGACAGATGGATTAAGTTTGTTAAGAATTCAGCAACAGAATTTGAAGAAGAAACATCAGAAAGGCACAACATTGGCATACACATCTGTAAAGAAGACATCAAGCCCACGGGCCATCAGGAATGGAGCATACAGTCGCAGTCATATCCGGGGACAATTTACACGGTAACATTTGAAAGCACGTGCCAAAATTGTAATTTTTCTTGCCTTATCTGCAAAGTCTGTGTACACACAGCAACATGCAGCTGCACTGGCAATGAACTGCGCAGAAACCTGTGCAAACACATTCATGCTGTATTTGCAAATTTGGCTATTGTTACCTCTGAAGAGAATACAAACAGTGAAGACCTCATGGCTACATAAAGGAGGCTATGTTACAGAACTGACAGGAGAGGTAAGCACACAGATTCATGGAAAACTAGGCATCTCTCCACCACCCTATGTGCAGTTTTCAGAAATGCATAGAGCTCGTAGTCATCATAATCACACTGTAGCACCATACTTCACGCATACTAAACTTTTAAAATTTTTTCCAAGTATGATGAATGCCCTGCCTGTATGAGTGATACCGGCTGTTGATTCTGACAATGCATTTTTTGAGCTATTTTAGATTATATATGTAAAACATTAGATAACTTTATTGCTCTCTTTGTTTTGCTATGCAGCTGCTACTGTATTGAGGGAATGCATTTTGCTGCCCTCTTTGCTTGGACCTAAATTATGCACTGCAGTATTGTGGAAATAATAATAATTTAGAAGCTGCGATATCTCGGGCACCCATGATACACTGATTAGGCTTAATAAGCTAGCTTGGCGGAATGGAATACATACTAACAATCTAAGTGGTCAATTCCTAAAGATAACCTAGGCCCACATTCATAGCTGTGTAACCGATATGTAAGCAAATAAATTTTTTTTTTCATTTTCACGTCGGGCAAGGTTATTGAGAGGCCTTAATACAAATAATCCAGTTTTGCATCTTGCTGTTTCTAGTAAAAGAATGAAAGGCAGCTTTCAGGTGATGCACTTTAAAATTTTGAGTATGAAATATACTTGTTTATCTTTTCAAAGAACAGAAATGTAGGCAGAACTCTCTTTCCAAGCGGTTACAAAACAAGCAGGTAATTCATGCAAGACTGTCAAACAAAATAAATAAAATTTTGGCAACACAAAATTTTAGAAAACGATACCAATCTACTCTACAAGCAAATATGACAATAAAAGAGGCGCAAAATGTAGCGTTTACATTTATGCTGCATGAAGTCTCTGCATACTAATAACAGCACTTGCACACTCGATCATTTTGCAAACGAGATGATGCATATTTAATGTTTAACATTGCAGTTTTTATACCAAAGCATGCCCTTCTGATACTTATCCACAGCCGTGAGGCTTGTGTGGCTGTGGGAGCATGAGATTAACTATCAAGAAATTTATCGATTTCTGTGCAAAACCTTGCCTTGAGATCACTCATCACAGTGCCCTGTATGACTTGCATAGCATATATCTATTTATTGCTTTTTACAGGGCACCAGTCACAAAGAAAAACGAATGAAATGGAAGCTGACACACTGGAGCATGCCACGGGGATTGCCCAGCAATGCTGCGAGCCCTATCCGGGCATCTACAAAATCCAGCAGCAGCGGAAAAGGCTGCCCCTTGGCTCAGGCCAGTGGTTGAAAGAGTGCTCGAAAAGCTCCAGAAAATGCCTGCAATTGCGAACAAGTTTCCTATACCTTCAATATCAGTGACCAAAAATATAAATAAACAGGTTTGTTTCAGTTCCAAGAAACGTTAATCTGCTCGCCCAAGGTGCGCACGAACAGCAAAGCCCAATGTCATTGAGCAGAAAGCTATACATGATATTCCATCAGCTGCCAGTGGTTCAGGCCAGCACACTACATTTGACCACATTTAATGTAACAGCAGCGCCACTAGAAAATAATGCACAAAGAAAGGCTAGCCTCAGCAGCCTTACACTTTACCATACTAAAGAATACTGCAGGCCATAACTGCTTTCTCTCTACAATAAGTACTGGCACACTTTAAACAATATAACAACGTAAGGGAACGGCATGACAGATCATTTAATGTACTAGTATGACTAGGTGTGGTATATTCGATTTTATGACCCAAAGCAACATGTGCTATGAAGAACGTTGTAGTTGAGGGCCCCTGATTAAATTTGACTGCCTCTAGTTCTTTAATGTAAACCGATATTGCACAGAAAACGTGCGTCTGGCTCTTTGACTTCATGAAAAGGTAACAAGGTAGCCACTGAGCCACAATAGGGGATATTCAAAAAGGCGCCTTATTTAGGATGAAAAACGCGAACTACTGCGCGCCTTATTGTCAGGGGTGTCTTTGGCTGCTCTATTGGCTCCACAGAGCTTGTATTAGCTCTATAATTGGCTCCATGCTGCAATAATTAAGATATAGGGGGAAACAAATGACCATGATAGCAACTGCTACCACACCGTTTACAAGGGTACGCACCTAGATTCCATTCATCCATTCAGGCTTCAGTGGAACGGTCTTAGCTTCCTCCATGGGTCGCAGTCACCCTCCCTCCCGCGAATGATGCCGTCCCACTGCTGTGCCCCCTTGTGTACGCAGCGAGGCTATAGGGATGAGTCAGGGAACAAGTTAGGAATTCTTTTTTTTTCACGCGCCACATTAAAAAAAACGCCGCCACCCATCCATTCAATGCTGTTTGCCAGTTGTTCGGCGTCATGTCAACCTTGATTTCTTTTGTTGCCGTCGTGCGTCACCGTGTCAAATATACGCTGTGTATTTGTAGTGTACGTACACTTGATTTTGTTCGACACAAACTGCTTCTTATGCGTGACGTTGCATGCCCGTGTGCACCACACTTGAATGGCACCATAAAGCGCCTGCGTAACGCTTCGCCTCGTCTCTAAAAATATTCCTACGAGTTAAGCTTGTAACAGGGAGGGAGAAGCCAGCAGCATATATTTCGTAAGTGAACTGCGTTCGTGTACATCGTGTTTATAGTGATGCGGTTTTCCCGCGAGAAAAACGCCATGCAAGCGAAAACGCTGGCAATTTCTACCGCAGCTCGTGCTCGTTCAGTTGTATTTTAGCTTTCTTCGTCCGGTGCTAAATTCGCGCTACAGGTTCGGGGCTTTCTTCTAGCCATCAGAGCAGCGCAATATTAGAATCGTGTCGATAATGTGCCTTTTCATCGCTGCTAAACCCTCTTGTACTTATTGTTCAGGTTTCTTACGAGAGATTTCGCGAGATGCTGCTCTCCGCAGAAGATGGATTATTGCCATAAAATGGGATGGAGGCCCTTTATTTCAGGTCACCATGCTTGCACAGGTATGCGCAAAACACTCTAAAAAATGATGTTATACCAGGAGTGGCAAATGGCAAAAGAATGCTTAGAGATGAAGGGGTTCGCAGCGTGTTCTTGTTAGCGCGCAAAAATAAAGAAAAGCTCCGAAAGCAAGCACACCTTTGCCGTCAAGAAAGACAAAGCCACAAGAGCAACAGACATTAAAGGTCGCATATTGCTCAAAATGGAAGCAAATGAGGTTTTTCCCAGGGCTGCCAAGGTTTCTCCAAGCTCTTTCACTGAGCCGATAACTTGGCAACTGTCATCACTTTGGCATTAGGCATCGAAACTTTCAGTCGCTTGGACACACTGCATCCACCATCATGCACCCGTTGCCAGTCAATAGTCTGCACACTGGCTGGTTTGAGTCCTGTTGGCCGAGGACGTCTTCACTGCTGGGGTAGCTCAGTGCAGGGTAGCGCAGGAGGCGCCTCTTTGTAGCCGCCTTTTTGAAGGGGGGTAAAGAGCAGCAGAAGAGCTAGCACATGGCTGCAGACTCCGTTTCCAGCCGGACACTCACAAGTGCTGTCAGTTATTTCATCTGTATCTCTTTAGTGTGAGTGTCACAGAGTAGGGCGCTCCAGTCTTCTTCTGGCTTCTGTAGCAGATGTCACGGGCAAGAACATCGGCGCGGCAGTAGAAAGTGAACGATGCAAGCAAATTAAAGATCAAGCATTATGTAAACCATTGTGCTGTTAACAAATGCAGTACAGT
Source organism: Amblyomma maculatum (assembly GCF_055883805.1). Lineage (NCBI taxonomy): Eukaryota > Metazoa > Arthropoda > Arachnida > Ixodida > Ixodidae > Amblyomma > Amblyomma maculatum. Next base: position 151,670,391 of record NC_139349.1, read on the forward strand.
TCTCTTGGAATATTATCATAAGTGCTCAGCTGGACATCAAACAAATCTTTGCAACTATGTAAAAAAACTTGTAGAATGGAATATAAAAAGAAAATAGAGAACTGTTGTTTTACCTTCACGGGTGGATTTCACGAAAGCGCTGAGTATGTGATGCCTTCAGCAACACAATACAGGTTGTGGGCATAAGATATTAAAAGCATAGTGTTTGCCTGTCTAGTTATCGGCCGACATTCCACCAGTCCGCAGCAGGCGAGTAAACACAAAACGAAGGACGCGGCATCAATCGGAAAATATGAGAGCGTGTACGTCGTATCAGCGTGCCCAGATTATCCAAGGCGACTTCTGAAAAGCCAAGTATCATGCCCGAAGTTTCAATCTTCGTTACGGAACAGTTCAGAGGTATCTGAAGCTAACCAGGTCTTCAAGTTTCGCACAGCCTTGCTCTATGGGGCGTTTTGGCTTTACAGAAACTATGAGCGAACGACGGGACGGCTAGGAAAGCTCGTCCTGTAACTTTTCGCATAGGTCCAGTTGTTCGTGAGAGCAAATCCTTGAGTGCCTATTTGGTTCAAACGTTGACTTCCTTAGTGCTGTCAGCGGAGAGCTAAACAGCAGCACAACTCTGAAACTGAAGACTAGCAGCAAGCACTAAGCATTTGCTGTGGATGGCAAACAATCTATAAGTGGAGGCAATCATTTTGAAGTGCTTACCTCAGCTCTGGCGTGCACGTTGACACAGAAGATTCGGCGTACGCCTCAACGGCGAAATTGTATGCCTTCCGCTGCTGCCTGCCGGACGCAGCACTATGCGTGCAAAATGCTGTCAGGGGTACATCGATTAGCTTAGAAATCATACTGATGTCTGGTGATCATGTCGGAACTGACGCTGAAGGCGTATGCTGCATGGTGGAAAGCTAAAAGATCTTCCAAGGCGGCACCTGCTGAACCTTCCACACACAGTATCCAACGGCAAAAATCCGATCGCGCCCCTTATAACATGGCAGTCGCTACCAGTGTTGCCAGAACACCTAGCATTTTAAATATCTCCTATAGTTTGGTTTGGTTTGATTTTGGGGTTTAACGTCCCAAAGCGACTCAGGCTATGAGAGACGCTGTAGTGGAGGACTCCGGAAATTTCGACCACCTGGGGTTCTTTACGTACACTGACATCGCACAGCACATGGGCGCCTAGCCTTTCGCCTTCATCGAAAATCGGCTGCCGAGGCCGAGATTTGATCCTGCGTCCCTGGGCACAGTAGTCGAGCGCCCTAACCAATGCGCCACCCCGGCGGGGTGAATATCCCCTATGTGGGATGGTTAATATAGCAAGTGCTGAGTTGCATTTAGAAAACTATATGCTCAACTTCATAGGCAGCTTAAAGGTGCACTATCAGACCATAGGAAATGTGGCGTGACTTTTTGCCAAACAATATATAGGTTTGATTCGGTTGGCTAATGGGGTTTAACCCCTATAGATGCCGTAGTGGATGGCTCCAGAAATTTTCTGCACCTAGCATTTTTAACGGACACTAACATCGCCTGCGTACTTATTATTTCACCTCAAGTTATGTAATAGTTGCAGATGTAAATATATAGCACTCCCTCAATTCCATTCTGTGATGTACTGTAGCTGGTAATGAATGTCCAACAAGTTGTGACATGCATGCTAGGAATACTGTCCTTTTTCAGTTAAACCAATTTTCAAAAACTTGGCATACTTTAATCACTGTTTTCAGTTCGAGCCAAAAGTAACCAATGCTTAATTATGATAAACAATGCTTGATGAACAAGTACTACAGCCACTGGAAGCCTGCTTGCAAGTTGTGTTGTAGAAACGTTTCGACCTGCGTTAATGTATGATAGTGTTCTCACGCAACTTTGTCCTCCTCCTGTCTCCCTATGGATGTTCACTACTTCCTTGTCTGTTGTCAGTCATGATTATCAATTCCATTCCAAAGCAACACATGGGTAAGAGGGGTGCTGTAGTGAAGGGCTGTAGATGAATTGCAACTGCTGCGGTTTATTTGAATTGCAATTGAATTCGCATAGTGCACTCATAACAGCTATAAAACACTGCAGGCAGGGTGCCGAAGAAAAAATACTATTGTTTTCCTTGGACATCCTACGAAACGGAAAAGAGGGAGCGCTAGGTTCCAGCAGCACTCTTGCACATTATTTTGTATCCTCGATAGCTAAGCCCTTTTCAGTACCAATAAAAAGAAAGTAGTTTGCACTTCTGTACATTTATTTCTTGCAGTTAAAAACACAAAACCATCTCTGAAATCAAAATACATGCAGTAGAAAAATAGAACCAAACTGTTTCACAAGGACACGTGCTTCATAAGGACACGTGTTGGATTGTGCTAATAGTTTATTAAAGAAAACAAACAAAAAGAAGAGGAAAATAATGTCTGTCGCGGCAATTGCTGTGTAGTATCTGAAGCACCCGAACTGCGACCCGCGATAAAAAAAAAAGAATAGAGAGAGGATAGCGAGTAGAAATACAAGCATGAAATAAGAAGGTTAGCTTTGTACATTATTTAAAAACCTTAATGCCCTTGGATATTCATTTAATTAGTGCTTTCAGGATATAGCTAAAATAAATATCATCTAACTTTGGTAAATACTCAGCAAGAAACGCTTCGTTTTTTTCTGTGGTTACAGTTATGCTTCTTTGAGGACAATACACAAAGCAAAGCAGTTACAATTCTTAGGACATAGAGTGCGTGTTGTAAAAATGTGTTGTACGCAACTGTAATAGACCATTCACATAGCGGATGTATGGTAGGTGATTTTTTGGTCTGCGGCAACCAGGCACTTATTCCTCTGAGGACTCTTAATCTCAAACAGTTCAAACATGCTACCCGATTTCACAATGCTGTCTGCAGGAGGTAGGCGCGTCTTTAAGGCGCATTTACTTTTCAGAGTCACGTGTCGCAGGGCGGGAAGCGTGAAGAATGGGACGAAAGCAGTCACGCTGGAGAAGCAAGGCACTGAACAATCCCATTCACCATTTATTTTACCAATAAAAAGGGGGGGGAGGGAGGTGTAGTCAACCATGGTACTCTTAGGACACACTTCTTTCCTGGGTTATCTTGCAGTCTACCGGAAACATTCGCGAGTTTACATTGAAATAGGAACTCGCTCTTTTCGCTTCTTCAAATAATGCGAGCGTGCCCTCGGACAACGATACTGTTTGGTTGGGAGGAAAGGCTTGTGCGCCTGTATGCACATTTGTGCACCACGTGCACATTTGCACCTGTATGACCTCTTTAAACCATGATCATGGCTTAATCACGTTCAATAATGTTTGGGAATGTACAAACATAACATATGCCTTCAGTTCTAAATTCAACAAACAAATATGGCATTTCAATTTCAGAGGGCCTGAGCACAACACACATGGTAACAGGTGAGCGAACACACTGTCTGATATGTGCAGGAAATTCTATGGTGCCCTCATCAGCAGCCAACTTCTGACAAACGAAGAGAACTGTCCCAGGAGTTTCAGCATCTGCTTCGAGCACATGCAGAATGCGGCAAACAAACAAAAATCTACAGTTTGAAGCAAGTACAGCCGATGAGTCACTTTTTTTGCCAGTCGATATTGCTCACTGTGAATTATTGTCCCTTTGAAGCTGACTTTCTTAAATTCATTAATAATGTTGATCGGCATATTGAAAATGTTGTACACTGCATTCAATTCTTCTGGCATCAAGGATGCCCTTACTGGTACCCCAAATAGGCATTCATCCCCAACTCGATGTGCTTTTTTCGTTACCTCATTGCCCAACAAGTTGGAACAGAAAGACATCACATTATCTGGCATAGATAGCATCTGCAGTGCTAGCTGTAACTCCTGCTCCATGATGACTCTCTCTATGATTTGAGCTGGGGCCCTCGTGGCTGCATTCACCATTTTTGTCACTTTACCATTCCGACTTTCAAATGGAAAGGCTGAGTGTGCCCATAATGGCCCGAGGTTTCTGACACTAGAAGTAAGGTGCAAAACCTAATGGAGATTAAGTCATGAAGCGGGCTAAATAGAGTTCTTCTGCTTTCGTGACAAATGCTTTTAGTAGGCTTTCTGAAAAAGAAGATGCGCATACTAAAAAACATGAACAAACCAAGCATGCATGTTTTTGGGACATGCCTCTAGTGTGCAGTAAACAAACAGGTCTTCTTATAAACATTTCTATCCCGACCACGCAACCTATCTTCTCACATCAATATTAAAATGATGCAAAAAAGACACAAACTGAACAAGTACAACATGAACGCTGACTCACAGCAACTCATTGTTGAATTGGTGCATCTTGAAAAACTTTCAAGTGTCTTGTTGCTTTAGTATCTATGAGGCCAAACTATAATTTGTTAATGAGCCACATAGTTTACCGCAACGGCAAGAATCCAACACTCTCAGCTGCTTACATAGGAAACAGGATTTAAACGCCTTTCTCATTGACTTCATGCACACACAAAAAAAGGAAACAATAATCATGTTTCCCGTATGAAGTCAGTCAAAATTCTCTGCATGCTGAAGACGTGCAGATGAAATTTCTGCCAAGAGTAATGTGTAGATGCCTTCAATCAACAAATCTGCATGTTTCCAATACCGTGACTGTAACACTCCTAGAGGTACTGGAAGGCAGTAAAAAAGAAGCCAGTTTTTCCACTCGCTTGCCTTCCAGAAGCACCGGTCAGCCAAAGATCAGGGAATTCGTGTGAAGGAGTGAGGCGGTCGAATGCTCAGTAATCGCTTATCTAAGCTGGCTATAGTTGATGGAGCACCTGCAAAAAGAGCAATTATTACCGTTTATTCCATGTTATATTACAAGCGTTGATTTCTACAGCAGGCAAAATTCACCTTGAAACATGTCATAACACAAAGCATATGTTTATTTCAAGAAAAAAAAGGGCTTTAAAACTAAGGCTTGGGTCCAGACAAAATGCAGCTTCCCCTATAGAAGCCTGTTCACAAACTATGTGTTTACAGTGGCATAATTAAATGGTATATAAAGCAATCCATCCATACCTTCCCTTTTTACTATATCTTCATTATGGCATCTAAAGGTTTTACTTGACATGTATCGCAGAGTCCTAAAGCACTATTTGTAGCACTACTTTCGCTGTCAGGGGAGAAGCTACCAAGGTTGTATTTGCATTCTGAGAATGCAGCTACTGACCCAACATATTTTGTTTCATTATAAGTTTTTCTTCTGTGTCTGCTGTTGACCTCTCAGTGAGAGACGTGAGAGATGTAAATAGATGTGCCCATAGCATTTCCTCAAAAGACCAAGCATTTCAATGAACATTCCAAAATTTCTAGAAATTTAGAGAGACAGAAAGAGAAAAATAAATTCTTTTTAAACTCTTGGTGCCGTCATTTAGTGCAAACATGTTATAGCGAACTCTCAGAAAATAACATTTTAATCAACCAAGGTAGGGGTTTGGTGCAAAGCCGTGTGAAGTGTGAAGCTGTGGACAAGAAAATGCCACATCAGATTGAAATTAAGAAATACTTATCAGATAATGTGGCACTTTTTTAGGCTAAAATAATGACTACATGAGACACACAGGAAGCCTGAGAGAAAAGGCTTGTCTGCTGCTTACGTGTTGCGGGGAATACTGCACTAAAACCAGCTTTTTATGATGTGGCGTGCTCTCTGAGAATGTTTGTTCCATCACACTAAAATTTAATGACCACGGATCGGCATTAACGTTGGTTGGCATTAACTTTATCTTTCCTTGCACAAAGTGGCAATGCTAAACATTATTCTTATCACTTCAAACAGGTAACTTATCACTTACTAACTAAACTTACTTAGTAATCACTTGCCACGGGTGAAATACCTCATGATTGGATGAAAGCATGTGTGATTCCTGCTTACAAAAATGATGACTGCTTGTCTACCAAATTGTCATCCATTTTCAATTAACAATATGTGCTGTAAGCTCTTAGAGCATGTCATTGCCACCTACATCCGGGAATTCTTAGAAAGCCACAAACTGCTATCACAGTATCAGCACAGTTTCAAGAAGCACATGTCCACTGTTACCCAAATTGTTGGTACTGTTCATGAATTTGCACAAGTTCTTGACAACAATGGCCAGCTAGATGTGCTATTTTTGACTCCTCGAAGGTCTTCGATTAAGTGCCACATGGAAAGTTATTGTACAAACTGGATTGTGTTAGCCTTCCCTCCTGTATCTTGCAGTCAATTTATGCCTCTCTTTCAAATAGGCAGCAGTTTGCTGAAATTATGAATTGCTCATCAAAATTGCTGTCTGTAACTTCGGTTGTGCCCCAAGGCAGTGTCTTGGGGCCACTAGTGTTGTTGATCTATATCAATGACTTGCCTGATGTCATTTATGCAGACGTTTCTATGCGACTGTTCGCAGATGACTGTGGGGTTTTTTAAAAACATTACAGCACCTACTGATGGTACAATATTACAAGCAAACCTACAGGCTATTCATGAGTGATGTATACAATGGGGAATGCAACTTAATGCAGAGAAAACATTTATGTTGTGGGTTACCTGGAAGAGAACTATCCGCACCTTCTCCTATTTATTTTATTACAACAGAAATAGACATGATACTGCCTTGGTGTCACACTTACAAATAAGCTAACCTGGTCTCCTCACATATCCACAATTTGCTCTTCTGCTCTTAGTAAGCTGTGATACCTAAAGAGGAAACTAAAAGGTGCACCTGTTGAAGTTAAACATATAGCCTATAATGCCTACATCAGAAGCAAACTTGAATATGCCGCCAGTTTTTGAGATCAGAACAGTGAAAAGTATATACTGCAGCTCGAGCGAATCGAAATAAAAGCAATGCAGCATATTTTTAATAAATATAAAATAAGTGATTCTCCTTCCTTCCTAATGTGGTAGAAAAACATAGATTCTCTGGAGCCTTGCTGAAATTTTAGCCATCTCGCTTTTCTGCATAAGGGCAATTTACCAGCTTTCATAAAGTCACATTGCACCAGAAAGACTGGACACACATATCCTCAATCCTTGGCTCCAATTTTTGCAAGAACAAACACATTTAAGCAGTTTTTCCCCAGAGGTATCACTTACTGGAATTCCTTTCCCTTGCACATTTTTTCAGCCAGAGTTGGAGCATCAATTCTTGTGCTTTTGCACTTGCTCGTTACAAATTTCTTACTTGTATGTGATTTGTTTGCACAACCATATACTTGTTCTGTGTATATTTACATTTTTCATGGATGTCCCTCCTGCTTGGACAATGTACATATGTGGTCTGCAGTAGAATAAAGTAAAATAAATAAAGTAAAGCTTCAAGTTAGTGAGTAGAAATTAATACTCACCAATGCAGAAAAGCTCAAGTGAGTTTGCTGAATCCAGCCAATACTCTGTCATCTGCCTGGTGACTCCAAGTAAAATGCAATGCATGTATTCTACCACCAGGCCACTGACGATGTCAAAGTGACTGAGATTGACTAAGGGTGATGGTCCTTTCAATCCATTCACAGGTACGCCGTGCCTCAATGCCCTGTCCATATCACTGAGCACACTGACTGCTGCCCTTAAATCCTTCACGCTTGTGTCACGGTAACACCGAGCACCTGAAATCATCAACATGGCATTAGTTCTGGTGTCAAAATTAAAAAAAAAATGGGGAAGATTAAAAAATGCCCATCATGAATGTTGGCACTTCATGCAACTGTTGTACTATATGGTGATCACTCACTAGAAACAATGCATTTTTAATAATTAGTTACTTGTGTGTTACAGCATTGACAAAGCATGTGTAAATAGGTTATTGTGCGCATGCATTCCAGAGTTATTTTTACCTCCCAAGATAACTTCTTCCAAACAATTAACTTTATTTTCAGAGAATCTAAGTGAAACCTTGATGTGTTAACCTCTAGTTAGGTTTCACCGTGACCTATGCATCTTTGCATATGCCTCCATCCATTCATAAACAGCTGGACTGTCATGAGCAGCTGCACACTAAGTCTCTGACAATAATGTGAAGTATCATGCAAGAGAGATTTCATCAAAAAAGGAGGCTAGTAACTTGAACCATTTCTCCACATGTTTCACACCATGGGCAGCCAAACCTTCCATTGAACTGAGTTTGGTTGGTCACTGATGCACGAGCAGGGGCATCAAGGGAGCAGAAAATGACGTGAATAGTTGACCTTATCATTTCCTGCCCACATGTCCACACAAGTGTCCCGATGGCCTCTATCACTTCCACGAATTTCCCAATAAAGACATCCATGTTCGGGGGCTTTGGGCCAAACCAAAGTCCAGCAAGTATTGGAGCTTTCTGGCGAAGTTTTGGAGGCAGTTCATTGATTATAATTTGTATTGGCCGTACAGGCGTTTTTGAAGACTTGTAAAGTGGGCTTTCATCAGTATTGAAAGTTACGGTTAAGTCTCCAGAAGTGATGTGTCCCTGACGCCGGAGGTTTCGGTAGATGGCCCCACTAGTGATGTCCTGAATTTCGTCGCCAGAGGTTTGTTCAAACATCCTTATTTGCCGGAATAGCAGATCTTTGCATGTTTCGATCTTTAAAAGGAGCTGCTGTTTTAGGTTCATTATTGAAAAAAAACAACCTCACTCCTTTAACTGGGATGTCCTCTGGCTTCTCTGACACATATCACACTGCATTTCGTCTGCTGTGCTATTTCCAGTGTGCAAAACACTGCCGCAAACATCGCAATAGTAGTGATGTTGAACACTGCCTGTCACTTGGGGCGCCCACAGTTTTCTAAGCAACTATTTGCTTCGAGGTAGCGCATCATTTTTAAATCCAAACAGCCCATTGATAAGGCGCAGAAGGCCGTCAACTGTTTCCCAGGGCAGTCCGTGCGCAACCACGAACGCTAAAATCATCACGATCGCGGCCGCTTTTCTGGTTGAGGAGCCTGGTAGGGTGTCGTCGCCGTACTGATTGAAAGCAGCAGTGAGGGTTTCCTCGTAGTGCAAGCGTGTTCCCTGCTCGCTCAGAGGTATTTCACCCACGCCAGCGCCACCTGTGCTCTCGTCGTCTTCGAGCAATGATTGCACATCGTCTTCAGGGCTGCCTAAACCTGACGAGCATGTGGCGATCGCGGCAGCGACTACGCAAGCTCCGTTGCTGTGATCGTTCGTTGCAGCAGCAGTTCCGTTGTCGTCTGCTAGCCGCTGCCTGTAGCGGCGAGTCGATGGCGGCACAGCAAAATCTTGACTTTCGTGGAGGTATTGCTTCCGCTTCTTCCTAGCAGAGCGGTCGCTCATTGTGCTTCAGATATACTTTCACTTCAAAAGTCACAGTTCAAGTATTAAATAACGGTACCATTGACAACGCCCCTTTCTTCTATCGACGATCACTCAAAGGAGAAGGCGAATTCCAGTTTCCGCCAAAAAGCTGTTGATTGGGTCAGCGAAGAGAGATAGCGCGTGAAACGTGTCACAGTGAAAAGCAAGGTACCCCTAAGCGAGCACGGCTTCGCAGAAAAAGACTCGCGAGAGGCGTTGCGCGCATCAGGAAAATGTTTTTGCATATCCTGGGTGCGTAATCATGTGACACAAAGGTGACGTCACATACGCGTACTATGTGAATTTTTGTTTGTTTTCTTGAGAGACGCGTACATGATTTGGGCGTGCCATATTACCCTTTCTTTAAGCCCTCTCCCCCACCCCTGCATGGAAGATTGAGAAGCCGCCCTGCAGGACATTGCTGGCTCGCCGTGCTGTTACTGCATGCAGCCACGGCCAACGGGACCCTGGACTAAGCCCGCCCCCCCCCCCCCCCCTTCCCGCTGACTAAATAAATATAAATAAATAAAGATGTTTTGTCCTCCTCCTCAGTCCGCGGAGGTGTAGTGTGAGCACTGATACTGTGCGTTCGCAATTCTGTGTTTTACATATCAGATAGCAAGTACCTGTGCTGGCTAACATGTTTTCCTTCAGTTTTCATATCTAACAATAACTACATGCTACTACTTTTTCTTTTGGCTGTTTAAGCAGCTTCGTATAAGAAGCGACGCCGGGATTCGGACTCTTGAGTCGTGCGCTAGGGATAGAAATGAGGGGGGGGGGGGGCGTAAAGTTGGCCCGTATATTTACTCTGTCGCACCTCTCCCAGCATTTTTTATTAGTGCAGGGTGTTATGGGCCATGCAATTTTTTTTAAGATACTGGCGGCCAAGGACCCGTGATGTTGCTTTCCCCGAACTGCATGCTTACTTCGTTGTGAGAACCGAGAACCGTTGTGAGAATTGCGACGTACGTCGCGATCGTCATTTCAACTTTGCATCCATGGCGAAGCTTGTTTAGTTTTTAACCGCACAATCGTTTGCATTGGAAGGAGAAAAAACAAGCGGTTGAAAAACACGCACGGAAGGAAGAAAACGACAGAACAAGATCTAACTCATATGAGAGCGCATATTGTCTGTAATTTTCTTCCTCCCCTGTGCGTTTAAACACCTTTGCAACGAGCGCTTCCTAGGCGTCAGCATACTGATCGCTGGGCTGTTGTGTGCGCCTGACGTCAACACGGTAGAGGTGACAGCAGAACCCGTTCGCAACAGTCCAGAGAGGAGGCGTTTAGACAACCTCCTCGCCCGATGCAAAGGTCTTTAACAGTGAGCTTGTTATTACCTTTCCAAAGCTCTATGTATACCATCCAGCCCAAATACAAGTTTTCTCAATATTTTTATATGCTGCAATTTCATTGCATCAGAATAAATCTCTTACCGCCATTCCTCGCCATTGCTTGGCGTTTTGAAAGTGAGAATCGTGGGGGCTGCACTACGGTGAAAGTTGGCTTTGCCTAATGCAGAACCATGCGCACATCGCCTATGATCGTGATTTGCTCCTTCGCAGCGCGCTGCAGGGATTGTATGCTTGCTTTAAAGCAAACACACAACGAAAACATGCAAGAGTATACTGACCGTATGCGGGGTTGCAAAAATATAGTGAGTTCTTTTCATAGACGCGCGCCCGCACGCGTGCAATTTTGTAGTGTCCGAAAAGAGAACTGTACACTGAGCGCATATATCTTCTAAAGGGCGCGTAAATGTTTACGTTTGGAAATAAGCTGTTAAATTATACGAGATATGTTGTTTCACGCAAAGGCTGAACTTAATGCACAGACTAAGCAGCCGATTGACCGCAGTGCGCGGGCCCACAAGCAGTCAAATTCTTAATGGTCTCTCCGCTGCCGCTCAGACATCACTGCGTTTAAATGCACTGACACGTGAGAAATAAAATAAAAGTCAAGTTCAACTTTCTCTGAAAAGAAAAAGTTTCTTGGTGTTCAGTTCAGTTCAGTCGTTCAGTCGTGCCCGACTCTTCGTGACCCTACGGACCATGTCACTCCACGCTTTCCGGTCTCTCACTATCTTCCTAACATCACATAACTTCATCTGCAGTGCCCCGAGGATGCCATCTAACCATCGCGTTCGCTGCCTACCCCTTCTCCGGCGACCCTCAACCTTTCCCAAAATCAAATCTTTCTCCAGCGACTCCTTTCTTCTCATCAGATGACCAAAGTAGCTGAGCTTTGACTTCAGAATTTGACCCTCCAATGAGCAGTCAGGGTTTATGGTCGACAATATCGACTGATTTGATCTTATGGCAGTCCAAGGAACTCTCAAGAGTCTTCCCCAGCACCACAATTCAAACGCGGCAATTCTTCGGAGGTCAGCATTTTTTACAGTCCAACTCTCGCATCCATACATCACAACTGGAAAGACCATAGCACGAGTTATACGGATCTTGGTTGGGAGACTAATGTCTCTGCTCTTTACTAGGCGGTCAAGGCTAACCATTGCTCTCTTTCCCAGAAGCAGGCGTCTCCTAATTTCATGGCTGCAGTCTCCTTCCGAGGTAATCTTGGAGCCCTAGAAGAGAACAACTGTCACACCTTCCAATTCTTGTCCATTAATGCTCCAGGACATGATAGGGCAAGACGCCATGATCTTTGTCTTTTTAATGTTCAGTTTAAGCCCAAACTTCTCACTCTCTTCTTGTACGCGCATCAGAAGTCTCTTGAGTTCCACTTCACTTTCTGCCATTAAAGTGGTATCATCCGCATATCTAAGGTTGTTGATACGTTTTCCAGCAATCTTCACTCCAGCTGAAGACTCGTCCAGACCGGCCTTCCTCATGATGCACTCTGCATATAGGTTAAATAGGCAGGGCGACAGTATGCAGCCTTGCCTCACTCCTTTCTCAATCGGAAACAAATCAGTAAGACAATGCCCAGTTCTGACTGTTGCCTCTTCTCCTTCATACAGGTTCCTGAGGAGACAGATCAGATGAATTAGAACTGCCATCTCTTGGAGAGCTCGCCACAATCTGCTGTGATCTACGCAGTCAAACGCTTTCGCATAATCAATAAAGCAGAAACAGATTGGTTTCTGGAACTCTCTTGCTTTTTCCATGATCCTGCGAAGGTTGGCAATTTGGTCTCTAGTTCCTCTGCCCTTGCGAAACCCAGCTTGCACGTCCGGAAGCTCCCGATCCACATACTGCTACAGCCTTCCTTGGAGGATTTTCAACCTCACCTTGCTAGCCTGCGAAATAAGCGCGATCGTGCGGTAGTTGGAACAATCTTTGGCACTGCCTTTCTTTGGAACGGGGATGTAAACTGACCTCCTCCAATGCTGTGGCCACTGCAGGGTTGTCCAAATCTTCTGACATAATGTATGCGGAATGTTAACAGCGCCATGGTTGAGGTTTTGAAGCAACTCAGTTGGAATGCCATCAATTACGCTAGCTTTGTTCTTAGCACGGCTGGCTAAGGCCCATTCAACTTCACTCTTCCGGATGCCCGGCTCGAGATCAGTAATCACAACCGTCCTATGTTGGATTTGCAGATTCGAGTCCTACTTGTACAGTTCTTTTGTGTATTCCTGCCACCTATTCCTTATCTCTGAGGCTTCAGTGAGGTCCTTGCCTCGTTTGTCCTTTATCACGCCCAGCTTAGCACAGAAGCTTCCTTTGATATCTTTGATTGTCTTATACAGAGCTCTTGTGTTCCTTAATTGCCTGTTCTCAACTGCTTGGCACTGTATGTTCAGGAAGGCATTCTTATCTCTCCTTGCTATTTTCTGAAAATCCGCATTGAGAACCTTGTATCTTTCTCTTTCCCCCATAACTTTTGCCATCCTCCTTTCCTCAGCTATTTGCAAAACCTCTTCAGATAACCAGTTTTCTTTCTTGCATTTCGTTTGATTTGGAACTACCTTAGTAGCAACTTCTTGTATTATATCACGAACACCAGTACACATCTCTTCGGGCTCTCTGTCTTCTAGATCTAATTCATGAAATCGATTACTCACTTCCACAGCATATTCTAATGGAATTTGATCCAGATCATACCTGAAAGGCCTTCTATTTTTCTGCGTTTTCCTCAATCGAAGCTTAATTTTGGCAACAAGAAGCTGATGATCGGTGCCACAATCGGCCCCAGGTCTTGTTTTTACTGCTTGTATAGCGCTTCTCCATCTCGGCCGGCAAAGAATATAATCGATCTGATTCCTGTACAGACCGTCCGGTGAAGTCCATGTGTACAGGCGCCTCTTGTGCTGTTGAAAATGAGTATTCGCTATGGTCAGGTTGTTTTCTTGACAAAACTCTACTAGCCTCTGCCCAGCTTCATTTGGCTCGCCAAGACCGAACTTGCCTATAATTCTCGATATTTCTTCCCTCCCGACCTTAGCATTCCAGTCTTCTATGAGAAAAACGACGTCTGATGATGGGGTGCGGTCTAAAAGACATGGTAGGTCCGCATAAAATCTCTCAACGTCAGCTTCTTTAGCAGTAGTGGTCGGTGCATAGACTTGGATAACTGTTATGTTGAAAAGTTGACCTTGGATCCGAAGTGAAATCAATCGGTCGTTTTTGGGGTTGTACCCTTTGATGTGCTACATGCCCCCCAAATAAAACGGAGCACAGGCCTGTGGGAAAAGTGCTCTCCTTCGTCCGGGCTGCTGATGAGGCAAACACCATGAGGGACAAGCTGAATATCCTGGTATCCCACAAATACCTAAGCATCCGCTTGTAGGGCGCGTCGCGAAACGAGATATTTTGTTCCTTCGTCTGCTCCGTTTTATTCCGGGGCACTATGTATACATCAGCAGCTGCGTTCTTGTCCGTTGATTGTATAAAAGCTATACTTGGTTTACTACCTTGCAGGTTCAGTACTCTGCTACTGTTACGGTTTTATGTAGCATTCTAAACGAGACGTTCGAGCCTTGTTTTTTCTTATACGCGCGTCAGCACTTGAACTGATTTCCATGCATATTCTACCCTTTTTATTGTGCCACCTTTTTCGGTCACTTTGAATCGCTGATGAGTTTCGCTTACTTCTGCGTCGGCTGCCTTACTTGAATCTTTGAATCGTAAGTCAATGCATGCACAAAGCTGTGCGGCATCTCGCGCTCGCGCCCTAATGGTGATCCAGAATTAGAGTTGGACATCGCCCACTCATGAATTACCGCATTTTATCCTTCTCACAAGCTGCTGTTGTCATGAGTCTGCTTTGATGGTGCCGGACTTTGGTACGAAGACGACTAGCCGCTAACTGATGTTGGCTACCCTTCTTCGACAACGCAAGCGCGAGCCTTTCCGAAATTTGCGTAATTCATTGAAATGCGAGCTGCAATGTGCAGAATACTTTGCTTTTGTGCTTGGCTGCTATTTCTTTCTTCCAATTACCTTGACCCATCTTTCCTGGAACTAAAAGTCGGCAAGAAATTCATGGGAAACTGAGGGCTTCTTGTTTCAATGACCATGACGTGCAAGACGGAATGTTGTATCAATGCGGTTGCTCGCTTTTCGCTCCAGCAACTACAATATTGCAAGGGGAACTGGTTAAGCAGTTCAGAACTCACAATACAAGCTAAATTAAAGAATCAGCGCACTTAAAGTATCAGCGACTGCAACAGCAGTCGCAAAAAAACGCTGTGTTGTTTGCTGGAGGAATGTCTTGAGGATCACCATGTTACGGTGCTGCCACACGACGTATGCGCGCTCAATGCTGGACCGAAGCGCCTGACGGTTAAATACAGCGGAAGGAAAAAAAAACTTAACGATTAGAAATATGCGCGGGATTTATCTGATTGCTAGCTGGAATAATCAAGGCTATAATAAGTCGAAAATATATTACCAGTTTGTTGCTTAAGTGACGTGTGTCACCGCCAGCCAAGTAAGCTTATTAACAAAGAACACTTAAAGATAAAAAAAAAACGGGGGAGGGCTATACAAAAGACTGGCAAAGCTGCCCACTTCACTTTATTCAGCAACGTAGACCCGTAGACTTGTTGAAGCAGAGAGTTGTCAGTAATTATTTGTCTACATCTCTATACATTCAAGGCGTTTATTCATCCACCCGTGGCATGCACATTCGCAAGTCAAGTGCTATACTGTTCTAGAATTCTAGAACACTATGCAGGTGCTCAGGACGTCGTTCACTCCCCCATTTTTTCGCTTTCCGAGTTAGTTTTGATGCCGGTATGTATTAACGCGCGCGGCTACCCTGGTAGCCCTGGCGCGGGCGTGCGGCTGTCTGCTGTGGCGAGCATGGGTTACCCCGATGCTGCGCGCGCGGCCGACCCCATGCGGCGCCGATTCGCATGCGGGCGCGCAGCTGTAGTGGAAAATAACCGCACGCTGTCACGTGGTCTAATAAACGTGAATGCATCAACACTATTGTCTCGCGCTCCTTTCGCGCCTTTTTCTCCCCCCCCCCCCCTCTCCTCGCCTTTTTCTCCTCCGTGCTCGGGTCGGTTCGTCAAAATTCTTGCTGCGGTCGAGTCGGAGTCAAATTTTCTCGTGTTCCAGGAGGTTTACGATGGCATCGCCAAAGTACGCCTACGTAGAATATAAGGACGGCGGAAGAACCATTATCCCCGTCTCGATGGGGAAAGATTTCGCTCCGAAAGATGTTAGCGAAGTTCACAAAAACATCACGGCATACTGGCGGTCGGGCGATGGAGGCCACGAAGGAGATGAAGGGTTCTACGACGGTGATGTCGTGGTGCTAGGATGTAAGTACGCATTTCAAATGTCATTTCCTCTAGTGTCCTCAAAATTACTCTTGCAGCACTGCGAAATTCAGGGGCGGCCTGTTTGCCTGGCCATGTACACAATGAAAGCACGGCTACGCAAACATGCAAGGACTGAGACGAGACGACAAAGCGCTTATCGCCTCGTTGTCATCCTGTCATATCTGTTTCAGCTGTTTTTCACAGAATGTGGTATATTTTGACTTCATGATAATGTGTGTTCGTGAGATAATAGAGGCACACATTAAATTATTAGTAGCCAGGTGAGCAGGAAAGTGCATTTATGTGAGCAGTGATCCAGAAGGGGATCCAGCAAATGCGAGCCATTAGTATTGTCCCATCATATGCATAAAGGCAGAGATTAGGTGTCCCCCTGGTAGAATAGGTAGGTAGAATTGAAAACGACAAACCATTCCAAGGTGTGGATTACGCAGTGCTTCATACAGAGCAAGCGATCAGGCAGCCAAACAGACTTGTATATAGGACACACATGTGCGTAGTCACTGCTCAGCACAGCCTTGATGTGAACACTGCAGCACCTGGTGACCCAGAGGCAGCTTGAAACAGCACTGCATCATCTCACAAATTTTGTCATGACTGTACAAGCATGACGAAAATTCCAGCAAAAACTGCTAAGCAGTAATAAAGCAAATGAAGCTTTCGAGACTGAATATGGGTGTAAGACTCTTGCAGGGCAACATGCCATTTTATGACTGTGGGTCCTATGCTCTGGTGTTTTGATTGCACCGTAGTCATACTAAAAATTGCTCCATGTTTACCTTGTAAGTGCATTTAAAGGGCCACTGTCCAGGGGAGGCCCTTTTAAGAAAAGGAGCCCAGTGTTTCGATCAGGTACCGGAGATAGTGTGTGCAAAATTCTACAGCGACACGCGCGCCGCAAAGCATCGAAAATACAATTCAAAGCTTCCTCATGCTTTCCTTTGAGAAGCCAGCTTCACCGCTCCCTGCGCTGGCCCGACGGGCCCGATAATGACGTACGTATCGGGAACGACGTCCATTGGTCCGTCTAGCTGACTGACGGGAGAAGGATGGGTGTCTACCGTTCGCAGCACGCTTTTCCCTCGCCACGGCCAGACTGAATCCAGCGGCGCGCGCTCCCTCGACCGCTTTTTTTTTTTTCGCGCTCGCGGAGAGCCACGCCCCACCTCCCGCCAAACGCGGAGGAGGAAGGGGAATTTGTATTGCGGAGGCTAGACGACCTCGGGCAGGAGAGTGAAAAACCTTTGCGAGGGAACGGAAGGAGAGAGGCAGGATAGAATCGGGTGATTGCGGTGGCTGTAACTGCGTTAATAGTTACTCTTTTCAAAAACATTTTGCGGCCTTGCGTTCCAGGGGCGAAGTCTCACAGTCACCGGGGAAGAAAATATTTTCGACCGGAGGGTGGACAGTGGGCCATTAAGAGCTTAGCCAGCCTGGGAGGTTATCATTGCTGTCATCAATCGTGAAGACAAAAGAATCGATATTTTTAAGAGCAACTTGTCCATAATGTAACAGGTCTATGTACCTCAATAATTTTGCATTGCGGGTTGTACTATGGTGCAAATGAAATGTAAAAGTTTTTAAAAAGGGGAAGTAAGCATGTCATGCATTCTCTTTAGCCGTCACCTGCTTTCTGGTAGCCTTCTCCAAAAAACATACCGAAGCAGTAGTGCACTGGCTTCCTGGCTCTGCATCTTCTACCATAGCTTTTCTAACTGTTGCTTTAAAAGCACCTTTACATTGAAATGCAGATGACCAGTTGCATTTAAATAGATTGCTTGGGCACACTTTGTGAACCATAAACGAGGCAGCCACATATGAAAGCGAGCATGAAATGTTAAGGGTATTCAAAAATAAAGGCAATAAGTCATTAGTTCACTTTTAAGATTCTAGGTAATGATTCCATGACCTGCGCTATCTCATGGTACTGAATACATTGTCGGGGGGGGGGGTGCTAAGTTTCCAGTAGGAGGTGAGGAATTTCCTGCAGCAATTGTCATGGCTGCCACAGAATACACGACCTTCTTTTTTGTATACAAGAAAATAGTAGAATGTTCTGTTTCTGAATGAAATGCATCAATAAGGCATTTTTTCGCACAGCCCAACAAATATTGTGACAAAATTACTTTATTACAGTCAACATGGCAGACCTCATCGATAAACTGACGAAGAAAAGGAAGGCGGTTCCTCGAGCTGTAATTGAGGAAGCTGGATACCAGGGCCCCAGTCAACCCTTGGAGGTAGCCCTATTAGTCATGTGGAGCGTGTAGCATTTGAATCAACATGGTAGTGTAATTTTGTTTTCATTTTTGCTTTCCTTTACCAGGTGGACTTCACCACTAAAGAAAAAAAGAATACGAACAGCAAGAGCAAAACAAAATAACAATGAGGCGCATTGCAAAAAAGCGGGCACGAGCTGCTGAGTCAGAAAGTGACAGTGAAGATGAGCTCGTGCCCGAAAGACTGCTCCGCAGAGCTGAAAAGAGAGTAGCCTCTCTTGAAGAAAGGCTGAGATTATCTGAAAAGAGCCGGCTTGAGGAGGTGAGACTGAATCATCGGCTCCAGGACCTTCTGGACACCGCCATTAGTAAGTGGCTTTTACCGCACAAAAAAAGTCCTAGCGAAAAGAGTAAAACATTTGAATTAACTATTGAATGCTGTATCCGCTAGATAGCACAAAAAAGATTCACCAGATACATGCCAGCACAAGAACGTGCACTACGTAAGGTTTGGTGAAGCCGGGCCATGTCTCCAGTACTGTTTTACTACTTATTTAGTTGTTCAATGCTGTCTAGAAGTGCATCAGGAGGACATTAAAGCACCCTTTTGTAGTGCAGGGGGAACCGCCTGTGAAAGCTCTTGCTGCATGGGGTTCGTGGTGGTGGTGGTGGTAGTTATTTATATACAGAAGAAAGAAAAAGATGTTTGCCAGCACCGGTATCTGCTATCTGATATTTAAAGCACCCGAACTGGGGCAGCGGGAATAAAGGGTTAGTGAAAAAGTGGTAGAGGAAATTAAAGAGGTGAGCGATTGGGAGAAAGGAAAGGCTAGGTAAAAAAAAAGATATATATATATACACTATAGAACAACATACAGTAGTTTGTTTGAGGCCCACCCGCAAATGTCTTAGGTAACTGAGCACTCGGCACTTCGGGCGGGCCTCCGCACTAGCTCTGCGTCAGTGTAAGTGTTTAAGACGCCCGGAGCTACACACATCACAAAGCAATGACTGCCAACGTGGGGCGATCGACCGTTATAGTCCAGAATAGCACACGCGGAGCGTACGGTCACAGCGCACACTATCCGGCGCGGATCAGGGTGCTGCATCCGGAGGTAGTGGGGTTTGTGGCTGTTAGTGATTACACTATTTAACGTGGTTGTTGGATCGTGTCAGGACATCAAGATATGACAGGACATGGCTGAATTGGCCTGAGTTGCCAAATTGGCTCCTGCTTTTAGATGGGAGGATGAATCGAATCCTTTAGTACCCTTGTATCCAGAGTCGATACCCATACGCTACACAGGCACATTTTTAAGGCTTGGTTAAGTAGGGCTTTGGCTTTGTATGTACTTGCTTGCACATCATGTGGTAGCTTACAACTTTGTGTTAAACAGCATGTGTGAGATAGTAAAAGATAAAAATTGAGGCTTGCTAATGAACAGCTAACAAAGTCATCATCATCATCATCAGCCTGATTATACCCACTGCAGGGCGAAGGCCTCTCCCATATTTCTCCACTTAACCCGGTTCTGTGCTAGCTGCATCCACTTGACCCCTGCGAACTTCTTAATCTCGTCCGCCCACCTAACTTTCTGCCGCCCCTGCTACGCTTTCCTTCCCTTGGAATCCAGTTTGTTACCCTCAGCGACCATCGGTTATCCTCTCTTCGCACTACATGTCCTGCCCATGTCCATTTCTTCTTCTTAATTTCCAGCTTAATGTCGGTAACTTGAGTTATTTCTCTGACCCACTCTGCACGCTTTCTATCTCTTAATGTTACCCCTACCATTTTTCGTTCCATAGCCCTCTGGGTTGTCCTCAACGTAAGTAGAACTCTCTTGGTTAGCCTCCACGTTTCAGCCCCATAGGTGAGTACAGGCAAGATGCAACTGTTGTATACTTTCCTCTTGAGCGATACCGGTAAGCTGCTAGTCATAATCTGCGAGTGCTTGCCAAATGCGCTCCATCCCAATCGTATTCTTCTTGTTATTTCCTTTTCGTGGTCCAGATCTGCGGTTACTACCTGTCTTAAGTAGACATATTCGCCTACTACTTCCAGTATTTCGCTACCTAATGTAAACTGCTGTTCCTTCCCGAGGCTGTTGAACATTACCTTAGTCTTCTGCATATTGATTTTCAAGCCTACCTTTCTACTTTTCCTGTCTAGGTCATCAATCATTATTTGCAGTTCATCCCCCGAGTTGCTTAGCAAGGCAATGTCATCAGCAAATCGCAGATTACTGAGGTATTCTCCATCTACCCTTATCCCTAACTGCTCCCATTCCAAGTCTCTGAATACTTCCTCTAAACAAGCTGTGAATAGTAATGGGGAGATTGTGTCTCCTTGCCTAACACCTTTCTTTATGGGAATTTTGTTACTTTCTTTATGCCGAACTATGGTTGCTGTGCAGCCACTATATATATCTTCCAGCACTTTCACGTACGGCTCGTCTACCCCCTGATTTCGCAATGCCTGCATCACCGCCGAGGTTTCAACTGAGTCAAATGCTTTTTCGTAATCAATGAATGCTATGTATAAGGGCTGGTTATATTCCGAGCATTTTTCTATCACCTGATTGATGGTATGGATATGATCGATAGTAGAGTACCGTTTCCGAAACCCTGCTTGATCCTTTGCTTGATTGCAGTCTAAGGTTGTCCTGATTCTATTAACGATTACCTGTAGCAAACCAGTAGTTATCTGATCCTCTCCAGCTGATTTCCCCCTTTTCATAGTTTCTAGTGCTTTCTTGACCTCGTCCTTCGTCACTGGTGGAACGTCTGACTGTTTTTCCCTACCGCCAATCTCATTACCGTCCTGACTACTTTGGCTACTGTAGAGATCTGTATAGAACTCCTCGGCTACTTTGACTATCTTTTCCATATTAGTGATGACGTTCCCGCCTTGTCCCTTATCGCATACATCTGGTTTTTGCCTATGCCCAATTTCTTCTTTACCGCTTTAAGGCTTCCCCCATTCTTTACAGCATGCTCAATTTTCTCCATGTTATACTTCCTTATATCGGCCACCTTGCGCTTATTGATTAGCTTTGATATCTCGGCCAATTCGATCTGGTCTGTTGGATTGGAAGCTTTCAAACTCTGGCGTTTCTTAATCAAATCTTTCGTCTCCTTAGACAGCTTGCCGGTATCCTCTCTAACTATCCTACCGCCTATTTCTACCGTGCACTAAGTAATGATATCTCTGAAATTATTGTTCCTTGCCTCTAGAGTAACATTTTGAAGGTAGCGCGAAAAACGAGGACCAAGAGTAGAAGGACACAACACGAGCGCTTTTTCACAACTAAACTTTTTATTGAAAAACACGGAATAAATACCCATCTCGCGAAACTAAAACACAAGAAACAAAAGTGATAGCATCAAGTACAGGAAAAGTGTAGGGCATGATACAGCTGGTGGGGGTGCTTACTGGCTAAGATAAGATGTAAAAACAAAAGCACAAAAGCCTCATAGTCACGAAAGCAAACAGGACTTACCAAAAAAGATGAAGGAAGCGACGGGAGATATTAGTTCCATGTGTGGTCTAGATATGCGAGTTCTTTTTGTGTTAGAGTAATCGACGGTGCGGCTAACCAAGAGAGTTCTACTTAAGTTGAGGACAACCCAGAGGGCTATGGAACGAAAAATGGTAGGGGTAACATTAAGAGATAGAAAGCGTGCAGAGTGGGTCAGAGAAATAACTCAAGTTACCGACATTCTAGTAGAAATTAAGAAGAAGAAATGGACATGGGCAGGACATGTAGTGCGAAGAGAGGATAACCGATGGTCGCTGAGGGTAACAAACTGGATTCCAAGGGAAGGAAAGCGTAGCAGGGGGCGGCAGAAAGTTAGGTGGGCGGATGAGATTAAGAAGTTCGCAGGGGTCAAGTGGATGCAGCTAGCACAGAACCGGGTTAAGTGGAGAAATATGGGAGAGGCCTTCGCCCTGCAGTGGGTATAATCAGGCTGGTGATGATGATGATGATGATGATGAATCGACGGTGCGCTTATGCATGTACTCCCTTGTCTTGATATGTAAAAAGCCTCCGTGATTTCACGCTGAAGTCGTTCCTTATGAGTTGACAATATTTCTGCTTCCTCGTAAAGGGGCTCACATTTTTTCTTGCACAACGGCTTACACTCCGGCTTACAGTACGGCTTAAAATCTTGACATCCCTGGCAATGGTCAACCAAATGCGAGGACTTTGACCCTGATAGCGATTTTTCGTGTTCCTTTAGCCGTACATTTACACAACGTCCTGTCTGACCTATGTAGGTCTTTCCACAGGAAACTGGCAGCTCGTATACCACCCCCGTTTTGCAAGGAATGAACCCTGAAGCATGGCATACTTTAGATCTTTTCTTATTTTTGTTTTGTCCGTTCCGATTAGCCATCATTCTACCTACTAATCCACACACTTTCTTGAGCTTGTTTGGAGCGGAAAAGATTACCTTTACACCAAAGCGGTTGGCCACGTTGCTGAGATTGTGTGAAAGTCGATGCTTGTATGGTATCACCACCTTTTTCTTTTTTGTCATATCGTCAGATGACTTCTTTGGTGCGTTACCTTTTACCCAGCGGATAAGTTTATCACATGCGAACCTGATTGCGCTGTCCGGATAACCTGATGTCTTTATTCTATTCACCTGTTCATGAAAGCTTTTCACCATGTCGTGGATGCAAGATTTTACCAGGACTGAACGCAGACAAGAAAGAACAATTCCGTTTTTTACAACTTTCGAGTGGCCTGAGGCGTTATGTAGTAAGGGTTTGATTGATCTCGGATGATAGCGCCAGCAAACATGACTGTGGTTGAAGGATATCAGCAAATCTAAAAACTGCAATTTGTCTCCGGTTGGCAACTCAAAAGTAAAATCGAGACCTAGACCACACATGGAACTAATATCTCCCGTCGCTTCCTTCATCTTTTTTGGTAAGTCCTGTTTGCTTTCGTGACTATGAGGCTTTTGTGCTTTTGTTTTTACATCTTATCTTAGCCAGTAAGCACCCCCACCAGCTGTATCATGCCCTACACTTTTCCTGTACTTGATGCTATCACTTTTGTTTCTTGTGTTTTAGTTTCGCGAGATGGGTATTTATTCCGTGTTTTTCAATAAAAAGTTTAGTTGTGAAAAAGCGCTCGTGTTGTGTCCTTCTACTCTTGGTCCTCGTTTTTCGCGCTACCTTCAAAATGAACCAGATTCAACTCGCCCAACTTTCAACCTTACTACTCTAGGGTAATGTCGCCATCCTCAGTTAGAGCTGAAAACCTATTCTGTAGCGAGATCCTGAACTCTTCTGCCCTACCCCTCAACGCTAATTCGTTGATGGGTTTCTTTCTTACTAATTTGTTGCGTTCCTTCTTCAGATTTAGGCCAATTCGGGACCTCACCATCCTGTGGTCACTGCATCGCACTTTCCCGATTACCTCTACATCTTGCATAATGGCGGGGGTTGAACACATTATAAAGTCGATTTCATTTTTAGTCTCTCCGTTAGGACTTTTCCATGTCCATTTCCGGTTCTTCCGTTTGCTGAAGAGGGTATTCATGATTCGTAAGTTATTGCGCTCTGGAAAATCAACTAGTAACTCCCCCCTGCTATTCCTAGAACCAATGCCATAGTCACCTACTGCCTTGCCTCCTGCCTGTTTTTTCCCTACCTGGGCATTGAAATCGCCGATTAGTACAGTATACTGCGTCTTTACTTTTCGCATTGCCGATTCTACATCGTCATAGAAGCTTTCAACTGCCTGGTCATCATAACTACATATAGGTGCATAGGCCTGTACAACCTTCAGTTTATACCGCTTATTAAGCCTAATTACGATGCCTGAAACCCTCTCATTAATACTGTAGAATTCATCTATATTACCCGCTATATACTTATTGACAAGGAAACCTACTCCTAGTTGTCGCCTCTCTGGTAAGCCTCGATAACACAGTACATGCCCATCCTTCAGTAGAGTATATGCCTCATTCGGCCTCCTAACTTCACTAAGCCCTATGACATCCCACTTCATGCCTTCTAGTTCCTCTAACAGCACTGCTAAGCTAGCTTCACTAGCTAGGGTTCTAGCATTAAACGTTGCCAAGGTCAGTTTCCAATGGCGGCCTGCCCAGCGGAGCCAGGCTTTCTTAGCACCCCCTGCTGCGTCACAGGTCTGACCGCCGCCGTGGTCAGTTGTTCCGCAGTCGCTGGTGACTGAGGGCCGGGGTTTTATGGAGCTTATCATAGGAGGTTGCGGCCAATTACTGCACCAGGGTGGCCAACTCCTGTTCTGGTGAGGGAGTGCGTTGCCGGAGGTGTTCACCGGCATCAGGTCGCACCCCAAACCTGCTTATGCAATTCCATCGACACGCGGATTTTTTTTTTCATCCGGTGGAGAATTGAGCGGCACCGGGATTTGAACCCCGGTCCTCTTGCATGCGAGGCGGATGTTCTACCTCTACGCCATCGCTGCCATACCTTTAGAAAAAAACTGTATGGTGCAACACCATTAATAGCTCCTTCTGTGTTTCTCTTGCAAATCCTCATTTGCCTATGAGTACTTTGCTAGCTGTTCAATAACAAACCTCGATTTTTATCCCTTACTATCTCGCACATGCTGTTTAACACATAGTTGCAAGCTACCATATGATGTGCAAGCACTCAGTAGATCCAAAGCCCCAATTAACCAAGCTGTAAGTGACTCCCTAATTAAAACATGCACCATTTTCAATAGTTGCATATGCTTTGCACTCTGCAAGCCATATGCGGTTTATTTTTGTGCGAACCTCGGATTGATCTTATTCACATTACCGATAACAATGCTTAGAATACATTGGTCTATTTAAGTGTTCACTGTGGTGTGTCTGAGTTGTCGGTGCTTTGGCTGCTTGTGCAGGAAAAGTGGATGAAAACCTTTCGGTTGCCGTCGAGTGCATGAGCAAGTGCACAGAACCAAGGCAGCCATCAGAGGTATTCTTAATTTGTTTTCTTTTATAGCTGAAGATATAAGTTTGTAGTGAAAGCTATTGGAGGACATGTGTAGGGCATTTGAATTTTAAAGTACAATTTTTTTTCTTGTCATTTGTGAACCAGAAGGTGATTTCATAAAAGGGTGCAGAAAATCTTGCTTACTGTACCCAGTCGAAAAAAACTACAGAACTGTGTCAAAAATACTACAAAATATCCTGTAGTTCTGTCGTAACCATCAAATTTTTCTGTAGTTCTGTAGTACTTTTCTGTAGTTCTGTAGTTTTTCTGTAGTACATTTCTGTTATCTGTAGTTCTGTAGCACCTTTCTGTTGTAACTACAGGAATTTCTGATGCTACGACAGAATGTTGTGTTGTCAAAACAGGTTTCCCGACAAAAATCGCACAGAAATTCTGTCGTAACATCAGAAAATTTTCTGTAGTTTTTTCCGACTGTGGTTGAACAAAGCTGAAGGTGCTGCACGGGAATTGTTGGATGTCTTCCACGTGTTCTAGAGCAATATTCTCTCTTTTATTTTTTTCTGAGGCTAATTTTCAGAGTCAGACTTTAATAAAAAGGCAAGTTAAAAGTATGCTTTGGAATCTTCAGACCAAGACGAGGAGGCTTACCAAACTCTTTCTTCATGTGTACATCTTTCATATCTTTATCATACAGCACGGTGACATTGCATTCAAATAATTTTCATTTGCTTTTTGATGTGTGCAAGGCTTTCTGATACTGCTTTCAGGATGCTGATTATGGCAAGCTCATGCCAGGCAAGGACAGAGAAATGGCGAGGTCTTTGTCATTGTTTGAAGAGCCATGTGGAGGGAGCTATCTTCCGGAGGCCCCTGTCACACCTGGACCACAGACCCCTTCAGTGCCTCTTGCATGTGCAAGCAGAGCTGCAGGTGTAGCTACAGGGCAGCAAAATGCCACCTTGCCCTGCGTGCTGCCCTCCACAGATGGAAATGGCAGGCAGCATAGAAGTCAAGAACCTGAGGAGTACCACTCCCCACCCAAGACACAGACTGAAGTAAGCACTCCTGTTTTGAAACATCTATGGCTTGCTGTATTTTTCTAAGGCTGTTAAACACCTCATGATGGCATACCTATATATATATAATATATATATAAATATATTGATCAACATTTTACTAGAATTCCCATAGGTGCAGTAGATGTGTAATAGGGGTAATTACTTGAGCATCCACTTCAGAGCAGCTGTGCATGCCTCTGTAGAGGAAATAAAATGTATACAGCTAGCGTTCTCATGAAATTTGCAGTTGAAACATGAAATGATACCTCAAACCAGGACGAATTTTTAAACCGTAAAGTTTCCAAGGAAGCTGTATACTTGCCCTTTGTAATCGTATGACTGCTGTTGGGTGGATGACAATGAATAATTGCTCCCTTATTGCAATATATGTACCGTATTTTCCAGAATGAGCCTGCATGTTCATTCAGAAAAAGGCAGATGACATAACAGTGATGCTGTGTAGCCAGCTTGCCCACTTAGAGAAAAAACCTTCTTGACATGAAGCTGCGCCAGTGCTATCTTTTTTTATTTATAGATATCTTGCAATGGGGGGGGGGGTCAATAAATACCAAGGGCAAGCTGGCTGTTTTTGAGGAAAACAATGTTGTGTTAGCAGTTTACATTGCCAGCAGCCTGGTCCACCCTCTTACACTGTGATGCTATAAAGAAAACAAAAAAGCTCAGTGAGGGCTGTGGTAAGAAGTGAGGACAAAGTATCACGTGGCGTGCTTTGGAGACTGTTCGAAGCTTTTGGGCCAAGTGGGCAGTGCTCTAAAATTATGTTATTGTACAGTACTGTAGACAGGGTCGAGGCCATTTTCTTGGGGTTTGCAAAGGTCAAAGACCTTTTTGCTATGAAAACCAGACAGGTGTTAGATCTGTTTATCGCCACTATTAGCTGTTTCTGAATTGCACATGCTGCTTGGCTAGGTAATGTTTTCCTTTCCCAGGTGAAACTGACATGGATGCGCTATGCCCTGCAGTGCATATAAAACTGGGCATAGGCTTCGGTGCAGAGTCATGTTCGTAGAGCTGTGACGAGCTTTAGACCTCTTCCATTTATGTGAATATTCTATAATGTGCTGCATTTGGATGAAGTTAGCACAAAATAGTGCTACTGTACTAAGCTAACAAGGGTTCTGAAAAAGCTGCAAATAAAGAAGTTGGAAAGCACACATAGTTGTGGCCGCTTTTTAAATGCATTCCTAAATGCCATGTACTAAGTTGGAAGTTTGTTGCCCTAATTGATGATGCTCTTTCCTTATAAGAAAACCAAGACAAGAATTTCTTTGTATTAAACCTATACCAATCACCATCTATTGTGCCACCATTAATTTGCCATCTTTGATCACCCAATTAAATTTCATAGACATTTTGAACTTTAACTGAACGTATACCACCTAATGCAGCGGATGCAACTAGCACACAACTGGTTAATTGGAGAAATGTGGGAGAGGTTTTCGCCCTGCAGTGGGTATAGTCAGGCTGATGATGATGATACCTTCTACTCAGTACAGTAGTGAGAATTTTTTTGTGGCTGTTGAGAAACAATGGGAAAAGAGAAAACAGAAAAGGGGGCTGGCATTTCCACAAAAATAAAACAACATTGAGAAGTAATAAGGGGGGAATGAAAGCATAAGAATGTTCTGTGGTTAATACAGGTAAACCTCGATACAATGAAGTAGGTAAAATCCACAGTTTACTTTGTCAAATTGAAATTTTGCAGTCAAAAATTCTCTTGGCACATAGATCACCCTTTGGAAGGTTTCATAGAGTGTTCACAAGGAAACTTTTAATTGTGGGGGAAAAGGACATTATGTGCGTGTTAGGGTGATGAGTCTGTATTAGTTTTCGTTTCAACATCGCCGTCAGCCTTTTGAACTGTGTCTCTGATAATTTCGCCAATTCGTTAGCATTGCCAGTGCAGCCATGTAGGAAGGAGTCAGGGAAATGAAGGCCGGCAACAGTAGGTGATGCCTGCTTTCCTACCTCGCTTTATTCATGTCAAAAACATTGAGAACTGGCTACCATCACACTTGAAGCACTAAAACATGGTTCAGTGTGCACATCATCACTTTGCCGCAGGCATGAAAATGCTTGTGTTTGCTCATATGTCCATATATAGTCAGTGGGTCTACCTGGGGTAAACTGCTGGAACATGTTATTCATAAACATATTATTGAATGCTTAGCTAATGACATCCTTTCAAAGCATCAGCATAGTTTTCGTGCAGGGTTTTCTACTGTTACTCAGTTAATTGAATTCTCGTATAATATTGCCATTTCTCTTAACAATCGTGAGCAGGTCGATGCCATTTTCATTGGCTATTCTAAAGCTTTCGACAAGGTATGCCACCAAAAGCTTATCTCCATGCTTTCTTACAAGCTCTTACGGTGATAAGTTACTCGAATGAATTATAACACTTGCACATTTCCTCGGGTGTTCCACGGGGTTCCATTCTGGCTCCCCTTTATTCATAATACATACCAATGATGTCATTCAAATCGTTTCTAGCGCTCCTGTTATGCTTCGTTTGTACACTGATGGTTGTGTTCTGTATTCCAATGATCAGGCTCTACTAAATTATGATGATGACCTAGACAGGAAAAGTAGAAAGGTAGGCTTGAAAATCAATTTGCAGAAGACTAAGGTAATGTTCAACAGCCTCGGGAAGGAACAGCAGTTTACATTAGGTAGCGAAATACTGGAAGTAGTAGGCGAATATGTCTACTTAGGACATGTAGTAACCGCCGATCCGGACCACGAAAAGGCAATAACAAGAAGAATACGATTGGGATGGAGCGCATTTGGCAAGCACTCGCAGATTATGACTAGCAGCTTACCGGTATCGCTCAAGAGGAAAGTATACAACAGTTGCATCTTGCCTGTACTCACCTATGGGGCTGAAACGTGGAGGCTAACCAAGAGAGTTCTACTTAAGTTGAGGACAACCCAGAGGGCTATGGAACGAAAAACGGTAGGGGTAACTTTAAGAGATAGAAAGCGTGCAGAGTGGGTCAGAGAAATAACTCAAGTTACCTCGGCGGCAGCTTTTCGATGGAGGCGAAAAGCAAGGCGCCCGTGTGCTGTGCGATGTCAGTGCACGTTAAAGAACCCCAGGTGGTCGAAATTTCCGGAGTCCTTCACTACGGCGTCTCTCATAGCCTGAGTTGCTTTGGGACGTAAAACCCCACAAACCAACCAACCAACCGACATTCTAGTAGAAATTAAGAAGAAGAAATGGACATGGGCAGGACATGTAGTGCGAAGAGAGGATAACCGATGGTCGCTGAGGGTAACAAACTGGATTCCAAGGGAAGGAAAGCGTAGTAGGGGGCGGCAGAAAGTTAGGTGGGCGGATGAGATTAAGAAGTTCGCAGGGGTCAAGAGGATGCAGCTAGCACAGAACCGGGTTAAGTGGAGAAATATGGGAGAGGCCTTCGCCCTGCGGTGGGTATAATCAGGCTGATGATGATGATGACTAATATATGTGTTCTTTTCTTTTGACGACTGGAGTAAAACTTGGAAAATCGAGATTAAATATCAGAAATAGGTGACGATGGCCTTTACAAATAAAAGCAACAATTGCATTTCAAGTGCACCAATGCAGAACACACATTAGAAAGTGTCCACAAATTCAGGTACCTTGGCGTAGTATTCTTTCCGAACCTAAAATGGCATAAGCATAAGCTTTTCCACGAAAGGGTTACTGCTCTAAAAAATACACAGACAAAAGAAGTGGACAGGACGTGCACAGACTCACAACTGAGGCTTAATGGATGAAAGATGACATATATAAGTTGAACAAAAAGACATCATGCCGCCGGGAATCAAAACGCAAGATCAGCGCTGTTGTCACATGTTTGCATCCAAATATTTTACTTCAAAATCTGCAAGTGCTACCGAAGGATCACTAATACACCCACGTGCTCTCTTCTTAATAATGTACGCCTCGAAAAGGTCTCGTGTGCAGCGGTCCCACGACGGTACAAATCCCTTGTCTTCTCTAGAAGCAGAGGGTATACCTTCTTTGTCTTTTTGCAGGCCCTACAATGTTCTGCACGTTGGAATGCTCATCAGATCACCGGCTGTTAGAATGTTCCTGTAAACGCATATTAATATTTCCTGTGGGCGTGTATATGTTGGACAGACGGGACGTTGTGTTAATGTGCGTTTACAGGAACATTCTAACTACCAGTGATCTGATGAGCATTTCAACGTGACAAAACATTGCAGGACCTGCAAAAAAGAGACAAATAAGGTATACCCTCCGCTTTTAGTGAAGACAAGGGTTTTGTACCGTAGTGGGACCACCACACACGAGAGCTTATCAAAGCGTACACTATCAAGAATAGCATTAGGTTGTATTAGCTATCCTTCAGTCGCACTTGCAGATTGTTAAGTTGAATATTTGGACGCAAAAATGTGACAATAGCGCTGATTTTTTGTTTTGATTCCCGGCGGCATGATGTCTTTTTGTTCAATGTATATATGTCATCTTTCATTCATTAAAATTCAGTTATGAGTCTGTGCACATCCTGTCCACTTCTTTTGTCTGTGTATTTTTAAGAGCAGTAACCCTTTTGAGAAAAAGATAAACATTAACCAATCAGCCCAGCTTATCGCTCTATGGCATAAGCATGTTTATAATATATACGCAAAATCATTACAAAAATTAGGCTGCCTACAAAGAACTTTACAAGGTGCTACTAAAGATTGTAAACAGCTTATAAATCCCTGGTCAGGCCACTTCTTGAACGCGTGTCAGTCATGTGGTCACCTCACCTTGTGCATGACAAAGATAAACTTGAGTAGATACAGAAAAAAAGCAATTAGATATATTTTTAGCCGGTATCATCACAACTTTTTCCCTTCACAACATTACTATGTTTCATCATTGAATTTTCCCTTAAGCATCAACGAAAATGTGACCAGCTTGTAATGCTACACAAAATTTTGCACAAACCCGTTTCTTTAGCAGCCCCCATTTCATTCATTAGTCGTTCTGCACGTGTGACCAGCCGGACGGATCCCGATGAACATCACACCATTCAGATCTTTCCTCGATTGTCATAAATTTTTCTTTTTATTGCGAAAGCAATACTTCTCGAGGCTTCAAGCCTTTAGCGTAGCGCGACCGGTAGCCTTGTCTTACCCACATGACACTGTGACGTCACATCCCACATCACACTAGGGTGAGAGCTGGGCTACCAACTCAAGTGGTCAGCAGGAACTGCCAACTTGGGTCTCTCGTTCCACATGGGACGGTTATGTCAGAGTCATCCTGCTAGGACCCTGGCATTCACATTACCCCTATATGCCACTAAGGCACGTTCATAGGGCGTGGTTAAAGTGGGGCTTTATATGTGGGCTGAGGAAGCAGAAAAAGAGAAGAATGCTCGGTCATCCGCAGCTAATGCTTTTGCTCAGTAGTTGGTTTTCGAGTAATGAAAAGTTTGGCTTGTAGTTTTGTTTCCCATACATAGTTGGGATGTGGAATTCACTTGGTGGTGCGTTGCAGCAGCTTCCAGCGGAGCAATTTGTCAAACAAGTGCCTTTTCATGTGTTATGATTTCCTTTTTTTATATGTTGACCACTCCTGCTACGTCTGAAACATGAGACAGCAGTATCTGTAAATAAATAAATAAATAAATATTTGCATAGTGTCTGAGCGGAAAAGGTTGTCAGGCACACCCATATTACCCTTACAGTTCTTTTACTGAGCTTTATAGGAATAAATAAATGCAATAATTGCAGTGCGGTTTCTTTTGATCATAGGCAGCACACCACAACTGGCACCTATTTGTAGCGAGATTGCAGCACATTGAGAGAGCTGCTTCCAGTCTTGCCAGGTGCATGTTGCCAGATACTTGTGTTTAAAGTGACATCCTTGAAAGTTGGGCTTCCTGTTTCATATGTTCTGCATTATCTTCAACCCTGATAGAGGGTTTTGCGAAAGGCATATGAAGTACATTCATATTTGAAATCCAGAGCTCAGAATTTTATGTGTTCTTAGTGTCAGTCATGTTGACAAACCTTTCTA
This sequence comes from Amblyomma maculatum, assembly GCF_055883805.1. NCBI lineage: Eukaryota > Metazoa > Arthropoda > Arachnida > Ixodida > Ixodidae > Amblyomma > Amblyomma maculatum. The sequence goes on from NC_139349.1 coordinate 151,702,696, forward strand.
AATATAATTATTTGGCACAGGGTGCAGCTATTGTTTGCATTAAAATTGGTGTAATGTATTACAGACACCTCAACCCCAGCCAGCAGCTCCTGGAGATGCGGTGGTTAATGCGGCAGAAGCCCCACTCTTTGTGGCTGTTGATGGAAAGGCAAGTTCACTTTTATACTCCTTAGTAAAATGCTTTCTACATATTTCTGCTATGGGTGATGGTAAAAGCTCTAGGGTTGAAACAGATATCGATTTCATATTTTCTTCTTGGCGCATCATTATGTGCAAGAGAATACTATATATGCACATATGAAGGTGCACTGAACAAGGGCAGTTTGTAGTTCAAGCCACCGTTTCAACAAGTAGACTTGTCTTCATCTGGGCAAAGCGAACATCACTGGCGGTGGTTAAAATATGCTCTTGCATCCGAAGAAGAAAAACTGGGGAGGCGAAAAGTGAGTGGGAAGAAAGTAGGTCAAGGAGTGTGGAGGGGGCGATGGGTGAGAAGAAAGTAGGTCATGAAGGGAGAAAAAAAATGTTTCTTCAGTATATATTTCTCAGCCTGGAGCCAGGGATGCTGTGGCCTGGAAAAAAAAACTGCAGTACCAGGAAACACTACAAGCAGAGACACCTTGTTACAAAGAGGCAGGCTTTGCAAAGGGCCCTGAGAAGGAATATATCTAAGGGGAACAATTCTTAAAACATTCTGCAAAGGGGGGGGGGGGGGATAAAGAACCAGAGAGAGAGAGAGAGAAGGCAGAGAGGTTAACCAGGAAAGCTTCCGGTTTGCTACCCTGCACTGGGGAAGGGGAATGAGGAGTTTAAAGGAGAAAGAAGAGAATGATAGGAAAGGTAAGGCGGCGAAGAGCACAGTCACAGTTTCTCAATCAAGTTTGTGTCTCTCATAAAACACATAAGTGCTTTGAAGGCTTTGCCGTTAGACGCTTTCTGTGGCCATGGGCAGAGGATTTTCTCCTCTGTGAAAGGACGGCTGTCAAGATGGTCTAGAGCCGAACGCAGCGCATATCTTTCGCTTGAAAAAGCAGGGCACTCGCAAAGGAGATGCTGTGTGGTCTCTTCGCAGCCGCATCGTTCACAGTTGGGGCTATCCGCCATTCTCATCACATAAGCGTATTTTTTGGTGAATGCAACACCGAGCCACATACGGCACATCAGTGTTGTTTCGCGCCGCGTTTTGTTAGGGGGAACACGAAGGCGCAGCCCAGGGTCTAGTTCCCTGAGGCGTCGATTGGAAAATTCTCCTTTGTTCCAGGCTGAAAGCGTTAGCTCCGCTGCTAAGGAACGAAGTCGACAAGCTGCGTCAACTCTAGATATATGAATGTTCACTGTAGTTCCGTCGTTGTGTGCAGAACGGGCAACTTGGTCTGCCTGGTGGTTTCCCTCAATACCGCAATGTCCAGGTAGCCACTGGAAAATTATATCATGACCTTTTGATGTAGCGTCGTGGTATAGCACGCGGATCTCTGCAGTTAGTTGTTCATGTGATCCACGACGTAGCGCAGCTTCAACGCCTTGAAGCGCTGCTTTCGAGTCCGTCAAAATGGACCAGACACCTGGAAGTTCCTGGCCGATGTATTCAATAGCTGCACGTAAGGCAGCCAGTTCCGCACCAGTTGAAGAGGTGGGGTACGTCGTCTTGATCCTCAGCACGATGGACCTCGACGGTATCACTACGGACCCCGCGGAGCTTGTTGAAGCAACTGAGCCATCGGTGTAGACGTGTTCTCGATTATTGTACATAGAATACAGGTGACCCAACGTCATTTGCTTCAAGGCAGGCAATGGTACACCCGTTTTCTTTTTTACTCCAGGAATAGATAGGTAAACTTTCGGTTCATGTAGGCTCCATATGGAAGAACCAGAATAATAACCACACAGTGAACCACTACTGACATGCAAAAAAAAGTTCACGGCAAACTTAAGTAGCAAGTGATATGGAGGAAATGTGTTTGGAGAAACATGTGCACCTTTTGCTATTGCAGAGGGGAATAGAGTGTGCATGGGCTGTGAATAAACTACAATTTGGGATTGTTCTCCCGAATAGTTATGGTGCAGAGGGAATATACTTAAGGGATTCTAACATTCCTTTAGAGATATTTATTCCTGCTGTTTCCAATGTTCTAAATTGATGAATTAGATATGCCTCTCTATATCTTTTGTCCCTTGAAAATTTAAAGCCTGACTGGAGAATGCATAAATTAATTTCCTCAAACTTATGGTCTTTCTGATTGAAATACTGGGAAATGGCGGGAGGATTTCACCTGTGTCTGTCCGATAGCCATTAAGGTTTATGTTCACTGGTGGCCCTGTCTCTCCAATGTGCTGTTTATGGCAGAAGGAGCATTCTAGAACGCGAATTTAGTATATGAGATTCGAGAACTCCCATGAATATATTCGTGTAAGTCGGCATGAATAGAGTACCCATAATGGTTCCGAATACAGTTAAATCTCGTTACAAGACACTGTTACATGAGATACTCGGTTATAAGAGACATTTGAAAATGGTTTGGTTGGTTTTCCTGTCTGCCATGTTAACAACATTGCATACAACAGACATGGTTACAAGAGACACTCAGTTACTAAGGACAACTTTTTCAGGTCCGTGGAGTAAATTCTCCACTATTTAGAAGAGACACAACCCAAGTGTGCTCACGCAATGCAACTGAAGCGTACCAACTCATACATGGTGCACTTCAGATTCGCTTAGCTAAATTCTGTTCCATATCAGCGTCCTTTCTGTTGCGTATGTCAGGAACTGAGGAGCGCTTCCCCATGATTGGAAAGTCAAAGTGGCATCGCATTACTGTTACCTATGAAGCAAATCAAAATGCATGAATGACATCCAGCATTTTTAACTCCTCACTGTTAAAAATTGATCCCAAGGTGAAAGCTTAGAATCCTGATGTCTTTCTCTTTGTGAATCATCTGAGGGTGACGAACATGTAAGCATCTGAGGTTGACGAGCATGTAAGCGTGCCTCAAAGGTATTAGAGCAACAGGAAGGCTTGTAAAGTGAAGTGCTTTACCTCCAGAATTTGGGATGGAATACACTCTGCACTCAGAAAAATACATACTAGTATGAATAACTTGTTTAAGCTTTCCTGAACAATTTTCTGTTAATGCATGTGAATGCATTTATATACTGATGTGATGTAAAAGATCAACACAGTGATTTTAGAATTTTTGGTTACAAGAGACAAGTTTTTCGGGTCCCTTGAGTGTCTCTTGTAACGAGGTTTTACTATCTGCAAATAATAGGATGAATTAAACTCAAAATAACTTAACATTATATGCAGATTTTTGGAACCAGTATGGGTACTCCATTCGGGCCGACTTACGCGGGTATATTCATGGGAGTTCTAGTATCAAATATACTGCCGCGAAACCTTCAAAACTGTATTTGTTGTTTTTTAAGAACCGCCGGCATACAGGCTTAGATTCTGGACCGCGTATCAGTTCCGTAATCTTTGTTTGTTAATGCTCGATGTCGCGAGTCACACCTTTATCAGTTTCGTTGTAGCGCAAGATGCACCAAGATCTGTCTCGAAGGTTCTGGCCACTCGGGTGTCTTTCCACAATGTTCCAGCCCGTGCTGGTAGCTGTTTGCGACGTTATCTATATTGTTCGGTGCAGCCTTTAAAATGAGCGTTGACGAGTGTGACGAGCACTCTTTGTTCGACGATCGACGAGCACGTTTGTTTCTATCGCCGCCGCCGAGTTTCTCAGTTCTTTTGCGGGCGCAAGTCAGCCCAAATAAAGAGTTTCTTTAGTGCATTCATCGACCTTTCATTTGTGTCGTCGACCTCGTCACCACTACGTGACAATGCAGAAATTATTTCCATTAAAGCCACTTATATTGACGATATCTTCATGATAAGGCAGCATGGATCAGAATCACTCCAGTCGTTCGTCTCTCATCTTAATAATAATCACACTAGCATTAAATTCACTTGTCAGTCATGGTTAAAAGTTGACTTTCCCGACACTATGGTGTCAGTGGAAAATGGAAGACTTAAAACGTTTGTACAAAAAGCCAGTGGGTAGGCAACGATACCTAGATTTTACGAGTAATCATCCGAGACATTGTAAGTAAGAAATATTTGTAGGATAGGAGACACGGGTTAGAAGAATATGCAGAGATGATAATGACTACCTAAACGAACTACAATAATTGAAAGCAACACTAATCCAGAGGAACTATCGAAGTAACTTCCTTAATATGGCCCTCGAAAAAGCAAGCACATTAAACCACAACGATGTGCTCACGAAACGACCAAAGCCCAACACTGAACGCCAGCCTTCTTTTGTAACTAAATACTCCAGTGCCCTTCCAAACCTAAACAATTCCCAGCTGAGTTTAAATAATATCTTCTGCTTTTTTTAGGTACACATTGGCGATGGCTGTTTCGCCGACGAGGAAAGGTGGAAATGGATTTGTGCAGCAGCCACCGACTCACAGTTTACAAGAGAATTGATGCGGTACCTGTGCGACACGATGGCCCTCAAGAACCGCAGTGTTACTGGAAGGGCGTGCCAGTACAAGTTAAAAGAGGGCGCCCAAGCGAAGCCAGCTTTGACGCCAGAAAAGCTGAATGCAGTGCGGAGTGAGTACCCTTCCTGCTTGCAGAAAAGCTCAGATATTTTAGTACCTAATGAGTTTCGCAGAAGCTACTGATTTGTCACTCTGACACAGCTGGCTACAGCATAGTGGCCTGTGCTCATATGCCACTTTCCTCCAAAAAGGGACCAAAATTGGAGTATGCTCCTAGAAAATTTTGCTGTCTTATAATAAAGCGAAGTGAATGAAAATTGTAACTATAGTGCTTGATTTTCACTTTCCACATTTGTTTTTAGTGCGCTGTGCATGATTGACAACTGCTTGATGTTAGAGCACGCCATTTTGCTATACCATGAGAGCAGTACAAAATATGTTTTACGTTTGACCCTCTGCTGTGTACAGCTGAGCCACAGGTGCCAATCTCATTTATTAGCATGCAGGATATTGAGACCACTTTAATCTAGTGAATCATATTCAGTGGCTGGTGCCTAACACTTAAAATGTTTGAGTTAAAACTATCGCTAATTAAAAGCAACATATTTGCACAATTTCAGTTGTGCACACAGCTAGATTAGGTCTTCAAGCAGTTAAAGTAAGCACATGAAATGTGCACAAAAGCCTTGTTTGCGCTTGATAAGAAGTTGAAAAAAAAAACTATATTGAAAACTACTAAAAGATTCACTGCAACACCTCGGTTGTGGCAGTGAAAATACTCTTTTTGTTGTACCTTGTTGCTGATGTAAAGCAGCGAAGCCAGCATTGAGGAGAAAAGACACTGCTTCAACCAGTCCTAATTGTGGCTGACACAGTGACCTGACACATCATGGACACTGCTCCTCTCATACCTCATAGCTGCTTTGAATGCTTTCAGTGTGTTTTAATAATTTCATGACCATTTCCTATTCTTGATTTCTTCACATGTGAAAGAGGAACGATCAAGATTGTTCAATAGCAAAATTGATTTGCTTGCCATTTTTTGACATGCATGCCCCTTCTATTTTCTTTTAATTGCATGCGAATATTTCTTATCCTTCGATGTAACCTGACTAAAATTAGCTTTTTGTTTTGTATTTTTCATTTGCAGGGGCATATGGTGATTATGTACACAATCACCCAAGCAACAAGCGTCCGGAGGGAGACCGGCTGAAATCACTGAAGAAGCACCTAGCTTCTATGCTTAGAGATTTGGAATAAAGAGAAAGGATGCATCCAATGGAAGATTTGCAGTCTTTCAAGCTAAGCTTTAACACCACTATCTTTTACACACCTGTCATGCAACAGTACTATGATACATATTTTCGAAACATAATGATGCAAATCAAAAAGTGTAACGCTGACTGAAAGGGCCTCCAGACATACATTGTGTGACATTAAGTCCACTCTAGCTATGTATTAGGGTCACACTTGATTGACTAGGTCGAACTCATGACAAAAGGAAGCGCATCTTCCTAATTCAACCTGGAAAGGTGAAAGTCAGAAGAGGCGGTGATATAACTGATTAAACTTTGGCATGCAGCAGACCTCAAGAAGCAGAAGAAAATAGGACGGGAAACATCTGGCCCACAGACCAGTAGCAGCTCTTAACATACAGCTCTGCATATATACGCGTTTAGTTTTGTGATGGGATTACGCAGTCATGCATGTCATGTATGTCTCGTACACTTCACGTAGATTGTACGGCCACGTTGAGTGTACGTTCACCCAGGCTGTACGCAGCAATAATTGCGTACAGCAGTCTTGTACAAATCTCGTACAATTTTTCCAGTAGGGAAACCCTCGACTTCCTAGTAATTTGCGTCCAATCGCCCTGACTTCCCATCTCTGTAAACTCATCGAGCGCCTGCTGCATACCCCAATTAGTCACTACATGGAATACGTGTCCTGGATTTCATCCAGCTCAAGCCGGCTTCCTCCCTAACCTCGGAACGCATGACTGCCTTTGGCTTTTGCGAAGAGTTCTGAATAGAGCTCATCGTAAAGCGCTACCTGACTATCTCCTGGCTGTCGATATACACAAAGCCTTTGACAATGTTCGCCATGAGGTTATCCTGGAGGAACTCGCCATACGCTTTCCTAGTACTCTTGCCAAATCTGGATCCGCAATTTTTTGACATCTAGACCCATTCAGCAACATGGCAACGTTCCGAGATGGGTGCCCAACACCTATCAGTTGAATAGGGGTGTACCTCAGAACTCCATTCTCGGACCCATATTGTTCAACTTGGCCATGACACGCATCGCCTAGAATCTGGAAATCAGCACAAGCGCAAGATTCGCTATATACGCCGATGATGTTGTTACCTTGAAGATTTACAGTTGCAACGCTGTCCGCACAACTAACGTTGATGAGGGTACCGATTTCACAACACTCAGCGTCGTCGTCTTCTCGGAGTCTGTTGCACTTCTTCATCCTCATCACGAGCGGCGAATACAGCTAAGTAACACTACCCCCCCGCGGGAAAAGCACAGTCCCGGCGCGGTCTATGTTAGCGAAATAGAACGTTGATAATAGTGCTTTAGACGGGATACATGCACTATTTCGGAGGTTGGAGCTGTGGACGGGGACTTCGGAACCACAGATTCAACTTCGTAGGTGACGTCGGTCACGGGGCACAAAGCACGGTAAGGGCCGGTGTAACGGGGAAAAGTTTTCCCACAAGCCCCTTCGACGGCACGGGAGCCACAGCAAAACGAGAGATCCAGGAGTGTAGTGCACATCACGGTGGCGGCTGTCGTACCGGATCTTTTGGGAGTCTTGGGATGCAGAGAGCCTGGCATGAGCTATCCGGCGGGCATCATGAGCGCGGGTGACGGCGTCACTGGTGTAAGTACTGGTGGCGTCTGCTGCGGGTAGAGAGGTGTCGAAGGGTAGTAACGGGTGTCGGCCAAATAATAAATAAAACGGGGAGTATCCAGCGGTAGAATGGACAGATGAATTGTAGGCGAATGTGACACTGGGGAGATGAACGTCCCAATCTCGATGGTCGTCAGACACATACATGGCCAGCATATCTGTGAGGGCACGGTTTAGACGTTCCGTGAGACCGTTGGTCTGGGGGTGATATGCGGTGGTGAGTTTGTGGCGGACAGAACACGTACGGAGAATTTCGTCAACCACTCGCGACAGGAAACAGCGGCCAAGGTAAGTTAGCAGTTCACGAGGAGCACCATGATGAAGAATTACGTTTTCTAGAACGAAGTCAGCGACGTCTGTGGCGCAGCTGGTCGGGATGGCTCGGGTAATAGCGTACCGAGTGGCGTAATCGGTGGCGACGGCGATCCATTTGTTCCCCGAGGTGGAAACTGGAAAGGGGCCAAGGAGGTCAACGCCTATACGGGAAAACGGGTCAGTTGGTATGGGTATCGGCTGCATATGACCTGAAGGCAAAATTGTGGGCTTCTTCCGACGCTTACACAGTTCACATGCGGCAATGTACTGCTGGACAGAGCGGTAGAGCCCCGGCCAGTAGAAACGTCGGCGCAGGCTGTCGTATGTGCGAGAGACACCCAAGTGGCCAGCCGTGGGAGCATCATGGAACTGTTCAAGGATGGTGGAACGCAGGTGTTGGGGAACGACGAGCAAAAGGTCTGTGCCATCTGGTCGCATATTACGTCGGTATAGGGTGTTGTCGTGGAGCACAAATAAGGCGAGAGATGGGTCAGGGCGGTCGGAGGTAAGACGGAGGATAATGGAATGCAGAGAAGGATCTAAGTGCTGTTCCTTGGCAATGTTAGCAAAGGCGGAGACAGACAAGACACATACATCATCGTCAGAGTCTGTAGGACTAGGGGAGTCGACGGGATGACGTGACAAACAGTCAGCATCTTGGTGAAGCCGGCCGGACTTGTAGATAATGGAAAAGGTGTATTCTTGTAATCGTAGCGCCCAGCGCCCCAACCGGTGAGTAGGATCTTTGAGAGAGGAAAGCCAGCACAAGGCATGATGGTCTGTTATCAGAGTAAAATGGCGGCCAAAGAAATAAGGGCGGAATTTTCTAATAGCCCAGACAAGCGCCAGGCACTCTCGCTCTGTAATAGAATAATTTTGTTCGGGTGTTGAGAGGAGACGGCTGGCATACGCAATCACCCTTGTACGGCCGTTTGTCGCTGACTCCTATTCCATGGCCACTTGCGTCGGTACGGAGTTCAGTATTGGCGGAAGGGTTGAAGTGGGCCAAGACTGGTGGAGTAGTTAGAGCAGCAATGAGCTCTGAGAAAGCTGCAACTTGTTCAGGCCCCCAATAGAATGAAACGTCTTTCTTGAGGAGTTCGGTGAGCGGACGAGCAAGGACTGCGAAGTTCTTGACGAATCGTCGGAAATAGGAACATATGCCAATAAAGCTTCGGACATCGCTGGATGAACGCGGAGTGGGAAAATCTCTGACGGCACGTATCTTGTCAGGGTCAGGCTAAACATCATCATCAGCCTGATTATACCCACTGCAGGGCGAAGGCCTGTCCCACATTTCTCCACTTAACCCGGTTCTGTGCTAGCTGCATCCACTTGACCCCTGCGGACTTCTTAATCTCATCCGCCCACCTAACTTTCTGCCGCCCCCTGCTACGCCTTCTTTCCCTTGGAATCCAATTTGTTACTCTAAGCGACCATCAGTTATCCGAGAAGTCAGGGAGCTGTCAGGCTGCCTGCTCGTCTCTGCGAAATCTGTTTGATTTTCCATTTAATACTCGATATATATATCCTAAATAGCCTATATTGCAAGATCCTGACATGTTATCAGCGGCGGGTGCGGCTCCACCGGTGCCGCACCCTGGATCATCACCTGAGTGTTGTTCTGGCATCGCGTCAGGCCTACCTCAGCAGACTGTGCCAGCTCTGCAATCATCACCCGTCATCCCAACCTGTGTATCATGCGGTCACCTGTCATCACCAGGTACTTCAGGACTCTCCACCTCTGATGCTCATCTACAACACGCATCTGGTCCTTCCACCGCAAGCTGGGATCGGCTGATGCCTACAGGTCAGGATGATTTTCCTAATAGCTCAGATACTTCGTCTGCCATTACCTGTATAGATGCTGCGGCGAAGTCTGCTCAAGAGCCAGACAAATTTATTCAAGTGCCATCGAAGCGTCGCCGCAGCTCGAGGCGGTCGAATTTCAGTGTCGACGCAACTAACGCTTCTAAAGCGCCCAAGTGCAACCTCACAGTAATCATAAAACCAGTAGATATCGGATATCGTATTACTCTCTTTAATCCGCTGGCAATGAGGCAAGCATTTGAATCTCTGGGTCCAGATGCCGTCCTTCAAGTTCGCCCCAACGAGCGGCTTAATCTTCTGGCAGTTGACACCCGAACCGCGGTCGCTACTGAACGCCTTTTACAAATACGATCAATAGCAGGAATTGCAGTGCAAGCATACGAGCCCCGACCAAACAACTGTGGCGTAGGAGTAATCAAGGGTGTGCCCCTGGATCTTTCTCAAGAAGATATCTACTCGGCACTATTACAGAGAGTTCCAATAAAATCGGTGCGCCGTCTGGGAAATTCCGAAAACATCCGCATTGTGTTTGTGACAGAATCTGCGCCAGAATACGTTATTCTTGGATATACAAGATGCCGTGTGCATGAATACATCCAAAAACCAGGACAATGTGGTAGATGTCAGCGCTTCGGTCATGTGACTACAGCTTGCCGACTAGCCTTGCGCTGCCCACGCTGTGGGGGAAATCATGACCGTACCACGTGCCCAAGTGACATCCCCATTTGTCCCAACTGCGGAAAGCAGCATGAGGCAACGTTTTCCAGCTGCACTGCCTACCAAAAGGAGAAACTAATCTATAAGTACAAGATATCCAACAATACCGACTACAAGTCAGCAAAAGCTGCTTTAATTGACCAAAATCAAATCAGGAGTAGTCATCACAGAAAAAAACCATTGACGGGAAAGAAATCACAAGGACAGTCACAGAAAGATGATGCTGGTCATCCGAGAATTGATGACGTGGTTGAATTTCCTCCTCTTCCACAACAATCAGAGGTTCAACAACCATCTGTACCAAGCCCACAAAAAATTACTGTACAGCAGCCTCATTCGAGGAGTGCATCCCGGAACCGCTCATGCGAAACCTCTATTCGCAGAAACTCTGACATTTCTAGTTCCCAACTGTGCTCACTTGTTGAGGCTATTCGTGCTTTTCTTATACCACTCTCCTCGCCGGTGGCGAAAGCCATCCTTACAATTCTTGATTTCATATCTCCTCTCCTGGCACAATGGCGGTAGCAGACAAACAGTCGTCTGCTCCACCCAGCGTGCAAGCCATCCGAAATAAGGCCACCATCTTTCAATGGAATGCCTGCAGCCTCCGCCCCCGTCTCTCTGACTTTCGACACTTCGTCTTCAAGCATCGTTTCCCTATAATTGCTATATCAGAATCTCGGCTTAATACTACAATCCGTCTCTCAGGCTACACAGTACTGCAATCAACAACTGGCACAGACCTTAGTAAAGTTCTTCTGGCTATCCGGAAAGACGTCAACTTCATCCAGCATCCCATACCAACTGATCCACATAATGAGTACGTTGCAGCCACTTTAAAGTGCATGAACATGCAGTTTACAGTAATTGCTGCCTACATACCACCTCGTGCTAATTTAAATATTGAACGCCTACAAGATATCATGCGAAGTACCCCTGTGCCACACATTATAACGGGAGATTTCAACGCACATCATCCTGCTTGGGGAGGCATCAGATCGACAGCCAGAGGCCGGCAGCTATTCGACTTCGCACTTTCCAACAATTTATTATTTCTCAACGACGGCCAAGCAACTTACTATCAAGGAGCACGGTCCAGTGCTCTTGATATCTCCATGATCTCTGCTGATCTGTCAGCTTCAACAACCTGGTCTGTGGACATCGAGGCTCATGGCAGCGATCACCTACCTACATATATTGAGGTTTGTGGCTTTTCTCTCGCCTCTCAGCGGCATAAAGTTCGCTACACGAACTGGGACGCTTTCGCTGATGCCGTAGAAAAGCAGGATCTGTCGAACTTAAGTTATGACTCGTTCATTGCTGCAGTAGCACATGCTCAAACATTGCACACGAGAGTCCTCCACCTGCCAAAGGTGTACTCAGCTGTTGACGCCGAATATGAAAAACTTCGAGCAATACGTCGCAGAGCAGAAAGACGAGCGCGCAAGACACTTTCTAGAGACGATATCCGAACTTCTAGGCGAGCACAAAAACACGTTCAACGCCATTTGGACAAGCTAGAAAGAAGGAAATGGACATCTGTTTTGTGCAAAATTAGATCCTAGAAAGCCACTATCTAAAGTGTGGAGTATTGTACGAAGCTTAAGAAGTCAGCCTTCACAACTACATCCTTTCGAGTGCGTGGCTCTAAATGCCAATACTACTTGTCTTCATGTAGCAGAGACTTTCTGTTCAAAGATGATTGCTCCATTAGCAGCTCCTTCACTGCAAAATGTGCTCCCCACCTTTGTCCCGTCGCCCAACACTTCTTTCCTAGACGAACTGTTCACTACGGAAGAACTTCAAGCTGCGCTAGCAGTTACCAACAAAAGATCTTGCCCAGGGCCTGACCATGTTAGCTACACTTCGCTGTCGCGTCTTGGAAGAAAAGCCAAAACTCAGCTGCTTACCATCTATAAAAACTCTTGGATAGCTGGCAGCCTTGTAGAGAGCTGGAAGACTGCGCGCGTAATACCCGTTCTTAAACCTGGTAAGCCATCAATTGATCTAAACGCTTATCGTCCTATTGCACTGCTAAGCTGTGTTGGGAAATTGATGGAAAAAATGGTTCATTCACGCCTTACCTGGGACTTGACGAATAGGGGAATTTACCCTCCATCAATGTCTGGCTTCCGAAAAGGCCGAAGCAGTATTGATAATGTTATTGCTCTTGCCAACTGTGTCAGGCGCAGCAAAGCTGAGCGGTCTCTAATTATTGCTGTTTTTCTTGACGTTAAAGGAGCATTTGATAATGTCACGCACGAGGCGATTCATTCAGCCTTGCGTTCAACTGGCATTGCTGGACGAATGTATAACTGGCTTTCTGACTATCTTCGGGATAGGACCATTTACATGTCAACGGATAAAGGTGACACGTCCTTACATCATGTGTCTCGTGGCGTTCCTCAGGGAGGGATTTTAAGTCCAACCCTCTTCAATATATCTCTTCTTGGTTTGGACAGGTCCTTGCCACCTACTGTTCAAATCTCCCTCTACGCAGATGACATCTGCATATGGTGCTCCGGAAGAAACAGGCGCATTGTGCATGCTCGGCTACAAAAAGCAATAGTTGGCATTGCATTATATTTAAACAAGCGAGGTCTTGTTATATCTCCAGAAAAGTGCGCAGCAATTTCATTTTCACGACGTGATCTCTCCCGTTATGTACTGAAAGTTGCTGGCAGTCCTATACCGTATGTCAACCATCAAAAATTTCTAGGTGTGACCTTTGATAGGTCTCTTTCATGGTCACCACACGTTCAACAACTTAAGACCAAACTATCTTCATACGTATCTATATTCCGTATGCTCTCAACGACCAGAAGAGGCTGCTCTACCGATTCCTTATTACGGCTTTATGGAGCACTTTGTGAAGGTCTTCTGCGTTATAGCCTCCCTGTTCTTCAAGGCCTCTCGCAGTCAAGCATTAAACTACTTGAAGCCATGCAGGCAAAAGCTTTGAGAGTGTGCCTTGGTCTTCCAAAAAACACTTCCACAGTGGGCACTCTGGCGGAGAGCAGACGTCTATCTGTAACCGTGCTGATACCGCAGGAGCTGCTTCGCGCCCAGCTGCGCTTTGCACGTGAACCTACCCACCCGTTTTCAGAGCAAAGCTTGACATCACTCTCCAATCTACTGCCTGCGCAATATCAACGTGCAGTACTGTCATCTTTCCCACCATGGAGGTTTGCTTCATGGCAAATTTCGACAACTATACCTGGCATCAAAAGAAAAGCCCACACCCCAGGACCCGCACTTAAATACTTCGCCCTTGAGCACATCTGTGCACGCTACAGTCATCATTGCCACATCTATACTGATGGCTCTGTCACAGCTATTTCTTCATCCATCGGCGTGTGGATACCATCAATGCACACCACAATCTCGGCAACACTCAGTCATCGCACTTCAGCTGTGGCTACTGAGTTAGCAGCTCTGAGAGAAGCAATTATATATATTCTACAACAACGCCCTGCAGCATGGGTTATCTTCAGCGATTGTCGCGCTGCACTACAATTGCTTAAATCATCAAGAATTCAGGAAGAGCTCGTCATTGACATAAATGAGCTACACACAGAGGCCTATGACCTGAGTCACAGCATTGTGCTACAGTGGTTACCTGCTCACTGCGGCATCGCGGGCAACGACCTCGCAGACGCCGCTGCAAAAGAACTAAAAGATTCCACAAGGACAATTTCAATACCATTCTCACGAAGAGATGCAGCAAGACTTGTAGCAACTGAATCGTGGCGATTGCAACGCTCTCTGTGGTGTGACCCGAACCATCAATATCGACCTCTACACCGAATAGATCCCACTTGCGTCTTTCGAATTCCTCACAATTTGAACAGGTGGCATCGAAACTGTCTACACAGAATCCGCCTAAATGTGTCATACACAAACTACTTCCTACATAAAATAGGCATAGCGAACAGGCCTCTGTGCTCTACATGTGATGTGTGTGAAAATTTTGAACATTTGGTAACATCCTGTCAACGGTTTACTGCACATCGCAGGACACTGCGCAATAATTTAAGCTTACCTAAAGAAACAGCCTTGCGCCTTGAACATGTCCTGGGTCCTTGGTGCGACAGATCGTCTGCTGCGCGAGCTACCAAGGCCTTACTAACTTTTCTGAAGGACACAGGGTTGATTAATACCCTTTAAAACTCATCTGTGTGTGATTATGTGCGTATGAAAGTTAACTTTTCTTAAGGACACAGGGTTGATCAATACCCTTTAAAACTCATCTGTGTGTGCTTATGTGCGTGTGAAAGTGTGCGACACCGATTCTCTTTTTTTCTCATTTATTTCCCCTTCCCCTCCCACAATCTGTCACCCTCATCCCTCAACCCTCATCAGGAGTAGCATGCTAGGCTTACCACCAGGCAGACATCTCCTGTTGCCATTAAAATATCTCTCTCTCTCTCGTCAGTTATCCTTTCTTCGCACTACATGTCCTGCCCATGTCCATTTCTTCTTCATTTCCACTAGAATGTCGGTAACTTGAGTTATTTCTCTGACCCCCTCTGCACGCTTTCTGTCTCTTAATGTTACCCCTACCATTTTTCGTTCGATAGCCCTCTGGGTTGCCTCAACTTAAGTAGAACTCTTTTGGTTAGCCTCCACGTTTCAGCCCCATAGGTGAGTACACGCAAGATGCAACTGTTGTATACTTTCCTCTTGAGCGATACCGGTAAGCTGCTAGTCATAATCTACGAGTGCTTGCCAAATGCGCTCCATCCCAATCTTATTCTTCTTGTTATTTCCTTTTCATGGTCCGGATCTGCGGTTACTACCTGTCCTAAGTAGACTTCCAGTATTTCGCTACCTAATGTAAACTGCTGTTCATTCCCGAGGCTGTTGAAAATTACCTTAGTCTTCTGCATATTGATTTTCAAGCCTACCTTTCTACTTTTTCTGTCTAGGTCATTAATCATTATTTGCAGTTCCTCCCCCGAGTTGCTTAGCAAGGCAATGTCATCAGCAAATCGCAGATTACTAAAGCATTCTCTATCTACCCTTATCCCTATCTGCTCCCATTCCAAGTCTCTGAATACTTCCTCTGAACAAGCTGTGAATAGTACTGGGGAGATTGTGTCTCCTTGCCTAACACCTTTCTTTATGGTAATTTTGTTACTTTTTTTTATGCAGAACTCTGGTTGCTGTGCAGCCACTATATATATCTTCCAGCACTTTCACGTACGGCTCGTCTACCCCCTGATTTCGCAATGCCTGCATCACCGCCGATGCTTCAATTGAGACAAATCCTTTTTCGTAATCAATGAATGCACTGTATAAGGGCTGGTTATATTCCGAGCATTTTTCTATCAACTGATTGATGGTATGGATATGATCGATAGTAGAGTACCGTTTCCGAAACTCTGCTTGATCTTTTGCTTGATTGCAGTCTAAGGTTGTCCTGATTCTATTAGCCATTACCTTAGTAAATATCTTATACGTAACAAACAGTAAGGTGATTGGTCTGTAATTTTTAAGGTCCTTAGAGTCCCCTCTCTTGTGAATGAGGATAATGTTTGCATTCTTCCATGGTTCCGGTACCGTCGATGACACCAAGCACTTCGTATACAGGGTGGCCAGTTTTTCTAGCACGATATCCCCCCTTCCTTCAGCAAATCTGTAGTTATCTGATCCTCTCCAGCTGATTTCCCCCTTTTCATAGTTTCTAGTGCTTTCTTCACCTCGTGCTTCGTCACTGGTGGAACGTCTGACTGTTTCTCCCTTCCGCCAATCTCATTACGGTCCAGACTACTTTGGCTACTGTACAGATCTGTATAGAACTCCTCGGATACTTTGACTATCTTTTCCATATTAGTGATGACGTTGCCCGCCTTGTCCCTTATCGCATACATCTGGTTTTTGCCTATGCCCAATTTCTTCTTTACCGCTTTAAGGCTTCCCCCATTCTTTACAGCATGCTCAATTTTCTCCATGTTGTACTTCCTTATATCGGCCACCTTGCGCTTATTGATTAGCTTTGATATCTCGGCCAATTCGATCTGGTCTGTTGGATTGGAAGCTTTCATACTCTGGCGTTTCTTAATCAAATCTTTCCTCTCCTTAGACAGCTTGCGGT
Organism: Amblyomma maculatum; assembly: GCF_055883805.1. NCBI lineage: Eukaryota > Metazoa > Arthropoda > Arachnida > Ixodida > Ixodidae > Amblyomma > Amblyomma maculatum. The sequence goes on from NC_139349.1 coordinate 151,719,076, forward strand.
ATCCTCTCTAACTATCCTACCGCCTACTTCTACCGCGCACTCAGTAATGATATCTCTGAAATTATTGTTCCTTGCCTCTAGGGTAATGTCGCCATCCTCAGTTAGAGCTGAAAACCTATTCTGTAGCGAGATCCTGAACTCTTCTGCCCTCCCCCTCACCGCTAATTCGTTGATGGGTTTCTTTCTTACTAATCTGTTGCGTTCCTTCTCCAGATTTAGGCTAATTCGGGACCTCACCATCCTGTGGTCCCTGCATCGCACTTTCCCGATTACCTCTACATCTTGAATAATGGCGGGGGTTGAACACATTATGAAGTCGATTTCATTTTTAGTCTCTCCGTTAGGACTCTTCCAAGTCCTTTTCCGGTTCTTCCGTTTGCTGAAGAAGGTATTCATGATTCGTAAGTTATTGCGCTCTGCAAACTCAACTAGTACCTCCCCCCTGCTATTCCTGGAACCAATGCCATAGTCACCTACTACCTTGTCTCCTGCCTGTTTTATCCCTACCTTGGCATTGAAGTCGCCCATTAGTACAGTATACTGCGTCTTTACTTTTCGCATTGCCGATTCTACGTCTTCGTAGAAGCTTTCAACTGTCTGGTCATCATAACTACATGTAGGTGCATAGGCCTGTACAACCTTCAGTTTATACCGCTTATTAGGCCTAATTACGATGACTGTCACCCTCTCATTAATAATATAGAATTCATCTATATTACCCGCTATATACTTATTGACAAGGAAACCTACTCCTAGTTGTCACCTCTCTGGTAATCCTCGATAACACAGTACATGCCCATCCTTCAGTACAGTATATGCCTCATGCGGCCTCCTAACCTCACTTAGCCCTATGACATCCCATTTCATGCCCTCTAGTTCCTCTAACAGCACTGCTAAAATAGCTTCACTAGCTAGGGTTCTAGCATTAAACGTTGCCAGGGTCAGTTTCCAGGCTGAACACCGGAAACATTAACCAAGGGACCAAGCACTTTGATTTCCCGATGGCCGAAACTGCATTTCTTTGAGTTGAGTTGAAGGCCGGCGCGGCGGAATAGCTCGAGAATGGTAGAAAGGCGAGAGAGATGGCTGTCAAAAGTGGACGAGAAAACAATGACGTCGTCTAAGTAACAATGCTAATCGTCCACTTGAAGCCGCGCAGCAATGATTCCATCATCCATTCGAAAGTTGCAGGGGCGTTACATAGGCCAAAAGGCGTGGCTTTGAATTGATAAAGGCCGTCAGGGGTGATGAACGCTGTTTTTTCACGGTCTCTCTCGTCGACAGAAATCTGCCAGTAGCCGGAACGAAGATCGATGGATGAAAAGTAGCTGGCTCCGTGCAAACTATCAAGCGCGTCGTCAATGCGCGGAAGAGGATATACATCTTTTTTGGTTATCTTATTCAAATGACAATAGTCAACGCAGAATCTCCAACTGTTATCCTTCTTGACCAACACGACAGGGGATGCCCAGGGGCTACTGGAAGGATCGATTTTGTCGTTCGCTAACATCTTTTCGACCTCCGTTTGATTTACGCGTCGCTGGGCAAGGGAAACACGATAGGGCCGCCTGTGAATAGGACTGGCGTCACCGATGTCAATGCCCCAGGCAGCACACCAACATCGTACTAACCCCGGCCTAACGTCTACAAAAATTGGTACCAACATTGGCGTAGCACTGGTTTTTGAGAAGTTACTACCTTTTAATATATTGGTCCGGCTTATATGCCAACATTGCACCTGTCTTGGCACTGCCAACATAGGCTATCAGCTGACCGTGCCTCTAGTGTCACGTATTGGCATACCACTAGTATTCATTGGCACATGTGACACTGGCAATAAACCGGCCGTGCCGCTAGTATCACAGATTGGTATTTATTGGCATGCAACAAGTATTCATCGGCACACGTGGCATTGGCACTGGCACTGTTAAGCCACCTTTAGCCATGCAGTTCTTTTACCCTTGCCCTTACTGCTGCCATTTGCTTAACTGTCACTCCGACAATTGTGGTTTTCTTATGCAGTCATTTCCCAATACCACATTGCATGTCATCTCCCTAAGAAGCCATAAAACCCATGCAATTAAATGAGGCAAGCAGAATAGTTTCCGAAAACATTTTATTGAGAGCTCATATACATGTGCATGCCACAAGGACATCAGAGGGCCAAAATGCAGTGCAGGAGGCGTTGGGTACAGGGTTAATATGGGAGAGGCTAGTAGGTGTAATTGGAAACAAGGAACTAAGCAGCACATGACCAGGTAGTGCAGGTAGATGTGATGGGGTGGAGTGTGCATTGGTCATGATGGAAGGGGCTGGACATGTTGAGCAGGGTTGATGCACTATAGCCTTGTAGTGCGAAAGGTGTTGCAGGAATAGGAGGCTGAGCATGGGTGCATTCCAGGGCAGTGTCCACCATGGATGGAAAATGGCAGTGGATTGTGTTGAGCAGGATAGTTGGCAGTGAAGGGTCAATGGATCAAGTGCAGAGGTTGAGGGGGCGGGGGAAGCGCATGGCCCAGGTAGTAAGCTGGGCACCCCGCAGGAAACAACCATTCAGGAACAGTTTGTTGAGGAGAATGGCCCGTGGGTCTTAAAAATGACATCTGCACAGAAGACAAGCATATATCACCATAAGATCTAAACGCACCTTCTCAACACTAATCCAAACACATATTTGAAGTGTGGGTGCTGTATACGATTGAGTACAAAATACAAAACCCCGCTAGATTAAAACCTCTGATATAGTAAACTGAAACTGAAGTCCCAGCTCATCTTCCATAGGCAACTGTACATTTTCCCCCTTTATAGTAAAGATGTTTTTGGTAAAAATCGGTTAAAGTGCGTCTGGCCATGGCGACGACTCCCGCGCACTACCTTGAGTCGCGAGGCCAAGACTTTTTGCATTTGAAAACAGAACAATAACCCCGAGTGTTCGTTTAGGTGGCTTTACTACTAGCCGTAGCAGCAGTCAGAATAAGCCTACTCTACAGAAGCCTTGGAGCCGTGAGGGAAAGCGCGCAGCGCGAAGAAAAAAAGTAAAGCTGTCTACAAACATAGCAAGGAGGCGGCGTGTTCCATTCTAAAAGTAAAGGAGCAAAAGTGCAGCAAGAAATAGGGAAGGGAAAGAAATGGGTCAACATTCACTGCAATGTGCAGTACAAATCATGAGGCGGCGGTGGCAGAAAGCGGAGGTGCAGCACGTAAGGTCTTACGGCACTTGAGTGCCATGCGAATTTATCATTTATTGCCTTTTAAAAGACAGAAAGAGCAAAAAGGGACACCATGTTCATGCAAGGCTTTAGTTTTTACATGAAATCGAACTTGGCTACATTTGTAACCACGTATTCATGCTTCATATGTACTTCCACAAGATGTAGAGAAATTTTATAATGAAAAAATCACACAAACAGATGATAAAAGCGAGGTGGAAGGTATTTAGGTTTTTTTTTGTTGCATTAAGCAACAAGGCGTGTTGAGCAAGTGCCTATTTAACTACTAGACAGCACTTTCAGGACCACGTCATCACATACCACTGATACAGTAAGCACCATGATATAGTAAATATTTTCACTGGCCTCAGTGGCTTTACTATAAAGGGGTTCTACTGTATATATTGAAGGCCTATTGCCACACATTCTTCTTTTAGAGCACTTTGCGACAGGTTTCTGGGCCTGCAAGGGCATGCACATCTTATGAAGTAGGGACGATAAACATATATGCAAAATAATATCCTTTCCAGATACAGAAGAAAGATATTTGGAAGGAAAAACCTGCTTCTGGCCAACCGATAACTTCAGGTGGATGCTTACTGTTCATACAGAATTACAGTTCCTGAAAATATGACGGTTCAGGCTCCAGAACTTTCAATTTTTAAAAAATTCCTAAACATTCCTGCAATAGACAGTATGGATTACTAAGCATGCAAAACTGGATGATATTAAAGAATATTTTTCTGCAGTACACCAGTTACAGGCACGCATACATTACTGCGGCCAGAATAAAGAAATAATTGCCCTGACAGAATCAATCAAGCTATCTTCAATCAGCTAACTAAGGGAGATTTGTACATCGGAGATATTCTCAAGGCTGTGTACGCATATAATATTCTCAAGATAACCGTACCATTTCAAGTTCCAGCTTTTCAATTTTCACAGCTTTATTGCTTGCTGCATTCTACTATAAACAATTGCTTTACTTGTAATGTACCAAGGAATAGTTTTCATACAGTGCTCTTTATAAATTAAATACACCAGAACAACATGCACACAAACAAGAAAAGAAGAACGGGACAGAGCGCCATTCACAACTGATTTATTGTGCAGAATAAAGTACATATATATCTCATTGTCGGCATATGCGCAAGGAACCCATTCAGCATCATGTAGTTTAAGATATGTTCAAGAAGCCCATGCCTCATACCACAGCCTCTTTCTCTGAGAAAGCATTTCTTGAACACAGCTTATCTTAAACTACGTGATGCTGAATGTGATGTAGCTGAATGTGTTCCTTGCGCATGTGCCGGCAGTGAGATATATATATATATATATATATATATATATATGTACTTTGTTCTGCAGAATAAATCAGTTGTGAGTGGAACTCTCTCCCGTTCTTTTCTTGTGTGCGTGCATTGTTTTCGCGCCTTCAGTTTCTAATACATAAACACGAACAAGCCCAACAAGAAGTTTAGTAATCATACAGTGCGTGCTTGTTCAGCTAAAATTATTTCAGTCAGCCTGCAATGAGCAATTGAACAAGTACTAGGAATTTACTTTGCATAGGCAGGAAAATGTTATGCTTGATCTGAGTACAATGATATCCGACTTCCTTGTCAGCTAGCAGCCTACCAGGTATGCATTTTCCCTCATCACAGCTAATCATATGGCCATACGATCGGCAACCTTCCACGTGCACGATTATATTCAGTTAGGCATACATGGGTGATTTTATGTCCAGGTACCAGATGTGGTGCTCGGGCATCTGATTTCTTCAAACCAATTCATAGTAATTGTTGGTATAGAGAATAGTAATCTGCCTGAATATCTGAGGCCAAATATTATTTTCATTGCTTAAGCACACCTTAAAATACAATGCTTGATGTGACTATGGGATCATAAACAAACGATACATCTAGCATGACAGTGATTTTTCACTTTCACCCTATTACAAGTTCCATGAAAAACCAGTTTAATCCTGAGCTCAAAAGTTGTTTTGCACACATTTTGTATTTCAGTATCTCTACAATGTTGCTATTGTGTGAATATATTTCAAAATCAAAATTTCTTAACAGCCTCACAAATTATTTTTTTTAAAAAATGGACAATGTTTTGTACTCAAATTAATAAGATTGTGTCTGGAGAAATATTGTTTCCGGAACAAAACAGCATATCCGCAAAAAAGCACCAATATCGCTCAAATTTAATGTGCAATACACGAACTGAGAGTTCACCTAAATTAAAAGTACAAGTACAATAGCCCTGTGTACACGGACTCGACAGCACAGGGTTGAATCAGCGTTGAGTAAGCAAGGTCATCATTCTCGACCCGGCTGATGTCTACATGAACTCACTTTCTAGCGAGTAAGTATCGTAGCAGAGCGTAGCATCGATATTCGAAGTTTTTGTGCAAGTTCTTACTCGTATTTGATTCCATTGCCTTTTACTATCGAGAGCATCGATTATTTTTTATCGTTGATGAGCGCTAAAATGCATTCATTTCGAGTGACGCTCGTCGCCGCTCCAGAGGCTTTTTCATATCCCAGAGTTCCCCATAACTAGACTCCCTGACTGGACAGCGTCTACATGACTTTAGATAAGCGGGTCAAACGAATTAACCTACCCCATGCAAGCGAGTTAACGCGACCCGCTCCGCCGCCTTTTTTACTCGACCCGACTGTGTATACATGAACCCTACAGCTGATTTTTTACTCGACAGACGTACTCGACCCAATTCTGCCGAGTTCATGTATACAGGGGTTGAACGCACGTGTAACAAGTAACAATGCTGCTAAGAATCCAATCTGCTTTCTTCTGGCTCATCCAGTTTTCTAAAAAAATATCTTGTCTGACAAAGGATATTTGGAGTTAAGCAGCTAAGCAATACAAGATCCATATGCTTGCTCTAACGCATGACAGCAAAGTGCACTTACAGTTGCAATTTGCTTGGTCATGTGGCAGTTCACTAAACCGTCTGACTAGACATGACAATGAAAAAAAATCGGGGGATCATTTCTACTTTTAATAAGGCATGCAAAAGCTTTTTTGTTGTTGACATAGCATTCAGAGACTGCGGGAGTTTGGCAGTTTTATACGTCTTGTTTCGTTTGGCAGTTGCAGGGGGGTGTAGAAAAAGAAATATGAGTAGGGAATATAAGGGGTGACAACATCCCAAAATGAAACTAATGGACCAATGATGCACACTGCGTATCTTAAATGGCGTTACTGGTAACATAAAACACAGAAAATCGTCCTTGAGTATGACAAATTTGAAGCCCAGGAGGTGAGTTGGCTGTGGGCAGGTAGTTGGTAAAGGGCAGTCCCCCTGAGAGGTAGGCAGCAAGATCACTGCCACCCATTATGGGGAAAGCCCTGGCAAGCATGCAGGCAAATGTGCACATATATAAGAGCAATAAATGCACAAGGAATGCACGCCTGAATGAGCAGCTGCACTAATAATTTACTTTTGTCTTGCAGCCCATCCCTCCTGCACTGTAAGCAAGTCTGTTCTGTTTTCGAAACGCAGAAGCATATGCAAAAACAGAAAGAATGTTCTCTAAAATTTACAAAATTTGAACTAGTATTGCATGATGATCTCCTTTCTGCAAATGGCTGGCTCTAGGGTTACAGAATAAATTCATTGCAGCTGCGAAACAAGCGAGTTGGGAGCTAATGGCGAATCTACATGGCTTGGGGAGAGAATTATTTATAACTGTCACTTTGAGCAATGTAAATAGCCTGGTTTAGATCAAAGTAATATTACATCTACATGGCTGAAGCCAGTGTAGGCAACCAGAAATGTACAAGCAGTCAGTAACGGCATGTCTGTATGATCAAATGTATACAGTGCAGGCAGCAGTAATGAAAGGAGAGTGGAAGGCAAATAACCTGAGGAATACTTAATGGCTTTCTTCTCTGCAAACTGAATACAGGCTTCCTGCGGATTCTTGCAATGCAAGTATAATCAAGTATGCTAAATATTCCATCACCTAAAGCACCTGCACTCCAGTGTTACGCAAATGACAACTACTTCGTCAGTTCAACAACCTATGTCTGTTATTGTGCTATTACACCACAGGTTCACTCAATCATGCCTCAACTTAAAATAGTCACATACTGTTGAAATAAAGCAATGAAATATAGCACCAGCTATTAAAGCACTGCCAGGGACATGAAGGATATTATTTTCTGCATACTGTGGGCAGGACCTCTGAACAAGTAAGTCTTGAGCTAAAAAGCCAGAAAAAGTCATATAGCATGCAATCATATAGCGAAACGCCAGCAGAGCTTTTAAAGTCTTTATATAATTCAAAACAAAGGCAATGTGTCATACCTACCGAGGCAATGTTTCCTTACACACAGCATGTTTCATGGCAAGGATCCCACAGTTGTTGACAGGGTATGCAGCACCAAATGTTGATGATGTTGTCTGCGTCACATTCAGGCAGCACCTCTTTGATGGCAGATGATTGCTTGTGCAAAAGCTGTGCGATGATACAAGTGGAGCAGCTGGACTGCGGGCGTTATAGAGCAAAGAGCCCTAAATGCAAGGAAAGAAAGTCTCCATTATTTCGATGCCTCTATATCATGATAACAGCATACCACGGCTCTTCTCTGTTTAGCTAATCTATAATTTCAATTGAAAGCTGTCTAAAAAAAATGGACTAATTGCAACTCTGTTACACATGGTATAACATAGCTGTGCCAGGGCGTTGGGGCGATCAGTTAGCATAACGACCGAAAAATGCATAGTGATGTTTCATGCCGTCTTGACGCTGGAGAAAAGTGCCCATGCTGCGAAGAACAAAATTAAAAGCAAGCACGGACGCCAAACGTGTGCTACACAACCGACGCGACTAGAGGTGTGCATGGGCATAAATTTTGAGCCCGACCCGGGCCTCATGCTACAAACCCGAACGCGGCCTGGAACTGAAATTGCCTGAGCCCAAACAGCACTCACACTGAAGGCTCCGGCCCTGCTGGACATGCTATAACAGACTAGTTGCAAAACCTACAATTTGGCTTCCCTGTGAGGCAGGAATTCGTGCAGAGTGGCGACAGAACCTGATTCAGGAATAATAGTTAGGTGCATTACATGCATCTACCACAGTCCACGCTGCTTGGGATGCAGCTCCCCACGCACAGGCCATTGTCAGAGGAAGGCTTTCGGGCATTCTTAACACTGGAATAAAGGGGGGAGCACTGTCATCCTAGGGGTGAAGAAAGAAAATTTAGAAAAGGGACACTAACCGGAGAGGGTAATAGTGGGGTGACAATGCGCACGCGAATAATAGTGTGACGAATGGGCAAGAGGTGCGGGAGTTACCCTACCCGTCAGGCGATGTGCTAGCACTGTATCCAACTATTACCCCAAAGTCTATGCCGCCATTGTGCAGGAATGTCTGCCGCACCGGGAAGCTGACGTGTAGGTTTTGGCAACTGATCTATTGCAGCTGAAGCAACGATACAGAAAGAAAAAATTAGGCGACAATCCCTGGCGATGCATCGCGTGACAACGACGCCAACGCCTGTCGCTGCCGCTGGTGCACATCGAACAGAGCGAAGGACCTCAGCGACAGAGACACGTTTTCAGCCGTTCCGTACTTTCTAAAAACTTCACACAAGAAACTGGAGTGCCCCAAGGGTGCATTTTAAGTACCACGCTTTTCATAGTAAAAATGAACTCTATAGCTAAAGTAATACCGAAATCCATTATGTATTCAGTTTACGTAGACGATTTGCAAATTGCGTGCACATCATCAAACGTAACTACATGTGAGAGGCAGATTCAGCTAACTGTAAATAAGCTGGCATCATGGGCAGATAAAAATGGTTTCAAGTTTTCCACGCAAAAGTCTGTGGCTGTTCTCTTTTCTCTTAGACGAGGACTGCACACTGACCCCACCATCTACCTAAATGAAATCACACTACCAGTAAAACACGAACACAAATTTCTAGGTTTAACATTTGATAGGAAGCTCTCTTTTCTTCCTCACATAAACGTCCTGAAAAAGAAAGCTTCCAAATCTCTGAATATACTCAAAGTCCTCTCACGCAAACACTGGGGGTCTGACCGGACGTGCCTTTTGCACATCTACCGCACAGTCATTCGCTCTTGCCTAGACTATGGCTGCATTGTATACGGATCAGCAAGACCTTCATATTTTAAGCGCTTGGACCCTGTACATAATTCAGGCTTGCGTCTTTCTACTGGTGCTTATAGGACATCACCTATCGCAAGCCTTTATGTAGACACCAACGAACCATCCCTAGAACTTAGAAGGACCATGCTCACATTTTCATATATCCTGAAAATACGCTCCCTACCAAAAAATATATGCTACCCCATTGTCACTAAATGTGCCTCCAGAATATTGTCCAAAAATAGGCCTCAGTCAATCAAACCCTTGTTACTTCGATTTGAGGATAAATGCAAAGAATTAGGAATACTAAATGCCCTCCCCAATATTGCATCAAGACAAAATTCACTGCCACCATGGTACAGCCTTCCTGTTGTGTGCGATTTCACACTAACTCAGTTTTCTAAACATAAAACACCACCTGAACACATCCTGCAAGAATTTCTAGCTCTTAAAGGAAAGTATGACAATTGCACGCAATTTTACACGGATGGATCCAAGACAACAAAACACGTAGGAAGTGCAATAGTGCATGGAAAATGGGAAAAAACTGTGAGATTACCTCAGTGTGCAAGTATTTTTACAGCTGAATGCTATGCTGTGGCAGTGGCTGTAAGCAAAATAGTAAACGAGAACATTACAAACAGTATTATATACACAGACTCCTTAAGTGTTCTCACAGCCCTTCACCACAAAAATGCAGTTGTACCACTACTCGGGGAAATCATACACAACATATCAACAGCCTCTGCTCGAGGACATAAAATAACGTTTTGTTGGGTCCCGAGTCATGTCGGCATTGGAGGCAATGAGAGAGCTGACTTTTGCGCTGCCCAGGCCCATGGAAAACGAATAAACATAGACATGCCATACAGAGACTGTATGATGCTGGTGCACAACAAACTAAAGGACGAATGACAGTCATCATGGAGTAAGGAGGTAAATAATAAACTGCAGTTGGTGAAGCCCACTTTAGGGGAATGGAAATCATGTCGCAATCAAGAACGTTTTATAGAAGTGATTTTATGCCGTCTCCGCATTGGCCACACGCATATGACGCACAATTTTTTGTTGAGAAAAGAAAACAAACCTCTGTGTGAAGAATGCGGACAGCAACTCACCATAAACCACGTTTTACTTTCATGCACAAGATTTGAAATGCTAAGGAAAAAGTATTTTACTCGATTTTACGATGAACACATTCCTTTCCATCCAGCTTTGATTTTAGGTGAAAGCGGACTTGTCGATCTATCATGTGTTTTTAGCTTTTTAAAGGAAGCAAATGTTTTACGGAAACTGTAGAATAAATAGTGTACGCCATTTACAACCTTGTGCTTGGCGCATGATAGCCTGAGCTGCTTATGCGCCATTAAACCCAACACAACACACAACACACAGAACTTCGGTGCCAAGACGACATAAGGCAGATCGAATTTAGGAAGCAGTAAACGATACAGCATTACATAATGTGCACTAATTGCTCCTTGATACAACAGCTGAACATGTACTTATACAAGAAAAGAGACATTGGCTTATGACAAAAGGGCCATTTGTTCAACCTACACCAGTTTAGGAAATGTCAGATACCTATAATGTATTTTTGCTGCAGTGGTGCAGCAGGTGTAGATTTAAAAAAATGACCCTAAAATGACACCAAATGAAGTGTCCATTCCGCCACACTTTAGTAGCACTAGCAAGAGCTAACTTTTCTCTTCACCCTCCAGAATGTGCTACATCTTCCTTGCTATCATCTAATGCTTACATCTGCTCTTGAAGACGAGTAAGGATGGAAGTTCCATATTATTTAGAGTAGCTAACTTCCCACTGCATAATCAAAAGGGAAAAGTGTCTATAGATGTCATTTATTGCTGACACGTTGCAATGCTCATAACACGATTGAGATTCGTGATGGCACAGTTACCCAAAATGAAACATCAGCAAGTAATTAAGCATTTCCATTGTTTTCTGCTAGCATTGAAGTTCCATAAATGCATTTACTTAAACATCATTTCAAAAATGGCAGGATGAGCTTGAACGCAAATTTGAATGCCAGGCGACTTCCACCAACATGTACAGCTGAGGAAAGAAAAATATAAACCTTGCTTTGGCATTCACATGCTTGTTGCTTTCATGTGCAAGGAGAAAAGCGAACCAGAACCTGTAATATGCACCTAACAAATAATGTTTTCAGAGTAATAAATCACAATATTTTAACCGCTGAAAAGTTCACGCCATCTGAAACTGATGAAAGCCATAGCTATAGTGTTCTTAACTTGTAGTGTATTCATTGCGCAGCAAGAAATTGTATTAGGTGCACAGTCAATTTGCCTTCTTCGTATGGCACGGACTAATACACCAAGGCAGCCAATAAAGTGCATTATAAAATCATGGTGTATATGCTTCCAATAAAATGCTTGATCGCACGTTCTATGCCGAGATACGCGCATGTTACTTTGCTTGATATTCGTCAGCATTATGCACGTAGAACCCGTTGTTGCTATCAAAAAGGATGGATACTATTTTGAGATGTGTACGGTCACTGCACGCTATCTAGCAGTTTAATTGTATTCACTTCATCCATCAGATCTGATGGAACAGGGCATTACAGGAAGCTCACAACACACCTGTGCCAATGAATGTTTACCAAGCTGTATTCAAATATAAGGCACGTTTTCATATATCTTATGTGACTCCAGTAGGTTAGGTATAGAATAACTTGGATAAACTGTAAACTTGTCATTTTTGTAATGAGTGTGAGTTGACACTTCAAATGATAAATGTCTCGTTGCAATTAGCTCATGAACACCTATCAAGTTTTTCGTTTTCATTGTAACACTGTTGCCTTGATAAGAAAATTTGCCCACTGAAGAAACTGAATGTATGTTCTTTCATTGAAATAAGTTCATGAACTTTGAATGTCTGACTGAGAGTAATGAGACGTAGTGCACACTTTTATAAAGATTCACTTTTCCCACAGTAGAGATTTCAGATTGAATTGAGTACAGATCCAAATTAAAGGCAGCATTTATGGCTGCTTCTGAAGATATACCATCACAGACGAGAGAAGTGAATAAGTTTCGCACAGTATAATTAAGATTCCAGGTCCACACCGATATGAAGACAAAAATATTTCCACGTTCTTTTATAAATTTGCCTTTGTCACCCGTTAATAATTAGGGGGTATTATTAACGATGCACCCTTAACGGTGCGCACACTCCCAGACACCCTTAGAGTGAGTGGGGGTAGCTGTTCCGGTCGCAAAGGAGATGCCCTCGACTTGCGTGGCAAGCTCAGCCGGAATTCAACTACCTTGTAGTGACAGAAGGGGGTGGTCGTTTGGTGCCCAGCGGTCGCCGGTTCAAGTCAGAGTAAGGGTCAGAGTCAGAAGTAACAAACAAAACACAATTTATGTACAGCAAGAGACGATACAGAGGAATACACAAGATCACTTGAAATACACAGACGAGAGGTTCACAGAATACAAACGCTAAGCATGCGACTACAGAATGATTCAATAACACAGGCTTTACAACAGATCAAACACGAGAGAGACATAAACAAACACCAAATTGTTCACCGGGCACTGTTGCAGTCCGACGCCTCAAGAGTCACGATGTGGCCGCCATACGAGACGAGCGCCGCTCCCTTGAAAGTCCGTGGGCTTGCCAGCAGCGGGTGATCCCCGGGAGTCCAGCCGAAGCACAGGCGAATACGTCGCAAAACACGGACGAACTGACTGACTGACTGACTCAACAAACGGCGCGGTCGCTTTAAATAGGGCGCGCCGCGTCTGTTTGTTAACACGCGCCAAAGCTAGCGCGCACACACACATAGCTTCGCTGGTTGTAGCTCCCTCTTCTCCTCCCGTCGAGCCGCGCGTCGTCATTGGCTAGATCCCATAGAGGATGCTAGAATTTTCTGGCTGATTCCAGTCCGATGAATCACCGTCTTCCCCGGGCAATGGAAAAGAGGGTGACGGCAACGCGTACAAAGCTACGCGCTCTCCCGCGCGGGGAAGGGGGCTTTCTCTGCATGCTTTCCACGCGACGCCGCGCGGGCCTCGCGCCGTGCTGGCTTGATGAAAATGGGCGCCGATTTCGTGACACTGCCCCTCCCTTAAAGAATATTGTCCCACAATATTCACAACAACCACGAACATCGCGCGCACATGCATACGCTCACAAATCTACGGGGAAAATGTCCACATCACACACATTGCGCAAATTTCACAAACTGTAGTAACCCATTACAAAATTTACACATCAATGCCATGAAATTCACAAACATAACAACACACTGTCGTCAGATACACATAAGAATCAACAACACACCGCTTTTCAAATGCGAAGCGCAAAACCTAAATTTCCGAGCGTAATTCTAACCCGCGATCAGTGCGTGACACGCCTCTGTCCGCCAGGGATTCTGCCTTCGCTCTAGTCTCTCGCATTTGAGACGCTTCTATGTTCTCCGATCGGGCTACTGAAAATTCCCTGAGGCAGGACTTATCCTCTTGCAAATCACACAACCAATGTGTGCCGATAATTGCCCCTACAACCAGTAGCGCCGACGGATACACGGGAACCTGTGCCAACGCGCACAGACCAACAAAAAGAATCATTGTAATAGTGTTCTTTCCTAGGCACCGGTATTCCTTCCGCTGAAGGTGAAATATCCCAAGTAACGCCCCCATAAGTAGGACGAACACTTGGGCTGCCTGCATCAACGAAGGCCCAGGCATTGCTGACTTTATTTCCCGTGTTGTCTCTTTCTTTTCGGTTTCCTCCTGAGGTGCTTCCTTTTGTTTATTCTTGTCTCGAGGCTTTTCTTCCGGCTTCTCATGGCCTTGCTTTCCTCGCCTTGCCTTTTTCTTTTTAGATTCACTGCAGCGCACAGGCGCGGAACTTTTATCAGGATCCTCGGGAAATGTTGCGCCCTTGATATTTCCCAACACCAAATCGTAGATAGGACGCTCCATGCACAGGGCTGTCAGTTTTCCAGAATAGCATGGCGTCTGCACTTCCAATTTTGCCTCAGGGAGCAATTGAATTGAGCCGTCAATTAGCCTCACAGGGCATTTCTCGCCAGTCAGATCACTCTCATGAATCAAGCTTCGTTTCACGATTACGGCACTACTACCTGTATCTCGTAGCACAGACACTGACTTTCTTCCTATCTTTCCCCTCGAAACCGGCATCCGATTCACCGCAGATCCAGGTTGTGCATGTACTACGGAGTTCACCACCCGGATTTTCTTGTCCTTCCGATTAACCACTTTCTCCGCTTCCTCCTCCTCTAGGTCGTGCACCACGCGGACTTTCCTGCCGTTCTTAAGCTCAACAAAGCCATCGGCATCTTCTTCCTCCAGGCGATATTCCGACTCTGTCAGAGTCCTCGCGCATGCCGCCTGCGGTGCTGCCTTGTCAGCGTCGGGACACGACATTGCTTTGTGGCCCTTCTGTCCGCATTTCCAACACGAGGATAGATTGTTGGTTGCGAGTTTGCGGCAGTTAGGTGCATAATGGCCTAGTTGTCCGCAGAGATAGCACCTCGGGGGTGACTTTACAATAGGTTGTGTCTGTCGGAATTCGGGCTTTCGAGGGGTTTCCAAATTTACAATTTTGCTCAAATTTTCGCCTCCCTTGGCTTCCAAATACTGGTCTGCGAGCTCCATCATTTCATCCAATGTATGCGCCTTTCTTTCTTTTAAATAAAGCGACAAACCAGGGTGACAGCTACTCAGAAATTGTTCCTTAATTAGGAGTTCGCGAAGTGCGCCGTACTCTAGTTTAATTTTTGAGAGTTCAGTCCAGCGGTCGAAATAATGACTCAATCGCGCAACATACTGTGTTGCCGTTTCACCGTCCATAGGTTTTCCAGTCCTGAACTTCTCACGACACCCATCCGTCGTAAATCTAAACCTTTTAAGTAATGCAGCTTTCACTTTGTTATAGCTGCCTGCATCCTCAGGAGGAAGTCTTCCAAACACACTTAATGCTTCGCCGCTAAGGCAAGTGCTCAAGATGGTAGCACATTCACTGTCTGTCCAATTTGCATTTATGACGACCCTTTCAAAACGCAAGAGGAACGCGTCGAGATCGTCTCTTCTCTCGTCGTATTTCGGGATCAATTTGCTTGCGTCTATCCGCAAGCTGCTATGTCCTTCACTGGAGCTATGCACTTCAGTTAAACCGTTGTTGTTCCCTGAGTTTTGGAGCTGAAGTTTCATAGTAAGTAATTCATTTTCTCGCTGAAATTCCTCTTCACGCTCCTTTCGAGCCTTCTCTCTTTCTTCCTCGGCTTCCTTTCGAGCCCTCTCTCGTTCTTTCTCGGCTTCCTTTCGAGCCCTCTCTCGTTCCTCCTCGGCTTCCTTTCGAGTCCTCTCTCGCTCTTTTTCTGCTCTCTCTCTCTTTCTTCCTCGGCTTCCTTTCGAGCCCTCTCTCGTTCTTTTTCTGCTCTCTCTCTTTCTTCTTTTTCCCTCTCTTTTTCCTCTTTTTCTCTCTGGCTAACCCATTTGCGCAGTTCGGCACCGGACAACCCCAGCTGGGTGCCAGCCTCAATCAACTCTTTCAGATTCATCTCTGAAGCACGAACTGTGTGGGCGTAGCCTTAAGTCTGCTTTGCGAACCTCGCCTAAACGCTTCCGCGCGGCACTACCTCTCGCTATCGCTCTGCTGGTACACAGTTTACGACCTCTTCGTAAACTCTTCTAACTCGTTCTCCGTCCTCTGAGCTTGAATGCACCAAACGTCCTGTCGCGGACGCCAGAATAATTGTCACCCGTTAATAATTAGGGGGTATTATTAACGATGCGCCCTTAACGGTGCGCACACTCCCAGACACCCTTAGAGTGAGTGGGGGTAGCTGTTCCGGTCGCAAAGGAGATGCCCTCGACTTGCGTGGCAAGCTCAGCCGGAATTCAACTACCTTGTAGTGACAGAAGGGGGTGGTCGTTTGGTGCCCAGCGGTCGCCGGTTCAAGTCAGAGTAAGGGTCAGAGTCAGAAGTAACAAACAAAACACAATTTATGTACAGCAAGAGACGATACAGAGGAATACACAAGATCACTTGAAATACACAGACGAGAGGTTCACAGAATACAAACGCTAAGCATGCGACTACAGAATGATTCAATAACACAGGCTTTACAACAGATCAAACACGAGAGAGACATAAACAAACACCAAATTGTTCACCGGGCACTGTTGCAGTCCGACGCCTCAAGAGTCACGATGTGGCCGCCATACGAGACGAGCGCCGCTCCCTTGAAAGTCCGTGGGCTTGCCAGCAGCGGGTGATCCCCGGGAGTCCAGCCGAAGCACAGGCGAATACGTCGCAAAACACGGACGAACTGACTGACTGACTGACTCAACAAACGGCGCGGTCGCTTTAAATAGGGCGCGCCGCGTCTGTTTGTTAACACGCGCCAAAGCTAGCGCGCACACACACATAGCTTCGCTGGTTGTAGCTCCCTCTTCTCCTCCCGTCGAGCCGCGCGTCGTCATTGGCTAGATCCCATAGAGGATGCTAGAATTTTCTGGCTGATTCCAGTCCGATGAATCACCGTCCTCCCCGGGCAATGGAAAAGAGGGTGACGGCAACGCGTACAAAGCTACGCGCTCTCCAGGGCGGGGAAGGGGGCTTTCTCTGCATGCTTTCCACGCGACGCCGCGCGGGCCTCGCGCCGTGCTGGCTTGATGAAAATGGGCGCCGATTTCGTGACAGCCTTCATGTGCAACATTTTGTACTGTACACTGCATTTAGACTCATATGCACCATGTTAGAGCCACTATGAAATTCTGACCTCTAAGCTGCACACTTGTGGAGAACTAATAAATCATTATCTTTCATTTGACATGTAGTCTTACACAGCATGCCATTGATACAAGCCTAGTAATAATATAAAATAACAGCAATCCAGTTTAACCTAGAACAAAAATTATATAGTATGACAGTTCCATATGGCTGGTTGAAATAACCAGCCTGCCTTGTTCAGAATTAGTTGTTACCAGTACAATAACTGCTCAGGACTACATTTCTAACTGATGCCTCCACCTGCAGCACTGAAGCCCTCTTTAATTTAACATTCTCATAATTTCATCCACATGGTGGGAACAGCTCTTCTGCTAATTATGATAGCCTGAACCAAATGATAGTTGTGCAATATTATCAGCACCACTGGTTCATGGCGAGTATTGCATTTGTGAACATTCAATTCTGCAAAAAAGGCAATATGGTGATTGCACGCATTAACAGCCTCACAAGGAAAATAAAAGGAAATTACTCTTTGGATACATCTGTGCCAAGTGAGACGCAGAGGCTTGCATGTTATCATTGAAACATCTATTGCATTCAGCAGATCCTCACTGACCAGTAGTGCTGGATTATGGAAAACGGGGGCCCTAGGCTAAAGTGCATGCAACCCCCCACCCCCGTGTCGTTACTTCCTCAATCCCATATTACACTTCTCAGTATACTCCGTTTCATTCTAACTGTACAAACATAAAAAAATAATCAAGATGTGATCCCTGTGATTAGTACAAGAGTGGTGCTTTAGCAGCACACAGAATACAAGCGCAGTAATTAACATTCAGACATAGAAGTAACAAATACTATTCTATCCTATTCTTGGACTCATTTTCCTCCCCTAAAGTGTCAGAAAAGAACTGAAGGAACTTTGTGAGAGATATGTAGGGTAATAGAAATGGTGGCAGTGGAGATTTTCCTTCTTACTTCGTCTATTATTCCAATTGCATATTTTTTATGTTATGCACCACCACAGGATAGAGGGATCAACAGGAAACACTCTCCAATCCTATAAGCGATTGGTGCAGATAACTTCACGTGAAAGGGACCAGCTCCGAGAGTGGTGGGGAATTCCTACTTTTGCAGCTCAACAAGGTCTCACCAAAACCTGTTGCTCATAAGTTTCATTGCTTATGTGTCCATATATGGAGCAGGTAAGAATGGGCCCCCTCCTCCTACCCTTGGAGATGAGGCCTGGGCTGGAGCCTTCACTTTGATCGAGCGCAGCTGACCAACACAGTCATGAAGCATCTTTTCCTGCAATCATGGGTGTTCTATTTGGATAACTTTATCACATGGTCAGGTAATGATAAGAACAAGTGGGCAAGTTTGTCAGACGTAGTTTCAATTGAGGCTGCTTAACAGCACAAGGCCTAGAAGAGATTTTCAGTACTGTGTTCGTTCTCTAATATCCTCTAGGCCTCGTGATATTTCACTGTCACTTGAAACTAGTCAGCTAATTAAATGAAATCTGGAATGATGCAAGCATACAGTAGCAATGGATATCACAAGACTAGGCCAGCTGCACAACACCAAGAGTCTATGCCCCTGCAGTTTCCATAACCGTGCCAGGAATGGTGCCAATAATAAATTTCATTATATAAACTATACAGTTTTCCAATTAGATCATCATGTTCAAACGCATGTCTTAAGCTTTATTTAATGAGTACTAATGTTTGCACCTCTGCACTCATATGTACTATCATTTGCATAAGTCATGAATTAGTGGCACATCTCCTGGCACCCAAACAACTTACAGGAACAGGCAGATATTCTAGGCGATCATTTTTCTGCAATTTCAAGCTCACTACACTACCCAAAATCTTTTATAACATACAAAAACAAGGCCGAAAAACAAAAACTGCCAACAAGTGGAAGTACTAATGAAACATATAACAAGTTAATAACACTACAAGAAATAAACACTGTTCTATCTGCCGGCAAGAAGACTGCACCTGGCCCAGATCAAATTCACTATCAGATGCTTGCCCATGTTTCTACACCTGCATTAGAAGCACTTCTGAAATTTTTCAACAAAGTATGGGTATCCGGGAGTATTCCTGAGGCCTGGAAAAACGCTATTATTGTGCCTTTCCTGAAACCAGGAAAGCCACCAACGGCCCCCAGCAGTTATGGACCCATAGCTCTCACAAGTTGCCTAGCAAAGTCTTTTGAAAGTGTTCTTAATACCAGATTAGCCTTTGTCCTTCATTCCCAAGAACATCTAGACATACACCAATGTGGGTTCAAAACAGCATGTTCTACCACGGACCATCTAGTCCGCCTTGAAAACACTGTTCGTGAAGCATTTATTCACAAACAGCACTGCCTTGCCGTCTTCTTTGATATGGAAAAGGCGTATGATACTACATGGAGGTTTGGCATCCTCCGTGACCTAGCATATTTAGGCATACGTGGTAGGATGTTAAACTGTCTAAAGGAATTTTTGTCAAATCGCTCATTCCGTGTGCGTTTGGGCTCAACCTTTTCAAAGAACTTTGTACAGGAGAATGGCGTACTACAGAGATGCGTCTTAAGCACAACTCTCTTTATAGTAAAAATGAATTCCATAAGCACAGTTATCCCGAAATCCGTAATGTATTCAGCTTATGTTGACGATCTACAGATTGCATACACATCCTCTAACGTATCTACATGTGAGAGACAGGTGCAGTTGACCATAAATAAACTAGCAGCATGGGCAGACACAAACGGATTTCAGTTTTCTCCTCAAAAAACAGTGGCTCTCCTATTCTCTCTCAAACGAGGCTTACAAACAGATCCTACACTACACCTGAACAAAACGAAATTACCGGTGAAAAACGAACACAAATTTCTAGGCGTAACTTTTGACAAAAAACTCACCTTTCTTCCTCATATAAATGTCCTGAAGAAAAAGGCTTCCAAATCTCTAAATATACTAAAAGTTCTTTCCCGTAAACACTGGGGCGCTGACAGGACATGCCTTAAACACATTTACAGATCTGTCGTACGCTCCACCTTAGACTATGGCTGCATAGTGTATGGGTCAGCTAGACCATCATATTTAAAAAAACTAGACCCGGTACATAACACAGGACTTCGACTCTCATGTGGAGCATACCGAACTTCTCCTATATCCAGTCTGCTTGTGGAAACAAATGAACCTCCTCTTGAAATCAGAAGAACTTCACTTACATGTGCCTATATATTTAAAATCAGATCTCTGCCAAAGCATATCTGCTATTCTCTAGTAACTAAATGCCCTTCTAGAACACTATTCACCAACAAACCCAATGCAGTGAGACCACTGCTCCTAAGATTTGAGCAAATGTGTCAAGAGGTTGAGCTACCGGATTGTTTACCTAGCATTGCCAAAAGACCTAACCCTCTGCCTCCTTGGTACCTGGTCCCTTCAGTTTGCGACCTCTCTCTTACACAGTTCCAAAAAACAATAACCCCACAAGAGCACTTCATACAAGAATTCCTTCAGCTGAAAGAAAAATACAGTAACTTCACAGACTTTTACACGGATGGCTCGAAAACAGATCATTATGTCGGAAGCGCAGTTGTTCAAGGCGAATGGGAGGAAATAATGAGACTTCCACAGTGCGCGTCCATCTTTACTGCTGATTGCTATGCTGTCTCTGTTGCCATAGAGAAAATAATGAAAGAAAACCTCGGGAGAAGTATTATTTACACAGATTCCCTAAGTGTAGTCACAGCCCTTCACACAAGAAATGCAGTTATACCAATACTTGGAAACATCATACACAGCATAGCAACACTTACAGATGAAGGACGAAGCATAAAAATTTGCTGGGTACCCAGTCATGTAGGAATCCGAGGTAATGAAAAAGCAGATATGTGCGCTGCCAAAGCTCGAGACAAGAAAATAAAACAAGTGCAGATACCATCTCAAGACTGCATGAAATTGGTACAGAGTAGACTGATACAAAAATGGGAGTCCACTTGGAACACTGAAACAAATAACAAACTACACCTCATAAAGCCTGTAATAGAAGAGTGGAAATCGAGCACCCACCTTGAACGTTCCAAAGAAGTGGCTCTATGCCGTCTTCGCATAGGACACACACAATTAACACATAGTTTCATTTTAACTAAACAGGATAGGCCCCTGTGTGATTCATGCGGACACGAGCTAACAGTCATCCACATTTTAATCTCATGCAGACAACTTGAACAACTGAGGAAAAAACATTTTACACAGTTTTACAAACAACACATTCCTCTTCATCCAGCTTTGCTTTTAGGTGAAAATGCGCTTGTTGATTTGCCCTGTGTTTTCAGGTTTTTAATAGAAGCAAACGTCCTAAACAGAATGCAAGTTTAAATTACATAAATACAACACTCTTAACCATGAAATTGGCGCATGATAGCATAAGTTGCTTATGCGCCACTAAACCCAACACAACACAACACAACACAACACACATCCTTCACGAAATCAATAACCTTTAAGGTGCTGTAACTAGTATTGTGGTTTCCTTACCGAAATGCTAAAAAGTTCCTAAAGAGCACTGAGCTGGAAAGCACGTTTTACATGCAAGACCAGTGCACTTTCTCGCGTAGGCTAGAAATTTCAGCAAGCTAAAGATTGGCAGGTCATCTTTTGGCTTGCATTATTCATCATTGATTGCCTTTGTGTAACTCCTCTTGGTCTCAATCTTGTTTATGGCATAGTACAGCAGTTACAAGCTTATTTCTCTCTAGTTATAGCAGGATGCTGGTTTACGGGGCACTGCATTAGTTCCTTTAACCTAATATATTCTATAAATTGGTTCCATGGAGTGTTTATAGGGCTCCCCAAGAACCCCTATTTATGTATTACTTGAATTACTATAAAATCCCGGCCCTCAGTCACCAGCGGCTGCGAAACAATTGACCACGGCGGCGGTCAGACCTGTGACGCAGCAGGGGGTGCTAAGAATTTCTGGCTCCGCCGGACAGCCCGCCATTAGAAACTGACCATGGCAACGTTTAACGTTAGAACCCCAGCTAGTGAAGCAAGTTTAGCAGTGCTGTTAGAGGAATTAGAGAGTATGCAGCAATGGGATGTCATAGGGCTTAGTGAGGTTAGGAGGCCGAATGAGGCATATACCGTACTGAAGGATGGGCATGTACTGTGTTATCGAGGTTTACCGGAGGGGCGAGAACTAGGAGTAGGTTTCCTTGTCATAAGTGCATAGCGGGCAATATAGATGAATTCTATAGTATTAATGAGAGGGTGGCAGGCATCGTAATTAGACTTAATAAGCGGTATAAACTGAAGGTTGTACAGGCCTATGCACCCACATGTAGTTATGATTACCAGGCAGTTGAAAGCTTCTATGAAGATGTAGAATCGGCAATGCAAAAAGTAAAGACGCAGTATACTGTACTAATGGGCGACTTCAATGCCAAAGTAGGGAAAAAGCAGGCAGAAGACCAGGCAGTAGGTGACTATGGCATTGGCTCTAGGAATAGCAGGGGGGAGTTACTAGTTGAGTTTGCAGAGCGCAATAACTTAAGCATCACGAATACCTTCTTCAGCAAATGGAAGACCCAGAAATGGACATGGAAAAGTCCAAATGGGAAGACTAAAAATGAAATTCACTTCATATTATGTTCAACCCCCACCATTATGCAAGATGTAGAGTCATTGGGAAAGTGAGATGCAGTGACCACAGGATGGTGAGGTCCCGAATTAGCCTAAATGTGAATAAGGAACGCAGCAGATTAGTAAGAAACCCATCAACAAATTAGCGGTGAGGGGAAGGGCAGAAGAGTTCAGGATCTCGCTACAGAATAGATATTCAGCTCTAACCGAGGATGGCGACATTACCCTAGAAGCAATGAACAATGACTTCAGAGATATCATTACTGAGTGCGCTGTAGAAGTAGGCGGCAGGATAGTTAGAGGATACCGTTAAGCTGTCTAAGGAGACAAAAGATTTGATTAGGAACGTCAGAATACGAAAGCTTCAAATCCAACAAACCAGATAGAATTGGCCGAGATATCAAAGCTAATCAATAAGCGCAAGGTGGCCGATATAAGGAAGTATAACATAAAGAAAATTGTGCAAGCTGTGAAGAATGGGGGGAGCCTTAAAGCGGTAAAAAAGAAATTGGGCATAGGCAAAAGCCAGATGCATGCGATAAGGGACAAGGCGGGCAACGTCATCACGAATAGGACAAGATAGTCAAAGTAGCCGAGGAGTTCTATATAGATCTTTACAGTAGCCAAAGTAGTCAGGACCGTAATGAGATTGGCGGTAGGGAAAAATAGTCAAGACATTCCTCCAGTGATGAAGGACGAGGTCAAGAAAGCATTAGAAACTATGGAAAGGGGGAAATCAGCTGGAGAGGATCAGATAACTACAGATTTGTTAAAGGGCTTGGGGATATCGTGCTAGAAAAACTCGTCACCCCGTATACGCAGTGCCTGGTGTCATCGACGGTACCGGAACCATGGAAGAATGCAAACATTATCCTCATTCACAAGAAAGGGGACTCTAAGGACCTTAAACATTACAGACCAATCAGCTTACTGTCTGTTACGTATAAGGTATTTACTAAGATAATCGCTAATAGAATCAGACAACCTCAGACTGCAATCAAGCAAAAAGGATCAAGCAGGTTTTCGGAAACGGTGCTTTACTATTGATCATATCGACACCATCAACCAGGTGATAGAAAAATCCTCGGAATATAACCAGCCCTTATACATAGCATTCATTCAATATGAAAAAGCATTTGACTCAGTTGAAACCTCGGCGGTGATGCAGGCATTGCGAAATCAGGAGGTAGACGAGCCGTACGTGAAAGTGCTGGAAGATATATATAGTGGCTGCACAGCAACCATAGTTCTGCACAAAGAAAGGTGTTAGGCAAGGAGACACGATCTCCCCAGTACTATTGACAGCTTGCTTAGAGGAAGTGTTCAGAGATTTGTAATGGGAGCAGTTAGGGATAAGGGTAGATGGAGAATATCTCAGTAATTTGCGATTTGCTGATGACATTGCCTTGCTAAAGTAACTTGGGGGATCAACTGCAAATAAAGATCGATGACGTAGACAAGAAAAGTAGAAAGGTAAGCTTAAAAATCAATATGCAGAACACTAAGGTAATGTTCAAGAGCCTCGGGAAGGAACAGCAGTTTACGTTAGGTAGCGAAGCGCTGGAAGTGGTAGGCGATTATGTCTACTTAGAACAGGTAGTTCATGAAAGACCATGAAAAGGAAATAGCAAGAAGAATAAGATTGGGATGCAGCGCTCGCAGATTATGACTAGCAGCTTACCGGTATCGCTCAAGAGGAAAGTACACAACAGTTGCATCTTACCTGTACTCACCTATGGGGCTGAAACGTGGAGGCTAACCAAGAGGGTTCAACTTAAGTTGAGGACAACTCAGAGGGCTATGGGACGAAAAAGGGTAGGGGTAACATTAAGAGATAGGAAGCGTGCAGAGTGGGTCAGAGAAATAACTGAAGTTACTGATATTCTAGTGGAAATTAGGAAGAAATGGGCATGGGCAGGACACGTAGTGCGAAGAGAGGATAACCGGTGGTCGCTTAGGGCAACAAACTAGATTCCAAGGGAAGGAAAGCGTAGCAGAGGGTGGCAGAAAGTTAGGTGGGCGGATGAGGTTTATAAGTTCGCAGGGGTCAAGTGGATGTAGATAGCACAGAACCGGGTTAATTGGAGAAATATGGGAGATGCCTTCGCCCTGCAGTGGGTGTAGTCAGGCTGACGACGATGAGGACGACGATGACGATTAATCTTTTTGTACTAAACTTTATTTTCTGCAAAGTGGCTTGTTGAGAGAGTGCTAGGAACATGGACATTTTTTATTTTCTGACTCATCACATTATTTATTTGAGTCTTTCATAATGCAGCTGGCCCACATAACTGAATGTGAGCATTTTTGAAGTACTATGAATCTGCAGACTTTCTTTTTCAGGTAAGTAGGCATGACAGTAAGAAAGACAAATGGAGTTTCTCAGCCGTAATTGAAAGCTATTTGTTTTCTTCACAGTTGAAATGATTGACTCCTGATTAACCGATCATTAGGTTCTGAGGTTGTTACTCATAATTTTTAGCATTGCATCTGTGGCAATCATCCCATCCAAGCCGCGACGCTGGAAGCTGCATTTAGCCGATTGGGCACTGTTCCGAGAGAAGGCCAGCCTAGAAAAAATTACTCTAGATAAATATAATATAGATGAACTAAACGATGCTTACACAAATTGTATCCTTACTGCAGCACATATAGCAATTCCTCAGTCCTCAGGAGTGGTGAAAAAAAATCACAAAACCTGGTATTCAAAAGAATGTAAACAAGCAAAAAAAGAACAAAACAAAGCATGGGGAATTTTTCGCAGATACCCAACACAGGACAATTTCGTCAAGTTTAAAAAAGCAAGAGCAAAAGCCCGCTGCATCCGCCGCCACGTCGAAAAAGCCTCCTGGCAGAACTATGTAACTTCTATAAACAGCCCAACAACATCAAAACAAATGTGGGAACAGATTAGAAAGCTAAATGGCAGCTACTCTCCATTTGCCATTCCCCTTCTAACAGCCCCCGGAGTACAGACAACTATACAAGAACAGGCCGACATTTTAGGTGAATACTTTTCTGAAGTTTCCAGTTCAGCACACTACACTCAAACATTCCTAAAACACAAAAACATAGCAGAGAAACAAAAACTCCCTACAAGTAGTGGTACAAAAGAACCCTATAATAGCTTAATTACACTACAAGAAATAAAAAATGTCCTAGCTGCCGGTAAACAAACTGCACCTGGTCCTGACCAAATTCACTACAAAATGCTCGCCCACTTATCCGAACCTGCCATAGAGGCACTATTAAACTTTTTTAACAAAATATGGGTCCTAGGAAAATTGCCAGAGGCGTGGAAAAAAGCTGTTGTCATACCATTTTTAAAACCCGGAAAGGAGCCGACATCTCCTGGTAGTTATAGGCCCATTGCTCTCACCAGCTGTTTAGCAAAATCATTTGAAAGTGTTTTAAACATCAGACTAACTTTTGTTTTAGAATCTCATCAACTTTTAAACATTCATCAGTGCGGTTTTAAAAAAGGATGCTCAACAACTGACCATCTCGTGCGTCTTGAAAACACTCTCAGAGAGGCTTTTATACACCGACAGCATTGCCTTGCCGTTTTCTTTGACCTTGAGAAAGCATATGATACGGCTTGGAGGTATGGGATATTGCGCGACCTAGCAGATCTAGGCATATGTGGCAGAATGCTAAAGGTTTTAAGTGACTTTTTGTCACATCGGTCGTTTCAAGTACGTCTTGGGACCACTTTATCAAGAACCTTCCTGCAGGAGAATGGTGTGCCCCAAGGGTGCATTTTAAGCACCACACTTTTCGTGGTAAAAATGAATTCGATTAGTAAAGTAATACCAAATTCCATAATGTATTCACTCTATGTGGACGACCTTCAAATAGCCTACACGTCATGCAACATGTCCACATGTGAGAGACAGATCCAATTAACAATAAATAAGCTAACAAAATGGGCCAGTGAAAATGGGTTTAAATTTTCCCCGCAGAAGACAGTGGCAGTTATGTTCTCGCTCAAACGAGGCATACAGCCCAATCCTACTTTACACCTAAATGAAATCAAATTGCCCATAAACAATAACCATAAATTATTGGGCATTACTTTTGACAAAAAACTCACTTTTCTCCCTCACATACAAGTACTAAAGAAGAAAGCCTCCAAATCCCTAAACATCCTAAAAGTCCTTTCACGCAAACATTGGGGATCTGATAGGGCATGCCTTTTGCATATATATCGCTCCGTTGTGCGCTCCTCCTTGGACTATGGAAGCATAGTTTATGGAGCAGCTAGGCAATTATATTTAAAGAAATTAGACCCAGTGCATAACTTAGGCCTCCGCCTTGCTTGTGGTGCATACAGAACGTCTCCTGTGCATAGCCTCTATGTTGAAACTAACGAGCCTTCTCTGAAAGATAGACGAGCTTTACTTACATGCGCATATGTCCTCAAAATAAGGACACGGAAAAAACACATCTGTTACCCGATTGTCACAACTTGCCCCTCCCGAACAATATTCTCAAATAAGCCTCAGACAACAAGACCATTGATAATGCGATTTGAAGACATTTGCCGTGAGCTCCATATTCTGGACACCTTGCCTGATGTCGCTCAAGAAAATAGGCCCCTGGCCCCATGGTACAACTTTCCAACAGTCTGTGACCTCACTCTTACACAGTTCAAAAAGAGCGAAGCTCCTACAGAACATATATTACAAGAATATCACGCACTAAAAGAGAAATACAGCAAATGCACAGAGTTTTACACAGACGGATCAAAAACTGCCTCCTATGTGGGCTGCGCTGTAGTGGATCGGAACTCCGAAAAAATTATTCGACTTCCTCAATGTGCATCAGTATTTGCAGCCGAGTGTTATGCTGTCCGGGTAGCTGTAGCAAAAATTGTGTACGAGGGTACTGAGAACAGTGTTATCTATACAGATTCACTGAGTGTGCTCACAGCTCTAAACTCCAGAAATGCAGTCATGCCATTACTCGGTAACATAATACACGATGTAATAAAGATATCAGCCCAAGGACATAACATAATATTCTGTTGGGTTCCAAGCCACATGGGCATTGAAGGAAATGAGAGAGCGGACGTGTGTGCTGCTCAAGCAGGCAGGAAAGAAATAGAGAAAGTAAACATACCTTATAAGGATTGCATAAAGTTAATTAAACGAAAACAAAAGGATATATGGCAGTCTATATGGAATAACCAGGAAATTAATAAATTGCACCTCGTAAAGCCTATAATAGAAGAATGGGAAACAAGCACTCATCAGGAACGCTTCATAGAGGTTACAGTATGCCGTCTGCGTATCGGGCACACACATCTCACACATAATTTTTTACTAATGAAACACGATAAGCCTACGTGTGGAGAATGCGGAGAAGTACTCACAGTCAACCACATCCTGATTGCATGCCCAAAACTAGAGACACTACGGAGAAAGCATTTCACTATTTTTTATGATCATGCCATCCCTTTCCATCCCAAATTACTTTTAGGAGAAAGAGCAATAATAAACTTAACATGTGTTCTTAGTTTTTTAAAAGAAGCAGACGTTCTGAATAAACTAAACTTAAACGAACCTTCGTCCCCTTTTCAAATAAGAACAGATTTTAACCTTGCTCTTGGCGCATGATAGCCTCAGTTGCTTATGCGCCATAAAACCCCAATACAATACAATACAATACAATACATTAATATAGCCTTGTGTGCTCAATCCTTAATTGTTTTATTCTGTATGTCTGTTTTATTAAATAGAATGAGAGATTCTGGTGGAAATGGGAAGCAGTCGAAGGCACAACTGCAGCCCTGCCAGCACGTTTGGGTGGCTCTGAAAAGAGCCGTTATCTTCGAAGTCCCAGCTCCAATGTGAGGCTGTAAGAAATGATGATCTACAAGTTGCTGTCCTTGGCACCAATAACTGTGGCCTGCATCTGAATATGAGGCTGCAAGTCCGATTCTCAGCAGCATTTCGATGAAGGCAAAAGACACGGAGGCATACCATGCTGTTCCCTCTTGATAGAGGTACATATTTCTTCATGCTGAAATAGCCATCTGACCCGTCGCAGTGACTTAATGGTTAGGGCGCTTGGCTGCTGAACCCAAGGAAGTGAGTTTTATCTTGCGGCCTTTTTTCAATGGACGCAAAACGCAAGGAGCCCATGTAGTGTGTGATGTCAGTGCATATCAAAGAACCCCAAGGTGGAAGAGCTTCCCAGACAATTCCTGTATGGTACCCGCCGGGATGGCGCAGCGCTTACGGCGCTTGACTACTGTTCCCAAGGATGCAGGATCGAATCTCGGTATCGGCGGCCGCTTTTCGATGGTGCCGAAAAGCAAGGCGTCCGTGTGCTGTGCAATGTCAGTGCACGTTAAAGAACCCCAGGTGGTCGAAATTTCTGGAGTTCTCCACTGTGGCGTCTCTCATAGCCTGAGTCGCTTTGGGACGTTAAAACCACAAACCAAACCAAACTTCCTCTATGGTGGTTCTCATAGCCTAAGTTGCTTTTCGGCATGAAAGCAAACCAACAGCAATAAGAGATTTCACTGCAAGTGGAGAAGAGGAAAAATAATGTGCCCTCGCTTGTATTTAAGCTTCAAGCATTGAACTTGGTTCCTGATATACGAGATAACGCCTTATGTGTAGCTGAGAGCTCTCAATTGGTGTTTTGAAGAAATCTCTGCCATTTGGCAAGATGCCAGCCTTGACATTATCTTCATGCACTTCAACAATGAGAACAGCACAGTTGTCTATTAAGATGCAGTCGCCCGCTTTCACATGTCGGTCAACTCTTGTACAAGTCTGTGCGCACTCTCTTGCTTCTGACATCCTGCGGCTGAGCTGTGCCAGTGGCTTGTTCGTAGTTCTCAGCTTCTTCTTAACCTTTCCTAAGTAACTATCGAAAGGAAAAGCACTGAAATCATTCACAGGCCCATGCTGAAGACACTGCTCTGCCAAGTGCACCAAACTGTGTACGTTGTACACCAGCTGCTTCACCCCATATAGTACACCGAACTGCTGAACAAAATACCTCAGCAAGTCCCGGGCAAAGCTGTTCAGAACTACATGGTATTCAGGTGCAGCGAGTATTCGCAAAGCCACATGTAACTGTAGGAAGTGTTCATACTTTTCTTTGGGCAGGAGAGATTTCAGAACAACAGGTCCTAGGTAGAGCAGAAATGTTCTGAATTCAGTCGCTTTCCAACGATCCAACTCCTCTGTTCCTCTGGGTTTTCGCTGGAAGAAACTTGGAAAGGCTTCAGCTGTTTCTCGCAACCTGTTGTTGAGTTCACTTTGCTCATCTCTGCTCAGTCGGGCAGCGTGCCCTTGCGAGACCCAATTTCTTAACAGCCGCCGCATTACACCCAGACAGACAAGGTGCATGTATTCCGTAGGAAAGCATGCCACCATATCAATATCCAACTTGGTGAAAGGGGAAACACCAGCGTGGTGCCGCTTATCTTCTTGTGCACGAAATGATACATCACTTCGCTGCGGTGCATGAAGGTCAGGAAATGTCAGCCTGTTTTCCACATAGCGACCCTTTTGGCAGCATCTTTCACAAGCATGGTAGCCTCCGTGTCCTATAATTGCCTTTACAAAGCTCCTTGCTGGGGCATCGCAGATCACAGCTGTCAGTGTCACAGTGCACTAGTCCCTTTCAGAAGTAAACTGCTGCTGCTCAGACTGTAAACTTCATCTAGGAATGGAGCGAGAAATTGCTCCAGACAAGGTGGCTTCCCTGCACCACAGTACACACTGATCATAAATGGTGAAGAGTTCTTGAAGTTCGTCAAAAACCACCATCTCCGATTTGAGTTATGAATAATAGTCGAGGTATGCGGTGCTCGCCTACCAAGACCGGCGTGTGTGTCATTGACCGAGTCGAATCTCGAGCTTCTGCACTGCTGCCACGTGGAGGCGGCACACAAGAAAACAGATGTGTAGTATGTCCTGCGCACACATGCACTGTAGTAGCTTGGGCACTGCTATTTTGTGGAGAATCGAAGAGTTGGGGGGCAAACTACGAAATGGCATAAGCGCCTCATTAGCTATCGCTATTCCGCGTTCATCAAGCAGCTGGTCCGCAGACTGTTTCGGGCAGGAGCATATGATCACGCTGCAAAGCTTAGAAGGCAGCTTGATAGTGTCCGATTTGAATAAACAGATGTCCAAAAACGACTCTTGGAAAAAAACAAATGCCACTTTTGTAGAAGTTTGCATTCTTTTGGCTGAAATAAGGGGAGTCCACTTCACATGAACTTTGGATACAACGAACAACATCCGTGCGATTGTTATAAGTGGGCTTGACTGTATAGTCACGTAGCCTTTAATGAACATTTTTCATGAATGGTGCTCCCACCAGAACTTGAGAAATGGTGAAGGTAGGTCACACATTGTGTGCACTAGTGCATATTGAACCTAAACCCACACATACCAACTGTGTTCACTCAACACTGAGAACACCATTTCTAGGAGCAGTGTAAGTACATGGCCTTAGCATGAGGCCGTAAGTGCTGGTGCTACCAACGAGGTTACTGGTATACACACCGTCAGCCAGACCTGGCTGCTCAGTGCTGAATGCTTTTGTCTTGTATGGGATGCCACACAAGACACACCTATACGCTGCAGTAGCTATAGTAGTATCAAGACATCCAAAAACGAATTATCATTGAAAGCTAGCCTACTTGGGCTTCGATTGGCATTACTGTAAACAGTGCAGTCAATAACCAAGTCATGAAGTGGGCACTTGTGTGACACTGCAGCAAGTGTCGCAAGGATCATATTACCTAATTGCTTTTGAGAACAGCCCACATAGTATCGAAGTGTATGCAACAGATGGAGCATCCAGTGTACGCCATTAAAATTATTGTGGTACACATTACCGGAAAGCTAGCAAAAGTTCATTGTCACCAGTACTCTGCAAGCAAGTCTGTAATAACCTTTCTGTACATTGGATTCAGGTGGCATCACAGACACCATGACCAAGTCCAAGACATAGCTTCCACAGTGCATGTCGAAACAGGCACCAATAAGCAGATTAGGGAAACATTCAGCTTTCCACCAAGCTTCTAGTTTCAAACGCAGTGCTGCCAATCTAAACAATAGATAAAAAAGAAGCCAACTGCCAATCTAAACAATAGATAACGAAGAAGCCAACAGACACAAAGGGAGGCATAGGAGAATGCTAAAAAAAATCCCTTATGCTTTCCTTTGTTTCAATGGCTGTTGGCTCCTTTGTTTTCTGTCATAACGAAGCCCCTCCCTACATTACTTTGCAGATCTGAAACATGTAACAAAATAGTATACATTTCATTGAAGGTTATCACACCCGGAAGAGTTGCTTGTGATTAGCATCTAAAATTTCCAATAAAAATCCATTTTCAAAAAAACTTGTAACAATTTTTGATGTGAGAGTGCTGTTTAAGGTAGAAACACAAAGAAAACAACAATGCTCTCATCATAACAAATTGCCATATGCAGAACAGCAAAGCACTGAAGAAAAAAAAAGATTTTTTGGATTGTTTTAGATGTGCTACAATGACGTATTAACATAGTATTCACAAAATCCCTTTGTCCGTGCTTTGCTCCGTTCTCGTCCTTGCCGCTCTGAGCGCAGTACTCTTTTTTGTATCAAGGTAAGCGGTGAAAATAAATTAAATATATCGACTATAGCATTAATATCAGTACTGCGCGTTCTGCCTCCCGCGAAACTGCCGGCGAAAGTAACTTTCCTTTGAGCATGCTGAGCTTTTTTCTCGCAAAGCTGCACTGCGATGCAGCTCCTCGAACTATAACCATAACAAGTAAAGGCAAGCATAACTTAGTTTTGAAAACGAACATCGTACTCTACTGCTACTGCGGCGGAGCGCATTAGCTCGGCCGGAGCTCCTGCGTTTTTTTTTTCTTGCCTGTCTATATATCTCCAGGCTTGCTTCGTAGTTTAAACGCAACTATTATAGTACCGCTTCACGGGCAGCACTAACAATCGGCGGCTTTTAAGGTCACGTTTTTTTTTACTTGCGTACAAAAATACGGCCCATTTGGAATTACGGGGTCATACCACCTCACTTCGGTAGTTCACGCCGTTTTCATCAGTAGTGGTCATCACTGCCGGACATGTTTGCGTTACTGTTGGTCTTCCCCAGTGTCATAAATTAGTCCTCGCAAATCTGCCAGGTAGCAACAATCCAACCGGACATGTGTTTTTACGGGTCACAGATAAGTCAAATATACTTAGGCAGAACTACGGGCCAACAAAAGTGATCACCTCACTTGGTAGTTCACTCGATTTTGATCAGCGGCGGTCATCACTGCCGGGCTTACGTGCCTGAGAACCACTGTGCCCGTTTGTTTGTTTTGCTGTTTTCCTGTCATTTAAATGAGTCTTAGCAAAACCGCCGGACCTGAGCCCTAACACGTTACACAAGTCGTGAAGACCCACAACACGAGAGAGAAATAAGCTTTTACCCACAATTGCAGCGCGACCAGGACCTCAAGCCACGCATTAAAAACAAAATTCGACAACAGTGGCAAGAGGAATGGGACACAGCGACTGAAAATAAACTATACACTATAAAACCTATCATAGGCAGGTACACTACAGACAAAAGAGACAGATTCAAAGAAGTAGCCTTGTGCAGGCTGAGAATAGGCCACACACATACTACACACTCATACCTTTTAACAAACTCTCCTGTACCACGCTGCTCGAGATGTGGTGGTCATCTCACAGTAATACATATTTTAATTGAATGTCCAACACTTGAAAAACAAAGGCGACATCATTTTCCCGAAATACACAAAAACATATACGGAAACATCCGTGCATATTTCTCGGCGATGACCCAATGTTCTCATCCGAAAGAGTTCTTAAATATTTTTCAAAGGTAGGGTTTTTATGTCATATTTTTTATCAACGTGGGCTTCAACCCGTCCCTCTTACTTAGATAACTAGCGTTTTAACATTTACATTTCTTCTTTTAATATTTCACTCAGACCACTATACATCTCGGAACGTTTTAGGCTCTATACACCACTGTTTTTAGAGATCATACACTGCAAACGAACTTTTAGGCCCTATACACCATAGCTTTTAGCACATCATCAACATAATCGCCAAAACTATCACATCAACCGGAGGCCCCAGCTTCACGTAGACGGCACCTCCGGGCTGACCCACCCGGGGGAAATCGGCAGTCGCCTTTTCCTGTTCTCCCCTCCATCTTTCACTTTCCTATTTTCTTTCTTAGAACTGTCCTGTCCTCTCTTACTTTCTTCATTTCTTCCTACTTCCAGGCGGCAAGGGTTAACCTTGTGTGGCTAGCTACCCTGAGTTACGCCATATTGGGTTATAGTTACGGTGTACAGCTGGCGTGGGCAGGAATTGACAATTTCTGTCCCGTCCCCTCGTTGGGCTCCATGGTGGGTGGCTGGCACTGCAGCCGAACAGTATACTTTTTTATGGCATCTAAACTCCTTAACCCCGATCGCCCTCCTTCTAAAAGGGGGCGCACCGAGACCACCATGTTCTTCTCAAAGAACATAAACAACTTTCCTCGTTTCCACGTGGTCCACAGTGACCACGAGGAAATCACTGCACGACTTGTGTCCCCATTTGTTGTTTCTCGAACGTTGACTGAGGCCATTGGCCAGGGCTATAAGATAAAGAAACTTGGAAACGGTGACCTGCTACTAGAATTAATATACAACCATCAGTATCAGAAGCTAAGTGCAGTCGAATCATTTGGAGAAATACCGGTACAGATTAGCCCGCACCGATCACTAAACACTGCCCGAGGAGTCATCTCTGATGATGACCTTAGGTACGTGAGTGAACAAGAACTTCTAGAAGGCCTGAAGGAACAAAATGTAACAGATGTTTACCGGAAAAAAATCAGACGAGATAACAAAGAGATAGAAACAAAGCACATTGTACTCACCTTTGCTGCAAGCACTCTCCCAGAATCTGTCGAAGTAGGCTACACAAAGATAAAACTGAGGCCCTACATCCCTAACCCACGCCGTTGCTTCAAATGTCAGAAATATGGCCATGGCTCTCAGAGTTGCCGTGGCCAACTCACATGTGCAAAGTGTGCCTCGCACGAACACTCTACAGACAACTGCGAAGAACAGCCGCTTCTCTGCTCAAACTGTGAAGGTAACCACCCAGCTTATTCACGCTCATGCCCGTACCGGAAAAAAGAAAAAGAAATAATTACACTGAAAGTCACCGAAAACGTATCTTACGGAGAGGCACGAAAGCGGCTTTCACTTCCTCAAAAGCCACACTACTCCGTTGTGACGCAGCACGGCGCGGCATCACAGCGGTCGTCGGCACCTGCCCAGGAAGTACACAGTTCTTCGAGGGCAGCGCCACCTGCGCCCACGGTGGAGTCAGCTAGCGCTACTCCACCACCACCCGCAAAGCTGGCTGCGCGGACCCCCAGGTCAGCCGGCCCAAAGGCCTCGACCCATGAGTCGAGGCCTAAAACTGACAATCCTGTGCTTTCTGCACAGTCGTCCACCGCATCTGAAGATGCGATGGACACAACTTCTTCACCCCAGCTGCCTAGGCGGCAAAGCTCACTGGAGCGAAAAAGAAGGGGAAAAATCCCAATAACAGGTCCCAAGGACCTACAAACCTAAGTTTAAACTTGTCCCCTAAATAACTTTTAATTATGGCGCTCCTCATCTATTGGAACTGTCGAGGACTCTTTAAAAATTTAGATGATATATATGAAATTCTTGCGGACTATCAACCAAACATACTTTGTCTGCAAGAAACCCATTTAAAACCAGCAGACTCAAATTTCCTTAAGCAATATAATATATTCAGGAACGACAGGCAAGGCAGCTCTCACTCCTCTGGTGGCGTTGCCATTGTAACACAAAAATCAGTCCCCTCTCGAAACATCTCACTCAACACAGACTTAGAGGCAGTGGCAATCAGAAGCTTAGTTTATGGTAAAATAACAACGGTATGTTCCCTGTATATTGCTCCAACTTATAAGCTAAGTAGCGAAAGTTTTGAAAAATTGATTGATCAACTTCCGGAACCTTGGTTGCTGGTCGGAGACTTTAATGCTCACCACCCATTATGGGGATGTACAAGAACGGACTCCCGAGGTGTTCTAATGGAAAAATTCTTATTGTCCTCGGGATCATGCATACTAAACACGAAACAGCCAACTTACTACAATATAGCACATAACTCTTACACATCCATAGATCTAGCCATTGGCTCCTCGATGTTCCTGGCAGCTACAGAGTGGACTGTCATTAACAACCTATAAGGAAGTGACCATTTTCCGATCTTAATAAAATATACTGGGAACGGAAATGAAAATATGTCGAATCCCAGAAAATTCAAAGAAAATGCAGCCAACTGGAAGATGTTCAGGGAACACTCATCACTGCCTTGTTCACCATTAGTGGTCTAGATGTAGATGAAACTCAGCGCTTGATAACACTGCACATTATAGAAGCTGCAGAAAAATGCATCCCACAAACGTCAAGCAAGCCACGAAACAAACGAAGACCCTGGTGGAATGCAGAATGTAAGACTGCTCGTGAAGCTCAGAACAAGGCATGGTCGAACTTGCGACGACACCCCACTGCCGAAAACCTAATAGCCTTTAAGCGAGCAAAGGCAAATGGCAGGCGTGTTCGACGCATCTCCAAGCAAGAAAGCTGGGCCTCGTTCCTTTCGTCTGTGAACTCTTATACTGACGCGCAAAAAGTCTACAACAGAATAAGAGCACTCAAAGGATATAACACTCTCACACCTCTTGTCAGCACTAGTGGCGACACACTAGAACATCAAGCGGACACACTAGGGAAAGACTTTGAATACATATTTAGCTCGGCACACTATACAGATTCCTTTCTGCGGCACAAGGTGACCGAAGAGAGTAAACCTATACATGATAAGAGACCATGCACAGGAGGGTACAATAGCCCGTTCACACTACAGGAGCTGAAGAGTGCACTAGACACATGCAAGAACACAGCAGCTGGTGCTGACAGGATCACATATGCAATGCTCAGGCACCTCCATGTGGACACCCTCGAAACCCTACTCTGCCTGTATAATAAAATATGGGCCACAGGACGCTTTCCTCAAGCATGGAAGGAAGCAATCATTGTCCCGATATTAAAATCTGGCAAAGAACCCACACTTGCAGCGAGCTATCGGCCCATCGCCCTAACCAGTTGCTTATGCAAGCTTTTCGAAAAAATGGTAAACCGTCGTCTTGTTCACTTCCTAGAATACAATGGCCTTCTTGACACAAACCAAGCTGGTTTTAGGGCTGGGCGATCAACAGACGATCAGCTCATCGCATTTGAGTTCTATGCAAGGAATGCTTTTGTACACAAACAACACTGTCTATCTGTCTTTTTCGATCTTGAAAAAGCATATGATACCACATGGCGCTATGGTATTATCCGTGACCTCTTCTCTCGGTATCACAGGGAACATGTTGAACACGTTAAAAAGCTACTTGTCTGAACGGACCTTCAAAGTTCGTGTTGGCAATACATACTCGAAGCTGTTTATACAGGAAAATGGTGTCCCTCAAGGTGGTGTCCTCAGCTGCACGCTTTTTATTGTCAAAATGAACTCGCTAAAGGGCGTGCTGCCAAGAACCATCTCTTATTCTTTATATGTCGATCACGTCCAGATAAGTTTCAAATCTTGCAACCTGGCCATCTGTGAACGCCAGATTCAACTAGGCGTCAACAAACTGTCTAGATGGGCTGACGACAATGGGTTTAAGTTTAACTCTGCAAAGACCGTCTGCGTGCTTTTCACTAAGCAGCGTGGCATTAGACCTGAGCCCAACATTACACTGAGTGGTCAGAGCCTTGCAGTTCAAAAAGAACATAAATTTCTCGGTGTAGTTTTTGATGAAAAGCTTTCCTTCATATCACACATAAAACAGCTGAGATTAAAATGTCTGAAGGCAATGAACCTGCTAAAAATTCTGTCCCACCAGTCCTGGGGCACAGATCGTGACTGCCTCTTGAGCCTTCTGAATAGCGTAGTTTTGTCTCGTATTGACTATGGCTCAATGGTTTACGGGTCAGCATCACCTTCTGCCCTAAAAATGCTCGATCCAGTGCACCACCTTGGCCATCGCCTTGCCACGGGTGCTTTTCGAACTAGCCCAATTGCTAGCCTCTATGTTGAGGCTAACCGATGGTCATTACAGCGAAGAAGACAATTTACTGCTGTAAGATATGCTACCAAAATATTGTCTCAACTGGACCATCCTTGTCGCCGGCTCCTGCTTGACACAGCTAACACAGAACTTTTCACAAGAAAACCATCACTAACACCACCATACCCAATAAGACTAGCCACTCATATTGAATATCTGGACATCCCGGTTGGCAGCCTCCATACAACTTCCATAAAAGACTTCATCGCTCCGTGGGAATTGCACGCTGTTAATTGCGACCTAACATTCCTTCAAGTCGGAAAACATGCCCTTCCTATAGCCATATAACAGCACTTCATGTCTCTGCAGGCAAAATACATTTGTAATGAGTATTACACTGATGCTTCAAAGTCGACTCAAGTCTCATGTGCCGCACATGGACCACAATTTTCACTAACAAAAACACTGAACAGACATACAAGTATATTTACTGCAGAATCCCACGGTATCCTGTTAGCTGTGAGACACATTATAGAAAACAAAATACAGTCATCGGTCATCTACACAGACTCCCTTAGTGTTTTAACCTCCCTAACTTCTTGGAAATGGCACAATAAGAACCCAGTCCTGAATACTCTATTTAACAACCTTATCACTGCCCATAAATTACAACTTAAAATTACACTTTGCTGGGTGCCAGACCACCGTAGCATACCGGGTAACGAGGCGGCTGACAGGCTTGCTGTGTCAGCTGCCTGTCGAAATACTACAGACATCGACAAAATAATATACCAGGACCTCAAGCCACACATTAAAAACAAAATTCGACAACAGTGGCAAGAGGAATGGGACACAGCGACTGAAAATAAACTACACACTATAAAACCTATCATAGGCAGGTACACTACAGACAAAAGAGACAGATTCAAAGAAGTAGCCTTGTGCAGGCTGAGAATAGGTCATACACATACTACACACTCATACCTTTTAACGAACTCTCCTGCACCACACTGCTCGAGATGTGGTGATCGACTCACTGTCATTCATGTTTTAATCATATGTGCACAGCTGGAACCAGAAAGAAGACGTCATTTTCCCTCCTTGTTCACTCATCAAATACCTGCACACCCATCCATTTTTATTGGCGACAACCCAATGTTTCCTTTAAAACAGATGCTTAAATTTTTATTACAAGTAGGTTTTTTACATGAAATTTCTTATCGACGTGGGTCTCAGCCCGCTCCTCCTTGAGAGGACGGATGAGATCTTTTAATACATCTACTTTTACATTGCGCATCCATTATATATCGCAAATGAATTTTAGGCCCATTGTTTTTTGCGATATTACAGAGCGAATACATTTTTAGGCCCTATACACCACTGTTTTTTATCCCTTCATGAAAAATCAACTATTCCATTATATCAACTTGAGTACACCCTTAACCTTGAGTTTGGCGCTCTTTGGCCTGAGTCGCCCTTGCGCCATTGAAATCCATCATCATCATCATCATCACATCAACCGGAGATGGCATTTCACCTTGTGTTTGGCGCTCTTTGGCCATAGATGCCCTTGCGCCAGAAAAAAAACAGATCATCATCATCATCAATTACAGCGCTGTGCTAGGCCTTGTAGAAGAGTCGTTTTACATTTTTGCGTCTTGCCAGATTGTTATATCGCTCTAATTTACGTAGAAATGCTCTAAAGTCATACCAAACATGTTAAAAGCGCAAAATACTCGCGGCGCATCGCGCTCGTAAACACGCATTGGTACACAGGCAAGAACATCTGTCGCCAAATTCGGCACTCCCTCAAGATATTACACTGCGTAGACTTCAGGACAGCCACTTTTGGCTTGTGGAGGCTCAAGTGGCTCAAGCCTATGGCTCAAGCCGTAGGACGTGGTCATAGGTGCTAGAAACCTGAAATTGTCAAACTGTAATGCAAGAAATACGTGACATAATAAAAAATTATTTACATTATTTAAAAAATAACTTCTTGTACTCATAGCGATATTCCACTATATGGCTACTGCTCGAGAGAAAAAAAGAAAAAGAACAGACATATGCTTAGCTTGTTTGGAAAATTGCCTGTACTTCGATCGTCTACCATTGTATTTCAGCCCACTATAATTCTTAGAATGTAACCTAGACTCACCAGAACCATGTTTTAAATATTGGTACATAGTTTCCGTTCTATGCTTTTTTTTGTAGTGAAATGCATAAAAATGCAGTTAGTGTATGCAACAAGCTTTTGTATGGGACTGCATAAACTCAAACTCAACCTTCAAGCCAAATGAAGATCGTCGGGTCGTCTGCTGGTTTCAGCACAAACCAGTACAAACCAGTAGCTCCCAGCCAGCACGAAACGAGCAGGAAATTTTCACCTGATTTTCATGGTTAGGATACATGTGACATGAAATACTGGGTGAAAATCTCAAGCAATGTGTTTCCTGTCTCTCTTGCTCGTTTGACCTTTTCTTGCATTTTGCTTTTTTTCATCCCCGTGCTCCTGGTAAAGTGCACTCAGTGCAATAGCCAAGTTCTATGCTATGATGCTGGCTGTGATATGTGCATTTCGTTCGCATGACGAGAGGCAGAAAGATTGCTTAAATAAGTCCCAGATTGCAAGCACTTGTGACACACGTAACTGTCAACTTGCTGTTGATGAAATTTCAGCAGTGTGGTGCGGCACAGAACCAGGTGGATGTGAGAGTAGCGACGTCAGTTGTAGAGGGGCACTATAGTTTATGGCTAGCCTAACAGGAGTACTTAGAGAATATCACAATAATTCTCTTAGCTGTAGGGCTTAGACACTGGGCTGCAAAAAGTTTTTTACAGTTCTCTTTAATATTTTGTTCTGTTTTCTCGACGCAGAATGTCGAAACCATTCGCATTGGTGAAATTTCCTGATGAAGATAGTTTGGCAGCTGTGGACATGGTGCCCAGTGACGGTGGTTGCCTCTTGCCGTAAGTATAGTCACATTGTAGACTATGTAAAGATGATGATGATCTGGCTAGCAATCGTAAAGAGCTCTTTAAGAAATTCTTTGAGCCTTCAGCTCTATGTGACTAAATTACGACTAAGAAGTTGTAATTTAGCAGCCACTTAGCCAGTTATCAAAAAACAAAGAGGAATGAACTGTTACCTGTAAGCCGATCGAAGGCGACTTTTGGAACATACTAGTGCCTTATTCTTGGAAGTCCTACAAATTTCAGCTTAACTGCTGGAGTCAACATGCAAAATAATTACAGTTAAGACAGA
This sequence comes from Amblyomma maculatum, assembly GCF_055883805.1. NCBI lineage: Eukaryota > Metazoa > Arthropoda > Arachnida > Ixodida > Ixodidae > Amblyomma > Amblyomma maculatum. The sequence goes on from NC_139349.1 coordinate 151,760,243, forward strand.
AAAGTTTAATGCGGTTCAGTTTTTGTTTCTTCCAGTTTTAAGTAAGCGTGCTGCAGCAGCTAAGCGTCAGGCACTTTGCTGCTGGGACGAGTGCCTGTGTTACGTGCATGCAGTGAAATGGAGAAGTGCAGAATGTGCTTGTGCAATATAGTATCAGTGCTTCTTAAACTATCCCACTTGATGTAAATTAGTGTTCTTTCAATATGTTGTCCTTCTGTGCAAGCAATGATCTCGATGCCCCTTTTACACTACACGAGCTTGAAGCTGCACTTCTTGCTAACGCCACTAGGTCGGCTTCCGGTGAAGATGGAATCACTTACTCCGCTCTTCGCAATCTTCCCGATAATGCAAAATAGTACCTTCTCAACCTCTATAACACCGCCTGGGAAGAATGCTCTCTGCCATCTCCTCCGTGGCCATGTGTTGCATAGTTTTTAAACCCCAGAAATCGGAAACACGTTTTAATTGTAAATATAAAAGAATGCCTCTGCCACATGAGTGTTTCAATGGCATTCAAACATGGATGGAGTCTGTTGGCTGAACTGACTGGTGACTGCAGTTACAAGGGCAGCTGAACAGACGTCAGTTCGGCAAAGTAGCCTAGAACTTCTTTTACATACAGCAGTATCATGCACTTTTGGATGTGTATGTGTTATGGCCAAGTGTTGAGGAATGATATCAATGAAATTTATAAAGAAGGGCAGGTCGTTCAACCAATTGCATGTTTGTGCTTCTATGGAAGTCTATGATCCTACTTCCAAGTTTCGATGACCGGTGTTGTTGCATATTTAAAAAAATGCGATATGTAATTGTGATCACGAAGCCTCTTCCATTAAGAGTGACCGCCATAATTAAATGCTCACTAGATGTCATGACAGACAGCAGAGCATCAGCAATGAGGTAATATGTCAAAGAACAGATTTCTTTTCGTTTTATATATGACTAGCCATATTAGCAGTGTGCATCTTAGGGGAGTGCTTGACGAACATTGCTACCAAGCAAATGTAATATGTGTTTTTGCCGGCATAAAGGCATGATCAGTTTGTCCGGGCAATAGATGTCTTACATATAGCTTATTATGCAGCAATTTGCCGCATCATACCGGCAGCTACAGCAGCACTATCAGCAGTCTAGTGCTTTCAGACCCGCAATGCCAATGAAGCTGATCAGCAGATGGTTGCTTGATCTGTCATAGGCTGATCGAAAACCACTTCGTTGAGGTAATGGCCTAAGTAGTTGCACTTGTCTGTGCCTTAACCATTTAGGAAAATGAAATAAACAGCACTTCAATGTTCAAACTTTAACGTTTATGAGCAGTGAGCTATGCCAGAAATTTCAGTCCACATGGCCAGTTCCACAACAGGTAAACCTAGCAAAACATTGAGTTGGCCATGCTAGTTGGCACAGCTATACCAACTAGCTGTATACCAACCTATGGTCATGATACAACAGCGTAAGAAAAGAAAGAGGGATCAGAGAAAGGAAAACACGGGACAAGCGCTGACTTACAATTAAGGGTTTTCTTTACCAATGATTTGGTATATAAAAAACACTCAAAGGTGTGAAAGTGTTTATACAGATAAACCATATAACACAACACTAAAGCCCACTCAGATATGTATGCAACCTCCAAGCATTCTCAAGAAAGGCAATCTCCCTGTCACTTAGAAAACGTTTTTGCATACGCAGTTATCTTGGTCCAATATAGAAATCCTCAACCAGTTCCTGTGTTGTCTAATCATCATGGGTGTAGTGCACGTGTAGTACAAATTTCATTCATTTCATATTAATTCTTTGCAGGCTCTTACAAGAGCGCCGAAAAAAAAAGGCACAAGTACGAATTTACTTCTGCTGTGGAGACATCAGCAGTTTCTGGTAATTATAATTCCTGGAGTTATAATTAAAAAAAAATTATTTGCATACTGAAGATGATATTAATGTGCAATTCTTTCTTTAGGAAACGAGGGCCATGAAGATTGGCCCGTGGAAGTGGAGCTGCCATCACCTCGTAAGTTATGAATTGTATCTACATTTAATCTATAAGTTTGATTTTAGTTCAGATTGTGAATATATGGCAGTATGTGCTTGCAACAGCTGCAAAAAAAAACTGTAGCTCATTGCACTCTCAGAGAAATAGAACACATTTACTGTATACTCTCATGTCAGTATACAGATGTCAGTAACCATTTCTTGGCAAACTGCCAGTTGCCCGCAGTTCTAGGGTAATTGTAGTTTACTCAAGAGGTAAAGATGCAGTGCTGAAATTTATAGTAGACTGCTTGAAATTGGAATAATTAAATTTCTTGAGTTAGGCAAGCATGGCCAGATGTACACGTGTCACATGCTCATTAAGTATTGAGTGATTTTGGCTCCTTGAATAAGGAAAAAAATAGTAATATCTTGTTAATTTGGCCTTCAAGGGATCGAGAAAAATTTTCGAATTATTGAATGATACTATATACTGCCAAAATCGTCCTGCATCACAGTAGTTTTATGTGATGAATGCTAGAAATATGGTTGTCTGTACTTGAGAGGTAAAAACTTATTAACATTGATCATTTTCCATGGCTACATCAAGTACTTTGCTTTGTGCACAATGTCAGGAGTGTTGAAGAATTGCTATAATATGATGCCTGCATAGCCCTTTTCACAGTGCAGTACAGTAGCAGTAATGCCTCTTCACAAATGGCACTGCTGTGTTTCAAAAATGCTTGCATGGACCATGGCTCTTGATGGCAGCGGCAGAATGTTGTGAATTTAACAAAAGTGAAACAGAGCTGCTGGGATATATTTGACAGACGGGGGACTTTTTATCCTAGTCACTCTTCTGCTATAGTGTGCATGATTGATGCGTGTGCACGGGCGCCACTGTTCCATGCGACTCAAGCTGGGAGGTCTATTTTGGGAATTGCTGTCTTTCTGGGTTGCATAAATTAACACAACTTGGGGTTTGAAACAGGTGCCTTTTACTGTTACCTGGCAAAGAATGGTCAAACAAAAGCACCACCTCACTTTAATCTGGACAGTATGAAGGAGCACTGAACAGGATAAATCGGGTACACCTCAGTTTGCAGGTCGAGCCAACGTTTCGAGAAGTGAATTTGTCTTCACCTAGACGAAGACAAGTCCACTTATCGAAACGTTGGATCGACCTGCGATCTAAGGCGTACTCCACTTACCCTTGTTCAGTGCTCGTTCATACCGTGTAAATCATCTTCTTCCTCTCGTTCTACCTTTAATCTGGACAGTTTGTTTATTTTTTGTGCTTCCTGCATTACCACTAATGATGTTCGTGTTCCAGCACCTCTGAATGAAGGCGCTGAAGTGCCAGCAGTGACGCTTTGCGAAACTGTCGGCAGTGAACATGCAGCCCTGAGCTCCGAGGCTGCCAGTGAAAGTGGGACTGTTGAAGGTGAAATTTTCACATTGTTTTCTTTTTTAATGTAAAATAACCTAGAGCAAAAAACAGGAATGCTAGCCAAACATGGGGACAATATGAGAGGATGGGACAAATGTTTGTCCTGTCGTACCAATTTTTCCCTGTCTGATTTTCACTCCTATTTCTCTGCTAGACTGGAATGCTAAGGTCGGGAGTGAAGAAATATCCGAATTACAGGCAAGTTCGGTCTTGGTGAGCCAAATGAAGCTGGGCAGAGGCTAGTAGAGTTCTGTCAAGAAAACAACCTGACCATAGCGAATACTCATTTTCAACAGCACAAGAGGCGCCTGTACACATGGATTTCACCGGACGGTCTGTACAGGAATCAGATCGATTATATTATTTGCCGGCAGAGATGGAGAAGCGCTATACAAGCAGTAAAAACAAGGCCTGGGGCCGATTGTGGCACCGATCATCAGCTTCTTGTTGCCAAAATTAAGCTTCGATTGAGGAAAACGCGGAAAACTAGAAGGCCTTTTGAGGTATGATCTGGATCAGATTCCATTAGAATATGCTGTGGAAGTGAGGAATCGATTTCAAGAATTAGATCTAGAAGACAAAGAGCCCGAAGAGATGTGGACTGATGTTCGTGATATAATACAAGAAGTTGCTACTAAGGTAGTTCCAAAGCAAAAGAAATGCAAAAAAGCAAACTGGTTATCTGAAGAGGCTTTGCAAATAGCTGAGGAAAGGAGGATGGCAAAAGGTATGGGGGAAAGAGAAAGATACAAGGTTCTCAATGCGGATTTTCAGAGAATAGCAAGGAGAGATAAGAATGCCTTCCTGAATATACAGTGTCAAGCAGTTGAGGACAACAGCCAATTAAGGAACACAAGAGCTCTGTATAAGACAATCAAAGATATCAAAGGAAGCTTCTGTGCTAAGCTGGGCGTGATAAAGGACAAACGAGGAGGGGACCTCACTGAAGCCTCAGAGATAAAGAAGACGTGGCAGGAATGCACAGAAGAACTGTACAAGAAGGACCCGGATGTGCAAACCCAACATAGGACGGTTGTGATTGCTGATCTCGAGCCGGGCATCCTGAAGAGTGAAGTTGAATGGGCCTTAGCCAGCCTTGCTAAGAACAAAGCTAGCGGAATTGATGGTATTCCAGCTGAGTTGCTTCAAAACCTCAACCACGACGCTGTTAACACACTGCATACATTATGTCAAAAGATTTGGACAACCCTGCAGTGGCCACAGGATTGGAGGAGGTCAGTTTACATCCCCATTCCAAAGAAAGGCAGTGCCAAAGATTGTTCCAACTACCGCACGATCGCGCTTATTTCGCATGCTAGCAAGGTGATGTTAAAAATCCTGCAAGGTAGGCTGCAGCAGTATGTGGATCGGGAGCTTCCGGACGTGCAAGCTGGGTTTCGCAAGGGCAGAGGAACTAGAGACCAAATTGCCAACCTTCGCTGGATCATGGAAAAAGCAAGAGAGTTACAGAAACCCATTTACTTCTGCTTTATTGATTATGCGAAAGCGTTTGACTGCGTAGATCACAGCAGATTGTGGCAAGCTCTCCAAGAGATGGGAGTTCCAATTCACCTCATCTGTCTCCTCAGGAACTTTTATGAAGGGCAAGAGGCCACAGTCAGAACTGGGCAAGGTCTTACTGATTGGTTTCCGATTGAGAAAGGGGTGAGGCAAGGCTGCATACTGTCGCCCTGCCTATTTAACCTATATGCAGAGTGCATCATGAGAAAGGCCGGTCTGGACGAGTCTTCAGCTGGAGTGAAGATTGCTGGAAAACGTATCAACAACCTTAGATATGCGGATGATACCACTTTAATTGCAGAAAGTGAAGTGGAACTCAAGAGACTTCTGATGCGCGTACAAGAAGAGAGTGAGAAGTTTGGGCTTAAACTGAACATTAAAAAAACGAAGATCATGTTGTCTTGCCCTATCAAGTCCTGGAGCATCAATGGACAAGAAGTGGAAGCTGTGACAGATTTTCTGTTCTTGGGCGCCAAGATTACCTCGGAAGGAGACTGCAGCCATGAAATTAGGAGACGCCTGCTTCTGGGAAAGAGAGCAATGGTTAGCCTTGACCGCCTAGTAAAGAGCAGAGACATTAGTCTGCCAACCAAGATCCGTATAACCCGTGCTATGGTCTTTCCAGTTGTGATGTATGGATGCGAGAGTTGGACTGTGAAAAAGGCTGACCGTCGAAGAATTGACGCGTTTGAATTGTGGTGCTGGCGAAGACTCTTAAGAGTTCCTTGGACTGCCAGAAGATCAAATCAGTCGATATTGTCGACCATAAACCCGGACTGCTCATTGGAGGGCCAAATTCTAAAGTTAAAGCTCAGCTACTTTGGTCATCTGATGAGAAGAGAGGAGTCGCTGGAGAAAGATTTGATGTTGGGAAAGGTTGAGGGTCGCCGGAGAAGGGGTAGGCAGCGAACGCGATGGTTAGATGGCATTCTCGAGGCATTGCAGATGAAGCTATGTGATGTTAAGAAGATAGTGAGAGACCGGAAAGCGTGGCGTGACATGGTCCATAGGGTCACGAAGAGTCGGACACGACTGAACGCCTGAACTGAACTGATTTCTCTGCTATCAAGCAATGCCCTCAGCTAGAGGTTAGACCTGTTTAGCCTTCAAAAAAAAGCAGCAAATTTCATTTTCCTCAGTATATCCTTATCCTATGCTAGTGAACTGAAGTTGGCATTGCAGAAATATCTAGAGAATAAATATTTAGGAAGATATTTGCACGGAGTTCACGATCAGACTGAAATTACGTTCTTTGAAAGTGATAACTCTGAAAATGTTTACTGGTATTCTTCAAAGACAGTCCCTACTGAACCAAAGTAATGCTAAAATATACAACCTAGTATTTCCATTCGCTTTCAGCTTTTGGCATTCATACTGCACTGGCAGCTGTAGTTAGTAACTTTTGTTGCCATCCTTTGGATCCTGGCATTGCTGCTGCCTCTCTCTGCCTACGATCACCAGAAAGCCATCACCATTAATGTACTGCGTGCAGTGGTCCCATGCTCTGTGCTTTTTTTTTTCTTGTAGAATAATTTATTCACTTCCAGGGGCATACAGGTCAAAGGGGCTCATATTTTAACTTTTGCTGTCTTTGGTAATATCTTAAAAGTTTATTAGCTGGAAGCGAATGCAGTGCCTCAGATGGAGTGTAAAATGTGGAAGAAAATTAATTTGGACATCATGCAGCCTCTCTGCACTCTCTTATAAGGTACCCAAAACCAACAGGGTGGCACGCTCTCATTAAAGAAAGATCTCAGCAGTCTAATCACCTTCTGCAGCAGCCGCTGCCATTCATCTTTTCTTGCATACAGCAAGATTTATGTGTGATAAGCAATAATTACGACCTTTTTTATTTCTCAAAAATTCGCCTGTGCCTAGCAAGAAATGTCAGTTGGTCGGCAAAAAACAGCCCGCTTTATAGAGATGGTGCCACATTTTCTGACTTAAAATTCCATTTTTATTTTGCATACTTCAACTTAAAGTGGCAATAAGCTGAACAGTGTTGACCACAAAATGCTTTCATTTAGTGCACACAAAAATGCTTGCACTATTTATTCTACCCCGCAAGGGCACCTTGTGTAAACTTGGGGTTGGTGCTTGGCGCCAAAACGGACCCTGAGCCCCCATACCGAAGCTGTAAACCGTACCGTGGCGATAGGTTGAAAGGTGGAGGGAAGAAACCGTGAACGGTGGCGGTCGAGGTTGTGGTCAAGCCTCGGCCGACGGGCCCCCCACCTGTCTACCAGGTGAGGGGCTCCGGGACCTTCCTCTGCATATAAGGGTGAAACAGAGGCGACAGAATATTAGGAACCCTTAGACCACCCATAATGCATGGAAAAGCAATCATCAAAAAAACTTGATCGACCTCCGAAAAGGAGTCGCACCGAAGTAACACAAAAAATCGCTGCACCAACTGAAACTTTCCAAAGTTCCTTGTCCTGCGTTCATTATGAGAGTCTGAACCTGTAAACGAGCTATCAGTTTTTCTGATAGCCAGCTCGCTGAAGGCCATCATTGGGGCTAAATATAAAGCGAAAAAACTAAGATCTGGTGACTTGCTTATAGAGGTATCAGACAAAAGCCAGTCTGACAAACTCCTCATAACAAAGACATTTGTTGACCTTGAAGTTCAGGTATCGCCCCACCGCAGTCTTAACAGCTGCCAGGGAGTGGTTTCGGAACGAGACCTCTTAATGAAACAGAATCAGATCTCCTTGAGGGCCTACAGAACCAAGGTGTAAAGGCAGTACGAAGAATAACAATCGGGCGAAAGAATGAAGAAATAAAAACGAGACATATTGTTCTCACTTTCAACCGGAGCACACTTCCTGAATACATCAATGTCGAATTCATCCGATGCAAAGTTAGCCCGTACATACCAAGCCCCCGCAGATGCTTTAAGTGTCAGCGGTACGGGCATGGTAGTCAGTCATGCCGAGGACGCCTTACCTGTGTAAAATGCAGCACACATGAACATGCAACTGATGATTGCAATGCAACTGACTTCAAATGTGTGAACTGTGAGGGCACACACCCTGCATACTCACGGTCCTGTGTGGCCTTTCAGGCCGAAAAGGAAGTGATCAATCTGAAGGTTACCGAGAATATATCATACGGAGAGGCGCGGAAGAAACATAGAGCTCTCTCCTCTGCTCTCTATGCTGACGCAGCCCGTAGAGGGGCCAGGCCGCGTCTAGTAACGGTGGGCACGCAGTGCAATGCTGCTGACGTGCTCCCACCACGGCTCCTCACTAAGCAGCCACCGGCTGCCCCAATCTTTGCAATCCCGGAGGTCACTTTCTCCCAGACGTCCGGGACACCAAAGACATCTGAGAGGAACTTGGTTCCTCTGGAAAAACCCCCTGCCTCCATGCCTTCACCAGAGGCGATGGAGGTGAGCGTGGACTCCGCAGCGTCAGTGGCGCCTAGGGAGTCCGCCAATGAGAGGCGGTGCCAACCGGACCGCTTCAAATTAAAAAAACATACGCCAGTTAAGCCACCTGATAAAGGCGGCGACTCTTAAACCCACTGTCTCATCCACATCCCTCACTTACAAAAATGGCTACTGAGAGTATCGTTTATTGGAACTGTCGGGGACTACTAAATAATCTGGATGATGTATATGAAATTCTTGCCGAGCACCAACCAAACATATTTTGTCTGCAAGAGACCCACTTAAAACCATCAGACACAAGTTTCCTCAAGCAGTATCACGTATTCAGGAAGGATAGGCAAGGCAGCACTCGCCCCTCTGGCGGTGTTGCCATTGTAACTCAAAAATCAATCCCATGCCGAAGCATTTCACTTAATACAGACCTAGAGGCAGTGGAAATACGAGCATTAATTTTTGGTAAAATAACAACAGTTTGTTCTCTGTACGTTCCTCCAGATTATAGGTTATGCAGCGAAAGTTTTGAAAAGCTAGTTGATCAACTTCCAGAACCATGGCTGCTGGTCGGAGACTTTAATGAGCATCATCCATTATGGGGATGTACAAGAACGGACTCCCGAGGTGTGCTAATCGAAAAATTCTTATTGTCCTCTGGATCATGCCTACTTAACACAAAAGAGCCAACCTACTACAACATACTACATAACACATACACATCCATAGATTTAGCTATTGGCTCTCCAATGCTCTTAGCAGCTACAGAGTGGGTCGTAATTAACAATCTATATGGAAGTGACCATTTTCCGATCTCTGTAAAGTACGCTCGTAATAAAAATGAAAATTCGTCTAATCCTAGAAAGTTTAAAGAATATGCAGCCAACTGGGAGTTGTTCAGAGAACACTCATCATTGGCTTGTTCATCAGTTGCTGACTTAGGCGTTGATGAAGCTCAGCGCTTGATCACACTGCACATTATAGAGGCAGCAGAAAAATACATTCCACAGATGTCAAGTAAGCCACGAAATAACCGAAGACCCTGGTGGTATGCAGAATGTAAGACTGCTCGTGAAACTCAAAACAGGGCATGGCCGAAACTACGCTGATACCCCACAACCGAAAACCTAATAGCGTTCAAGCGTGCAAAGGCAAATGGCACACGTGTTCGACGCATTTCCAAGCGAGAAAGCTGGTCATCATTCCTTTCTTCTGTGAACTCTTATTCGGATGCACACAAAGTTCACAACAGGATAAGAGCACTCAAAGGATATAACACAATCCCAACGCCCCTTGTCAGCACCAGTGGTGACTCTCTTGAACACCAAGCAGACACACTAGGGCAACACTTTGAATACATATTCAGCTCAGCGCACTATACAGATTCCTTTTTACAGCACAAGGCAAGACAGGAGAGGAAGCACATACACGATAAAAGACCATCCACAGGAGGATACAATAGCCCATTCACCATGCAGGAGCTGAAGATTGTACTAGACGCATGTGGTAACACAGCGCCAGGTCCTAACAGGATCACATATGGAATGCTCAGGCACTTGCATGTGGACACTCTTGAAACCCTACTCTGCCTGTATAATAAAGTATGGGCCACAGGATGCTTTCCTAAAGCATGGAAGGAAGCGATCATCATCCCCATATTAAAACCCGGAAAAGAACCCACACTTGCTGCTAGTTATCGGCCTATCGCACTAACCAGCTGTTTATGCAAGCTTTTTGAAAAAATGGTTAATCGTCGCCTTCTCCATTTCCTTGAATACAATGGTCTTCTTCATCAAAATCAAGCTGGTTTTAGAGCTGGGCGGTCAACAGCTGATCAGCTCATTGCCTTTGAGTCTTATGCAAGGATGCGTTTGTACATAAACAACATTGTTTATTTGTCTTTTTCGATCTTGAAAAAGCATATGATACCACTTGGCGCTATAGTATCATCCGCGACCTCTTCTCTCTTGGCATCACAGGGAACATGTTGAATACAATACGAAGTTACTTGTCTGAACGGACATTCAAAGTTCGTGTTGGCAATGCATATTCAAAGCAGTACATACAGGAAAATGGTGTCCCTCAAGGTGGTGTTCTCAGTTGCACACTTTTCATAGTCAAAATGAACTCTTTAAAAAGCGTGCTGCCAAAAACTATTTTCTGTTCTGTATATGTTGATGACGTCCAGATAAGCTTTAAATCTTGCAACCTGGCCTTCTGTGAACGACAGATTCAGCTAGGTGTAAACAAATTGTCCAGGTGGGCTGATGACAATGGGTTTAAATTTAACTCTGAAAAGAGTGTTTGTGTACTTTTCTCTAAGCAGCGTGGCATCAGGCCTGACCCCAACATAACATTGAATGGTCAGAGCCTAGCCCTTAAAAAGGAACACAAATTTCTTGGCGTAGTTGTTGACGAAAAACTTTCTTTCATTGCCCACATAAAACAGTTGCGACTGAAGTGTCTCAAAGCAATGAATCTGCTAAAAATTCTCTCTCACCGGTCATGGGGCACAGACCGCGACTGCCTTCTGAGCCTTCTGAATAGTGTAGTTCTATCACGCATTGATTATTGCTCCATGGTCTATGGGTCAGCATCATCCTCTGCGCTAAAATTGCTCGATCCCGTGCACCACCTCGGTCTTCGCCTCGCCACGGGCGCTTTTCGAACTAGCCCAATTGCTAGCCTTCATGTCGAGGCGAACCGATGGTCACTGCAACGAAGGAGACAATTTACTTCTCTAACTTATGCTATGAAGGTGCTGTGCCAACTGGATCATCCATGTCGCCGGCTCCTGCTTGACAAAACTGGCAAAGCTCTTTTCTCAAGAAAACCATCCCTAACACCCCCATACCCAATCAGAGTTGCCACGCATATTGAACATCTGGACGTTCCGGTTACCAGCCTTCATACAACTTCCATAAAAGACCTAATTGCCCCTTGGGAAATGCACGGTGTTAATTGTGACCTGTCGTTTCTTGAAGTGGGGAAGCACGCATCCCCTATTGCCATACAGCAGCACTTCATGTCACTTCAGGCGAAGTACACTTGTGATGAATACTACAGTGATGCTTCAAAGTCTGCTCAAGTGTCCTGTGCAGCACGTGGACCGCAATTTTCACTTTCTAAAACACTTAACAGACATACAAGTATATTTACCACTGAATGCCATGAAATCCTGCTTGCTGTGAGACACATTATAGAAAATAAAATACAGACATCGATCATCTATACAGACTCCCTCAGTGTTTTAACGTCCCTATCCTTTTGGAAGTGGCATAATAAGAACCCAGTCCTGAATTCTCTCTATAACACTCTTATGTCTGCCAATAAACAAGAACTTAAAATTACACTGTGTTGGGTGCCAGGCCACCGCTGTATACCAGGTAACGAGGCAGCTGATAGGCTTGCTGCATCAGCTGCCCTTCGAAACACTACAGACATTGACAACATATCATATCAGGACCTCAAGCCACACATAAAAAACATGATTCAACAACAATGGCAAGAGGAGTGGGACACAGCAACTGAGAATAAACTACACACAATAAAACCAACAATAGGCAGGTACACTACAGAAAAACGAAACAGATTCAAAGAAATAGCTCTGTGCAGACTGAGGATAGGTCACACATATACAACACATTCATATCTTTTAACAAACTCTCCTGCACCACATTGCCCGAGATGCGGAGACCGACTACAGTCATCCATGTTCTAATTCGATGTCCGAGACTTCAACAGCAAAGGAGACATCATTTTCCCGAATTACACAAGCAACATATACCCCCACATCCGTCCATCTTTCTTGGTGATGATCCAATGTTCTCTATAGATAGAGTTTTTAAATATTTATTTAAAGTAGGCTTTTTATACGGAATTATTCATCAACGTGGGCGTAAGCCCGTTTCTTTTACTTAGATAGCTCTCTTTTTCTTTTTACTTGGACTACTATACATCGAAATTCAATGTTTTAGGCCCTATACACCATTGTTTTTAGACTATACACTCCGAAATAACTTTTAGGCCCTATACACCACCGTTTTTAAGTTCATTATAAACACCACACATCGAACATTTCATTAACTTTAGTTGACACTTCACCTTGTGTTTGGCGCTCTTTGGCCTAAGATGCCCTTGCGCCAAAAAAAAATAAACAGTTCATCATCATCATCAACTATTTATTCTAATACTCTCAGAGCGTCTCACATACGACTGTTTATCTTGCTGACAGATGCCAACAATGAGTCACTAGATGATCACGTTTGACATATATGCTGTCACAAGTTTGCTGTTTGAAAGAGGCAGTTGTTCCAGGCTGATTTTCCAGCGAGATAGCTCGTGGATTAATATTTGGGCATCATTTGAGGCATATGTCTGCTTCATTTAAATGTTGCCAGCATATTCGTGGAACAGGAGATATTAAAAGGGAGTCTTCGCAAATCCCAGTTGGCATGCAATATATGTGCCCCCCCCCCCTCCTTCTCAAATCGCTGTCATCTGGTCTTGCTTGATCATGAACCCACCCTGGCTTTTTTTGTTTAGTTCACTTTTGTAAACACTTGTTTGTATTCTTGCTTTTGGCAACCACCTTTTCATTCAGTGTCTACCTCTCACTTATACTGGAAACTATAAGCAAAAACCAGATGGCAAAACTAGAAACAGTAAACTAGTCACAAGACCAGCACTACATTCCATTCTCGTGTCCAACCTAGCTGGACTGTGCATAGAATCACGCAGCAGCTCACAGGTTATTGGCTGCCCCCTGCTTCGGCATCAGTGCGGTAGGCATACTTTTGCTCTTTAGCAGTAGAAGCTCGTGGAACCCCTGAGCTCTGCAGAACCAAGTTTAAGAACCCCTGATTAGTGCATAAACAAAAAGAAAGCCTAGGAGTGGTACCTTGCAGCTTGCGCAGTTACTTTGTAAAAGGTATGCAAAACAAGATTGCCTACTTAGAGGTCTGATCAGAACTAAATTTTCTGTTTAGTGATATTGCAGATGACTGTAGTGTAGCTCCTAGGCCTTTGAAACATGTTACTGTGAATCACCCTTTATGCACTGCATTTTGCATTGGAATGTGATGAATTACTGTTGCAAATTTTTCTTAGCGTTCCTTTTTCAGAATTCTGTGTTGTTCCTTTTTGTCATAAGCAATAGGCAACTGTGTGCAGTGTCTGCTGTTCGATAGTGCAGAGATGTATGAAGAAAGCCTATCTGAAATATTGAACACAATATAGGGGTGCCAGCGGAAACACAAAGATGCGTACACAAGAACGAAGAGGTAGCTACAGCACAAAAACACACATCCGACGCATGCACATGTGCGGTGGTGCTGCAGATGCGCATGCGTCGGATGTGTATTTTTGTGCGGCAATGCTTCTTCGATAAACCACAGTTGATAGTCCAGCATCCGTCTGTAGCTACCTCTTCGTTCTTGTGTATGCACCTTTGTGTTTCCGCTGGCACCCCTGTAATTATGTTCAACATGCACCAACTGGCCCAAGAGCTAACATTGTTGTATCATATATATTTCCTGTATTTATTTACCCCCGCAGGGGGCACCTGTTAAAGCAGGTGTTTGCGTGTACTGTGCGACACCACGGACCCCAGCACCCACGCTTAGCCGTGCGTGGCATCGCCGTGTCTGGAGAAAAGGGGATCCTGGTGGTTGAGCCGATGCCGAGTGTTCGGACCGTTTAGGCCCCTCGGCGGAGGCAACACACCACTTTGGCCCACGCTTCCCATAGACGGCACCTCCGGGCTGACCCACCCGGGGGAAATCGGCAGTCGCCTTTTCCTGTCCCCCCCCCCCATCTTTCACTTTCCTGTCATCTATCCTACAACTCTCCTGTCCTCTACTCTCTTCTTGGTTTTTTCCTTACTTCCCGGCGGCGAGGGTTAACCTTGTGTGGCTGACTACCCTGAGTTGAGCCATATTAGGTTATAGTTAAGGTATACAGCTGGCGTGGGCAGAGCTTTTTTTAGGCACCTGTCCCGTCCCCTTGTTGGACTCCATGGTGGGTGGCTGGTACCATAACCGAACAATAAAATAAATTTTATGGCTTCTTCCCTTTCCGCAACTGATCGCCCTCCCGCCAAGAGAGGGCGCACCGATGTGACGAACAAGTTTTTCACTAAAAATGTAAACAGCTTCCCCCGCTTTCATGTCATTCACTCCGAACAAGCAGAAAAAACTGCCCGTCAAGTCTCACCGTTCCTTGTAACAAAGACTCTCACAGACACAATAGGTCCAGGCTACAAAGTCAAAAAGCTACCAAATGGTGACCTCCTCTTAGAAGTGCTGTACAACCACCAGTGCGAAAAGCTAGCAGCTATTACATCATTCGGTGACGTCTCTGTCACAATCTCACCACACCGCTCACTCAATACAGTTCGTGGGGTCATTTCAGATAATGACCTCAAGTTTCTGACCGAAGAAGAATTGCTCGAGGGACTCAAGGACCAAAATGTCATCAACGTTTATCGAATCAAGATCAGGCGAGACAACAAAGAGATCCAAACTAAGCACATCGTTTTGACATTTGCGCTGAGCACCCTTCCAGACTCCGTTGAAGTAGGATACACAAAGCTGCAACTCAGACTGTACATACCTAACCCACGTCGCTGTTATAACTGCCAGAGATAGGGCCACAGCTCCCAGAGCTGCCGAGGCCGACTCACCTGCGCAAAATGTGCCTCAAATGAACATGCCACTGACAACTGCCAAACTGAACCAAACCTTTGCGTAAACTGTGAGGGCAACCACCCAGCATACTCAAGATCCTGCCCAACATGGAAGAAAGAAAAAGAAATTGTAACCTTAAAAGTCACTGAGAACATTACATTCGGAGAGGCGAGAAAGCGGCTTTCATTGGTCCAAAGCCCAACTTACTCCGTTGTGACGCAACAGGGCGCAGCGTCACAGCGTGCTTCGGCACCCGCCCAGGTGCCGAAGTGACCCTGGTGTGGAGTGACCCTGGTGTGGAGCCATCCGCGCCCACGGTGGCTGCAGCTGGCGCTGCTCCACTACCCCCAAAGCAGGCTTCGCGACCTTCCAGGTCTGCGGGGCCCAAGGCCTCTTCTCACACGGGGAGGCCTACTTCAAGCGTTCCGGTGTGTTGTTCGCGGTCATCCAGCGTGTCTGAGGACGCGATGGACACGACAACACAGGGTAGTCCTGTGCCGTCAAGACGGCGGGACTCCTTAGAGCGTGCGAAAAAGGACAAGCCCCGAATCACGGGGCCAAAAACAACGTAGTCTCTATTTTACTCGTATAGCTTAAGATGGCTTTTGTAATAAACTGGAATTGCAGGGGACTGCTTAATAACTTAAGCGACATAAAAGACATTTTAGCAACATATTCACCTGTGGCCTTATGTCTGCAGGAAACAAACCTGAGTCCTCTACATGTGAATATTCTTAAAAAATACAGTCTTCCGCCGTGATCGAGAGCAGGCATGCAGGCTCTCGGGCGGTGTTGCCATCATAGTTAAAAACAATATTGCAGCTCGTGAACATAGGCTCAAAACTCGGCTAGAAACAGTAGCTGCCACACTTATCACGTATAAAACAATCACAATTTGCAGTATTTATATAGAGCCACACTTAAAAATAACACTCCATGATATCGAAGACCTTTTCAGCCAACTGCCAGATCCATGCGTAGTAGTTGGCGATTTTAACGCCCACTCTTCTTTCTGGGGCAGTGAAAAAAGTGACACGAGGGGCCAAATTTTAGAAGACTTTATTCTGTGCAATAATATCTGCTTACTTAACACCGGAAAACCCACTTACTGCTCCCCGAGCTCCGGTAAAATGAGTTTTATTGATCTATCTTTCTGCTCATCATCGGTTTTTAGCGATTTTAAATGGGATGTCTTAGATAATCCGCATGGAAGTGATCACCTACCTGCAACAATCAGTCTAACATCATCACCATCTATAATTCAAACCAAACCAAGATGTTGGAAGCTGCATTTAGCAGACTGGAAGCTTTTTAAAGAGAAAGCTGACTTAGGAAAGCTATTTGCCGAAGATTTTAATGTCGACGAGTTAAATGAAAGATTCACCTCTTGTACTTTAACCGCCGCACGCCAAGCCATCCCTCAATCATCTGGAGTTGTGAGACAGAACTGTAAAGTGTGGTGGACAAAAGACTGCAGGGAGGCAAAGAAAAAACAAAATAAGGCGTGGAGTATATTTCGCAGGTACCCCACACAAGAAAATCTCCTAATTTTCAAAAAGGCTAGAGCTAAAGCGCGCTATGTACGTCGTACTGCTGAAAAAGCTTCATGGCAGCATTACATCTCTTCTATAAACAGTCATATAACATCCAAGGATATGTGGGCACAAGTAAATAAATTAAATGGCAAGTACTCCCCGTTTACAGTTCCTCTCCTTACAGACCCAAATACCCAGACAAGCATTCAAGAGCAAGCGGACATTTTAGGTGAACATTTTTTCATGGTATCTAGCTCATCACATTATTCAGAATCATTTTTAAAGTATATAAGCCAAGCAGAAAGACAGAAATTACCTACTACTGGCAGCGTTCACGAATCATACAACAGTCCCCTTACACTACAAGAAATAAACACAGTTCCCTCTTCCGGCAAACGTACAGCACCAGGCCCAGATGAAATACACTATCAAATGCTAGCCCATCTTTCTGAATCCTCAGTTGAAGCACTCTTAAATTTTTTTAACAAGGTATGGATGTCAGGAGAAATACCGCAGGCCTGGAAGAAAGCCATTATTGTTCCGTTATTGAAACATGGAAAGCCACCAACATCCCCAAGCAGTTATAGGCCCATAGCACTAACGAGTTGTATTGCTAAATCGTTTGAAAGTGTTCTAAATATCAGGCTCATGTTTACACTTGAATCTCGCAAACTTCTCGACACCCGCCAATGTGGATTTAGAAAAGGATGTTCGACAACTGATCATCTTGTGCGCTTGGAAAATACGGTACGAGAAGCATTTATACGCAGACAACACTGCCTTGCCGTATTTTTTGATTTAGAAAAAGTTTATGACACGACGTGGAGGTATGGAATCCTACGTGACCTGGGAGACCTTGGCATCCGCGGCAGAATGTTAAAATGCTTGAAAGAGTTTTTGTCCGACCGTTCTTTCCAAGTTCGTCTCGGTGCTACTCTGTCAAAACGTTTCACTCAGGAGAATGGTGTCCCTCAGGGGTGCATCTTGAGTACCACGCTGTTTATAGTAAAAATGAACTCCATAGTAAAAATAATCCCAACGACCATCATGCATTCAGTCTATGTCGATGACCTACAAATAGCATGTACATCCTCTAATGTATCAACGTGTGAGAGACAAATTCAATTAACAGTGAATAAACTAGCGACATGGGCAGATAGAAATGGTTTCAGGTTCTCTGCACAGAAATCAATAGCCGTTTTATTCTCACTTAGACGAGGTTTGCAAGTGATGATGATGATGAACTGATTTTTTCTGGCGCAAGGGCATCTATGGCCAAAGAGCGCCAAACACAAGGTGAAATGCCATCTCCGGTTGATATGATAGTTTTGGCGATTATGATGATGATGTGCTTAAAGCTATGGTGTATAGGGCCTAAAAGTTCGTTTGCAGTGTATGATCTCTAAAAACAGTGGTGTATAGAGCCTAAAACGTTCCGAGATGTATAGTGGTCTGAGTGAAATATTAAAAGAAGAAATGTAAATGTTAAAACGCTAGTTATCTAAGTAAGAGGGACGGGTGGGCGTTGATAAAAAATATGACATAAAAACCCTACCTTTGAAAAATATTTAAGAACTCTTTCGGGTGAGAACATTGGGTCGTCGCCGAGAAATATGCACGGATGTTTCGGTATATGTTTTTTGTGTATTTCGGGAAAATGATTTCGCCTTTGTTTTTCAAGTGTTGGACATTCAATTAAAATATGTATTACTGTAAGATGACCACCACATCTCGAGCAGCGTGGTGCAGGAGAGTTCGTTAAAAGGTATGAGTGTGTAGTATGTGTGTGGCCTATTCTCAGCCTGCACAAGGCGACTTCTTTGAATCTGTCTCTTTTGTCTGTACTGTACCTGCCTATGATAGGTTTTATAGTGTGTAGTTTATTTTCAGTCGATGTGTCCCATTCCTCTTGCCACTGTTGTCGAATTTTGTTTTTAATGTGTGGCTTCAGGTCCTGGTATATTATTTTGTCGATGTCTGTAGTATTTCGACAGGCAGCTGACACAGCAAGCCTATCAGCCGCCTCGTTACCTGGTATGCTACAGTGGCCTGGCACCCAGCAAAGTGTAATTTTAAGTTGTAATTTATGGGCAGTGATAAGGTTGTTAAATAGAGTATTCAGGACTGGGTTCTTATTGTGCCATTTCCAAGAAGTTAGGGAGGTTAAAACACTAAGGGAGTCTGTGTAGATGACCGATGACTGTATTTTGTTTTCTATAATGTGTCTCACGGCTAACAGGATACCGTGGGATTCTGCAGTAAATATACTTGTATGTCTGTTCAGTGTTTTTGTTAGTGAAAATTGTGGTCCATGTGCGGCACATGAGACTTGAGTCGACTTTGAAGCATCAGTGTAATACTCATTACAAATGTATTTTGCCTGCAGAGACATGAAGTGCTGTTGTATGGCTATAGGAAGGGCATGTTTCCCGACATGAAGGAATGTTAGGTCGCAATTAACAACGTGCATTTCCCACGGAGCGATGAAGTCTTTTATGGAAGTTGTATGGAGGCTGCCAACCGGGATGTCCAGATATTCAATATGAGTGGCTAGTCTTATTGGGTATGGTGGTGTTAGTGACGGTTTTCTTGTGAAAAGTTCTGTGTTAGCTGTGTCAAGCAGGAGCCGGCGACAAGGATGGTCCAGTTGAGACAATATTTTGGTAGCATATCTTACAGCAGTAAATTGTCTGCTTCGCTGTAATGACCATCGGTTAGCCTCAACATAGAGGCTAGCAATTGGGCTAGTTCGAAAAGCACCCGTGGCAAGGCGAAGGCCGAGGTGGTGCACTGGATCGAGCATTTTTAGGGCAGAAGGTGATGCTGACCCATAAACCATTGAGCCATAGTCAATACGAGACAAAACTACGCTATTCAGAAGGCTCAAGAGGCAGTCACGATCTGTGCCCCAGGACTGGTGGGACAGAATTTTTAGCAGGTTCATTGCCTTCAGACATTTTAATCTCAGCTGTTTTATGTGTGATATGAAGGAAAGCTTTTCATCAAAAACTACACCAAGAAATTTGTTCTTTTTGAACTGCAAGGCTCTGACCACTCAGTGTAATGTTGGGCTCAGGTCTAATGCCACGCTGCTTAGTGAAAAGCACGCAGACGGTCTTTGCAGAGTTAAACTTAAACCCATTGTCGTTAGCCCATCTAGACAGTTTGTTGACGCCTAGTTGAATCTGTCGTTCACAGATGGCCAGGTTGCAAGATTTGAAACTTATCTGGACGTCATCGACATATAAAGAATAAGAGATGGTTCTTAGCAGCACGCCCTTTAGCGAGTTCATTTTGACAATAAAAAGCGTGCAGCTGAGGACACCACCTTGAGGGACACCATTTTCCTGTATAAACAGCTTCGAGTATATATTGCCAACACGAACTTTGAAGGTTCGTTCAGACAAGTAGCTTTTTAACGTGTTCAACATGTTCCCTGTGATACCGAGAGAGAAGAGGTCGCGGATAATACCATAGCGCCATGTGGTATCATATGCTTTTTCAAGATCGAAAAAGACAGATAGACAGTGTTGTTTGTGTACAAAAGCATCCCTTGCATAGGACTCAAATGCAATGAGCTGATCGTCTGTTGATCGCCCAGCCCTAAAACCAGCTTGGTTTGTGTCAAGAAGGCCATTGTATTCTAGGAAGTGAACAAGACAACGGTTTACCATTTTTTCGAAGAGCTTGCATAAGCAACTGGTTAGGGCGATGGGCCGATAGCTCGCTGCAAGTGTGGGTTCTTTGCCAGATTTCAATATCGGGACAATGATTGCTTCCTTCCATGCTTGAGGAAAGCGTCCTGTGGCCCATATTTTATTATACAGGCAGAGTAGGGTTTCGAGGGTGTCCACATGGAGGTGCCTGAGCATTGCATATGTGATCCTGTCAGCACCAGCTGCTGTGTTCTTGCATGTGTCTAGTGCACTCTTCAGCTCCTGTAGTGTGAACGGGCTATTGTACCCTGCTGTGCATGGTCTCTTATCATGTATAGGTTTACTCTATTCGGTCATTTTGTGCTGCAGAAAGGAATCTGTATAGTGTGCCGAGGTAAATATGTATTCAAAATGTTTCCCTAGTGTGTCTGCTTGATGTTCTAGTGTGTCGCCACTAGTGCTGACAAGAGGTGTGAGAGTGTTATATCCTTTGAGTGCTCTTATTCTGTTGTAGACTTTGTGTGCGTCAGTATAAGAGTTCGCAGACGAAAGGAACGAGGCCCAGCTTTCCCGCTTGGAGATGCGTCGAACACGCCTGCCATTTGCCTTTGCTCGCTTAAAGGCTATTAGGTTTTCGGCAGTGGGGTGTCGTCGCAAGTTCGACCATGCCTTGTTCTGAGCTTCACGAGCAGTCTTACATTCTGCATTCCACCAGGGTCTTCGTTTGTTTCGTGGCTTACTTGACGTTTGTGGGATGCATTTTTCTGCAGCTTCTATAATGTGCAGTGTGATCAAGCGCTGAGTTTCATCTACATCTAGACCACTAATGGATGAACAAGGCAGTGATGAGTGTTCCCTGAACATCTTCCAGTTGGCTGCATTTTCTTTGAATTTTCTGGGATTCGACACATTTTCATTTCCGTTCCCAGTATATTTTATTAAGATCGGAAAATGGTCACTTCCGTATAGGTTGTTAATGACAGTCCACTCTGTAGCTGCCAGGAACATCGAGGAGCCAATGGCTAGATCTATGGATGTGTAAGAGTTATATGCTATATTGTAGTAAGTTGGCTGTTTCGTGTTTAGTAAGCATGATCCCGAGGACAATAAGAATTTTTCGATTAGAACACCTCGGGAGTCCGTTCTTGTACATCCCCATAATGGGTGGTGAGCATTAAAGTCTCCGACCAGCAACCAAGGTTCCGGAAGTTGATCAATCAATTTTTCAAAACTTTCGCTACTTAGCTTATAAGTTGGAGCAATATACAGGGAACATACCGTTGTTATTTTACCATAAACTAAGCTTCTGATTGCCACTGCCTCTAAGTCTGTGTTGAGTGAGATGTTTCGAGAGGGGATTGATTTTTGTGTTACAATGGCAACGCCACCAGAGGAGTGAGAGCTGCCTTGCCTGTCGTTCCTGAATATATTATATTGCTTAAGGAAGTTTGAGTCTCCTGGTTTTAAATGGGTTTCTTGCAGACAAAGTATGTTTGGTTGATAGTCCGCAAGAATTTCATATATATCATCTAAATTTTTAAAGAGTCCTCGGCAGTTCCAATAAATGAGGAGCGCCATAATTAAAAGTTATTTAGGGACAAGTTTAAAGTTAGGTTTGTAGGTCCTTGGGACCTGTTATTGGGATTTTTCCCCTTCTTTTTCGCTCCAGTGAGCTTTGCCGCCTAGGCAGCTGGGGTGAAAAAGTTGTGTCCATCGCATCTTCAGATGCGGTGGACGACTGTGCAGAAAGCACAGGATTGTCAGTTTTAGGCCTCGACTCATGAGTCGAGGCCTTTGGGCCGGCTGACTTTGGGGTCCGCGCAGCCAGCTTTGCGGGTGGTGGTGGAGTAGCGCTAGCTGACTCCACCGTGGGCGCAGGTGGCGCTGCCCTGGAAGAACTGTGTGCTTCCTGGGCAGGTGCCGACGACCGCTGTGATGCCGCGCCCTGCTGCGTCACAACGGAGTAGTGTGGCTTTTGAGGAAGAGAAAGCCGCTTTCGTGCCTCTCCGTAAGATATGTTTTCGGTGACTTTCAGTGTAATTATTTCTTTTTCTTTTCTCCAGTACGGGCATGAGCGTGAATAAGCTGGGTGGTTACCTTCACAGTTTGAGCAGAGAAGCGGCTGTTCTTCGCAGTTCTCTGTAGGATGTTCGTGCGAGGCACACTTTGCACATGTGAGCTGGCCACGGCAACTCTGAGAGCCATGGCCATATTTCTGACATTTGAAGCAACGGCGTGGGTTAGGGATGTAGGGCCTCAGTTTTATCTTTGTGTAGCCTACTTCAACAGATTCTGGGAGAGTGCTTGCAGCAAAGGTGAGTACAATGTGCTTTGTTTCTATCTCTTTGTCATCTCGTCTTATTTTTATCCGGTAAACATCTGTTACATTTTGTTCCTTCCGGCCTTCAAGAAGTTCTTCTTCACTCACGTACCTAAGGTAATCATCAGAGATGACTCCTCGGGCAGTGTTTAGTGATCAGTGCGGGCTAATCTGTACCGGTATTTCTCCAAATGATTTGACTGCACTTAGCTTCTGATACTGGTGGTTGTATATTAATTCTAGTAGCAGGTCACCGTTTCCAAGTTTCTTTATCTTATAGCCCTGGCCAATGGCCTCAGTCAACGTTCGGGAAACAACAAATGGGGACACAAGTCGTGCAGTGATTTCCTCGTGGTCACTGTGGACCACGTGGAAACGAGGAAAGTTGTTTATGTTCTTTGAGAAGAACATGGTGGTCTCGGTGCGCCCCCTTTTAGAAGGAGGACGATCGGGGTTAAGGAGTTTAGATGCCATAAAAAAGTGTATTGTTCGGCTGCAGTGCCAGCCACCCACCATGGAGCCCAACGAGGGGACGGAACAGAAATTGTCAATTCCTGCCCACGCCAGCTGTACACCGTAACTATAACCCAATATGGCGTAACTCAGGGTAGCTAGCCACACAAGGTTAACCCTCGCCGCCTGGAAGTAGGAAGAAATGAAGAAGGTAAGAGAGGACAGGACAGTTCTAAGAAAGAAAATAGGAAAGTGAAAGATGGAGGGGAGAACAGGAAAAGGCGACTGCCGATTTCCCCCGGGTGGGTCAGCCCGGAGGTGCCGTCTACGTGAAGCTGGGGCCAAAGTGGTGTGTTGCCTCCGCCGAGGGGCCTTAAAGGTCCGAACACTCGGCATCGGCTCAACCACCAGGATCCCCTTTTCCCCGGACACGGCGATGCCACGCACGGCTAAGCGTGGGTGCTGGGGTCCGTGGTGTCGCACGGTACACCAAACATCTGCTTTAGCAGATGCCCCCTGCGGGGGGTTTGCAAGTGGACCCTACAGTTTACCTCAATGACATTGCTCTCCCAGTAAAACACGAACATAATTTTCTCGGCATTACTTTCGACAGAAAGCAGAAGCCCCACATAAACACCCTTAAAAAGAAAGCCTCCCAATCTTTAAATATACTTAAAGTGCTGTCACGTAAACGCTGGGGATCCGACAGGACATGCCTTCTGCAGATTTATCGTTCAGTTGTACGTTCGAGCTTGGACTACGGTTGCATAGTCTACGGTTCCGCAAGACCCTCATACCTAAAACGACTAGACCCAGTCCACAACCTAGGTCTGCGTCTTTCGACCGGGGCATGCAGGACGTCGCCTGTGCGAAGTCTGTATGTAGAAACCAACGAACCATCTCTTGAGGACAGAAGAACCATGCTAACTTGTTCATACATTCTTAAGATCCGTTCGCTACCAACACACCTCTGCTACCCCATAGTAACAAAGTGCCCGTCCAGAACCCTGTTCAACAACAAACCGCAAGCAGTCAGACCCCTCCTCCTCCGCTTTGAACAGATGTGCGAAGAAATAAAAATACTCGATACACTCCCCGACATTGCACAATGCCCTGATCCATTACCCCCTTGGTATAAATTTCCCTGTGTATGCGACCTTACTTTAACACAGTTTGACAAACAACAAACTCCACACGAACACATATTACAAGAATTCCTGACATTAGAGGAAAAATACAAAGACCACAATACATTTTATACCGATGGTTCTAAAACGACCTCATATGTTGGTAGTGGTGTCGTAGAAAACAACCGCCAGAAAACAGTTAGGTTGCCCAATTGTGCATCAGTGTTCACTGCAGAAAGTTATGCCATATCCACAGCTGTGGAAAAAATAATAAAATGCAATATTGAAAAGAGTATAATCTACACTGACTCCCTCAGCTTAATCACAGCATTACACTCTAAACATGCAACAGAACTTTTAGTGGGAAAAATAATACATTGTATAACATCAGCCGAAACACGAGGTTACAAAATTAAATTCTGCTGGGTACCTAGCCATGTCGGAATCGTAGGTAACGAGACAGCTGACGAATGTCCAGCAGCTGCCCGAAAAGCAAAAATAGAAAAAGTAAATGTACCACGCAAAGATGTTTTGAAATTCATACAAAAAAAGCTCAGGGAAAAATGGCAAGCCTCATGGAAAAATGAAATAAACAACAAACTACACGTCGTGGAACCAGTTGTCGAAGAATGGAAGTCATGCAGTCACCAGAAACGCTTCATGGAGGTAATATTATGTCGCCTTCGAATTCGACACACGCATCTTACTCATAGTTTCATTCTCAAAAAAGAAGATGAACCCATATGTGAAGACTGTGGACATGGATTGACGATAAACCACATTTTAATTTCATGTAAAAACCTCGAAAAGCTACGGAAAAAGCATTTCACTCAATTTTACACCGAACAGATACCATTCCATCCATCACTTCTCCTAGGAGAGAATGCAATTGTAGACATTTCATGTGTTTTTAGTTTCTTAGAAGAAACATCTTTCCTGAACAAGCTATGATATCTTAACACTTTATTCCTTCTCAAACATAATATACCTTGTGCTTGGCGCATGATAGCCTGAGTTGCTTATGCGCCATAAAACACAACACAACACGCAACAACACAACATGTATTTATTTACGTCCACATTGTGGTGGGCTCATCTTGGATTTAATCTTTACTTTGTCCTCTGATGTGGAACTTGGCACATGATTCACCTTTTTGTTGCATTTTGTTTATCAGCCAAGGACAACAGTGCAATAGGGATCTTTGCTGCAGCAAGTGTAATGCATTAGCTCCCAAAAGTACTTGTAGTTAGACAGAACAGAATCCTACCTCCAGAATTTTTCTAATATCATCTTGCCATGAAAAACACTTTTCAAATGATGCAAAGCTAAATTACAGGCGAAGGCCTGCTCTGCTTTCTGACTCCCTATTAGCATGTGCTTATCATGAGAGTAGAAGAATACATTAATCCTTTCCGCAATGCAGTAGCAGTGGAAAGGCTTCTGAAGTGCCATAACCTTTGGCAGAAGCCCAGACTGAGGAGGCATTTGCAGAACAATATCGCAGCTCTTCTGCTATCTGTCACACGTAGAGGAGCTCTGTTATACCTAAGTGTTCATCAGTGTGATTACCTTTATAACTTTTACAATAGGCTGGCAAGGAATAGATGCATGTGTTATGAGTGTCTCTGTGAAAGCTGTAGAAAGTTAGGAGCATAAGCAGCATGTTGCTTCTTGCTGTTTACACTCATACTGTTTTATTGGTGCCTAGGGCATAAGTGATGCTATCGGCCTTAGGAAGCTGTACTCTCACTGAAATTATTGTTTGCTTCAATTACAGCTGCAGTGCTCAGGGTGCTGAGGGTTTTGCTTGAGGTCCAACAGCAGCAGCGTGAGCTGATCTAGCGCGTGCAGCGCATTGAAGATAGCCTGCTGCTGCGGTCGGACCGAGAGCCAGGCACAGGCACTGCGCAGCCAGTCTCCCCACCAGCACCTCCTCCCGCCCTTGCTCTGCCCGCCTACACCATAGAGGAGCTGGAGGCAGCCGACGCTGCCTTGCAAGATTATGGTGTGGCAGCTGCACTGGTAATCGAATGCTTTTTAATAATTCCTAACTGAGAAAAATGAGTACCTAGTTAGGGTTTGCAATATAACGTAATTCAGACGTTTGTGAAAAAGGTACATGCCATGCTCTGTGGATAACATGCTCATCATATTCATAATTCTTACCGATTTGCTTCAGTATGTTGTCACTTCTGAATGTTTTATTAATGTAAATATCTTGTTCATGAAATCTGCAGGTCAAAGGGGCTCATATTTTAACTTTTGTTGTCTTTGATAGTATCTTAAAAGTTCATTAGCTGGAAGCGAATGCAGTGCCTCAGATGGAGTGTAAAATGTGGAAGAAAATTAATTTGGACATCATGCAGCCTCTCTGCACTCTCTTATAAGGTACCCAAAACCAACAGGGTGGCACGTTCTCATTTAGGAAAGATCTCAGCAGTCTAACCACCTTGTGAAGCATCCGCTGCCATTCATCTTTTCTTGCATACAGCAAGGTTTATGTGTGATAAGCAATAATTACGACCTTTTTTATTTCTCAAAAATTCGCCTGTGCCTAGCAAGAAATGTCAGTTGGTCGGCAAAAAACAGCCCGCTTTATAAAGATGGTGCCACATTTTCTGACTTAAAATTCCATTTTTATTTGCATACTTCAACTTAAAGTGGCAATAAGCTGAACAGTGTTGACCACAAAATGCTTTCATTTAGTGCACACAAAAATGCTTGCACTATTTATTCTAATACTCTCAGAGCGTCTCACAAACGACTGTTTATCTTGCTGACAGATGCCAACAATGAGTCACTAGATGATCATGTTTGACATATATGCTGGCACAAGTTTGCTGTTTGAAAGAGGCAGTTGTTCCAGGCTGATTTTCCAGCGAGTTAGCTCGTGGATTAATATTTGGGCATCATTTGAGGCATATGTCTGCTTCATTTAAATGTTGCCAGCATATTCGTGGAACAGGAGATATTAAAAGGGAGTCTTCGCAAATCCCAGTTGGCATGCAATATATGTGCCCCCCCCCCCCACCTCCTTCTTAAATCGCTATCATCTGGTGTTGCTTGATCATGAACCCACCCTGGTTTTTTTTTGTTTAGTTCACTTTTGTAAACACTTGTTTGTATTCTTGCGTTTCAGTGAACATTTTCAAAAATTCTGGATAAGGGGAGGCTAGGAAAAATCAATTGTAGGAATGCATTTTCTTATGCAACAGGCGCAATGTACGGCTAAACTTTAGTAATTACATGGTTAACTAAACTCAGTTATTAAATCTTTAATTTAATTGCGATTTGGTGGTTAGTGGCAGTGGGGAGTTCAATTCCATCAATCATGCCATACTTTTTTTCAATAAACAAGTTTCAAAAGCACTGCAGCATGAGGAAATCACACACTTTTTCACTTGAAAATGGAAATTATTGTAAGAGGCGTGGAAGCTCAGTGAGGATGGCAACGTTTGCTGAGGCTTGTTGCAGTGACCATGGCACTAAATTCGAACTGTGCTTTATTTCCCTTTATTGCTTTACGAAAGTAACGTCTACACATTTGGCTATTACTGTCCTTTTCTTTCCATGTAAATCTGATGCAAAAGTGCTTGCAGTTTGAACTGAGCACTGCAACATGTCCGCAGTGGGTGTCACATCTGCAACGACACTCCTGCATATCTAGTGCATAAAGTTTCAGTTTTGCTTCAGGAACCATTACAATTGCTCGTGCTGCAGGGCTTTTGGCAATTACATTTTCATTTCAGGAATTGATACTACATGGTCTTGTATATGGCCTCAAACTGCTTTTGGCACTATACCACCAAACTGTGCAACAACACTGATGTTTGGGCCTGTTGATGTTGATGCATCAATGTATAGCGCTCACAGCACGAAAAAAATGAGGACATGAAGAAACACACAACAGGACGAACTTCCAACTAAATTTTATATAAAATAAAAACAAACTTATGTATGGTGCTGTTATTGCCATGTGCTAGTCAACCGTGTTTGTCCAGAAAGGCCATTTCATTATCATACAGAAACAATAAGGGGGGCTGACACATTAATGTCCCGCTTTTCTGATATGATATACCTCAACAATATCTCTTTCAGTCTGATCTTTCCCGCACTCAAGAAACTTGGTTTTTCGAAAAATTAGCTTACACTTACAGTTTCTGCATTCAGTGGCAAGATTACTCCCTTTACCGTCTTTGACTTGATCATATTGCTCCCTGGCTCTCTCATTAAAACAGTGTCCTGTTTGACCAATGTAAACTCCATTACAAGTGAGTGGAACACTGTAAACTACCTTTGTAGTGCACCGGGTGAACCAGAGTTGGTGCTTGATACTACAATACGGCTTTTGCTCTTTCATTATCATTGGACAAATTTTTCAGAACTTACTTGATGTGGAGAAGAGCATGTTTACATTGTATCTTTTTGCAACATTCTTAAGATTATGGGATACTTTGTAATTGCACGGAATGACTTATGTTGTCAGCCTCTGATCTTGCTTATTTTGCTTTTTACTGATCTTTTTCTTTTTTAGCAGGCTGTCTGCAACTGCTAAGTATCTGGAGGATAGCCGAACATGTGCAAACGCTGTGCTTGTATTTTAACGCTCTGAGACATTTGATGACAAAATGATTTTTCCACCGTGTAATTGAGGAAATTCATGGCAACTGCTCATTTTACTACCTTCGAATGAGCACTACTATAGGGGAGGAGTGCCTTTTGTGATCTAGGATTATACATCCAACATATGTGCCCTTCCAAAATTGAAATTCTTAGGTCACGGAACTGTATGCTGTCTTCATGTGGGAGTTCATGCACAGCCCATGAGTTCACAGCCCTGTGTTTTGTTTATGTTGTGGTGTCAAGTCCTTGTTTTCGAGCTGTTTTTTATCCCCACTTTTTCCTCTCTTGCCCATATCATGCTTTCTTTCATTACTTGATCTGCTGCCAAAAACAATAATGGCTGCTAGGCATGCAGCTTTACTCATGTGCTTGGGGAACATAATATCAGATCATGCTCAGTTTCGGGACAATGGGCTCCACGGCAGCGGCTCAGTCACTCAACTGCTGAACCCAAAAAGAGTTCAAACCTGGCTGCAGCAACCACTTTTCCATGGAGGGGAAAAACAAGGTGAACGTGTGCTGTGCGATGTCAGTGCACGTTAAGAATGATTCCAGATAGTTAAAATTTGCAAATCCCTCTTCTACAGCATGCTCCTAGCACGAATTCCTTTGGGACTGCAGCCCAAATACATCCAGCACACATACCTGCTAAAAAAGCCTCAAGTTATAACATGATAAGAGCAACCACTTTTGCTCAGCACCTAAATTTGTCTGCTCCTAGCAAATTAGAAAAAAAAATGTCTTTGTTTGCAGTGGTAGAGAGCTGTTGCATCATACAAGAATGATGCATTAAATAGCAGGCACAATTGTATGAGCTGCTGACAATTGGTCACACAGTTATCTCAGTTATTCTATTCAGAAATAAACTAACAGTACTTGTTATTTTATGTCTAATAGCATTTGCGCAACTATGATTTTCTTTCTTTTCAGCGACAGCAGCTGCTCCGCCTGGGGGGAAAAGGCTTAAAGGAGGTGGCGGCCAACGTCATGACGGCCATCATGGGGGTGTCTGTACAACGCCTGTACAGTCTGCACGGCCGGAAAGGAAAACTTTCCTTTATCGGCCTAAGATTGTGCAAGGTGGTCACAGGTATATTTTCTATTAATTACAGTAGCTTTTAATTTTAAAACATGAGCGAAAGCACATGTAACAGGCTTTGCTGCACTTTGTTTTCATCTGTAAAATCTGTTGCCACTTTACCCAGCTTACGACTTCTTTTTTTATAACAGATGAATATTTTATTACTGCAGTTGTTTGTGGGGCTGGTTGCAGTTTTCCTCAGTGGACATCTAAAGAATGAACAGCAGATGTATTTTGAAAAAGCCCTCAAACCAGTCAAGTCCATCTTTTCTCGCAGCATTGCAGTCATGTTGCACTGACCAGCTATTTGTGTTCCCCCTTTAGTCCTTGAAAGGTGGACAATTGTGTCATAGTAGCTATATACAGTCTGTTAGAAGAGCTTTCTTGCGAGAGCTTTTTCTAAAGTTGTATTTGGTTGCCTAGTTCTTGAATTATGAGGCCTATTCCGTGTAACATTTACTTGTGTGTCCTCTTCTGTTTTTTTTTTTCAATAAAACTTGTTGCTGGGCTGGTTCCTCTGTCCTCGTCCTTTTGCGCTACCTTTTATTCTACTGTTTTTCTTTCAGTGAAATAAGCTTGATTTCTGTGAGCCAACAAAGTGTTCCTGTTGGCCTAAAATGTCCACTTATCTTGTGCAGATGCCATCTGCCAAAAGACAGGCGTGGATATTGCTGAAGCGCACGGCTTCATTAAGAAGTGGTTGCCAGGGTCAGTGGACCGTGGTGGCGGTAGAAAGCGGCGCTTTGCCGAGACACTGAATGCAAGTTCTGCCGCCAGCCTGGCAACCACACCAAACCCCTGTGCTTCGTCGACATCCAGTACGGCACCCTCACTGCCTCACCCGGCCCACACCTCCAGTGCTGCCTTGCAGGGCCCTGCTGGCACCTGAGCCTGCCGGCAATCTGAGTTGCCTCTCTGTACCTGGTGTGCCAGCCAAGGACTATTTTTATTTTTAAATAAATGATCACACTTTGATTTTTGTTGCGCCTCATTTTATGCATGTGTATATAAAGGGTGCTTGCAGTTTGGCAGTAGTAAAGCATGTGGCTTGTATAATGCAAATATTAGCTGGAATGCACTGAAAATGCATGGCATGAATTCTGGGCCGGCTTTAACAGATAGGCTAAACAATGGTCTAATTGTGGCATGTCCACGTTTGGTAGACTGGCTGAATGCAGGTTCAATTGTGGCATGAATGTCGGGCCAATGTTATCACATCGGCATAACAGTGGTCTAATCATGGGTGAACGGCGTGCCAACATGAATATATGGGCAGTACAGTGGTTCAATCATGGCATAATGTCGGACAAATGTAGGCTGGACAGTGGTCCAATAGTGTTGAACGTCGGCCCAAGGTTGGAAAAAAGTCTCTTTTGGCCTAAATGCCAATGACGGCTGACTTTCGTGCCGTTTTTTACCAATGTTACGCCAGCGCTGGTCCATTGTTGGTGTGCTGCTTGGGAACATGCAGCTGTTTCAATGGTCGAATTTTTTATGTTCAATTACGTGCTCTAAAACGAATGGATGTTATTATAGTTCCAAACGAATTTTCAAATAGAGTTTTCATTGCGTATTGCTATTTCAGTTGCAGTGGGTAATTTCTCATATTGGACATTCCAAATTATTCCCTGTTGAAGTTTTATATTCGTAATGGTTTGCATGTCATGTCATTTGTGAGCGCAGTCCTAAATCAGTGGGAGAAAAATGTGCAGAAAAAAACGAGGAAATGAGGCTCGCATTCAATACTGAAGTACAAATTTTTTAATCTTCAATTAAGAGTTCAATGCGAGCCTCATTTACTCATTTTTTAAATTGGAAAGGCTCATAACATGATGATTATTTTCTGGAATGGAATCTTCATATTTGTCTCTGCAAGCAAAGAACAGTGAACTTTAGCATTGTAAATACAGGTACCAGAAGGATTATCACTGTAGTTGCTTTCATCAATTTCAGAATCCCTGTGAGCGAAAACAAATACCTTGCCTTAACAAGCAGGGTAATTATTCGGCTGGATCGTCGAGGAGGATTCAGCAAAGTAGGTATAGAGGCAAAGCAGTGTTCAGTAAGGTGTGATATCGAACTTATGTTATTAACCTGTTAATATAGGGCACTGTATGTGAGGTTGATTTATTTGCCTGCAATATTGCAAAAGCATGTCATTGTAGTAATTTCAAATAAAACAGACTTCCAACAAGTGAGAGTGGAAATGAACCTTACAACTCTTTGCTCACAGCACAAGAAATAAATACCGTTTTAATTGCTGGTAAAAAGACTGCGCCAGGCCCGGACGAAATACACTGTGAAATGCTAGCACATCTGTCCATACCTGCGATAGGAGCCCTTGTGATTTTTTGATATGGGTATCTGGAAAGATCCCAGAGGCATTTATTGTGCCTTTCCTGAAGCCAGGAAAGCCACCCACTGCCCCCAGTAGTTATAGACCTATAGCCCTTACAAGTTGCCTTGCAAAATCATTTGAAAGTGTTTTAAATATTAGGCTAACCTTCGTCCTTCAATCTCGGGAACTTCTAGATATCCGCCAGTGTGGTTTCAAAAAAGCATGTTCTACAACGGACCATTTAGTCCGCCTTGAAAACACGGTCCGTGAAGCATTTATACATAGGCAGCACTATCTTTCAGTCTTCTTCGATATGGAGAAGATATACGATACGACTTTTTCAAGGAACTTTATGCAGCAGAATGGGGTGCCACAAGGCTGTATTTTAAGTACAACTGTCTTTGTGGTAGAAATGAATTTTTTTAAACAAAATAATCATAAAATTTGTAATCCATTCACTATATGTCGACGACCTGCAGATAGCGTACACATCGTCCAATGTATCAACATTTGAAAGAGAAGTGCAGCTTACTATAAACAAGCTGACTGCATGGGCAGATCGAAATGAATTTCAGGTTTAACCACAAAAAACAGTGGCGGTTCCATTCTCTCTGTGACGAGGGTTACAAACCTACCTTAACCTGCACCTAAATGAAACAATACTTTTCTACCACATATT
This sequence comes from Amblyomma maculatum, assembly GCF_055883805.1. Classification (NCBI taxonomy): domain Eukaryota; kingdom Metazoa; phylum Arthropoda; class Arachnida; order Ixodida; family Ixodidae; genus Amblyomma; species Amblyomma maculatum. The sequence goes on from NC_139349.1 coordinate 151,793,066, forward strand.
AACAACCTCAAAAAGAAAGCTTCCAAATCCCTGAACATACTGAAAGTGCTATCACACAAACACTGGGGCTCTGACAGAACATGTGTTATGCGTGTCTATCACTCAGTAGTACGCTCTAACCTGGACTATGGATGTGCTGTGTATGGGTCAGCAAGACTCTCTTACTTAAAACATCTAGATCCTGTGCAAAACCTTGGCCTGCGGCTTACAACTGGCGCATACAGGACATCCCCCGTAAATAGCCTCCATTTAGAAACAAATGAACCGCCGCTCGCAGAGAGAAGAAAAATGCTTACGTGTGCCTACGTGCTAAAAATAAGGTCCATATCGAAACACCTTTGACACTCTGTAGTCACAAAGTGCCCATCTAGAACACTTTTTACCAATAAACCGCTAGCAATAAGACCCCTAATTCTCCGTTATGAAGAGATATACCAGAAACTAAATATATCCCAATTAGCACAGCTTTCGATGCCTTTCTGGGCCCCATGTGGGCAATATGGGCTTGGGATACCCGTTCTTAACCCACCTTGGGCCCTTTTGGGTATCATGTGGGCGAGCAAAATTTGGGCTTCCCATTACATTCCCATTATGGGGCAAAACGAGCCGACATTAACAAATTCAGCCCGCAGAGATCTCTTTTCGGCAACATTAGGGCAAAATTAAGATACACTTGGCTTGAGTGCAGGAAGTCTAGGGGCAAGCCCATCTTGGGCAGCCCGCCTGGCTCCTAGATTGGGCCAGCATGGGTTCTTAATGGGCTAAGCTAGTTCATATTCCCAGAAAAAAACCCAAACGGGGCCTTAGTGGGCGATGAATGGGCTTATTTGATGCAAACCTGGGTGGTACAGAGACGCATTGCGGACTGCCCAAGTCTGCATACCCCATCTAACAATCAAAAGGGTCCCATCTGGGTAACTAAAAGGCTAATCATAGTGCACATTCTATTTTAGCCCTCCAAAACCCCATGTGGGGCCTGGTGGGGTCATGTGGGGCCTACAGAGCATGTTCATTGGCTTTCAGGTGGGCCTGCCCGCAGTTTTCCTGTACAATGCCCAAGTATGCATGAAGTTAGCCCTTGCTTACCCAATTTGTGTCCCATGTGGGTATTACTTCGTAAAACGTAACGGTGTAGCCCCTCCATGTCCCGTGTGGGACCCAGATAAATGCCCAAGTAAGGTTGCCCACAATCTTTCTTCCCATATCCCTGGTCTACGCCACGTTAGCCCTTGCTTACCCCATTTGGGTCTCATCTGGGTATTGCATCGGAAAACCTACGGGTTCAGCCCCTTCATGTCCCGTGTGGGACCCAGATAAGCTGCCCAATTCGGGTTGCCCATGATCTCTCTTCACATTTCCCTGGTCTACACCAAGTTAGTCCTTGCGTATCCCACCAGAGCCCCATGTGTACAATACAAGCTGCAGTAGTGCCCTTCAAATTCTACAGTTTACTTGCTAGAGTAATATGCGGGTCATTCAAGTTGTGCCTTCCCGAAATGTTCGTGCACATTGTCCAGCTACCACAATGGCGTCCCATGTGGATATTGCGTGGGCACGAGCATTGTTACAGCGCTTCCCCAGCCTACATGGGACCCGTTTCGGCACTACATAGACCAGCCAAGCTGACTGCTAACAGTATTTCAACATATAACACAGCGACTGAAGCCCCATATGACTTATAGCGAGCCCCTTTCTTATATGAACTGGATGCCGATGTGCAATTTTATTAACCGTGAGATTTTTTGTATAGGGATACGAATTCATTTTGCATACACACACACACACACACACACACACAGGAAAAAACAAGACGTTCCACCTAATATAATTCACCTAAGATAGAGTAAGTCTAAGCAATTGAGCAGTGAGTGTAATGTTCACGAGTTAGATGAGACTGAGCTGGTGTGAGCATGAATATGAGGGAGCTAGTTCACAGGTTGGCCAAAATTTTGTCAGTGAGCCTGAGTAAGAACTCGTTTCGCCTGTGACAGCAAATGGCTGTCATCTTAGGTGCAATTTTGTAATTCATAGATAGCCTTTGCACCTCTCGGGAGTGTTTTGACTAGCGTTGTTTGCATGCTGGTACGTATTCTTACCACATGATCCCTGCTGTCTGTGAATTTTCAACCATGGGCTCTTTCAGTGAGAAATCATGTCTTTGCGATATTGCTGTATTTTGTATTGAAGTAGTTAGACGGTGTCTTCATTGGGCAACAGCCACGACAGACGATGTTTGAGCAGGAACTAAGTCATATGGCATCCTTGAATGACATTCATGACGTTTGTCGAGAATCGTTGCAGAATCTGTGTAAAATGTTAAGCAACTGCTTTGGCATTTTACATGGTTTGCTAGTATTTCAAAGAATGTTGGCATGTTGGTGATGTGGCTTTCATATATTTTCATGTATAGTAGTAGGATTCCAGTTGGTAACAGTGAAGTTTTTGCAAGTGTAAAGACACTTGCAGCATGTAAAAATCTCGCGAGTATCTAGAAAATGTAGAACGAGTCAAATAGAAGTTTATTCTACATATTGGCTTTGCCTTGCTTATTCACTTTTCAGAAAAAGGAAGAGGTCGAAGCCTCATCATCTTTTCTGCATAGTTATTTTTACTAAAGAAATGGATTCACTGGGTGCTGTGCCAACAAACTGGCTCTCGAAGTCCAAAGTACGGTGCTCGTGGCCGCCAAAAGGTACAGGAAGGTCTGCCAATGAACAGATGGCGAGGAGGAGAGTTGAACCATTACTGGATTGGCAACGTTGCCCTTGCAGGGTGTTAGGCTATGCAGGTAAGAAAAGAGATGTGTTTTGAGTAACTCAAAACATTCTTTTTGAGGGTTTATTCCTTCCCCTAGCATAGAGTTGAAGAAAAGAGCTAAGGTATGGACTGTGATAATGACTGGGAACATTGCAAAGCAGTAGTCAGCTGTTTGCAGTGCACCCACAGCTGGAGTGCTCATATTTCAGTTTATTTAAAGGAGTCCCATCGAGTGGAAGTAGGTTAAAGAATTGGGGGAGAGGTTGGGGAGGGGGGGATGGATGGTTATTCAGTTCTTTGGAATAGCTGTAGTGGTTCTCCCTTTTTTCACAAAAGTTTTGCGACCAAGTTTTGTCTGCTATAGCCTAAGCATTTCTAAGCACTCCTGTGGTCAGAAGTTGTATTTGCACTTAACTTCTGGTCTCTGTCATACTAGCATGGCTCTTCGTTGGTAAATAAAATTTGTTTTTGTGGGATATATAAGTAATCCTATTAGAAGAAGAAGGGCATGTGTAAAAGATGTTATGACGTATACTCAACATATGTTTTTCAGCACAAATCTGATGATGCACACAAATATTGGCAAGTATCCTTCACCTTTTGCAGCTTCCATGGCGGCACAGGGGTTAATGCACTGAGCTGGTGACCTGAAAGAAATGGGTTTGGTCTTTCTGTCACAGATTGCTAGAGGCTGTTGTACTATGTGCTGTTTGTATAATAAAAGAACAACAGATGGTTGAAATTATCAAATGTCCTTTCATCCCATGCCATTAACCATACTTTTTATTCCATAGAAGTCTTTTTCGTCATTAGGTCAGATAGAACATTTAGTTTTTATTTCTCACAATGGTTAATTTTGAGGATCAAGTTTTGAAAGTAATTTTTGGAAGCGAGAGTTTCAATTACGTATTTATCAGCAAGGTGATACTTTTCTTGGCAAGGTTACTTGGAAGTCGTGTTGGCCAAGTGGTGATTTTGTTGACACAGGAAAAATTTCTCTCAGTGGTACCATGTGTGACTTGGTCCATTTTATGGGAGTTTGATTACATGGAAAAATTAGTGATCTGGGTTCTTCATGTCTGCACCATGACTTGTTGTATTTGTAATTGTGCAGCAAGGCCAAAGTAAGTGCGGATACATTATGCAGTTCAAAAATTGCACATTGGCCCTTATAAGTTTCAGTTACAGTAACAACTTATCTGGCTATAATATATTTACAGAGGCTTTAAGGGAGTCTTCCTTCTCCTGTCAAAACGCAACGTTTCTTGCTGAGTTAATTATGCAACAGGTTACCTACTGGGAAGATATTCTTAATGAAATTGCAGTCATAAACAATGCTTTGAAGTGGAAGTCTGCAATGTTCAAATATTTTTGTATATTGCCAGAATACTGAACTCAAATTACTGGCAAATTCTATGTTTCTATGAGGCAAGCTGAGTTTCAACCTGGCAGTGCTTAATGTGCCACTAGGGTTGCTGAAAGGATGCTACTCAGTGCTATTGCATGTCTAATTTTCATGTCCTTATCTTTCATAATCTAGTCTCCTATGCCAGAACCTTCCATAAAATGGCACTCGCTGAACAGACCTTCAACTTGGACTCTACCGAGTCCAGTGACCACGAGTGTGCTCTAACAACGAGTAAGCTTTTTGCTATCTTTAAAATTTTGTGCAATGGCAAAAATTTCCTTGACTACACAGCCTGTAGCTGCTTGTAGACTAATGTTTTATAGTTGGATGCAGCTCAAAGAGAAAAGTGGCTGGTGTCCCTCAAACCAAGCCTTTATGCCAAATAACACTGACAGACTTTCATGTGTCATGTTCAATCCGGTTTAGCCCTGGTGAACCATTTTCACCTCTCACACTGTTAATCTACTAGCAGGCTAAAGGCATCATCAGTATGGGCCAATGCCATTAGCTGCTTCGGGAAGACCTAGGTTTTGGAAGGACAACAGCTCCTTTTAAGTTGTATCTGACTGCTGTAGCATATTGAATTTCCTATGGGCACAACCTCTAAGTCAATGTTGATGTGTGCATGCAGTGCCATCTTTAGAGGCGTGCTGGGGATTCACCTGGACAGGTTGCAGGGCTGAAGAGGTACACCTGCACTAGGGGAGGAGGGGGGGGGGCAGGTGTACCTTGGTGGTAATGCTGTGCTTGTCAAAGGGCTTAATTATTAACTGAATGAGCCCATTCATAACTATCCTAAACTCAATCTTGTGCTTCATAAGGATATGAATGCAGGTAGAATGAGAGGAAAAAGGTGGTTTACACAGTATGGAGGAGCCCCGAATAAGGGTAAAGGGGGGACGCCTCAGTTTGCAGGTCGAGCCAACTTTTCGACAAGTCCACTTGTCGAAACGTTGGTTTGACCTGCGCACTGAGGCTTCCCCCCTATACACTTGTCCAGTGCTCCTTCATACCTTATAGGGGTATGGAGGCACATGAAAGCATGAATTGGGCTTGGTCTCATTTGTCATTCAGTTGGATTTTATTGTCTCACACAACCTTTTTTACTTGGCCTGTAAATATTCGTGTCGATAATTCCTGCCTATGGCATTACAAGAGAGGGACAGTAGACCCCAGAACAACAGCGCAACAGGTGGGACTTAGAACGGACAACACAGAGTTCTATTTTGTCGTCCGTTCTTCTAAGTCCCGTCTGTCGCGCTGTTGTTATGAATCACCGTGCACACCAACTTACCCAACAACTGGTATTGGCAGTAGACTACCATGCTGCTTATGCGTTTTTCATTATGCTGTATGGATCAGTATTTTATAGGTATGACATGAGGATTTATGAGTACAGTTGGCCATGACAATAATGTAACCAGCTTTTGATATTTGTTTTCCAGATGAAGAGCTCCAGATGCCCACATTTAATGGTGGGTATTTTTTCTGCTCTCAGGCTTTTTGAATTATTTTGTTAACTATTTCTAGTCACATTTGGAGCCCATATCTTAAGGGAATAAGCAAAAATATAAAAAAGTCTTCCTACAGCAGGCATAAAAGGAGTAATAAAGCAATGTAAACAAAACAAAGAAGACGAAAGCACTTGGGGACCAAAATATAGTTCACAGAAGGGAAATAACTAAAAAAAGAGCTCAACCACTGCAGGCCTACAACTAAGCATGTTAGTTTGAGTTTTGAAGAATTTAATCCTAGGTCCTCAATTGGTAATAACATGTACATCATAAAAAACAATTCGTTTGGTACCACCTACACCTCTCCAAGGCCACTGGTTCGCCCCCAGTGCCGCTGCTAATTTCACAAGGTGCTTAGTGGACTGCAAGATTGCTCCCAGCTTCAGGCTACATGTCAATTTTATATCCAGCAACGAGTTATTTAAGCAACACTCAGTCTGGCCTACATAGAATATTCGCCATATGAGAGCAGAATCTTGTACACCACTTATGTCTTGCATGCTACGAAGGGCTTCTTATACTTCTTGATGCAGCCTGGTGTCATCTTTTGTGTCACATTGACTGTGCCACCGAGTTTTGCAAGTTTGTTCTCGGCGAGGAGTACCATATGCACACCTGTTTCACCATCAATCTCCTCTAGCCTATGTGAAAAGTGATATATGTAGGATATTACTGCTATGTTTACCTCTAAATAGTCATTCACCATGGCAGCCGCATTACCTCATAAAGTACGGGAAGCATTTAACTCCTGCAATATTGAGCGCATGCAATGAGAACATATCAATGAGGTTCTACTACATTTGTCTGTATGTACTGCCTGTTTGCGTACTGAGGCTTACCAAAATGTCTTCTATCAATGAAAGGATGCATGGAAGAAACAAGCGCAGTCGGTGGCTCATCTGCGAGTCCCAGTTATGAAAGCTGCAGGCCCGCGGGAGACCACAACAGTATGATCCTGGATGAGGGCGCTAATGTCAGCACATCAGGAATCAGGCTACGGGCATCCTCCAGTTTCCAAGGCCTACCTCTAGGTACAGTTACCAATACCTTGCAATGAAAGTTGTTATTATGCATGCATGGTAATAACTATTCCACTTACTTGTGTACATATATCTTTCTTCAATCACAATTCATTTTTTTTTGCATTGCTGCAGCTAAGCTCATATTTTTCTGAGCCTATGTGAGGAGCATTACAGCATAATCTCCCTGTTGCCATCCTTAGTTGCTGCATGCATATCTCTTGGTGTCGGTACAGCCAGGTTAAAGACTTCCTGATTCTACCTCCGTGCTCCAAACCGCACTACACTGCATGATGAACCACCTGACAATGCACTTCTGGTGCCCAGACTATGCCAGGGCTCTTGATTTCGACGGAAATATTGCGTCACCACGTGGTGAGCGCATAGGATGCAGCTCTGTACAGAGCTTGGAGGCAGGATCAGGAAGTTTTAATCCCGACTGTGCATTCAGCAGCACGCAAATCGTTGATAACCACATTTGAAGGCTACCGACTGCTATTACAGGAAGTATATTGCTGCTTGAAAACAAAATTTGATACTCAGTTCAAATACTTCATTGCTTTTCAAGAAAAATTTTGTTCCTTATTATAAATTTCTGACTTTCCATTGCATCATTGACTTCTCTGGTTTTGTTAACATGAAGCACACACCATGAAGAATTCTTATTAGCAGATTACTTGTCAAAAACAGCTCTGTACAACAGTGTGGCTACCTTTGGTAAGAATTATTGTTGTATTATTGTTGTTGCCTTGATGGAAGCTGAAAGGCCTTTTTATTCCAGGGCCATTTTGTTTCTGTGTTTCTGTAGGAAGTTGCTGCCTCTGTGCATGCTGCTTGAAAAAAAATGTTACACATTTATTTGCTTTCTTTGATGAAAAGTTTGCTACAATATTTTCATTTTTTTTCCACCAACATACAATGTACTCTTTTGAAGTCTCATTTAAGCAATATGTCCAGATTTCATAAAACAACCTTATTTAGATTGTGTCACTCCTGACTTATATGTGTAAGCTAGAGTCTTGGCGTGGCCCTGTTAGTTAGAATATATACTAATAAGAAGCCAAACCAACAAACAAAAAGATTTACAGCAAAAAGTTGACAGAAAGCAGGAAGTAGCTTTTATACACCCACGTGACATCATGAGAGCAAGAGCAACAAAAATTATTAACCAAAACACCATCCACCCTAAAAGACTAATTATCTGTGAAATTTTGAAACTGCTGCAACGCCATACTAACCATATCTAATGAACCGAAGGATGTAAATAATCAGAGGCAACGAAAAAACAAACAAAAACCAAAACAGCAATGAAACGAGTCACGGCGTCAAAGCAAAAGCAAAGTCAAAAGTAAAAGTTAACAGGGCTCTAAATATGCTTTTGGTTCTGACGAAGAAAAGCTGATAAGGGGAAAGTGGGTGAGAAGAAAGTAGGTAAAGGAATGTGTAGGTGGAGGATGGGTGAGAAGGAAGTAGGTCCATGAAGTGAAAAAAAGGTTCTTCAGTATACATTTCTCAGCCTGGAACCACGGATCCTATGGCCTGTAAAAGAAGTAAAAGTGGCAGTACCAGGAAAAACTACAATACTGGGTAGATCATTAGTCACCACTTAAGCTTGTTTGGTGCAGATACACCTTACAAAGGGACAGGCTTTGCAAAAGGCCCTGATAAGGAATATATCTAAGGGGGACAATTCTTAAAACTTTCTGCAAAGGTGGAGGGGGGCGGGGGAACAGTACAATGTTACAGGATAATAACTACACAGTGAAGCACAATTTACATGCAAAAAAAAAAAAAACCGAGGACGAACTCAAGCAACAAGTTATAAGGAGGAAATGTGTTTGGAGAAACATGTACAGCTTACGCTATTGCGGAAGGGAATAGAGTGTACATGTGCTGCAAATAAAGTGTACAATTAATGCTGTGTGGGGTTGTTTTCCCGAATAGTTATGATGCAGATGGAATATACCTATAGATATTCTAGTACATTCTAAACTCGGCAATAAGCATCCAACACAACCACACCCTTGCTCTCGACCTAGATGTAAGACGTGCAGTCATATACAAAAAGACCACGGTTAAAAGTAATGCAAACGATTTCACTTTTCACATAAAATCAGGTTCTAACTGCACATCTTAAAGCATTGTCTACCTTTTAGAATGCTCCTTCTGTCATAAACAGTACATCGGAGAGACAGGGCAACCAATGAACATAAGGCCTAATGGACATCGGGCAGACACAGGCAAAAACCGCCCAAAAGCAGTTTTCCAGCATTTCAATCAGAAAGACCATAGGTTCAAAGAAATTAAATTATATATTCTCCAGTCAGGCTTTAAATATGAAAAGGACAGCAAATATAGAGAGGCATATGTAATTAATAAATTTAGACCATTTGAACCAGCAGGAATAAATGTATCGAAAGGAACGTTAGAATCCCTTAGGTATATTCCCCCTGCATCATAACGATTCGGGAAAACAATCCCAAATAGTGTTAATTGTACAGTTTATTCACAACACATATACACTCTATGCCCTTCCGCAATAGTATAAGCTGTACATGTTTCTCCAAACACATTTCATAATTATCACTTGTTGCTTGAGTTTGTCCTCGAATTTTTTCTTGCATGCAAATTGTGGTTCACTAAGTGGTGATTATTCTGTAACTTTGTACTTCTCCCCCCCCCCCCTCCACCTATGCAGAAAGTATGAGGAATTGTCCCCCTTAGATATATTCCTTATCAGGGCCCTTTGCAAAGCCTGTCCCTTTGTAAGGTGTATCTGCACCAAACCCGGTATTGTAGTTTTTCCTGGTACAGCCACTTTTACTTTTTTTGCAGGCCATAGGATGCGTGGTTCAGGGCTGAGAAATACATACTAAAGAAATTTTTTTTTCACTTCATGAACCACTTTCTTCTCACCCATCCTCTCCTCCCCACTCCTTCACACTTACTTTCTTTGCACCCACTTTCACCTCCCCAGCTTTTCTTCTCCGGAGCAAAAGCGTATTTAAACCCCTGCCAGTGATGATCGCTATGCCCAGACGAAGACAAGTCCACTTGTGGAAACGTTGGCTCGACCTGCGAACTGAGCCGTACCCCCTTTACCCTTGTTCAGTGCTCCTTCATACCGTGTAAACCATCTCCTTCCTCTCGTTCTACCTGGATTACCAAACAAAGAAAAACAAGTTGGAGCGAAGGCTGAGTCAGATATATGGGCACTGAATTAATGGCCGCATGGCAGGTTAAACCATATAAAATCAACTATTAACCCAAGTGCAGTGTTAATACATAGGAGCAGAAGCAGGATCACATTTGAAGCCAATTTAAAGTAACCTTGTTCCTTGTCAGTGAATAAAGTGGACGGTGTGCTGACACACCGGTCTCTGGCTTTAGTAGTCAGCAGGGCCCCAGTGATGACCCTTTAGACTCAGTCTGAGCCCGTGCTTTGATTATCATTTTTAAATACAGTGGGTAAGACGTTTTTGGTTGCTTTGCATGCTACCCAGATAGCTGCCGGCTGTGTTATGTTTGGATTGCAGCGAGATGCCATAAATCCTGCCATGTGTACATTGGCCAAACTGGCAGATACTTCAATGACAGACTGCTTGACCACCAACAGTTTGTATGTAACAAACCCGGAAGCCATATGGATAACTTGCAAAGCAACCAAAACGTCGTGTGAGCCACTGTTAGTAAAAAATATAATAAAAAAGCAGGGGCGCAGACAGAAGTCTAAAGGGTCATTACAGAGACACTGCTGACTACTAAAGCTGGAGACTTGTGTGTCAGAGCCCCTTCTGGTTTACCGAGTTACAAGAAACAAGGTTTCTTTAAAGTGGTTTAAATATGGTCCTGCTTCTGCTTAGATGTAATAACGCTGATTTTGGGTAATCGTTGATTTTATGGTTTAAACCTGCCACGTGGCATTTGATCCAGTGCCCGTAAACCGGAGCAAAATTCGGAGCAAAAACCAAGTCAGGTGACGGCTTTTGCTCCGAATTGTTCTCTTTTGTTTGGTAATATAGGTGGTAACCTTTCCTTTTGACATTGCTTTTGCTTCAATCTTAATAAATCTGCTTTCATTACTGTTTGGTTTTTGTTTATTTTTCGTTGCCTTATTTGTTGATTGTTTGCATCCTTCGATTAATTGGATTCGGTTAGTGTGGCTGTGCAGCAACTTCGAAATTTTGCAGATAAGTTTTTTAGGGCAATGGAAGGATGGGGTATTGGTTTACAATTTTTGTTGCTCTTGGCCTCTTGATGCCACGTTGACTGTGTATTGTATTTAAATGCTGCTCCCTGCTTTCTGTAAAATGTTGGTAGTTCAGTGCCAGTGCTGTTGTGTTGTGTTAGTCCTTGTCTTTTTGTGCTGCCTCTTATAATTATTATAATGTGGGAACACAGAAAGACTGCTAGTCTACTTCACATCATTCAGTTAATTATTGTCAAGTAAATATGCATGTCTTTAAAGGCTTGGAAGAAATTTGGCATGCCTTTTATGGTCAATGTGGTGCTGTAAATCACAACTATCTCTAGGTGCACTCTCCAGCACTCCCGCTGCCACTGCTCTGCACACTCGCCACTTAAGAAGGAGTGATCTCCATCTTGCTCTTTAGTGATTGTCTCCTCAAGGCAGTTATTGTGTCAAGTAGTCACATTTTCGTATTGGGCACGAGCGCCTACACTGGAGCGAAAGGCGCTAGTGTCGAGCTAGGGGAGCAAGTTGGATCACGTGTATCCTTTTGCTGCTGCTGAAGTGGATGCTTGATTGAATTTGTGCATTTTAAAAGCTAATAGTCACGCTTATTTCTGTAGGTTCAGTTGATACAGAGTGCCAGCCTTGCACTTCTTGACCTTGCATCGTTACTGAGGCTGCTGAATTTTATTTAAGCTGTTGCAACGATCCGTTACTGCTCTGTACCCGGACGTAAGCTAGGGAACTCGTCCCAAGTTTCTATTGCTACCCAAAACATAACCTCACAGAACCTTCCTTAATCAAAATTTGAATGGACAAAGAAGGGAATGATCATTCTCATGATGTGCGCAGCAGACATTTCAGTGAGCGAGATTTCGTCCATAGACTTGGCGCCAAAAGTTCGGTGAGCGGCAAAAGAAACGACGCGCTCGTTTTAATTGGTGCTTATCACTTGGTAGCTAACGATACTACTGCTGGAAGGATGGAAAAGATACTGGCTTCTTCATGAAGCAGTACCTTCCAAGGAAAGGAGCGATCATTCGAAGGCCAGAAGGTCTCAAGTTATTCTAAATGAACGCTTTGACACGGAAGTTTTACTGAAGTGAACTAGGAGAATCTGCCGCCGCGGGCAGCGGATGCATGGTGAAGTTGTCTCAGACATCGTGCTCAGTACTGTAGTAATTTCAAATGACAGAATCCGTGAACACACGAAAGATAGAGTGTTGCATGCACGTTGTAATGTGCTGATCGAAATATGCGTAAAAAAAACGGGGAAAACAAATATCCGCTCTAACCTAGAGTATCAATGAAGATAGTCAGTGCGCAAGAATTCACTGCGTGGAACGCACGTCACACTTGCTAAAAGATTAATCCATGTTATCCCCACAGTCAAGCTTGTTTGCTCTATTACGTTCAAGGGCGTAGACGAACGGTGCTGCTTCCGCCAGCGCTATGCAAATGTGCTCAGCATCCGTCAGGCTCCTGACAGCTCTCTGCTCTTGCAGAGAAATGCCATTACTTGTGCACTGACTGCTTACATCTGACTGGTTGTGGGGTGGTTTCACTTTTTTTTCATAAGGGCACAATAGCTGCAACCGGTGCGCGTCGTCGTAGCAGTAAAGCTAGCCAACTTCGATAACTCTGATTCGGAGAACTGCTTTACTGCTGAATGAGTGGTTATCATACCTCATAATAAGCTTATAGAGGCCCAGACTGAGGTGTATATTAAATAAATAAATGTATGTAATGCTAGTGCGCAACTAAACTGCCTAGGAAAGCATCCTACAACAGCAGTTCAACGTGCGTTATCCCACTTCGTCATGCGGGCGCTTCCGAGTGATGGCCTCACGGTATGTCCTCGCGCCCAATACTGCCTCATAGTCTTGTTATGAGAAAGGGACTGAGAGCACTACTTGACTGAATATAGTGTTCAGCATCATCAGTAGTACTTGCCTCTTTGTATAAATGAGCATTGGCAAGGTGGTGCAGTAGGGTGACTTGCCCTCCAAGCCACACCAGCCGAAGGAGAACAAGAATGTTTTTTAAATAGATTTTTTGAGATAAGAGGATAGTTTCAGTGGTCCAGTTAAGTATACCAGTGTTGGTGCACATCAGAAATTAGGTGGATACTGTTAATTAGTAAGTTGGTTTTGCTTTTCTGATAATCAGTTTACCGTTAGCCACCTTGTAATTTGTAGCCCTCTCTTAGTGGGAGTAGTGACCCCACTTACCACTGTACAGTCCCACTTCTTTCTTAATTTTAACACTACAGTGTAAATATTGTAATGCAACAAATTTCTATAATTGGCCTTTGGGAGCATTTGAGCGAAATTTAGAAGCTTTGCATAGACGATCTTTTACAAATAATTTTAAAAAGCACTGTTTGCAACAGCTCAAAGCAAATGCGGGCAACAGCTAGGTCAACGTACATTTGTAGTGGCAATCTTTCAATTTATGTCAACTAGCCTTTTCAGGTGCACCTTCTCACTGGGTGTCCCAAGTGACACAGGAAGTACGGGGTGTGGTGGAGTGCCGTAGCAACCTATTTTCTTCTAGTCGAACCTTGATATAACGAACCTCAATGTATCGTAATTCGCGATGTAACAATTTTTAAAAATTTTCCAATCTCTGCCCCATTAAAATCATGCATCTTTTTCGAGATTTAAACGAAATAATTTTGTGCCGCACTTTCAATTCAACGAAGTCGCCACACTTCTGGGTCGGCATCTGAATAGCAAAGTAAGGGAAGGGTGGAAAGAAGAGGCGCCGTAATGGAGGGCTACGAAATAATTTCATCCACCTGGGCATCTTTAACATGCACTGACATCGCACAGCACATGGATGCCTTTCCGTTTTGCCTCCAATGAAATGCTAAGGCGCCATGTGCTGTGCTGAGAGACATCAAGGCAAGGAGCGCGGCTATGCTAGAAAGGTTACTAAACACCTGAGTAGCGAGAAGCTAGATTGATGGCTTGCCACGGGGGCTTACTAATCATGGAAGCATGTCAAGACAAAAGCGGCTTTGAAAAATCCAGTATGTATAACAAAAGTTTTATTCTAGCAAAAGAGACATTTGAGCGAGTTGGTATATTTTCCAAAACTTTACCAGCATTGCTAAATGGTTTCTTCCTTCTCTACTTTGTCTCTTGTCGCAGCGCTGGTAAACTTGTCAAAGTTTTACTTGTTTTAATGACGTTTATGTAAGGTTAAATTTGCTCCATTTTTTCAGGTAGCGTGCAGGTATTTGAAGTCACTGCAGTGGTAAAAGCAAAATGGAGTGCAAGATAAATGCAGTTGTATTGCATTCTTTTATCATTTCCTAGAGTGCATAGCTTGGGCTCCCCGCAGGGGCACCTTGTGTAATGAGGTGTTGGACCCTGAGCCCTCATACCGAAGCTGTAAACCGTACCGTGGCGATAGGTTGAAAGGTGGAGGGAAGAAACCGTGAACGGTGGCGGTCAAGGTTGTGGTCAAACCTCGGCCGTCGGGCTCCCCACCTGTCTACCAGATGAGAGGCTCCGGGACCTTCCTCTGCATATAAGGGTGAAACAGAGGTGACAGAATATTAGGAACCCTTAGGCCACCCATAATGCATGGAAAAACAATCATCAAAAAAACTTGATCGACCTCCGAAAAGGAGTCGCACGGAAGTGACACAAAAAATCGCGGCACCAACTCAGAACTTCCCAAAGTTTCTTGTCCTGCGGTCATTATCAGAGTCTAAACCTGTAAATGAGTTCATTTTGAAGGTAGCGCGAAAACTCGCCCAACTTTCAACCTTACTACTGTAAATGAGCTATCAGTTTGTCTGATAGCCAGCTCGCTGAAGGCCATCATTGGGGCTAACTATAAAGCGAAAAAACTAGGATCTGGTGACTTGCTAATAGAGGTATCAGACAGAAGCCAGTCTGACAAACTCCTCAAAACAAAGACATTTGCTGACCTTGACGTTCAGGTATCGCCCCACCGCAGTCTTAACAGCTGCCAGGGAGTGGTTTCAGAGCGAGACCTCTTAAATGAAACAGAATCAGATCTCCTTGAGGGCCTACAGAACCAAGGTGTAAGGGCAGTACGAAGAATAACAATCAGGCGAAAGAATGAAGAAATAAAAACGAAACATTGTTCTCACTTTCAACCGGAGCACACTTTCTGAATACATCAATGTGGAGTTCATCCGATGCAAAGTTAGCCCGTACATACCAAGCCCCCGCAGGTGCTTCAAGTGTCAGCGGTACGGGCATGGTAGCCAGACATGCCGAGAACACCTTACCTGTGCAAAATGCAGCGCACATGACCATGCAACTGATAATTGCAATACAACTGATTTCAAATGTGTGAACTGTGAGGGCACACACCCTGCATACTCACGGTCCTGTGTGGCCTTTCAGGCCGAAAAGGAAGTGATCAATCTGAAGGTTACCGAGAATATATCGTACGGAGAAGCGCGGAAGAAACATAGAGCTCTCTCCTCTGCTCCCTATGCTGACGCAGCCCGTAGAAGGGCCAGGCCGCGTCTAGTAACAGTGGGCACGCAGTGCAATGCTGCTGACGTGCTCCCACCACGGCTCCTCACTAAGCAGCCATCGGCTGCCCCAATCTTTGCAATCCCGGAGGTCACTTTCTCCTAGACGTCCGGGACACCAAAGACATCTGAGAGGAACTTGGTTCCTCTGGAAAAACCCCCTGCCTCCATGCGTTCATCAGAGGCGAGCGTGGACTGCGCAGCGTCAGTGGCGCCTAGGGAGTCCGCCAATGAGAGGCGGTGCCCACCGGACCGATTCAAATTGAAAAACCAAACGCCAGTTAAGCCACCTGATAAATGCGGCGAGTCCTAAACCCACTGTCTCATCCACATCCCGCACTTAAAAAAATGGCTGCTGAGAGTATCGTTTGTTGGAACTGTCGGGGACTACTAAATAATCTGGATGATGTATATGAAATCCTTACCGAGCACCAACCAAACATATTTTGACTGCAAGAAACCCACTTAAAACCAGCAGACACAAGATTCCTCGAGCAGTATCACGTATTCAGGAAGGATAGGCAAGGCGGCACTCGCCCCTCTGGCGGTGTTGCCATTGTAACTCAAAAATCAATCCCATGCCGAAGCATCTCACTTAATACAGACCTACGAGCATTAATTTTTGGTAAAATAACAACAGTGTGTTCTCTGTACATTCCTCCAGATTATAGGTTATGTAGCGAAAGTTTTGAAAATCTAGTTGATCAACTGCCAGTATCATGGCTGCTGGTCGGAAACTTTAATGCACATCATCCATTATGGGGATGTACAAGAACGGACTCCCGAGGTGTGCTAATCGAAAAATTCTTATTGTCCTCAGGATCATGCCTACTTAACACAAAAGAGCCAACATACTACAACATATTACATAACACATACACATCCATAGATTTAGCTAATGGCTCCCCAATGCTCTTAGCAGCTAGAGTGGGTTGTAATTAACAATCTATATGGAAGTGACCATTTTCCGATCTTTGTAAAGTATCCTGGTAATAAAAATGAAAATGCGTCTAATCCTAAAAAGTTTAAAGAATACGCAGCCAACTGGGAGATGTTCAGGGAACAGTCATCATTCGCTTGTTCATCAGTTACTGACTTAGGCATTGATGAAACTCAGCGCTTGATCACGCGGCACATTATAGAGGCAACAGAAAAATGCATTCCCCAGACATCAAGTAACCCACGAAATAAACGAAGACCCTGGTTGAATGCAGAATGTAAAACTTCTCGCGAAACTCAAAACAGGGCATGGTCGAACCTACGCCGATACCCCACAGCCGAAAACCTAATAGTGTTTATGCGTGCAAAGGCAAATGGCAGGCGTGTTCGACGCATCTCCAAGCGAGAAAGCTGGTTATCATTCCTTTCTTCTGTGAACTCTTATTCTTATGCACACAAAGTTCACAACAGGATAAAAGCACTCAAAGGATATAGCACAATTCCAACGCCCCTTGTCAGCACCAGTGGTGACTCTCTTGAACATCAGACACACTAGGGAAACACTTTGAATACATATTCAGGTCAGCACACTATACAGATTCATTTTTGCGGCACAAGGCGAGAGGAGAGGAAGCACATACATGATAAAAGACCATGTACAGGAGGATACAATAGCCCATTCACCATGCAGGAGCTGAAGATTGCACTAGACGCATGTGGTAACACAGCACCAGGTCCTGACAGGATCACATATGGAATGCTCAGGCACTTGCCTGTGGACACTCTTGAAACTCTACTCTGCCTGTATAATAATGTATGGGCTACAGGACGCTTTCCTAAAGCATGGTAGGAAGCGATCATCGTCCCCATATTAAAACCCGGAAAAGAACCCACACTTGCTGCTAGTTGTCGGCCTATGACACTAACCAGCTGTTTATGCAAGCTTTTTGAAAAAATGGTAAATCGTCGCCTTCTCCATTTCCTTGAATAGAATGGTCTTCTTCATCAAAATCAAGCTGGTTTTAGAGCTGGGCGGTGAACAGCTGATCAGCTCATTGCCTTTGAGTCTTACGGAAGGGATGCTTTTCTACATAAACAACGTTGTTTATCTTTTTCGACCTCGAAAAAGCATATGATACCACTTAGCGCTATGGAATCATCCGCGACCTCTTCTCTCTTGGCATCACATGTTAAACAGGGAACATGTTAAATACAATATGAAGTTACTTGTCTGAACGGACATTCAAAATTCGGGGTGGCAATGTATATTCAAAGCAGTACATACAGGGAAATGGTGTCCCTCAAGGTGGTGTTCAGTTGCACACTTTTCATAGTCAAAATGAACTCTTTAAAAAGCGTGCTGCCCAAAAACTGTTTATTGTTCTGTATATGTTGAGGACGTCCAGTAAGCTTCAAATCTTGCAACCTGGCCATCTGTGAACGACAGATTCAGCTAGGTGCGAACAAATTGTCCAGGTGGGCTGATGACAATGAGTTTAAATTTAACTCTGAAAAGAGTGTTTGTGTACTTTTCTCTAAGCAGCGTGGCATCAGGCCTGCCCCCAACAATACACTGAATGGTCAGAGCCTTGCCTTTAAAAAGGAACATAAATTTCTTGGCGTAGTTGTTGACGAAAAACTTTCCTTAATTGCCCACCTAAAACAGTTGCGACTGAAGTGTCTCAGAGCAATGAATGTGCTAAAAATTCGTGCTTGACAAAACTGGCATAGCACGATTCTCAAGAAAGCCATCCCTAACACCACCATACCCACTCAGAGTTGCCACGCATATTGAACATCTGGACGTTCCAGTTACCAGTCTTCATACAACTTCAATGAAAGATCTATTTCCTCCTTGGGAAATACACGCTGTTAATTGTGATCTATCATTTCTTGCAGTCGGGTAAGATGCGTCCCCTATTGCCATACAGCAGCACTTCATGCAACTTAAGGCAAAGTACATATGCAATGAGTATTACAGTGATGCTTCAAAGTCTGCTCAAATGTCCTGTGCAGCACATGGACTGCAATTTTCACTATCAAAAACACTGAACAGACATACAAGTATATTTACCACTGAATGCCATGGAATCCTGCTAGCTGCAAGACACTATATAGAAAATAAAATACAGGCATCGATCATCTATACAGACTCCCTCAGTGGTTTAATGTGCATATCCTTTTGGAAGTGGCATAATAAGAACCCAGTCCTCAATTCTCTCTATAATACCGATATGTCTGCCCATAAACTAGAACTTAAAATTACACTGTGTTGGGTGCCAGGCCACCGCTGTATACCAGGTAATGAGGCAGCTGATAGGCTTGCTGCATCAGCTGCCCTTCGAAACACTACAGACATTGACAAGCCACACATCAAAAACATGATTCAACAATAATGGCAAGAGGAGTGGGACACAGCAACTGAGAATAAACTACTCACAATAAAACCAAGTATAGACAGGTATACTACAGAAAAACGAAACAGATTCAAAGAAATAGCTCTGTGCAGGCTGAGGATAGGTCACACATATACAACACATTCATATCTTTTAACAAACTCTCCTGCACCACATTGCTCGAGATGCGGAGACCGACTAACAGTGATCCATGGTTTAATTGAATATCCGAGACTTGAACAGCAAAGGAGACATCATTTTCCCGAATTACACAAGCAACATATACCCACACATCCGTCCATCTTGGTGATGATTCAATGTTCTCTTTAAATAGTTTTTAAATATTTATTAAAAGTCAGCTTTTTATACGGAATTAATCAACATGGGCGTAAGCCCGTTACTTTTACTTAGATAGCTTTCTTTTTCTTTTTACTCAGACCACTATACATCGAAATTCAATGTTTTAGGCCCTATGCACCACTGTTTTTAGACTATACACTCCGAAATAACTTTAGGCCCTATACACCACCGTTTTTAAGTTCATCATAAACACCACACATCGGACATTTTATTAACGTCAGTCGACACTTCACCTTGTGTTTGGCGCTCTTTGACCTAAGATGCCCTTGCGCCAAGAAAAAACAGTTATCATCATCATACATAGCTTGGGCTATATTCTTTACAATGTGTATATTGTGTGACACTGAGAAATGCGGCTCAATAACGTCAAAAACGTACAGGAAAGCCGCTCCGATCCCGTTATTTCAACTTTAACGATCTAAGTCATCCGCGCTTAGGTTCTGCGACAAGCTTGGCAGTTTTTTAAGTAAAAATACTTCGATCTACCAATTTATTACGTCTGTATGTATTGCATGCTTAGAAAAGACTTAAAGCACCTGCGCTCCACTAAAGACGATGTAGTTGAATATTTTAATAGTCAAAGGTAAATCAGAATCGAAAGCATTGCTATCGGAACGGAAACTGAAACAGAGCTAAAGCACCCGTTTAAAGTCTCGCAGGACGAAATTAGCGGTCTGACCAGCCGCTCGGAGCGCTGGTGGCAGTGTAGTTGCTCGGCAGCAAGGCTCTACGGGAGTGTCCGCTCTTTACGTAATATGTTTCTCTATGCTCACAGTCTGCCCCATCGAAGTTACGGGTAGCAGTGCCTGGGGGGAGGTTACAGAGCCCGCTACAGAAGGTTGTAGAGCAATTGCTTGTTCGCCCTCCGGGTCATCAAGTTTGATGGCTTCTTGCTGAAACAGCGCAGCAGTAGAAAGTAAATGCTGTCTGTTGCATTGTAGCAATTGGCGATCTTGGCGATCTTGGGCTACTCGATAAGACCTCGGTGCCTCTGCTCCGGTAACTTGAGCTCGGCGATTCCATGTCCTTTCGCTCACCCTCCCAACATCTCCGGTTTTGAAAGGAGGCAGAAGTCTCCCTCGAGTCTCTGGGCTCGTTTGAACACCGCTCTACTTGGCTGCAGCCTGAAGCTCAGTGCGAAGTCTTGTGCCCTGTAGCAGCTCAGCGGGGAAGCGGCCATCTTCGAGTGGAGTGGATCTGTAGCCGAACAGCCCTAGCCAGAAGTCGTCATTTGTCTCGCTTTTTTTTTATTCTTTTCACAATCTGTCTGATCGCGGGAACTTCGGGCTTGACGTGGCGTGTTTGAATTCGTACCTGGATGCAAAGAGCGAAAATTCATAGCTCAATATCAGCACCTACTTTGTCCTCGAGGCTTTCTTTCTTCGACGGGGGAAATTCGTTTTTCGTATCGTACAACATGGTGCAAGCCGAGGCATTTTTTTCCCTTAATTTCTTTTTAAGACAACGTAACAAGCATACCCCCAACCATATTTGCATATTTAAACAAGCAAATTACGAGGGGCATGTCATATTTTTCTTTTGTCAAGAAAGGCACATTTGTGAACAACGAAGCAGACGTTTTTGACAGATGAATTTCTAGATTCGGACCACAAAAATAAAATGGCACAGAAAAATAACAAGAATTGCCAACTTTGATCGTGTAAAAATACATGGTCTGATGCACGTACAGTAACTAAAAGGTGGCAAAGTGGCAGATATGCCACCAGTATTATACAATTGTGCCATTGTGGACTATATTTTGTTTACATCATTCATAGCAGTGCTAGCAAAAACCTCTAGAACTTCAAATGTGCTGTACTTAAGTTAATATTTTTTATGCTTCCACAAATTTTTCATAAGGACTGTTGAAACCTTTGAACACGCACAAGACAACTGCACTGACATCAGCGACAGTGACAAAGCATAAACTAATAGCGAACCAGCTAGAATGTTAGACTGAGTGCTCACGTGCAAGCATGCTAATAGCGAAAGCGCATAATTAAGTCTACCGCACATACGAAATAAGCATACCTTTCGATTGATCCATTAAGCAATGAAGAAATGGCTGGTGTACGAAAAGTGGGAAGCACTGAATCCATCTTACGTTGAGCAACTATTTCCAGATATTATAAACCTTGTTTTGAAAGTGGGTATTGATCTAAAGAGCATAAGCAAAAAAAGGAGAAACAAGCCCAAATGCCAAAATTTTCATTTTCCGGTCTCTAAGGCTTCATAGCTGCTACTCGCTTTGTCAAAATCAATTCTTTTTGCCCGCTCACCTTCGAGAGATGATAATGCAAGATCTGAAATCTTGCACTGACCCATCATAGGTCTAAAGCATGCTTTTGATAAGTTTCAGTTTGGAAAACATCCTCTGACATGATACAATAGAAACTCATATATTAGGAATAGCTGCAGGCTGGGGAGAGACTAGAAAAAATCACACCCCGGGGAAGTCAAATGCTGCCCAACTGTTCGCTTCTTCGAGTCCAATGCCAGTCACTTTGAAATGCCTCATCAGCCAAGGAATTTCGATGAAATGTGCTCTATCAGACAGCTTGCCGTAGAAGGATGTGAGTTCGGAATTCATTGAGGCTTGAGCGGTCCCTCATTACAATAAAGAAATCTTTTCATTTCAAGAGGACCAGATATGTTCTGCGGCTTCTAAAATCGCTTTTGATTTAATGCAGATCTTGGCATAAAATCTACCAGTGCTGAGCAGCAACACCCCTTTTATTTTCTTCCTGCAATGAAAACCCTGAACCTAAAACACGTTCCCGTACCATGCTCTTGTTTACCTCCTGGTGTCTGTCTACTGATATTACGAGCTCATTTGATTTTACGAGTTTCTGCTAACTAGTGTTACACACTGTGGCCACCCTCATCTTCGCGAAAGAACTTAAAAGCCTCCTACTTTTCCACCACTTTGTCAAGGTATAGGTGCTTTGTCTGCAAATGAAGTTGTGCAGTTTGCTATTTCAGCTACTTCATGCTATAGGTGCAAGCAACATAGAAAAGTAGTCACAGATTACTCTACCTTCAATCGAAATAAAAAGTTTCCAATGAGCAGTGGTGACTTGCTAACAGAACACATTTAGTCTCGAAGTGGTCTTCAGCAGCAGAGTGACTTGCGATCATCTGGGCTACTTCTAAGTTTCGTCCATACCGATACGGGCGACCATTCAAGGTGGTAAGCGACCATCACGCGCTCTGCTGGCTGGCTAATTTGAAAGATCCTTCCGGCCGCCTTGCCAGATGGAGCCTACGACTTCAAGAATTTGACATGACTGTAGTCTATAAGTCGGGCCGGAAGCATTCCGACGCAGACTGCTTATCCCGCGCTCCCGTCGATGCTGCCCCGAAGGACGATGACGGCGACGCCTCTTTGGGACCGGTAAGCGCCAGCACTTTCGCAGAACAACAGCGATCAGACCCTGAGCTGAAAGCGCTAGCCGATTACTCGGAAGGAAAGACCGCTTCCCATCCTGGTGTGTTCAGGCGACATTTATCATCCTTCACGTTAAGCAATGGCCTCCTCGTGAAGAAGAACTTCGCACCCAACAAGGCCGCACAGCTTCTCGTAGTGCCTAAAACCCTTCGGCAAGAAATTCTGCAGGCGTTGCACGATGAGCCCACAGCAGGCCACCTCGGATTTGCGCGCACGTTGCGTCGAATCCAGGAAAAGTATTACTGGCCGCGACTGCCTGCCGAAGTTGCCCCCTACGTGAAGACGTGTCGTGAGTGCCAACGACGCAAGACGCCGCCGATCAGACCAGCAAGACTACTAAACCCGATTTCGCCCCCAATCCTGCCCTTTCAACAAATTGGGATGGATCTCCTCGGCCCCTTTCCATCTTCGTCTATGGGTAACAAGTGGATCATCGTGGCCACTGACTACCTTACCCGTTACGCCGAAGCAAGAGCACTACCAAATGGTACCGCGGCAGAAGTCGCCAAATTTTTTGTCGAACAAATTCTCTTGCGACACGGCGCCCCAGAAGTGCTCATCACGGACAGGGGAACGGCGTTTACGGCAGAGTTGAAGCAAGCCATCCTGGAATACAGTCACACAAGCCATCGATGAACAACTGCGTACCATCCCCAGACCAATGGCCTTACGGAGCGCCTGAACAAAACGATCGCGGACATGATCGCTATGTACGTCGACGCTGAACACAAGACCTGGGACGCCATCTTGCCGTACGTGATCTTCGCGTATAACAAGGCAGTCCAGGAGACGACCAGAGCGACCCCGTTTAAGCTTGTGTACGGCAGGGAGCCCACGACGACGCTCGACGCAATGCTGCCGCACGTAACCAGCGAAGACAACCTTGACGTCGCCGCCTACCTGCAGCGTGCAGATGAAGCCCGACGACTCGCACGGCTGCGTATTAAAGACCAACAGCGCACCGACAGCCGACGATACAATTTACGACGACGCCACGCAGAGTACAATCCAGGAGACCAAGTGTGGGTTTGGACACCAATTCGCCGTCGCGGATTAAGTGAAAAGTTGTTGCGTCGATACTTTGGGCCGTACAAAATCCTTCGCCGCGTCGGACCACTGGACTATGAAGTCATTCCCGACGGAACGTCAGCATCACAACGGCGACGCGCACGCCCAGAAATTGTACATGTTGTACGACTGAAGCCATATTACGCGCGTTAAAGAATCTGTGGTGTTTAAAGTTTGCAGTGTTTATGTTTAAGTGTCTTTGTTTTGGAACATCGAGGCGATGTTTTTTTTAAGGGGGGAGTAATGCCGCGAAACCTTGAAAACAGTATTTGTTGTTTTTTAACAGCCGCCGGCATACAGGCTTATCACTCTGATTCTGGACCGCGTATCAGTTCCGTAATCTTTGTTTGTTACTGCTCGATGTCGCGAGTCAACAAGACTCACCGAGATCTGTCTCGAAGGTTCCGGCCACTCGCGTGTCTTTCCACAATGTTCCAGCCCGTGCTGGTAGCTGTTTGCGACGTTATCTAGATTGTTCTGTGCAGCCTTTAAATTGAGCGTTGCCGAGTGTGACGGGCATTCTTTGTCCGACGACCGACGAGCACGTTTGTTTCTATCGCCGCCGCCGAGTTGCTTAGTTCTTTTGCGGGCGCAAGTCAGCCCAAATAGCGAGTTTCTTTAGTGCAATCATCGACCCTTCATTTGTGTTGTCGACCTCGTCACCACTACGTGACAATATAAGCTCCTACATACCTCTCAAAAAAGCAATATTTCACGCGCCGCCTGCCGCGCACAAACAGGCGATGAATTTGCAACGCCAGCACGCTGCCTGCGAAGGAATGAAAGCGATCATTAACATTTGCTGGATTAAACGCTCATGATCTGGAGCTTACCTGTGCTTTGCTCAAGAATCCACTGGTTTACAAAATTCAGAATTCGCCAGTGCATGACATTGCGGGATGCGCGGGCGACTGGCGGTAACGTCAACAACACGACGGCCGTACAGCGCCCACGCAGTCACTCCACAATATGTGCCAGGGTGGCAACAAGCCTTTGGGCATCACCCATGGTCCGCGCCTGCAAGTAAATAAACACAAATATGAAAACGCAAGCACAAATGTTACTCATCCACAAAAGCGTACCCTGGTTAAGATCGTTAGTCCCGACCAGGACGACGACCATGGGCTTTACTGTGGCCACCCTGCGCTGCCGATTCAATATCTGATCTGCCCTGGCGCCCGGAATAAGAGTAGGGCTCTCTGCGCTGTGAAAGTGTGGAAAAGACAATGCAGATTAGGTACGTAGATAATAACCATAATTTCCACTAATGCACATGGCAGAATTAAAGTATTCTTACCGATGTTTCTGCGCCTCAGTCCGAAAACCCGCTCCGCTAAACGCATAAGCATACTATCACCAATTAATTGGTGATGGTCGAGTGAGGCGGGATTGTTTTGAAACATCTGCATCAGAAAATTAAAAAGACTGAGAATTTGTAACGTGGTTTACACAGCAGGGAGCTGACGGAAAATGTTGATGAAGATAAGTGTACTTACCGCGGGCGCCATAGTGCAGAGTGAAGTTGCTCTGCCCTTCACTGATACTTGTACTAGTTTGCCCATTTGAGGAGGATGGGGGGGGGGGGGGGGGTGATTGCAGAGGTATTTGGTAGTGCAGGGAAGCACTGAAAACACTTTTCCTTTGTCAAATTCCACCTTTCCAAGACAAGTTGAAACTGCTCTCTTCTAGACATTTTTCCTTCCCAATCAGAAACAACAAAAGGAAGGACAAAAACCCAGAGAAAACTCGCTCTCCCTTTCCAATAACCAACTCGGCATGCAATATGTCAAATTCATGTAACAATGCTGCAGTCCGGAGCAACAGAGCTTCCTGGGCCCGGTATATTTGTGCACTTCTAGCTAGCATGGTCAGCACTCGCACTCGCATTATTTGAAGAAGTGAGCAGAGGCAAACTTCCCTTTCTAAGTAAACTCTCGAATGTGAAGTCAGGCAGACATGTCACAAAGGTACAATGCTTGAATACCGCTCCTTCATAAGTAAAAAAGAGGATGAAAGGGGTGGAGATTGTCCAGCGCCTTGCTGCTCCAGTGTGACTGGTTTCGGCCCATTCGTCGCGCTCCCTCCCTATCTCACTTTCGCGAATCGCCAGCATGAATGCGCCATTGAAAGGCTTCTGCCACTTTTCGCTTCAACAAAGACTGCGAGAGTGGCGTCTGGGAACAATAACTTTTGGTTGGAAAACAAGCCTTGGAAAACAAACTCCCTCCCCCTATGTAAAAGCTACAATTGACATTATTGCAATAGCGCAACTGTTTTGCGACCGCCAAGAAGAGTATGTTTGACAGGACGGGTTATGGAGAAAATGCGCACAAATTCGTTTTCCAAGCAGTGGTTGAGTGCAAGGCCTCCAAAAAGTCTGCAGAGGGGGCTCGCGGTGGTGATGGAAACCTTGAACACAATTTCCAAAATTTATTGCCTGTCGAAACAACTTCTTTCGGAAGCAGATCCTGTTTCAAACACTCCACAGAGGAAGAATTTTGACAACTCTCTCACATGATGCAGAGGCTACAATTCATGATCTAGAGGAGAGCAGAGAGTGTCAGTCGAAGTGAAAGGAATGAATGAATACCTGGAAGCCCCACTCGATCGAGGACGTGGTGCGAAAAGCCCGAGATACCACTGGTTCTTAGCACAAGAAGACCATCCACTCAAAAGTGAAAACAAAAAACAGCCCATTAGGGAAGGACCGCCGAGTGAAAGTTCTTTTAGGTGATAAGACATGACACGCACGCTGCGTGCATGCGTTTTGCGCTCATACACTGTAGTTTATGCGGGGCTATTCTCGCGCACGAAGATCCTGAACATAGTCACCGCATCACCCTTTGCACCCCTGCATTCTGTGCGAACAGTGGACGCTAGCCTGCAGTGCTAAGCCGCTAACCTTCACGCGCAATCGCTGGGGAGCTTCGCGCCGTTTTCTGCTTTTCTGAATATACTTCTGGCCCTGTACTTTCTCTCTCACGCATTCTTATTTCGCCATCAGGCTCGGATAGCAAGTGACACGGTTAGCAAAAACCAAACAGAATGCGCAGAATCTTCCGGTAAATTTACATGTCTCGGGCGTGCTTTTCGGCTGGCGACAAAGGTGCAAATTTATCAAAATGAAGACATGCCTTGACAGATTGCAGGTTGCTTGCACGAGGTTCTTCATCCGTGCGCGTGCTTGGTAGCCAGTTGTATTTCTCGCAAAATATAGACATTATGTGTTTGGCAGCGAGTGCTACGGATGTCGCCACGTTGTGCTGCATGGTGTGCTGGCAAAAGGCTCGCACGTGACATCACGATACGCCAGCTTTCATACCACGCATATGATCCACCATTTAGATGTTATGTGCGTCATGCGACTCTCAAATATTGCTCGAAAAAGGGATAGGACAGTGGGTCACAAGAAATAGTTCGGCCAGCGGTATCGAGCGGTTGCCTCCTTCACATCTTTGTTGGTGCGGGCTGTTACTAGAGCTTTCAGTGGCCCACGTGCGCCTGGAACTGTGCTCTCGGATAGCACCGTTTTGAATGCAGTTTCGCAGCGGCTACAAGAAAATCGACTGCAAAAGGACGACTGCAAATGCCTAAGAAACAAATAAAGAAAGAAAGAAATAAAGTACAGATGAAAAAAAAAAGTAAAAACGAAGGGATTCACGCTGCTGAACCGAATGTCGAGCGTTAGCTGAAGTGAGAATAGACACTGTATTGGTTTATTTTCCTATTTATTTTATACGTGCATGATGTCTCGCCCTCTTCCTAGCCAATTCCGTTTCGTGAAGTGTTCTGGCCCATGGATTGGTCGGAAGGATTGCGGCATCCATGGTGAACCATAGATGCACAGGACCCGAAAGCTGGTTCGGCGTCCATTTTTTCATAATACCAAGTGCCTATAGCACCGCGTGGCCTCCGCGCTTAGCCGCAACGACGACGAAGCAGCTGTTGACGCGTGAGGAGCACTTGGGATAGTTTGTCTGGGCACGATGACGAAGATGACGATGTTTGCAGCACAGCGTGATAGTGTATTGAAATTTGACACAAGCTTTACCGGCGTTAGCATAGCCACCGCAGAAAATATTTTGCAAATTGTAAAGCAGCACGGGGTACCCTAAAGGCAAAAGTCTTCTCCAGTTTTTGGCAGAAAACGGTTTGCATGACTTTCTTTAGTATGCTTTATGGAAAGTTAGCGAAATAAACAAAAAAATGAGCATCCCCCCTTCCCCCCTTCTCGCTGGTAATGACTGTCGAATGAGCACTGAAACATCAATAAAAAAAACGATAATTGAGCAGTATGTTGTGAACGTAGGTATAAGGACGCGCCCTGGACGCCTCATGCCCACACGCAGTGACGCGGGTGAGGGTAAGTGGGTGCACATAAGCGACACGTCTCTAGTAATACGTAAGTCTCCGATACGCGAACAGAGTCTGTAACAGTAATAATAAGCAAAAATAGTTTGGATGCACATAATTAAGTCCTCATTGGTCGCTGCACTATGGGACAGGAGCAAAAATGAGAATAGGCATTCGTGTATACGAAAAAATTCAGCCATTGTACGCTCTCTTTCTCTCTCTACTATTTCGAGTGCGTGTGTGTTTTCTTGATTTGCAGGACTATCGGCTGAAGATTTATAGAATGACATCTTGGAAGAAGGCCGCAGAGCAGGCAACAAAACAGAAGAGGCACACACAGACACAAGGAAAACGCTGCACTGACAACTATATTGATCTCAACCCGCACATGTTAGACCAGCTAGCTCAACGTTCTACTCTATTATTATAGAATGAGAGTATCAGGTGCTTCTTGCACAGAGATTCTGAAACAGGTCTTTGGACATTCGAGGATTGTGGCACCGGGAAATCGTTACGGAGGCATTGCGAAGCTGATATAACAACGTAGGGTGTTTTTGGACGGGTGTCTTCCATATGGGGCATTCGTGGTACGACAACAAGTATTTGTGTTCTAACTTCTTAACCGTGGTTTCATAGAGGTTCTTTTATTGAGACTGCAACACACGACGAAAACGTGGGAAAAAAAGGCGCATGGAATTGTGCGTAGAAGTTATGAGCGCTGCTTCTGATATCTGCCCCAGACTTGTCCACGCCGTATTGATAAAAAGGGTTCTCGCTCTGCAAACTAACTGACTACCACTTTCGAATTTTTGCAGACGGCCCAATGAGCAAGTAAATATAACCGCCAAAGATATTTTTCTTTTGGTGTTTGATTGAATCACTAATCATGTATAAAAGACGTATCTCCGCTTGAAACAGGTGAGCAGAATGGAGTACACAGTCGTGCGAGGTGACGCGCTCAGCTACCGCACAAGCGAGGGCATTGAGACACGCTATAGCGCTATAGACACGCACTGGCACCGAGTGCCAGTGCGCCCCCAGAGACGCATCTACTGGGAGTAAATTGAAAATGCTATGACCTTTTGTATCCGGTAGAGCACAGAGTGCAAACAGCAGCGGTCAATATTGGCATGCATACCGCGTACCGTTCTCACGTGCTCGTTCTGGATAAGGTGGTAATTATGCTTTGCTTCCGCTGTAGACTGTTACTCAAAACCGTTTGGAGAGGAGGGACATTGACACAGCACACGTGTATTCATAAAAATACTTAGTCTGAATTCACATAACAATTAAAAACGAAAGGTTTGAGCAACATGCAGAAGTGGAAAATGAACTTGTACGCATACGTCCGGTGAACGTTATCGGATACTGGAACGCCTATTAGTACGCGTTGAACAGTCCGGCCCGACACACGGTAGAGATAAATATCGAAGTAAATAAACGAAACACAAACGTGCGTGTTTCGTTGTGCGCACCCACAGGATAAGCATTCTTGTAATTTTTTTCACTGCCTGCATGCCAAGTCCATTGTAGAACGGTTTATTGTAGCCTAAATTTTCAAAAACATTATTCACTGAAGAAGCTGTAGTACAGCGGAACATCAATTTCTTTAATCGCTGTTTTTATTTTTTATTTGGGGGGGGGGCACTGCTGTTGCATGTGGTTATGAACGGTATAATATCCGCTCTCAGCAAATCATCAGAAGTGCCGGAATTCGCTTTTCTAATTTTTATTTTGATCACTTACAACACTCAGCTTCTATGGTCAACTTTGAAGAAATGCTACCGTGGACCGTACTGCACTGCGTGGAAATAACAGTTTTGAATGCAGACAAAATAACATAAGCAAAGCGACGCCGCTGAGAGAACAGTTGGGAGCATTTATGTGCGATCATAAAAAGACAGCATAGCAGAGAAGCGCTTGCCTAGAAGTGAACAGAATTACCGGATTCCTCCTGCCCACACGCAGTGTGTGTGTGTGTGTGTGTGTGTGTGTGTGTGTGTGTGTGTGTGTGTGTGTGTGTGTGTGTGTGTGTGTGTGTGTGTGTGTGTGTGTGTGTGTGTGTGTGTGTGTGTGTGTGTGTGTGTGTGTGTGTGTGTGTGTGTGTTTGGGAAGGGGGTAGGGGGTTGAAGTATGCAAGAAAATCGCGCAGCAAAGTACATAGTGAGTACAGCTTCTCGGACTGCCTTTGCAAGACTTTTGAGTCACTTGGATTCTTTTTGTGAAAAAGCTGCTGTCATACTGACCATTTCCTATCATGCGCATGCTCGAGAACTTTTCAGCTCCCATACTTGCTCACCATTCCAGGCGAAAATGGAGAAGTTCGCTTCAAGAGCTTTTTAGGAAACGTTTCCTTAATCATCGCGCTGACAAGTTGCTGGAGAATAATTAGGTGCAGCGAAAGCCCATTCCAGGCTTTCAGAAATGCACATCGGGTCTCGCCGCCTGTACTTCTCAAGCCAGAATGCCTGGGCAAGTTTGCCAGTGTCATTTTGTGCCAGAATAACATATAGTGCGAAAGTGCTCTAGGTGGGTCCGCAGATGTCTCACGCGCCTGTGCGCCCTCTAAATACTGGCTGGCAGGTTTTCGTGCCTCTGCAGCTGAAGGGAGCCAGGCGAAGGGAGACATGTCTTTGTCACACTGCCATGGGATGCATTGTTTGGAGTAGGGGGTCGGATGGAGTGAAAGGGGGACTTGAATGAGGAGAACCAGTCAGAAAAGGACGAAGGGAAGAGATGTACACCAGGACGACTGAGGTAGCCCATTGTCCACGGGCAGGGACTGAGGCCAATGACCTTCGCCAAGCCCATCACCCCTTTGTAAATGAATTTTCGCCAAGGTGAGCTTGGGCAATACAGCCCGGCAAGCGCAATTTGTAGTGTGTTTTATAGACTAGTCTATGCAGCTCAAACACAAAGTGATGCGCTGAAGCAAAATCTTCCCGAGGCAGGATAAGCAGATCAACAAAATTACACATCATCATGACTATAAACAGTACACAGTAGAAGTCTCTTTGATATCCTTCAGACATAATAATTTGCCATCTGCATCAAAACGAGGGTGCATAGTCCTCAGGACGAAGCGGCAGTTTGAGCCAAATGGTAATACACGTGAAAACAGGACGTAATAGGAACACAGTGCTTGTCCTGTGTGCCTTTCATGCCCTTGTTCCTTTTGAGCTAAAACTCCTTCTAAACATAATTCATCAAGCAGGCATGTTTAGCCGCATTCGTGCTACAAAATGTGTCAAAACGCTCTCTGAGAAATGTCAGTTTTTGTGAGTGGACAAACGTCTAATAATTACGAGCTGATCTGCTTGTGTACGTGACTGCTCTCTCCAAAGTCTACCACCTGAGGCAGGCTGAGATAAAACTTATGTATACGCATGTAATGTGTCGTTTTTCTTTCTTTTTTTTTTTGCAGTTCGAGGGCAAATCCTCCATAATTCAACGTAACAGAACCACGCACCGTGGACACGTACAGCGCAGTGGTCGCTGATAGCTATATACATAATGTCCTTGTTTCCGGCAAAAGAAGCCCGGCAAACTGGAGATTCCTTGCTTGTTTTGGTGCGTTATGTCCACACCACTAGCCAGGCCGGCTTACTCTTTTTCAACTCTGTCCAGGAGACGGTCACAGGCGCTAAGGCTAACGCAGGCCCGCCTCGGGGCGTTTTTGCGTGCTTTAGTTGTGCAAGGTTTTGCTGAGTTCTATCAGAAAATCCTTTTCCGTCGTTTGAAAGAGCACAGAACAAGGGTAGAGGAGGAGCCTCAGTTCGCAAGCGCAGCCAATATTTCCACAGGTGAACTTGTGCAAATAATAATTAGTACTTTACACATTTTTTTTTTTTCATAGGGATAGGAGCAGTGCAAGCACCTAAGTTGTGTCGCAAAAAGAAACTCACAGAGTGCGTTTGCTTTCGATTTCCGCTGTGGTACCCTCATTTAGTAGCTTTTACTCGCGAATTTTGCCAGTTACCACAAAACCCTGCAAATGTATGTGATGTATGTTGCTATATATATATATATATATATATATATATTGTCACGTAGTGGTGACGAGGTCGACGACACAAATGAAGGGTCGATGATTGCACTAAAGAAACTCTTTATTTGGGCTGACTTGCGCCTGCAAAAGAACTAAGCAACTCGGCGGCGGCGATAGAAACAAACGTGCTCGTCGATCGCCGAACAAAGAATGCTCGTCACACTCGGACACGCTCAATTTAAAGGCTGCACAGAACAATCTAGATAACGTCGCAAACAGCTGCCAGCACGGGCTGGAACATTGTGGAAAGACACCCAAGTGGCCGGAACCTTCGAGACAGATCTCGGTGCATCTTGCGCTACAACAAAACTGATAAAGGTGTGACTCGCGACATCGAGCATTAACAAACAAAGATTACGGAACTGATACACGGTCCAGAATCAGAGTGATAAGCCTGTATGCCGGCGGCTGTTAAAAAACAACAAATACTGTTTTGAAGGTTTCGCGGCATTACTCCCCCCTTAAAAAAAACATCGCCTCGATGTTCCAGAACAAAGAAACTTAAACATAAACACTGCAAAGTTTAAACACCACAGATTCTTTAACGCGCGTAATATGGCTTCAGTCGCACAACATGTACAATTTCTGGGCGTGCGCGTCGCCGTTGTGATGCTGACGTTCCGTCGGGAATGACTTCATAGTCCAGTGGTCCGACGCCGCGGCGAAGGATTTTGTACGGCCCAAGGTATCGACGCAACAACTTTTCACTTAATCCGCGACGGCGAATTGGTGTCCAAACCCACACTTGGTCTCCTGAATTGTACTCTTCGTGGCATCGTCGTAAATTGTATCGTCGGCTGTCGGTGCGCTGTTGGTCCTTAATACGCAGCCGTGCGATTCGTCGGGCTTCCTCTGCACGCTGCAGGTAGGCGGCGACGTCAAGGTTGTCCTCGTTGGTTACGTGCGGCAGCATTGCGTCGAGCGTCGTCGTGGGCTCCCTGCCGTACACAAGCTTAAACGGGGTCGCTCTGGTCGTCTCCTGGACTGCCGTGTTATACGCGAAGATCACGTACGGCAAGATGGCGTCCCAGGTCTTGTGTTCAGCGTCGACGTACATAGCGATCATGTCCGCGATCGTTTTGTTCAGGCGCTCCGTAAGGCCATTGGTCTGGGGATGGTACGCAGTTGTTCGTCGATGGCTTGTGTGACTGTATTCCAGGATGGCTTGCGTCAACTCTGCCGTAAACGCCGTTCCCCTGTCCGTGATGAGCACTTCTGGGGCGCCGTGTCGCAAGAGAATTTGTTCGACAAAAAATTTGGCGACTTCTGCCGCGGTACCATTTGGTAGTGCTCTTGCTTCGGCGTAACGGGTAAGGTAGTCAGTGGCCACGATGATCCACTTGTTACCCATAGACGAAGATGGAAAGGGGCCGAGGAGATCCATCCCAATTTGTTGAAAGGGCAGGATTGGGGGCGGAATCGGGTTTAGTAGTCCTGCTGGTCTGATCGGCGGCGTCTTGCGTCGTTGGCACTCACGACACGTCTTCACGTAGTGGGAAACTTCGGCAGGCAGTCGCGGCCAGTAATACTTCTCCTGGATTCGACGCAACGTGCGCGCAAATCCGAGGTGGCCTGCTGTGGGCTCGTCGTGCAACGCCTGCAGAATTTCTTGCCGAAGGGTTTTAGGCACTACGAGAAGCTGCGCGGTCTTGTTTGGTGCAAAGTTCTTCTTCACGAGGAGGCCATTGCTTAACGTGAAGGATGATAAATGTCGCCTGAACACACCAGGAGGGGAAGCGGTCTTTCCTTCCAAGTAATCGGCTAGCGCTTTCAGCTCAGGGTCTCATCGCTGTTGTTCTGCGAAACTGCTGGCGCTTACTGGTGCCAAAAAGGCGTCATCGTCATCGTCCTTCGGGGGAGAATCGACGGGAGCGCGGGATAAGCAGTCTGCGTCGGAATGCTTCCGGCCCGACTTATAGACTACAGACATGTCAAATTCTTGAAGTCGTAGGCTCCATCTGGCAAGGCGGCCGGAAGGATCTTTCAAATTAGCCAGCCAGCAGAGCGCGTGATGGTCGCTTACCACCTTGAATGGTCGGCCGTATAGGTATGGACGAAACTTAGAAGTAGCCCAGATGATCGCAAGGCACTCCTTCTCGGTCGTCGAGTAATTTACTTCGGCTTTTGTGAGAGACCTGCTAGCGTATGCGATTACTTTTTCCTGTCCGGCAGTCTTCTGGACGAGAATGGCTCCTAGGCCTACACTGCTCGCGTCGGTGTGAATTTCGGTCTCGGCGTTTTCATCAAAGTGGCCAAGTACAGGAGGGCATTGCAGGCGGCGCTTAAGTTCGTCGAAGGCTTCTCCTTGCGGCGCTTCCCATTTAAAAGGTACGTCAGCCTTTGTAAGCTGCGTCAACAGTTCGGCGATCCGCGAAAAGTTTCTGACAAATCGTCGATAATAGGCGCACAGCCCAAGGAATCGGCGCACAGCTTTCTTGACGGCAGGCGGTGGGAATTGTGCGATTGCAGCTGTTTTCTCCGGGTCTGGACGAATACCGTCCTTGCTAACGATGTGACCTAGGAATCGGAGTTCTTCGTAGGCGAAATGACACTTCTCTGATTTTAGCGTTAGCCCCGATGACTTGATGGCTTCCAGCACTGTCTGTAGTCGTTTTAGGTGGTCTTCAAAGTTTGACGAGAAGACAACAACGTCGTCCAAATATACCAAACAAATTTGCCACTTCAAGCCTGCTAGGACTGTGTCCATTACTCGTTGAAACGTGGCTGGTGCGGAGCAGAGGCCAAATGGCATCACCTTAAATTCATAAAGGCCGTCCGGTGTGATGAATGCGGTCTTCTCGCGATCTCTTTCGTCGACCTCAATATGCCAATATCCGCTCTTCAGGTCCATCGATGAGAAGTACCTTGCATTGCAGAGCCGGTCGAGAGTGTCGTCGATGCGGGGAAGCGGGTAGACATCCTTCTTCGTTATGCTATTCAAGCGGCGGTAATCAACGCAGAAGTGAAGTGTGCTGTCTTTCTTCTTGACCAAAACGACTGGTGCCGCCCAGGGGCTGTTCGATGGCTGGATTACGGCATCACGCAGCATTTCCTCAACTTGATCGCGAATGGCCTGGCGTTCTCGCGGCGATACACGATAAGGGCTTTGGCGCAGAGGTCGGGCGTGTTCGTCCGTTATTATGCGATGCTTGGCCAGTGGTGTTTGTCGTACCTTCGATGACGATGAGAAGCACTCCCCGTAGCTTCGAAGCAGACTGAGAATCTGGTCTTTCCTGTTGTGGGTCAATGCCGGGTTGATGTCAAATGTGGGCTGACGGAATAGGTCCGGTGCGTCTTCCAGCGTTTGGTCGTGGAGGGAGAATACATCTTTGAGGTCCGCTAATTCGTCGAGAAAGGCGATCGTCGTGCCCTTGTTGAGATGTCGGTATTCTTCGGTGAAGTTTGTTACCAGAACCTGAGCTTGATCTCTCCGGAATTTCGTGATGCCTCTTGCGATGCCGACACCTCTTTCTAAGAGCAATTGGAGATTTCCTTCGACGATGCCTTCAGCGGTTTCGATGTTGGCGCTACCTACGCAGACTGCGATACTTGATCGGGGCGGGACGTTCAATTCTTCGTCCAGGACGTTTAGAGGGATGTGTTGCATCGACGTCGCCGTAGCAGAAATGGCTTTGTCTGCAGAGAGCTTGATGAGCTTGGATCGCAGGTCGATGATAGCCCTATGTTCATTTAGGAAGTCCATGCCTAAAATCACGTCGCGGGAGCACTGCTGCAAGACCAGAAAGCTGGTGGGGTAAGTACGCCCATTTACGGTTATTCTTGCAGTGCCTCGTCCCGATGGAGTAATCAGGTTGCCACCTGCGGTGCGAATCAGCGGGCCGTCCCAAGCGGTGGTAACCTTTCTGAGCTGAGAGGCTAACGGTCCACTAATGACTGAATAGTCAGCTCCGGTGTCTACTAGGGCAGTGACTCTGCGACCGTCGATATCAACTTCAAGGTCACTTGTTCGCGTCCTCGCATTGCACGTGGGCCTTGGTGTCCGATCTCGGCTCCGTCGTTTCTTCAGGTCATGGCCGGGGCATACCGTTGTTACTTCGCTGGGCGGCGGTGTCTGCTTGCACTCTGGTCGTGTTGTCGTCGATGTCGTCGTGTTGAGCGGCGATGAAATGGTTGCGTCGTCGTTAGTGGTCGTCGGCGGCGGAGGATCTTCGTCTTTTCGCCGTTTAGCAACCTCACCTCCAAAGGTTGCTGCCTTTAGTTTCCCCTACGGGGGCTTGGGGACCTTCCGCGCACACTACCATCATAGTTACGTCCTGGCGACGCAAAGCGGTCCCTGTACGGCGATGGAGACCTGAATCGACGGCTTGGTGGCGCAATCTCACCGCTACGCAGATAGTTGTCAATTTCTTGTGGTCGTTCACCTGGGCGTGGTCGTGGGGCGTCGACAGCGAAACCACGGAGGCCGATCCGCCTGTACGGGCAGTGACGGAGGATGTGTCCTGCCTCACCACAATGGAAGCAGAGCGGTCGGTTGTTTGCTGTCCTCCAGGCGTCGCACTTTCTGGGGCTTGGGGGTCGTTGGTAGGCTTGGCGGGCGGGGGCCAAGGGGCGGTTTTCAGGAACAGGATGGTAGCGGCGAGGGCTCTGAAAGTCATCACGTCGGGGCGGAGGGCGACGTAATGCACCAGCGTAGTTCATCGCTGTTGCCTCTTGTGCTGGAACTGTCGCAGCCATTGCTTGAGGAACGCCCAGCGCCTGCTGGACTTCTTCACGGACGACGTCCCCGAGCGTCGCCACCAGGGGTTGTTGCGATGATGGCATCAATCGGCGGAGCTCCTCTCGCACGATCTCCCGGATGAGGTCCCGAAGGTTCTCTCCGCTTGTAGATGCGCTGGAGTAGTGGCTTGAGTAGTCCGGTTGAAGTGGTCGCTCGTAGTGGCGCATCCGGGTGTCCAACGTCTTCTCGATGGTCGATGCTTCACTTTCAAATTCTTCCACAGTTTTCGGCGGGTTCCGGACAAGCCCCGCAAAAAGCGACTCTTTAACTCCTCGCATTAGGAATTTCACTCTCTCACCTTCGGTCATGTTAGGGTCGGCACGGCGAAGCAGGCGTTTCATCTCCTCTACGTAGACCAGGACGGGCTCGTTTGGTAGTTGAATTCTTGATTGGAGGAGGGCCTGAGCTCTTTCCTTTCGGACAGAACTTGTAAAGGCCATCAAGAACTGTGCTTTGAATATCTCCCAATCCTTTAAAGAAGTCTCGTGATTTTCAAACCAAATTCGGGCATGTCCTTGAAGAACAAAGTAGACCTGCCTGAGTTTCGCAGCGTCGTTCCAGCCGTTGAAATCTGCCACACGGTCGAAAAGGTCCATCCAATCCCCCGCATCTTCATCCGGTCGTCCATGGAAGCAGGGGGGCTCACGGGGTTGGACGAAAACAACCGGTGCTGTAGGCTGGGCCATTGTCAGCGTCGATGCCTTCCGAGATCGAATGGGGTCAGGCAGCAGACCGTGTTCGGGTTGTAGGCCTTGGAGTCGGCGGCTGGCTCGGTGACCTGTAGGCTGGTCTTCCAGGGCGACAGGAACACGGCTTGGGTCTTCGCTTGAAGGATCAAAGGCAGCACCTCCACCAGATGTCACGTAGTGGTGACGAGGTCGACGACACAAATGAAGGGTCGATGATTGCACTAAAGAAACTCTTTATTTGGGCTGACTTGCGCCCGCAAAAGAACTAAGCGACTCGGCGGCGGCGATAGAAACAAACGCTCGTCGATCGTCGAACAAAGAATGCTCGTCACACTCGGCAACGCTCAATTTAAAGGCTGCACAGAACAATCTAGATAACGTCGCAAACAGCTACCAGCACGGGCTGGAACATTGTGGAAAGACACCCAAGTGGCCGGAACCTTCGAGACAGATCTCGGTGCATCTTGCGCTACAACAAAACTGATAAAGGTGTGACTCGCGACATCGAGCATTAACAAACAAAGATTACGGAACTGATACACGGTCCAGAATCAGAGTGATAAGCCTGTATGCCGGCGGCTGTTAAAAAACAACAAATACTGTTTTGAAGGTTTCGCGGCAATATATATATATATATATATATATATATAAAATACGCACCCTATGTCTTTTCTGCAACTGCAACGTATGTTGCATTGAGTGCGCGGACACACACACACACACACACACACACACACACACACACACACACACACACACGCACACATATATATATATATATATATATATATAGTTGCAGAAAAGACATAGGGTGCGTATTTTATATATATATATATATATATATATATATATATATATATATATATATATATATATATATATATATATATATATATATATATATATATATATATATATATATATATATATATATATATATACATATATATATATATATATGTGTGTGTGTGTGTGTGTCCGCGCACTCAATGCAACATACGTTGCAGTTGCATATATATATATATATATATATATATATATATGTGTGTGTGTGTGTGTGTGTGTGTGTGTGTGTGTGTGTGTGTGTGTGTGTGTGTTTGTGTGTGTGTGTGTGTCCGCGCACTCAATGCAACATACGTTGCAGTTGCAGAAAAGACATAGGGTGCGTATTTTTTCCAAAGGCGAAACAGCTCACTCTGAAGCTAATGAACGAAAATTTTTATGATGACCAACGATACTTTTGCGTGGTTCTTGGCATTATGCTGTGCATTTCAGGCCCTGCAGTCAGATCCTGCGTCTGTAATTTACTATGCGACTCTTTCACTGTTTGTAGTTACCGAATGTCACTGGAAATTGTCCGTTTCTGAACGTTAGATTGCGTTAGCACGTTGTTTGTACCGAAAGAGGTTTCAATTTCTTTACATTTTTCCGGGCACAGTGTCCTTTGTTTTGAAACAGTAATGGCTTCTTTGCCAGTGTGCACTGAGTCTCTTCACAACTTTCTGATATCGAAGAATCAGTGCTCGTCTATGTCAGGTGACAGATATCCCCTGCCAGCACCATGCCTTTGATTCTTTTTTTATCACGACGCTGAAACCGACGTCGCAACTGCCATTCAAATTCCTTCGCCTACCACTCTTTGTGTAGTAATCGTGCACTCACTTCTGAAACGTATTTGGTCGGCTTCTGGCGGTGAGAGCATATTTCTTCTGCTGCCCCTGTGCTGTGGCCTGTACCTACCAGACGGGAGTTCTCTAATCATTATTTATTGTTATTCATTTAGCGATAATTGAGGCAGCACACTGAAGGTTGCACTATTTTGTGCACGATCAACAATCGGCAACTTTCCGTTTGCTAACTAGATCTAGCCTCATGGGAATCTCGGCCCTAGCTCTATGTCAAGTAGTATGGAGATAACAGTCAATTTGTTTCATAGAAAGGCGCAAATGTTAGTCATGGTACGACTATTTGCCGCTCGTGCTTTTTGCAGTTACCACACCGGCCCTACGATGAGCTCACACTCAATTGCTATAAGATGGCGTGACTGAGCGGAATATTTGTGAAGGAATCAGGGGAAAGACGAGACAGCATATCGTGGTGGTGACGTCTCTTTTACTGCAGCCTTAGGCGGAAAGTAGGCCTTATTCCTATATTTGGCTGCCATAACTACCATATCTGGCTTCTAATCAAAGCAGCGGCGCTGAGATTTCGTGCAGGAAACTGAACTTATGGTCTTCGAGACTTCACTTCGGCTTTGCTGCAGGAACCTTCCGTCCCGTCATCCCTTCGCTTACGGCGCTGTTCATGTTTCCATTTTCAGTGGGTACGCCTCGTTGTGCAAAAAATTACAGTTGTTTCACGGGCTTCTAACACCACGTACTTGATCGAGTAGGTCGTCTAGTTCGCTCCTATCCCTTAGACGAACGAAACTTTTTCGAGTAGCGCCACTGCGTATGCCCGAAGCCTCCTTCGCCGATTTCGCGCGATGCCACGCGCAAAGGGGGAGTTCGCTGCAGGTGCTTTTCCAGGAACCGACGTCCATGGCTTTATGGACGCCACAACGCTGCACAATAACTGCGTGTAGTTATTGTGCACTACTGGAATACATAAGCCCCGACTCCAAACACACACGTGTCATGCACTGCCGCGCCAAGTCGTCGCACGCGTCAGCCAAAGCCAGTCTGCGCATACGCGCAACGCCTGACGCGTGCATCGCGAGCGCTGACGCTGCGATCTGTCCCTGCCGGATATCTGGCGTGTGACACGCACGCGCGCTACACGTGTCGGAAACTAGCGAGGGGTTTACAACAATAGGAAGGGACCGCGCGGCTGTCCCCTTCTCCTTTCTTCTCCTCCTGAAGTCCACTTAGCTCCCCCTGCTTCTTTTCTTCACAGAATGGTTTTCTTCAGGGTTTTCAAATTTTCTCAGTCCGCGCGAGAGGGTGAGCGAGCCAGCACCACGAACATGTAGGTGCATTCCCCCTTTGCGAAGCCTGCCGTGACGCCGGCGTTGACGCGTCGCGGTGCGTGGAAAGTGCTTTGGAGTCCCCGCGGTATTTACGGCAGTTACGAGGGTTTAGCTACAGAGGGAATGTGAGATTTGGCAGCCATGTTTGCCAGTTCTTCGATTTTTCGTACCGTTTACTTGGGCTGGATTTCTTTTTTTTTTTCATCAATGATGAACCGAACAGCCTGCCTTCACTCATTCGTGGGGACAATGTTTGCAAACAATGTAGGTTCGCCAGTACTATCCTAAATGGGGCGATTCCCCCCCCCCTCCCCCTCGCCTTCTTCCCCCAATCTTCATTGGAATCGCTGATGAACCAACAAGAGTATTTTATTGTACGATCCTAAGACATGTAAACAGAATTCTGGGGGTCGTAAATTTCAAATTATGAAATCATTGTCAAGAAACACATGTGCTAGTTGCAAAGCGGCGCATATTTGGATAACTGCTCGTGATGTCTCACTTTTCTGGTCATCTTATTGCTCAAAATAAATTTATTTATTTATTTTATTTACATTACCCCTCAGGGCCAGAGGCATTATATATATTTTGCATATATTTTACATTTATTTCAGCAAAATCATGTTGCGCTCACGCTCTCGAGTGCCGCTAGTTGGCAGTCTGCTTTCTCAACGTACCTTATAGCTAACGGTTGACCATGCGCGAACTAACAAATGTCGCAACAAGAGCGCAGACTGACTTGAAACTACAGCTCGCGGTAGTTATTATAGCTGGATTACCATCACCAACGTACGCTTACTGCCAGCGCTGGTGCATTCGCCTTCAGCCCTCCTGCTCATGTTGCTATATATAGCACAAGGAGCTCAATCTAAAACATAAAAACCAAAATGAGAGCGGGGGGAGGGGGGGGGGGGGGGAGGGGTTACCGTTAGCTTACCGTCAACGCTATATAGCGTCGTGTGTTTCAATGTTCAGGCGGGTACAGCAGCACAAACAGACGGGGGCATAATGCCGGGAACAGCACTGATTTTCAAGTGAACTTTATTGGAAAAGAAAGGCTTTTTGTACAATCTTGGCTGTCATGTGACTCAGCCCTTTGTCTTGCAATAAAGTTCGTCAGCGTTATCCACGTCTATCTGCGCTGCCATACCTGTCTAAATGTACTACCAACCAATCCAACAAAATGCCTTCCCCTTTTATTACAACAGAAATTTGAGCGCATCTCATTGGGAAACAGCTTTTCAATAGATTGAGACAAATATTTCGAGCAAGACATATATGTACAGTTACACACAACTTTTTTTTTCACACATATTTCTTCAAGAAACACTCCACTAACAGTTCTTGACTGTCATGAAGAAAGCTTTGTGGATCGGGAGTTCGCGGAAGGTAGCGAAGAGATATACTGGTTGATGCTGCTGACGCCGCTAGCGAGTCAAGTCAACGTGGCTCTGCGTTTCGGCTTGGGATGCATGCCCCGTGATCCGCTTAGACCGGAGGACACCGTCGCCGCCACAAAGGAAAAAGATGGGGTAGGGGGGAACACGCAGCGGCGAACATTGGCAGGAGCGCGTGCTGCACGCCAATTGGCTAAATCAGGGCAGCGCGAGGAAGTACATGTCCGGACAAATTCTAGGGGCAGTAAGTAACCGAAGTGACGTCTTGCATTATTCTTTTGTTGCACATAAAATGACAGAAATAAATTCTTTGGCTCCAAATGCCTCAGTAGCAGCCAGTTATACATTTTACCATGGTTATCGCCAGTAACTGCCGTTCTATGGTTCTTATGAAAGCAGGTGATTCTGGTAGTGAATAAATAAATAAGTAAATAAATACATAGAAAGCACACTGGATTCGCATGCAGCAAGGACGTACCTCTAACCAATGAAGAGGACAGAGCAGATTCAAAGGGGAAGGAGCGGTCTAACGCGCTTGCGAAACTAACCCGCTTCTACTGGCGACGTCATCTCGTAACTGCCTGTAACGCTCCCCCCTCCACCTCATTTCCCCCAAAATTTAGCCTGAATGCATTGCGGCAGCTGCGTGGTGCTTACCCTCTTGGTAGGTATTTCACACCCATTTCGCAGTGCCAACTCTCTTCTCTAAGGTAAAATGAAATTGGCCATCACCCTTTTCTCAGCTGTCACTAGATTACAAAGACCAATTTCTATGGTTAGAAGAGCCCGAACTAAAAAAAAATGATGGCTGTTGATTGCAACCTACTTTATTGCAATTGTATTATATTGAACGTTTGATAAAAATAGTTCTGCGCCAGAAAGCTCGCAAGAATATTGCGACTCCTACTATAATTGCTATAACTTCAAAAGTGATAACAGCTTGAAAAGATGGGTATCAAAGGAAAGACAATACAGGTGTCGATTTCAGCCAGAGTTCATGACGAAACCACCAAAGATGTATACTTCGTCTCACAAAATGTTTGCAGTACTGCGAAAGGCCGGGGCGCCATGGACCAAGCGCACTCGGACACTTGCGCGCGAGCTAGGCGAACTCGTTTTCACCTTTTTTTTTTTGTATTTTGTAAATAATGTACAAAGTTCCCTCTGTACTTTCTTATTATAGCTCCCCTCTGCACTTTCCCTGGCTATCTTCTGCCCATTATTTTGCTTTCCCGCCGGCTGCAGCTCGGGTGCTTCAGATTTTAGACAGCAATTGAAGCGGATGGCAGCACTCGTTTCCTTCCTTTTGTTTGAATAACCACTACACACACCACTTATAATAGGCAATTGTGCTCCCACTGTCGCCATTGCCGATTCGAGGGGTGCGTTGGAGCACAATTATCTATCATGAATGGCCCAGGGAGCCCCTGCCTTTCGCAGTAGTGCAAATCCTTTGTGAGTATAAGTATAGTATACAAGGGCCACATAAATATTTTCCATCATATCGCACCTTTACATTTTTGGTATCCACTTGAGCTATCGTGAACATATGTCGACGATGTATCATCAACTCGCTCAAGCTTCCACTCTATCCAGAACAGTGAACAATAACAAAACGAGGTGGTACTTTTCATTTACGTTACGCACATTCGGTCATGGCCGAATAGAGCGGCGGCGATCCGCGTCGCCGCTCAAGTTCAGCCGTGGTAAGGCAAGCTAGCACCCCGCAGTCCTGCTATCCGCAGTAGTCAAGCTAAGAACAGGTGAACGCTTCCCCCTGCACAGGGCGGGGAGAAGAATGGGGCTTTGAAAACCCACCCTCCAACCAAAGACAGCTTCTCTACAAAGCAAAGGTTGGATACTTCGGCCAACTGGGGGCAAGGCCGATAGACACTTTCTCATGGATGGATGGAATATAGGAGCGTCCCCTTTGAAACGGGGTGGTAGCAGTAGCTGTCATGCTCATTTTTCTCCCTATATCTTAATTATTGATTTAGAATGGTTAACTAAACCACCATTCTATTTATTAAATTTTGTTCCTACATTACTAACATTATGTCACTTCTCTGCTTTTAAGCCACCAATCTTCCAGTCGTTTTTTGCTAGTTTCCACCGCCGGTTTATTCACCCGGCCACTGTTATCTCTAAAGCCCAGAGCTTCAGGAACAGTGATTGCGCCTACACCAACTTCCGGATAGATACCATTACATTCGAGTATAATATGGTTAATTGTTTCACTGGAGTTTCCACATACAGCACATGCGTCATCTCCATTGTTAAACTTCTTTTTGTAGCTGC
Source organism: Amblyomma maculatum (assembly GCF_055883805.1). NCBI lineage: Eukaryota > Metazoa > Arthropoda > Arachnida > Ixodida > Ixodidae > Amblyomma > Amblyomma maculatum. The sequence continues at coordinate 151,837,180 of NC_139349.1, forward strand.
GTGTTCTAAGGCACCCTGATCTAGCTTCAAAAAGTAGGGCACTGCCTCTTGAGTTATCAAAGAAATCTTCCTTCCTGATCTGCATTTTCCACTTTCGGTATAATTCCACACTCTGTTTTTTTTCCATCGAATTTATCCAATTTTTACCTTCTGTGTTTTTCACCTGTTGCTTAATGCTCTTTATTTCTCCGTCCTTGTTACTAGCATACTTACTAGTTAGTTTCCTAGTTCTTTTCCTCCATTGTGAGTCAACGCTTTTTAAGTACAGGTATTTAAATACTTTAGCTGCCCATCTGTTACTGTCCAATTTCCTCAGGCGTTCCTCATATAATATTTTACTCTGAGCTTCCCGTACTTCGAAAGATGCCCAGCCCATATCTCCCTGTACCGCCTCATTTGTAGTTTTGCCGTGGGCACTTAGTGCTAATCGTCCAACAGATCTCTGATTTGTTTTTAATGTTGACTGTACCTCTGATTTTAGGCACAAAACCGCACAATACCCCTCAAAACCTCATACCTATTGTATCCCCACAATGCCTTATGCTTCATTATATCGGCATTCCTTCGCCCTTTGGCCTTAAGTGATTGCTCATGCTTTCCAATGTATGCCAATCCTTCGTTTACCCATACCCCAAGATATTTATATTCTGCTACTCTAGGTATTTCAAGGCCTTGTATTTTAAGACCCTGATCAGCTGAGCCGTTGAAAATCATCGGACCCGACTTAAAGGCGCTGAAACTGAAGCCTGGAGCGTCCCCTTTGTCTCCGCAATACTTAACTAGAGTTTGCAATTCTTCCAGGCTCTCAGCTAGCAGCACAATATCGTCTGCACACATCAAACCTGGGAGGCGCTGCTCTACCGCCTCTCCACCTAATCTATATGACAGGTTAAAACCTAGGTTACTGTCTTGTATCAATAACTCAGTCCTGAATCAGTGGCGTAGCCTGGTGGCAGAATCTGAACTAAATCCAAGATGGCCACCGTGGAACTCCCGCCTTAATAGCTTCTACATGGCCGAATTAGCACGTTTGGATAGTTTTCAACCGCGAGTGCGAATCTTAGGAAGGAACAAAATGGGTTTATTTCATTCCTTTCTTTTTTCTCCTTCGTCTTTTTTTTCCTCTTTTGCAGCAGTCTTCGCCACGTATATTGCAGCGTGTGTGTTATTCTTCAAATTATGTGCAACATTAAGCAGACTAAATAAAATCAAATGTTTGCGTTGACATTCCATGTTGGAACACTCCGCCGTTTTCAGTGTGCTGACACTAAGCAGCATGCAGCATTTCCGGTGCAGCATGAGCCGCTAAGCTTAGAAGGAAATCTTAGCATTTAGTGGATGGAGGGTTTTTACACAGAGAAGAAATTCTGTCCAAAAACGGAACCTGTTTAGTTATCACTGTCTTGAAGCGCGCTCGGCAGCAAAGTAGTTCATAGCCAGGGCCACTGAAGTAGCGAGCTCAGCATCACATAAGAAAAAAAAAGAAGCTTGGAAAATTCACTTTCCGTCAACGTTTAACCGCGTTCATGTGATAGCCTAAGCATGTGCCACACAAAAGAGTTTGCGTGCACGGATTCCTCTCAAACGACGGCCCGAAATTCCACGAAGGCAAGCACCATTCAACCAGAGGGAAGGGGGGAGGGAGCTGCAGAGAACAGGTTTATTTCACCCTTTCCCCAGCAGTGCAAGCCATTATATAGTACACTGAAGTACAAGCCTTGCCCACAGGGTACAATGCAGAATTGTTGGCGTGCAATGATCGGCAGCAGCCCCCCCCCCTCCCCCCCCCTCCTTCCGACCACTTTTACAGTTTCCCCGCTGGGCTTGCCTTCTTTCCGGCAAGGGAGGGCAGTGGCCGCCCTTATCCTCGTGGGTGTGCACACGTGGCCACGCTAGTGAGAGCGGCGAGCTTCCAGTGCGTGAACGTGTGCTCTGCCTGCGATGTGCCTTTCTGCACAGACTGAGAAAATCGGCGCTGCTCGTTTCCTGCTGCCATCTTTTGCTACCAACGCCTGGACGCTGTGGCATTCGGCTGCATGGTTTGACACCCATCAAGACGTCTTCTTCCTGTCCGACGCTGAATTCGGAAGTCCCCGCTTCATTCTTCGGTGAGTAGCACTTCACATTTTGCTTGCCGCCTGTTCTATTACATCTTTGCGAAGCAATCAGCGGCGCAGTCAATGAGTTTATTTAGCTTCGCAAAGAGGAAATAGGCGATCGAAAGAAACTGCGGTGTGTTTCGGTGCTGCAGACACCAGCAGGGATGTAGCGTCGTAAGTTATTTTGGGGTTCTTATTTTCTATTGGTCTCTGTGCAAGGCTTAGCAAGATTAGGTATGTGCACGGTGCTACCTTCATGACCTTGGCGGCGGGCGCGCACTATCGAATACCAGAACCGTCCGAGTGTTCAGCAGGGCACAGAATACTAACACTTGCTTTTTAGACCCGTTCCGCACGTATGCGGCCGCACCGAGACGACCGGTTCGGAGGGGGATACAATACCCGCATCCGTCGTCCGGAGAAAAGTTGACTTTTTGCCCGCACGTGCTGATCAGCAAGGCGACCGGATTGCAGCTATTGGTTGCGCTGTAGGCGACGTTTCTGGCTCCTCCTCCCCGATCTTGTCAGGCAATATGGCCGCCAGCGGTGATAGCGAAGCGACGAGCAAAGCGTAGATGGCAGTTGTTGCTCTGCCGCAAAAACCAATATACTTTGCGCGCATTGCTTACTAGTGTTCCTATCGACTGTGATTTCCCCTCAAGTCGGATCATATGTGCCACTGTTATCTGCGCTGAGCTGAAGACAGTGATCTTCAAACCGGCGAAGTGTACTAGGTCGCACCGGTGTCAAGATGTGTTTGTGATTATCGCTAGCCGCGAGGATCTTCACGGCCGACAGCCAGCAACAGTTTCACGGTGATTTTCATGCGCACGAATCGGCTCCTCAGCGCATCGAAAAGTGCCCGTTCATGTGTTGCGAAAGTGTTTACGACTTGAGCGACTGCCACCTAGAAGAGGACTGTCCATGTTTGCAAATTTCGTCACATACTGTTTTCCTAATGCTGAAATTAACTTGGTGACAGCTAATCTGGCACCCGTTCCACTGGTCGCAGTGACCGCAACAGAAACGAGCACACGACTTTGTTTCCGCGATGTGTCGATCGCCTGTGTTGATCGCGGTCCGTGTATGTGCTGTGCTTGCCGAGCCCTTCCCGTGCGAGCGCCGAGCCCTTCGACGACGTTAGCCGCACGGCTTTCGGGCTACTAATATGCCACTATTCCGCGGTTTGCGCTTTGTGCTGATATGGGTGCTCGACGGCACTGTGCAATCTGTGAAAATATCGTGTACTTACGGCAGCTGTCACTTTGAGAGTACCTTCCTGTTTATTTTTATTTCCTGCTAGCTATGATGCACCTATGTCTGCAATAAGTATCTGTGCGATGAATCGGTCGACTGAACACTTCTGTATGTGATGGGCTAAACACTTTATTACCACATCAGGTCTTAAAAAAAAAAACATTTAGACGCGATGCCAAAAAAAAGTACAGTATGGCGGGAGGTTATGCTTATGAAAAAAAAGCACACCATATGCAACTGTGCCTCATGATATGGACACTTTGGTGTACCTAAGGCATGTTGAGCATGAAAACATATTTGGTTAAAAAGAAAGAAAACAATTGAAGAAATTATTGTGGTTACAATCTGCTTTCTTCCTGCATCTGTGCCTCATGATATGGACACTTTGGTGTACCTAAGGCATGTTGAGCATGAAAATATATTTGGTTAAAAAGAAAGAAAATAATTGAATAAATTATTGTGGTTACAATCTGCTTTCTTCCTGCATAACTTGGATGAGTTAAGTTCATTGGACAACTGCTTAGACAAATGATGTATGTAGGCTTTATACTGACATGATGCTGTTATGGAGTTGCACACATTACATCCCATACTTGTTGCTTTGACAGCTCTACTCCCGCCAGACTGCATGCCAACTCGGTTTCAATGGTATTGAGTAGCTGCTCAGCTGCATTTCTTTGCTGAGGGGTACCAATTGAGATATTTTCAATGCCATCAAAATCGTATGTCGATGCTCATGTCCGTGCCTATTTGCTGCTTCCATTTTGCTGTGAAGCCCATGATTACTTGCCTACTGAGTGATATCGATGATGTACGTGTGCAAATCTTACAACAATGTAGAATGAAATACGGATTTTTTTAGTCTTTGTTGCATTTGCTGCTCGCCTAAATTTTTTGTACCTTGCAAAGTGATCAACTGGGTTTTCTCACATATCAGTTTAGCTGTATGGCCACCACTGTGCATGGTCTCATACCACATTTGCAAAGATTCATTACCTTATCTTTTCATCGTGTGTTGAGCATTATCACATAGGTATTCGTTCTATAATGGTGATGTTGATCCACTATGAAAGCTGTGAGGCAAGGATGTAACACCGGACTTGTTGGCACTAAGGTCACATGTAACTTAATCTGAATTCATTCCTTTTCTGCTTAGATTGGATTTGCTGTTTGCATTCACAGATTCACTACTCTGCTTTGCACCTATGCAGAGTGTTACCTTAGCTTTGCAGGATAAGGTTATAACAGAATGGTTACAATCTAAGCGGGCAGCCTAATTCATTTTGTGCAATGACTAGCAAATGAGCTGCCAAGCCTTGCAGTGGTGACTTTACTGCTAACTATTTTAACATAAGAAAAAGTGATTTCGGAAGTGGAGTGTGTGAGCTGAAGGTCTCAGTGTGCCTCACAGTTCATGAATTCACAAAAACATTGTACACAGTGCAATGAACGGTATTATGACGGCAGTTTTTCACAGAGTAACAGCCATGCAATTCAGTCTGTTTTACTTTCCTACGCAAATACAAAGAGCCTTAAAAGCCCTCACACACTATAATAGAAACCTCGGTACCACAGTGGTAGTTTTGTTTGCAAGTATTGCTGTGCTTATTAATGAAAATTACATGGGTCACAAAAATACATTTTAACGAGCTGTATATGTGAACTTATTTCTTTTCTAGTTATGGTAATGACACAAACAGCCAGGCTGTGGGACTCAAGAAGGACATTTCTCTTTGGAAAGTGTGCAAGATAATTACAACACTGTGTTTCGTGGAACAAAAATTTGTTCAGTGGAAAATATGTCGGCTTAACTTGTTTTTAAAACTTTTACACAACGCATTAATATGGGTCTTGTGGAGCTGGCAAAAACACTGCTAAAGGACAAGGACAGTAGGAAAGAATAAATGCAATTGTACTATGTAGCAATTCTTGTTCTCCTTGTTTCTTCATGCAGTTTCCTCTTTTCTTTTCCCACGAGCTATCCCCACAGTGCACTGGGATCAAGCCCTTTAGAATTTACTTAGTCACGACAGGAGAAAGTACAGGAAGCAGTGTGTATGTGTACTTGTAATGCACATTATAGTTAGCCATATCATCTCATTGGCCTCGAAGTCCCCGCTGGGGTGGCGCGCTCGACTGCTGTTCCCAAGGATATGGGATCAAATCCCGGCCTTGGCTGTCACTTTTGGATGGAGGGGAAAAACAAGGCACCCGTGTGCTGTGCGATATCAGTGCACGTTAAACCCCAGGTGGTCGAAATTTCCGGAGTCCTCCTTTACGGTGTCTCTCATAGCCCGAGTTGCTTTGGGAGGTTAAACCCCACAAACCAAACCAAAGCATTGACCTCAAAATGCTGCTTATTCTCATCATGATCCCAGAAGCATGCGACCCCTTCCAATACAAAGCATCTGATAAGAGACTACAGGACAGCTTTCACCATATCAGTTAAGACCACAGCTGCGTCATCACCGTTTCACTTGAAGCTGACCCCAAGAGATGCCAGTAAACCATGCATACCAAGTATCCGGGCTAAATTTAATCAAACCTTAAATTATGTAGACTGGTCTAGGCTAGTGAAACCAACCGAGAACTATTGAGAGTTGATTGCCCTAGTCTCCAGTGGCTTTCCATTTGCCATGGTTTTTCTGCAGGTAGTAAAAACTAATTAGTGACTTATTTATTGGCCCCAGGAGCAAAGCATCAGCTCTAAAGTTGCAGATAGTGCTGAACAGCAGCTGCCCGGAATGTTTGCTTCATGGCATGATTTCCATAGCTGGCTTCCAAATCGAGCTTTCATATGACTAGCTGCTCACACATATCTCTCACCCACATCATGCAAAGCCACACCATGGAGAGCACTTCTGACAAAAGCCAATTTTGTTGTCCGAGCCACGTTTCGGGACATTGAAGAGGAATTGCTGTCATGCAGACACATTTATTGGGTTTTTTGCCGTTCAAGACAGAGAAAAAAAAAGTTATGCAAAACATTTCAACTTGGTGCAAACATTTCTGTCAGCTGTTTTGGAAAAGTTTTCTACTTGCTTATTGATACTAATTGTTCCTGAAATCAATAATTTAAATGTTAACTATATAGCCTTAATCATTTTAAGGTTAAATAATGAAACACCAGCCTAGGCCAGGCAACTTTCAACAGCCCACAGCTGGATTATTTCACTGAGCTAGGGCACATCGATTTTTTGAAAGCTAGGACACCTGGTATATAACACACTGCATAGTCTTTTGTTGTTTTTTTTCTCTCTTTTAGTTGTTTTAATGTCACAGCCACCTTCTGTTTTAAGTACATCACACAATATGCTAAGTATTGATTTCAGGAACTCTAGGATTAAAATAATGTGTTTTATTGCACAAACATTTCTCAGATTAAAATAAACTGCATTTAACCAACATCAATGCTTTCATAAAGCAGCAGCACAAAGAGAGCCCTGTGCAACAAACATGTAGTAACAACATGGCAAACTGCAGCTAATGTAAACACTTTAATTGCCGTCATGGGAACTAATTACCCTGGCTCTATTCCCACATAGAATTGCCAATAGCTATACATGTTTCATGCCGAAATCCTCATGCTTTAGTTTGCACGTTACAGCACTGAACTGCACCCAAGAAATCAATCAGTTGTGAGTGAGCTGTTTTTCTCTTCAGGTAACACCTTGAGTCTCCATTTCCTTTTCACACATCTGTCACATATTTCATTTTAATTTTCCTTTAGGGGAATGTAGTGGAAGGCAAAAGAGAGCTTGCATTGGTTTGAGGCTAATCATTGGTAGATCTTCTTCCATAATTGTTATCTTTCCCGGGTTGCGCTGGTTCAGGCTCCACTAGATTTTTTTTTATAGCTCTTTTCTGTATTGTATACATGCCCGAACCGTCATATCATTCCTTTTTGAATGTTTCTTTCAGCATTCATGATTTTAACGCCTGGTGAATGTTGCCAATGCAGATTCTTGTCTTTTATCCTCACTGCACTCATATACCTTGCCATCAATGGGACCGGTGCGTGCTACTTTTGCAACTAATAGCTCTTTATTGGGCTGACTTGCACCCACAAAACAGTAAAGCAAAACGGCTTCGTCTATAGTAGCAATCGTGCTCATCGGTCGTCGAACTATGAATGCGCGTTCATTTGACAGTACTCAACTTAAATTCGGCGTAGAAACATCTAGATAAATCAGCGAAGGCATACTAGTAAAGTCAGAAAAGTGGACAGACAATGTGGTGGCAGCTACGAACCGTGCGAGCAAAGGCCAATTCAAATTTACGGTGGTGGCCATGTAAGCACTCAAGAACTCTACTTAAGCGCTACTAATTTGTAGCTGACGAGACCCCATGAGCACAACAAAAACACGCCATGGTGATCCCAAGGCAAGCGAACTGTGCCTAGGTGAGAATTGATTTGGGAGCAGGCAGTGGTGATCGGAAGGATTCAATGTGCCTCACAGTTCATGGGTTCACAAAATATTATCCACAGTCGAACAGTATGATGAAAGTTTCACAGAGTAACAGCCGATGTGATTCATTCTGTTTTACTTTCCTACTGAAACGAAAGAGCCTTGAAAGACCTCACACTCTACAATATAAACCCTGCTACCACCGTGCCGATTTTGTTTGCAAGCATTGCCGTGCATATTAATGAAGAATACATGGGTCACAAGGCTCCAATAGGCTCTTGTTTATTGACCAAGTACCAAACTTCCATGTCAATGAAGTGTAAATGCATTGAAAGTTTCATCTGCAGGAAAACTGCTCGTATTAAGAGTCATTCACGTCCATAGAACAGGGTCTCTGTTAACGAGGCATAGCTGTGTATATGTGAACTTTTTCTTTAGTTATGGAAATGAGACAAACAGTGAAGCTGTGTGTTTTGAAACTGTGGGACTCAAGAAGGGCATTTCTCTCTGGAAAGTCTGGAAGACGATTACAACACTGCGTTGCATGGAACAGAAACTGTTGATTGCAAAATAAGTCTACTTAACCTGCCGTGAATACTTTTACACAACACATTAACATATGTCCTGTGGTGCTGGCAAAAAAATACTGCTAAAGGACAAGGTCAGTAGGAAAGAATAAATGCCACTGTACAGGGAAGCAATTCTTGTTATTTTCCTTTCTCCTCACACAGTTTCCTCTTTTGTTTAGCCCCCAGGTATCCCTACAGTGCACTTGCATCAAGATCTTTGAAATTTACCCAAGGTGATGACAGGACAAAGTACAGGAAGCAGTTTGTATGTGTACTTGTAATGCGCACTGTATAATCACCCACATCATCATACATTGGCCTCAAAGTGTGTCTTGCTAATAGTACCCCAGTTACTTGGCGAATTGCACACAGACAAGAATGCATACAGAGTTAAATAAAATGAAAAGAGGCAAACTTCAATACACAGCAAAGAATGCCAGTGAAAGATGCAAGCCACAGCTGCCCTTCTTTTTCCTCCATGTTCTTTCGCCCAACTTCAACATGGCCTTTTCCAAGTTTGATGCTTGTTGATACATTGCATAGTGTTCTTCGAAAAGCAAACTAACAACAAAAGAAGCTATATTAGGTTGAAAATGTTACTAGTCAGCAACCAAAATCCCTTCTGAAACTTTTAGTTATAAAAGGTAATGACACCACTTAGTAATTAGCAATGTTATCTATTACCTTGTGGTTTTGAAAAGAGAATCACCATTACATTCACCCTTACTATTTTTACTTGTCAAGAAAAGGCCAGAAATATCACTGTAAAGCTATGTGCAAACATACGCATGCATGCTACGCACACACTTAAACGGCTTACAATTTCATCTTATTCTGTAGCATTGCTTGAGATTACAGGTTTGCTTGCAGTAACCACAAAGCACGGCTACTGTATATTCTATACGCTTGTCACCCTTATGCCATATATTCTTAGTGCTAAAATGAACTTGTGCTAGTCATGTCTCGTTCCCATGGCTGCAGTGATTGCTGCCAATGTTAGCGCTGAACACTTAGTGCTAAAATGAACTTGTGCTAGTCGTGCCTCGTTCCTATGGCTGCAGTGATTGCTGCCAATGTTAGCACAGAACACTATGTGTAAGCAAAAGTTGCTGACCTCCTCAAGTTTCTTTTCATTATACATTACTCACTTCCTCCTGTGCAGTGTAAAAAATTAGACAACAAATATTGCCACATAATCTGTGCTTTTATACCTATTTTATTTATACCGTTTATAATGCCAGCGGGGCTTTTAGTTACAATCGCAGCTATGCAGTATACAGTTTTGTTTCATACTGTACTATCTACATGCAGTTTCTTAAGGATGCTTCTGTATTTTGCCTCTTTTTATTGCAGTTTGCATACATTGCTTACTATTCTGTAGAGTTAGTCTTTCGTTATGCCAGCTTTTCATTTTGTGGTTTATTAGAAGGAATTAAAAAATTAACTGCAAATCCGGTGCACAGTCTTATTCAAGTAGTAGTTTTCACCCGCGTCACCATTTCAAGATTGTGTGCACATCTAGAAGAAATAAACTGAATTCAATTTACCACAATAGAATAACTTGTACCAATAGTACCTGGAAAATGAGTTTCAATGGCAGCCTTATTTCTGGGCTTACAGGCACCAATGGAAATAATTTTTTTAGGCCATTGAGCACAGAGTGGAAGGAAGGTTTTTTTTGCATTTGTTGAAATCTGTGCTCAAAGTGGAACTGGAAAGCGGAACTTGTTATCCACTTGAAGAAGTGGATAGATAACCTGCAGTAGCAACTAGATATATGACTGAAAATTTTAATATTAAGGGCTTTGTAAACACTTTTCATCAAATCTCATGCCTCAACCAGTCAGCACCTGAAGGCTTTGTAAAAACATAGCGTCCAATCTTATGTTTCAGCCAATGAGCACCTGAAAATAGAGCCAATTGTAAAGCCAGTCTATGTGGGTTAATTTAGACTACAGAAATGACTGAACACATATCAAGATGTTAGTAAAGTCACAATCAGGAAGCACCAGTTTTACTTTCGTATGGGTGCTTTACAGTGTTCTGACATTTGCAACTGATTTCGGTCCAAAATATTGAGTATGCCTCTCCAACGGTTCCACCTTATACTGTGGCCTTCCAGAGCAAAGGCACATAACCGCTTGGTTTTTCGTACGCCTCATAAGAAAACAGTAAACAGCCATGGCGCATATAGAATTCCATGCTGCCTGTCCTCATCGTGATCGCAAAGGCATACAAACCCCAATATCATGCATCTGATTTGAGCACTGCATATATGCCACCGACATTATTTATACTGGCTCAGTCTATGTACTAGGTCTCAATACAGCCTGACCTGTAAAGAATGTATTGGTAATCAAGAATGATACTTCACTTCATATTGAAGACAATGTATTTTGTCCAGGTGATTTCTAGAGATAAAATTACAACTGGCACAGCTCGTGAATCTGTCTAACAGCACTAACAAATGTAATACACATTCTTCAACATATCAATGAAAAGGTATATTGACTAGTGGAACACTAAATAGTAATCATGGGGCCAGTTTTTTAGGCACATCTCTAGAGTGCAAGCAGATGCTGGAAGCAAAGGCTCTGTCTTTGTAGATAAAAAGGTTGCAGAATTTCTGCCTTTTTGTTCAGCAGAGCACTGTTACATGCTATTGTATGCATTTCCAATGTGCAGTGTGACTAAAGCTGATGTCTCTTTGCTTTGCAAAGTAACCTTCAAGCTATAGTCACTATGACCTGGCTAAGCATGACATAGTCCATGTCATGCATACATCTTAAATGTGTGAGTAATCAATCTCTTACATGTCACGGCAGCGGCAGCCACAGGGTTCGGTTCTAGGGGGAGCGAAAAGACTGCCTTTGTCTGTAAAATGCTCGTGCTCTGTTTTTAAACAATAAATGGTGAACAAAAATCTTTTACGTTAACTTATTCTTTTCATGCAACTTTTATACATACATGAGCGATATTAATATATGTAATCATTTTTATATTTATCTTAAAATATTACAGCTTGAATAATGCTGTGCTGCTTCCAAGGTCATTGCCTCGATTTCGAAACTAACCAGTAGGAAATTTTACTTGTTACAAAATGCTTCTTAAAAGAGAAAAGGGGGGGGGGGGGGGGGGACATCGGCCTCATAGGACCACCACTGTGTCATGACCGTTTCACTTGAAGGTGACCCCGAGAGGAAAGCTTAAATGCAATCAAGCCTTTAAATACGACAGAGTGGCCTAGGCTAGTGAAAGCAACTGAAAACTGTTTAGTTGTCTGTCCTAATTAAGGATAGAGGGGTTTTAGTCTGCCATACCTGCAGTGGCTTTTCATTTGCCGTATTTATCCTATTAGCAAAAACACATAGTCTGCAATTTTTACTTATCGCCTCAGGAACAAAGCATCAATTCTAAAGTTGTAAGTAGTCTAGAAATAGAGTTACGTGCATCAAGTTTGCATCAAGGTACGATTTACATAACTTTACTAACCTCCAACTAGAGCTATCATTTGACTAGCTGCTCATCCATATCTTTCACACAGGGCACATGAAAAACATCATGGAGAGCATTTCATTCTCGGGACATTGAAGTGGAATTGCTGTTATGCAGAAGTTTTCGTTTTGTGCTTGTTCCCATTCAAGATCATGAAAAAAAAAGTGCAAAATAAATAGCACCTGGGTGCACACATTTCTGTCAGCTTTTTTTTTTTTAAAGATAGTTTACTGCTTTTCTATTGATGCTAGTTTTTCCTGAAGCTAATGGTTGAAATGGTAATTGTATAGTCTTATTCATTAAAGGGTTCATAATGAATGCTGCATAATGAAACTCGAGCCAGGTAACCCTCAACAGCCACAGATGGTGCGCCTAGCTAGTGGGCTAGCTATAGGCACAGAAGCTTTTTTTGAAAGCTATCACAACTGGTGTATAAAACACTCCAAGGCTTTCCTTTAGTTCTGTTAATGTCATGTCAGCTTCTGTTTTAAACACATTACACAATATGCTTTGATTTTGTTTCTGCAATTCTTGAATTAAAATAATGTGTTTAGTTGCACAGTAATTTTTCAGCAGAAAATAAAGCATTTACCCAACAACTAGGGCTTTCATAAAGCAGCACAAATGCCCTGTGGAACAAATATGCAGCAACAACAGGGGCAAACTGCAGGTGATGTAAATATACCTTAATTACCAGCCTTGGCAACTATCCAGCCTCTATTCCCACATAGGAATTGCTATACATATTGCTGAAATTCTGATGCTTTAGCTTGCACGTATCATAAATGAACTGCACCCAAGTAATTAGCCAGTTGGGAATAAGCTGTTCGCCCATGCGTGCTAGCTCTTCAGGTAGTGTCCTTGGGTCTGCCAATTTTCTTTTCACACCTGTTCCATATTGTACTTCTTGTCCTCATGAAAAGGGGGGAGGGGGGGGGGGTGGACAAAGAGAGTTTGCACTTGTTCACACTTCAGGCTATTCACCTGTAGATCCCTCTCCATATCTTGCTACCTTTCCCGGCTGTATCTGGGCTAGTTCGGGCTAGACTACATTGTTTTTGTTGCCCTTTCGTTTACATCTTGAACTTTCACAGCATCCTTCTTCAGCTGTCACTTCAAAAATACCTTTCTGTTGCTTTGTTTTTATTTCCTGCTGGATATACGCATCTATATGCCTAAAAAAAATATTTCTTTCATAGACGACTGAGCCCAACTTCTGTATGTGATAGGCTGAACATGTCACCACATAAGGTTTTTTCGTCCCCTGCCCTTTCCACGCCGAGGAGAAAACGCGCTTCCGCTGGACAACTCTCCCGCTGTTCTGCGCGACTTTGCATTGAAGCCATCTGGGGTAAGAAGGGGGCTATCTGGAGAAAAATAAAAATTAATACGCTAGATGGTGCGAGAGAGAGGGGGGGTACATGACAGTATTTTTAAGACCTTTTTGAAGTATATTAGTTAACATTAAGAGAACATTCTAGCTTCTGTTAGAAACATCACACGAGATGTTTTATTTAATATTGTTATCTGTGGGAAGTGATAAAAGATATATGCTTCTCGACTGACAGTAAATCGCACCAGCATTTTCATACAGCAGCACAATGAGCCCCGTGGAGCAAATTTGGGTCAGCAGCTAGAACATACTGCAGGAAGCACGCAGTGTGTAGTGAACTGCACATAATTTCCTTATTTGCCAGTAACTATATATACCGCCACATAACAATCGGTATATTTGTGTACATATGCTGTATGAATGCTTCCGGTCTAGCTTGCATGCAATATTATATATATATATAGATATACCTATATCAGTCCTCGATTTGCTTGACAACTTCCTTCATCACCATATATATATATATATATATATATAGCATTTAAAGGAGCGAATAGTCTCAGAGTGCAAGGCAAACTTTTTTTTATTATTATTCATACTGTTGACATTTACGGGAATGTTGTCGTGTGTTGATTACTGGAATAAAGAGCATTAAATGCAAAGCGGAAGGAAAAACAACGTGCCGATGGTGGGAGTCGAACCCACGACCTCCGAATGTCGCGTTCAGTGCTCTTCCAACTAAGCTACATCGACGGCTGTCCTCCCCTCCGCTTGCTTGGGTATATATGTTCACTAACCAGATATATATATATATATATATATATATATATATATATATATATATATATATATATATATATATCCGGTTAGGATATGCACATGACTGCACTGCAGGCTGCAACGCCCCTGTAAACTTCACAGCTGCCTTTTGGACAAGTCTGAAGTCACCTGAAAAGAAACATAGAACAAAAACAGAAAACCACAAGCACAAACAGGCAAAGGAATGAAAGAAAAATAAATGAAGAAGCTGCTATAAATGGCAAAGGCCACACATTTACACGAGCGCAGCACAGTGAGAGCTCTGAAGCGAAGCCAGTACATAAAACGTCACTGGCTGGTCTGGGCCTGGATCAAACAGACCGCTATGAGAGGGCCCGCTGAACCAGATGCAGACCAGAACCTGGGAGCGGCAGCAGAACAGCAGCACTGTTAGGCATTCAAAAGATTTTCACCCAGCATACAAATGGCCAACACATGTTGCGTCCTAGCGCTGTGCTGCCACTGCAAGCCAGAAATTGCTTGAATTCCTAAATGCAGCACACGGACCAGTTGCAGGAAGCCACTCACAATGCAGTGCGAGCTGTGGTGCCATGCCAGTACATGAAAAGTCACCAGCTGGCCTGGGCCTGGATCAAACGGACCGCTATGAGAGGGCCCGCTGAACCAGATGCAGACCAGAACCTGGCAGCAGCAGCAGAACAGCAGCACTGTTAGACATTCAAGAGATTTTCACCCAGCATACAAATGGTCAACACATGTCGCGTCCTAGCGCTGTGCTGCCACTGCAAACCGGAAATTGTTTGAATTCCTAAATGCAGCACGTGAACCAGTTTCAGGAAACCACTCACTGCAGTGCAAGCTGTGGGCCAGGTCTCAATTTTTTTGTCTAGCTTTAACATGAGCTAACCGAGCAAACCTGAAAATGCCTATTGAATAAAATGTAGGCCGGAATTCGACAATGGCTACACCATGTTCACGTTCAAGGTAAATGTAACTTGCTATTTTGGAAGTACAATGCCAGCATCAAGTACTAATTGTCCTGCCACGACGCACGTCCAGCTTGAGAGAGAAAGTACTGCACGAACTTTTCTCGCACTGCCTTTGCCTGAGCTCCATAGTTGTTGCTGCTGCACCTGCGAACAGGTGTAAAGCCAGGACCTGTGCGCTCATCAGCTCTCCATTCACCATCAATTACTCGCCCATCCTCTCCCACCCTGTCAACATCTGCTGGGGAACAATACTGAAAAATGGTGTCCTCTTCGTCATCAAGTGTCCCCAGGTAGTTATGCAAAAGCACAGTGGCCCATACTATTGCATCCACCGTTTTTGTAGAGGCCCTGATTTCCTGACGAAGGATCCTCCACCGGTTAGCCAAAATACCAAAGGCGTTCTCTACGATACGCCTTGCTCGACATAGCCTATAGTTAAAAATCCTCCTTTCTGAGTTCAGGCTTGCTCCTGGGAAGGGTCTCATGAGATTTTAGGACAGTGGGAAGGCCTCATCCCCAACTATGACATAAGGAAGCTCTACAGAGGTGCCTGGGAGCAGCCTTGGTTCTGGCATGGACCAAGAGCCCGCTCTGAATTCCTTCCCCAGTTCACAGCTGTTGAAGAGGCCAGCATCCCCACGAGAACCGCATTCCCCAATGTCTACTTTAATGAATCGATATCTGGCATCACACACAGCAAGTAGAACTGTGCTGAAGCCACCCATGTAGTTGTGGAACACTGTTCCAGAGTTAGCAGGCTCCTCTATCTTAATGTGCTTCCCATCAATTGCCCCAATACAATTTGGAAAATTACAAAGGTCTTCAAATTCAAAAGCTATTCGTCTCCAGTCAGCTGTGGTTGGCTCTGGGAGATACAAGGGCTGAAGAACTTGCCGAAAGGCAATGCATGTTTGCCTCACAATACGGCCTGCTATAGAGTCGGAGATCCTGTACGACTTTGCTATAATCCTCAATGTGGAACCGTGTGCCAGGTACCTGCAAAAGTAGAAAACCCAGTGAGTAGGACCAATGCAAAGCACTATTTGTACATGGAACAAACTTTTAGGCACAGATGTCATTCAGTGAAGCAGTTTATAATTTGGTTTACGGGTTTAACGTTGCAAAGTGAACCAAGGTTATGAGTGATGCTGTTAGGTTAGGAGGGTCCGAAAATTTTGACTACCTGGGGCTCGTTAAAGTGCGCTAACATTGCAATGTACACAGGCGCCTTGCTTTTTGCCTCAATTGAAAAGTAGGCACCACAGCCTGGATCAAATACAAATCCTTGAGTTCAGGAGTAAGTGTCCATCACCGAGCTGATATGGAGGTGAGATACTAGTTCATATTGTTGAAAAGCATGAAATGCAAGCACAATCTCAAACAGGCAATACATAGGCATGGAACCACTCTTTGATTAAGAATGAAGTACTTAGTACAAGCACGAAGAATTTTGGAATTATTATTCTATTAGTCAGCAGATCACCACATCAGCAACCAATCATTAGCTGTAATAAAAGAATTGGCGTAGTCGGCGTCTTACTACACCTGCCCCCTTTGCTTCATATCTCAGAGCTGATCTGATGTCATAAAAGTCCTTGAGGGCAAGGAGCAGTAGTCGAAGAACGAGACTATGCAAGGCTTGGCAGTGGTATTTTTCTTTCGTATAGGTTGTGCCTACTTTGAACACATAGTGCAGTGCCACTGGCATTCACACCACTAATGTTTTTGTTAACTAAACAAGGGAACATGCAAACAAATCTCAGAACACACTTGCTGCAATGCCTGAAGTCAGAGGCACTTTGGCAATGAGTTTCCTCAGTACCGAGCCAGGCCACTGAGCTCTTGTTCACTTGTACTGTTTGGTTTCGGTTTGTAGGGTTTAAACGTCCCAAAACGACTCAGATTATAGAAGTCAAAAGATTATGACATGTATTCTAGCTTTCAGTTCTTCACTGAATGCTTGGTTGATGCAAATACTAACATTATCTCACCCATCCATAAGCTTGAGAATGTGAGCTAGACCCAGTATATGTGATATGCTCTGCCAAGATTAATACATGAGAAATGGAATCATGTGCCTTGTAAAAATCCAGCAAAATGTATACAGCTTTACACTTGGTAAATATAAAAGTGCAGATTCTCACTATATGGTTGGGCATCTAAATATCTGATCAACAAGGATCCAAAGGAAATTAATGTATGGACATTTGAGTGTGAAACCTTATAAAAGGAAGTAATGTAAATGTGCTGGATGCATGTAAGTCCCCAACAGAGGACTCAAAATCCATAAATATTAGTTTTCCACCACCTTAAATTGAAATAACAGTATCAAGACCTGTTGCTCCCTTACGACAACGCAAATTTGGAATGCACTGTCATGAGATATTTTATTATCGGACTGTTTTTTTAGACTTACACAGTCCCTTTACATGCTATGTAAATATATGGCCTTTTGTTTTCCTTGTATTCAGTATCTACATATTCGATGTTGGACGAGCCATGCATAAAAAATTGCAGTATGTTTGCAAAAAAGTCATCAATAGACCCTGACATTCAAGGCATGCAATCAAGCTATGGAGATGTAATTTACTTAGGATCATCACACCCAAATCAAAATTCAAGCAAGTCTACATGTTTTATTTGCAGCTGGGAGCCCTTTGTGTCAATAGGCCATGGTCAACATAATATTAGTTCAGCATGATATGGTGGCCTGAAATTTTTATACCTTTTTTTTTAGCCTAAGATAATAAGATAAATCAGGGGAGCTGACTACTTTTCTGTGTTTGCTGATTACTATAATTTCTGCAGCATTATTCTGCTGTGAAATTTTGTCAGCGTTCAGCATTTCCTCTTCAGCAGCTTTGGAACCACTTGACTACAAAATACTGACAGCAAGCTAAACAGTGAAGCAAATATTCACAATATTCTAACATATTTTCACATTTCTACTTAGCACTGGTAGATGGATGTCTTGCATTGTTTGTAAAATAAGGTATGTGCAATCAAGAAACAAACTGGGAGATCTCGCGAAAAGCACATGGTGTACTAGACATGGCAATACTTGACAATATAGAATTGACCACAAATGTGAAGGAATGTTTACAGCCACAATAAAAAGTTAGTATAATCCAAAATGACACTCCTGCCTTCTTGAATGAGCAGATGTTGAAATGCTGAAAGGATGATTACATGCAGGAGCTAACCATAAGCACTTAAAAAGCTTACTAGTACAGCTGTGACTATGCACACAAGTAGAACAAGAAAGCCCATGAGGAGTTGTGCACTGTGAATTACAAGTAAACAATACATTTTTTTTTCATACATGCGGTACAATAACTAAAGAGCTTAAAATGTGGATGCACCTTAAACAGATGACAGCATTCCATACACCTGCACATGGTATACGCTACTTACACGTCACTGGATTGTAAAAAAAAACAAAAACATGCTTACCTTAATGTGAATGCCAGCTTCTCCCCAGCTGACAAACTGACCACTGAGGCTTTGAGTGGCTCAATCAGAGGTCTAATTCACTCTAGGAGACTGTCAAACTTGCACAATAACAACAGCATAATGAAACACTTGTCTATTGAATAAAATGAGTTAGACAACCCCACGTTTCCAGTACGCAAAAAAGCACGGCAGATGCATGTATGCTGAGTAACAAGGGCGATATGCTACAGCGGCCACGGGTAAAATTAAAATTCATGCTTTTTACAGGCTGAGAAATTCATGAATGTGATGTTGGCCGTACTCCTTCGTATCGGGTGAGCCTAGGTAATTACCGCGAAGCTGAGGCAAAAAAACACACACAAAAAAACAATAATAATAGAACCAACTAGGCAAGAAATTGATGTCCATACTTTATTTTTTTCATTGACGAGCACTTCCGCGCCTTTGGCTCGCTTCGTTGAGGTTAATAATGCACAAATGTAGCCGCGTTTGCATTCCCAGTTTCTTTCATAGTTATGAGTAAAACAAACTTAGTAATAAAGTTTTCACACGCTCTATGCTCTGACGGATGAAAACGCACTTCCCATCTCATGCATCCCTGACGCGAGCACACTACCTGCTCCGGCGTACTGCGCTCAAGAAATTCACGAAATACAGGCAAGGATGATATGAACGTGTACTACTTACCTTTCCACAGACATGCGGATGTACTGGAAGAAGTCTGTGCCGTCTCCGCTCCTCATGTCCCGCACCAACGTAAAATACTCGCAGAGTCGACGCCGATCTCTCAAAAGACGTTTTGTAGGCTTACGCCTTTTACGTTGCTGCTGGTGGATTACGTCGGCGGCGATGAACTGAGCAACTAAAGACCAATTGACATCGCTACTGGCGGCCATGTAGGTAGTCAGGCGCTCTGCTGAACTGCTACTCATGTGGTAGCTGACGAGAGCCATCGATCACACCAAAAGCCTCGACAAAAACCACGCCATGGCGATTCCGACACAGCCGAGATGCAGGACGCTAGAAAGGAAGACGCGAAAGAGCTTCGCGGTGATCACGCAGCAGTTGGAGTATGATGGTATTGGACAGAAGGCGACGCCCAAACGCGCCAATCGGGACGCTAGAACCGTCCGGCTGACCGGCAGTCGGCAAAACGATCGTACAACACCCTTTCCGCACCACGTCCGCTTGAGGCAGAAAACGTGCGGGCCGCATGCGTGCGGAACGGGTCTAAAAAGCAACCGTACAGCGGCCTTTAGCCTGCCTTACATGCATGCACTGTGCTGCTTGCAAATTTCCACCTTGTTCTACAAGTAGCCATGGCTACAGCGGTGTCCACTAAGTGACTGTCCGGGAGAAGCGCTGTGTCTCGTCTTCCTTTCATGTCCTGTTCTGCCTTGTGATACACTCGATCAATTTAAGAGCATATCGCGAGGCCTAGGGCCTAGGCGCGCTCTCCCTCGAGACCGGTCGTGGCTTAAGAGTGTCGGCGGCGCCTCGGACACTCTGCCTCTCACATACTCCTCCAACTAAACCAATCCTGTGCTAGCTGCATCCGCTTGACCCCTGCAGACGTCCTAACCTTATCCTCCCACCTAATGTTCTATCGCGCGCTGCTACGCTTTCTTTCCCTCGGAATCTAATTCGTTACCCTTAGCGAAAATGTCTGACCCATGCCCATGTTTTCTTTTTGATTTAGACTAGAATGCCATTGACTTTGCACGCTGCCTATTTCGAAAAGTTACGCCTACCACTTTTCGTACTTTACCTTTCTGCGTTGTCATCAACTAAAGTAGTTAGGACCTTTTTCGTTACCCTCAAGTTACAGCCCTATTGATGAATACCGGTAGGATGCAACCGTTTTAAGCTTTCCTCGTGAGCGATACCACTGCTAGCGGTGATCTGCAAGTAATTACCAAATGGGATGCATCTCCATTCAATTCCCCTCGTTATTTACCATTAATGACCCGGATCTGCGGGTACTACCTATTCCCAAAGTAGGCATATTCGCTACCCACTGTAATGAAAATTACAATAGGCAGTGAAAAAGACACTACTTACCAAAACAGCAGTAGCAGCAAAAACGCCGGATATGGGCATAAACGCCACTTGGTGTAGAGAGAGGAAGTGGGGCGAGAGACAGTGGTACGCATCGTGCCTGCTCTGCCAAGGCTCGGTTGGTGGCTCCGAGAGGGACCGTTAAAAAAAAAAAGAAAAAAAGCTGGCAAAGCAGCTTTGCGGCCCATAGGGCCTCGAAGTGTTGATGGCAGATGACGACTGAACACTTCACATGGGGTAGTGCTTTGCGATAACCTCCATCAGTCGAAGGAAGGGGTCATGGCAGCGCCGTCTACCATTTAGAGACAGCCACCAAAGCCACTCGAGGTAGGACTCTGTAAGCGCTGGGGTCAGCTTGCGGCCGCTTCATAACAGACGGGCCTTGGCCTTCTGCCAACAGCTCTCAATGTCCTGAGTGTGGGCACCAGTGACGGGGCTCACAAAAAACTGTGAGTGATTAACGGTGTTGTGGGTGAAGTTCATGTTAATACCGTTGCTGTCCTGCAGCCCCGGTACACACTGGTACGCCGCCCACTCATCACTGACTATCGTGGTCCCCGGTCGAACATTGTCGGCAGTAATCTTTCCCAGGGTCGCCGCGTCTCGTCGGTCGACTTTAAACAGGCGAAGTCCTTTGGTGGCCACCCAGGTCATCCCGAAGATCCACGGTCCGCGGTCGACTACACTGCCATAGTTGTTCTGGCGGTGTGGTGGCACATTGTCGCCTGCCAAAAGCCGGCCACGATTGTATTTGCGTTTGCCCCTCATGAGGCATTCATCTACTTGCACTTCTTCCCCCGGTCCACCCATTGGGGGCTGCTCCGCGCAGCAAATTTCGCGGACGTAATTGTCCAATCCGTACACGTCTGCTTCGAAATCTCCTCGTTCTGCATCTCTCTGGCGAGGGACATGGATATCTCTTTAGACATGCAGAACGTCAAATACAGTATAGTTTACCGCGGCAGCTTTACATTAGGATGGCCTAGGCGGTCCTTACGGGCAAAAAAACTGGCCGAATCACCTCCGGCGGCTTGTAGGCCAGCCGATCTTTGCAAAGCAGCGATGCCGCGAAGTTGCGACAGTTGCTTGCGGCACCTGTTGCATCGGAACTGTGCACGTCTTCCTTTCGTCGAAGCGCGATATTACGTCACCACTTCGCCACTGCAGTTCGGCTTGGTGTCGTTAAAGCCCAGTTGGCCGCAAACTCCCCAGTACTCCGACGTAGCCGGACGGCCTGCCGATGTGGAGGGATGCGGTCGCACAGTAGACGACTGAGGTGCGAGTCGCACAAATCTCCACTGCTGGTACGCCGTTTGAACGTAATTACTATCTCCTATTTAGCATACCGTTATTTGCAGTTAGCATTAGTATGTCTTCTAGTCGCACTAAAACGCATCCCCGAAGTCCTCCCTTACATCCTTGAACCTAAAAGCTTTAGTGGTTGTGCGGGCTTGCGATCTCGCAATCAAAGGGCCTGAGTTCGACTCCACATACCCGCCCTAGCTACCAATTTATTATTCGATATTCTTACTTTTCCGTTTCGCAGGATTGTCGTCACTAAATACGACTTGGTTTGGACATTTTCATGTTCTGCTTTTAAAAATATATCAAAGAATATTAAGCAAGCACCACAACTGAATTCTAAAAGGCACGATTACGCTAGTACAGGCACATAATTCGGGTTAGTTTTGAGCGGATAGCTGTATTTTCAACCTTTTGTGAGCAGCCGCCGGGTCAGAGGCAGCGTGCTCCCGACTGTGAGCCGGCGGGTGTGAGGTCACATTCACCTTCCGCAACATCATGGCCCCACGATCCCGCTGCCGCCGCCCGCGCACATGAAGTTGGCTGACCGGCTACAGGCAATGTCGGTTCCCCCTCGTAGCGCTGTGCTCAGTGCTGCTAGAGTTGCGAAGTGTAGAATGCTGCATACCAGGGAGGTCGAGGGAGACGCGCAGGGAGGGCGCATATTGCGTACAATTGCTTGCATGCTGGGAGGGAACGAGGAATTGTGTGCAGGAACATAAGCAGAAAAAAAAAGAAAAGAAAAAAAACGACAGTCTGTGCGCTCTGTGAGGTCGAAAACAAATGAACAGGTGGGACACACGTGTTGTTCCCAGATTGTCCCTAGAGTCCTTGAATTCCCCGTGCTTTTGAGAGCAAGCGTGCATCTTGCTGCGCACTTACTCTGGCCGCCCTTGTCGGAATGGCTGCAGAGATTTCGAACCAGGGTTGGGAATAATGCACGAGGGAAGCAGCTATAAGCAGTGCAGCAGTATTATGCGCATGTTATATGAATATATTTTACTTACTATAATTTTACTTACTAAAGAGACAGAAAAAAAAAAGGCCTAGCACGACGCATTGTGGTCGAGCACAGGCCTAGCGTTCGCTCCGGCAGCTACCCTTACACGTGTTTTGCGGTTCTTGCCCTAGGGTCTTAAAATAATGCACGAGGGCAGCAGCTATAACCGGTAAAGCAGCATTATGCGTATGCTATACGGAATATATAATTTTACGTTCTATCATTCGACGAATTTCTCTTAAAGAGAGGCCTAGAGTTCGCGGCGGCAGTTACGCTTACACGTGTTTTGCAAGTTTTGATGCCCTCGGCAGATTGATACGAAGCGCGACGTAAGTATAACGATATACCACGTGCATCGTATCTAAAGAGAGGGAACTGGAGCACGGGACTGCAAGCCTGCGGTCTGCCAGGAAGCAATGGGGTGGCCCTGAAAAGGGCCGTTTGTATGCGGAGCGGTGTATCGGCGGCTTGCAGTGGCGTGGCAGCGTGGCGAGCAAAACGCCCTGCACTCTCCCGTCTCGTGGCCCTTTGCCCTGCATCGCCGACACTGGTGGACCACGTACACAGATCCTGGTTCTGCCCTCGATGCTGCAATGATGTCGGAGCCGTACACTTTGCTTTGACGAGGGCCGCGACGATGATCTTCGAGAGCTGATCGATGCCGCGACCCCTTGCCACGTGGTAACTGTCTGCCGTGTACAAACAACGCCGCGGCCGCTTCGCAGCATCCAGGAAACGATTCTACAAAAGAGTGTCGAAAAAAGTTGCGTTATGAACTCGACATTTGGTAAATGAGTACAAACGAGAAAACAAAGCATTCTGACCTCGGGCTTCAGAATGCGCCGCAGCGCAGCAATCAGGCGCCGGTTCAGCTGCCTACGGTGGACGTTTTCACGCAGCGCTTTGCTCTCGTTTTGGTAATACCGCGGCAGTATTTTAAACACAAACAACATCCGTGCGACATGCTGCTGCAGCTGCCGCACGAGGTCCTGGAAGCACGTGGGGCAAGATGAGCGGCACAGCACTTGTAAAGCAAATTGTGAGACTATTTCGCGCAATTTATGTGTACTTTGATGTTGGCGGCGATTTCCCGCGGGTCATGACCATTATCGAGGTTATTTCCTCCTACATACAAAACAGCAAATTCGGCGTGCAAGCGCATCAGCGAAACCTTAACCGACAGCGAAGTGGCATCATAACCGCCAAAACTGAAAGTCCACGTCTGAACAAACTGCGAAAGCCGCAGGCGAGACCTGCATGGGAACTTCGATTGGCTATCGCCGATGATCACACCACGCAGGACCGCCATCATCAGAAGAACGCACCTCGATACGC
The DNA here is from genome assembly GCF_055883805.1 of Amblyomma maculatum. NCBI lineage: Eukaryota > Metazoa > Arthropoda > Arachnida > Ixodida > Ixodidae > Amblyomma > Amblyomma maculatum. The sequence goes on from NC_139349.1 coordinate 151,861,259, forward strand.
GCCGCAGCTAGACCCACGAACCGAATGCTGGCATATCGCGCGCGTCGTCGGAGCGACGGGTACCTAGCGATTCCCTAGATGGGTTAGGGACGAAAAAAACAAGAAAACCCAGTTTTCATCGACGTCACATCCGGTTAAGCATTGAGCGCGACGCGAAAAACGTGACGCCAGGCCGCTGCGTGTCCACCAATTAGCGTTTCCAGCCTAGCCACCCCGAAACGCTTCTGCTGCGTGTCCACCAATCAGCGTTTCCAGCCGAGCTACCCCGAAACGCTTCTTTCACAAGAGCCCGCTAGGGGCGGCGATCGGAGAAATAATAATTAAAATAGTTACTTTCCGCTCATTTGTGTTCATAAAGTGAATTTTTTTGTAACTCCCAATGCAATAGCTACCATCTGCGCTGGTAATCTCGGCGGCAATTTTTTGATTCAGTATACCTTTAAATTTTTGCGCGTTGACTTTCAAATACTTTTTGCTGCGGTCACCCGTCCAGCCCGTCTTCGCACGCGGGACATATGCCATACAAAAGTGTTCCCACAAGGCCAAGAGTAGGCTGCTGAAGCGTCAGCACGAGCACTAGCGAATGGCATCTGCCGCTACGACTAATTTCATTGGGGTTCATTTTCACATCAACTTTTTGGTTTTGCTGGTATGCTCCATACACTCTAAGAAAAAAGGGTATGCGAAAGGGGTAAAAAGGGCATAGCATGGTCCTTTACCCCCTTTAGAAGGCCTTGGGGGTAACTTTGCACCTGCTGGAAGCAGGTCCCTATTCACTTACCCCCTCTTAGAAAACTTGCACCCTACTGCAACCCTACTTACCCTCTCTACCAGCGTTTGTGTGTTTGTGTGTGTGTTCGTGCCCCTTAGACAGCGGTGTGAATAGTTTGGGCACATATCACGATGGGGCGCTCGTGCAGCATTCTGTCATTCTGTCCCATCATGTCTTGTTCCTGCACCGTCGCTTTCAGAGAGGGGACGCCTTTTGTGCCACCTTCGCCACCGTTTTTCTCTCGCGGCGTTTGGGTCCCTCTCCATGTTTACTCTCCCCAGTCTGGAACTGCAAGCTGCAGGTGTGTCCTGGTTTCTATACGCCATGCGCAGCGCCTATAGGGGCGCCACTGAAAGCCGCGTAGCGGCGGCCGTCGGAACCCGAGGCGGGCCTCGTGCGGCAAGCGTGCAAGTGGTGCGCGCGTGCGATCTGCCATTTGTGCGCTTCTCGCGCGGGCACTTCCGCGGTGACAGTGTGCGCAAGGGGATCGCACTTTATAATAGTGTACATGTGTTCGATATCACGGCCGTCTGGAACTACATCGGCTCCGTATGCATCAATGTCTGCTGCAGACGAGCGTCAACAAGGTTGCGTACGAAGTGGAGCTCATAATTCGTCCATTCCTTGACCTATGAACCAGTGTTCTTTTTTTTGCTTAATGGTACACGCTTGCTTCGTTTATATGCAATAGATTGCTACAATAAACTAGGCAGCGTCGTCGAAACTGCGAGCGGTTTCGTACCGGTGCGACCGCAGGAAAAGCCAGCGAGCTTGCAAACCAGCATTCTGAGCATCAGAAAAATAGCGCATATTGGGCTCCTGTAATAAGAGTTCAGATTTTTCATGCTTGCGCTTTACCACTGCCTGTACGGCATGGATTGCACGTATTCCGTCGTCAAAAAGGCAGAGCGGGTAGATAATTTCATGGGGGATTGAGATATCAGCAGAAGCAATATCTGAAAAGCTGCATCATCACAGGTTAGCCAAGAGCATATTAGATTTAAATTTTATATCCTATATTATTATTGTAGTATAATCTTCATTTCATTTGTGTCACCCTCGCGCCCAACTGCAGAATTACAAGGTGCTTTATAACAAGCTCTAGAGCCCTTAGTCTGAATAGCAAGTGCAGCGACATGTTATGTTTTCGTAATCTTGCCAGACAACAGGAACACTGGCTCTAGTCTTAATGTAATTGAATGGCAAGTTTCAAAACGCACATCGGCAAATATCTGTTCAATAACCTGCCGAAGTGGCTCAGGCTACTGAGGAGGATCGAGTTATTCGGACCGAAGTCGACCGTGATGCCCGCGTTAAGGTGGAGGCGAAACTCAAAATGCAACCGCGTGCTGTGCGATGTCAATGGACGCTAAAGATCGTGTGGCTAAGCGATTCACAAATCTAATGCGTATTGTATCTTTCCGGCTAGCGGACGCGACCAAGTTTAAACAAGACGTGTTCACGGAAGGGGCAATGACAAGCAGAAAACACTGAAAACATAGTTGTCACTCAGCCCTGCTACACGGCAAATTTAATGTATTTTCCATCGAATGACGCTCGTTCAAAATGATATTTGTTTGCTACTACATGGGAAAATATAATGACATTTGGTGAAAACGACATTAGGTATACGAGTTTGAGGTACTCATCCGAATGCGATCAACGAGGGAAGGCGTTATGTCGACACCAGACACTCGGTGAGAGGATACACCTAAAATAAACTACAAAAGTGCCATCTGCATTAAATACTACTGTGCTCCTGTAAGTTTGCAGCTAGTGATCTATGTGAAATATGCCAAATAGCATCGTAAAAAAAAAAAAAAAACTGCCACTCATCGCTGCCAGCCAACCCGTAGCCAACTCAGCGCAGGCGGAACAGGTCGCTTCTGCTGCCACGGTCCGTTGGCGCCAAGTCGCCGACACGACGGATTTCTTTCGCCACCTTCAGAAAAGCATGCTCTGTCCATCTTAAATATCACGCGCTTATTTTGAGGAAGGAATGTAAAAAAATTATCGTTACTGAGGAGCGCTGTTTTGTAACGAGATTTTGGAAGAAGTGACAAAAGCAATACAAGCAAATTTCTGCTTTTAGCAGCTGCCGCCGGTTTGACGCAGCTCATCCTTGTTTCGTTCTCTACCTGCTAAGGCGTCGCCGAAGTTACACCTTCCGTTTACTGTAAGACAATTTGTGAGGCAATTGAACAGATAGTAAGGCAGTTTATGAATAGGAAATTTACTATTTCCAAAGCACGTCCAGCTACGGCTTTTATGCGAAACCGTTTAGGCGTTTAGCCTAGCGACGACTAGGGCCTTGCACACGGCCAGAGCACCGTCGTTGGCCGCCTTCGCGGGCAGTAAGCTCGCGGCATCCGATGTAGCAGGCGTTACGAATTTCCGATATTCTTTTTTGATGAGGCTAAGCTCGAGCATTTTTCGAACGATTCGGCGAAAACGTACGGGAGTCAACTGGGTTGTAGTATGCTGCGCCGTAGGGCGATACTCGAAGTTTCTATAAAATCGCCGTCAGACAGTACACTATACTCCCTATTTTACGTGTTGCTCTTGACACTTGCTTTAGTGCGGAAAGTGTACGTTGTTGAAACTCGTACGCGTTTCACTGTCGAGCGCAGACGTGCGCACCTTCCGTACCCTTTCGTAAACAAACGCCGCCGACACAGCCGCTAACTTCGTAATTGATAGCCCTAATCAAAAGGTTGGTTACAAGGTATGCAAGACATGAATGTCAATTTAAAGGCTGCTTTCGTTTACAGCGCCTTCCCCTTCGCAACATATTGAAGGTACTACAATATTTGCATATCAATCAAAATTGCCATAATTTGGAAATAGCATTAGCTTTGGTCGTGTAGCAGCGCGTCGAAAAAATGACATTAACCTGAACAAATGTCATTTGGGTGCGATTGATTGCTTTCTGCTTCGAACAGCCGCGATTCACGGCCCCGGTCGTTCTCGTGAAGCATCACTGAAACTTATACCAACAAGTTCCTGGTAAGGTTTATTGTGTGTTCGAAAAACCAACTACGCAGCAATTCTTCCCGGACATTGCTAAAGGTTGACAGCGGCGTTATATCTGTTAATCCGCGACCAAAGACGAAAACACGACGCGCGCGCATAGACGCTGACACGAACAGCGCCCCGACCGAGCCCGCCTATGCTTTGCGGCTTTGGCGATAGGTGGCGTTGTCGGCGTTTTGCGCATCGCGTATAGGGTGACGTAATGACTGCAAAACTGCTTCTAAATTGTAATGAAACAGCAGATACTTTTGTTTTGCTTGTGAGAGTAGTGCTCTGGCAGTGCACAGCCTGTTTCAGGCTTATAGTGGAGCCACTCCGACTGCATAGCGAACTGTCACGGGCCGTTCTGCAAACGTATTTCCTAAGCTGCTTAAAGGAAAGAAAAGGCGCAGTATCTGTCACACTTCTTGGTAGAATCCTGAACCACACCGTAAGGGGAAGCTTGAGAAGCTTCGAAGGAAGGTGGATTAAAAGAAAAGAGAGAAAGAGGTGCTGGTTGTGTTCAGCAACAAACATATTTGATTTTACCTGAAGCGCATACAGCTCGTTCGGCCGAAAAGGCATCGCCATTGCCATGTCGCCGAAACTCGCAACTCGTGGAAAAATATATGCTCTGTTTTATATTAAAATCTTGATAAAATCGATTCCTTATACAGCTTACAGGGTGGTGTCATACCCTTTTCGCGTCACATTTAGCATCCATCTGCTAGTCATGTTGAAGGTTAGTTTGCGACAGAGATTGGAACCAACGACCTATGTACAGCTGCCGAAATCTTAACTGACGTTCGTGACGGCAGTGCTTTCTGTAATTCTGAGGGTTACAGAGCAGCTAACCTGCGAAAAGTCAAGTATAAGAAATGGCTCACCAAGCTTTTGCGTAATCTTGATCATCTGGCTAGTATTGTCCTTATTAAGACGCAGGAGCATAGAAAAGGAGGTCGTCATGCGCACGCCAGTTGAAGATTTGGGCGGCTCTACCTCCGTTTTTATGCCTTTCATTTTAAAGTTCGCCGTTCACCGAGAAGTGAGGCAGATAGAGCACCTTCCGTTCCTCCAAACAAAGCAAACTAAAGGCGTTAATCACATTGCCAAACTCTGCGTCTCTTAACGGCAAGAATTCGCGGAATGAAAACGCCGTGTTAAAGGCGCTATCGTGTCTACAGCTTTGGTGTCATGCTGGCTTGAAATTATTTAATTTTATAGCGTTATCTAGAGGCAGGCTGGTGGGCAGCTGAAAGCTGTGACACTCGAGGACAAATTTCATCAAAAGTTGATTCTTTCTACTAGTTTTTGTTGAATGCGACCAGCTACACTGAAAATAAGGATTTCTTCACCCTCATTTACTGTACCGCGGAAAGTATGTCAGTCGGACATTCTTAGTTTACAAATGGACACACACACACGTATGTATAGTATATATATATATATATATATATATATATATATATATATATGCTTAAACTGAACATTAAAAAGACAAAGATCATGGCGTCTGCCCCTATCAAGTCCTGGAGCATCAAGGGAGAAGAAGTGGAAGCTGTGACAGATTTTCTCTTCTTGGGCTCCAAGATTACCCCAGAAAGAGACTGCAGCCATGAAATTGGGAGACGCCTGCTTCTGGGCAAGAGAGCCATGGCTAGCCTTGACCGCCTAGTAAAGAGCAGAGACATTCACTGCCAACCAAGATCCGTATAACCCGTGCTATGGTCTTTCCAGTTGTGATCTATGGATGCGAGAGTTGGACTGTGAAGAAGGCTGACCGCCGAAGAACTGACGCGTTGAATTGTGGTGCTGGCGGAGACTCTTGAGAGTTCCTTGGACGGCCAGAAGATCAAATCAGTCGATATTGTCGACCATAAACCCTGACTGCTCATTGGAGGGTCAAATTCTAAAGTTAAAGCTCAGCTACTTTGGTCATCTGATGAGAAGAGAGGAGTCGCTGGAGAAAGATTTGATGCTGGGAAAGTTTGAGGGTCACCGGAGAAGGGGTAGGCAGCGAACGCGATGGTTGGATGGCATCCTCGAGGCGCTGCAGATGAAGTTATGTGATGTTAGGAAGATAGTGGGAGACCGGAAAGCGTGGCGTAATATGGTCCATATATATATATATATATATATATATATATATATATATATATATATATATATATATATATATATATATATATATATATATATATATAGCTCAAAATTTCGGGCAAAAATGGCATTTTGTCGATGGTATGGTTCTTGCCTGATTCGATCAGAAGTCGGATGTTCCCATTGTATGCGGCGGCAATGCCGGTGCTATCGCTGAGGCAGTGGCTTGTCTTGCATCGCAGCCGCCGCATATTATGGGAACATTCGACTTCTGATCGAATCAGGCAAGTACGCCAAACAACTTTATTATTAAAAATACCAACGGCAAAATTCCATTTCTGTGCGAAATTTTAGCTGCGAGGATTTTGCGGTTTAGTTTAAAGGAGCATTCTACAGCGCGCTGGTAATTGTGCAACGCCCTGTATATTCCTGGGTCTCCTCTTTTAGAGAGTTTTTATGTTTCTGCAAACGACCTACCTGCCTGTCTGTCCTATAAATGCACTTTTCCACGGGCCGTCGGAATGCGGTAAATAACTCGTCTTGCCTCGACCAAGGTTTTCATTTGCTTGATCTTACTGTTCTACACACATGCTCTCTTCTTCATTCCTTTTTTTTTTAATTCTCAAAAATAGGCTAATCAGTTTGGAAAGTGAAGAAAACAGAATGCGTACACCGTGTCGTATTGCTCTGTATTAATATTGCAGGAGACGTTATTTTGCATGTCATCATTCATAATTTTTTCATTCGTTCCGATTTCAGCAGGTTCTTTTAATTTTAAGGTGTACAAACTGCCCCAAGAGCTAGCTCTATTGTTCTTAGTTTACCAGGGCTCCTTTTTTTCGCAGTGCTTTGGCGTGTTTCGTACTTGCTGCACCAGGCTGTCGGGTGGTTCCAATCGCCACTTCTCCGGCGCTTTTGTGATGAAACACGACGCATGCATGTTTTCCGCCACGCCGCACACCAGGCACTTCGCGTTTTTCAATGCAGCACACACGTGTTTGCAGCAGCATTGTGCGACACGATGCCTTCGTGCATAAGTTGAGTGGAAAACTTAGAAAAGACCAGCTAGCTTGCTGCGGAGCCACGTACAACCTGTGATACTTGCACGTGGTCACTTATCCTTTCTAGTTCCGAGAATTCAGGAAACTGGGCATTGATTCCTTCGCTCGCCGTATGACACAGCGCAAAGGTGACGCACGCTCTTTTGTCCTGATAAGCTTGCCCCTTCAGTGAACATCAGAATTTTCGACACTGAATCTCAAGCGCCAATGATGGAGGTGGGGTAAGGAACAATCAGAAGAACCTGCTGCTCCCCGGAACTCTTTTCTTCACAGCATGAAGTCATTTTTCGCCGGACTTTCGGAAACCAGTTTGGCTGTAGCTTCCACAGTGCCTAGGCGGGGTACACAATACTTCATTGTGAACAATATGACAGGTCCCAGGGAGCCCAAAATGCGTGCCTCTTTTCGACGGCGAGCACATGGTGGCTCTGAACACATACTCTTCTCAAGGCTCCGTGGGGTCACGAGTCATTCCAGCAGAAGCGATGTCCTGTTCGGACGCGGAAGCATCGAGTGGTCTCAGTCTTATGCCTATGGGCTGCACTGCCCTTGAGTTGTAAATATTTGTATCATACTCAACATACAAATAGATATGTGCGAGCAAAGTCCTTCGTTGTCACTGCAGGGAACTACCCCCTGTAAAGACGTAATCTTAAATTAACTGACGCGGCAGAATTCTGTTAAGGGCACAGTTCATGATGACTCTGCAATCAGCGACGACGTGGAGCTTGGATAAAGCAAGAGGTACGCATCTTCTAGCGCTGCAACAGTCTTGGGCTGCCCAAAAGCAGCAGCGGAGGAGAGATCACGTTAGCAGATTCGCTGGGCCAGCGTTGAGAACAACTATGGACTTGAAAGGTTGCTGCTGCTGCGGTGGCGCCATGTACCAGCTTCGGACTCCATTACGCATGTCAATGATGGGCGACAGCAGCAGGTGCGGCGGCAGCGGTCAACGTAAACCGGCGCATGGTGCTTGTAAGTTCCATTTTTCAAACTTTTTGCTGCCCCTATTGTGGGTTTAAGCCGGTACTCGTTTAATCAGCATGCGTCGCAATAGTGAGCACAGTGTTAAGTCCGAGGTTCGAGTGGTCCCAATCTCTATGATCAGCAGGCGTGACTGCATTTGAGTGACCACCCATACGTATAGCATGTGTTTCAGCGAAGGTGAACAAGAAGTTTTAAAACTGCTTTTTGTGATATTGAGGTGGTTTCAAATTGCAATTGTTTACATCAGGATACAGTTTAATCAAGCTAATTTGGTGGTTAACTAAACTTGTAACAATTGACTTCTTATGGTACTTACGTAATCAATATTCGTGGTTACCCAAGTTTGCAAGTGCGAGATGCCGGGCTAGTGGGTACTGCATTCTTAAAGAACAGCGCAAGGAACAACACAGAAACACACAGAATGGATGGACACTGCCGCTGACTATACTTCGTCTCACAAGATGCTTGCAGCACTGCGAAAGGCAGAGGCATCCCAGTGTAATCAGGATCACGCGCACTGCAATAGGCAATTGTGCTCCTACGCGGCTCTTGCCACCAAATTGGCGGAGACAACAGTATAAAAGCACAATTCTCTATTATAGTGTGCAGGGGCGAGAGGCACTTCGGAGCACAATTGCAAGGACTTCTCTGCCTTTTGCAGTGCTGCAGATAACTTGTGAGACGAACAACAACAACTGAAATTTTATTACCGAGCAAAACATATATAAACATGCATAAAGAGGTGGAGCCAGGGCGATTACTATAGACTGTTTTCGGTGATCGCACAGCATCACCTTGGCTTCACACCTTTGTGCATGTTTATATGTGTTGTGCTCCGAAATAAAATTTCAGTTGTTATTGAGCGCCTGTGTCCGTCCATTCTTCTGTGTGTTTCCTTGTTGTTCCTTGCACTCTTATTTAGGCATACCTAAGTTTGGTCTAGTTTTGGGACGTGTCCTTCAGAGTTATCTGGCGTTGAGAGCTTGCGTTGTTGATTACTGTGTCATATCCTTTCTCCTACAGTAAAACCGCTTAACAGAATCATGCACACAGCTTTGAACTTCAGGCCAGTTCGCGCAGCTTAATTTCATGTCTCATAATGGACATTTTTGCAGTAGCTTCATGCAATTGCACAAAGCCCCCTCATCTACCATTTTGCACCCCTCTTGTGACTGCCAGGTGAAGTACCCTTGACGGGACGGATAGCTTACTGAGGTTCCCTCGCATATTTCCAGCAAACATTTTTTTACAATAGTTGAGTGGGCTTATTTTCTGAGCAGTAGTTGAATGCAGGGCTGTCATGTAGGAAGCAGGTCAAGTGCAGGGGGAATATATATCAGGGCGTGTCCACAGATGCCTAAAGCATATCACTACACATGCTAGCTGAAAGTAGCCCAGCACTTATATATACTGCTTGGAAAACAGGCCGGCACCACTACTGCGAAAGAATTTGTGCAGAAAAAATAGGAGCGATCCTCGCTAACCCGCCCCGTCAGATGTTCCTCGCTTGGCGGCCACAAGAAGGGTGCGGTGCTGGAAAAATGTTCTCCATGCAAGAGAAAGCGCTTGCTGTATCTGCAGCCGCGATGCGGTTCCAACACGCCTCCATTTTTTTTTTTTTGCCTCGCCGCCGCAGTTTAGTCGCCGAGGTGTTTCCATCGCTTGCATGTGTATACATTGTGAATGTGTCTATTCCCTCCACATCTCATTTTTCTCTCGTTTTTCTCTCACACAGGTTCCCTCGGAGTATGGATTCAACCACGACGATGACAAAAGACTGCTCGGTTATCCTGCCATTTTCAAACGCAATAAAAAGTAAACCCTGCCTTCCGTTCTCATGTACTAATATCGGTGTGCAAACTGCACCCTGAATGGCTACATGGCCCGTCACAAATATGTCGCTCTAGCACGAAGAAACCAACATTGCGGAAGTGAGGGCGTCTGTGACCGGTTGACGAAGACATCATACATATTTTCACCAAACGTTTTTCTTCTGTATAGGGCGTATGTTAAGGCTGTCTAATGTTGCAGCGGAGGCAGCATTACCACACATATGCCAAACGGAGTCGCTTGCGTTGCAAATAAAGAAAATGTATGTCTCGTATCGCTTCGATAGCGGCGATGTCTTGTGACTGAGTGCACAATCAGTGCAAGTGTGGTTGTTTTCAAATTACTAGCGTACCAGTGTGCGCCTAGACTATATTTAGAAGGGCGCAAACATACCCTTCGAAGGAAAAGAACATTATCTTAAATGGGTGTAAAAAACACTATAATATGAATTTATTTTATTCCTCTGGGTGGTAATATTACCCTTCCAAACAAAGCATAAATATGAACGTAAAAGTGCAAAGTTACGCACATTCATAGGGTGCAAACATGCACTTACGGGGTGCTGTAGTAAGCTCATTACGCTGGCATAAATGCAGACCCTGTGAGGGTAAGTTTACGCCTTATGATTAAGCATAAGCTTATTCCAGCTGGGAGCAAACATGCACCCGATTTTAGAGGATATTTTTGCACTTTCATGGCCTAACCTTTAGTCCTTCTGAGAAAGGGTAACGTTACTCCTCAGTAGCATATACTTGCACTTCACCATATGGCATAACGTTAGCCTCGTTGTAGGGTAAACTTTACACCAGACACACTTAAGCTCCCGTCGAGGGTGTAACTTTGCACCCAAAGGGGCTCCCCAGTGCGTCAGTGGACTTACCCCCCTAAAGGGGTAAGATCACACCTTTTTTTCTTAGAGTGTAGCGATGAATGTGTCGAAAAGGATTCATTTTACACCAGTCACATCGTGCCACTGGCGCCCCTCAGCTCCTCGCAAAGCCGTAGAAACGAAGCTGCTCGGATTTGCAGTTAAAGCACGAACTTGACTCTTGATGGTCTTGCTCGACAGTATGTCACGAAGATTGAGAGCGAGGAGAATAGATCTACGGGGTTCTACCTGGGAGATTGGACGTAGTTACGCAATGTACAATCCGCTGTAAGTGGTTTTAGGCCAGCGTGGACGGCCTTTTCACTCTGACTTCGTTTTTCTATTAAAATAATTTTACTGTGTTCCAAAAAAAGCCTAGGAAAGCAGGAGGGGAAAATAGCACTCGCTGTGAAACATCAGCCGGCGGTCGGTTGGGACGCCGCGGGGATAAAAGTAGCTGCATCGGACTAAGAAACAAGCGACTAAATGAAGTGTAGATATTACATTCCACTAAATGCAGGCGTTGCATAGTTTTATGAAAATAAATTGTCGGCACCGTCTGGAAGAATGCGCCTTGAATGCTCATTACTTCAAAGTAGCTGCTAAGAGTAGAAAAACAAAAGACGTACACGATATTACGTTTCTACCGCTCATCAGGGGCTCGTCATGGAAATTTTGGCTCAGCCACCAATGTTCTCTGTTCTTTTTGTGGTTCTGTGGTAAAGCGACAGTGTTACGGGTCACTTCTCAGTTCGGAGTCAAATTCAAAACACATCGAAGCGCCACCTACAAACGTTGCTAGCGCCGGTGAGCTGCGATACACTCATTAATATTCCCTTGTGGCGCGATTGAAGGAAACATTTTATACCGTAATTATTGGAAGGAGCACGCCAGAACTGCGGAGGAAAAGCGCCAAGCTTGCCTTTTGAATATATAATTATATTCTTTTGATTGTATATATAGATGCTCTTTGGGACCCTAATATCACATCGTGAACGAGCCCTGTTTTGAAGATCTCAATTATGCTTTTTTACTCTGTTGTTAAAATGAGTCGCAAGGTAAACGAATTAAGATACATAAAGTAATTAAAAACATCTTTGCATGTAGAAAGAAAAGGAAGTGTAAGTAGAAGATTGTCTATGAAATACACATGCTCTTTAAATCTGAGCCATGCAAGCGGAGTCATTTATTCGGGAAACAAATTTCTGCTCTCATTCCACTTGGTGGACTCTATATTCCTATACGCGTTTTTAATGGCTGCAGTGTTTATTATGCCTCCATCTGAGGGACTCCTGCTTCTTTGCAAGTGAAGTTAGCTTGCTCAGGTAGCGCCCGCTTATACACAGCGGCTGAAGTTCAGAGGCCATAAAGCGCCACCCGAATGCTGCGTCCTTATGTACCATTTTTTGCTTTTGTTTAGCAGGGGCCTCCGACGGCTGATAGTTTTGGATTCCAGTCTTACCGTTTGGGTGAGCTCGCATCGGTCATCAGGAACTTGTAGATTCTTCCGCTGGTATTGACGTGAGGTGCAGCCCTTAATCCTTTGGAATAATAGCTACACAGCTCAAGAATACATGAAATTCAGCCACACGTTTGCAGCACTTGTGCGCAAACTTTTGTTAACACCGGTGATGCTGGCGCGCATTCGCCTTCGACATTGTCCTCACTGCCGACAGCTGCTACTTACCATAATAACAGAGATGTCGGCTCTAACGTACAGATGTTTCAGTTGGTATCTTTTTGCGTCGCTGCACATATTGCCACACGATATCCAGAGCATAGCGTAGACCAACAGTCGATCACACAAAATGAGTTATCCCGGTCTCAATAAAGCATTGTAAAACAAATCCCAACTAAATTTATTCAGGAAAAGGACAGGAATCGGGGTGTCATGAACTACCGCAATACATCGCATCGATTTCTTGATTCGCTATGCACTCCGTCGACGCGGGGGCCTTCGCCAATCCAACAAAATACTGTCGACGAGCCGCAACCCCTCCCGCTGCCGACGACCCCCCCCCCCCTTTCCCTGCCTACCGTCCGACTGCATATCCGTATCGCGCTGGGATTGGCGGGAGTACCCTCTGTGATCTAGTGTCCACACGCGTTGTGAGAAAGCGCTCGGAAATAGCCTAGAAAATAGTCGAACGTTCAGTCGCCTCTCAAAGCACCCTTTCTGTATTGCTGTTCACCCATCGGCCCTCATTGTTCCAAGGTCGCATAAGCCACGCGATATTCTTGGCGCAAGTCAGGTGCATCTGACCGCTGGCCAAAACAGATCCACATTGAAAAACACACACATACCACTTGGTAGGATAGAAATAATTGATGTGTTCCCATCTCAAGCATAATTGCTTCGCTCTTCTCCCCTTCTGTAGGGAAAACAATGACTGGAAAACATTTCGCAGTTATACACATTACTCTTCCGTGACAGTCTTTACAAGATATTTTCCGAATCAGGTCAGCCGCGGCAGTCAGAGCGCACTACGCACGCATGTGATGGTTGGTTGGGGTCTTTGGGTTATTCTCGGGGGGGGGGGGATACCGGACACGGGTTATGCCGGCCTTAATTCGCGGCGGCACTCTTGGTGTCCGGGGGGAAGGGGAGATGGGAAGTTGGGAGGGGAGGGGGGTATTATCGTCGGGGAGTCGCTCTCGTCGTCCTTGTCATCGGCTCCGTCGCCAGTGCTGTGGCCAGCAGGTCAGCAGGCCCGGTGGTGGACTACAGTCGTGCAGCCAGGCCGGACTCCTCCAGGAAGGCCAGCAGGAGCCGGTGGGCTGCCAGGGGGCTCCTGGCCGGGAAGAGCAGGTGGTCCTCGGTGGCAGCAGGAAGTCCGAGGGCCCGGTAACCTGCCTCCATCTTGCGACGGTGGTGGGTGTGTGCCGGGCACACACAGAGGAGGTGCCCCAGCGTATCTGCATCACCGCAGGAGGGGCATGCTGGGGAGGGGGCCCGGCCACGGACATACAGCTCCGTGGGCGTCCAGGAACCTCCGGTGCGGAGGCGTAGGAGGAGAGCTCGCTCCCTGCGGGCGAGCTTGTCGGACAGGCGGTGGAATGTCCTCCCCTCGGCGATCCGCCGATCGGGGTGCAGGGTCCTCACGGCCTTCTTGAGGGGGAGCCTGGAAAAGTCAAAGCAAGATACATGATTAGTCATACTTACCTGGTTGAAGTGGGCCGCCTTGGCAAGTGCGTCGGCCTCATCGTTGCCCTGGATGCCCGCATGGCCCGGGATCCAGTGCAGCGAGATGACGAAGCCGGCATCCTCCAGGGCCCGGAGGCGCGCTCGTAGATGGCAAGCCGATAGCTGGAAGCAGGACGGCTTGAGCAGGAGCTGCAGTGCCGGCCTCGAGTCGCACAGGATGGTGTAGAAGCCTGGGGGCTGACCAGTCTCCAGGAAGTCCGCTGGTAGGTGGAGGCCCGCCAGCTCGGCTGCAGTAGAGCTACCTGGAAAGGAGAGCCTGCAAGAGCTGGACACCCCCACCTGTGGAGCCGTCATAGCCGCTGCAGCCTGGCCCGTGGAAGGCAGGACCGAGCCATCAGTGAAGAGGAGGGTGCTCCCTTTGCACTCTTCAATCAGGGCTGCGGCAGCCTGGCCTAGGGCAGCAGCTGGGGAGCGGCGCTTGCTTACCCCCTCCAGGTCAAGGGTGACCTGCAAAGGAGGACGTGTTGGTGGAGGAGGGAGGATGGAATACCCTGGGGCATCTCCGATGAAGTCCCTGTATACAGCCGTCAGTTGTCCCATCCGTGAATGGGGGGCGCTGCACAGCCGTGCCAGGAGGGAAGCTCCGTCAGGGGCATGGTGAAGGCGGTCCACGTGAGTGAGGCCACTCTGGAGGAGCTGCAGGGTCAGAGGGTAGACACCGGCTTCCGCCAGTGTTGCCGCAATCCTAGAGCACTGCGTTGCTCCCAGCAGGGGTCGGATCCATTTCCTGCATACTCCGTCCAGGATGTTCACTTTGGTGGGCCTGAGGGAAACAAAAGGGAGGGCATAAAGTATGGAAGAGGTGGCGGCCGCCTCGAACAGCCGGATTGCCCAGGATGTGGAGCAGCCGTTGCCCCCTGCAAGAAGACGTTGGGCTGCTCGGCCAACCCGGTTCAGATGACCCAGGTAGGCCTTGTCTGCAGGGATCCATGTGAGGCGGTGATCGATCACCAGCCCCAGGTACTTGACCTGGCGTCTCCAGGGCAGGCTGGTGCCGTCGATCATCAGGGTGGTTGCATGCGCTGACGCTCGTGCTCCCAAAGGATGCACCATGAGGGCCTCCGACTTTGCGGCAGAGAGCTTGAGCCCCCTGTCGCGAAGGAACTGCTGCACGGAGTCGAGGGCTCGTTGAAGGGCTTTCCTGGCTGAGATCCTCCTCCTTGGGCCCGGACCAGGAGCGCCACATCATCAGCGTAGATCGAGGTCAGCACTCTGTGGTCCCGACCCTGTTTGATGGCGCTCGGGAGACCGGCCAGCACCAGGTTGAACAGGAAGGGGCTGAGAACAGACCCCTGGGGCACTCCGGTGTTGATGGGGCGAGGCGAGCTCAGGGTCTGTCCAACCCGGACCTGCAGGGTACGATTGGAAAGAAATGCTGTTATGAAACGCCGCAGGTTACCTGTGACTCCCAGGTCATCCAGAGCCTGTTGGATGGCCTGGTGTGGTAAATGGTCGAAGGCAGACTCGACGTCCAGAAGGATGAGAAAGGCGACGTCGCCCATGTACTGTGCCTCTTCCAGGGTGGACACCACATCCGCGATGGAGTCCGCTGTGCACCTGTGTCTCCGGAACCCGGACGTGAAGATAGAACACGAATGTAGCATGTCAAGCGTTGCACGGCAATCACTCCCACAGGATGACAGCTCTGCTTGCTTAGGGACTATACGTCGTGAGACATCACTGCATCAAACAATTTATATAGTTATTATTGTTCCAAGGACATCAACAACGGCGTCTATCCCTTTCGCGCTCCAATGCACGCCGTCTGTTCGACGGTCTGCGCAGATCCTCCTGGAAAAAAAAAGTCATTATAAATCACAACACTGAAAAAAACATGGACAACAACCTCAACAGCGTGTGCATACTTTCTGAAACGTGCGGAAAGCCAAATAACAGAAGAATTGCCGTGCAAATTGGAAAGCGTGGCGACTCCTGCATTAGTCGTCCCTAGCTCAGTTTCGTTATCAGCTCAGGAGCTGACATTTCATTGGTTCAACGCAAGAACGGCAATAATATGGCATGTGTTCTCACGAGTTGTGCATAAGGCGAACCTTTTTTTCGTGTTTATCGCTTAGCCGAAGCGGCTTACATCCGTATTGTCAGTTTTTTTGCCAGTTGTTTGAAGAATGTGGAACCAATTAATCACCCAACAGCACTCTATATAAGCTCTTACATACCTCTCAAAAAAGCAATCATTCACGCGCAGCTTGCCGCGCACAAAGAGGCGATGGATCTGCAACGCCAGCACGCTGCCTGCGAAGGAATGAAAACGATCATTAACATTTGCTGGATTAAACGCTCATGATCTCGAGCTTACCTGTGCTTTGCTCAAGAATCCACTGGTTTACAAAATTCAGAATTCGCCAGGGCATGGCATTGCGGGCTGCGCGGGCGACTGGCGGCAACGTCAACAACACGACGGCCGTACAGCGCCCACGCAGCCACTCCACAATATGTGCCAGGGTGGCAAGAAGCCTTTCGGCATCACCCATGGTCCGCGCCTGCAAGTAAATAAACACAAATATGAAAACGCATGCACAAAATTTACTCATCCACAGAAGCGTACTTTGGTGAAGTCGTTAGACCTGACCAGGCTTTACTGTGGCCACCCTGCGCAGCCGATTCAAGATCTGCTCTGCCCTGGCGCCCGGAATAAGAGTAGGGCTTTCTGTGCGGTGAAAGTGTTTAGAAGACAATGCAGGTTCGGTACGTAGATAATAACCATAATTTCCACTTCTGCATATGGAAGAAGTACAGGAAGTATTCTTACCGATGTTTCTGCGCCTCAGGCCGGAAACCCGCTCCGCTAAACGCATAAGCATACTATCATCAATTAATTGGTGATGGTGTAGCGAAGCGGGATTGTTTTGAAACATTGCATCAGAAAATTAAAAAAAGACTTAGAATTTGTAACGTGGTTTCAACAGCAGGGAGCTGACGGAAAATGTTGATAAAAATAAGTGTACTTACCGCGGGCGCCATGGTGCAGAGTGAAGTTACTCTGCCGCTCACTGGTATTTGTACTAGTTGACACTGCGCAAAAGATTTGACGAGGTGGAGGAGGGGGGGGGGGGGATTGCAGAGGTATTTGGTTGTGCAGGGAAGCACAGCAAACATTTTTTCTTTGTCAAATTCCACCTTTCCAAGACAAGTTGAAACTGCTCCCTTCTAGACATTTTCCCTTCCCAATCAGAAACAACAAAAAGAAGGACCAAAAGGCAGAGGAAAAAAACTACGAGTCAAATCACACGTTTCCCGTTCAAAACTCGCTCTTCGTCTCGAATAACCAACTCGGCATGCAATATGTAAAATACGTGCATCATGCGACTCTCAAATATTGGTCGAAAAAGGAATAGGACAGTGGATCACAAGAAATAATTTCCGCCAGCGGTATCGAGCGGTTGTCTCTATCATATCTTCGTTGGTGCGTGCTCTGTTCCCTAGAGCTTTCAGTGGCACACGTGCGCCTGTAGCTGTCCTCTCGGAAAGCACCGTTTTGAATGTAGCGTCGCACCCGCTACAAGAAACACAACTGCAAAAGGAGACGTTGCATACGGAGTACATAGTTGAATCCCGCAATAACGAAATTCACGGTGCACGAAAAAAAATTCGTTCTCGCGGAACTTCGTTATCGCAAAAATTTGACGTGAAACGCAGAAAGAATTGCCCAAGCAGCAGCAAAGGCGTTTAATGCCAAAAATCTGTAAGCTTGGTTTGCTTACGCTTCACGGCGAGCAGCGCCGTCACGCGATTTTCGCACTCGGTCAGCAAACCCATTGCAACATCGTCGTCTCGGACAGCAACGAAATTCCTGATGACATCAAAAGCGTCCATCACCTGTACGGCGGTTGCCGCAGCCGGCGCTTCCTGTACGTCGTCGTCTTCTTCATCGGAAGAGTCCTTATCATTCCGGGCAGCTTTTATGATCTGCTCATCACTCACATCTTCGTGAACAACAGCACAAGCGTTAGCGCCGATGTATTCGTCGAGCTCGAGATTAGGCGGCACGGTTCCTATTTCTCCCAGCGTTTTCCAGGCGGCCGCGATCCCCGGAGCCGGTGACGCCTCTTCGTCGTCGTCTGTAACGCCTGGTGTTAGGCCAGCAGAGTGTACGGGTCGACCTTCGGGAAATCCGGCGTGCCTGAAACAGTTCACAATTACTGAGCGCCCCAGTGTGCTCCAGGCAGCAGACATAATCTGCAGTGCCACGTACAAGTCCACCTTCGTGTCTCGGCCGGTTTCAGTGTTAAAAAGCAGCCGCTGAATTAACCTCCCGCGGTAAGCGCGCTTCAGGCTAAGAATCACGCCCTGTTTTAGAGGCTGTAAGACAGACGTGCAATTGGGAGGGAAAAACCTCAGCTCCGTGTTAGTGAGCTTGACTTCGTCGGAGTGATGCGCTGAACAATTGTCCAAAAGCAAGCAAACTTTACGGCCCTGCCGCTTCATGTCGCGGTCGAATGCCATCATCCACTCGGTGAAAATAGCGCGGGTCATCCATGACTTGTTGTTCGCCTTGTACTGCACAGGTAGGCTACGAGTTCCCTTAAAACAGCGCGGCTTGGCACTTTTGCCTATGACTAACGGCGGACGCTTGTCCGAGCCATCCATGTTTGTGCAAAGCAGCACTGTGATGCGTTTTTTGCTGTGTTTGCCGCCGTGACAGCGCTGCCCCTTGAAGTCGAGCGTCCTAGCCGGCAACATCTCGTAGAATAGCCCGGTCTCGTCGGCGTTGTAAATGTCTGCAGGCGCGAAGTTGCTTAAAATTCCGGCCATGTTACTCGCCTTCCAAGCAGCTGCTCCGTCCACGTCTGCTGACATTGACTCGCCGCACAACACTTTTCCAACGATGTTATGGCGGGCCTTGAAACGGTTTAGCCAGCCAATGCTGGCTTTAAAATCATCAATGCCAAGTAGGCATGCATAGTTCAAGGCTTTCTGCTGGACGATGCTTACGGACAGGGGGACGTTGCTGGCTCGTGCTTCCACAAACCACGCATGCACTGCTTTGTCCAACTCTTCATGGAGGGGCCGCGTCACCTTTTTGTGCTTCGAGGATGTGCCTGAAGCAAGTGCCATTCTCACGCTGTCCTTATTGCCTAGAATCGTTGACAGCGAACTTGCAGGAATTCCGAAGTCTTCAGCAATTGCCGCTTTCTTCCTTCCGCTTTCTGCTTGGGCGATTATTTGAGCTTTTTGCTCAAGGGAAAGAGTTTTGCGTTTTTTCACTTGCGTTGCCATCGTGTCCTGCGGATGAAAACTCGTCGTTGTCGAAGAGAAAGGCAGCGAGTGAACAACGCGACCACGACACAAAGCCAAAATGGCGGAACTGCAATCACGTGATTTCATGCTTAATGTGGCTTTGGATTTGACTTGGACTTCTCGCCAATAAAACTAGTTTCGGTTTCGATTTTGAACGCGAAAATTTCGTTGAAGCGGAAACGCTCTGCAAAAATGGTTCGTTGTGCAGAGAAATTTAGGCCATTAATTCTTATAGGATACTCGCGGGGAATAAAAAATTATTCGTTGTCGCGGAAATTTCGTTGTGGCGGTATTCGTTGTGGCAAGATTCAACTATGAAAAAAAAAACGAAGGAATTCAATGCTTAGCTGAAGCGTTAGCTGAAATGAGAATAGACACTGTATTGGTTCAGTGCTTTTGTTTCAATGCTTGTCATGCATATAAACATACAAATATGTCCTCATAGATAACCAAAACCGAACGTCATCACCGATAATCACCGTAATGAAACGATAATAAAACGTAACCGCCGTTGTACGTCTGCCTAATTGTATTTGGTCACTTACGAAGCTTGTATGGACACCTCAAAGGTGGGACAGTTGACCGCACTACAGGGAGTGGAAAGAGAAGTTTCGACTGCAGAGAGCGTAACATAAACAAAGTGACGCCGAGAGGGCAGCTGGGAGCATTTCACTGTGACAAGAGAGAAGTGCTTGCCTACATGTAAGCCGAATTACCGGATTTCTTCGGCGCACACGCAGTGGCATTAATAAAGCCAAGTAGGGCTAATTAAGCCGCCACTCTTTACTTCTCTGTGCGTCTAGGCTATGCTCAAAATAGTAAGCCTCGAAGCCGTGGATTCATGTTTCAAGGCTAGGGACTGTTGTATTATTAGTATTATTTCACAATGCACCGTAAACGCTTTCGCGGACATTTAGTGTATATGGTACATTGACGGAATGAAGCGTGTGTCTGGATCGGACGGTCGCGCAGAACAGAGTACTGATATCCATCGCGGCACAAGCCCATCAGCGCTGTTTTTAGACTGCCGCAATGAAACAAATCGGACGTATTTCTTAACACAATGACATCCTCCCTTTACGAGCGCACATGGTCATCCCCGATTAGTCATCGCGGTGCTTTTTGGGTGCTTGTCTCTCATTTCGGTTTTGTGCCGAAAAAAAAAAACAAACGTCGCGTTTGGTTTTGACATAGGACATCATTTTCTTCACACATTCGAACACGTCAGTTGGTTTTAGTAAAGTAAGTAGATGAGGTTCAGAATTTTTTGCCGAGGAATGTCGATTGACACCGCCGAAATGAAATATGCGACAATGTGTGGAGCGGAAATCGCATGGCAGTCTAACCCGGCGCGCAGTCTTGACGTCAAGGTCACCCGCGGTATTTTTCTTTTTTCACTGGGAGCGTTTCCGATAACAAACATGCAAAGCAGTAAAAAGGAAATAAAACGAAAGACTAACGCTAGTTGTAATCCTTACTGCTTACTTTCCTACTATCAAGGAGCCATGTGGTCTTTATCAAAAAGATTCAGAAATATAAGCGTAGTAGCACAGCTAGCAGTGCGAAAGCAATTCCAAGCAAACACGCAGAAGACACGCGGCAACGTCTATCAAGGTAGTTGTTGCTTCATTCATGAGATAGGAGCGTGAGTCTTGCACGAAGGCACATTCACGAACTGGGCTGAACCTGTTCAATCCGTTTAGAAAGTACTTTTGATAACAATACCATGTCAATTCGCTGTAGACTACTATATGTTGAGACCTTGCGGTGAAACCCACAGTTTACCACGTCGAATTATCGCCATATCTTCGTTCCCATGTGTAGCGAAAATCACCCATTTTTGCTGTACACAGATAGCAAACAAACGGCGACCACGCCTCGCAGACTTTTTTTTAGTGACAGGGAGGCAAATTTCCACCCCTTTGCAATGATAAAATCGGAAATAATTGGGAGAAAATGGAACCATAATGTTCAAAAAACAAAATGACGAAACAGCATCGCCACAGAAGAAACTGCATAAATATTCGGAGCGTCTGCCATATTCTTGGTTTAGACAAATTGCTCAAGGGTCTATCAACTTGCATCTTGAACGTTCACGAGCATGCTTCACCTGACTGATTGGAAAGTCATTCTAGGGATTTCAGTGTTCAGAAAAATGCACGAAGATAAGGTTTAGGTGCAGCAAGTGGCAGTGAACCAGCTCTGCCATTGTTCAACTCTAATCCTGCTGAAACGCTGCATGGCATACCCAGACAACAAAACATGGGGTTGAGGTCAGCGAATTGCTGCCATGATTGATCTCATGAGACAGGAAGAGAGAGACAGGGATTGGTCATTTTGGGGAAGAGCCAGAAATATACAGGCAGGAGGGACAGGCAAAGCGCTTTGTCCAATGTCTCTCGACCATCCCTGCCTCTTTTTTGCGCTTTGTCAAAATGAGCAAACTCCACCAACTATCCCAAGAAACAGCCTTGCAGAGAGAGAGCGAGAGAGAGTGCTTAAAGCTCACAACCGCATTTTGTAAGCCTACAAAAGCCAGTAAATTCAGACTAGATTGACCAAAATTTACCACAATAATCTGAGCATGCACTGGGAAAATGTTTTGCCTAACATGAAAATCAACACATTCTGATGCCTGTGCTGCTCACCATCCTAGTCAAGTTTTTTCTCTCAGTGTGGCGATTGAAGAAAGTATAAAGGCATACGTTTCTCCAAAGTACATCCAAAATCGCGGCTCTACTCTGGCATTATGGAATTCAATGCTATTGCACGTTTCCCAACCTGATGGCACCCGGAATAAATTACACGTGTACCAACTCAAGTTATATTAGCACTAAAACACAAGCCATAACTGACGCACCTCCTACACTATCTGACGACGGGAAAGTGAGTCTATCGACAAGACAGCATAAGAGCAACCTAGCTGTACATGAATGGCCCAGCAAAATACCGAAATATTGCAAGAGCCGCATAAAAAAAGAGCTACACCCATTAAAAACATGCAGCACCTAAAGCACAGTGTTTAACAATTGCTCCAAAATCACTAGTACAAAACTGTCCCTTTCTTAGGCGATGCAGTTGCAGTGGTGCAATTGGCAAAGGGGCACAAATTGCTCAGCTGTTGCACCCCTGAATATGGAGCTCATGGGGCACCTCTGGAAGTGATTAAATCCATCTTAACTTCCTGAGAGAATGAGTGGAAATAGCATGCTTGAGTAATCACCAGCTGGACGGTCTAACAGTCACTAACAGTGTTCCACTAGGAAGCCTGCTATGGCCACTGTTGTTCTAAGTGTTCATCAAACATCGCCCACATCAATATATCCATAAAATTTGTCGCACATATATAGGGCGGATCTGGAACATATGATACGAACATGTCCAGAAATGTAAAATATAAATCGAGGGACGAAGAATACCTTTGGGAGGTTACTGTCGAGCGCACACCCTGAAACTCTGCTAGGTCTAATCCGACTGGCCGAACACACCGCCCGGGTTCAAGGATTTCAGGCCGCCATCTATACGAATAGGTTGACGCCTGTATTTGTTGGATATTAAAGTTATACCATCACCACATGCAGACAACTGTTCTATTATGCCTGGCACAGGCAGACACATTGACAAATCAATGCAAAGTCTTCCTGTTAACATTGTTGGGCTTGCATCAAATGAACTTAATATAAATCTATGAAGACGACGCTAATTATTTTCCGCGAAAAAAGAAATATATATATATTTTAATCATACTGTCATCAATGAGGGCCAGAACATTACAGTTGTTGGCTTGCAGAAAATACGAAGTGTCACATTCGATAGCAATCAAAACTGGGCCTTGCCTGTTGCTGGCATGTGCAAAATAATGTCTATGGTATTTGATGTTATTTCATGTCATATTTCATGTCATTTCAATGCTGTTTCTGATGTGCATTGAAAGCATGTCGAATTGAATTACTTATTCCATCAAAAAATTTATTACACCCACAGTGGAGGGTGGGGTAAGCAATAAAATAATTTTGTCATTCCTTTCTTGGGTATATGTAACATGCACTGAATGGGTAATTGCGGTGAAAATGTCTCCGTAAAATATTACTTCTGAGCCTTCGCGTTGATTTTTCATATGCTGCAATGACCTTAGAACTAGAATCACATAAGTCCAGCCAAACATCACACAAAATGCGTGGAGCCGCACGACAAAAAAAGCATGTGGGAACTTCTCACGCTTTGCCTGACTATGAATACATTCTGGAGAGGGGTGCCTGAGGACACAACACCCCAGAAGAAACGGTGGCTGTTTGGGAGAAGGGACATGGCATAAAGCCATTACACTGATCCATTAGGAGCCGAGTTCTACAGATGCTGTCCTGATCCGCTGTGTGTGACTTCCGACATGCCCTGTGTTTTTGTGGCAGATAGACTCCTTGTACGACTACTGCTACACTATTGAAGTGAAAAAGAATGTTTATATGCCCCCTCGCCCATTCCCAAGGTCTACAGAAACATTGCTTAACAATACTGTTTGATTGACTGGCTGATCGACCTAGAGAGCTGTGTCGTGTATTATTGGCCAAAGTTCTGAGAGAGGGCTGGACCTAGTGTTTAAGGGTTTGTTGTGGTGCAAAAAAAGACGACATTGGCCCCGAGAAAGAAGTGCGTCAAGTCTATCATTGCTGTAAGCTCCTTGCTCTTGCCCTTTTGCTGTCCAAACCTTTGAAGTATCTACATAAGTCTGTGGAAGTGCTATCAAATTTCATTGTTTTGAATCTGTTATCTTCAAAATATTGTTCTTCTCTCAAACCAAAAACTGTCACGCCACCAAATGGAGTGCAGATTCAAAACAACAATGCATACAAGTATACCAATTCATAAAGAATTAGAATGGCCTCGTGAGTGTTTACAATGAACATGGAAATGCGTGAATGATTTGTTTTTCCGCTCATTTATTTCCACTGATCGCTGCATTCATAAACCATCACATTTTACATAATGTACTGTTGCTGCTGCTCGTCCGCACATAGTTTTGGCATGCATGCAAAAGCTAACAACCACGCTCTGCTGCAGCTGTACTAAGCAGTCTTGAATTTTAAACTTTACTTCCTTGATGTATTTGGAGGAATAAAACCATTTACAAATTGGTGCTGCACAAAATAATGTAAATATGTCCTCACCCCTCAATGGCGCTGACGGCAGGCTTGGAGTCGACTGCAGCGGCTCCACATCGTGCAGACTTGTGGGTGTGCCATAAGAAGCAAGCACAAATGGAAAAATAAATATTTCTTCACCCATGATATCTTGGGCTGTTTGCCGGCTCATACACAACAGCATTGTGTATAGTTGGTGCATAACACTTTAAGTATATATGCAGGGGATACACCTTGCACACTGCAGTAATATACTGAACATAACTGAACTGAACAAGACTGAACTTAACAGTGTTTTATAAATTGCTGCAACATGCTGAACAGGAACATTGAAGAAAGTAATATGGGAAGTGTTGTCGCTTACCATTCAGGGAGTTGTTATGATTACTTTCTTCATCATGTGTCTCTACGGATACCATGTCGTTGAGGAGCTGCTGCGCAGAACTTGCAGGTTTCTTTTCATCTGAAATTGAATAACCATAAGATACGAACCATTGGTAATTAACTGCCAACATATGATAGAATAGAGTAGCTGAAAGTTGTGCCAGGACACTAGCAAAGTACCACAGTGCAGACACTGTTGTCTTAATTCGCTGTAATGGTCTCTAACATGTGTCCTTATTTAATGTTCAGGTATTTTTATAACACAGTGAGCAAACCAGCTCAGATTCTGCCACTTGTGAATGCACATAGAACTTTGCGTGCAAGCTTGCCGTAAGGCATATTTAGAAACTCATGTAAATTATTTCTACCAGAATTTGCACAGCAGTATAAAATATCCAGCGCAATTTATTTCACATGCTGACACAGCGACAAAAGTTCATAAGCCTGGAGCACAAAAAAATGTTTGAAAAGATCTCTTGCAGTATTTGGCAGTGGCACTGCATTCAGCGTGCGGTGCTAATGGTGCCAGGCAATTGTCTGAGAAGACAAAGCAAATCATCTTGGAAACAATTTTTATTTATTGTGGCTCCTGGCGGCTGTGCACATTTTCATGGACATTTAAAGCAGGTGCGTGACGTGCATTATATTATTCAACTCGAGCAATGCTTAGTAAGAGAAAATACAGAAATATAAAGAATCTAATTTGCACAACATGAGTTTTTGTTTTACTGTGGGAAAGCATCATCCACCACCACTCCTATTCGGAGCTCACGCGATCGGGAGGCACCGAGTCACTGCCGTTCCGAGCTGCTAAACAGTGTCGTTTTCGTCATATATGGTAATTAATTTTCCACCCCGAACCATCCGCTAGCTGGTCCGCTCGTCTGAACAGAGGGCGTAGTGACTTACCAGAATCAAGCTGTTTTTCTGACGCTGGAGAATTCGCAAAAGCCTTTGCGAACGCCTCCATTTCTTGCAGTGCAGTGGAGCGCTCGTTCACTTTGGAGACCGAGGCCTCTTTGGACGACGCCTTCGCTTTGCGCTGTACAGCGCGCGGCTTGTAGCCGCACTCCTGCGCCAGGTCTGCTGCCTCCTGGAGCAGGAGCTCACGCGGGTTATATTCTTCCCCTGTTCCGGATCTAGTTTGGAACAGGTGGATATATCAGCATCTTGGCACTCTAAGCAAGCGTTGAAGAATGGAGGTCGAAAGTGCTTACCTCCTCAGGTTCTCCATGTCATCTGCCACGAAGTGTAAGAGGATTAGGTCAAACCTTTCTCTTGCACTTCGTGGAGTGAAGATTTCGGCCATATTGTGCGCTGCCATTGGAAAAATAATCACTGCACGAAGTGTAAGAGGATTAGGTCAAACCTTCCTCTTACACTTCTTGGAGCGAAGATTTTACCAATGGCAGCGCTCAGTATGGCCGAAATCTCCAGCCACTTGCAGGCGTCGTGAAATGGGTCGAGCTCCAAGACACTTTTCAGTATGATGATGTCATCTCCCGCACTGAAGCGATTACGCGTGATGTTTGTTGACTAGGGCAATGGCTTCGCAGCACTCAATGACGCCATTCCTTTTTTTTCTCCTTCGGGATGGCCGGGAAAAACGGGAAGCACGTGCTCACAGTAGAACGCCGTGGTCTCCAAAGGCCAAAGTATTCGTTGGCTCGGCTTGGCTTCCCTTATCCTCTCTCTGCTGAAATTTCGGGAGATCTCGCGAGATTACGGCAAGCTGGACGTCCGGCGGCATACGTCTCCGGAATACGTCTTGTGACCAAGAAAAGTCTTGTGACCAAGAAACTGCACTTTCAGTGCCTCTCCAATACCTTTAAGTAATGAATAGCCGACACTGTCCATCCAAATGCCCCTTGGCTCTGCAGATGCGGCATTCCCACACTCGCCACACCTGGCGGTGCTTTGCCACCTGCGCCCACTGTGTTCCATAGTGGCCTCTTAAAGCCTTGCTAAAAGCCTTGGCCAAGGCTTTGATGCCGCACCCCCTTGACACGTGGTGGCCATCATCGGCGTAGAGAGCACGTTTCTTTTCGCCTCCACGTCCAATGAACCGGCCCTGAAATTCCATCAATAAAATTATATTTTGCCAACACTATGCATAGAGCAACAAGCCCCATGACATCCAAGCAACAAACCCTACATATATCAGTTGCATTCGCAGGATTACCGAAGTCAAAGTGCACTCTTTGGCCGAGATGCATCTGCCTCCTATGCGATAGCAGAAAAAAACAGTTGAGTATAACAGCGGGTAACTATTCATAGCATTGCCAACTTTACCTCCCCATAAAACTTAACTTGACAGCATGCATTTTGTATGACCTCACGCAATGCACTGAAAAAGCATGAATCAATTTTATTGGTAAAGTATAACATAGAAGCTTTTTTCTGAGGAGATATTTACCTCTACGCCGATCAGCACAACATCTTCCATGTCTTTAAGGTTCCGTACGACGGCTCTGTCCTAGGCCTTTCCTTCGTTTTTTTCGGCCGCTGTTTCGTGCAGCCGCGACGGTACTCTAAATAAAAAACTTCGTCCGCAATACAGCGGGCCTTTAGAACCACAGTCTGCAAGGAAGAAAAAAATCACCATTACTATATACGGAGAACAAAATGGAAAAGTCATCTAACATACAAAAAACCTGATAATGATGCTCTAACCGGATGACCGTATGCCACCTTTTTTTAAAGGCGAAAGCCTTTAATGGCTCATGCTGTCGTGGACAAAATGTGTCCCGCTTTTGCTCTTCTCTGATTGGCCGAGACGGGATGCATCCCTGCAATCTGCAATGTCCACATGAACGTGTGCCAAGGAATGCATCACGACAGAAGCGATGGTGTACCGTCCAAACTCGCATTTGCCGGAGAACGTGTGATAGATACTGCGCCTTTCATTTCCCGTAAAACAATTATATAGCACCGCCACGAATACCGACAAAAGGCTAAACACCTATGATAAAGGCACTGATGGAGTGCCCGCAACAAAGCAACTGTGATACATTTAGAGCCCACCATTATTGCGTACCTTTATGTCCTCTGCAATGCCCGTTGGCGACCTGTCGGTGCACAGGTCATTCCCACCGACGCAGACGGCCGTAAAATCCAGGTGCCGCAACTTCAAGAGCTCCAAGAGCAGCAGGCGGGTATCTGTGCCGCTGAAGCTGAACGTGCGCGTTTGTACTTTTTTTCGGCACAAGTACTCGCGTGTTATTCAGAAACTTCAGCTGGCTGTCCCCGATCAGGGCTCCTAGCGTCGTGGTTGAAGTGGTTGAAGCCATTGAATCTTCACGCACCACGAGCACGCACGCAAAAAGCCCGCGCATGCAGCGTGCGCAAATACATACTGCAAACACCACGAGACAGCCGTATCCTAAATAACGCATTTAAAATTGAAAGTTTACTGTCTATTAAAACTTGATAATTGTTGCGTTCGTTTAAAGTTATTAAAAATCAAAAATTGCATATTTTTATTTGTTGTGCGTTTTGTTTCACGCTGAAGCTGTACTGAAGACAACAATGCCAGGCAGTTTCAGTTCTGGTTTGGTACATAGACAAAAAAACTAACGATCATGATCAGCTTGGAATAACCGCACCGTGAACAGGTGTGTACGGGCCGCTTGTGTACTAAAAAGCAAATTGGTTCGGTACACTTACATGATGAGAAATAATTGAGGCCTGCAACCCAATGATGTCATTACCGTAAACTGACGAAGTGCTTTACAGCATCGATGAAAAGCAATCCCACCAGGAACAATCAATACAGAATGCACGCACAGTCGACACTGGCTGGCACTGCAAACCGGACATAGCTTGAATTCCTAAATGCGGCACGGAGACCTGTTGCAGACGGCTATTCACATTAGGATGCTTGTTGTGCACGCTGGCAGGCACACCAAAAGTGGTGCGGTTTGAGCGTGCGCCATCCGAACACCTCGGAAAGGACGCGTTGCATCACGTGCAGACCAAAGCCACGCCAGCGGTAGCACAACAAGGGCACCATTAGGCATTCAAGAAATGTAACCTAGCAAACAAATGCCCAAAACATGTAGCGTCCTAGCGCCGTGCTGGCACTGCAAGCTGGCCATCACTTGTAAAGCTTTTCATTCGTTTTCAGGCAGATGGTGAGAAACGTCCGAAAAAACCGAGACAAAATGGACGTTTGAACATTTTTAGGCATGACCTCGAGAAATTGGTCCTCCTGCAACAAGAGGTTCTGCATTTGACTGGTCTGACAAGTGCCGCTGCATACACCTTTGGGAGGTTTCCTGCGCCATTTGTTTCGCACATATTCCAAGAAGAGTCTCAGCTGAGCTGGACTCTGCACGCTTTCGCTTCCTCCGAATCAGACTGCACTGGAGTTTCCTCGGCGGTTCTGGTCTTGTCTCCAGGTTGCTGTGAGCAGCCAGAGGAACCAGCTGCAGGTTGCACAGGCTCCTGTTGAAAGTCACATGAATGTATTTAGGTTCTTGATTTGAGAAAAGATAAGAATATGCAGGCTAGAAAAATGACTTTTGTGTTGGTAAATGGACAGAAGCACAGCCTTCAACAAGCATATTCACACTGATGGGAGGGTTTGAAAGATTGCTTTGTTATCTTGATTATAATGTAAACATTCTCCTTAGTTTTTCGTGTGATTACGTTTGCCTTTCTAAGCAGTACAACTGCATCACTTAGTTATTACTGCTTGAGGTAAATATTTCGATAAGCACAAGGAAATCTTACACTTAACCAAGAGGGCAATGGTGACTAAGCCCTGCTGTTGTCCAGTTTGGCCTGTGCAGTGCTGTAATCTTCTATGTTGGCCTCCACTTGGTCGTCATGAGGCGGCCCATTTTCCAATTACTCCTCTGCTCTTTCTGGGGACAGGACCGAGCACAAAGGTTCTCCTGCAGCAATTTCTCGAAGTATACCTGCACCTATTGCACAAACATTCAAATCTCAATAAAAGTACAAAGGAAAAGTGAACGCATGCCGTGAGAATGCTTTTAATTTGTAGCAGCAATTTTGCGGTGTCAGCCAATTTTACACGTAATGCAGGATCGGGGCTGGAAGAGGAGCGCTGAACACTACTTTCGTACATGTCCCCCCTGAATGAATATCAAGGCGGGTATGTTAGCTTGAAGCGATGAATGGGCTAGCAGATAACAGAGCAATTACCAAAGCTGATGGATGTGTACAGTGCCTATATACTGAAATACATTTGCAGTAATAAATTATGGACTGCTACAGCTGCGTAAGAATTACAACCTCATGACGAGTAGCGAGGCCTTATGTATATTGATATTTGGCTGAAGTACCGTAATAACAAGTGCACTGTTGAAGCAGGTCAGAACTACCTTTGCAGGGAGAATAATCATTTATTACAATATAATTACGAACGAGTTTGAGGATATGTACGTGATACCGACTTACCTCCTGCCCACTGCGTGGCCTTGAAGGAAGCGCAGCAGCTCGAAAAAAGGTCAGCGCACCGCACAGCCACCAGCTGCGCCACCTTTCGGTGGCTTTACCAGCTTGAAAAATTTGTCTCTTAAATATCTCCACTTCTTCCTGCAGAGTTCCTCTGAATGCATAAAAAAAAGAATGCATGGCAATTGAAGTGAAGGTTGACTGGTAGTGTACTGGTTCCCTCCTGTCCTAAGCCACACACAAACGTTCGTCCATGCGCTGACACTATACATAATAGGGCACCCCAAATGGAAGGAATACGTGTACTTGAAAGCACGCGTTCGCATTTTTGTTCCTTTCCGTACATTCGTGCCACATTATTCAAGAAACATGCACGTGTAATGGACAACGATTTGCATCTGGACTCAAAGTATTGTTAATGTTATATACCACAGAGCACCAAGAATTTATGGCAGGACAAAAATGCACTTTGCCTTGGCAATTGCGGTCCATACGACATTCTTTCTTTTCGAATCTTTATGGTCGAAGTGAGTTAAGTCGTATAATATTGAGTTTGCCTGCACAAGGCTTATCGATCTTTCGATCCTGTCCACCGACCATGGATCGCCGACTGATGAAGATTGCCTGGCCTTTGTCCGTGCTTTGCTCCGTTCTCGTCCTTGCCGCTCTGAGCGCAATACTCCTTTTTTAATATATCGACTATAGCATTAATATCAGTACTGCGCGTTCTGCCTCCCGCGAAACTGCAGGCGAAAGTAACTTTCCTCTGAGCATGCTGAGCTTTTTTCTCGCAAAGCTGCACTGCGATGTAGCTCCTCGAACTATAACCATAACCAGTAAAGGCAAGCATAACTTAGTTTTGAAAACTAACACCGTACTCTACTGCTACTGCGGCGGAGCGCATTAGCTCGGCCGGAGCTTCTGCGTTTTTTTTTCTTGCCTGTTTATATATCTCCAGGCTTGCTTCGTAGTTTAAACGTAACTATTATAGTACCGCTTCACGGGCAGCACTAACAATCGGAGGCGTTTAAGGTTACGTTTTTTTTTTACTTGCGTACAAAAATACGGCCCATTTGGGATTACGGGGTCATACCACCTCACTTCGGTAGTTCACTCCGTTTTCATCAGTAGTGGCCATCACTGCCGGACATGCTTGCGTTACTGTTGGTCTTCCCCAGTGTCATAAATTAGTCCTCGCAAATCTGCCAGGTAGCAACAATCCAATCGGACATGTGTTTTTAAGGGGTCACAGATAAGTCAAATATACTTAGGCAGAACTACGGGCCAACAAAAGTGATCACCTCACTTGGTAGTTCACTCGATTTTGATCAGCGGCGGTCATCATTGCCGGGCTTACGTGCCTGAGAACCGCCGGACCTGAGCCCTAACACGTTACACAAGTCGTGAAGACCCACAACACGAGAGAGAAATAAGCTTTTACCCACAATTGCAGCGCGGTGCTAGGCCTTGTAGAAGAGTCGTTTTGCATTTTTGCGTCTTGCCAGATTGTCATATCGCTCAAATTTACGTAGAAATGCTCTAAAATAATTCATACCAAACATGTTAAAAGCGCAAAATACTCGCGGCGCATCGCGCTCGTAAACACGCATTGGTACACAGGCACGAACATCTGTCGCCAAAATCGGCACTCCCTCAAGATATTACACTGCGTAGACTTCAGGACAACCACTTTTGGCTTGTGGAGGCTCAAGTGGCTCAAGCCTATGGCTCAAGCCGTAGGACGTGGTCATAGGTGCTAGAAACCTGCAATTGTCAAACTGTAATGCAAGAAATACGTGACATAATAAAAAATTATTTACATTATTTAAAAAATTTCTTGTACATGATTGTATTCGCTGCAATGCCGATTTCTCATAAGACGCGTGCGTCGTCTGCTGCGCTAGCAGACAGCAGAAGTAAACAGTAACGTGCACTATGCTACAATAAAGGAAATGTTTCTTCTAAATGATAAAACTTCTTGTGTCCCTGACGCTTGGAATACCTCATAGCGATATTCCACTATATGGCTACTGCTCGAGAGAAAAAAAAGAAAAAGAACAGACATATGCTTAGCTTGTTTGGAAAATTGCCTGTACTTCGATCGTCTACCGCTGTATTTCAGCCCACTATAATTCTTATAATGTAACCTAGACTTGCCAGAACCATGTTTTAAATATTGGTACATAGCTTCCGTTCTATGCTTTTTTATTTTAGTGAAATGCATAAAAATGCGGTAAGTGTATGCAACAAGCTTTTGTATGGGACTGCATAAACTCAAATGCATGCTTTTGTACACCTTCAAGCCAACTGAAGATCGTCGGGTCGTCTGCTGGTTTCAGCAGAAACCAGTACAAACCAGTAGCTCCCAGCCAGCACGAAACGAGCAGGAAATTTTCACCTGATTTTCATGGTTAGGATACATGTGACATGAAATACTGGGTGAAAATCTCAAGCAATGTGTTTCCTGTCTCTCTTGCTCGTTTCGTCTTCTCTTGCATTTTGTTTTTTTTTTCATCCCCGTGCTCCTGGTAAAGTGCACTCAGTGCAATATTCAAGTTCTGTGCTATGATGCTGGCTGTGATATGTGCATTTCGTTCGCATGACGATCGTCGGGCAGAAAGATTGCTTAAATAAGTCCCAGATTGCAAGCACTTGTGACACACGTAACTGTCAACTTGCTGTTGATGAAAGTTGTAGGGCTCGTGGCGCGCCGCGCATTCAAAGGCCGCGCCACTATCCCAATGCCCCCTGCGCGGTGCCTGTTTCCCTCTCCCCGCTCGTTCGGGGATAACCGGTCCCGCGCGCGCATGGAGCAAGCGGATCAGTACAACCACGGCCGGTCTCGAGGGAGAGCGCGTTTCCCTCTTCTCTTACGGCCTCTCCAATGGGGTCTGTTTCCACCGCCCGCCGCGCCTCGGTGGGGTCGCCACCGCCCCACTGTTGCTCCTCCGCTACAGCCGTTCACGCGCAAGGGAAACGCGCACTCGCTCTTCGCTCCGCCCGCATCGGTTGCAACCGACAGGTCCTGATATTTCACCCCTTATGGCTTATAGGAAGAAGCCGTAATCAGTGTCTGATTTATCGTGTATGAGCTATAAAATAGTCAATAATGTGCGTGCGCGCGAGAGCGCGCGCGCCTTCGTCAGTGCTGTCGCGCACGATCGAATGAAGTTTCGGGTGCACTTACATCAACACTTTTTGCCCCTAAATTTTTTCACAAAACTATATGTACCATTTTATGCAGTGTGCCTTTGAAAGCTGTAAGCAGGTATAGCACGACCTGACGCTAGTGCATGGCAAACTGTTCAGTGGATATTCTGTCAACCGCTGCCGTTTTCGTTTAGAGGAAAAGAGGCACTGACGAAAATTCATACCGTCTCAGATTCAGAGTAAGGAACAAAAATTTACGCATACAGTTAAAATTTCAGTTGTCTAGTGAAGTGGACTGTTCTAGCTTCGTTCAAAACAAATCAGTAGCAAATCAGTAGGTTGAAAGACAGCAGATGTATACGTAATCTCGCGACTGACGCACACATAGACAGTCGTCAGATTAATACAGGGATAAAAAAAAACATTTAATCAAGGAAATGGGCATAAACAAATATGCATAATTGAAAAGAGCAGCAAGCAATAAAAAAATGTCCTTCAAAGTTAACACATTGCACTCATTCATCAAAACGGTACATGCGGCTAGAAAATTAGTCTCAAAATCTTTCTGGACGGTTTGTGCACATAAGGAGCTGGCCTTTCGTTCCTGTCTGTCACCTTCTTAGCAGAATTGACAAGAAGGATTCTGAGAAATTTCTCACATATTAAAGAAGCGGACCTTATAGCATGGCTATTGTCAATGCCTTCCAGGCAACTCGGCAAAGGTGAGTTCTCAAGTGTTGGCTGGATTAAAATTTGAAGGACTTCAAGGACATTTGTGTGTGGTAGGTGCACGACAGCTTTTTCAAAAAAAAAAAAGACACAACCTTGTCCAAGAGGGCTACAAACTCTGGTTTTGGATAATGCAGTCTGCTAGAATCTTGTCCTCGCAGAATAGTGTACATGGGGCTGCTTCTTTCCCTGATTTCAAGAAGGATAGCACAAGCGTCACACCCGAAGTCACTGATTAGCTTTACAATTAATGTATCCAGCGACGTAAGCTAAACCAGAATACGTGACAGTGGGTAATGGGATGACAGGAGATACCATCATTTCTTTCAGTTCCTCGGTTACTGATTGCAGCAGAGCTGAAATGATTTCGTCGGTGTCGACACAAGGTGCCTAGGCGCACAATACAGCGCTACATACAACTCCTATAGTCACCTCGATATGAATAAATAGCACAGAGAAAAGCTTTTATATTCATTATTGAGGAGTGTCCCTTGATTAACAGTGGCGAATGTGTATTAAGCAAAGCATTCTACCAAAATAATGGTGCAGCGATTGCTCTCTAAGGCAGGCATTACTGCACAGATAGTTACAAGAACCTATTAGTTCAAAAACATACTAGAAAAGAAAGAAAATATTGCTAGTTAGGGCTTGAAATAGATTTCCTGTTTTTTCATGAAATAATCATGATATCATGTAAACATTTCATTAAACCAACGTTTATTTGCAAAATTAAAATAATGTTTAATCATAAAACGTTTGCTGGTCTATAAATTATAGCAAAAAAGAAAACAAAACTTAAAAGCGTTTACTCTGACGTTATACTAATACTTTATGTCATGTAAGCATTGTGCAACTTACATTACATTTTTATAAAATTATTTTATAATAATAATAATAAGTTTATTCGGACATGAAACATGTACACAGAACATGCCCACGGGAAGAGGCAAAAGGAAGAAGCTGATGGCATTCTTCCTGACGAGGCCTCACCCCGGGTCACACATCAATGGCAGAAGGATGGACAAGGTCAAGGTAAGTTTCACCAAGAAAACAAAACAAAACATAACTAATGAAGAAAAAAAAATCTCATAGATTATATTTGGCATTATAAGAAAGTATATAAGAACCATGGCATCGTAAACAATTTCGTAACATCGTAAAATTATTTTCATCTTCGGTTTTACCTCGATGGTTTCTCATCTAGCGCCGAAAGACGGTTTTGCCATTGTTGCTGTTATGTTTGCCTTCAATTAAGAAGCTTCGATGTGATCACTGCTCATTCACTTTTTTTATTTATCTTCTTGTACAGGCTTGGGAAAAAATTGAGATTAAAATGAACAAAAGTAGATACCATGCCGCAATACATGTCATATGCTTGTCGAGCGTTTGCTGAGCGACAGTGTTTTTTAATATAAAGACTCCATTCGCGTGTGTAGCACGCTGGCAGGATGCCGCTGCAGCATCTACCTTCTGTAATCGTTCATTTAGGGGGTGCACTCACCACGAAACCCACGGGCGACAGCGCGAAACAAGGCAAATGCCACCCGCCACCACTGAAGCAGATGCGAAGCGAACGGTGAGCAGGTCGCGCCCCTTGCGGCGGCGGAGAGCGTGACTCAAGGAGAAAAGTTCCCATTGTTCACGCGGCGAGTGAGAAGGCCGTAAGAAAGAGCGCGCGCTCTCTCCCTCGAGACCGGCCGTGGTACAAAGGTCGTCGTCACGTCGTTTTCAACACGGGCGACTTGGTACTGAAAAGAACGCACCCGCTTAGTAACGCAGCGCGTGGTTTCGCCGCGTCGCTAGCGCACAAGTGGGTTGGACCGTTCGAAGTTACCCCGCAGGGGGCATCTGCTAAAGCAGATGTTTGCGTGTACTGTGCGACACCACGGACCCCGAGCACCCACGCTTAGCCGTGCGTGGCATCGCCGTGTCTGGGGAAAAGGGGATCCTGGTGGTTGAGCCGATGCCGAGTGTTTGGACCTTTAAGGCCCCTCGGCGGAGGCAACACACCACTTTGGCCCACGCTTCCCACAGACGGCACCTTCGGGCTGACCCACCCGGGGGAAATCGGCAGTCGCCTTTTCCTATCCTCCCCTTCATCTTTCACGTTCCTATCTTCTATCCTATAACTCTCCTGTCCTCTACTCTCTTCCGGTTTTTCCTTACTTCCAGGTGGCGAGGGTTAACCTTGTGTGGCTGACTACCCTGAGTTACGCCATATTAGGTTATAGTTACGGTGTACAGCTGACGTGGACAGGACTTGCCTGCCAATTCCTGCCCCGTCCCCTCGTTGGGCTCCATGGTGGGTGGCTGGCGCCGCGGCCGAACATCATACATTATTTATGGCTTCTTCCTCCAAACAAACTGATCGCCTTTCCAAGAAAAGGCGGACCGATGTATCAGCCCAGTTCTTTTCAGCAAAGCATGACATTTTCCCTAAATATCATGTGATCCACAGTGAAAGCCCTGCCAAACAAGCTCGGCTAATATCCCCCTTTGCAGTATCTAGGTCTCTCACAACCATACTAGGCCCAGGATACAAAGTTAGTAAACTGGCTAGCGGGGATCTCCTGCTTGAGCTGCAAAGCAAACTCCAGTACAGCAACCTTCAGCAACTTACAACATTTGGGGATATCCCAATAACGGTCAGTGCTCACAGATCCTTGAACACAGTCCAAGGCGTGATATCAGAGAATGACTTCCTGTCACTCACCGAAGAAGAACTTCTTGAAGGTCTTTCTGAGCAAAATGTGATCGGTGTACACAGGATCAAAATCCGGAAGAACAACCAAGAAATACCAACAAAGCACATAGTTCTGACTTTCAACTCCAGCAAACTCCCTGAATCCATTGAAGTCGGTTACATCAAAGTAGACATCCGGCCCTACATTCCAAACCCTAGACGTTGTTTCAACTGCCAAAGATTCGGTCATGGCTCCCAGAGCTGCCGTGGCCGACAAACATGTGCAAAATGTGCCTCAAATGAACACAAATCTGACGAGTGTGAAGCTGCGCCACACTGCGCAAACTGTGCAGGTGAACACGCCGCGTACTCACGGTCATGTCCTTCTTGGAAGAAGGAGAAGGACATCATTACCATAAAAGTCAAGGAAAACATAACGTTTAAAGAGGCACGACAGCGATATCTTGTTAAACAGGGCACTTTTTTGTTCACAGCCAAACCGAACTATTCCAATGTGGTGGAGCATGGGGGCAGCACACCACAACAGGATTTGGTCTCCGCCGAGGGTAAGCCTCAGGCGGGGCCATTCTTGCCCCAGGCAGAAGCAGCGAAAGCTGCCCTGCCATCGCAGAAACAGGGCACACTGGCCCCAGAGCCAACAGCCCAAAAGGCTTCTCCCCCAGAAGGGAAGCCTGCAACCAACACTCCTAACTCTCCCCAAACGTCCAAAGCCCCTGAGGCAATGGACACAACCCCTTCCTCGTCCACGCTGCAGCGGCGGCATAACTCTCTAGAAAGAAAACGGAGAGAAAAACCTCGTATAACAGGACCAGAAAAACCTGAAACCTAAATTCAGGTACATTCCAAAAAAAAAAAATGGCGTTCCTCATACACTGGAACTGCCGAGGTCTCATAAACAACTACAACGATATAAAAGACATTTTACATTCATTTTCTCCTGTAGCCCTTTGCCTACAGGAAACTAACTTAGGACCACACCAAAACATTTTAAAAGGACACAACGTTTTTCGCTGCGACCGAAAAGAAGCAAATAGGTTATCTGGAGGTGTCGCTATTGTAGTGCAGAATGGAGTAGCAACACGTGAAATTAGCCTCAAAACCAAGTTCGAAGCTGTTGCTGTCTCTATCATTCATTATAAAACAATAACTATATGCTCACTGTATCTCCAACCGCACCTAACTGTAACCCTTCATGATCTGGAAGAGCTTTTAGAACAACTGCCAGAACCATATCTGGTTGTTGGAGATTTTAATGCGCACTCCACTTTTTGGAGAAGCGATCAGACAGACACTAGAGGTCGTATATTAGAGGATTTTATATTATACAATGATGTCTGCCTGCTAAATACAGGAAAGCATACATACTGCTCCCCAAGCACGGGGAAAATGAGCATTTTAGATTTATCATTTAGCTCCCCATCAATTTTTACTGATTTTAAATGGGACGTCTTTGACAATCCTCTAGGAAGTGATCATTTGCCTGTCATTATCAGCCTAACACCCTCACCCTCCATCACTCTAAACAAACCCCAGCGGTGGAAGCTGCACCTTGCGAACTGGGCTCTATTCCAGTCTGAAGCCAGCCTGGAAAAGGTCTTTTCCGAAAAACTCAGTGTTGACGAGATAAATGAAAAATTTACGGCCTGCATCATTGACGCAGCACTTGTAGCTATACCACAGTCTTCAGGAGTGGTACTGAAAAATCGCAAAGTCTGGTATTCTCAGGAGTGCAGAGATGCAAAGAAGAAACAAAACAAAGCTTGGGGAACCTTTCGCAGGTACCCTACAAACGAAAACCTCGTACAATTCAAACAGGCGAAAGCTAGGGCACGGTACATCCGCCGAAACGCTGAGAAGGCTTCTTGGCAAAAATACATATCATCAATAAATAGCTCAATCACATCAAAAAAAATGTGGGAGCTTGTTCACAAACTGGATGGCAACTTCTCCCCGTACACAGTCCCCTTTCTAACATCTCCTGGCACCCAAACAAACTTACAGGAACAGGCAGATATTCTAGGCGATCATTTTTCTGCAATTTCAAGCTCACTACACTACCCAAAATTTTTTATAACATACAAAAACAAGGCCGAAAAACAAAAACTGCCAACAAGTGGAAGTACTAATGAAACATATAACAAGTTAATAACACTACAAGAAATAAACACTGTTCTATCTGCCGGCAAGAAGACTGCACCTGGCCCAGATCAAATTCACTATCAGATGCTAGCACATCTTTCTACACCTGCATTAGAAGCACTTCTGAAATTTTTCAACAAAGTATGGGTATCCGGGAGTATTCCTGAGGCCTGGAAAAAAGCTATTATTGTGCCTTTCCTGAAACCAGGAAAGCCACCAACGGCCCCCAGCAGTTATAGACCCATAGCTCTCACAAGTTGCCTAGCAAAGTCTTTTGAAAGTGTTCTTAATACCAGATTAGCCTTTGTCCTTCATTCCCAAGAACTTCTAGACATACACCAATGTGGGTTCAAAACAGCATGTTCTACCACGGACCATCTAGTCCGCCTTGAAAACACTGTTCGTGAAGCATTTATTCACAAACAGCACTGCCTTGCCGTCTTCTTTGATATGGAAAAGGCGTATGATACTACATGGAGGTTTGGCATCCTCCGTGACCTAGCATATTTAGGCATACGTGGTAGGATGTTAAACTGTCTAAAGGACTTCTTGTCAAATCGCTCATTCCGTGTGCGTTTGGGCTCAACTTTTTCAAAGAACTTTGTACAGGAGAATGGCGTACCACAGGGATGCGTCTTAAGCACAACTCTCTTTATAGTAAAAATGAATTCCATAAGCACAGTTATCCCGAAATCCGTAATGTATTCAGCTTATGTTGACGATCTACAGATTGCATACACATCCTCTAACGTATCTACATGTGAGAGACAGGTGCAGTTGACCATAAATAAACTAGCAGCATGGGCAGACACAAACGGATTTCAGTTTTCTCCTCAAAAAACAGTGGCTCTCCTATTCTCTCTTAAACGAGGCTTACAAACAGATCCTACACTACACCTGAACAAAACGAAATTACCGGTGAAAAACGAACACAAATTTCTAGGCGTAACTTTTGACAAAAAACTCACCTTTCTTCCTCATATAAATGTCCTGAAGAAAAAGGCTTCCAAATCTCTAAACATACTAAAAGTTCTTTCCCGTAAACACCGGGGCGCTGACAGGACATGCCTTAAACACATTTACAGATCTGTCGTACGCTCCACCTTAGACTATGGCTGCATAGTGTATGGGTCAGCTAGACCATCATATTTAAAAAAACTAGACCCGGTACATAACACAGGACTTCGACTCTCATGTGGAGCATACCGAACTTCTCCTATATCCAGTCTGCTTGTGGAAACAAATGAACCTCCTCTTGAAATCAGAAGAACTTCACTTACATGTGCCTATATATTTAAAATCAGATCTCTGCCAAAGCATATCTGCTATTCTCTAGTAACTAAATGCCCTTCTAGAACACTATTCACCAACAAACCCAATGCAGTGAGACCACTGCTCCTAAGATTTGAGCAAATGTGTCAAGAGGTTGAGCTACCGGATTGTTTACCTAGCATTGCCAAAAGACCTAACCCTCTGCCTCCTTGGTACCTGGTCCCTGAAGTTTGCGACCTCTCTCTTACACAGTTCCAAAAAACAATAACCCCACAAGAGCACTTCATACAAGAATTCCTTCAGCTGAAAGAAAAATACAGTAACTTCACAGACTTTTACACGGATGGCTCGAAAACAGATCATTATGTCGGAAGCGCAGTTGTTCAAGGCGAATGGGAGGAAATAATGAGACTTCCACAGTGCGCGTCCATCTTTACTGCTGAATGCTATGCTGTCTCTGTTGCCATAGAGAAAATAATGAAAGAAAACCTCAGGAGAAGTATTATTTACACAGATTCCCTAAGTGTAGTCACAGCCCTTCACACAAGAAATGCAGTTATACCAATACTTGGAAACATCATACACAGCATAGCAACACTTACAGATGAAGGACGAAGCATAAAAATTTGCTGGGTACCCAGTCATGTAGGAATCCGAGGTAATGAAAAAGCAGATATGTGCGCTGCCAAAGCTGGAGACAAGAAAATAAAACAAGTGCAGATACCATCTCAAGACTGCATGAAATTGGTACAGAGTAGACTGATACAAAAATGGCAGTCCACTTGGAACACTGAAACAAATAACAAGCTACACCTCATAAAGCCTGTAATAGAAGAGTGGAAATCGAGCACCCATCTTGAACGTTCCAAAGAAGTGGCTCTATGCCGTCTTCGCATAGGACACACACATTTAACACATAGTTTCATTTTAACTAAACAGGATAAGCCCCTGTGTGATTCATGCGGACACGAGCTAACAGTCATCCACATTTTAATCTCATGCAGACAACTTGAACAACTGAGGAAAAAACATTTTACACAGTTTTACAAACAACACATTCCTCTTCATCCAGCTTTGCTTTTAGGTGAAAATGCGCTTGTTGATTTGCCCTGTGTTTTCAGGTTTTTAATAGAAGCAAACGTCCTAAACAGAATGTAAGATTAAATTACATAAATACAACACTCTTAACCATGAAATTGGCGCATGATAGCCTAAGTTGCTTATGCGCCACTAAACCCAACACAACACAACACAACACACGTTCGAAGTTACGCCACTCACCTACCAGCTGCGGTTGTTGGCGAGCGGTGAAACCGCTGGTCCGGTGCACGTCGCAGACTTGAAAGCTTACCACCTTCACAAGGACGATAACTGCGAAGCGGGGGAAGCTCAAAGCGATGCAGGTAGCAACCCGGTTCGCAACCGACGCTATAACCTAAGGCCAAGGTAGTGCACTACTTTGTCTAACGTCCTTGCTTCTTTCAGAATGCATTCTGATAAGATTTTGCAGCAGCCAGATGAACCACCGTCGCTGGGGCGGGAAACTGCACCCAGCGCTCGGTTCAAGGAGGGGCCACTTAAACAGGGGGTACCCCCCTAGTTTGTGGCCCATTATTGTGACCAGCGCGGCCATGCTGGCCGTCTTCAACGAGTTGGATTGAAGCCCGCTGCCCAGGCCTGGAGTACGGGCCTCAGGAAGCCAGGTGTGCCCGTGGCGGAAACGCCTGCTGCAATGTGCATCCAGCACGGCGCCACGTCGAAAGGGGTCAACGATGTAGAGCAGCAGCTCAGGGCCGCGGCCAGTCGTATCCGTGGCCGAGCCCAGCTGCGCGGTGACCCCGTGGATGTGGCCGCTACCGGAGAGGGACCAGCCGGAACAGTCCCGCCATGCCTGCTGCCTCTCCCGTCCCACGGACCAGCTGAGATGGCATCCCGCCAGAGCCAGGCGACAAGCCTTCATATTTTACGCCGACCCGGGCTCGAACATGGACATGGACCGGCTGTTGGCGGAGCCCGGGTCGGACGCTGAGGGGAGGGAAGATGTAGGGCTCGTGGCGCGCCGCGCATTCAAAGGCCGCGCATCTATCCCAATGCCCCCTGCGCGTGCCTGTTTCCCTCTCCCCGCTCGTTCGGGGATAACCGGTCCCGCGCGAGGGGGCTATAAAGGAAGCCTCGCACCACCGTCGCCTCCTTCTTGGTCCCTGGCTCGTCGCTCCTGCTTCCCTCCTGGCTCTCTCCGCGGAAACGAACCGCAGCCACCCGGACGACGACCCCGGACAGCCTCGACGACGCCCGCGCTTAACGTGAGATAAAAGATGTTTGTTATCCGGCCCATTGTGTGTTTGTCGTACGCATCCCTCGGGCAGAGGAATCGCCCACAAAGTTCAGGAGTGTGGTGCGGCACAGAACGAGGTGGATGTAGGGTAGCGACGTCAGTTGTAGAGGGGCACTATATATTATGGCTAGCCTAACAGGAGTACATAGAGAATATCACAATAATTCTCTTGGCTGTAGGGCTTAGACACTGGGCTGCAAAAAGTTTTT
Source organism: Amblyomma maculatum (assembly GCF_055883805.1). NCBI lineage: Eukaryota > Metazoa > Arthropoda > Arachnida > Ixodida > Ixodidae > Amblyomma > Amblyomma maculatum. The sequence continues at coordinate 151,903,834 of NC_139349.1, forward strand.
TACACTTCTCTATTAATATTTTGTCCTGTTTTCTCCACGCAGCATGTCGAAACCATTCGCATTGGTGAAATTTCCTGATGAAGAAGATAGTTTGGCAGCTGTGCGGGTGGGCTGGCTTGATGGCGACAGCCATTGCTTCTGGCCTATGGCCAGCCCAACGGCAGTAAATCGCCTAGCAAGGAATCGGGCAGACAGAAATGCCAGCGAGCACCAGTGGACACGGTGCCCAGTGACGGTGGTAGCCTCTTGCCGTAAGTATAGTCACATTGTAGACTATGTAAAGATGATGATGATCTGGCTAGCAATCGTAAAGAGCTCTTTAAGAAATTATTTGAGCCTTCAGCTCTATGTGACTAAATTACGACTAAGAAGTTGTAATTTAGCAGCCACTTAGCCAGTTATCAAAAAACAAAGAGGAATGAACTGTTCGAAGGCGTAACTGCTGGAGTCAACATGCAAAATAATTACAGTTAAGACAGAAAAGTTTAATGCGGTTCAGTTTTTTTTCTTCCAGTTTTAAGTAAGCGTGCTGCAGCAGCTAAGCGTCAGGCACTTTGCTGCTGGGACGAGTGCCTGTGTTACGTGCATGCAGTGAAATGGAGCAGTGCAGAATGTGCTTGTGCAATATAGTATCAGTGCTTGTTAAACTGTCCCACTTCATGTAAATTATTGTTCTTTCACAATGTTGTCCTTCTGTGCAAGCAATGACCTCGATGCCCCTTTTACACTACACGAGCTTGAAGCTGCACTTCTTGCTAACGCCACTCGGTCGGCTCCCGGTGAAGATGAAATCACTTACTCCACTCTTCGCAATCTTCCCGATAACGCAAAAGAGTACCTTCTCAACCTCTATAACACCGCCTGGGAAGAAGGCTCTCTGCCATCTCCTCCGTAGCCATGTGTTGCATAGTTTTTAAACCCTAGAAATCGGAAACACGTTTTAATTGTAAATATAAAAGAATGCCTCTGCCACATGAGTGTTTCAATGGCATTCAAACATGGATGGAGTCTGTTGGCTGAACTGACTGGTGACTGCAGTTACAAGGTCAGCTGAACAGGTGTCAATTAGGCAAAGTAGCCTAGAACTTCTTTTACATACAGCAGTATCATGCACTTTCGGATTATGGCCAAGTGTTGAGGAATGATATCAATGAAATTTATAAAGAAGGGCAGGTCGTTCAACCAATTGCATGTTTGTGCTTCTATGGAAGTCTATGATCCTACTTCCAAGTTTCGATGACCGGGGTTGTTGCATATTTTAAAAAATGCGATATGTAATTGTGATCAGGAAGCCCCTTCCATTAAGAGTGACCGCCATAATTAAATGCTCACAAGATGTCATGACAGACAGCAGAGCGTCAGCAATGAGGTAATATGTCAAAGAACAGATTTCTTTTCCTTTTATACATGACTAGCCATATTAGCAGTGTGGATCTTAGGGGAGTGCTTGATGAACATTGCTACCAAGCAAACAATAAATGTAATGTGTTTTTGTCGGCATAAAGGCATGATCAGTTTGGCCGGGCAATAGATGTCTTACATATAGCTTATTATGCGGCAATCTGCCGCATCATACCGGTTGCACTTGTCTGTGCCTTAACCATTTAAGAAAATGAAATAAACACCACTTCAATGTTCAAATTTTAACGTTTATGAGCAGTGAGCTATGCCAGAAATTTCAGTCAACATGGCCAGTTCCACAACCGGTAAACTTAGCAAAACATTGAGTTGGCCATGCTAGTCGGCACAGCTATACCAACTAGCTGTATACCAACCTATGGTCATGATACAACAGCGTAAGAAAAGAAAGAGGGATCAGAGAAAGGAAAACACGGGACAAGCGCTGACTTACAATTAAGGGTTTTCTTTACCAGTGATTTGGTATATAAAGGAACACTCAAAGGTGTGAAAGTGTTTATACAGATAAACCATATAACACAACACTAAAGCCCACTCAGATATGTATGCAACCTCCAAGCATTCTCAAGAAAGGCAATCTCCCTGTCACTTAGAAAACTTTTTTTGCCTACGCAGTTAACTTGGTCCAATATAGAAATCCTCAACCAGTTCCTGTGTTGTCTAATCATCATGGGTGTAGTGCACGTGTAGTACAAATTTCATTCATTTCATATTAATTCTTTGCAGGCTTTTACAAGAGCGCCGAAAAAAAATGCACAAGTACGAATTTACTCCCGCTGTGGAGACGTCAGCAGTTTGTGGTAATTATAATTCCTGGAGTTATAATTAACAAAAATTTTTTGCATACTGAAGATGATAATAATGTGCAATTCTTAGATTGGACCGTGGAAGTGGAGCTGCCATCACCTCGTAAGTTATGAATTGTCATCTACATTTAATCTATAAGTTTGATTTTAGTTCAGATTGTGAATATATGGCAGTATGTGGTTGCAAGAGCTGCAAAAAAAAACTAGCTCATTGCACTCTTAGAGAAATAGAACACATTTACCGTATACTCTCATGTCAGTATAGAGATGTCAGTAACCATTTCTTGGCAAACTGCCAGTTTTCCGCAGTTCTAGGGTAATTTTAGTTTACTCAAGAGGAAAAGATGCAGTGTTGAAATTTATAGTAGACTGCTTGAAATTGGAATAATTAAATTTCTTGAGTTAGGCAAGCATGGCCAGATGCACACGTGTTACATGCTCATTAAGTATTGAGTGATTTTGGCTCCTCGAATAAGGAAAAAAATTGTAATATCTTGTTAATTTGGCCTTCAAGGGATCAAGAAAAATTTTCGAATTATTGAATGATACTATATACTGCCAAAAACCTTCTGCATCACAGTAGTTTTATGTGATGAATGCCAGAAATATGGTTGTCCGTACTTGAGAGGTAAAAACTTAACATTGATCATTTTCCATGGCTACATCAAGTACTTTGCTTTGTGCACAATGTCAGGAGTGTTGAAGAATTGCTATAATATGATGCCTGCATAGCCCTTTTCACAGTGCTGTACAGTAGCAGTAATGCCTTTTCACAAATGGCACTGCTGTGTTTCAAAAAGGCTTGCATAGACCATGGCTCTTGATGGCAGCGGCAGAATGTTGTGAATTTAACAAAAGTGAAACAGTGCTGCTGGGATATATTTGACAGACGGGGGACTTTTTATCCTAGTTACTCTTCTGCTATAGTGTGCATGATTGATGCGTGTGCACGGGCGCCACTGTTTCATGCGACTCAAGCTGGGAGGTCTATTTTGGGAATTGGTGTCTTTCTGGGTTGCATACATTAACACAACTTGGGGTTTGAAACAGGTGCCTTTTACTGTTACCTGGCAAAAATGGTCAAACAAAAGCACCACCTCACTTTAATCTGGACAGTATGAAGGAGCACTGAACGGGGTAAATGGGGTACACCTCAGTTTGCAGGTCGAGCCAACGTTTTGACAAGTGAATTTGTCTTCGCCTAGACGAAGACAAGTCCACTTATCGAAACGTTGGATCGACCTGCGAACTGAGGCTTACTCCACTTACCTTTGTTCAGTGCTCGTTCATACCGTGTAAACCATCTTCTTCCTCTCGTTCTACCTTTAATCTGGACAGTTTGTTTATTATTTTTTGTGCCTCCTGCATGTGCATGTGCCTCCTTCGTGTTCCAGTACCTCTGAATGAAGGCGCTAAAGTGCCAGCAGTGACGCTTTGTGAAACTGTCGGCAGTGAAAATGCAGCCCTGAGCTCCGAGGCTGCCAATGAAAGTGGGACTGTTGAAGGTGAAATTTTCACATTGTTTTCTTTTTTTACTGCAAAATAACCTAGAGCAAAAAACAGGAATGCTAGCCAAACATGGGGACAATATGAGAGGATGGGACAAATGTTTGTCCTGTCTTACCAGTTTTTCCCTGTCTGATTTTCACTCCTATTTCTCTGCTATCGAGTAATGCTCTCAGCTAGAGGTTAGACCTGTTTAGCCTTCAAAAAAAAGCAGCAAATTTTATTTTCCTCAGTGTACCTTATGCTAGTGAACTGAAGTTGGCATTGCCAGAAATATCTAGAGAATAAATATTTAGGAAGGTATTTACACGGAGTTCACGATCAGACTGAAATTATGTTCTTTGAAAGTGATAACTCTGAAAATGTTTACTGGTATTCTTGAAAGACAGTCCCTACTGAACCAAAGTAATGCTAAAATATACAACCTAGTATTTACTTTCGCTTTCAGCTTTTGTCATTCATACTGCACTGGCTGCTGTAGTTAGTAACTTTTGTTGTCATCTTTTGGATCCTGGCATTGCGGCTACCTCTCTCTGCCTACGATCACCAGAAAGCCATCACCATTAATGTACTGCGTGCAGTGGTCCCATGTTCTGTGCTTTTTTTCTTGTAGAATAATTTATTCACTTCCAGGGGCATACAGGTCAAAGGGGCTCATATTTTAACTTTTGTTGTCTTTGATAGTATCTTAAAAGTTCATTAGCTGGAAGCGAATGCAGTGCCTCAGATGGAGTGTAAAATGTGGAAGAAAATTAATTTGGACATCATGCAGCCCCTGTGCACTCCCTTATAAGGTACCCAAAACCAACAGGGTGGCATGCTCTCATTTAGGTAAGATCTCAGCAGTCTAACCACCTTCTGCAGCATCCGCTGCCATTCATCTTTTCTTGCATGCAGCAAGATTTATGTGTGATAAGCAATAATTACGACCTTTTTTATTTCTCAAAAAATCGCCTGTGCCTAGCAAGAAATGTCAGTTGGTCAGCAAAAAACAGCCCGCTTTATAGAGATGGTGCCACATTTTCTGACTTAAAATTCCATTTTTATTTGCATACTTCAACTTAAAGTGGCAATAAGCTGAACAGTGTTTACCACAAAATGCTTTCATTTAGTGCACACAAAAATGCTTGCACTATTTATTCTAATACTCTCAGAGTGTCTAACATACGACTGTATGCCATGTATGACGTCATGTTTATCTTGCTGACAGATGCCAACAATGAGTCACTAGATGATCATGTTTGACATATATGCTGGCACAAGTTTGCTGTTTGAAAGAGGCAGTTGTTTCAGGCTGATTTTCCAGCGAGTTAGCTCGTGGATTAATATTTCGGCATCATTTGAGGCATATGTCTGCTTTATGCCATTGTGATTGAATACTTCATTTAATGTTGCCAGCATATTCGTGGAACAGGAGATATTAAAAGGGAGTCTTCGCAAATCCCAGTTGGCATGCAATATATGTGCCCCCCCCCCTCCTTCTCAAATCGCTATCATCTGGTGTTGCTTGATCATGAACCCACCCTGTTTTTTTTTGTTGTTTAGTTCACTTTTGTAAGCACTTGTTTGTATTCTTGCTTTTGGCAACCACCTTTTCATTCAATGCCTACCTCTCACTTATACTGGAAACTATAAGCAAAAACCAGATGGCAAAACCAGAAACAGTAAACTAGTCACAAGACCAGCACTACATTCCATTCTCGTGTCCAACCCAGCTGGACTGTGCATAGAATCACGCAGCAGCTCACAGGTTATTGGCTGCCCCCTGTTTCGGCATCAGTGTGGCATAGGCATACTTTTGCTCTTTGGCAGTAGAAGCTCGTGGAACCCCTGAGCTCTGCAGAACCCAGTTTGAGAACCCCTGATTAGTGCATAAACAAAAAGAAAGCCTAGGAGTGGTACCTTGCAGCTTGCGCAAGGTACCACTCCAAATGTATGCAAAACAAGATTGCCTGCTTAGAGGTCTGATCAGAACTAAATTTTCTGTTTAGTGATATTGCAGATGACTATAGTGTAGCTCCTAGCCTTTGAAACATGTTACTGTGCATCACCCTTTATGCACTGCATTTTGCATTGGAATGTGATGAATTACTGTGGCAAACTTTTCTTAGCGTTCCTTTTTGAGAATTCTGTGTTGTTCCTTTTTGTCATAAGCAATAGGCAACTGTGTGCAGTGTCTGCAGTTCGATAGTGCAGAGATGTATGAAGAAAGCCTATCTGAAATATTGAACATAATATAGGGGTGCCAGCGGAAACACAAAGATGCGTACACAAGAACGAAGAGGTAGCTACAGCACAAAAACACAAATCCGACGCATGCGCATGTGCGGTGGTGCTGCAGATGCGCATGCGTCGGATGTGTATTTTTGTGCGGCAATGCTTCTTCAATAAACCGCAGTTGATAGTCCAGCATCCGTCTGTAGCTACCTCTTCGTTTTGTGTATGCACCTTTGTGTTTCCGCTGGCACCCCTGTAATTATGTTCAACATGCACCAACTGGCCCAAGAGCTAACGTTGTTGAATCATATATATTTCCTGTATTTATTTACGTCCACATGGTGGTGGGCTCATCTTGGATTTAATCTTTACTTTGTACTCTTTTTGTTGCATTTTGTTTATCAGCCAAGGACAACAGTGCAATAGGGATCTTTGCTGCAGCAAGTGTAATGCATTAGCTCCCAAAAGTACTTGTAGTTACACAGAACAGACTCCTACCTTCAGAATTTTTCTAATATCATCTTGCCATGAAAAACACTTTTCAAATGATGCAAAGCTAAATTACAGGCGAAGGCCTGCTCTGCTTTCTGACTCCCTATTAGCATGTGCTTCTCATGAGAGTAGAAGAATACATTAATCCTTTCCGCAATGCAGTAGCAGTGGAAATGCTTCTGAAGTGCCATAACAATTGGCAGACGTCCAGACTGAGGAGGCATTTGCAGAACAATATCGCAGCTCTTCTGCTATCTGTCACACGTAGAGGAGCTCTGTTTGACCTAAGTGTTCATCAGTGTGATTACATTTATAACTTTTACATTAGGCTGGCAAGGAATAGATGCATGTGTTATGAGTGTCTCCGTGAAAGCTGTAGAAAGTTAGGAGCATAAGCAGCATGTTGATTCTTGCTGTTTACACTCATACTGTTTTATTGGTGCCTAGAGCATAAGTGATGCTATCGGCCTTAGGAAGCTGTACTCTCACTGAAATTATTGATTGCTTCAATTACAGCTGCAGCGCTCAGGGTGCTGAGGGTTTTGCTTGAAATTACAGCAGCAGCGTGAGCTGATCCAGCGCGTGCAGCGCATTGAAGATAGCCTGCTGCTGCGGTCAGACCGAGAACCAGGCACAGGCACTGCGCAGCAAGTCTCCCCACCAGCACCTCCTCCAGCCCTTGCTCTGCCCGCCTACACCATAGAGGAGCTGGAGGCAGCCGACGCTGCCTTGCAAGATGATGGTGTGGCAGCTGCAATGGTAATCTAATGCTTTTTAATAATTCTCAACTGCGAAAAATGAGTACCTAGTTAGGGTTTGCAATATAAAGTAATTCAGATGTTTGTGAAAAAGGTGCATGCCATGCTCTGTGGATAACATGCTCATCATATTCATAATTCTTACTGATTTGATTAAGTATGTTGTCACTTCTGCATGTTTTATTAATGTAAATATCTTGTTCATGAAAGCTGCATATACAGATTACTGGGTGTTTCAGTGAACATTTTCAAAAATTCTGTTGCATTTCCTGATGCAACAGGCACAATGTACGGCTCAGTTCAGTTCAGGCGTTCAGTCGTGTCCGACTCTTCGTGACCCTATGGACCATGTCACGCCACGCTTTCCGGTCTCTCACTATCTTCTTAACATCACATAGCTTCATCTGCAATGCCTCGAAAATGCCATCGCGTTCGCTGCCTACCCCTTCTCCGGCGACCCTCAACCTTTCCCAACATCAAATCTTTCTCCAGCGACTCCTCTCTTCTCATCAGATGGCCAAATTAGCTGAGCTTTAACTTTAGAATTTGACCCTCCAATGAGCAGTCAGAGTTTATGGTCGACAATATCGACTGATTTGATCTTCTGGCAGTCCAAGGAACTCTTAAGAGTCTTCGCCAGCACCACAATTCAAACGCGTCAATTCTTCGGCGGTCAGCCTTTTTCACAGTCCAACTCTCGCATCCATACATCACAACTGGAAAGACCATAGCACGGGTTATACGGATCTTGGTTGGTAGACTAATGTCTCTGCTCTTTACTAGGCTGTCAAGGCTAACCATTGCTCTCTTTCCCAGAAGCAGGCGTCTCCTAATTTCATGGCTACAGTCTCCTTCCGAGGTAATCTTGGCGCCCAAGAATAGAAAATCTGTCACAGCTTCCACTTCTTGTCCATTGATGCTCCAGGACTTGATAGGGCAAGACGCCATGATCTTCGTCTTTTTAATGTTCAGTTTAAGCCCAAACTTCTCACTCTCTTCTTGTACGCGCATCAGAAGTCTCTTGAGTTCCACTTCACTTTCTGCCATTAAAGTGGTATCATCCGCATATCTAAGGTTGTTGATACGTTTTCCAGCAATCTTCACTCCAACTGAAGACTCGTCCAGACCGGCCTTCCTCATGATGCACTCTGCATATAGGTTAAATAGGCAGGGCGACAGTATGCAGCCTTGCCTCACCCCTTTCTCAATCGGAAACCAATCAGTAAGACCATGCCCAGTTCTGACTGTGGCCTCTTGCCCTTCATAAAGGTTCCTGAGGAGACAGATGAGGTGAATTGGAACTCCCATCTCTTGGAGAGCTTGCCACAATCTGCTGTGATCTACGCAGTCAAACGCTTTCGCATAATCAATAAAGCAGAAGTAAATGGGTTTCTGGAACTCTCTTGCTTTTTCCATGATCCAGCGAAGGTTGGCAATTTGGTCTCTAGTTCCTCTGCCCTTGCGAAACCCAGCTTGCACGTCCGGAAGCTCCCGATCCACATACTGCTGCAGCCTACCTTGCAGGATTTTTAACATCACCTTGCTAGCATGCGAAATAAGCGCGATCGTGCTGTAGTTGGAGCAATCTTTGGCACTGCCTTTCTTTGGAATGGGGATGTAAACGGACCTCCTCCAATCCTGTGGCCACTGTAGGGTTGTCCAAATCTTTTGACATAATGTATGCAGTGTGTTAACAGCGTCGTGGTTGAGGTTTTGAAGCAACTCAGCTGTAATACCATCAATTCCGCTAGCTTTGTTCTTAGCAAGGCTCTCTCACTCTTCAGGATGCCCGGCTCGAGATCAGAAATCACAACCGTCCTATGTTGGGTTTGCACATCCGGGTCCTTCTTGTGCAGTTCTTCTGTGTATTCCTGCCACCTCTTTATCTCTGAGGCTTCAGTGAGGTCCTTGCCTCGTTTGTCCTTTATCACGCCCAGCTTAGCACAGAAGCTTCCTTTGATATCTTTGATTGTCTTATACAGAGCTCTTGTGTTTCTTAATTGGCTGTTGTCCTCAACTGCTTGACACTGTATGTTCAGGAAGGCATTCTTATCTCTCCTTGCTATTTTCTGAAAATCCGCATTGAGCACCTTGTATCTTTCTCTTTCCCACGTACCTTTTGCCATCCTCCTTTCCTCAGCTATTTGCAAAGCCTCTTCAGATAACCAGTTTGCTTTTTTGCATTTCTTTTGCTTTGGAACTACCTTAGTAGCAACTTCTTGTATTATATCACGAACATCAGTCCCCATCTCTTCGGTCTCTCTGTCTTCTAGATCTAATTCTTGAAATCGATTCCTCACTTCCACAGCATATTCTAATGGAATCTGATCCAGATCATACCTGAAAGGCCTTCTAGTTTTCTGCGCTTTCCTCAATCGAAGCTTAATTTTGGCAACAAGAAGCTGATGATCGGTGCCACAATCGGCCGCAGGCCTTGTTTTTACTGCTTGTATAGCGCTTCTCCATCTCTGCCGGCAAATAATATAATCGATCTGATTCCTGTACAGACCGTCCGAACTCTACTAGCCTCTGCCCAGCTTCATTTGGCTCACCAAGACCGAACTTGCCTGTAATTCCGGATATTTCTTCACTCCCGACCTTAGCATTCCAGTCTCCTATGAGAAAAACGAGGTCTGACGGTGGGGTGCGGTCTAAAAGGCATTGTAGGTCCGCATAAAATTTCTCAACGTCAGCTTCTTCAGCAGCAGTGGTCGGTGCATAGACTTGGATAACTGTTATGTTGAAAGGGTGACCTTGGATCCGAAGTGAAATCATTCGGTCGTTTTTGGGGTTGTACCCTAGCACTGCTTTGCCCATTCTTCTGTTTACTATGAGAGCGACCCCATTCCTTCTCTTGGATTCGTGCCCACAATAAAAGACATAATGGTCGCCGGAGTTAAATTCTCCCATTCCGGTCCACTTGAGCTCGGCTAAACTTTAGTAATTACATGGTTAACTAAACTCAGTTATTAAACTTTAGTTTAATTGCGATTTGGTGGTTAGTGGCAGTGGGGAGTTCAATTCCATCAATCATGCCATACTTTTTTTCAATAAACAAGTTTTAAAAGCACTGCAGCATGAGGAAATCGCACACTTTTTCACTTGAAAATGGAAATTATTGTAAGAGGCGTGGAAGCTCAATCAGGATGGCAACGTTTGCTGAGGCTTGTTGCAGTGACCATGGCAGTAAATTCGAACTGTACTTTATTTCCCTTTATTGCTCTAAGAAAGTAACGTCTACACATTTGGCTATTACTGTCCTTTTCTTTCCATGTAAATCTGATGCAAAAGTGCTTGCAGTTTGAACTGAGCACTGCAACATGTCCGCAGTGGGTGTCACATCTGCAACGACACTCCTGCATGTCTAATGCATAAATTTTCAGTTTTGCTTCAGGAAGCATTACAATTGCTCGTGCTTCAGAGATTTTGGCAATTAGATTTTCATTTCAGGAATTGATAGTACATGGTCTTGTATATGGCCTCAAACCGCTTTTGACACTATACCACTAAACTGTGCAACAACACTGATGTTTGGGCCCGTTGATGTTGATTCATCAACGTATAGCGCTCACAGCACGAAAAAAATGAGGACATGAAGAAACACACAACAGGACGAACTTCCAATTAAATTTTATATAAAATAAAAACAAGCTTAAGTATGGTGATGTTATTGCCATGTGCTAGTCAACCGTGTTTGTCCAGAAAGACCACTTCATTATCATACAGAAACAATGAGGGGGGCTGACACATTGATGTCCCTTGATACTACAATACGGCTTTTGCTCTTTCATCATCAATGGAAAAATTTTTTAGAGCATACTTGTTGCGGAGAAGAGCATGTTTACATTGTATCTTTTTGAAACCTTTTTAAGATTATGGGATACTTTGTAATTGCACGGAATGACTGGTGTTGTCAGCCTCTGATCTTGCTTGTCTTGCTTTTCACTGATCTTTTTCTTTTTTAGCAGGCTGTCTGCAACTGCTAAGTATCTGGAGGATAGCCGGACATGTGCAAACGCTGTGCTTGTATTTTAACGCTCTGAGACATTTGATGACAACATGATTTCTCCAACGTGTAATTGAGGAAATTCATGGCAACTGCTCATTTTACTACCTTCGAATGAGCACTACTATAGGGGAGGAGTGCTTTTGTGATCTAGGATTATACATCCAACATATGTGCCCTTCCAAAATTGAAATTCTTAGGTCACGGAACTGTATGCTGTCTTCATGTGGGAGTTCATGCACAGCCCATGAGTTCACAGCCCTGTGTTTTGTTTATGTTGAGGTGTCAAGTCCTTGTTTTCGAGCTGTTTTTTATCCCCACTTTTTCCTCTCTTGCCCATATCATGCTTTCTTTCATTACTTGATCAGCTGCCAAAAACAGGAATGGTTGCTAGGCATGCAGCTTTACTCATGTGCTTGGGGTACATAATATTAGATCATGCTCACTTTCGGGGTAATGGGCCCCACGGCAGCGGCTCAGTCACTCAACTGCTGAACCCCAAAAGAGTTCAAACCTGGCTGCAGCAACCACTTTTCCATGGAGGTGAAAAGCAAGGTGCACGTGTGCTGTGCGATGTCAGTGCACGTTAAGGATTCCAGATGGTTACAATTTGCAAACCCCTCTTCTACAGCATGCTCCTAGCCCGAATTCCTTTGGGACTGCAGCCCAAATATGTCCAGCACACATATCTGCTAAAAAAGCCTCAAGTTATAACATGATAAGAGCAACCACTTTTGCTCAGCACCTAAATTTGTCTGCTCCTAGCAAATTAGAAAAAAAAGTCTTTGTTTGCAGTGGTAGAGAGCTGTTGCATCATACAAGAATGATGCATTAAATAGCAGGCACAATTGTATGAGCTGCTGACAATTGGTCACACAGTTATCTCAGTTATTCTATTCAGAAATAAACAAACAGTACTTGTTATTTTATGTCTAATAGCAGTTGCGCAACTATGATTTTCTTTCTTTTCAGCGACAGCAGCTGCTCCGCCTGGGGGGAAAAGGCTTAAAGGAGGTGGCGGCCAACGCCATGACGGCCATCATGGGGGTGTCAGTACAACGCCTGTACAGTCTGCACGGCCGGAAAGGAAAACTTTCCTTTATCGGGCTTAGATTGTGCAAGGTGGTCACAGGTATATTTTTTATTAATTACAGTAGCTTTTAATTTTAAAACATGAGCGAAAGCACATGTAACAGGCTTTGCTGCACTTTGTTTTAACCTGTAAAATCTGTTACCACTTTACCCAGCTTACGACTTCTTTTTTATAACAGATGAATATTTTGTTACTGCAGTTGTTTGTGGGGCTGGTTGCAGTTTTCCTCAGTGGACATCTAAAGAAAAAACAGCAGATGTATTTTGAAAAAGCCCTCAAACACGTCAAGTCCATCTTTTCTCGCACCATTGCAGTCATGTTGCACTGGCCAGCTATTTGTGTTCCCCCTCTAGTCCTTGAAAGGTGGACCATAGTGTCATAGTAGCTATATACAGTTGGTTAGAAGAGCGTTCTTGCGAGAGCTTTTTCTAAAGTTGTATTTGGTTGCCTAGTTCTTGAATTATGAGGCCTATTCCGTGTAACATTTACTTGTGTGTCCTCTTCTGTTTTTTTTTTTTCATAAGACATGTTGCTGGGCTGGTTCCTTAGTCCTCGTCCTTTTGAGCTACCTTTTATTCTTCTGTTTTTCTTTCAGTGAAATAAGCTTGATTTCTGTGATCCAACAAAGTGTTCCTGTTGGCCTAAAATGTCCACTTATCTTGTGCAGATGCCATCTGCCAAAAGACAGGCGTGGATGTTGCCGTGGTGGCGGTAGAAAGCGGCGCTTTGCCGAGACACTGAATGCAAGTTCTGCCGCCAGCCTGGCAACCACACCAAACCCCTGTGCTTCGGCGACATCCAGTACGGCACCCTCACTGCCTCACCCGGCCCACACCTCCAGTGCTGCCTTGCAGGGCCCTGCTGGCACCTGAGCCTGCCGGCAATCTGAGTTGCCTCTCTGTACCTGGTGTGCCAGCCAAGGACTATTTTTATTTTTAAATAAATGATCACACTTTGATTTTTGTTGCGCCTCATTTTATGCATGCGTATATAAAGGGTGCTTGCAGTTTGGCAGTAGTAAAGCATGTGGCTTGTATAATGCAAATATTAGCTGGAATGCACTGAAAATGCATGGCATGAATTCTGGGCCAACTTTAACAGATAGGCTAAACAATGGTCTAATTGTGGCATGTCCACTTTTGGTTCAATTGTGGCATGAATGTCGGGCCAATGTTATCACATCGGCATAACAGTGGTCTAATCATGGGTGAACGGCGGGCCAACATGAACATATGGGCAGTACAGTGGTTCAATCATGGGTGAACGGCGGGCCAACATGAGTATATGGGCAGTACAGAAGTTCAATCATGGCATAATGTCGGACAAATGTAGGCTGGACAGTGGTCAAATCGTGGCATGAACGTCGGCCCAAGGTTGGAAAAAGTCTCTTTTGGCCCAAATGCCAATGATGGTCCGACTTTCGTGCCGTTTTTTACCAATGTTACGCCAGCTCTGGTCCATTGTTGTCCTGCTTGGGAACATGCAGCTGTTTCAATGGTCGAATTTTTTATGTTCAATTACGTGCTCTAAAACGAATAGATGTTATTACAGTTCCAAATGAATTTTCAAATAGAGTTTTTATTGCCTATTGCTATTTCAGTTGCAGTGGGTAATCTCTCATATTGGACATTCCAAATTATTCCCTGTTGAAGTTTTATATTCGTAATGGTTTGCATGTCATGTCGTCATTTGTGAGCGCAGTCCTAAATCAGTGGGAGAAAAATGTGCAGAAAAAAACGAGGAAATTAGGCTCGCATTCAATACTGAATTACAAATTTTTTAATCTTCAATTAAGAGTTCAATGCGAGCCTCATTTACTCATTTTTTAAATTGGAAAGGCTCATAACATGATGATTATTTTCTGGAATGGAATCTTCATATTTGTCTCTGCAAGCAAAGAACAGTTAACTTTAGCATTGTAAATACAGGTACCAGAAGGATGAGGCTCGCATTCAATACTGAATTACAAATTTTTTAATCTTCAATTAAGAGTTCAGTGCGAGCCTCATTTACTCATTTTTAAAAGTGGAAAGGCTCATAACATGATGATTATTTTCTGGAATGAAATCTTCATATTTGTCTCTGCAAGCAAAGAACAGTGAACTTTAGCATTGTAAATACAGGTACCAGAAGGATTATCTCTGTAGTTGCTTTCATCAATTTCAAAATCCCTGTGAGCGAAAACAAATACCTTGCCTTAACAGGAGGGTAATTATTCGGCTGGATCGTCGAGGAGGATTCAGCAAAGTAGGTATAGAGGCAAAGCAGTGTTCAATAAGGTGTGATATCGAACTTATGTTATTAACCTGTTAATATAGGGCACTGTATGTGAAGTTGATTTATTTGCCTGCAATATTGCAAAAGCATGTCATGTAGTAATTTCAAATAAAACAGACTTCCAACAAGTGAGAGTGGAAATGAACCTTACAACTCTTTGCTCACAGTACAAGAAATAAATACCGTTTTAATTGCTGGGAAAAAGACTGTGCCAGGCCCGGACGAAATACACTATGAAATGCTAGCACATCTGTCCATACCTGCGATAGGAGCCCTTGTGAATTTTTTCTAGCTGGAAAGATCCCAGAGGCATTTATTGTGCCTTTCCTGAAGCCAGGAAAGCCACCCACTGCCCCCAGTAGTTATAGGTTATAGACCTATAGCCCTTACAAGTTACCTTGCAAAATCATTTGAAAGTGTTTTAAATATTAGGCTAACCTTCGTCCTTCAATCTCGGGAACTTCTAGATATCCGCCAGTGTGGTTTCAAAAAAGCATGTTCTACAACGGACCATTTAGTCCGCCTTGAAAACACGGTCCGTGAAGCATTTATACATTAGCAGCACTCCCCGCAGGGGGCATCTGTTAAAGCAGATGTTTGCGTGTACTGTGCGACACCACGGACCCCGAGCACCCACGCTTAGCCGTGCGTGGCATCGCCGTGTCTGGGGAAAAGGGGATCCTGGTGGTTGAGCCGATGCCGAGTGTTTGGACCTTTAAGGCCCCTCGGCGGAGGCAACACACCACTTTGGCCCACGCTTCCCACAGACGGCACCTCAGGGCTGACCCACCCGGGGGAAATCGGCAGTCGCCTTTTCCTGTCCTCCCCTCCATCTTTCACTTTCCTATCCTCTCTCTTACAACTGTCCTGTCTTCTCTTACCTTCTTCGTTTCTTCCTACTTCCAGGCGGCGAGGGTTAACCTTGTGTGGCTAACCACCCTGCGTTATGCCATATTTGGTTATAGTCGGGGTGTACGGCTGGCGCGGGCAGGTCTGCTTTGCGAGTTCCTGTCCCGTCCCCTCGTTGGGCTCCATGGTGGGTGGCCGCCACCCCGGCTGAACAAAAACTTACTGCATGGCTTCTTCTTTGCTCTCCAATGATCGTTCCCGAAAAAGGGGACGGACCGATGAAACTGCAAACTTCTTTCTAAAGAATGCAAACAGATTCCCACGCTTCCACGTGGTGCACAGTGAAGACCCTCAAAAAACAGCTAGGCAAATATCTCCTTTTGTCGTGACCAAGACATTGACTGAAGCAATAGGCCAAGGATACAATGTCAAAAAACTTCCAAATGGCGACCTACTCTTGGAAATTATGTACCATCATCAAAATGAAAAACTTCCTACAGTAACCAGCTTTGGGGAATGCCCAGTTAATGTCACCAAACACCGCTCTCTAAACATGGTGAGGGGAGTCATTTCAGATGACGACCTAAAGTACCTAAGTGAAGAAGAACTCCTTGAAGGACTAAGAGAACAAAATGTCATCAATGTGTTCAGAATTAAAATCAGACGGGATAACAAAGAGATACCGACCAGGCACTTAGTCCTTACCTTCGAATCGAGCACACTGCCCGAGGCTGTGGAGGTAGGGTACACGAAGATAAAACTGAAACCGTACATACCTAACCCGCGTCGCTGTTTCAAATGCCAAAGGTATGGCCACGGCTCACAGACTTGCCGAGGCCAACTTACATGTGCGAAGTGTGCCTCCCACGAGCATCCCACTGAGAACTGTGAATCCGAAACGCATCTTTGCATCAACTGTGAGGGCAGCCACGCTGCTTACTCACGAACCTGTCCAACATGGAAACAAGAGAAAGATATCATCACACTAAAAGTCAAAGAAAACCTCACTTACAGGGAAGCACGTAAGAAACTCACGTCCACTCACACCCCAACTTATTCTGTTGTGACGCAAAAGGGGGCGGCGTCACAACAGTCTTTGGAACCTGCCCAGGTGACACACGGTGCACCTAAGGCAGGGACCTCTACGTCCCCGGTGGAAGTAGCTGGGGCTGCTCCACCACCCCCAAAGCAGGCTGCGCGGGCGTCTAGGTCAGCTGGCCCCAAGGTCTCTCCAGTAACGGCGAGATCTACCACAAATGTGTCTGTGCAGTCTGCACAATCGTCCAGCACGTCCGAGGACGCAATGGACACAACAAACGACGACCGTCCGGGGCCGTCAACATCTGACAGGCGACGGAGCTCCTTGGAGCGAACTAGAAAAGAAAAGGCCCGAATCACCGGGCCAGAAAAAACTTAGTCTCTCTACCTTCCTCATATAAAATGGCGTTCTTAGTTCATTGGAACTGTAGAGGACTTTTAAGAAACTACAGCGATATAAAAGACATTCTTGCTTCATTCTTACCCGCAGCACTGTGCGTTCAGGAAACCAATCTCGGTGCGCAGCATAAAAACATACTAAAAAAATATAAAGTTTTTCGCCGCGACCGAGAGCACGTTAGCAGGCTCTCGGGTGGTGTTGCTATCATTGTAAGGAATGATATTGCAGCTAGTGAATACAAACTTGACACTCAGTTTGAAGCAGTGGCAGCCACCTTGCTTACATTTAAAAGAATCACGGTGTGCTGCGTGTATGTTGAGCCACATCGAAAAATAGCTCTCAATGACTTAGAAAACCTTATAAATCAACTACCGGAACCTTATGTGGTAGTTGGTGATTTTAATGCACATTCTCCTTTCTGGGGAAGCGAAAAAATTGATGCGCGAGGCCTAATTATTGAAGATTTTATTCTATCTAACAACATTTGCTTACTAAACGCGGGTAAACCGACCTACTGCTCTCCGAGCACGGGAAAGATGAGTGTTTTAGACCTGTCATTTTGTTCACCTTCTCTCTTTAATGATTTTAAATGGGAAGTTTTAGAGAATCCATATGGGAGTGATCACCTACCAGTACTAATCCGCATGTCATCATCACCAAAAGTCACCCCAAGCAAACCGCGACGATGGAAGCTCCATTTAGCCGACTGGCCACTTTTCGAGTCCAAAGCCAATCTGGAAGAAGTTTTCTCAGAGGAGCTCACTGTAGATGAATTGAATGAAAGGTTTACTAATTGCATAATACGTGCAGCAAAACTAGCTATTCCACAGTCTTCGGGAGTTGTGCATAGCAGTAACAAAGCCTGGTACACGCAAGAATGCCGGGATGCAAAAAAGAAACAAAATAAGGCCTGGGGAACTTTCCGCAGGTACCCAACCCAAGGAAACCTTATAGCATTTAAAAAGGCAAGAGCAGAAGCACGATTTATTCGTCGAAAGGCTGAAAAAGAATCGTGGCAGAGGTATGTAACGTCAATAAATAGCTCAATGACGTCTAAGAAAATGTGGGAACAAGTTCGTAAACTCAGTGGAAACTTTTCCCCGTTTACAATTCCCATCCTCACAGCCCCTGGTGTTCAGACTAGCATAGAAGAACAGGCCAATATACTAGGCGAACATTTCGCACACGTTTCAAGTTCGTCACACTACACAGAAACATTCCTAAAATACAAAAACATAGCTGAGAAACAAAAACTCCCAACAAGTGGTGGCAGAAATGAATCATATAATAGTTTTATTACACTCCAAGAAGTAAAGAACGTCCTTGCTGCTGGAAAACAGACTGCGCCTGGTCCTGACGAAATTCATTACGAAATGCTGGCTCATTTATCCGAATCCTCTGTAGAGGCACTTGTGAAATTCTTTAACAAAATTTGGACTCTGGGTAAACTCCCGGAGGCTTGGAAACAAGCCGTTATTGTTCCGTTTCTGAAACCAGGAAAGCCGCCGACCTCAGCGGGCAGTTACAGACCCATAGCTCTGACCAGCTGTTTAGCAAAATGTTTTGAAAGTGTTTTAAACATCCGACTAACTTTCATCTTAGAATCTCATAAACTTCTTAATGTTCATCAGTGTGGCTTTAAAAAAGGGTGTGCAACGACCGACCACTTAGTGCGTCTTGAAAATACTGTCAGGGAAGCGTTCATACATAAACAAAATTGCCTCGCCGTTTTCTTTGACATGGAAAAGGCATACGATACGACTTGGAGGTTCGGGATCCTACGCGATATAGCAGATTTGGGCATCCGAGGCCGGATGCTAAATGTTCTGAAGGACTTTCTATCAGGTCGTTCATTTCAAGTACGTCTCGGTACCACCTTCTCGAGGAACTTTATTCAAGAGAATGGGGTACCTCAGGGGTGCATTTTAAGTACAACTTTGTTTATTGTAAAAATGAATTCTATCAGCAAGGTAATCCCAAAATCCATTATGTTCTCGCTGTATGTCGACGACCTTCAAATAGCCTGCACATCCTCAAACATATCAATTTGTGAAAGACAAGTACAATTAACACTAAATAAACTAGACTCATGGGCTTTTAAAAATGGGTTCAAATTTTCCCCACAGAAAACCGTGGCAGTAATGTTCTCGCTGAAACGAGGTATACAGATCAATCCCAAGTTACACTTAAATGGGATTGAGTTGCCAGTAAAGAGCGAACATAAATTTTTGGGTGTAACGTTCGACAGAAAACTAACATTCCTGCCTCACATAAACATCCTAAAGAGGAAAGCCATAAAATCTCTAAACATACTGAAGGTTCTCTCTCGGAAACACTGGGGGTCTGATAGGGCGTGTCTTCTACATATATATCGATCTGTTGTGCGGTCTAGCTTGGACTACGGGTCCATAGTCTACGGGTCAGCTAGACCATCATACCTAAGGAAATTGGACCCGGTACATAACTTAGGTTTACGCCTTTCTTGTGGCGCTTACAGAACATCCCCTGTTGATAGTCTATATGCAGAGACGAACGAGCCTCCGCTGAAAGATAGAAGGGCTTCACTTACATGTGCTTATGTCCTTAGAATAAGGTCACAGAAAAAACACCTCTGCTATCCAATAGTCTCAACATGCCGCTCACGAGTAATTTTCACAAATAAACCACAAGCGACGAGGCCACTGATAATGCGTTTCGAAAACATTTGCAGTGAGTTAGAAATTCTGGACACCTTGCCCGACACTGCACCAAAAAACAGCCCCCTACCCCCATGGTACAAACTTCCAAATGTCTGCGATCTCACTCTAACACACTTCAACAAAAGCCAAACTCCTAAAGAGCATATAATACAAGAATTTCGCACAATAAAAGAAAAGTACAGTAATTATACAGAGTTTTATACAGATGGATCAAAAACTTCTACTTATGTTGGCTGTGCCGTAGTTGAAGAGAACTGGGAACAAATAATTAGGCTTCCTCAGTGCGCATCAATCTTTACAGCTGAATCCTATGCTATCCTGACAGCTGTAGAAAAAATAGTGAATGAAGGCATTGGGAACAGTGTCATCTACACCGATTCGTTGAGTGTACTGATGGCTTTAAATCACAGAAATGCTGCCATGCCTCTAATCGGTGACATAATACATTATGTAAAAATGATCACGACACAAGGACATAACATAGTGTTCTGTTGGGTCCCTAGTCACGTAGGCATTGACGGCAATGAAAGAGCAGACAAATGTGCTGCACTTGCCCACAACAAATTGATTCAGAAAGTAAACATACCACATAGTGATTGCTTGAAATTAATAAAACATAAACAGATGAATAAATGGCAGTCCAGATGGAACAACCAAGAAAATAATAAGTTGCGTCTCATAAAGCCTGTACTAGGAGAATGGCAATCGAGCACACATCAACAACGTTTTATGGAAGTGATAGTATGCCGTCTTCGTATTGGACATACACATCTAACACATAACTTTCTGCTAATGAAACATAACAAACCGACCTGTGAAGAATGCGACGAGATACTCACTGTAAACCACATTCTAATTACATGCTCAAAACTTGAGGCACTACGGAGAAAACATTTTACTATATTTTACAATCATACCATCCCATTCCATCCCACCTTGCTTTTAGGAGAAAGAGCACTTGTAAACCTAGCATCTGTTCTCAGTTTCCTAGAAGAAGGAAGCTTTTTAAATAAACTATAGATTAAACATATCCATTTCCTCTTTTGCAACCAGAACATACATTAACCTCGCTCTTGGCGCATGATAGCCTTAGTTGCTTATGCGCCATAAAACCCAACACAACAACACAACAACAACATTAGCAGCACTGTCTTGCAGTCTTCTTCGATATGGAGAAGATATACGATACGACATGAACATTCGGCATCCTTCGCGACCTAGCGGATTTAGGCATCCGCGGTAGAATGCTGAACGGTCTAAAAGACTTCCTTTCGAATCGTACAGTTCGTGTGCGCCTAGGCTCAACATTTTCAAGGAACTTTATGCAGCAGAATGGGGTGCCACAAGGCTGTATATTAAGTACAACTGTCTTTGTGGTAGAAATGAAATTTTTAAAACAAAATAATCATGAAATCTGTAATGTATTCACTATATGTCAACGACCTACAGATAGCGTACACATCCTCCAATGTATTGTCACGCTAATGACGATGAAGGATGGTGATGGTGTGACAGAAGAGCAGGAAGAAGCGTTGGTTTCGGGGCGCTAGTAGGCTTCATCTTGTTCCGCTACATCAGCACTGTAAATAAACACCCCTTCTTATTTCATCGTAACAACTTGGTGGAAGGTGCTCCGTACGATCCCCTCGATCCCTACCTACAGCGCTGCAAGGCGAACTGGAGCTTCGACGTAGTCGCCGCATCGCTGGACTGCCACCGCTCACGACCATTATGGACCACACCGACACAAACTATGCAAGCCGCGACGCTGCAAGCCAGGCTGGCGGCATGCCTGCCCACTCCAACCCAATTCCGTCCCAGCCTTACCGGGATCTACGACCTTTTGCCGGAGAAGAAGGTGAGGACGTTGAGAAGCGGCTACTTGATTATCAACGAGTTAGTCGGTACAACCGGTGGGACCCCCTTACCATGCTAACAAACGTCGTTTTCTTTCTCACTCAAACGGCTCTGACCTGGTTTGAGAATAACGAGGATAACTTAACGACTTGGGAACGGTTCGCCACCGAGTTAAAACTGCGTTTTGGCGACTCTGTTCCCAGCAAAAAGCGGGCTGAGCAGACCCTTGCACAAAGAGCTCAATTGCCCGATGAAACTTGTACAACTTACACAGAAGAGATCCTCAAGTTATGCAAATGTATCAATTCCAACATGCCCGAGGAAGACAGAGTCGGTCACATTTTGAAGGGTATCGCGGCGGACGTGTACAACTTCTTAATCGCCAAAGACAGCCCTGACACTGTCTCCGATGTCATTAGACACATCCACGCGTTTCAAGCTTTTAAAACACGTCGTATTGTGCTGAAATTTGGGCGGCTGGCCAACGTGCCTACCGTGGCCAGTCTTGATGACCATGCCCAACTAGATCCTCCGTCAACTATCCGGCAAATCGTGCGCGAAGAACTTCTACGGATCAACACGCTTCCCCTGCATGAATCTGCTGAGGTTTCTGTCCAGAGGGCCTCTAGACGGCCGGCTTCACCACCACAAGCGATTCAAGTACAGCATTTCTCTCAAGCTCCTGAAATTGCAGCTGCTATTGACTACCCGCCAATGCATTTTGCCAACCCGACTGCGTCGATGCTTGAAGCCCCAAGGTATGACATCACCTCAAGTGCACCTAGATCTTCTATTCGATCTACAAGGATTCCTGTGCAGTGTGAGCATTCAGCCAGACCTACGATGCGCCCTGCTGTGCCTGGCTCGTATCCACAACAGCATTTTATACCTTCCCCACCGATATGCTACCGCTGCGGCGTCGAAGGTCACATCGCCAGGTAATGCCGCAGTAGGTTCACGCCACGCTATAACCGTCCGGTGCCTCCAGCAGTACCCAACAATCGGCAATACAGCCCCGTTTTCCAGCAATCCACTCCCCGTGGGTACTTCGGCAACATCCAGAACGGGAATCTCCGCGACCATTCCCCAGAATCTGAGCGAAGTGTTACTCCTCCACCCGCCTTCCGTGCACGTCGTTCTCCATCACCGCGGCGGCGCCCCATGCCGCCCCATCCGGAAAACTAACCAGCGCGACCGATGGGGGTGAGGCCGCTGGAAATGTGCTGTGTGCCAACATCCCTCCAACTGCAATGCTCAAAAACAAAATTCGTGTGTTCATTGATGGTGTGTGTACATTAGCTTTGGTAGATACGGGTGCGACTGTGTCTGTGATGAGTAATCAGTTTAGGCGCTTGTTGTGACGCAAAGTGATGTTTGAATATGACCGTGCTTCAACTTTTGTGGTGTGAGTGGAGAAGCGTTGCGACCACTGGGTGTGTGTAGTGCGCAAGTGTCTGTGGGTGGTGCAAGTTTTCAAACCGAATTCGTAGTCTTACCCCACTCTACGCATGACATCATTTTAGGAATGGACTTCTTGAAGTTTTGTGGCGCTACCGTGGACTGCCGAAGTCAAGAGGTTCATTTTGATGGCTCGCATCTGCCGACACTTTTTGAAAGTGGCCGAGATGAAGAAACAGTTTTTAGTATTACCGAAGACACCGTAGTTCCACCCTTGTCTGCCATGTTCGTCCCCGTATCCGTTCCACTTCTTGAGAAGGTTTCATTCCAGGCCGTGGTGCACCCAGTTCACTCAGCATGCCTGAAGAAAAATGTAATTATCCCTCACTGTATAATCTCCGTGCATCACGGTAGTGCCTCGTTATGGACCATCAATCCATCGTCCGAGCCCGCAGTTTTACCAACGGGATTGAAGCTTGCCTCCTGTGGACCCGATGCGCCCCACGTCGTTGCTTTGGTCACAGATGCTACGAGTGCCACCGTACCTCTGCCTGCTGATGAAACTTCGATCATCCGCATGATCAGCGCCGATCTCAGCTCACCTCAACGCCGTACTCTTGTGGATATTCTTCTACCTTTTTCGCCTATTTTGACTCTTCTGAAACAGATGGACCAACCTCTCGCCCTGCACATCGGACCCATCATAGCATCGACACTGGTTCGGCTCGTCCCATTCGTCAAAAGCCATATCGCGTGTCCCCATCTGAGCGCAAAGTCATTCATGAGCAAGTGGAGGACATGCTACGGAAGAAGGTGATACAGGAGTCATCTAGCCCCTGGGCTGCCCCTGTTATTCTTGCACGCAAGAAAGACGGTTCGTGGCGATTCTGCGTCGATTATCGGCGTCTAAATTCTGTTACAAAAAAGGACGTCTATCCTCTTCCTCGCATAGACGATGCCCTCGACTGCCTCTCTGGTGCGTCCTATTTTTCTTGTCTTGATCTCAGATCTGGCTACTGGCAAATTCCAATGGACCCTGCGGATAAGAAAAGAACAGCCTTCGTAACGCCAGATGGCCTTTATGAGTTTAACGTTATGCCATTCGGGCTGTGTAATGCGCCAGCCACATTTGAACGCTTTATGGACACAGTTTTGCGCGGCTTAAAATGGGACATTTGTCTTTGCTATCTGGACGATGTCGTCATATTTGGGAAATCCTTCCAAGAACACAATGACCGTCTAGTACGTGTCTTGAATTGTCTGCACAACGCCGCCCTAATTCTGAACTCCAAAAAGTGCCGCTTTGGAGAGCGCCAAGCGCTGGTGCTAGGACACCTTGTCAATGGTGATGGTGTAATGCCGGATCCCCAGAAAATTGCCGCTGTTGAGTCTTTTAAACCCCCGCAGACAGTGAAGGAGTTGCGCAGTTTTCTAGGGTTGTGCTCGTATTTTAGACGCTTTATACATCGCTTTGCTGACGTTGCTTACCCATTGACGTGCCTTCTCCACAAAAACTCTACTTTTAACTGGACACCAGACTGCGACGCGTCATTCCGTCAACTGAAGTTTCTTTTAATATCGAAACCCATCCTACGTCACTTCGATCATACTGCAATGACAGAAGTACACACGGACGCTAGTGGAATCGGTCTTGGTGCAGTCCTTGTCCAACGGCACGATGAACGAGAGCATGTTATCACGTACGCAAGTCGTACCCTGAGCAAACCGGAGCGAAACTACACCGTCACCGAACAGGAATGCCTAGCTGTAGTTTTCGCTGTGCAGCGTTTCCGTTCATATTTGTACGGACGTTCGTTTACTATCGTAACTGACCATCATTCACTCTGTTGGTTGCGGAACCTTCGAGACCCATGTGGTCGCCTCGCACGCTGGGCCCTCCGGTTACAGGAATATGACTTTGCCGTGGTGTACAAAAGCGGGAGGCGTCATGCAGACGCAGATTGTCTTTCTAGGATGCCAATGGCCACGACTGGACCTGAAAGCGACGATTTCGACAATTATATATCGACCCTCGAGCCAGCGTTCCCCGACACGAATGTCTTCAAAACGGAACAGCAAAATGATACCAGTCTGCAGCCTCTCTTCGCCCAAGCCAACGTACCTACAAGCCGTTTTTGTGTGCATGATGGCCTCCTATGGAAAAAGAGTTATTCGCCTGTCGGCCAGCGATACCTACTCGTAGTTCCCAAGACGTTGTGCACGGACGTATTGCGTGTTATGCATTATGATCCAACTTCTGGGCATTTGGGATCGGTTCGAACACTCCACCGTGCTCAAGAAAGACTTTATTGGCCCAGAATGCGCTCGACGGTTGAACAATACGTTGCCAGTTGCAAGCAATATCAACGCCACAAACGTCCAACTGCAACTCCGTCTGGCTTGCTGCACCCTGTGAAGACCCCGACAGCACCGTTTGATCAAGTAGGCATTGACCTCGTAGGTCCGTTTCCGAAGTCCGTGGATGGAAATCGCTGGATTGTAATCTGCGTGGACTATCTCACACGTTACTGTGAAACCGCCGCTCTTCCATCTGCTACGGCGCATCAGGTGTCGATTTTCTTGCTGCACTCAGTCATCTTACGACACGGGCCGCCACGAATTGTCATCACTGACCGGGGCCGACAATTCACTGCTGATGTTGTTGAAAAGCTCATGCGTTTATGCGCCGTAACTTTCCGACACTCGACGCCATACCATCCCCAGACAAATGGCTTGACTGAGCGCGTCAACAGAACGCTTATCAACATGCTAGCCATGTATGTGGACGCAGCGCATAAGAACTGGGACACCATACTGCCCTTCATCACGTATGCGTTTAATACCGCCACGCATGAGACGACTGGGTACAGTCCATTTTTTCTGCTCTATGCCAGACCACCACGCTACTCTCTGGATAGTATCCTGCCCTTCACAAGCCGTGAAGACCCCTGCCTGGCTGAGACCCTCTGTCTCGCCGAAGAAGCTCGGAGAATCGCCCGATTACGGTCTGGTGCTTCACAAGGACGTTCTAAAGTGCGATACGATGCCAGTCACCGGCGGGTCACGTACTCTGTAGGTGATTTAGTCTGGCTATGGCGTCCAATTCGGCGCCGTGGCCTACATCAAAAACTCTTGGCCCCTTATGACCGCCCATATGTGGTTATGAAACGCATTAGTGATTTAACGTATGGAATAGCCCGCCTGACAGCATCGGGTCGCCGGTCTGCCAAAACCGAACTGTGTCATGTTGCCCGCTTGAAGCCGTGTCAGCCTCGCACGACTAACGAACACGCCCAGACGGCTTCGTCTGAGTAGGGGGGAAATGTCACGCTAATGACGACGATGAAGGATGGTGATGGTGTGACAGAAGAGGAGGAAGAAGCGTTGGTTTCGGGCCGCTAGTAGGCTTCATCTTGTTCCGCTACATCAGCACTGTTAATAAACACCCCTTCTTATTTCATCGTAACAGTATCAACATGTGAAAGAGAAGTGCAGCTTACTATAAACAAGCTAACTACATGGGCAGATCAAAATGGATTTCAGTTTTGACCACAAAAAACAGTGGCGGTTCCATTCTCTCTGCGACGAGGGTTACAAACCTACCTTAGCCTGCACCTAAATGAAACAATACTTTCCTACCACATATTAACAACCTCAAAAAGAAAGCTTCCAAATCCCTGAACATACTGAAAGTGCTATCACACAAACATTGGGGCTCTGACAGAACATGTCTTATGCGTGTCTATCACTCAGTAGTATGCTCTAACCTGGACTATGGATGTGTTGTGTATGGGTCAGCAAGACTCTCTTACTTAAAACATCTAGATCCTGTGCAAAACCTTGGCCTGCGGCTTACAACTGGCGCATACAGGACATCCCCCGTAAATAGCCTCCATTTAGAAACAAATGAACCGCCGCTCGCAGACAGAAGAAAAATGGTTGCGTGTTTTTATGTGCTAAAAATAAGGTCCATATCGAAACACCTTTGACACTCTGTAGTCACAAAGTGCCCATCTAGAACACTTTTTAACAATAAACCGCTAGCAATAAGACCCCTAATTCTCTGTTATGAAGAGATATACCAGGAACTAAATATATCCCAATTAGCACAGCTTTCAATGCCCAGTCTGGGCCCCATGTGGGCAATATGGGCTTGGGAAACCCGTTCTTAACCCACCTTGGGCCCTTTTGGGTATCATGTGGGCGAGCAAAATTTGGGCTTCCCATTACATTCCCATTATGGGGCAAAACGAGCCGACATTAACAAATTCAGCCCGCAGAGATCCCTTGTCGGCAACATTAGGGCAAAATTAAGATAGACTTGGCTTGCGTGCAGGAAGTCTAGGGGCAAGCCCATCTTGGGCAGCCCGCCTGGCTCCTAGATTGGGCCAGCATGGGTTCTTAATGGGCTAAATAAGTTCATATTCCCAGAAAAAAACCAAACGGGGCCTTAGTGGGCGATGAATGGGCTTATTTGATGCAAACCTGGGTGGTACAGACACATTGCGGACTGCCCAAGTCTGCATACCCCATCTAACAATCAAAAGGGTTCCATCTGGGTAACTAAAAGGCTAATCATAGTGCACATTCTATTTAAGCCCTCCAAAACCCCATGTGGGGCCTGATAGGCTATTGTATGGGCCTACAGAGCATGTTCATTGGCTTTCAGGTGGGCCTGCCCGCAGTATTCCTGTACAATGCCCAAGTAGGCATGAAGTTAGCCCTTGCTTACCCAATTTGTGTCCCATGTGGGTATTACATCGTAAAACGTAACGGTTTAGCCCCTCCATGTCCCGTGTGGGACCCAGATAAATGCCCAAGTAAGGTTGCCCACGATCTTTCTTCCCATATCCCTGGTCTACGCCACGTTAGCCCTTGCTTACCCCATTTGGGTCTCATTTGGGTATTGCATCGGAAAACCTACTGGTTCAGCCCCTTCATGTCCCGTGTGGGACATTCGGGCAATTCGGGTTGCCCATGATCTCTCTTCACATTTCCTTGGTCTACACCAAGTTAGTCCTTGCGTATCCCACCAGGGCCCCATGTGTACAATACAAGCTGCAGTATAACAGCCTGGGGGGCGAGTTGGTGCATGATGGAATTGAACGGCGGCGCAACACGGAAACGGACACAGACAAGAAGGGGAAACCACATGCGCACAAGGATTAGAACACATAAAAGGGCCCACTGTAGAAGAAAGGTACTTCAGAATAACGGCCTGGGGGGCGAGTTGGTGCATGATGGAATTGAACGGCGGCGCAACACGGAAACGGACACAGACAAGAAGGGGACACCACATGCGCATGTGGTGTCCCCTTCTTGTCTGCGTCCGTTTCCGTGTTGCGCCGCCGTTCAATTCCAAGCTGCAGTAGTGCCCTCCAAATTCTACAGTTTACTTGCTATAGTAATATGCGGGTCATTCAAGTTGTGCCTTCCCGAAATGTTCGTGCACATTGTCCAGCTACCACACTGGCGTCCCATGTGGATATTGCGTGGGCACGAGCATTGTTACAGCGCTTCCCCAGCCTACATGGGACCCGTTTCGGCACTACATAGACCACCCAAGCTGACTTTGCTAACAGTATTTCAACATATAACACAGCGACCGAAGCCCCATATGACTTATAGCGAGCCCCTTTCTTATATGAACTGAATGCCGATGTGCAATTTTATTAACCGTGAGATTTTTTGCATAGGGCCACGAATTCATTTTGCGTACACACACACACACACAGGAAAAAACAAGACTTTCCACCTAACACAATTCTACCTAAGATAGAGTACGTCCAAGCAATTGAGCAGTGAGTGTAATGTTCACGAGTTAGATGAGACTGAGCTGGTGTGAGCATGAATATAAGGGAGCTAGTTCACAGGTTGGCCAAAAGTTGTCAGTGAGCCTGAGTAAGAACTCGTTTTGCCTGTGACAGCAAATGGCTGTCATCTTGGGTGCAATTTTGTAATTCATAGATAGCCTTTGCACCTCTCGGGAGTGTTTTGACTAGAGTTGTTTGCATGCTGGTACGTATTCTTACCACATGATCCCTGCTGTCTGTGAATTTTCAACCATGGGCTATTTCAGTGAGAAATCATGTCTTTACGATATTGCTGTATTTTGTATTGAAGTAGTTAGACGGTTTCTTCATTGGGCAACAGCCACGATAGACAATGTTTGAGCAGGAACTAAGTCATATGGCATCCTTGAATGACATTCATGACGTTTGTCGAGGATCGTTGCAGAATCTGTGTAAAATGTTAAGCAACTGCTTTGGCATTTTACATGGTTTGCTAGTATTTCAAAGAATGTTGGCATGTTGGTGATGTGGCTTTCATATATTTTCATGTATAGTAGTGGGATTCCAGTTGGTAACAGTGAAGTTTTTGCAAGTGTAAAGACACTTGCAGCATGTCAAACTCTCGCGAGTATCTAGAAAATGTAGAACGAGTCAAATAGAAGTTTATTCTACATATTGGCTTTCCGTTGCTTATTCACTTTTCAGAAAAAGGACGAGGTCGAAGCCTCATCATCTTTTCTGCATAGTTATTTTTACTAAAGAAATGGATTCCCTGGGTGCTGTGCCAGCAAACTGGCTCTCGAAGTCCAAAGTACGGTGCTCGTGGCCGCCAAAAGGTACAGGAAGGTCTGCCAATGAACAGATGGCGAGGAGGAGAGTGGAACCATTACTGGATTGGCAACGTTGCCCTTGCAGGGTGTTAGGCTATGCAGGTAAGAAAAGAGATGTGTTTTGAGTAACTCAAAACACTCTTTTTGAGCGTTTTATTCCTTCCCCTAGCATAGAGTTGAAGAAAAGAGCTAAGGTATGGACTGTGATAATGACTGGGAACATTGCAAAGCAGTAGTCAGCTGTTTGCAGTGCACCCACAGCTGGAGTGCTCATATTTCAGTTTATTTAAAGGAGTCCCATCGAGTGGAAGTAGGTTAAAGAATTGGGGGGAGGAGGTTGGGGAGGGGGGTGGATGGTTATTCAGTTCTTTGGAATAGCTGTAGTGGTTCTCCCTTTTTTCACAAAAGTTTTGCGACCAAGTTTTGTCTGCAATAGCCTAAGCATTTCTAAGCACTCCCGTGGACAGAAGTTGTATTTGCACTTAACTTCTGGTTTGTGTCATACTAGCATGGCTCTTCGTTGGTAAATAAATTTGTTTCTGTGGGATATATAAGTAATCCTATTAGAAGCAGAAGGGCATGTGTAAAAGATGTTTGTTATGACGTATACTCAACATATATTTTTCTGCACAAATCTGATGATGCACACAAATATTGGCAAGTATCCTTCACCTTTTGCAGCTTCCATGGCGGCACAGGGGTTAATGCACTGAGCTGGTGACCTGAAAGAAATGGGTTTGATCTTTCGGTCAAAGATTGCTAGAGGCTGTTGTACTATGTGCTGTTTGTATAATCAAATAACAACAGATGGTTGAAACTATCAAATGTCCTTTCATCCCATGCCATTAACCATACTTTTTATTCCAGAGAAGTCTTTTTCGTCATCAGGTCAGATAGAACATTTAGTTTTTATTTCTCACAATGGTTAATTTTGAGGATCAAGTTTGGAAAGTAATTTTTGGAAGCGAGAGTTTCAATTACGTATTCATCAGCAAGGTGATACTTTTCTTGGCAAGGTGACTTGGAAGTCGTGTTGGCCAAGTGGTGATTTTGTTGACACAGGAAAAATTTCTCTCAGCGGTACCATGTGTGACTTGGTCCATTTTATGGGAGTTTGATTACATGGAAAAATTAGTGAACTGGGTTCTTCATGTCTGCACCATGACTTGTTGTATTTGTAATTGTGCAGCAAGGCCAAAGTAAGTGCAGATACATTATGCAGTTCGAAAATAGCACATTGGCCCTTATAAGTTTCAGTTACAGTAACAACTTATCTGGCTATAATATATTTACAGAGGCTTCAAGGGAGTCTTCCTTGTCCTGTCAAAACGCAACGTTTCTTGTTGAGTTAATAATGCAACAGGTCACCTACTGGGAAGATCTTCTTAATGAAATTGAAGTCATCAACAATGCTTTGAAGTGGAAGTCTGCAATGTTCAAATATTTTTGTATATTGCCAGAATCCTGAACTCAAATTACTGGCAAATTCTATGTTTCTATGAGGCAAGCTGAGTTTCAACCTGGCAGTGCTTAATGTGCCACTAGGGTTGCTGAAAGGATGCTACTCAGTGCTATTTTATGTCTAATTTTCATGTCCTTCTCTTTCATAATCTAGTCTCCTATGCCAGAACCTTCCATAAAATGGCACTCGCTGAACAGACCTCCAACTTGGACTCTACCGAGTCCAGTGACCACGAGTGTGCTCTAACAACGAGTAAGCTTTTTGCTATCTTTAAAATTTTGTGCAATGGCAAGAATTTCCTTGACTACAGCCTGTAGCTGCTTGTAGACTAATGTTTTATAGTTGGATGCAGCTCAAAGAGAAAAGTGGCTGGTGCCCCTCAAACCAAGCCTTTATGCCAAATAACACTGACAGACTTTCATGTGTCATGTTCAATCCGGTTTAGCCCTGGTGAACCATTTTCACCTCTCACACTGTTGATCTACTAGCAGGCTAAAGGGCAGCTAATGGGCCAATGCCATTAGCTGCTTCGGGAAGACCTAGTTTTTGGAAGGACAACAGCTCCTTTGAAGTTGTATCTGACTGCTGTAGCATATTGAATTTCCTATGGGCACAACCTCTAAGTCAATGTTGATGTGTGCATGCAGTGCCATCTTTAGAGGCGTGCTGGGGATTCACCTGGACAGGTTGCAGGGCTGAAGAGGTACACCTGCACCAGGGGAGGAGGGGGGGGGGGGGCAGGTGTACCTTGGTGGTAATGCTGTGCTTGTCAAAGGGCTTAATTATTAACTGAATGAGCCCATTCATAACTATCCTAAACTCAATCTTGTGCTTCATAAGGATATGGATGCAGGTAGAATGAGAGGAAAAAGGTGGTTTACACAGTATGGAGGAGCCCTGAATAAGGGTAAAGGGGGGACGCCTCAGTTCGCAGGTCGAGCCAACGTTTCGACAAGTCCACTTGCCGAAACATTGGCTTGACCTGCGCATTGAGGCTTCCCCCTTCTACACTTGTCCAGTGCTCCTTCATACCGTATAGGGGTATGGAGGCACATGAAAGCATGAATTGGGCTTGGTCTCGTTTGTCATTCAGTGGGATTTTATTGTCTCACACAACCTTTTTTACTAGGCCTGTAAATATTCGTGTCGATAATTCCTGCCTATGGCATTACAAGAGAGGGATAGTAGACCCCAGAACAACAGCGCAACAGGTGGGACTTAGAACGGACAACACAGAGTTCTATTTTGTCGTCCGTTCTTCTAAGTCCCGTCTGTCGCGCTGCTGTTATGAATCACCGTGCACACCAACTTACCCAACAACTGGTATGGCAGTAGACTACCATGCTGCTTATGTGTTTTTCATTATGCTGTATGGATCAGTATTTTATAAGTATGACATGAGGATTTATGAGTACAGTTGGCCATGGCAATAATGTAACCAGCTTTTGATATTTGTTTTCCAGATGAAGAGCTCCAGATGCCCACATTTAATGGTGGGTATTTTTTCTGCTCTCAGGCTTTTTGAATTATTTTAACTATTTCTAGTCACTTTTGGAGGCCATATCTTAAGGGAATAAGCAAAAATATAAAAAAGTCTTCCTACAGCAGGCATAAAAGGAGTAATAAAGCAATGTAAACAAAACAAATAAGATGAAAGCACTTGGGGACCAAAATATAGTTCGCAGAAGAGAAATAACTAAAAAAAGAGCTCAACCACTGCAGGCCTACAACTAAGCTTGTCAGTTTGAGTTTTGAAGAATTTAATCCTAGGTCCTCAATTGGTAATAACATGTACATCATAAAAACAATTAATTTGGTACCACCTACACCTCTCCAAGGCCACTGGTTCACCTCCAGTGCCGCTGCTAATTTCACAAGGTGCTTAGTGGACTGTAAAATTGCTCCCAGCTTCAGGCTGCATGTCAATTTTATATCCAGCAACGAGTTATTTATGCAACACTCAGTCTGGCCTACATAGAATATTCCCCACATGAGAGCAGAATCTTGTACACCACTTATGTCTTGCAACTACGAAGGGCTTCTTATACTTCTTGATGCAGCCTGGTTTCATCTATTGTGTCACATTGACTGTGCCACCGAGTTTTGCAAGTTTGTTCTCGGCGAGGAGTACTATACGCACACCTGTTTTACCATCAATCTCCTCTAGCCTATGTGAAAACTGATATATGTAGGATATTACTGCTATGTTTACCTCTAAATAGTCATTCACCATGGCAGCCGGGTTACCTCATAAAGTACGGGAAGCATTTAACTCCTGCAATATTGAGCGCATGCAATGAGAACATATCAATGAGGTTCTACTACATGTGTCTGTATGTACTGCCTGTTTGTGTACTGAGGCTTACCAAAATGTCTTCTATCAATGAAAGGATGCATGGAAGAAACAAGCGCAGTCGGTGGCTCATCTGCGAGTCACAGTTATGAAAGCTGCTGGCCCGCGGGAGACCACAACAGTATGATCCTGGATGAGGGCGCTAATTTCAGCACATCAGGAATCAGGCTACGGGCATCCTCCAGTTTCCAAGGCCTACCTCTAGGTACAGTTACCAATACCTTGCAATGAAAGTTGTTATTATGCATGCATGGTAATAACTAAGCCACTTACTTGTGTACATATATCTTTCTTCAATCACAATTCATTTTTTTTTGCATTGCTACAGCTAAGCTCATATTTTTCTGAGCCTATGTGAGGAGCATTACAGCATAATCTCCCTGTTGCCATCCTTAGTTGCTGCTTGCATATCTCTTGGTGTGGGTACAGCCAGGTTAAAGATTTCCTGATTCTACCTCCATGCTCCAAACCGAACTACACTGCATGAAGAACCACCTGACAATGCACTCCTGGTGCCCAGACCATGCCAGGGCTCTTGATTACGACGGAAATATTGCATCACCACGTGGTGAGCGCATAGTATGCAGCTCAGTACAGAGCTTGGAACAGGATCAGGAAGTTTTAAACCCGACTGTGCATTCAGCAGCACGCAAAACGTTGATAACCACATTTGAAGGCTACCGACTGCTATTACAGGAAGGATATTGCTGCTTGAAAACAAAATTTGATACTCAGTTCAAATACTTCATTGCTTTTCAAGAAAAATTTTGTTCCTTATTATAAATTTCTGACTTTCCATTGCATCATTGGCTTCTCTGGTTTTGTTAACATGAAGCACACACCATGACGAATTCTTATTAGCAGATTACTTGTCAAAAACAGCTCTGTACAACAGTGTGGCTACCTTTGGTAGGGAAATCAGTGGTATTATTGTTGTTGCCTTGATGGAAGTTGAAAGGCCTTTTTATTCCAGGGCCATTTTGTTTCTGTGTTTCTGTAGGAAGTTGCTGCCTCTGTGCATGTTGCTTGAAAAAAAAATGTTACACATTTATTTGCTTTCTTTGATGAAAAGTTTGCTACAATATTTTCAGTTTTTTTTTTCCACCAACATACAATGTACTCTTTTGAACTTGAACTTGAGAGGGTGTTTCATTTATCACAAGTCTCATTTAAGCAATATGTCCATATTTCATAAAACAACCTTATTTAGATTGTGTCACTCATGACTTATATGTGTAAGCTAGAGTGTTGGTTTGGCCCTGTTAGTTAGAATATATACTAATAAGAAGCCAAACAAACAAAAAGATTTACAGAAAAAAGTTTACAGAAAGCAGGAAGTAGCTTTTATACACCCACGTGACATCATGAGAGCAAGAGCAACAAAAATTATGAACCAAAACACCATCCACCCTAAAAGACTAATTATCTGCGAAATTTTGAAACTGCTGCACAGCCATACTAACCATATCTAATGAACCGAAGGATGTAAATAATCAGAGGCAACGAAAAAACAAACAAAAACCAAAACAGCAATGAAACGAGTCATGGCGTCAAAGAAAAAGCAAGGTCAAAAGTAAAAGTTGACAGGGCTTTAATTATGCTTTTGGTTCTGACGAAGAAAAGCTGGGAAGGGGAAAGTGGGTGAGAAGAAAGTAGGTAAAGGAATGTGTAGGGGGAGGATGGGTGAGAAGGAAGTAGGTCCATGAAGTGAAAAAATAAGTTTCTTCAGTATGCATTTCTCAACTTGGAATCACGGATCCTATGGCCTGTAAAAGAAGTAAAAGTGGCACTACCAGGAAAAACTACAATACTGGGTAGATCATTAGTCACCACTTAAGCAGGTCTGGTGCAGATACACCTTACAAAGGGACAGGCTTTGCAAAAGGCCCTGATAAGGAATATATCTAAGGGGGACAATTCTTAAAACTTTCTGCAAAGGTGGAGGGGGGCGGGGGAACAGTACAATGTTACAGAATAATAACTACACAGTGAACCACAATTTACATGCAAAAAAAAAACGAGGACAAACTCAAGCAACAAGTTATAAGGAGGAAATGTGTTTGGAGAAACATGTACAGCTTACGCTATTGCGGAAACCAGTTATCTTTGGGTCATTTGCTACTGCACGCCTGACTTGTAACTGACTTAGCTCCTCCCAGCAAACAGAAGCCCGAAGCTTAGGTCGTAAACAATGCACAGGGAAGTCCACCACATGCAAGCTGCTGGTGTGGAAGCACAGGGCTTGCATTTGGTCATGTCATTTGGAGATATGTACCACATGCTTTCTGTCAAGGCCTGTCTTTTTGTACTTGTCATTTGCACTTCGAAAGCATGAATCACCTATTAACGTGCACTTTACAATGTTTGTGCACTATGTCTTGTGTGTGGTAATTTCTTTACTCATATGATCCACCTGTTCTGTTTCCAGCATTGGAAGAATGTGCTCATTGATCAGATGCTCGAAGCTGGCCAGGAGGAGCGAATGCTGGCTGCTGAAGCAGGTGAGTTCTGTGAGGATCAGACCACCCCATGCATCACTGTAGTAGTTGACGGAAGAAGAAGAAGTGGAGGTTTCCGAACGTCTGAAGCTAGCGCTCTTCCACTTTTCTGGATTTTATATCTCTGTGAGCTATTTGTGATCTCGACATCCTTCGGGATGGCGGGCGCACGACCCCTGCGCCCACCCGCCACCATCGAACAGGCTACAACGTACTCGACGGATCACCTTGACGTCGCGGACGTGGAGCTTCCAGACTCGGCAGATGACTCCACAGTGACTGAGATGGATTCCGACAACAGCTACACGCCTGTACAGTCCCGCCGCCTGAAAAGGAAGCTGCGCCGAACGTCAGTAATGAGTGAGACACCAAAGAAGAATGCTGAGAAGCAAGGGATCTTTTCCGTGGCCTTCGTACCAACAACGGCAACGGCGAATTTGAATGTGATAAACAGACAGCACCTGACCCAGTTTTTCGACCAGCTGGTTCCCGGTGAAGTTGACGAAGTCAGAATTAATCCCTGGAAAAATGTCCTGACCGTGGATGTCAAATCCCAGGCTGCAGTGGACAAGCTGAAAGGAATTGGTGCGCTAGGCAACATGCCGGTCCGTTCCTTTCTTGCACATGGGAAAAAGACTACCGCAGGTGTAATCACCGACGTTGACCCCGAGATAAGTGAAAACGATCTCTGCACGCTGATCAAATCTACGGCGCGCATTGTGGATGTTCATCGATTCGGCCGCTCAAAGTGCGTTAAATTAGTCTTTGAAACTGAACCCCTCCCATCCCACGTTAAAGTGGGCTACGTGAGACACCCAGTTCGGATGTATGTTCCAAGACCTGTTCAGTGCCACAAATGCCACAAGATCGGACATGTGAGCGCCGTTTGTCGAAACGAGGTATCCTGCCGTCGATGCGGCGGTACACATCCTCATGACGCATGCCAGACGGAGACTGTCAAGTGTGCGAACTGCTCGGGTGCCCATGAAGCGACGGATAAGGACTGTCCTAAAATTCGGGATGAAAAACGTATACTAAAAAAGATGGTGAGAGATAACTCGACTCATCAAGAAGCGGCCGCGTCTATTCGTCGTCGCAAGCACCGTTCCCGACGCCGACACAAGGAATCGGAAGGCAAGCCTAGCCTGGATAAGTCAACTTCAGAGTTAACGTCAGCTCAGGTGCCACAACAGATTGAGTCTAATCCTGTTAAAAGTACTCTTGCTGTAATGTCGCAGACAGTGTCTCAGGCCAAGGATCAGACAGAGGCTGTTGTATTACCTACCGCCTCTGATGCTGAGTGGCCAGCTCTACCACCAAAGGCCAACGCCAGGCCTAATCCCAGTTTGGTTGCCACACGTACTGAAAATTCCGACAATCCCGACAGCCAGCAGGTAAAAGAAATGCTGAAACAGCTGGTTCGTTCAATGCGGGTGCTGCTCTCCAGCATCAACACGCAAACAGCAAAGTTTGCTGTTCAGTTTTTGGACGCATTTGAGCCGCTCTTGGCGGCATTGCAATAATTCACAATGGCGCAACAAACTAATCCCACCTCTGTGACGATGCACTTGCGCCGCAGTGTAGTGATGCAATGGAATGCCCGAGGCCTGCGTGGTCGGCTGAGTGACTTCCGACAGCGGGTACAGAAGTACCGCTTTCCTGTGATTGTGATCTGTGAGCCCAACATGCCGGCTGCTTTCCGCCTTTCTGGATATGTTCTGCTATGGTCTAGAGAAGCAAACGAAACAAGCAAAGTGCTGGTATGTGTACGCCAAGACATTGCGCACGTCCGCCATGCTCTGCAGCCCCACAACACGAACCACTACATTTGTTTGACGTTAACCCTGAAAGGACGAGTATGTTCTGTAATAGGCGCTTATATTCCACCGAGGGATGGGTTGGACAAATCATATCTATTTTCAACAATCCAGTGTTGTGCAGCTCCTCGTATTATTGTGGGGGACTTTAATGCTCACCACCCTCAGTGGGGTAGTGCAATAATGAGCAATAGAGGAAGAGACCTGGCAGACTTTATGCATACACAAGACCTCGTCAATATAAACGACGGCTCACCGACGTTTCTACGCGGAACAACCTACAGCAGCTGCTTGGATGTGGCGTTTGTTTCCAGAAGCCTCCATCCCTCCGTTTCTTGGTGTAGTGATGTGGAAACACATGGGAGTGATCACATACCAACGTACATATGCATCAAGTGGTTTGCACCTGCCACTTCACCTCGTGTGCAATACACAGACTGGCCCGCCTTTAGGGCAGCGGTGGAGACTTCCAGCGTGGACCTCCAGTCACCATCTCAAATAGAGGGACTCATTACTTCCTCTCTCAATGAGAACACTCGCTATGTTAGTGTGCCGGTGTCAGTGTCCAGCATCGACGTGGAATTCGAGCGGCTTCGCGCGATCCGTCGGCGGGCTGAAAGGAAGTACAGGAGAACGAAATCCGCGCAAGATCTCGCACTTTCTCGCCGAGCTAAACGAAAAGTTTTGCGTCACCTGGAGAGGTTAGGACGACAACGTTGGAGACAGTTCTGCTCATCACTGGATCCCCGTAAGCCCCTGTCGCGTATCTGGCATGTTGCGAGAAGCTTGCGCACACCTCCGCGAGAAAGGCACCCTTTTCGTGCCCTGGCCCTTTACCAACGCCGCAATGAAGTTGACGTAGCTGAAGATTTTTGTAAAATGGTTGTGGGCACAAACCAGGCACAGTTACCAATTTCAGAGGTTTTTGCACCACCTTCGCCGAATGATCAATACGACGTGCCCTTTACAATAGCTGAATTAGACGCCGCTCTTGCTTCTTGTCGGCATTCATCTGCACCTGGTCCTGACGGGATTACATATTCAACCTTATCGAACCTAGGCAAGGATGGTAGAACTGCACTACTTAATTATTTCAATGATATATGGGCTTCTAGTACTGTTCCTCAAAACTGGAAAATTAGCCGCCTGGTTGCTCTTTTGAAGCCTGGAAAGCCTCCTCTCGAACTTACCTCATACCGGCCAGTTGCCCTAGCAAGCTGTGTTGGAAAGGTTATGGAGCGCATGGTGCTGGCAAGACTTGAGTGGTATCTAGAGAGTAATGATCTTTATCCGAATATGATGACTGGATTTCGCCGCGGACGCTCTTCCATTGATAGCGTCATCGACCTTGTGGCGACAGTAGAACACGAAAAGCGTCACCGTCGACTAGTAGCTGCTGTCTTTTTAGATATAAAGGGAGCTTACGACAACGTCCTCCATGAAGCTATTCTTGATGGACTTGACGACGTGGGAGTTGGTGGCCGGCTGTACTTGTGGATTGTAAGCTATCTCAGCGGCCGCTCTGTTTACATGACTACGCCTGAAGGAGATACTACCCACTTTCAGGTCAGTCGTGGAGTTCCACAGGGAGGAGTTCTCAGCCCAACTTTATTTAACGTTGCGCTAATTGGCCTGGTGAGTGAACTTCCAACTAACATCCACATAAGTGCATATGCTGACGACATCTGCATCTGGGCCTCTGGTTCGACGCGCCCACAACTACGTGCGAGACTGCAACGAGCTGTGTCATCAACATCGATGTACTTACGGCGTCAAGGTTTATTTTTAGCGGCAGAAAAGTGTGCAGTGATCGCGTTTACGGGAAAATGTGTCAGCCGCTACCCGATTACCCTTCATGGAGTCGTAATACCATACGTCTCCAGGCACAGATTCTTGGGAGTAATTATCGACCACCGACTATCTTGGTCGAAACATATTGCTATGGTGAAGAAGAGGCTAATTAATTTTTGCCATGTACTTCGGTACATAGCTGGCATCAAATGGGGTCCAACTGAGCGCTCCTTAATACGGCTTTACGAGGCTCTGTTTGTTGGCTACATCCGGTACAGTCTCCCAGTACTCTCTAGTATGAGCATTTCCTGCTTGCGGACTTTAGAGAGCGTGCAAGCGCAGGCACTGAAAATATGCCTTGGACTGCCCAGATGCACCTCTAACAAAGGCACAATTGAAGAGGCACACGCTCGCCCAATGTCCATATACTTGTCCCACGAACCACTTCGTGTATATTTACGAGCACTTACAAGACACCGTTTTCACCCACTCAGCAAGATTCTGGATGAGAGGCCGGACTGCAGTTTTACAAGTGCACTCCGCTGCCATCAGTCGCAAGTACCGACAGGATATGCCCTCCCATACCGTCCCACCCAACCACCATGGACGATGGATAAACCTTTGGTGCACCTTCGTGTTCCCGGAATATTAAAGAAATCAATGGTACCAATTAGTGGACTCAAACAACTTACTCTGGCACACATCTGGTCAGAATATCCCAGTTATATTCACGTATACACCGATGGATCTGTGTCAGCACAGGCATCCGCTGCAGCTGTGGTCATACCAGCTCAGAAAACGACTCTGCATTTCCTTTTGGGACATACCTCTACATCAACCGCTGCCGAACTTGTAGCCATTCGAGAATCTATTCGCTATATATGTGGGGAACCACACTCAAAAATGGTGTATATTCACGGACTCGAAGATTGCATTACAAATTTTGGAAAACTTCTTACGCCACACTGCCTATCAGTCCCTGGCACTAAACATTACGGAGCTCATCACATCTGCCCAGCTGCAAGGCCACATGATAATGTTTCAATGGATTCCTGCCCACTGCGGCCTCCATGGGAATGAGCAGGCCGATGTTGAAGCGAAAAGCGCACACATCAATGGCCTCCAAACAGCTGTGCCTTTTTCAAGGGCGGATACGACGTGTCTTCTAAAGAGTTATATGAATATTGCTACAGCAACTTACTGGGCTCAACCAGACGCCCGACACATCCGTCTGAGAAGGCTCGATCGAACATTTAAATTTATTGTTCCGCGTGATATTCCGCGTCATCAGACATGCTTGATACATCGACTTCGTTTAAACGTGGCTTTCACGCGCAAGTACCTACATTTAATTGGACAGATGGACTCACCGGAATGTTCAACTTGTGGCATCCCAGAGACTGTGGACCATGTATTATTGGTGTGCCCAGAGTATGCGAACGAAAGAAATGTGCTAGCTGCTTCCTTGAAGCGTTTAGACAAGAGGCCTCTGTCGGAGGAACTGCTGCTGGGCGCTTGGCAGGACAAGGGGAAGGGCGTCCAGGCAGTGCGCGCTCTTTGCCGTTATTTGAGTGCCAGCGGACTTGATTCACGTTTGTAAAACAAGCTGCTGTGTCTGTATATATATTTCATATACCTTCTCCCACATCGTCACCCATCATGACCTTCTTTCTTCTCTCCTTCACCTTCCCCAGTGCAGAGTAGCAGGCCAGATTTGAATTATTCGGGCCAACCTCTCTGCCTTTTCCTTTCAATAAATCCATCTATCTATCTACGGCGTCTGGTCACACAGAAGCCATGGCCACAGATATTCAGCAAATTCTGGGGTTGCAGTAGTCATTGGAGAACGCACGCAGAGGCTGCTTTACCTGGCTGTGAGAAACAAACTGTGTAGTACCTGTGAGTACTACACAAGGGAACAGAAGGAGGTCAAAGAGCATGCTTGCTATAAAAATTGGACTGCAAGCTCAGGTGCTATGGAAGCTGATATCATTGTGGAAGGGTTCAAAATGAGCAGAGAGATGCATGGCCTGGAATACCGTGCCTTCATAGGAGATGGTGATTCATCTGTCTACAACCAAATCAGTACCAAGGTAGACTACGGTCGTTTCATAAAGAAGAGTGAGTGTGCCAATCATTCACTGAAATGTTATACAACTCGGCTGTACGGTGTTGTGAAAGAGTGCAAAGGAAGTGCCAGCATTCTAAGCGGGCCTAGGATAAAGCGCATTAAGAATGGTGCCCGCAAGGCAATCGGCCACTATGCCCGCTCCCTGAGGGAGTTTCAGGATTCTCAAGAGAACAGGCAAAAGCTGATAGAGCAGAGCACACGAGATCTGAGAGCTGATCTTTTGAATGGGCCAAGCCATGTATTTGGCTGCCATAACAAATGCAAACGCTACTTTCGTTATGAAACAAAAGGTGAAAATGCCTGGGAGTGCATTCCTCAGATGCTCAAAGTCAAGATAATGACTGCAGCAAACATGATTGCTGATAAGGCTGCCCGCCTTGTGACAGGGGACACAAGCAACCTTACTGAAAACTACATGTCTCTTGTTGCCAAGTTTTCAGGGGGCAAACAGATAAACCGCTGCCAGAAGGGTTCTTATGAGCATCGGTGTCAGGGTGCTGGACTAAGTTTTCAACTCGGGCCTCAGTGGCATGCCATAGCTATTAAGGCTGAAACTAACGAAAGCCCGGTAGCAGTCTTGAAAAAGTATGTCGCGAAAAAAAATGCACAAACAGTGCAGAAAAGGTTGCACCGGAAGCGGCTTTTTGAGGACTGCAATCATCAAGTGCCTAGACGCAAAGACCCCACACCCTGTGATTCTTTGATTCACTATGGGCCTAACTGTGAGCAGCCAGATATGCTGCCTGAGCAGTTCTCTGAAAAAAACTACAGATCTGCTTCAGAGCTTGCAGGTTGATCACAAACAGCGTGAGCAAATAGAAGAGGCAACACGGGGTCAGGCTGACAATCCAGCCTGGCTTGCTGAGAGGCAGCATCGCCTTACAGCATCATACTTCCATGCTGTTTGTAAGAGGAAGGACTCTACGGCATCTGATGTACTTGTCAAGGGCCTCGTGCAAAGAAAGAGCTTCACAACTGCAGCTCTGGAGCATGGCAGACACCATGAGAAAGAAGCATTAAGCATGTACAAAACAGAGATGCAAACTGAAGTACAGCCATGTGGTCTTTTCGTAGACCTTGATCATAGTTTTCTGGCTGCTTCACCAGTTTGTCTGGTTGGTGATGATGGCATTGTGGAGGTAAAATGTCCGTACACAACAAAAGATCAGGATCCACTTGAAGCTGCTCGAAAGATCTGTGGAAACGTAGACATCACTACTGCTCCTTCTATTTCGCAGTCTCACCAATATTTTTATCAAATTCAGGGCCAGCTTCACATTACAAGGCGGCGGTTCTGTGATTTTGTTTTGTACACCACAAGAGGAATCCATGTGCAGCGGCTACTGCGACATGCCGATTTCTGGAGGAATAAAATGGAGCAACTTCTGATTCGATTCTACAGAGACTGCATTCTTCCAGAAATCGTTAATCGTTGACCCGCGAGCAACTCGCTCAATGGAAATCCGCCGGCCAGAATGGAGTAGACTTACCATTAAACAAACGCAACTCAAAAAAGCCACTTCTAAGAGGAAGAAGGCAATGTCTGCACAGGAGTGAGCCTTGCATATTCGGAGCAGGAAAGGTGCCAATGGACGAAACAATCAAGGCACTTTTTGTTTCATAAGAAAGTTGGTTCAACCAGCCAACTTTGTAACCACTGTGACGGCTGTCATAATGCACCTCTTATCTCATGGTACACACTGCATGACATTGAGTAGTTGGTTCAGCCAGCAAGAACTGTGTAACCACTACAATGACTGCCAAAATGCTCCTCCTCATGACATGCCCTTTGTGACAATGAGTTGTTGGTTCAACCAGAGAGCATTGTGTAACCACTACAATGACTGTCAAATGCTCCTCATGGCATGCCGAGCACGACAATGAGCAGTTGGTTTAACCAGCAAGAACTGT
Organism: Amblyomma maculatum; assembly: GCF_055883805.1. Classification (NCBI taxonomy): domain Eukaryota; kingdom Metazoa; phylum Arthropoda; class Arachnida; order Ixodida; family Ixodidae; genus Amblyomma; species Amblyomma maculatum. Next base: position 151,947,234 of record NC_139349.1, read on the forward strand.
GTAACCACTACAATGACTGAATGACAGTCAAAATGCTCCTCCTCTAGGCGTACCCATGCGTAGCATTGAGTAGTTGATTCAACCAGCGAGAACTGTGTAACCACTACAATGACTGCCAAAATCCTTCTCCTCATGACGCCCTGCGTGACATTGAGTAGTTCGTTCAACCAGCGAGAACTGTGTAACCACTACAAAGACTGCCAAAATGCTTCTCCTCATGACATGCCCTCAGTGACAATGAGTAGTTGGTTCAACCAGTGAGAACTGTGTAACCACTACAATGACTGCCAAAATGCTCCTGTAGGCGCACCCATGCGTAACATTGAGTAGTTGGTTCAACCAGCGAGAACTGTGTAACCACTACAATAATTGCCAAAATGCTTCTCCTCATGACGCCCTGCGTGACAATGAGTAGTTGGTTCAACCAGCGAGAACTGTGTAACCACTACAATGACTGTCAAAATGCTCCTGCTCTGGGCATACCCATGCATAAAACTGAGTAGTTGGTTCAACCAGCGAGAACTGTGTAACCACTAGAAAGGCTGCCAAAATGCTTCTCCTCATGACATGCCCTCTGTGACAATGAGTAGTTGGTTCAACCAGTGAGAACTGTGTAACCGCTACAATGACTCAAAATGCTCCTCTAAGTGTACCCATGCGTAACATTGAGTAGATGGTTCAACCAGCGAGAACTGTGTAACCACTAACTGCCAAAATGCTTCTCCTCATGACGCCTTGCATGACATTGAGTAGTTGGTTCAACCTGAGAGAACTGTGTAACCACTACAATGACCCAAAATGCTCCTCCTGACATGCCGAGTAAGACAATGAGTAGTTGGTTCAACCAGCGAGAACTGTGTAACCACTACAATGACTGTCAAAATGCTCCTGCTCTGGGCATACCCATGCATAACATTGAGTAGTTGGTTCAACCAGCGAGAACTGTGTAACCACTAAAAAGACTGCCATAATGCTTCTCCTCATGACATGCCCTCTGTGACAATGAGTAGTTGGTTCAACCAGTGAGAACTGTGTAACCACTACAATGACCTCCAAAATGCTCCTCGAGGCGTACCCATGCGTGACATTGAGTAGTTGGTTCAACCAGCGAGAACGTGTAACCACTACAATGTCACAAGTCTCCTTGTGACAGGCATTACGTCATTTAGTAGTTGGTTCGACCAGTGAGAACTGTATAACCGCTGCAGCGCCTGTCAAAATCCTCCTCCTTATCGTGACAGGCCCTACATGACAATGAATAGTTGATTCAACCAATGAGAACTGTGTAATCACTGCAATAGCTCAGAATGGGTTGTCTTTTGTGAGGAGTGCATGATTGAACAATTATGTATTGGAAGTTATGATGTGTTGATATCTCTTCTTTTTTCATCAGCCAGGTTCTATCAACTGGAGGACAGTGGCCAATCGTGATCTCAGTGCCTGTTGCAGTTTTGCTGCAAGCCTGATCTCTGCAATATTTCTAGTATTTTACTGCACCTCACTGTATGCTGCCTTGGCCCATGCCTGCATTCCCTTGGGATTTATTGTTACCCTTACAAACCATTTGTGTGGCCAGCACTGACCATCGAACTTAGCCCAGTTGTTCTCTTCCTTTCCTGCTAGGGTATATTTATAATTTTTGTTACCTTTCCTGTTACAGTCTCATGGGTATGGGCTAGGCACAGCCTTATACAGGATTTGCTAATTTTTGCTGTAACGTTATTACTTAGTTTTAACGAAAGCTACAGTACACCACTTATAGGTTGCGTGTTCTTGCTTAGTTGATAAGATGTTAAAGCTTAATTTTTTAATGCACATGCTATAATTAGCTTTCTAGTTAGTCCCAAAACAAAGCACCACATATAAACCTTACAGGGCCCACTTATATGGGGCAGTAATGTGGTCTCAGTTTTTCGGAGCTTTCTGCTACTGTAAATATTTTGTTTTTATTCTAGATTGCAAGGCAGCGTATGTTCAATATTTTATGTTGTGTTTTTTATTCCAAACGTGCTGAATTGTGTTTGACACGAGGTCCTCGTTTTACACGCCCATTATTTTCTTGTTTTCTCTCCCATCCTTTGAGAGTGGCCAGCTTGTTGCATACGCCTTGGAAGTCATCTGATAGCACTATAATTTGCACACCATGCCTTTTTTTTGTAATCGCTACATATACATTAGGATTTCACCTGTTTGCAGTCAAGTTCTCTCATGGCAAACTGATGAAACATTGAAACAAGCATTGCATCATTGCCCCCCAAATTCCTTTGTTTCACCATGCATGGTGTGCTTTCTTGTAATGTGGCAGCACAGAATACTATTCTATCACCTCACCTTTATAGTGATAGACTGTATTTTTTTCATACGCCAATGGCTCTTGAGTTGTGCATTTTATGCATCTGCAACATTACTGCCCTCGCTCATTTCAGCATCAGTCGGAAGCTTTCATGTCTTACTTAGTCTGTTTACGTTATCGGGACACTTCGCCTACAGAATGTAACGTGAATGATTCGGAAGTACAAAGAGCCGATAAATATATTTGTGTGCACTAGTTTTTTTGCACTTTCTCATACGAAAATCCCACATGTGGTGTATCTGTGTCCACTTATTTCCTTGCAGGCGACCATCATGCAATGCGCAGTGGTGTCTCTTCAAGGTCGTGCTTACGAATTCAGCATAAGTTGCAATAAATGGCTGCCCCAAGTTATGTGCTATGTTTTGCTTATAGAAACAAACATTGCCGGAAGTGAATGGAGAATTATGTTGCTGCCTCTACACACAAATTTCATGTGAGGAGCAAGTCATTTCAGTTATCTTCTAAATACTAAACACGAACCCTGATGTATGCATAACACAGGAAGAAAACAATGCACAGAGGTAGGAAAGGGAAGCATGTATGCCTTTGTCTCCCTGCTGATGTGTGTATTGTTCGCAGAAGGGGTGCAGTGGGATGAAGGGGGGAGCTGAATGAGCTAGTCTGTTCTCCTTCCTGCCTAGCCCTATCATTACAGGCACAACAGAGATTTAGCTTGCCGAAGATGTACAAACCTAGATGTGCAGGTGAGGTGGCCGCTATTGTCCCCACCCCTGTCGATGAGCGAGCACAAGCAGGAGTGGTCCGGAAAACCGGTATACATGTACGTTTACACATCTCCTGCAAGCTAAATCTCTCTGACGTCCGCGAGTATTGGCGAATCTAGCCCAGCGAAACAAACCCGTCGGCCTATCGTAAACGATTTTTTATTCATCGAACTCCTTGTGCGAAATCGTCCTTTTGCAGTCGAGTTTCTTGTAGCGGCTGAGAAGCTATATTCAAAACCAGGCTCTTCGAACCGGCGCACGTGTGCCACTGCAAGCTCTAGGGAACGGAGCACGCACCAACGAAGATGTGAACGAGACAACCGCTGGATACCGCCGGCCGAAACTATTTCTTGTGGTCCACTGCCCTATTCCATTTTCGATCAATATTTAAGAGTCGAATGACGCACATAACATCTAAACGATGGATCATATGCGTGGTACGCCAGCTGGCGTATCGTGATGTCACGTGGGAGCGTTTTGCCAGCACACCACGCAGAATAACGCGGCGACATCCGTAGCACTCGCTGTCAAACACATGATCTCTAGAATTTGCGAGAAATGCCACTAGCTACTAAACGCGCACGGCTTTATCACTTTATCAGCCAGAATGCAGAGCAGTGTTCTACTGTTTTACTGTACGCATCTGAGATGAGCTCGCCTGAAAGAGGTAGGTGCACTGGGAACATGTCGTTCAAGCAACCTGCAATCTGTCAAGGCATGTCTTCATTTTGATAAATTTGCACCTTTGTCGCCAGCGAAAAGCACGCCCGAGACATGTAAATTTACCTGCATTCGGTTCTGTTTTTGCTAGCCTTGTCACTTGCTATCCGAGCCTGAAGCGCCTAGTAAAATATGAATGCGTGAGGGAGAAAGTACAGGGCCAGAAGTATATTCAGAAGAGCCGAAAACGGTGCGAAGCCCCCCAGCGATTGCCCGTGAAGGTTAGCCGCTTAGCACTGCAGGCGATCGTCCACTGTTAGCACACAATGCAGGGGCGCAAATGGTGATGCCATGACCATGTTCAGGACCTTTGTGTACATGAATCATCATCATCGTCAGCCTGATTATACCCACTGCAGGGCGAAGGCCTCTCCCATATTTCTCCACTTAACCCGGTTCTGTGCTAGCTGCATCCACTTGACCCCTGCGAACTTCTTAATCTCATCCGCCCACCTAACTTTCTGCCGCCCCCTGCTACGCTTTCTTTCCCTTGGAATCCAGTTTGTTACCCTCAGCGACCATCGGTTATCCTCTCTTCGCACTACATGTCCTGCCCATGTCCATTTCTTCTTAATTTCCACTAGAATGTCGGTAACTTGAGTTATTTCTCTGACCCACTCTGCACGCTTTCTATCTCTTAATGTTACCCCTACCATTTTTCGTTCCATAGCCCTCTGGGTTGTCCTCAACTTAAGTAGAACTCTCCTGGTTAGCCTCCATGTTTCAGCCCCATAGGTGAGTACAGGCAAGATGTAACTGTTGTATACTTTCCTCTTGAGCGATACCGGTAAGCTGCAAGTCATAATCTGCGAGTGCTAGCCAAATGCGCTCCATCCCAATATTATTATTCTTGTTATTTCCTTTTCATGGTCCGGATCTGCGGTTACTACCTATCCTAAGTAGACATATTCGCCTACTACTTCCAGTATTTCGCTACCTAATGTAAACTGCTGTTCCTTCCCGAGGCTGTTGAAGATTACCTTAGTCTTCTGCATATTGATTTTCAAGCCTACCTTTCTACTTTTTCTGTCTAAGTCATCAATCATTATTTGCAGTTCATCCCCAGAGTTGCTTAGCAAGGCAATGTCATCAGCAAATCGCAGATTACTGAGGTATTCTCCATCTACCCTTATCCCTAACTGCTCCCATTCCAAGTCTCTGAAAACTTCCTCTAAACAAGCTGTGAATAGTACTGGGGAGATTGTGTCTCCTTACCTAACACCTCTCTTTATGGGAATTTTGTTGCTTTCTTTATGCAGAACTATGGTTGCTGTGCAGCCACTATATATATCTTCCAGCACTTTCACGTACGGCTCGTCTACCCCCTGATTTCGCAATGCCTGCATCACCGCCGAGGTTTCAACTGAGTCAAATGCTTTTTCGTAATCAATGAATGCTATGTATAAGGGCTGGTTATATTCCGAACATTTTTCTATCACCTGATTGATGGTATGGATATGATCGATAGTAGAGTACTGTTTCCGAAACCCTGCTTGATCCGTTGCTTGATTGCAGTCTAAGGTTGTCCTGATTCTATTAGTGATTACCTTAGTAAATACTTTATATGTAACAGACAGTAAGCTGATTGGTCTGTAATTTTTAAGGTCCTTAGAGTCCCCTTTCTTGTGAATGAGGATAATGTTTGCGTTCTTCCATGGTTCCGGTACCGTCGATGACACCAGGCACTGCGTATACAGGGTGGCCAGTTTTTCTAGCACGATATCGCCCCCGTCCTTCAGCAAATCTGTAGTTATCTGATCCTCTCCAGCTGATTTCCCCCGTACATGAATAGCCCCGGCATAAACGACAGTGCACCTGGGCGCAAAACACGTTGTCATGTCTTGTCACCTAAAAAAAAACCGCTCAGAGCACTAAACACAGCAACCCTGGATGCCAGGAAGAGGGAGGAGGATGATTGAATGCATTCCTTGGTAACGCACGTGGGGCGGCACTACGCGGGACTATCTGGCATGGAGCAGTCGGGGCATGGAGAGGGTCCCTAGAAATATTGCTAGTCTGTCGTCCGCCGGCCGCGGCGGGGGCTGCCGCTGAATGATCGCCGCGGTGGCGCTGCGGTGAACCGGAGTGCGCCACTGCTGACGGAGCAGACGACGCGCGCGCCCGTGCGCTTCGAAATGCATTCGCTGCATGCTCATTGGCAGGTGCCTTGTACATGCGATGCCGCTCTTTTGTCTTTGATTTCAATTTAGTCGTAATATTGAATTCGCAGCCGAGTTGTTGGCATAACCACGGATGCGACTTTTTTTTTTCGTGAGCGAAGTTTTGCGCGCATGCCCCCGAGCCGATGTATAAACGAAGCTGCTTTTTATACCCTATTTTCCCGCTGAAGCTACCGCCGTGCCGTATTGTAATGAAGACTTCTGAAGATTTTGTGCAAACAATTGCTCTTGCATGGATAACTATACTAGACGCACATTCTAGGCTCCAAGGACCATGCATGTGTGCGAGCAACAGAGCGCTATCGCCGGCGTTTTCATTCGCGCTATAGTTTCATCTTAACTTCTTCGGACGTTTAGCTAAGTTATAACACGTATGTAGAACTAGAAACTTTCGGATGCATGTACAATTAAAGCACGAAAGATGGGAACCCGAGCCCTTCAAATCGCACCGCGCTTCAGGCAAACTGCTAAAAGGCATTCTTTGGTACTTAGGAAGCCTAGTAGCCACTCATCAGAATATGCCATCACTTTTGTTGACTTCCCTTTTGCAACCTCTGAAACATATTTTAACAGCCAGCTGTTAGTTGAGAGGAAGGGCACTGACACTTCTTTCAAACTCTGTCCTTGAAGGTGTTCATTTTCATTTTTCATTTCACCGAGAGCTTTTACCAGCTTTGCCACCTTGTCCTTCGTACGACAAACTGCTCGAGGCATAGAAGTCTGTTTCTTAATTTTTTCTTCTTCTTGACAGGGTGTTCTGAGTTAACTTTCGCAAGTATTTGCAGGCTATATGCACGTTGCATCAGAAGTAATGGTACAGTTCGTCGCAAATTAAGCAACGCCCATTGTAGGTGGGAAAGGTCTTGGTAATAGGCTTCAATCCGCTGCCAGGACACAAGCTGAGTTTCGCAATGTCCTGAATAAGAGTAATTACCCCTTCTGTCGACTTTACAGCTATCTCCTTGACTTTGTTTCCTCGAATGCACACAGCAGCATTCATGGCAGCTTCACCACTGCGATGGAACAGAACTCGCCGATGGCAATTGCCTCCGGAGATTCGTCCTCGCTTGAGTGGCACTATGCGAATGTTCATTGTTCAACATCAGAAAGATCGACATTTGTCCCCAGTGGCGGTGGCGTGTAGCTTTCTGCATTCCTGGAGCAGGCTCACGTCACACGATCCACCACCGCTGTATTCTTCAACTGGCTCCACTGATGCTTCAGGATCAGTGCACTTTTTTTCTTTCTCTGCAGGTCTCCCTGCTGACTGTTTTTGCTCGTACAAGTTGCGCTCCTTTCTCTTGAGAGGCAGGGGTTTCAACAAGTATTTTGGAGTGTCAGGAAACAGCGTTGAGATGGCATCCTTCGTGAGTTGCGTAACATATCCCGTGGAATCTCAATTACCTTCACCTGTTTTAAAACTTCGCTCAATAAAGCAGGGTTTGAAGTGCCGCTCACAAACGTCGACACTAGCTTATTCGTGTTACAGTAATGTGAGGGCAACCCCGATCCGGATCATCCGATATTTATATATACCGATATTTATATCAACGTCCAGGATTTCCTGTCTGCAACTCACAAAATAATGAGGAAGATATTCACCACTTGTGGGTTTGCCCGCCACTGAAGCCGACAATATCGGCACCTGACGGCAGTGGGCCTTTCACCGAGCAACCCATCTTCGTACATTGCTTGCACGCAAGGGCTTTATCATCGTTCTCTCTTGAATTTTATTAGAACACAGCCAGTCTATTTTCTTTCATTTATTACGCCTTTTAATTTTCGTTTTGCATATTCCTTTATGCCCTAGCTGAGACAATAAACAATGTTATTGCCTTTGCAGCCGCGCTTGATGTTGCGCTCCCACTCTTGCCTCTTCCCTGCGTCTTTCGGTGTCCTGAAGAGAGAACATTTCACCTTGCACGAGCGCTACCCGTTCTTGCACTCGGGCAAGAAACACGTGCTATCACGCTTACCCCGTTTTCTGGACATGACGCGATCACATATCCATAAAAAAGGCACACTTGCACACATGCTAGCTCATTTGCGCGCATTCCGGCTCGCGAGCGATAAAAAGTGCACGTGGTGCACGAGCCTTGTCACGGCACCAACGGATCAGCGCGGCGCAGATTCGCAGTACGGCACAACCGCCACAGCACCACGTACACAACGCGACCACGCTCCGAATGCGTACAGCGCCCCCTGCGCTTTCATCCGGGAAGCGGCCAACCGGTTCCATAGGGAACCCCGCTCGGGCGGCAGACTAGCAAATACTTCTAGGGACTCTAGCATGGAGGTCATCTGCTCGAAATACAATCAAAGGCTCACCATCGTTCGCTCACGGGTGCACGCACTACTCCGTGGCCATAAGAACTTTGTAGGATTTTTCGGGGTTACACCAAACCACGAGCACTGCAGTGCAATGAGAAGACCAACGTGGAACACTGCACATATTGCCATTCGATATTCAGAGCTTAGCGTAGCCTAACAGTCGATCACATCCCAACTAAATTTATTCAGGAAAAGGACAGGAATCACGACGTCATGAACTATTGCAATTGTACTGTGATAGTCATCGCCATCGACATGCACCTGTGCGTTGTGCGACGAAGACGAAGTACGCTGGGCTCGCCGTTGCAAGGTCCTGTCCTCACAGCTCTCCATCTGAGCTTCAATAAACGCCCTATTACAATTGGCGGAGGTGCCGGAAACGATCCCACCCAAACTGGAACTGCGAAGCCGTACACTACCCTCTACGACCGCCATGCAAGACACTTCGACGCTGCCGGCCGTTCCACCCACGATCATGTGTGCTGGCGTCGTGCGCCAGCGTGACCCTTGCCTGTTCAGCGGCACGGCCGATCAAGATGTCGACGACTGGCTGTCATCCTATGAAAGAGTAAGCACCTACAACAAGTGGGATGACTCATACAAGCTCAGTAACGTCATATTCTATCTGACGGACGTGGCGAACCTCTGGTTTCGCAACCATGAGGCTGACCTGTCATCTTGGTCGACATTTAAAAAGAATTTCGCGGAAGTGTTCGGCCGCCCGGCAGTGCGTAAGCTTCGTGCCGAACAACGTTTACACGATCGTGTTCAGCGCGCTGATGAGACCTTTACCAGCTACATAGAAGACGTCGTTGATCTCTGCAAACGAGTCGACCCGGCCATGCCGGAAGCAAACAAAATCCGCTACATCCTCGAGGGCATTTCTGAGGACGCCTTCCAGATGCTGGTAGCGAAAGATCCCACCAGCGTTAGTGAACTCGTGAAGCTTTGCCAGAGCTACGACGAGCTCCGCAAGCGGCGCGCTTCTAGGCGCCGCTCCAGTGTGTGCGACGAAGGCGTATCCGCATTAGCCCTGGGTGGTTCGCCAATTTCTGAAGGGAGCCCGCTGAATCAAAAGATCAAAGATTTTATTCGTGAAGAGGTCGCACGTCAAATCTCACTCCTTCCCCATTTTCAAGACTCGGGCCGCCTCGTTCCTGAACTGGCTCCATCTTTGGCCCCTGCTATACGCCGTGTCGTGCAAGAACACGTCGCTGATGCCTTGCCGTCCAACCCCGTGGTGCCGCCTGTGACGGCACCTCTCACGTATGCCCAAGTAACGGCTAGGCCACCACCTTCGCCCACGTCTGGCTCCTATGTGCAGGTCCCTGCCTACCGTTCACCGCCGCATGCTGAGCCTTCGTTTCAAGCCCCACCCTCAAGATTCCGCCCACATCCTATGAAACCTTGGCGTACTACGGACAACCTTCCGATTTGCTATGCCTGCGGTCGGCCGGGCCATGTTGCGCGCCTTTGTCGCCAGCGCCTCCAACCTTCACAGCCTGACATTCGATTTTACCCGTACGATACCGACTCACGCTCGCAAATGATTCCGCCCGGTTCTCAATTTGTCCCACAAGATCGCCAAACCTATACCACTCGTCGATCACATTCTCCTCGGCGCCGATCGCTTTCTCCAATGCTGCGACGTTCTACCAGCACCGTTGAGGGAAACTAACAGTCGCAGTTCCGGGGGCAAGAACTGCGCTTGTTTCGAATTCCTCAAGTCCTCCATGCCGTCCCGCTAATGTTATCAAAGTTTCTGTAGAAGGCGCCACAGTTCTCGCTCTCGTCGATACCGGTGCAGCCGTCTCCGTCATCAGTGAAGCGCTCTGCCGTCGAATTCGCAAAGTGACCACTCCGATTTCCGACTTTTCGCTCCGCACCGCCTCATCACAGCACATTCACCCCTCCGCATCTTGCACAGCCCGTGTGCTCATTCAAGACGTCTTGTACCCCATCGAGTTTATTGTTCTGCCGAACTGCTCGCATGATATCATCCTCGGATACGATTTTCTATCGACTCATCAAGCCGTTATTGACTGTGCTCGTGCACAAATTGCCTTCGCCCCCCTCTGTGATGCCCCCTTTTGTGATACCCCTCCCCGCACTGCAAAACTTCTCGTCGCCCATGACACCGACATTCCTCCGTTCTCTGCTGCCCTCGTACCACTGTCTTGTGAGTGGGTAACTCCTTTGACTGCGATTTTTACACCTTCCGAAGCCACCTCCCGTCATCCCTGCCTCCTTTTTCCGTTCGCTGTTCTCGAAATTCAAGACGGCAAGAGTGCACTTTACGCCTCGAACCCATTTTCTTGCCCAGCAGTCCTGCTCCGTGGCGAATGCATTGGACGTCTTGAAGAGCTTGATCCCAGTCATATCACCACTCTTGCTGACTCAACCCCCTCCTTCGACGCTAGTCTGTGCTCTTGCGATGTTGCGACCGCTTCGACGCCCTCCGACGTTTTCCAACATGCTATTGATGCTGATCTTCCACTTGCGCAACGTGATCAACTTGTCGCCCTCTTGCAGAACTTCGCTTCTTCATTCGACTTTCCTCAAACTGACTTGGGCCGCACGTCTGTCGTAGAGCACACCATCGACACCGGTAAAACTGCACCTTTGCGCCAGCGCCCCTATCGCGTGTCGGCTTCGGAGCGCCAAGTAATTGCTGATCATGTGGACGACATGCTCCGTCGGGGTGTCATTCGGCCATCCCACAGTCCCTGGGCGTCTCCAGTTGTGTTGGTGCCTAAGAAAGATGGCTCCTTCCGGTTTTGTGTCGACTACCGCCGGCTCAACAAGATCACGCGCAAGGACGTCTATCCTCTGCCACGCATTGATGACGCACTAGACTGCTTGCAGGGCGCCGAGTTTTTCTCCTCGTTGGATTTACGATCTGGCTACTGGCAGGTGCCAATGGCTGACGCTGACCGCTCTAAAACTGCCTTCATCACACCAGATGGATTATATGAATTCAACGTCATGCCCTTTGGGCTTTGCAACGCCCCGGCCACATTTGAACGCCTCATGGACACTGTGCTTCGTGGATTCAAGTGGCGAACCTGTCTTTGCTATCTCGATGATATCGTAGTCTTTTCTACCGATTTTCAATCCCACCTGCTCCGACTGAAGGACGTTCTCACTTGTCTCGCTACCGCCGGCCTCCAACTGAATCTGAAGAAGTGCCGCTTTGCTGCTCGCCGACTAACAATTCTAGGTCATGTCGTTTCTAAGGATGGCATTCTTCCCGATCCCAGCAAACTTCGTGCAGTTGCCGAATTCCCACGCCCAAAATCACTGAAGCAGCTACGAAGTTTCATTGGCCTATGCTCCTACTTTCGCCGCTTCATCTTAAATTTCGCCTCTATTATTGCTCCTCTCATCCAGCTCCTCTCCGGTAGCTCCGACCTCTCCGCATGGACACCTGCTTGTGATGACGCCTTCAACACTTTACGCCGTCTTTTGGTTTCGCCTCCCATCCTCCGCCACTTCGACCCGAATGCGCCAACTGAGATTCACACTGACGCTAGCGGTATTGGGATAGGCGCCGTTCTCACCCAACGCAAACCTGGTATCGGAGACTATGTGGTGGCGTACGCAAGCCGCACCTTGACCAAGGCAGAGTCCAATTATTCTGTTACGGAAAGAGAATGCTTGGCCATTATTTGGGCCATCGGCAAATTCCGTCCGTATGTCTATGGCCGACCATTTTATGTGGTCACTGATCATCACGCTCTGTGCTGGCTGGCGTCCCTCAAGGACCCGTCCGGCCGCCTTGCTCGCTGGGCTCTTCGCCTCCAAGAGTATGACATTCGTGTCATATATCGCTCAGGCCTCAAGCATACTGACGCGGACGCTCTTTCGCGCTCACCGCTGCCTCCCTCTTCGTTGCCTGATGAGATCTGCGCCTACGATTTGTCTTCGCTTGCCACTATTGACATGGCCACGGAACAGCGGCGCGACCCGTGGATATCTACACTTCTGGACTTTCTTTCAAGTCACTCTCCAGGTCGTCTGTCTCGGGCGCTTGCCCGCCAAGCTCACCATTTTTCAATTCGTGACGGGCTGCTCTATCGCCGCAATTATCTTCACGACGGAAGGAAGTGGCTTTTAGTCATCCCCCGTCATCTCCGCGCCGAAATTTGTGCTGCTTTCCATACTGATCCCCAGTGCGCCCACGGCGGAGTGTTGAAAACCTACACGCGCTTGCGTCTACGCTTCTTCTGGCGTGGAATGTACCGCTTTGTCCGCCATTTTGTCCGCTCCTGCCAGTCTTGCCAACGCCGAAAAACTCCTCTCAAGTCCTCTGCTTCGTTGCAGCCGTTGCCCTGTCCTGCCCGTCCGTTTGATCGTGTCGGCATAGATCTATACGGTCCCCTTCCTACAACTTCAGCTGGCAACCGCTGGATTATCGTGGCAGTGGATCATCTAACCCGCTACACTGAGACATCATCATTGCCCTCTGCTTCCGCACGCGACGTGGCTGCCTTTATTCTGAAAAACCTGGTTCTTCGCCATGGTGCCCCTCGCGAACTGCTCAGTGACCGCGGACGCGTTTTCTTATCAGACGCTCTTGAGGCTCTCCTGAAAGAATGCCGCATCATACACCGCACCGCTACCTCGTACCACCCTCAGACGAATGGACTGACAGAACGTTTTAACCGCACTCTCGGTGACATGCTGGCTATGTACGTGAACACCGACCATTCCAATTGGGACCAAGTTCTACCGTTTGTTACTTACGCATATAACACGGCGACACAGACCACTACTGGATTCTCTCCATTCTTTCTCCTTTACGGGCGCGAGCCACCCTGTACTATGGACACACTTTTTCCCTACCGCCCTGACGTTTCCGAATCTTCCCCGCTATCCGATGCCGTCACGTACGCAGAAGAATGCCGTCAGCTCGCCCGCTCTCTCACAACAGAAAATCAGTGGCAACAAAAATACCTCCGTGATACCGGCGAAGCTTCGCCATATCTCCCGGACACACTGGTGTGGCTCTGGGTGCCCTCCACAACCCCTGGCCTTTCAAAGAAGTTTCTTGCTCGCTACCACGGGCCATATAGGGTCCTCCAGCAAACATCTGCAGTCAACTACGTAGTTGAGCCCGTCACGCCCTCTGCGGACTTGCGTCGCCGTGGTCGTGAAACAGTTCACGTGAACCGATTGAAGCCATTCTATGACCCCGCTGTGCTTTCCGCGCCATAAGTCGCCAGGATGGCTCCTTTCTTTACCCGGGGGGAAAATGTACTGTGATAGTCATCGCCATCGACATGCACCTGTGCGTTGTGCGACGAAGACGAAGTACGCTGGGCTCGCCGTTGCAAGGTCCTGTCCTCACAGCTCTCCATCTGAGCTTCAATAAACGCCCTATTACACAATACATAGAATCTATTGCTTGATTCGCTATGCACTACGTCGACGCGTCGGCCCGTGCCAATCCATGTGCAGCAGTTGAGTTGCGCAAGAGCAAAATACTCTCGACGAGCCGCATCCCCTCCCGCTGCCGACGACCCCCCCCCTCTCCCCTTTCCCCCGCCGACCATCCTATCGCATATCCCTGTCGCGCAGGTATTGGCGGGAATACCCACTGTGATGTACAGTGTCCACTCGCGCTGTGAGAAAGCGCTTGGAAAGAGCCTAGAAAATAGTCGAACGTTCAGTCGCCTTTCAAAGCACCCTTTCTGTAATGTCCATTCATCGGCTCTCATTGTTCCAAGGTCGCATAAGCCATGCGATATTCTTGGCGCAAGTCAGGTGCATCTGACCGCTACCCAAAACAGATCCACATTGAAAAACACGCACATACCACTTGGTTGGATAGAAATAACTGAAGTGTCCCCATCTCAAGCAAAATTACTTCGCTCTTCTCCACTTTTGTAGGGAAAACAATTCCTGGAAAACATTTCCCGGTTATACACATTACTCTTCCTGGACAGTCCTCACAAGATATTTTCCGAATCAGGTCAACCGCTGCAGTCGGAGAGCACTACGCACGCATGTGAACATAGAACACGAATGTAGCATGTCAAGCGTTGCACGGCAATCACTCCCACAGGATGACAGCTCTGCTTGCTTAGGGACTACGGCGTGAGACATCACTGCATCAAACAATTTATATAGTTATTACTGTTCCAAGGACATCAACAACGGCGTCTATCCCTTTCGCGCTCCAATGCACGCCGTCTGTTCGACTGTCTGCGCCGATCCTCCTGGAAAAAAAAAAAGTTATTGTAAATCGGAACACTGCAAAAGACGTGGACATCATCATCATCATCATCATCAGCCTGATTATACCCACTGCAGGGCGAAGGCCTCTCCCATATTTCTCCACTTAACCCGGTTCTGTGCTAGCTGCATCCACTTGACCCCTGCGAACTTCTTAATCTCATCCGCCCACCTAACTTTCTGCCGCCCCCTGCTACGCTTTCCTTCCCTTGGAATCCAGTTTGTTACCCTCAGCGACCATCGGTTATCCTCTCTTCGCACTACATGTCCTGCCCATGTCCATTTCTTCTTCTTAATTTCCACTAGAATGTCGGTAACTTGAGTTATTTCTCTGACCCACTCTGCACGCTTTCTATCATGGACATGGAGAACAACCTTTCTTTTCGTGTTTATCGCTTGGCCGAAGCGGCTTACATCCGTATTGTACGCTTTTTTTTCGCCAGTTGTTTGAAGAATGTCGAACCAATTACTCGCCCAACAGCACGCTATATAAGCTCTTACATACCTCTTTAAAAAGCAATATTTCACACGCCGCTTGCCGCGCACAAACAGGCGATGAATTTGTAACGCCAGCACGCTGCCTGCGAAGGAATGAAAGTGATCATTAACATTTGCTGGATTAAACGCTCATGATCTCGAGCTTACCTGTGCTTTGCTCAAGAATCCACTGGTTTACAAAATTCAGAATTCGCCAGTGCATGGCATTGCGGGCTGCGCGGGCGACTGGCGGTAACGTCAACAACACGACGGTCGTACAGCGCCCACGCAGCCACTCCACATTATGTGCCAGGGTGGCAACAAGCCTTTCGGCATCACCCATGGTCCGCGCCTGCAAGTAAATAAACACAAATATGAAAACGCGAGCACAAATGTTACTCATCCACAAAAGCGTACCCCGGTTAAAATCGTTAGTCCCGACCAGGACGACGACCATGGGCTTTACTGTGGCCACCCTGCGCAGCCGATTCAATATCTGATCTGCCCTGGCGCCCGGAATAAGAGTAGGGCTCTCTGCGCTGTGAAAGTGTGGAAAAGACAATGCAGGTTAGGTACGTAGATAGTAACCATAATTTCCACTACTGCACATGGCAGAATTAAACAAAGTATTCTTACCGATGTTTCTGCGCCTCAGTCCAGAAACCCGCTCCGCTAAACGCATAAGCATACTATCACCAATTAATTGGTGATGGTCTAGTGAGGCGGGATTGTTTTGAAACATCTGCATCAGAAAATTAAAAAAGACTGAGAATTTGTAACGTGGTTTACACAGCAAGGAGCTGACGGAAAATGTTGATGAAGATAAGTGTACTTACCGCGGGCGCCATAGTGCAGAGTGAAGTTGCTCTGCGCCTCACTGGTACTTGTACTAGTTTGCCCATTTGAGGAGGAGGGGGGGGGGTGATTGCAGAGGTATTTGGTAGTGCAGGGAAGCACTGAAAACACTTTTCCTTTGTCAAATTCCACCTTTCCAAGACAAGTTGAGACTGCTCTCTTCTAGACATTTTTCCTTCCCAATCAGAAACAACAAAAAGGAAGGACAAAAACCCAGAGAAAACTCGCTCTCCCTCTCCAATAACCAACTCGGCATGCAATATGTCAAATTCATGTAACAATGCTGCAGTCCGGAGCACCAGAGCTTCCTGGGCCCGGTATACTTGTGCACTTCTCGCTAGCATGGTCAGCACTCGTACTGGCATTATTTGAAGAAGTGAGCAGAGGCAAACTTCCCTTTCTAAGTAAACTCTCGAATGTGAAGTCAGGGAGACATGTCACAAAGGTACAATGCTTAAATACCACTCCTTCATATGTAAAAAAGAGGATGAAAGGGGTGGAGATTGTCCAGCGCCTTGCTGCTCCAGTGTGACTGGTTTCGGCCCATTCGTCGCGCTTGCTCCCTATCTCACTTTCGCGAATCGCCAGCATGAATGCGCCATTGAAAGGCTTCTGCCACTTTTCGCTTCAACAAAGACTGCGAGAGTGGCGTCTGGGAACAATAACTTTTGGTTGGAAAACAAGCCTTGGAAAACAAACTCCCTCTCCCTATGTAAAAGCTACAATTGACATTATTGCAATAGCGCAACTGTTTTGCCACCGCCAAGAAGAGTATGTTTGACCGGACGGGTTATGGAGAAAATGCGCACAAATTCGTTTTCCAAGCAGTGGTTGAGTGCAAGGCCTCCAAAAAGTTTGCAGAGGGGGCTCGCGGTGGTGATGGAAACCCTGAACACAATTTCCAAACTTCATTGCCTGTCGAAACAACTTCTTTCGGAAGCAGATTCGGTTTCAAACACTCCACAGAGGAAGAATTCTGACAACTCTCTCACATGATGCAGAGGCTACAATTCATGAACTTTGTAGATCTTTAATTCATTTTAATGCACGAAGTCTAAGAAAACATTCGGACGACATTGCTAACTTTTTATCAGCTACTCAACACCAGTTCTCCGTTATCTGCGTCAGCGAGACTTGGCTGTCCGAAACTGATAAAGAACTATACTCGTTACCTTCTTACAGCGCAGAATACTGCCATCGTAACGACAACGCTCAAGGTGGCACAGCAATCTTTATTTCCTCTAGCTATCATTATCGCCGCCGACTTGATCTAGCTCTTGCAGTGATAAACTGTGAATCTGTATGGATTGAACCGGATGAATCTTTCTTTTCACGAGATAAAAAAAATTTAATCATTGGTTGCGTATACCGATCACCCTCATCTCCTGTCAAAGATTTCTGTTCAGCTTTACACTCAGTCTTAAGCGCGTTATCTATGGAACGCAAAAATGTAATTATAATGGGCGACATCAACATTAACACATTAGACCCCAACTGCCCTTCACATAAAGATTACTTGGATGTTTTAAACATTCATGGTTTTGAAAATCTTATTACCATTCCGACTCGCGTTTCGGCGAGTGGTTCAAGCTCACTTATAGATCACGCCTTATCCAACCTAATAACCGCCCCCGACGCAGGTGTCATAGAGGCTGATTTAACTGATCACTGCCCTATTTTCATTCAGCTGGATAACTATGTTACCCAGGCTAGGCATACACTCCGCATTAAAAAAACACTGAGTGCTGCATTATTCCTTGAACGGATTGCCAGTGTTGACTGGTCAGTAATCAAGGCCATTGAAGACGCTGATAATGCATTTAACCAGTTCTTTCTTAATATCTCTAATGCTGTTAATCAAAGCTCCACTGTATCTACGCGCAATAAAAAATATTCAGCTCCGATTAATCCCTGGATGTCTTCCAGCCTATTAAACAGTTTAAGGAAAAAAGATAACCTCTACAAAAAGAGCAAAAAACAACCATTCAACTTGAGACTTCTAGCACGCTATAAGAATTATTCTAATATATTAAGCATGCTCCTCACAACAGCTAAGAAAAAATACTATGAAAGAGAGTTAAATCTAGCCGGAAATGACGTTAACAAGAAGTGGAAAATTATTAAAGCATTCCTAAATAGAACCACCACAAAAGTTCCCATATCTGCAATTTCTTCAGGCGAGATAACATTTAGCAACCCGGTAGACATTGCTGAAGCGTTTAGTGACTCATTTGATTTACCATCAGGTAATTCTAACATTGCTACAAGTTATACATTACAACGATCTCCCCATAGCATTTTCCTTTTTCCTGTGTCACCTGACGAGATCTGCAAAATAATACACAATCTGAAGGACACCAGTCCAGGTCTGGATAATATACATTCTTCTCACATAAAGATGATTGCTCATCTCATTTGCGATGTCCTCGCTCACATTATTAACCTGGTGTTCAAATCCGGAATTTTTCCTACTGCGCTGAAAAAGACTAAGCTCATTCCTATCTTCAAAAAGGGAGATAAGCATAACATTTCAAATTACCGCCCTATAGCTATTCTGTCATTTTTCAGTAAAATCATCGAAAAAGCCATTGTTGTCCGACTAAATAGCTATTTATCGAAATTTGACATTCTCTCGCCTAACCAATTTGGTTTTAGATTAGGATTCTCTACTGAATTAGCTGTGATCGCTCTCACTGATCAAATTAAATCCGTCATTGATGCGGGTAACATCGCTGGTGCATTATTCATCGATCGCTCCAAAGCATTTGATTCCCTTAACCATACTATTTTATTCAATAAGCTTGACGCTATCGGAATAACTGGGCCTGCCCTTACTCTAATCAAAAGCTATTTATTCGAAAGAAAACAAGCGGTATTCATATCGGAGACATATTCAAAATACAAGACCACAAACATTGGAGTTCCGCAAGGTTCACTTCTTGGTCCTCTCTTATTTTTATTGTACATTAATGACCTCCCTGTGCGCCTTAATAATTCTAACTGTTTTCTTTATGCAGATGACACCACCATCTTAACATCGGGTTCACACATAAACACTGTGGTTGAAAAACTGAATGCTGATGCAGACACTGTATTAAGCTGGTGCCGGGATAATATGCTGTCCATTAATGCATCCAAATCTAGTTTTATAGTTTTCAGCTCATCTCATAAAATTATCTGCGAAACCCCGTTTGTTAACATCGGCTCTAATTCTATCTTTGCTTCTGATCATGTGTCATTTTTAGGTGTGGAACTTGATAAACATCTAAAATTTCGGACTCACATCACATCTATTTCTCGTAAAATGGCTTATGGCATTAGAGTGCTAATTAAAGTTCGGCCGTATTTTGATATTCCCACGCTCATTTCTCTATATTACTCGTTCATCCACACTCACATCCAGTACTGCATTTCATCTTGGGGAAACACGTACCCTTCGCACTTATCTTCCCTGCAAATTATCCAAAATCAAGCTATACGCATTATTACTTGTAGTCACCGATCAGAAAATGCCCTTCGTTTGCTCCAATCACACAATATTCTTTCTGTAATGAAAATAATCGACTACAGTTTATGTATCCTAATGTACAAATCTGTTAGAGAGCTACTTCCATTCTCACTAACCACCAATGATCAAATTCCGCGTCGTACGGACACACGTTTCGCCATCAACAACAACTTCTTGCTGCCTAAACCAAACACTAATTATGGGAAACAATCAGTCCGATTCTCTGCTACCACTCTTTGGAATTCATTACCTACAACTATCAAACAATCATTAACTATTTTTGCCTTTAAATCCGCTCTTCGTCAGTTTTTGTTATCACACTTATCGTAATTTTCAAGGTAATCTGTTCATGTGTTATCCTTTATATCTTTTTTATGAATTGTTTCCTATGTTTTCTTTATGTGATTAGGTGTTTATTCTTTGTTATTACATCAATAGCGTCTGTACTAATTCATGTTTCATTCGCCCCAACCCACTGATGCGAAATATTGTATAATTTCTGCAACTGCTCAATATGTATTTCTTTTCAATAATCATCATAGGAGGTCCCGTTCCGCAGTCCTTGACTTTGGGACCTCCTTCTGTATTCATGTTTTGTTAACCTTTGAAATACAATAAACTTCAAACTTCAAACTTCAAACTTCAAGAGGAAAGCAGAGAGTGTCAGTGGAGTGAAAGGAATGAATGAATACCTGGAAGCCCCACTCGCTCGAGGACGTGGTGCGAAAAGCCCGACATACCACTGGTTCTTAGCACAAGAAGACCATCCACTCAAAAGTGAAAACGCAAACAGTCCATTAGGGAAGGACCGCCGAGTGAAAGTTCTTTTAGGTGATAAGACATGACACGCACGCTGCGTGCACGCGTTTTGCGCGCATACACTGTGGTTTATGCGGGGGCTTTCTCGCGCACGAAGATCCTGAACATAGTCACCGCATCACGCTTTGCACCCCTGCATTCTGTGCGAACAGTGGACGCTAGCCTGCAGTGCTAAGCCGCTAACCTTCACGCGCAATCGCAGGGGAGCTTCGCGCCGTTTTCTGCTTTTCTGAATATACTTCTGGCCCTGTACTTTCTCTCTCACGCATTCATATTTCGCCATCAGGCTCGGATAGCAAGTGACACGGTTAGCAAAAACCAAACAGAGTGCGCAGAATGTTTCGGTAAATTTACATGTCTCGGGCGTGCTTTTCGGCTGGCCACAAAGCTGCAAAATTTATCAAAATGAAGACATGCCTTGACAGATTGCAGGTTGCTTGGACGAGGTTCTTCATCCATGCGCGCGGTTGGTAGCAAGTGGTATTTTTCGCAAAATCTAGACATTATGTGCTTGACAGCGAGTGCTACGGATGTATCCACGTTATGCTGCATGGTGTGCTGGCAAAAGGCTCGCACGTGACATCACGATACGCCAGGAGGCATACCACGCGTATGATCCACCGTTTAGATGTTATGTGCATCATGCGACTCTCAAATATTGATCGGAAAAGGAATAGGACAGTGGGCCACATGAAATAGTTTCGGCCAGCGGTATCGAGCGGTCGCCTCCTTCACATCTTTGTTGATGCGTGCTGTTCCCTAGAGCTTTCAGTGGCACACGTGCGCCTGTATCTGTCCTCTCGGATAACACCGTTTTGAATGCAGCTTCGCGGTGGCTACAAGAAAATCGACTGCAAAAGGACGACTGCAAATGCCTAAGAAACAAATAAAGAAAGAAAGAAATAAAGTACAGATGAAAAAAAAAGTAAAAACGAAGGGATTAACGCTGCTGCACCGAATGTCGAGCGTTAGCTGAAGTGAGAATAGACACTGTATTGGCTTATTTTCCTATTTATTTTATACGTGCATGATGTCTCGCCCTCTGCCTAGCCAATTCCGTTTCGTGAAGTGTTCTGTCCCATGGATTGGTCGGAAGGATTGCGGCATCCATGGTGAACCATAGATGCACAGGACCCGAAAGCTGGTTCGGCGTCCATTTTTTCATAATACCAAGTGCCTATAGCACCGCGTGGCCTCCGCGCTTAGCCGCAACGACGACGAAGCAGCTGTTGACGCGTGAGGAGCACTTGGGATAGTTTGTATGGGCACGATGACGAAGATGACGATATTTGCTGCACAGCGTGAGAGTGTATTGAAATTTGACACAAGCTTTACCGGCGATAGCATAGCCACCGCAGAAAATATTTTGCAAATTGTAAAGCAGCACGGGGTACTCTAAAAGCAAAAGTCTTCTGCAGTTTTTGGCAGAAAACGGTTTGCATGACTTTCATTAGTATGCTTTATGGAAAGTTAGCGAAATAAACAAAAAAAATGAGCATCCCCCCCTCCCCCCCTTCTCGCTGGTAATGACTGCCGAATGAGCACTGAAACATCAATAAAAAAAAACGATAATTGAGCAGTATGTTGTGAACGTAGGTATAAGGACGCGCCCTGGACGCCTCATGCCCGCACGCAGTGACGCGGGTGAGGGTAAGTGGGTGCACATAAGCGACACGTCTCTAGTAATACGTACGTCTCCGATACGCGAACAGAGTCTGTAACAGCAACGATAAGCAAAAATAGTTTGGATGTACATAAGTCCTCATTGGTCGCTGCACTATGGGACAGGAGCAAAAATGAGAATAGCATTCGTGTATACGAAAAAATTCTGCCATTGTACGCTCTCTTTCTCTCTCTCATACTATTTCGAGTGCATGTGTGTTTTCTTGATTTGCAGGACTATCGGCTGAAGATTTATAGAATGACATCTTGGAAGAAGGCCGCAGAGCAGGCAACAAAACAGAAGAGGCACACACAGACACAAGGAAAACGCTGCACTGACAACTATATTGATCTCAACCCTCACATGTTAGACCAGCTAGCTCAACGTTCTACTCTATTATTATAGAATGAGAGTATCAGGTGCTTCTTGCACAGAGATTCTGAAACAGGTCTTTGGACATTCGAGGATTGTGGCACCGGGAAATCGTTACGGAGGCATTGCGAAGCTGATATAACAACGTGGGGTGTTTTCGGACGGGTGTCTTCCATATGGGGCATTCGTGGTACGACAACAAGTATTTGTGTTCTAATTTCTTAACAGTGGTTTCATAGAGGTTCTTTTATTGAGACTGCAACACACGGCGAAAACGTGGGAAAAAACGGCGCAATGAATTGTGCGTAGAAGTTATGAGCGCTGCTTCTGATATCTGCCCCAGACTTGTCCATGCCGTCGTGATAAAAGGGTTCTCGCTCTGCAAACTAACGGACTACCACTTTCGAATTTTTGCAGACGGCCCAATGAGCAAGTAAATATAACCGCCAAAGATATTTTTCTTTTGGTGTTTGATTGAATCACTAGTCATGTATAAAAGACGTATCTCCGCTTGAAACAGGTGAGCAGAATGGAGTACACAGTCGTGCGAGGTGACGCGCTCAGCTACCGCACAAGCGAGGGCATTGAGACACGCTATAGAGCACCGAGTGCCAGTGCGCCCCCAGATACGCATCTACTGGGAGTAAATTGAAAATGCTATGACCTTTTGTATCCGGTAGAGCACAGAGTGCAAACAGCAGCGGTCAATACTGGCATGCATACCGCGTACCGTTCTCACGTGCTCGTTCTGGATAAGGTGGTAATTATGCTTTGCTTCCGCTGTAGACGGTTACTCAAAACCGTTTGGA
This sequence comes from Amblyomma maculatum, assembly GCF_055883805.1. Taxonomy (NCBI): domain Eukaryota; kingdom Metazoa; phylum Arthropoda; class Arachnida; order Ixodida; family Ixodidae; genus Amblyomma; species Amblyomma maculatum. Next base: position 151,970,283 of record NC_139349.1, read on the forward strand.
GAGGAGGGAGCATGACACAGCACACATGTATTCATAAAAATACTTAGTCTGAATTCACATAACAATTAAAAACGAAAGGTTTGAGCAACATGCAGAAGTGGAAAATGAACTTGTACGCATACGTCCGGTGAACGTTATCGGATACTGGAACGCCTATTAGTACGCATTGAACAGTCCGGCCCGACACACGGTAGAGATAAATATCGAAGTAAATAAACGAAACACAAACGTGCGTGTTTCGTTGTGCGCACCCACAGGACAAGCATTCTTGTAAATTTTTTCACTGCCTGCATGCCAAGTCCATTGTAGAACGGTTTATTGTAGCCTACATTTTCAAAAACATTATTCACTGAAGAAGCTGTAGTACAGCGGAACATCAATTTCTTCAATCGCTGTTTTTTTTTTGCGGGGGGGGGGGGGGGGCACTGCTGTTGCGTGTGGTTATGAACGGTATAATATCCGCTCTCAGCAAATCATCAGAAGTGCCGGAATTCGCTTTTCTAATTTTTATTTTGATCACTTACAACACTCAGCTTCTATGGTCAACTTTGAAGAAATGTTGCCGTGGACCATACTGCACTGCGTGGAAATAACAGTTTCGAATGCAGACAACATAACATAAGCAAAGCGACGCCGCTGAGAGAACAGCTACAGCTAGGAGCATTTCAGTGCGATCATAAAAAGACAGCATAGCAGAGAAGTGCTTGCCTAGAAGTGAACAGAATTACCGGATTCCATCCTGCCCACACGCAGTGACAGTGATGGGGCTGTGTGTGTGTGTGTGTGTGTGTGTGTGTGTGTGTGTGTGTGTGTGTGTGTGTGTGTGTGTGTGTGTGTGTGTGTGTGTGTGTGTGTGTGTGTGTGTGTGTGTGTGTGTGTGTGTGTGTGTGTGTGTGTGTGTGTGTGTGTGTGTGTGTGTGTGTGTGTGTGTGTGTGTGTGTGTGTGTGTGTGTGTGTGTGTGTGTGTGTGTGTGTGTGTGTGTGTGTGTGTGTGTGTGTGTGTGTGTGTGTGTGTGTGTGTGTGTGTGTGTGTGTGTGTGTGTGTGTGTGTGTGTGTGTGTGTGTGTGTGTGTGTGTGTGTGTGTTTGGGAAGGGGGTAGGGGGGTTGAAGTATGCAAGAAAATTGCGCAGCAAAGTACATAGTGAGCACAGCTTCTCGGACTGCAGTTGCAAGACTTTTGAGTCACTTCGATTCTTTTTGTGAAAAAGCTGCTGTCATACTGACCATTTCCTATAATGCGCATGCTCGAGAACTTTCCAGCTCCCATACTTGCTCACCATTCCAGGCGAAAATGGAGAAGTTCGCTTCAAGAGCTTTTTACGAAACGTTTCCTTGATCATCGCGCTGACAAGTTGCAGGAGAATAATTAGGTGCAGCGAAAGCCCATTCCAGGCGTTCAGAAATGCACATCGGGTCTCGCCGCCTGTACTTCTCAAGCCAGAATGCCTGGTCGGGTTTGCCAGTGTCCTTTTGTGCCAGAATAACATATAGCGCGAAAGTGCTCTAATGTGGGTCCGCAGATGTCTCACGCGCCTGTGCGCACTCTAAATACTGGCTGGCAGGTTTTCGTGCCTCTGCAGCTGAAAGGAGGCAGGCGAAGGGAGACATGTCTTTGTCACACTGCCATGGGATGCATTGTTTGGAGTAGGGGGTCGGATGGGGTGAAAGGGGGACTTGAATGAGGAGAACCAGTCAGAAAAGGACGAAGAGAAGAGATGTACACCAAGACGACTGAAGTAGCCCGTTGTCCACGGGCAGGGACTGAGGCCAATGACCTTCGCCAAGCCCACCACCCCTTTGTAAATGAATTTTCGCCAAGGTGAGCTTGGGCAATACAGCCCGGCAAGCGCAATTTGTAGTGTGTTTTATTGACTAGTCTATGCACCTCAAACACAAAGTGATGCGCCGAAGCAAAATCTTCCCGAGGCAGGATAAGCAGATGAACAAAATTACTCATCATCATGACTATAAACAGTACACAGTAAAAGTTTCTTCTTTGATATCCTTCAGACATAATAATTTGCCATCTGCATCAAAGCGAGGGTGCATAGTCCTCAGGACGAAGTGGCAGTTTGAGCCAATTGGTAATACAAATGAAAACAGGACGTAATAGGAACACAGTGCTTGTCCTGTGTGCCTTTCATGCCCTTGTTCCTTTTGAGCTAAAACTCTTTCTAAACATAATTCATCAAGCAGGCATGTTTAGCCGCATTCGTGCTACAAAATGTGTCAAAACGCGCTCTGAGAAATGTCATTGTTTTTGTGAGTGGACAAACGTCTAATAATTATGAGCTGATCTGCTTGTGTACGCGACTGCTCCCTCCAAAATCTACCACCTGCGGCAGGCTGATATAAAACTTATGTATACGCATGTAATGTTCCGTTTTTTCTTTCTTTTTTTTGCAGTTCGAGGGCAAATCCTCCATAATTCAACGTTACAGAACCACGCACCGTGTACACGTACAGCGCAGTGGTCGCCGATAGCCTACATAATGTCCTTGTTTCCGGCAAAAGGAGCCCGGCAAACTGGAGATTTCTTGCTTGTTTTGATGCGTTATGTCCACACCACTAGCCAGACCGGCTTACTCTTTTTCAACTCTGTCCAGGAGACGGTCACAGGCGCTAAGGCTAACGCAGGCCCGCCTCGGGGCGTTTTTGCGTGCTTTAGTTGTGCAAGGTTTTGCTGAGTTCTATCAGAAAATCATTTTCCGTCTTTTGAAAGAGCACACAACAAGGGTAGAGGGGGAGCCTCAGTTCGCAAGCGCAGCCACAGGTGAACTTGTGCAAATAATAATTAGTATTTTACACATTTTTTTTTTCATAGGGATAGGAGCAGTGCAAGCACCTCAGTTGTGTCCCAAAAAGAAACTCACAGAGTGCGTTTGCTTTCGATTTCCACTGTGGGACCCTCATTTAGTAGCTTTTACTCGCGAGTTTTGCCAGTTACCACAAAACCCTGCAAATGTATGTGATGTATGTTGCTATATATATATATATATATATATATATATATATATATATATATATATATATGTGTGTGTGTGTGTGTATGTGTGTGTGTGTGTGTCCGCGCACTCAATGCAACATACGTTGCAGTTGCAGAAAAGACATAGGGTGCGTATTTTCTCCAAAGGCGAAACGGCTCACTGTGAAGCTAATGAACGAAAATTTTTATGATGAGCAACGATACTTTTGCGTGGTTCTTGGCATTATGCTGTGCGTTTCAGGCCCTGCAGTCAGATCCTGCGTCTGTAATTTACTATGCGACTCTTTCACTGTTTGTAGTTACCGAATGTCACTGGAAATTGTCCGTTTCTGAACGTTAGATTGCGTTAGCACGTTGTTTGTACCGAAAGAGGTTTCAATTTCTTTACATTTTTCCGGGCACAGTGTCCTTTGTTTTGAAACAGTAATGGCTTCTTTGCCAGTGTGCACTGAGTCTCTTCACAACTTTCTGATATCGAAGAATCAGTGCTCGTCTATGTCAGGTGACAGATATCCCCTGCCAGCACCATGCCTTTGATTCTTTTTTTATCACGACGCTGAAACCGACGTCGCAACTGCCATTCAAATTCCTCCGCCTACCACTCGTTGTGTAGTAATCGTGCACTCACTTCTGAAACGCATTTGGTCGGCTTCTGGCGATGAGAGAATATTTCTTCTGCTGCCCCTGTGCTGTGGCCTGTACCTACCAGACGGGAGTTCGCTAATCATTATTTATTGTTATCCATTTAGCGATAATTGAGGCAGCACACTGAAGGTTGCACTATTTTGTGCACGATCAGCAATCGGCAACTTTCCGTTTGCTAGCTAGAGCTAGCCTCATGGGAATCTCGGCCCTAGCTCTATGCCAAGTAGTATGGAGATAACAGTCAATTTGTTTCGTAGAAAGGCGCAAATGTTAGTCATAGTACGACTATTTGCTGCACGTGCTTTTTGCAGTTACCACACCGGCCCTACGATGAGCTCACACTCAATTGCTATAAGATGGCGTGACTGAGCGGAATATTTGTGGAGGAATCAGGGGAAAGATGAGACAGCATATCGTGGTGGTGACGTCTCTTTTTCCTGCAGCCTTAGGCGGAAAGTAGACCTTCTTCCTATATCTGGCTGCCATAACTACCATATCTGGCTTCTAATCAAAGCAGCGCCGCTGAGATTTCGTGGAGGAAGCTGAAATTATGGTCTTCGAGACTTCACTTCGGCTTTGCTGCAGGAACCTTTCCGTCCCGTCATCCCTTCGCTTACGGCGCTGTTCATGTTTCCATTTTCAGTGGGTACGCCTCGTTGTGCAAAAAATTACAGTTGTTTCACTGGCTTCTAACACCACGTACTTGATCGAGTAGGGCGTCTAGTTCGCTCCTATCCGTTAAGGCCGGAATACATGGAGCGTTTTTGCCGCGTCAAACCGGCGTTTTACGCCCGACGGCGCGCACTCGACGCCCTGCGTCAGAAAAAACGCGCGCCGCCACCGATCAGGCCCTGCCAGATATTTGACGCGCGGGCGGCGCGGCGTCCTCTCGAACCGGAAACGACTGTCGACGCGAGCCAATAGGAGCGCGGAAAGCTGGCATTTCCGGTTTGAGCGGCCGCTGTCAACATGGCCGCCATGGCTGACGAGGTATGGGGCAGTTTGGCCGCAGAAATGTGATTATCGTAAAAATAAACGCTTAATCAAGCACGGAATGTCGCTTTTTTGTGAGTATACGACCTACTCTCGGATCGCTGTGTGTTTGTTTGCTCCCTGGAGTGAAATTTGTAAAAATAAAAAAGAAAACCGTGCCGCTGGTATGCGAGCGGGCATTCCGAAGTATCTTCCTTCATTCGAGCGAGCCAAATCCTTGCGCACCTATGTACGCTTTCTACATTTAGCACAGTAGCACTAGAATGCGCACTTTCGGGATTTTACCACAAGGGACAGCGTCGCTTCTCTCACGTATACCTCGCTCTGCGGTTATTTCCGCTCGCTGCTGCATTTGCTTTCGCATCGCTCGCGCTGCTTCGTCGTTCCATGTATCTCGAGCTGGGCGTCGCGTCGGCGCGGCAGTTTTCGACGCGCGAAAATCGTGGAAAAAAACGCCGCATGTATTCCGGCCTTTAGACGAACGAAACTTTTTCGAGTAGCACCACTGCGTATGCCTGAAACCTCCTTCGCCGATTTCGCCGCGATGCCACGCGCAAAGGGGGAGTTCGCTGCAGGTGCTTTTCCAGGAACCGACGTCCATGGCTTCATGGACGCCACAACGCTGCACAATAACTGCGTGTAGTTATTGTGCACTACTGGAATACATAAGACCCGACTCCAAACACACACGTGTCATGCACTGCCGCGCCAACGTCGTCGCACGCGTCAGCCAAAGCCAGTCTGCGCATGGGCGCAACGCTTGACGCGTGCATCGCGAGCGCTCACGCTGTGATCTGTCCCTGCCAGATATCTGGCGTGTGACACACACGCGCGCTACACGCGTCGGAAACTAGCGAGGGGTTTACAACAATAGGAATGGACCGCGCGGCTGTCCCCTACTCCTTTCTTCTCCTCCTGAAGTCCACTTAGCTCCCCCTGCTTCTTTTCTTCACAGAATGGTTTTCTTCAGGGTTTTCAAATTTTCCCAGTCCGCGCGAGAGGGTGAGCGAGCCAGCAGCACGAACATGCAATGCATACCCCTTTTGCGACGCATGCCGTGACGCCGGCATTGGCGTCATGTGGAAAGTGCTTCAGAGTACCCGCTTTATTTACGGCATTTACGAGGGTCTACCTACAGAGGGAATGTGAGGACTTGCAGCTATGTTTGTCAGTTCTTCGATTTTATTTACTGTTTCCTCGGGCTGTTTTTCTTTTTTTTTCTTCATCAATGATGAACCAAACAGTCTGTCTTCACACATTCGTGGGGACAATGTTTTCAAACAGTGTGTTCGCCAGTACTTGTCGAAATGGGGCGATCCCCCCCCCCCCCCTCCCCCTCGCCTTATTCCCTCAATCTTCATTGGAATCGCTGATGAACCAACAAGAGTATTTTATTGTACGATCCCCGGACATGTAAAAAGAATTCTGGTGCTCGTAAATTTGAAATTATGAAATCATTGTCAAGAAACACATGTGCTAGTTGCAAAGCGGCGCATATTTGGATAACTGCTCGTGATGTCTCACTTTTCTGGTCGTCTTATTGCTCAAAATATATTTATTTATTTATTTAATTTATTTACATTACCCCTCAGGGCCAGAGGCATTATATATATTTTGCATATATTTTACATTTATTTCAGCAAAATCATGTTGCGCTCACGCTCTCGAGTGCCGCTAGTTGGCAGTCTGCTTTCTCAACGTACCTTATAGCTAACGGTTGACCATGCGCGAACTAACAAATGTCGCAACAAGAGCGCAGACTGACTTGAAACTACAGCTCGCGGTAGTTATTATAGCTGGATTACCATCACCAACGTACGCTTACAGCCAGCGCTGGTGTATTCGCCTTCAGCCCTCCTGCTCATGTTGCTATATATAGCACAAGGAGCTCAATCTAAAACATAAAAACCAAAATGAGAGCGGGGGGGGGGAGGGGGGAGGGGTTACCGTTAGCTTACCGTCAACGCTATATTGCGTCGTGTGTTTCAATGTTCAGGCGGGTACAGCAGCACAAACAGACGGGGGCATAGTGCCGGGGACGAACACAGCACTGATGTTCAAGTGAACTTTATTGGAAAAGAAAGGGTTTTTGTACAATCTTGGCTGTCATGTGACTCAGCCCTTTGTCTTCCAATAAAGTTCGTCAGCGTTATCCACGTCTATCTGCGCTGCCATAGCTGTCTAAATGGACTACCAACCAATCCAACAAAATGCCTTCCCCTTTTATTACAACAGAAATTTGAGCGCATCTCATTGGGAAACAGCTTTTCGATAGATTGAGACAAATATTTCGAGCAAGACATGTATGTACAGTTACAACTTTTTTTTGTTTCACACATATTTCTTCAAGAAACACTCCACTAACAGTTCTTGACTGTCATGAAGAAAGCTTTGTGGATCGGGAGTTCGCGGAAGGTAGCGAAGAGATATACTGATTGCTGCCGCTGACGCCGCTAGCGAGTCAAGTCAACGTGGCTCTGCGTTTCGGCTTGGGATGCATGCACCGTGATCCGCTTAGACTGGAGAACACCGTCGCCGCCACAAAGGAAAAAGGTAGGGTAGGGGGGAACACGCAGCGGCGAACGGTGGCAGGAGCGCGCGCTGCACGCCAATTGGCTAAATCAGGGCAGCGCGAGGAAGTACATGTCCGGACAAATTCTAGGGGCAGTAAGTAACCGAAGGGACGGCTTGCATTATTCTTTTGTTGCACATAAAATGACAGAAATAAATTCTTTGGCTCCAAATGCCTCAGTAGCAGCCAGTTATACATTTTACCATGGTTATCGCTAGTGACTGCCGTTCTATGGTTGTTATGAAAGCAGGTGATTCTGGTAGTGAATAAATAAATAAGTAAATAAATACATAGAAAGCACACTGGATTCGCATGCAGCAAGGACGTACCTCTAACCAATGAAGAGGACAGAGCAGATTCAAAGGGGAAGGAGTGGTCTAACGCGCTTGCGAAACTAACCCGCTTCTACTGGCGACGTCGCCTCGTAACTGCCTGCTACGCTCCCCCCTCCACCTCATTTCCCCCCAAATTTAGCCTGAATGCATTGCGGCAGCTGCGTGGTGCTTACCCTCTTGGTAGGTATTTTACACTCATTTCGCAGTGCCAACTCTCTTCTCTAAGGTAAAATATAATTGGCCATCACCCTTTTCTCAGCTGTCACTAGCTTACCAACACCAATTTCTATGGTTAGAAGAGCCCGAACTAAAAAAAAAAAAAATGATGGCTGTTGATTGAAACCGACTTTATTGCAATTGTATTATATTGAACGTTTGATAAAAATAGTTCTGCGCCAGAAAGCTCGCAAGAATATTGCGACTCCTACTATAATTGCTATAACTTCAAAAGTGATAACAGCTTGAAAAGGTGGGTATCAAAGGAAAGACAATACAGGTGTCGATTTCAGCCAGAGTTCATGACGAAACCACCAAGGATGTATACTTCGTCTCACAAAATGTTTGCAGTACTGCGAAAGGCCGAGGCGCCATGGACCAAGCGCATTCGGACACTTGCGCGCGAGCTAGGCGAACTCGTTTTCACCTTTTTTTTTTGTATTTTGTAAATAATGTACAAAGCTCCCTCTGTACTTTCTTATTATAGCTCCCCTCTGCACTTCCCCTGGCTATCCTCTGCCCATTATTTTGCTTTCCCGCCGGCTGCAGCTCGGGTGCTTCAGATTTTAGACAGCAGTTAAAGCGGATGGCAGCACTCGTTTCCGTCCTTTTGTTTGAATAACCACTACACACACCACGTATAATAGGCAATTGTGCTCTCACTGTCGCCTTTGCCGATTCGTGGGGTGCGTTGGAGCACAATTATCTATCATGAATGGCCCAGGGAGCCCCTGCCTTTCGCAGTGGTGCAAATCCTTTGTGAGTATAAGTATAGTATACAAGGGCCACATAAATATTTTCCATCATATCGCACCTTTCCATTTTTGGTATCCACTTGAGCTATCGTGAACATATGTCGACGATGTATCATCAACTCGCTCAAGCTTCCACTCTATCCAGAACAGTGAACAATAACAAAACGAGGTTGAACTTTTCATTTACGTTACGCACATTCGGTCATGGCCGAATCGAGCGGCGGCGGTCCGCGTCGCCGCTCAAGTTCAGCCGTGGTAAGGCAAGCTAGCACCCCGCAGTCCTGCTATCCGCAGTAGTCAAGCTAAGAACAGGTGAACGCTTCCCCCTGCGCACGGCGGGGAGAAGAATGGGGCTTTGAAAACCCCCCCTCCAACCAAAGACAGCTTCTCTACAAAGCAAAGGTTGGATCCTTTGGCCAACTGGGGGCAAGGCCGATAGACACTTTCTCATGGATGGATGGAATATAGGAGCGTCCCCTTTGAAACAGGGTGGTAGCAGTAGCTATCATGCTCATTTTTGTCCCTATATCCTAATTATTGATTTAGAATGGTTAACTAAACCACCATTCTATTTATTAAATTTTGTTCCTACATTACTAACATTATGTCACTTCTCTGCTTTTAAGCCACCAATCTTCCAGTCGTTTTTTGCTAGTTTCCACCGCCGGTTTATTCATCCGGCCACTGTTATCTCTAAACCCCAGAGCTTCAGGAACAGTGATTGCGCCTGCACCAACTTCCGGATAGATACCATTACATTCGAGTATAATATGGTTAATTGTTTCACTGGAGTTTCCATTGTTAAATTTCTTTTTGTAGCTGCGTGTTCTAAGGCACCCTGATCTAGCTTCAAAAAGTAGGGCACTGCCTCTTGAGTTATCAAAGAAATCTTCCTTCCTGATCTGCATTTTCCACTTTTGGTAGAATTCCACACTCTGTTTCTTTTCCATCGAATTTATCCAATTTTTACATTCTGTGTTTTTCGCCTGTTGCTTAATACCCTTTATTTCTCCGTCCTTGTTACTAGCATACTTTCTAGTTAGTTTCCTAGTTCTTTTCCTCCATTGTGAGTCAACGCTTTTTAGGTACAGGTATTTAAATACTTTAGCTGCCCATCTGTTACTGTCCAATTTCCTCAGGCATTCCTCATATAATATTTTACTCTGAGCTTCCCGTACTTCGAAAGATGCCCAGCCCATGTCTCCCTGTACCTCCTCATTTGTAGTTTTGCCGTGGGCACCTAGTGCTAATCGTCCAACGGATCTCTGATTTGTTTCTATGTCGACAGTACCTCTGATTTTAGGCACAAAACCGCATTTCCGAAATTAAGTCCGGGCACCATAATTCCTTTCCAAATACCCCTCAAAACCTCATACCTATTGTATCCCCACAATGCCTTATGCTTCATTATATCGGCATTCCTTCGCCCTTTGGCTTTAAGTGATTGCTCATGCTTTCCTATGTATGCCAATCCTTCGTTTACCCATACCCCAATATATTTATATTCTGCTACTCTAGGTATTTCAAGGCCTTGTATTTTAAGACCCTGATCAGCTGAGCCGTTGAAAATCATCGGACTCGACTTAAAGGCGCTGAAACTGAAGCCTAGAGCGTCCCCTTCGTCTCCGCAATACTTAACTAGAGTTTGCAATTCTCGCAGGCTCTCAGGTAGCAGCACAATATCGTCTGCATACATCAAACCGGGGAGGCGCTGCTCTACTGCCTTTCCACCTAATCTATAAGACAGGTTAAAACCTAGGTTACTGTCTTGTATCAATAACTCAGTCCTGAATCAGTGGCGTAGCCTGGGGGCAGAATCTGAACTAATTCCAAGATGGCCACCGTGGGACCCCCGCCTTAATAGCTTCTACATGGCCGAATTAGCACGTTTGTATAGTTTTCAACCGCGAGAGCGAATCTTAGGAAGGAACAAAATGGGTTTATTTCATTCCTTTCTTTTTTCTCCTTCGTCTTTTTTTTTTCCTCTTTTGCAGGAGTCTTCGCCACGTATATTGCAGCGTGTGTGTTATTCTTCGAAGTATGTGCAACATTAAGCAGACTAAATAAAATCAAACGTTTGCGTTGACATTCCAAATTGGAACACTCCGCCGTTTTCAGTGTGCTGACACTAAGCAGCATGCAGCATTTCCGGTGCAGCACGAGCCGATAAGCTTAGAAGGAAATCTTAGCATTTGGTAGAGGGAGCGTTTTTACACAGAGAAGAAATTCTGTCCAAAAACGGAACCTGTTTAGTTATCACTGTCTTGAAGCGCGCTCGGCAGCAAAGTCGTTCATAGCCACGGCCACTGAAGTAGCGAGCTCAGCATCACATAAGAAAAAAAAAAACAAGCTTGCAAAATTCACTTTCCATCTAGGTTTTACCGCGTTCATGTGATAACCTAAGCATGTGCCACACAAAAGCGTTTGCGTGCACGGTTTCTTCTGAAACGACGGCCCGAAATTCCACGAAGGCAAACACCATTCAACCGGAGGGAAGGGAGCTGCAGAGAACAGGTTTGTTTCCCCTTTCCCCAGCAGTGCAAGCCATTATATAGTACACTGAAGTACAAGCCTTGCCCACAGGGTACAATGCTGAATTGTTGGCGTGCAATGACCGGCAGCAGCCCCCCTCCTCCCCCCCCCCCCTCCTTCCGACCACTTTTGCAGTTTCCCCGCTGGGCTTGCCTTCTTTCCGGCAAGGGAGGGCAGTGGCCGCCCTTATCCTCGTGGGTGCGCACACGTGGTCATGCTAGTGAGAGCGGTGAGCTTCCAGTGCGTGAACGTGTGCTCTGCCTGCAATGTGCATTTCTGCACAGACTGAGAATATCGGCGCTGCTCGTTTCCTGCTGTCACCTTTTGCTACCAACGCCTGGACGCTGTGGCATTCGGCTGCATGGTTTGACACCCATCAAGACGTCTTCTTCCTGTCCGACACTGAATTCGGAAGTCACCGCTTCATTCTTCGGTGAGTAGCGCTTCACATTTTGTTTGCCGCCTCTTCTATTACATTTTTGCGAAGCAATCAGCACAGTCAATGAGTTGATTTAGCTTCGCAAACAAAGAGGCGATCGAAAGAAACTGCGCTGTTTTTCGGTGCTCCAGACACCAGCAGGGATGTAGCGTCGTAAGTTATTTTTGGGTTTTTATTTTTTATTGGTCTCTGTGCAAGACTTAGCAAGATTAGGTATGTGCACGGCGCTACCTTCCCGACCTTGGCGGCGGGCGCACACTATCGAATACCAGAACCGTCCGAGTGTTCAGCAGGGCACAGAGTACTAACACTTGCCTTATACCCGTGTTACACGGGCAGTTTCAACTGCCGTTCAGTTAAATCTCAGTTCAGCGTTTTAACTGACGTTGAACTGAACGGCAGTCGACTGTAGTTACACGGAACATATCGCGAACCTCAGTTGACCCCCAGAATCACGTGATCCTCCACATGCAAGCAATCCTTACTAAAAGAGTGCTTTATTTTTCATATATAAATTACTTCGTACAACATTTGCACTCTTTATATTATTAAATTGCGCATTTAGCACGCGTTTTCTTTTTGAGTATAGAGCAAATGAACTCGACACAAAGCCAAGTCAATCCATTTAAGGCGCGTCTGGCTTCGCTGCTTAATCGTCGTTTTTTTGGTGCCGCTTCGCGCGCTTGTGTTTTGACACTCGTTTGAGAATTTAAAGTTGCAGGCTGGGACTTGCGCTAGCTAGGGCAGCAACCTTTCATGTGACACAGCGGTTGGAAATGTCGCCGCCTCGGTCAATGCGGCGCGTCCGCTGACAGCCACCTTGTCAGTTGACTGGTTCAACTGGGACCGCCGACCTCAGTTGAACTGAACTGCAGTTGAGATTTCAACTGCAGTTGGCGCTGCCGTGTGAGATCGCTAACTGTCGTTCAGTTCAACTGACCGCCAACTGAACTGCCGTTGAAAACGCCCGTGTAATACCCGTGTTACACGGACGACTTCAACGGCAGTTCAGTTTTTCAACTGCCGTTCAGTTAACTGAGCTGTGCCTGCTGTTACACGACGAAATTCGCGTTCAGTTGGATCTGTTCAGTTGACATTATAACCACGTGACCTCGCACATAAACCGAACTAAAAATATTCGCAAAACAGCATATACATGTTTTTTTCTTCAAATAATTGTCTGTTCGCATGTATATTTACAATTTTTCTGTGTATTTTGCGCTGTGATCGCAATTTTGCCATAATGATGGTAAAGTTTTAGCCAAGACTATCCGACGAGGATCGGCTAGAGCCACTTTCTGGCGCTGCTTCTTTGTCGTTTTGCATGGTGTATCGTGGCTGGGTGTTCGCCGCAAGCTAATGTTACAGTGCCTTCCCGCAATCTATTCCGGTCCACTTGCCATTTAGTGTTTGATTGCAGCGGTGCGCTTTTTCGGAGAGCCTTTTTGCTCACTGACTCGTGCAAACATCGGTATGTCTTTGAGCCGTTTGGGAAATCAGCGTGATGAGCTATGCCTTCTTCTTGCTCAACAGCAGGCTTTGCTTTCTGCCAAAAGAAGCGAGTTACATGTTTTAAATATAAAGCGATCCGCAATCAGAAAGAAGAGGCAAGCGGCGGAGAAGCGATGCCGCTTTCTCATGATGTGCGCATTAAGAATGTGCACGAAGGAGCCACGACTGTGGACACTACCTCGACCTCCGTCCTGGTACACCACAGTACCAATGCTGTCTGACCAAGACTTCAAAGCGAACTTTCGGGTTACGCGGGAGACGTTCGCCTATATCCTTAGCTCATGTGGACGGCTTGAGCGCATAGACACGAACATGAGGAGAGCCATCCCACTGGACAAACGGGTTGCGTTGTCTCTCTACAGACTCGCAAGTTCCGGGGAGGAAAGATCAATAGCGAACTTGTTTGGAGTGAGCCGCCCATCGGTGAATATTATCTTTCGCGAGTTCTGTGACATTGTTGTGGACGAACTGGAGCCAATAGTAGTGAAGATGCCCCCAAGAGATGGCATCGACGAACATGTGCGACAATTTTCAGCCGTGACTGGTTTTCCGCAAGGCTTCGGTGCTCTTGATGGATGTCACATCAAAGTGTCACCCCCGAAAGAAAACGCCCAAGATTATTATAACTATAAGGGATGGTATAGCATTATATTGCTCGCAGTGGTTGACCACACGTACAGGTTTATGTACACAAACGTAGGATCACCTGGCAGAACCCACGATTCCGAAGTTTACAAACGCACAGTGCTGCCTCATTTAGCAAGCACAGGTTTTTTCTCTGTGTCGCAAAAGTTGATTGAGGGAGAGAGTATTGGTGCAGTTTTGCTATGTGACCAAGCCTTCCCCCTCGAGCCCCATCTCATGAAGCCATATCCCCATCGGCACACTGGGGATGAGGTTGTGAGCACATTCAACTACTCCCTCTCAAAAGCAAGGAGAGTGGTAGAAAACGCCTTCGGGAGATTGAAGGCGCGATTCAGGATCTTGAAAGGTCTTGAATGCGACATTGGTAATGCCAATCGCATTGTGCGAACATGCTGCACTATTCATAACATTTGTGAACAGATGAGAGATGAATGCGACTCCCACTGGGCTGAAGAAGGTGGGCATCGACTTCCTCAACCTGTCTGCTCCAGCAGTGCAACAAGTTTGTCTGCAGAAAGAGTGCGGCGTGCTTTGGCGAGGCACCTCCACACCACGAATGTGTAAGTTTCACTGCTGCTTTTGTAATCTGTTAAGACCAAACAAAATTTCAGTAATGAGGGGTGATTGCAGGCCTTTTTGCCAACAGCCTTGGCTTTATGTGGCAGCATTGTAACAGCATGAGAGTCACATATATCGGCTGAAAACGTGTGTACGTTTGGGTGCACAAAGAAGACATGTTCAAGCCTTTACATTTTATTTGTTGTTCCTTTCACAGTAACGTGATATAACTTTTACGAGCTCACGTTGAATATCATTGGCCTCCTTCTGGAGGCGATTTGCCCTTCTGGCAATTCTCAGCTCCTGCTGCGAGAACTGGGCTGATCTTTCAGTTTCGGCCTCGTAGGCATTCATCATTCTGTCCAGTGTTGCTGCGTTGCGCCGAACCCTCCGGTGACCGGGTCGCCTGTTTTTCGTTTCAGCCGGGCTCCCACTTTGTGATGCAGTAGACGATGGGCCAGCTGTATCGCCGAGCAGGTCGCCCAGGCCCAGCGCAGTTGAGTCATCATTTGGTGCTGAGGCCAACACCTGTGCGCCGGCTGCCATCTCCGTGACCACCTCCAGCTAAAAGAAGAGAATGGTTTCATAATCAACCAAAGTGAACTTGCTTGTATGTGCTTTATATTGCCATTTATGTTAACTTGGCCTAAAAATGGCACTTGCAGAAACCTGTACCTTTTTCAATACATCATTCGCATCTAATACTTCTTTTGCACTCTGCTATATTTACTACATGGTGAACGATTAAATAATTTGCAGACAAATTTCTCTCTTCATGGTACTGCCATACATAATATGATATTACACAGAAAGCCCACAAGACTGAACCGTGCAATATATCAGTCTGCTCTCTCTCTCTCTCTCTCTCTCTCTTTTTTTTTTTGCTGTTTCAAGTTTGTAGTGCACACATGATATTACATACATAATAAATAAGTACAAAAGGAGTTCCCATAGTGAAAAATACTCTACTGGAATCTCCTGAACTAGTTAGGAGGTATGAAAGGCAGCAGCAGTAACATCAAATGTAAAAACTAAAACTACAGTATGTTCTAACAAATATAACTCGAGAGGAAAGGGAGAAAAAAAATGTATGCTTAAATTATAGAATACCCACACAGAAGTGACCGTAGACAGAACGACAAGTATCATAGCAAAACAGTATCATAGCAAAACAATATAAGCAAGAACAGCAGCATAGTGTTAAGTAATACAAAAGAATACAAGTATGCATTATTCAAATATTTACTACAAACAAGTGAACATGTACAAAAACTAAGTTTTACTCTTACTTCAGTGAGCACTTTTGTGGTATTAAGGTTCATTTGATTCAAAATCACTTTACAATAATGACTTGAGTGAAAGCATTGCAACTCGCACACACCTGGTAACTTTCCTCCAGGAGGCTCCTGTCATTGCAAGGCAATGATCCTAAAAACCTATGTAGGCTATGAAAATATGGCCATTGGATGGCCGCAGAGCTAGTAGCACATCTGCTGTGCTTTCTGTAAATAAGAGAAGCGTCAACAACAGCTATTGCCTTGTAAATGCAGCAACACAATTTGTTCCCATTCAAGGCAAACAATGTAGTAATTGAGAAAAAAATTAAAATGAACAGTCACTCACTGATACAAAATGCATTTCAGATATCAATGTGAACACAGTTTTACAACAGAACCAGGAATTTGTAACACTGGCAAATTCATCTGTTTCTCTAGTGTCACTCTACCTACATTTTCCACATTTTGGATGTACTCTACTTTTTGAAAAGCCATCTTAACAATTCCTCTGATTCTACCTGGCACTTCTCTTTGTTGTGGCTTTCCTTCCCCGCACCCCACATTTAAGAATAACTTGAAGATGTATTTGTTGAATTGCTGATTTTTTTATGCGTTTCACCTGCGTTATTACTTTTGCGTCTTGTCTGTATATTTATGTATTGTGCGAAATATGTTCTGTCTAATAAAGTTTCACTTTCGCTACAGAAGAAAAGTACTCTGAAGATTATTTATGCAAGGCTAAAAAATCGCAGGCGCACAATCAAATGACAATGACTGCGCGTGCTACAAAGTAAACAATGTCGCTGCGCTTTTTCTTGGGTCTGCAAGTCGTGAAAGCAGTGCTTTAGGCAGTAAAACTTCTATTAAATAATTATCAACACCCAGCCACTTACCTGTAGAGTTGGTTTAAATTTTCCAACTTCTGTCGGACCTGTTTCACCGTCACGTGCACCTCTGTACTGCCTAGCAATGCATTGAACGTGGCGGTCATTTCTGCATAAACTGACGCGTTGTGCCTTTGGCCTCTAAGCTGCGGAAGATAATCCTCCCACAGATTAATTAGCACTCTGGTCATTTCTTCAGTCCAAACGAAGCGCCTCTGCGCCGCCGCGGCCGCTGTCGCACCGTTCACTGCCGCTTCCATGTCAGCCTGCCACTGTGTGACTGCGCTATTCAATTCCCGCGGGATAGTCAACGCACGTGGATAAACAAACCACTGCCTTGGTCACGTGACCATGCGCCAAACCTACTAACAATGCAAAATAAGCTCTTGAATTGTTTATTTTTACATTTTATGCATTTGTTTAAGGCTTTTTGATGTATTTATGCTTTTATTTGCCTTGATTTCTTGGCTCCGAATTTTTACTTGCCGTGGCTCACAAAGCCAAGACAATCCATGTTGCCAACTCGGCCGATGCAGCCCCGTCCGCTGACCGCCATCTTGTCAGTTGACCGATTCAACTGCGACCCCCGACCTCAGTTGAACAGAACTGCAGTTCAGATTTCAACTACAGTTGGCGCTGCCGTGTAACATCGCTAACTGCAGTTCAGTTCAACTGACCGCCAACTGAACTGCCGTTGAAAACGCCCGTGTAACAGGGGTATAACAAGGGTATTAGCCTGTCTTACATGTGCACTGTGCTGCTTGCAAATTTCCACCTTGTTCTACAACTAGCCATGGCTACAGCGGTGTCCCACTAAGTGACTGTCCGGGAGAAGCGCTGTGTCTCGTCTTCCTTTCATGTCCTGTTCTGCCTTGTGATACACTCGATCAATTTAAGAGCATATCGCGAGGCCTAGGCGCGCTCTCCCTCGAGACCGGTCGTGGCTTAAGAGTGTCGAAAAATGGCGGCGACGCCGAGTCTTCGGTAAAATATGGCCCCCGAGATCAAACCGCGCGTGCGTTGCTGATCTTGGAGGTCATTATATGAGACCATAATTTGCGAGTCACTCGTTGCCGCTGTGGCGTGGCGCCCCTGCATGGCCGCAATAGTAAACTTTTTTTTTTCCGCCACTGATTTTTGATAGGCGCGGTTTTCTTTAGAGCGATTTTATGGCGATTTTGTGGAACCAGCGCGCGATATTTGAATCGTTATTTCAAATTTTCTGAACGTTTCCTCTTATCGTAATTATTCTTCGTGGCTTGTCGTACGCTGTTCGACGGACCGCGATGGTGTTCTGTCACTGCAACCCAGCAGAATACATATTGTGATGACGATATAGTCATACTAAGTAACGAAACCGAAAAGGTATGGAAGGGTAAAATTTAAACGCATGGCCTAGTGATACCAAGGATGTGCGATTTGATGCACTCGCGCGTTCGAATGACAGAAAAATGTTTTTCCCCGGCTTGATGTGTTGTGTTGTGCGATTTGATGCACTCGCGCGTTCGAGTGACAGAAAAATGTTTTGCCCCGGCTTGATGTGTTGTGTTGTCACCGTACAAGCATTCTGTGCGCGTGAATTTTACGCGCATTGGAAACTGGTATGACTTGAGCGGCAAATGCGATTTAGTACTGAGGCGGCTTAATTTGCCACGTGACTCTAGTGTGACGCCATAACTTTTTGGGAGTCATTCTTTATCTGTGACACTTTTTTTCATGACAGTCAGGACGTCACATGATTAGTATGAAGTTGAATAAAGAATTTTCTCCTGCATTTGCGTATCTCGTGACACATCATGACATCATGGGACCAGTGGTGATTACAGGGACTGAGTTTTGCGTTGTACAAGCTAGAAATTAAATGGCAGGGTCGTCATCGTGACCCGTGCACAACGCAAGCATGCGATGAAGGCGGGCACATTCACGAAACCGAATTTAATGTTACGGCTGCTCGGGGTTACTGCATTCATGATGAACTTAATTTCAAACATTAAATAGAAGCGACCCTCGGCATATTTGTTTCTATAAAACAAAAAAAGACAGCTAGACGTCGGCAACCTATACCCCAGTTAAATCCACTCTAATAACTTTCAGTTGCCCGCTGCTATCACATTTTTTTTTATCCATCACTAAAGTTCGCCATACATAGATCTCTTAAGCTTGGTACATCACATCATGCCCACAGTTTGCCTTTGCCTCAAAAAATTGCGGGAGAAGGGGAAATACACTGGCAGATACCGTTATCGTAGTTACCCGACCGAACCCTAATAATATCCAGTAAAGAAAGTAAGAGGCGGACCAGCCACTGCTTGGGTGGCGTTATGAGCAACCACCACATTTACTTAAATATTACGAAGTGTTCCTCCTTGCAGTTCAACGCCGTTATAACCTCTTTAGAGTTATATTGAACATGATTTAAAAAATACGATCCGGCAAGTTTCCACCACAACCTACGATGAATCGCATCCGCTGGGGAAAGGATGCTCAAATTCAACTTCATCACAGATAACTCATCCTTTACTGCGATACAAAGCTCACAAGCGAAAAAGAGCCGAGGAGTCAATTTTCGCAGATAGCAATGATTGAACGGAGCGTTCCGCAGTGTCCCTTTAAATATGACTTGTTCTTAAATCGGGGACACAAAAAAAAGCAGTCTGCCCGTTATTGTTACATCGTCTATATGTAGGACGAATCAAGGACTATTTTAATGGGGATAAAACTCTTCACCGTGTTTTCGCCTCTTCATGTGGAAACTTATTTTCCAGACGACGCCTGCTATAATGACATTGCACAGAACCCGTTTGCATTTTTGCGGCGATACTTTGGACCACAACAGCAGCAAAATCTCTACTTCACTAATAAGATAATTCGGCATTTTCCTAACTGGTGTACCTTATTTCTCCTCGCCACTCCCGACTGTCCTCCTCTCTCTATCCTTCACCCTCTCAATTTTTTCGCTCTCCTGTCCTCCTTTCATGGCCCCCCCTCCAACGGGGGAGGGGAAAGGGGGGGGCAATGGCGCAGAGTTGGGGGTCACGTAAAATGGTGGTGGTGCGCGCCGATGAATGCGCGGTGTCCTCCAGCTGTCCGGGCTCGTTTGCAAGCTCAGCGGCGTGCGCTTGGTGGTGGCTGCGGTGCTTGCGCCGAGGGATGTCCAGCCGTATGCGGCGTGCGCTGAGTTTGGGGTCACGTAAAATGGTGGTGGTTGCGCGCCGATGTATGCGCGGTCTCCTCTCATGGGTCTCTCTCCAGCTGTCCGGGCTCGTTTACAAGCTCAGCGGCGTGCGCTTGGTGTAGGTTGGTAGGGGTCTTTGGGTTATTCTCGTGGGGGGGGGGGATACCGGACACAGGTTATGCCGGCCTTAATTCGCGGCGGCACTCTTGGTGTCCGGGGGGAAGGGAAGGTGGGATGTTGGGATGGGAGGGGGGGGGGGTCATCATCTTGGAGTCGCTCTCGTTGTCGTCCTTGTCATCGGCTCCGTCGTCAA
Organism: Amblyomma maculatum; assembly: GCF_055883805.1. Lineage (NCBI taxonomy): Eukaryota > Metazoa > Arthropoda > Arachnida > Ixodida > Ixodidae > Amblyomma > Amblyomma maculatum. The sequence continues at coordinate 151,990,121 of NC_139349.1, forward strand.
CGCTGTGGCCAGCAGGCCAGGTGGAAGGCTAAGGTTGTGCAGCCGGGCCGGACTCCTCCAGGAAGGCCAGCAGGAGCCGGTGGGCTGCCAGGGGGCTCCTGGCCGGGAAGAGCAGGTGGTCCTCGGTGGCAGCGGAAGTCCAAGGGCCCGGTAGCCTGCCTCCATCTTGCGACGGTGGTGGGCGTGTGCTGGGCACACACAGAGGACATGCCCCAGCGTTCCTGCATCACCGCAGTAGGGGCATGCTGGGGAGGGGTGCCGGTCACGGACATACAGCTCCGTGGGCCTCCAGGAACCTCCGGTGCGGAGGCGTAGGAGGCGAGCTCGCTCCCTGCGGGCGAGCTTGTCAGACAGGCGGTGTAAGGTCGGGGAGGTGTTGCTGCGCCGATGGACGTCCAGCGGTATGGATGCGCGGTCTCCTCCTCTCAATGCTCTCCCTCCTCAGGGGCGTGCGCTTGGTGCGGCTGCACCGATCGAAAATTCCTCTATTTACTGCTGGAAACAGAGACGCATCAGAAGAGTCTCCGGCATACAGAACCTCGTCGCAGGGGTCTGATTTACATTCCCAAGCAATATCAAGATCGTTCGTGGACGCACCTTAAAGAAAAACATTATGCAACGCCAACTAGGCCGGCCGACCTGCGAGCATGGCGTGCGGTGCTGGACTCGAAATTCCTCTATCGCCTCTTACATACTCCTCCAACTAAACCAATCCTGTGCTAACTGCATCCGCTTGACCCCTAGAGACGTCCTAACCTTATCCTCCCACCTAATTTTCTATCGCGCGCTGCTACGCTTTCTTTCCCTCGGAATCTGGTTCGTTGCCCTTAGCGAAAATGTCCGACCCATGCCCATGTTTTCTTTTTGATTTAGACTAGAATGCCGTTGACGTTGCACGCTGCCTATTTCGAAATGTTACGCCTACCACTTTTCGTACTTTACCTTTCTGCGTTGTCATCAACTAAAGTAGTTAGGACCTTTTTCGTTACCCTCAAGTTAAAGCCCTATTGATGAATACCGGTAGGATGCAACCGTTTTAAGCTTTCCTCGTGAGCGATACCACTGCTAGCGGTGATCTGCAAGTAATTACCAAATGGGATGCATCCCCATTCTATTCCCCTCGTTATTTACCATTAATGACCCGGATCTGCGGGTACTACCTATTCTCAAAGTAGGCATATTCGCTACCCACTGTATTGAAAATTACAATAGGCAGTGAAAAAGACACTACTTACCAAAACAGCAGTAGCAGCAAAAACGCCGGTTATGGGCATAAACGCCACTTGGTGTAGAGAGAGGAAGTGGGGCGAGAGACAGTGGTACGCATCGTGCCTGCTCTGCCAAGGCTCATTTGGTGGCCCCGAGAGGGACCGTTAAAAAAAAAGAAAAAAAAAAGCTGGCAAAGCAGCTGCGGCCCATAGGGCCTCGAAATATTGATGACAGATGACGACTGAACACTTCACATGGGGTAGTGCTTTGCGATAACCTCCATCAGTCGAAGGAAGGGGTCATGGCGGCGCCGTCTACCATTTAGAGACAGCCACCAAAGCCACCCGAGGTAGGACTCTGTAAGCGCTGGGGTCAGCTTGCGGCCGCTTCTTAACAGACGGGCCTTGGCCTTCTGCCAACAGCTCTCAATGTCCTGAGTGTGGGCACCAGTGACGGGGTTCATAAAAAACTGTGAGTGATTAACGGTGTTGTGGGTGAAGTTCATGTTAACACCGTTGCTGTCCTGCAGCCCCGGTACACACTGGTACGCCGCCCACTCATCACTGACTATCGTGGTCCCCGGTCGAAAGTTGTCGGCAATAACCTTTCCCAAGGTCGCCGCTTTTAGTCGGTCGACTTTAAACAGGCGAAGTCCTTTGTGGCCACCCAGGTCATCCCGAAGATCCACGGTCCGCGGTCGACTACACCGCCATAGTTGTTCTGGCGGGGTGGTGGCACATTGTCGCCTGCCAAAAGCCGGCCGCGATTGTATTTGCGTTTGCCCCTCATGAGGCATTCATCTACTTGCACTTCTTCCCCCGGTCCACCCATTGGGGGCTGCTCCGCGCAGCAAATTTCGCGGACGTAATTGGTCCAATCCGTACACGTCTGCTTCGAAATCTCCTCGTTCTGCATCTCTCTGGCGAGGGACATGGATATCTCTTTAGACATGCAGAACGTCAAATACAGTATAGTTGACCGTGGCAGCTTTACATTAGGACGGCCTAGGCGGTCCTTACGGGCAAAAAAACTGGCCGAATCACCTCCGGCGGCTTGTAGGCCAGCCGATCCTTGCAAAGCAGCGATGCCGTGAAGTTGCGACAGTTGCTTGCGGCACCTGTTGCATCGGAACTGTGCACGTCTTCCTTTCGTCGAAGCGCGATAGTACGTCACCACTTCGCCACTGCAGTTCGGCTTGGTGTCGTTAAAGCCCAGTTGGCCCCAAACTCCCCAGCACTCCGACGTAGCCGGACGGCCTGCCGATGTGGAGGGATGCGGTCGCACAGTAGACGACTGAGGTGCGAGTCGCACAAATCTCCACAAATCTCCACTGCTGGTACGCCGTTTGAACGTAATTACTATCTCCTATTTAGCATACCGTTATTTGCAGTTAGCATTAGTATGTCTTCTGGTCGCACTAAAACGCATCCCCGAAGTCCTCCCTTACATCCTTGAACCTAGAGCTTTACCGCCAAACTCTGAAAGCTTCCTTTCCGTCGGCCTATTCCTAACCTTATGCGAGGCCTCCTTTCCGCATGTTTTCGATCTAGGAAGCCAGCGTACTCAGAAAGCACCCCTCACGCCTCCTCACGTAAGGAACGCATGCCACGCGTCTGCGTTTGAGGGTAGCGCCAGAAGCTTTACTCGAACGCTTTTATTCAATAATAAAAATACACTTTGTTGCACAGTTTTTCATTTAATTACTGACATACAGGCGTGTCGCCTTTTTCTTTCGATTTCGTTTACTAAACGTGAAACATTGCTAAAGGCGACCGCCAGCTGGCGGCCGTCTATCAACACTGGTGAGTCGAGCCGATGTCAACTCTTTGCGCTGCAAGTACACGACCTGTGCACGCCGCCACGCCGCTTCAGCGTTTTTTTTTTTGGATCACTACCTGAACTCACCACCGAAGGAGACGACCATGCCTGGCAAAGCATACTTTACAGAGGAAGAGAAGAACCTCTTGACGGAGCTCGTCCGACAGCGCAGCTCTGTGATCGAAAACAAGCGTACGGACTCTGTTTCGCTCAGCGCGAAAAGCAAAGCGTGGGAGAGACTTTGCGAAGAGTTCAACAGTAGGCCCTTCGTACGCCCTCGAGAGCCGAAGCAGTTAAAAAAGTTGTGGGACAACATGAAACAGCGGTGGAAGCGAGAGAAAGCGAAGCAAATACGAGACGTCATGGCGACAGGTATGTACTACATACGTACTACAGTACGTTTTTCGCCTCTTCCGCGTAGCCGCAACTACTAGGCCTGTTTTATGCATGTACTATATGCATACATTGCAGGAGGCGGGCCACCCCCACCACCTATGGACGATCAGCTGGCGCAAGTTGAAGCAGCTGTACCGCACCTTGCCGTGCGCATACCTAACTCTTACGACAGCGACCGCCCGCTGGAAACTGGACCATCGGCATCCGTTGCCGAAATACTGGACGGCATGCTGCGCGACAACGCACCAGATGACAGTGACGAAGGTGCGTAATTTTTTTTTTAATTAGAAGACTTGCCGTGTGACATAAGATGGGGTATTTCGTGTAGGCTGCTTTTATTCGGGAACGTAAACATGATTTGTCGGATACGCTGTGGAACGAAGTAGACTGCTCGCGCGAGAGTGCGTTCTCTCAAATATTGCAAGGTGCATGCAAACTTCTCGCTACTGTTGAAATCATGACCTTAGCGATAACTGTATAGCAATCAAGTTCGGCATGCAAATGGTGGAATTCACTTTTGTTTCCAAAAATAAATTAATGGTACAAGTTGTCCCAGCAAGTCGTTTCCACAAAATCTAATGAATCGTTTGCCTCACTACTGCAGTATCTATGCTTGTATTTGTTTGCATTAACATAAGATGCGTTATATTTTGTTTTTGTGCCACTATACCATAATGATTATCTTGACTGTACCCCCATACTGTATTGCCAAACAGGAGCTGTAGGTAATGTGCAAAAAAAAAAAAATATGCATACCGTTCTGTTCTGCAACTGGGTTGGGACTTGCACGATTACTGACTGCTGATCTGCGCTGCGTATGTTTCAAAAGCAGCCGCTGCTGCTAACCTATATGTACTTTAACCGTTGCCAGGTCTCATTATTGCTGTATTTTATTTTTCATTTCGAAGTATGCTGAAAGTCCATCAGACAAAAACAGCAACTCTTGCACATAGTTACTTTATTTCATGTAACATATATGTGGATTTCATGTCGGAAGTATTTTTGGTTTTGCTTTTTGCAGAGCGAACACTGGAGCACAGCTCAGGTGATGTGGCAGCTATGCAGTACATGGTGCACAGCTCAAGTACACCACCCATGGAAAGTGAAGATAGAGCAGCAGATGAGCCTGGAACCACAGGGCCTGAAGCAACGGTGCATGGAACAGATGCATCTGCACATAACCAAAGGGCAGCAGCTGAACCAAGTGTGCAGCGTGCCCGTGGAGGCAGGCTAGCGCTGTTGCAGCAGACGCTTGACGCCGAGCTCGAGGCTCGTCTTGATGCTATAAGGAGCGAAAAAAAACACAAAGAAACTGAACACAGGGAAAGGCTTCGGTGTCTCACAGAGGAGCATCAGAACAGAATGAGCAACATGAGGGAACAGCATGCTGATGAGAGGAACAAGCGCAAGGTGCTGCATAAAATGCGGCTTCGCATTTTAAAAGAAAAAGAAAATGTGCAGAAGCTGAAGCAGGATGTCCTCAGGGAGCAGCTGCAGGCAGATGACTTCAAATAGCAGAATTCTAATTTCGCACTCTTGCAGTGAGGACTATGGACACCAAATTTTAGCTGAGTGTTTGCTTTCAGATGATGCGTTAGATATTGTAATACATGGATGGATGGATCACCAAGAGTCAGTTGCCTACAACTGCAAAATAATTGAATTTCTTCTTGATGTTGCTTTGGTTTCATTAACTGAACGATGCCTGTGACACGAAGTCGGTGTTTAGTCACGAGAAATGAAACAATGAATCACTGTAGCTAAAGGTGAACAACATGAAGTAGTGGCTCAATTATTTTTTACCATTTCTAGATGAATTCCTTGTGGTCCATCTGTTCTAATGCCAAACGCATACTTGAAATAAAACATACAAGCAACAATTTGGTGACCTATATTATTTTAAGCATTATGCTCAAATACAATCACGAGAATGTAGTTACGGCCATAAGTACATTCCATCACAGATGACAAACATAATCCTCAACTTTAATTTTATTTTGCAGGCGACTAGTCAATTATTTAATTTTTTCATGTGTTTCGATGTCACCTGTGCTTGTGAGCTTATAGCCAATGTGTGCTTGCACCCTATAGGAGCACGATGTGGTAACACTTGATGCTGCATGCCCATGGAGACGAGGAAGCGACAATGTGACAAATGACAATGCATGTGCCAAGAGCGGTGCTTGCAACTTCATTATGAATCGATTGGTGCATAGCGCTAAAAAGACAAGGACACAGCGAGACACACAGGACGGGCCTGTGTGTCTCGCTGTGTCCTTGTCTTTTTAGCGCTATGCACCAATCGAACCATCACCAACTCGCCCACGCTTCCACTCTTTCATTATGAAGCCACAAAACATGCACAGTTTCTGAGCGCAACTCTTTCTTTTGTTAGCTCAGTGTGTTTTTTAAATGTGTTCAAGTTCCAATAAAATCTTTAAACTTGTGCTTTCAACAATGAGCCTCCATTTGCTTTTCATTGCAACACAACAAAGCTTTATGCACAGAACAGTTGGCATGCTGTATTTTTCTGAGGACTGTTTCTGCCTGACTGAACAGATACACACTGTTTGGGGCTGAAACATAAGAGATAGCTTTTTCAATCAGTAATGTATTGCTGATAGTAATGGCTTTACCTTTGTACAGAGTCCACTCCATCATATCAGTGCCCAGAGGAAAAGCACCGGCGAATGAGGCAGCTACGGGTTTGTGTACCCAGAACTGCATCGGATTCCTCAGGGGTGTAATTTTCACCCAGGTCGGGGTCTTCCTCTTCAGGACCTGGGCAAGGGTCTTTCATTGCACATGCAATGTTGTGCAAAGCTGCACAAGCTGTGATAATGGCTGCGGACCGGTCAGTGGCCGTCAGCAGCTTTACTCTTAGGCATGCGAAGCGCCTCTTCCAGACACCAAAGGCCCGTTCCACGGTATTTCTGGTTCTGATCTGGCTTGTGTTGTACCTGTTAGGCAGAAAGTGTGCAAATAATTCATTAGAAACAAGAAATCTATTTTAGTGCAAATTCATTCATGCACACTGACAACCTCATGCATGTTTGACTTCAGTAAATGCGAGGAATAAAGTTGTTTCCCAGGCACCTCATTTTTTTAAACGTGTCTCTACATGCACACTTACAACCTCATACATGTTCAACTTCAGTAAATGCGAGGAATCAAGTTGTTTCCCAGGCACCTCATTTTTTTAAATGTGTCTCTACATGTACTCTCTGAGAATTCAACGAGTGTTCTCTTGCACCCCATTATCATATCACCACATACCTCTTTTCTGCACTTGTTCGAGGATCCCTCAGAGGTGGCATCAGAAATGGTAGACAGGCATAGCCCTGGTCTCCAAGGAGAACGCCTGGCATAGCTCCTTGCTCATACAGAGCCATTACTCTGCTGTTTGCAAATATCCGGCTATCGTGGACGGATCCAGGCCAGCTTGCGACAACGTCATAAAACTGTAGCTCTGGACCAGTGACAGCCTGCGAGGAAAGAAATGTGCACGGTTCAAACATGAGAAAACAATTTTAATGTCTCAATGCAGAACTACTGCCTACAAGCTCTCGTTCTTTCCAAGAACGATAGCTGATTGGAACAAGTTACCTTACAATGTAGCAACCTTATTTCCAGAATAATGTTCATATGCAAAGAGTTCCAGACAGTAAGTTTAGCATATGTTTGATTCTTCCAGTGAATGCCCTTGATATGCTCCTTTTTTTTTTCTTTGTGTTTAGATGGGAATGTATTATGCGATTATCTCAAGTTTATAACCCAATGTGTTCCACAGGAACATTACTGTGCGCAATTTTTTTTTTCTATATTGTAATCTGTTGTAGACCAAACATTGTACATGTTGTAACCACTCTTGCCTAGGTTACCAAAAAGCACTTTTTGGTATGATTTTGCTTGCCGGTTTAGCACTGAAGAGACTGGTGCAATGTTAAAACGTCTTTAGTTGGTCTGCTTTTGGTAGAAAGGAAGGCTCTGTGCCTCAGTTCTTGGTGGACACCTACACAAGAAAGCTTTCTGCTCGCCTCTAACGATAGTGAGAGGTTTCGCACCAAAACAATATGAACGTGGCATATATATGTGACAAATGCGCGGCCTCGAGCCGAGACGTAAACACTCTGCCGCTCGTCGGGAGACAGTTATCAAAACAAGCACGAAAGAAACGACGACAATGCATGCACGAAGACCTTCCAATATCGAAATATCTCGTACCTGGAAATCCTAAACATGATATAAAGTGCACACGTCTCAGCGGAAAAGAAACGACGGAAGCTTACCTGTACGTTAATGGAGAAGACTCCCTTCCGATTGCGGAACACTTCGGCGTTTTCTCCTCCAGGGCTGTCAATGGGGACATGAGTACAATCAATGCACCCAGTGACGCCGGGAAACCGGCCAATGTTGTAAAAGCGAGCCATGACTCCTTTTGTCTCCGCTTCTTTGGGGAGCTGCACATACTTTGGGAACAGGCGTAAGCATACGGCTTGTGTTACTTCCCAAACGCAGCGCGACACGGACTGCTGCGAAACATTGACGAGGTCACCGATCACAGTCTGCATCGCACCGGTGCCGTAGAAGCGAAGCGCGATAAGCACTTTCAGAAGCGGTGGAAGCGGCGCTCCTCTCAGGTCGGTGTTGGCCTTCATATGCAGCTCCGCCAAGATGGCCAGCACGGACGCCTTGCCAAATCGGAAGCGAAACGCGAATTCCTCTTCCGAGTAGATTTCCATAGGATTTGTGACATCGCGAAGTGACTTAGCAGTAGGGGGATAAATGTACGCTTCATCGAAGGCACATTCACAAGCACGGGTAAAAAATCACTGCGGTCAACCGCGTAGCTGTCGGCCCACTCTGCCATTTTCTCAACGCCGGGATCGCCTCGCTCGCGTCTCGTCGCGCGCGCGCGAGAGTGGGGTCACGTGTGGCAGTAGTGAGGTGAAGCGCGTTTTCCAGGGCGCGGAGCTCGACGAGGGCGCATGAAGGCAGCTACTAGCTACCTTGCTACAGAGGAAGCACCGAGGACGGGTTTGCTAAGGGCTCCTCAGTAAGGAAGCTTCCAGATTAACATGAAGAAACCTAACCGCAGTGAAGGCTTCCTTACTGAGGTAAGGAAGCTTTTAGAGTTTGGCGGTTAGTGGTTGTTCGGGCTTGCGATCTCGCAATCAAAGGGCCTGAGTTCGACTCCACATACCCGCCCTAGCTACCAATTTATTATTCGATATTCTTACTTTTCCGTTTCGCAGGATTGTCGTCACTAAATACGACTTGGTTTGGACATTTTCATGTTCTGCTTTTAAAAATATATCAAAGAATATTAAGCAAGCACCACAACTGAATTCTAAAAGGCACGATTACGCTAGTACAGGCACATAATTCGGGTTAGTTTTGAGCGGATAGCTGTATTTTCAACCTTTTGTGAGCAGCCGCCGGGTCAGAGGCAGCGTGCTCCCGACTGTGAGCCGGCGGGTGTGAGGTCACATTCACCTTCCGCAACATCATGGCCCCACGATCCCGCTGCCGCCGCCCGCGCACATGAAGTTGGCTGACCGGCAACAGGCAATGCCGGTTCCCCCTCGTAGCGCTGTGCTCAGTGCTGCTAGAGTTGCGAAGTGTAGAATGCTGCATACCAGGGAGGTCGAGGGAGACGCGCAGGGAGGGCGCATATTGCGTACAATTGCTTGCATGCTGGGAGGGAACGAGGAATTGTGTGCAGGAACATAAGCAGAAAAAAAAAACAAAAGAAATAAAACGACCGTCTGTGCGCTTTGTGAGTGTTACGGGGGAAAAAATGAACAGGTGGGACACACGTGTTGTTCCCAGATTGTCCCTAGAGTCCTTGAATTCCCCGTGCTTTTGAGAGCAAGCGTGCATCTTGCTGCGCACTTACTCTGCCCGCCCTTGTCGGAATGCGTGCAGAGATTTCGAACCAGGGTTGGAATAATGCACGAGGGAAGCAGCTATAAGCAGTACAGCAGTATTATGCGCATGTTATATGAATATATTTTACTTACTATAATTTCACTTACTAAAGAGACAGAAAAAAAAGGCCTAGCACGACGCATTGTGGTCGAGCACAGGCCTAGCGTTCGCTCCGGCAGCTACCCTTACACGTGTTTTGCGGTTCTTGCCCTAGGGTCTTAAAATAATGCACGAGGGCAGCAGCTATAACCGGTAAAGCAGCATTATGCTTATGCTATACGGAATATATAATTTTACGTTCTATCATTCGACGAATTTCTCTTAAAGAGAGGCCTAGCGTTCGCGGCGGCAGTTACGCTTACACGTGTTTTGCAAGTTTTGATGCCCTCGGCAGATTGATACGAAGCGCGACGTAAGTATAACGATATACCACGTGCATCGTATCTGAAGAGAGGGAACTGGAGCACGGGACTCCAAGCCTGCGGTCTGCCAGGAAGCAATGGGGTGGCCCTGAAAAGGGCTGTTTGTATGCGGAGCGGTGTATCGGCGGCTTGCAGTGGCGTGGCAGCGTGGCGAGCAAAACGCCCTGCACTCTCCCGTCTCGTGGCCCTTTGCCCTGCATCGCCGACATTGGTGGACCACGTACACAGATCCTGGTTCTGCCCTTGATGCTGCAATGATTTCGGAGCCGTACACTTTGCTTTGACGAGGGCCGCGACGATGATCTTCGAGAGCTGATCGATGCCGCGACCCCTTGCCACGTGGTAACTGTCTGCCGTGTACAAACAACGCCGCGGCCGCTTCGCAGCATCCAGGAAACGGTGCTGCAAAAGAGTGTCGAAAAAAGTTGCGTTATGAACTCGACATTTTGATAAATGAGTAACAAACGTGAAAACAAAGCATTCTGAGCTCGGGCTTCAGAATGCGCCGCAGCGCAGCAGTCAGGCGCCGGTTCAGCTGCCTACGGTGGACGTTTTCACGCAGCGCTTTGCTCTCGTTTTGGAAATACCGCGGCAGTATTTTAAACACAAACATCCGTGCGACGTGCTGCTGCAGCTGCCGCACGAGGTCCTGGAAGCAAGTGGGGCAAGATGAGCGGCACAGCACTTGTAAAGCAAATTGTGAGACTCTTTCGCGCAATTTATGTGTACTTTGATGTTGGCGGCGATTTCCCGCGGGTCATGACCATTATCGAGGTCATTTCCGCCTACATACAAAACAGCAAATTCGGCGTGCAAGCGCATCTGCGCAACCTTAACCGACAGCGAAGTGGCATCATAACCGCCAAAACTGAAAGTCCACGTCTGAACAAACTGCGAAAGCCGCAGGCGAGACCTGCATGGGAACTTCGATTGGCTATCGCCGATGATCACACCACGCAGGACCGACATCATCAGAAGAACGCACCTCGATACGCTCCGCAGCTAGACCCACGAACCGAATGCTGGCATATCGCGCGCACCGTCGGAGAGACGGGTACCTAGGGATTCCCTAGATGGGTTAGGGACGAAAAAAACAAGAAAACCCAGTTTTCATCGACGTCACATCCGGTTAAGCATCGAGCGCGACGCGAAAAACGTCACGCCAGGCCGCTGCGTGTCCACCAATTAGCGTTTCCAGCCTAGTGACCCCGAAACGCATCTGCTGCGTGTCCACCAATCAGCGTTTCCAGCCGAGCTACCCCGAAACGCTTCTTTCACAAGAGCCCACTAGGGGCTGCGATCGGAGAAATAATAATTAACATAGTTACTTTCCGCTCATTTGTGTTCATAAAGTGAATTTTTTTGTCACTCCCAGTGCAATAGCTACCATCTGCGCTGGAAATCTCGGCGGCAATTTTTTGATTCAGTATACCTTTAAGATTTTTGCGCGTTGACTTTCAAATACCTTTTGCTGCTGTCACCCGTCCAGCACGTCTTCGCACGCGGGACATATGCCATACAAAAGTGTTCCCACAAGGCCAAGAGTAGGCTGCTGAAGCGTCAGCACGAGCACTAGCGAATGGCATCTGCCGCTACGACTAATTTCATTGGGATTCATTTTCACATCAGCTTTTTATTTTTGCTGGTATGCTCCATAGCGATGAATGTGCCGAAAAGGAGTTATTTTACACCAGTCACATCGTGCCACTGGCGCCCCTCAGCTCCTCGCAAAGCCGTAGAAACGAAGCTGCTCGGATTTGCAGTGGTCTTGCTCGAGAGTAAGTCACGGAGATTGAGAGCGAGGAGAATAGATCTACGGGGTTCTACCTGGGAGATTGGACGTAGTTACGCAATGTACAATCCGCTGTAAGTGGTTTTAGGCCAGCGTGGACGGCCTTTTCACTCTGACTTCGTTTTTTTATTAAAATAATTTTACTGTTTTCCAAAAAAAGCCTAGGAAAGCAGAAGGGGAAAATAGCGCTCGCTGTGAAACATCGACCGGCGGTCGGTTGGGACGCCGCGAGGATAAAAGCAGCTGCATCGGACTAAGAAACAAGCGACTAAATGAAGTGTAGATATTACATTCCACTAAATGCAGGCGTTGCATAGTTTTATGAAAATAAAATTGTCGCCACCGTCCAGAAGAATGCGCCTTGAACGCTCATTACTTCAAAGTAGCTGCTAAGAGTAGAAAAACAAAAGACGTACACGATATTACGTTTCTACCGCTCATCAGGGGCTCGTCATGGAAATTTTGGCTCAGCCACCAATGTTCTCTGTTCTTTTTGCGGTTCTGTGGTAAAGCGACAGTGTTACGGGTCACTTCTCAGTTCGGAGTCCAATTCAAAACACATCGAAGCGCCACCTACAAACGTTGCTAGCGCCGGTGAGCTGCGATACACTCATTAATATTCCCTTGTGGCGCGATTGAAGGAAACATTTTATACCGTAATTATTGGAAGGCGCACGCCAGAACTGCGGAGGAAAAGCGCCAAGCTTGCCTTTTGAATATATTGTTACGGGGATGTACTTAATGTGACGGCACTGCGATGGGCTGAACTGGACGCAAGACTTCGGTAGCCGTGCAGAATCCGCTCTCTCAGCGTCGTTCTCTTTTTCAGCGCTTCGTCGTGCCTGCGTTCCTTGATCGTCGTCTTTGTCAGTGAGCACATCACTTTGGTCTCGCGTTTCCCGGTAACACTACCCCCCTCGGCAAAAAGCACCGTCCCGGTGCGTATTAGTCGTGCGGTGTGGAGGGGGAGTAATATGGCTTGAGGCGGGCGACATGTACAATTTCGGAAGTAGGTTTAGCAGTCGGTGACTTTGGGTGGAGCGGTGCAATCTCATAGGTCACGTCGGTCACAGGGCGTAGTACACGGTAAGGACCCGTGTAGTGGGGCAGAAGTTTCTGACACAACCCCACACGACGGCACGGAAGCCAGAGCAACACCAGAGATCCGGGAGGATAGTGCACATCGCGGTGGTGAGCGTCGTAGCGGCGTTTTTGAGCTTCTTGAGAGACGGTGAGGTTGTGACGAGCAATCTGGCGAGCAGCGTCGGCTCGGGCGATGGTATCGCGGGCATAGGTGGTGACGGGGCCAGCGGCGGGAAGCAAAGTGTCAAAGGGCAGTAAGGGGTCTCGTCCAAAGAGAAGATAGAATGGAGAGTACCCAGCAGTGTCATGACGCGAAGAGTTATATGCAAAGGTGACAAATGGCAGACTAATATCCCAGTCGCGATGACTGTCGGATACGTACATTGCGAGCATGTCGGTGAGTGTGCGGTTAATACGCTCCGTAAGGCCGTTCGTCTGAGGGTGGTACGCAGTGGTGAACTTGTGCCGAACGGAGCAAGAACGAAGTATTTCCTCAACAACTCGGGAAAGGAAACAGCGGCCACGATCGGTAAGTAGTTGACGGGGAGCACCATGGTGTAGTATGACGTCGTACAAAAGGAAGTCAGCAACGTCTGTGGCGCAGCTGGTTGGAATGGCGCGAGTGATCACGTACCGCGTGGCGTAATCGGTGGCCACAGCGATCCATTTGTTTCCTGATAAGGACTCGGGGAAGGGCCCTAGGAGGTCAAGGCCAACACGAGAAAATGGCTCAGTCGGGATAGCAATCGGCTGCAGGTGTCCAGGTGGCAGCACAGGGGGTTTCTTCCGGCGTTGACAGAGGTCGCAAGCGGCTACATAACGTTGGACAGAGCGGTAGAGTCCAGGCCAGAAGAAACGCCGGCGCACGCGATCGTATGTGCGTGAGAGGCCAAGATGACCAGCTGTAGGGGCGTCGTGCATTTGTTCTAGAACGGCAGAGCGTAGGTGCTGGGGAACGACGAGCAAGTGCTCAGCACCATCAGGTCGCATGTTGCGGCGGTATAGCGTATTCCCATGAAGGAAGAACAGGGCGAGGGAAGAGTCACGGCTGTGTGTGCGGAGGCGGTCGATAAGAGAACTGAGGGTTGGGTCCAAGCGCTGTTCGTCGGCTATGTGAGAAAAGTCCGATATAGAGAACACACAGGGGTCCGACTCGTGGTCAGTAGAGGAAGGGGGATCGACGGGATAACGGGACAGACAGTCTGCATCCTGGTGGAGCCGGCCTGATTTGTACAGAACGGAAAAGGTATACTCCTGCAAGCGCAGTGCCCAGCGGCCGAGGCGGCCAGCAGGATCCTTGAGGGAAGAGAGCCAACATAGGGCGTGGTGATCGGTAATTACAGTGAATGGTCGGCCAAACAAGTAGGGTCTGAATTTTCCAATGGCCCAGACGAGAGCCAGGCACTCCCGTTCCGTAATCGAATAGTTCTGTTCCGCTGATGACAGGAGACGACTGGCGTAGGCAATCACGCAGTGTTGGCCGCGTTGTCGCTGTGCAAGAATGGCACCAATCCCGTGGCCACTGGCGTCGGTGCGAAGTTCCGTTGGGGCAGACGGGTCGAAATGGGCCAACACAGGAGGATTGGTGAGAACAGCGATGAGGGTGGAGAATGCGTTAGCCTGCTCTGGTCCCCATGAGAAAGGAACGCCTTTCTTCAGGAGATTGGTGAGAGGACGAGCAATAGCGGCAAAGTTTGGGACGAACCGGCGAAAATGAGAGCACAGTCCTATAAAGCTGCGGACATCACGGGGTGAACGGGGAGATGGAAAAGCACTGACAGCACGAATTTTGTCAGGATCGGGTTGCACGCCGGTGGAATTCACCAAATGGCCAAGCACTTTAAGTTCGCGGCGACCAAAACTGCACTTCTTTGAGTTCAGTTGAAGTCCGGCACGGCGGAAAAGTGCCAAGATGGAAGAAAGGCGACGAAGATGGCTTTCGAACGAGGGCGAGAAGACAATGACGTCATCCAAGTAACATAGACAAGTCGTCCATTTGAAGCCGCGGAGTAAGGAGTCCATCATTCGTTCAAACGTAGCAGGGGCGTTGCAAAGTCCGAAAGGCATAACCTTAAATTGGTAAAGACCATCGGGTGTGACAAAAGCTGTCTTCTCGCGGTCTTGTTCGTCAACAGAAATCTGCCAGTAGCCGCTACGAAGGTCGATAGAGGAAAAGTAGCGGGCTCCATGTAAACAGTCCAAGGCATCGTCTATTCGCGGCAGCGGGTAAACATCTTTCCTTGTAATCGTGTTCAGATGTCGATAGTCGACGCAAAAGCGCCAACTGTTGTCTTTTTTTCTAACGAGCACGACAGGAGAAGCCCAGGGGCTGTTCGAAGGTTCGATGATATCGTTGGCCAACATCTTGTCGACCTCCTGCTGGATGACTTGGCGCTCAGAAATGGACACACGATAAGGCCTCCGATGTACAGGTTTTGAATCGCCGGTGTCAATGCGGTGAGTCACAACTGATGTTTGGCCCAGAGAACCGGCAGCAAAGTCAAAAATGTCGGAGAAGGATAACAAAAGGTTGTGCAGGTCCTGAGCGTGTTCGGGGCTGAGGTCAGAGGCAATCATTGCGGAAATAGGGTCGGTAATTGTGGTGGGGAGTACGGGTGTTGGAAGGACGCTTGAATGTGGGCCAGGAGTGAGTGCACAAATGGTGCAGTCTGTGAGAGGAGACAAGGTAGCAAGGGATATTCCTTCGGGGAGAACTTGGGGTGACAGACTGAAGTTCAGGATAGGAAGGTAGGTGTTGTTCTGTGTAACGCGTACGATGAGATGAGGAAGAACGACGTTGCGGTCAAGAAAGACCTCGGTGATAGGGCAAGCAACGTAGTCACCGTCAGGCACAGGCGGGAAAGGGGACAGAGGTAGGTAAACAGCAGAGTCTGGGGGCAGGCGAGCGAACTCGGTGGAGCGAAGGCGGGGTGTAGATGGAGGATGTTCTGAGCAGACAGGTAAGTCCAAACGAAGAAGGCCGCTGGAACAGTCGATAAGGGCAGAGTGGGCCGTTAAAAAGTCAAGGCCGAGGATCACATTGTGAGGGCACTGGTTGAGGACGGTGAACAAAACAGGGATGTGATGACCGGCAAGGGTGACTCGGGCAGTGCACAGCCCAGTGACGGCAGCAGTACTGCCATCGGCAACACGAACGGTGGGCGAAGCGGCGGGGGTCTGTACTTTCTTGAGGCGGCGGCAAAATGATGAGCTCATGATCGAGACTTGGGCACCAGTGTCAATGAGGGCAGAGACGGGAACACCATCCACGAGCAGGGAGAGGAGGTTACAGGGCGAAGAAATGGGCAGAGGATTTCCAGGTCGGGGTACCAATGCAGCGTCACCTCCGGGAGCTGCATCGGCTAGTTTCCCGTGAAGCGGCCGGCAGAGGACGGCGAGGAACTGCGGTTAGGAAGAGGTGAACGGGAACGGCGGGCTGGCGGCGAAGGAGAGCGACTGGACACAGGAGGAGGCGGAGTGTTATCGGTGCGGGGCGGCTCATAACGAGGCGTGAAACGGCGGTGACCGTAATCGGAGTAGCGGTCAACGTAAGGGAAACGTCGAGGTGGTGATGTCCAGCGGCTGCGGCAGTAGCGAGAGATGTGGCCAACACGTGAGCACGTGAAACAGATCGGCCTGTCGTCAGGGGTGCGCCACTCCTCAGGATTGCGGTATCGGTAGCGTGGCGTGTAGGTGTTGCGGGGCGCAGCGTGGGCGACCATGGGAGGGACGGGGCTCGAACTGGGGGGTTCCACGTTGTGGCTATAGGGGACGCCCAAGTTAGCAACCTCTTGACGAACGACGGCTTGAATGAGGGATATCGTCGCTAGGTTACTGTCCGAAGAGGGCGGGTTGGATGCAGCAGGAGCGAGCGCTTCCAGTTCACGAAGCACGATGCGGGTCACATTTTCAGTGTTGGAAGGCTGCCTTAGGGTCGGCAGATCCTCGCACGTGGAGCTAGGGGCAGTGTTGGGGAGCCGATTGAAGCGATGTGCAATGCGTTTGTGTTTGGCCTGCTCGAAATGTCGACAAACTTGCAGAACGGAGTCAACCGTAGAGCAGTCCCGACAGAGTAGAAGATTGAAGGCATCGTCGGCTATGCCTTTGAGGATGTGCCCCACCTTATCAGGTTCTGTCATGTCTTTGTCGACTTTTCTGCAGAGGGCCAGAACGTCTTGTATATACGTAATATAAGGCTCGGTAGATGTCTGGGCACGTGTGGCGAGGTCCCTCTTGGCGGCGAGTTGACGGCCAACCGGTTTTCCGAACAGGTCACGGAGTTTTTGTTTGCAAACATCCCAAGAGGGTATATCTGCTTCGTGTGTTTCGAACCACACGCGTGCCGTTCCGGTAAGGTAGAAGATGACATTGGCCAGCATCAGCGTGGCGTCCCACCTGTTGTGCTGGCTAACACGCTCATAAAGCGAAAGCCAGTCCTCGACGTCTACCTCATCTGTACCGCAGAATGTGCCAGGGTCACGGGGGTGGGCTACGACGACAGTTGGAGTTGCGGAGGTTGATGGAGCCGCGTCGGTTGTCATCGTAACGGTTCCGATGTGACGGCCACTGCGGAGATCCAGCGTCAGATTGTGTTGAACCCGCGACCTCCACCAAGATGTTACGGGGATGTACTTAATGTGACGGCACTGCGATGGGCTGAACTGGACGCAAGACTTCGGTAGCCGTGCAGAATCCGCTCTCTCAGCGTCGTTCTCTTTTTCAGCGCTTCGTCGTGCCTGCGTTCCTTGATCGTCGTCTTTGTCAGTGAGCACATCACTTTGGTCTCGCGTTTCCCGGTAACAATATAATTATATTCTTTGGAGTCTATATATAGATGCTCTTTGGGTCCCTAATATCACATCGTGAACGAGCCCTGTTTTGAAGACCTCAATTATGCTTTTTTACTCTGTTGTTAAAATGCGTCGCAAGGTAAACGAATTAAGATACATAAAGTAATTAAAAACATCTTTGCATGTAGAAAGAAAAGGAAGTGTAAGTAGACGATTGTCTATGAAATACCTATGCTCTTTAAATCTGAGCCGTGCAAGCTGAGTCATTTATTCGGGAAACACGAATTTCTGCTCTCATTCTACTTGGCGGACTCTATATTCTTATATGCGTTTTTAATGGCTGCAGTGTTTATTATGCCTCCATCTGAGGGACTCCTGCTTCTTTGCAAGTGAAGTTAGCTTGCTCAGGTAGCGCCCACATATAAACAGCGGCTGTAGTTCAGAGGCCATAAAGCGCCACCCGAATGCTGCGTCCTTATGTACCATTTTTTGCTTTTGTTTAGCAGGGGCCTCTGACGGCTGATAGTTTTTGGATTCCAGTCTTACCATTTGGGTGAGCTCGCATCTGTCATATACCTTAATCCTTCGGAATAATAGGTACACAGCTCAAGAATACATGAAATTCAGCCACACGTTTGCAGCACTTGTGCGCAAACTTTTGTTAACACCAGTGATGCTGGCGCGCATTCGCCTTCGACATGTCCTCACTGCTGATAGCTGCTACTTACCATAATAACAGGGATCTCGGCTCTAACGTACAGATGTTTCAGTTGGTATCTTTTTGCGTCACTGCAAATATTGCCACACGATATCCAGAGCATAGCGTAGCCCAACAGTCGATCACACAAAATGAGTTATCCCGGTCTCAATAAAGCATTGTAAAACAAATCCCAACTAAATTTATTCAGGAAAAGGACAGGAATCGCGGCGTCATGAACTACCGCAATACATCGCATCTATTTCTTGATTCGCTATGCACTCCGTCGACGCGTGGGCCTTCGCCAATCCAACAAAATACTGTCGACGAGCCGCATCCCCTCCCGCTGCCGACGACCCCCCCCCCTTTCCCCTGCCTACCGTTCGACTGCATATCCGTATTGCGCTGGGATTGGCGGGAGTACCCTCTGTGATGTACAGTGTCCACACGCCTTGTGAGAAAGCGCTCGGAAATAGCCTAGAAAATAGTCGAACGTTCAGTCGCCTCTCAAAGCACCCTTTCTGTATTGCTGTTCACTCATCGGCCCTCATTGTTCCAAGGTCGCATAAGCCACGCGATATTCTTGGCGCAAGTCAGGTGCATCTGACCGCTGGCCAAAACAGATCCACATTGAAAAACACACACATACCTCTTGGTAGGATAGAAATAATTGATGTGTTCCCATCTCAAGCAAAATTGCTTCGCTCTTCTCTCCTTCTGTAGGGAAAACAATGACTGGAAAACATTTCGCAGTTATACACATTACTCTTCCATGACAGTCTTTACAAGATATTTTCCGAATCAGGTCAGCCGCGGCAGTCAGAGCGCACTACGCACACATGTGAACATAGAACACGAATGTAGCATGTCAAGCGTTGCACGGCAATCACTCCCACAGGATGACAGCTCTGCTTGCTTAGGGTCTATACGTCGTGAGACATCACTGCATCAAAGAATTTATATAGTTATTACTGTTCCAAGGACATCAACAACGGCGTCTATCCCTTTCGCGCTCCAATGCACACCGTCTGTTCGACGGTCTGCGCCGATCCTCCTGGAAAAAAAAAGTTATTGTAAATCGGAACACTGCAGAAGACATGGACAACAACCTTTCTTTTCGTGTTTATCGCTTGGCCGAAGCGGCTTACATACGTATTGTACGTTTTTTTTTCGCCAGTTGTTTGAAGAATGTCGAACCAATTACTCGCCCAACAGCACGCTATATAAGCTCTTGCATACCTCTCAAAAAATCAATATTTCACGCGCAGCTTGCCGTGCACAAAGAGGCGATGGATCTGCAACGCCAGCACGCTTCCTGCGAAGGAATAAAAGCGATCATTAACATTTGCTGGATTAAACGCTCATAATCCCAAACTTACCCGTGCTTTGCTCCGGGATTCATCGATTCACAGAATTGAGAATTCGCCAGTGCATGGCATTGCGGACGACTGGCGGCAACGTCAACAACACGACGGCCGTAAAGCGCTCACGCAGCCACTCCACAATAAGTGCCAGGGTGGCAACAAGCCTTTCGGCATCGCCCATGGTCCGCGCCTGCAAGTAAATAAACACAGATATGAAAACGCAAGCACAAATGTTACTCATCCACAAAAGCATACTCTGGTAAGGTCGTTAGTCCCGACCAGGACGACGACCATGGGCTTTACTGTGGCCACCCTGCGCAGCCGATTCAATATCTGATCTGCCCTGGCGCCCGGAATAAGAGTAGGGCTTTCTGTGCGGTGAAAGTGTTGAAAAGACAATGCAGGTTAGGTACGTAGATAATAACCATAATTTCCACTACTGCACATGGAAGAAGTAAACAGAAAGTATTCTTGCCGATGTTTCTGCGCCTCAGGCCGGAAACCCGCTCCGCTAAACGCATAAGCATACTATCATCAACTAATTGGTGATGGTGTAGTGAAGCGGGATTGTTTTGAAACATCTGCATCAGAAAATTAAAAAAAGACTTAGAATTTGTAACGTGGTTTCAACAGCAGGGAGCTGGCGGAAAATGTTGATGAAAATAAGTGTACTTACCGCGGGCGCCATGGTGCAGAGTGAAGTTACTCTGCCGCTCACTGGTATTTGTACTAGTTGACACTGCCCAAAAGATTTGAGGAGGTGGAGGAGGAGGGGGGGGGGGGGGATTGCAGAGGTATTTGGTAGTGCAGGGAAGCACTACAAACATTTTTTCTTTGTCAAATTCCACCTTTACAAGACAAGTTGAAACTGCTCCCTTCTAGACATTTTCCCTTCCCAATCAGAAACAACAAAAGGAAGGACCAAAAGGCAGATGAAAAAAACTACGTCAAATCACACGTTTCCCGTTCAAAACTCGCTCTTCCTCTCAAATAACCAACTCGGCATGCAATATGTAAAATATGTGCATCATGCGACTCTCAAATATTGGTCGAAAAAGGAATAGGACCGTGGACCACAAGAAATAATTTCCGCCAGCGGTATCGACTGGTTGTCTCTTTCACATCTTCGTTGGTGCGTGCTCTGTTCCCTAGAGCTTTCAGTGGCACACGTGCACCTGTAGCTGTCCTCTCGGAAAGCACCGTTTTGAATGTAGCGTCGCACCCGCTGCAAGAAACACAACTGCAAAAGGACGATGTCGCATACGGAGCACAGATAAAAAAAAAAAAAAGAAACGAAGGAATGCGACGCTGCTGAACCGAATGTCGAGCGTTAGCTGAAATGAGAATGTACACTGTTTTGGTTGAGTGCTTGTCATGCATATAAACATACAAATATGTCCTCATAGACAACCAAAACCGAGCGTCATCACCGATAATCACCGTAATGAAACGATAATAAAACGTAACCGCCGTGGTACGTCTGCTTAATTGTATTTGGTCACTTACGAAACTTGTATGGACACCTTCGCAAAGGTGGGACAGTTGACCGCACTACAGGGAGTGGAAAGAGAAGTTTCGTCTGCAGACAGCGTAACATAAACAAAGTGACGCCGAGAGGGCAGCTGGGAGCATTTCATTGACAAGCTTTGCCTGATGATGAATACATTCTGGAGAGGGGTGCCTGAGGACACACCCCAGAAGAAACGGTGGCGGTTTGGGAGAAGGGACATGGCCATAAAGCCATTACACTGATCCATTAGGGGCCTAGTTCTACAGATGCTGTCCTGATCCGCTGTGTGTGACATCCGACATGCCCTGTGTTTTTGTGGCAGATAGACTCCTTGTACGACTACTGCTACACTATTGAAGTGAAAAAGAATGTTTATATGCCTCCTCGCCCATTCCCAAGGTCTACAGAAACATTGCTTAACAATACTGTTTGATTCACTGGCTGATTGACCTAGAGAGCTGTGTCGTGTATTATTGGCCAAAGTTCTGAGAGAGGGCTGGACCGAGTGTTTAAGGGTTTGTTGTGGTGCAAAAAAAGACGACATTGGCCCCGAGAAAGAAGTGCGTCAAGTCTATCATTGCTGTAAGCTCCTTGCTCTTGCCCTTTTGCTGTCCAAACCTTTGAAGTATCTACATAAGTCTGTGGAAGTGCTATCAAATTTCATTGTTTTGAATTTATCTTCAAAATATTGTTCTTCTCTCAAACCAAAAACTGTCACGCCACCAAATGGATAACAGGTTTAAAACACCAATGCATACAAGTATACCAAATCATAAAGCATTAGAATGGCCTCGTGAGTGTTTACAATGAACATGGAAATGCGTGAATGATTTGTTTTTCCGCTCATTTATTTCCATTGATCGCTGCTTTCATAAACCATCACATTTTACATAATGTACTGTTGCTGCTGCTCGTCCGCACATAGTTTTGGCATGCATGCAAAAGCTAACAACCACGCTCTACTGCAGCTGTACTAAGCAGTCTTGAATTTTAAACTTTACTTCCTTGATGTATTTGGAGGAATAAAACCATTTACAAATTGGTGCTGCACAAAATAATGTAAATATGTCCTCACCCCTCAATGGCGCTGACGGCAGGCTTGGAGTCGACTGCAGCGGCTCCACATCGTGCAGACTTGTGGGTGTGCCATAAGAAGCAAGCACAAATGGAAAAATAAATATTTCTTCACCCATGATATCTTGGGCTGTTTGCCGGCTCATACACAACAGCATTGTGTATAGTTGGTGCATAACACTTTAAGTATATATGCAGGGGATACACCTTGCACACTGCAGTAATATACTGAACATAACTGAACTGAACAAGACTGAACTTAACAGTGTTTTATAAATTGCTGCAACATGCTGAACAGGAACATTGAAGAAAATAATATGGGAAGTGTTGTCGCTTACCATTCAGGGAGTTGTTATGATTACTTTCTTCATCATGTGTCTCTACGGATACCATGTCGTTGAGGAGCTGCTGCGCAGAACTTGCGGGTTTTTTTCATCTGAAATTGAATAACCATAAGATACGAACCATTGGTAATTAACTGCCAACATATGATCCAATAGAGTAGCTGAAAGTTGTGCCAGGACACCAGCAAAGTACCACAGTGCAGACACTGTTCGCTGCAATGCAATGCAATTCGCTGCAATGGTCCCTAACAAGTGTCCTTATTTAATTTTCAGGTATTTTTATAACACAGTGAGCAAACCAGCTCAGATTCTGCCACTTGTGAATGCACATAGAACTTTGCGTGCAAGCTTGCCGTAAGGCATATTTAGAAACTCATGTAAATTATTTCTACCAGAATTTGCACAGCAGTATAAATATCCAGCGCAATTTATTTCACATGCTGACACAGCGACAAAAGTTCATAAGCCTGGAGCACAAAAAAATGTTTGAAAAGATCTCTTGCAGTATTTGGCAGTGGCACTGCATTCAGCGTGCGCTGCTAATGGTGCCAGGCAATTGTCTGAGAAGACAAAGCAAATCGTCTTGGAAACAATTTTTATTTATTGTGGCTCCTGGCGGCTGTGCACATTTTCATGGACATTTAAAGCAGGTGCGTGACGTGCATTATATTATTCAACTCGAGCAATGCTTAGTAAGAGAAAATACAGAAATATAAAGAATCTAATTTGCACAACATGAGTTTTTGTTTTACTGTGGGAAAGCATCATCCACCACCACTCCTATTCGGAGCTCACGTGATCGGGAGGCACCGAGTCACTGCCGTTCCGAGCTGCTAAACAGTGTCGTTTTCGTCATATATGGTAATTAATTTTCCACCCCGAACTATCCGCTAGCTGGTCCGCTCGTCTGAACAGAGGGCGTAGTGACTTACCAGAATCAAGCTGTTTCTCTGACGCTGGAGGATTCGCAAAAGCCTTTGCGAACGCCTCCATTTCTTGTAGTGCAGTGGAGCGCTCGTTCACTTTGGAGACCGAGGCCTCTTTGGACGACGCCTTCGCTTTGCGCTGTACAGCGCGCGGCTTGTAGCCGCACTCCTGCGCCAGGTCTGCTGCCTCCTGGAGCAGGAGCTCACGCGGGTTATATTCTTCCCCTGTTCCGGATCTAGTTTGGAACAGGTGGATATATCAGCATCTTGGCACTCTAAGCAAGCGTTGAAGAATGGAGGTCGAAAGTACTTACCTCCTCAGGTTCTCCATGTCATCTGCCACAAAGTGTAAGAGGATTAGGTCAAACCTTTCTCTTGCACTTCGTGGAGTGAAGATTTCGGCCATATTGTGCGCTGCCATTGGAAAAATAATCACTCCACGAAGTGTAAGAGGATTAGGTCAAACCTTCCTCTTACACTTCTTGGAGCGAAGATTTTACCAATGGCAGCGCTCAGTATGGCCGAAATCTCCAGCCACTTGCAGGCGTCGTGAAATGGGTCGAGCTCCAAGACACTTTTCAGTATAATGATGTCATCTCCCGCACTGAAGCGATTACGCGTGATGTTTGTTGACTAGGGCAATGGCTTCGCAGCACTCAATGACGCCATTCCTTTTTTTTTCTCCTTCGGGATGGCCGGGAAAACTTTGAGACGACGGGAAGCACGTGCTCACAGTAGAACGCCGTGGTCTCCAAAGGCCAAAGTATTCGTTGGCTCGGGTTGGCTTCCCTTATACTCTCTCTGCTGAAATTTCGGGAGATCTCGCGAGATTACGGCAAGCTGGACGTCCGGCGGCATACGTCTCCGGAATACGTCTTGTGACCAAGAAAAGTCTTGTGACCAAGAAACTGCACTTTCAGTGCCTCTCCAATACCTTTAAGTAAAGAATAGCCGACACTGTCCATCCAAATGCCCCTTGGCTCTGCAGATGCGGCATTCCCACACTCGCCACACCTGGCGGTGCTTTGCCACCTGCGCCCACTGTGTTCCATAGTGGCCTCTTGAAGCCATGCTAAAAGCCTTGGCCAAGGCTTTGATGCCGCACCCCCTTGACACGTGGTGGCCATCATCGGCGTAGAGAGCACGTTTCTTTTCGCCTCCACGTCCAATGAACCGGCCCTGAAATTCCATCAATAAAATTATATTTTGCCAACACTATGCATAGAGCAACAAGCCCCATGACATCCAAGCAACAAACCCTACATATATCAGTTGCATTCGCAGGATTACCGAAGTCAAAGTGCACTCTTTGGCCGAGATGCATCTGCCTCCTATGCGATAGCAGAAAAAACAGTTGAGTATAACAGTGGGTAACTATTCATAGCATTGCCAACTTTACCTCCCCATAAAACTTAACTTGACAGCATGCATTTTGTATGACCTCACGCAATGCACTGAAAAAGCATGAATCAATTTTATTGGCAAAGTATAACATAGAAGCTTTTTTCTGAGGAGATATTTACCTCTACGCCGATCAGCACAACATCTTCCATGTCTTTAAGGTTCCGTACGACGGCTCTCTCCTAGGCCTTTCCTTCGTTTTTTTCGGCCGCTGCTTCGTGCAGCCGCGACGGTACTCTAAATAAAAAACTTCGTCCGCAATACAGCGGGCCTTTAGAACCACAGTCAAGGAAGAAAAAATCACCATTACTATATACGGAGAACAAAATGGAAAAGTCATCCAACATAAAAAAACCTGATAATGATGCGCTAACCGGATGACCGTATGCCACCTTTTTTTAAAGGCGAAAGCCTTTAATGGCTCATGCTGTCGTGGACAAAATGTGTCCCGCTTTTGCTCTTCTCTGATTGGCCGAGGCGGGATGCATCCCTGCAATCTGCAATGTCCACATGAACGTGTGCCAAGGAATGCATCGCGACAGAAGCGATGGTGTACCGTCCAAACTCGCACTTGCCGGAGAACGTGTGATAGATACTGCGCCTTTCATTTCCCGTAAAACAATTTTATAGCACCGCCACGAATACCGACAAAAGGCTAAACACCTATGATAAAGGCACTGATGGAGTGCCCGCAACAGAGCAACTGTGATACATTTAGAGCCCACCATTATTGCGTACCTTTATGTCCTCTGCAATGCCCGTTGGCGACCTGTCGGTGCACAGGTCGCTCCCACCGACGCAGACGGCCGTAAAATCCAGGTGCCGCAACTTCAAGAGCTCCAAGAGCAGCAGGCGGGTATCTGTGCCGCTGAAGCTGAACGTGCGCGTTTGTACTTTTTTTCGGCACAAGTACTCGCGTGTTATTCAGAAACTTCAGCTGGCTGTCCCCGATCAGGGCTCCTAGCATCGTGGTTGAAGTGGTTGAAGCCATTGAATCTTCACGCACCACGAGCACGCACGCAAAAAGCCCGCGCATGCAGCGTGCGCAAATACATACTGCAAACACCACGAGACAGCCGTATCCTAAATAACGCATTTAAAATTGAAAGTTTACTGTCTATTCAAACTTGATAATTGTTGCGTTCGTTTAAATTTATTAAAAATCAAAAATTGCATATTTTTATTTGTTGTGCGTTTTGTTTCACGCTGAAGCTGTACTGAAGACAACAATGCCAGGCAGTTTCAGTTCTGGTTTGGCACATAGACAAAAAAACTAACGATCATGATCAGCTTGGAATAACTGCACCGTGAACAGGTGTGTACGGGCCGCTTGGTTCGGTACACTTACATGATGAGAAATAATTGAGGCCTGCAACCCAATGATGTCATTACCGTAAACTGACGAAGTGCTTTACAACATCGATGAAAAGCAATCCCACCAGGAACAATCAATACAGAATGCACGCACAGTCGACACTGGCTGGCACTGCAAACCGGACATAGCTTGAATTCCTAAATGCGGCACGGAGACCTGTTGCAGACGGCTATTCACATTAGGATGCTTGTTGTGCATGCTGGCAGGCACACCAAAAGTGGTGCGGTTTGAGCGTGCGCCATCCGAACACCTCGGAAAGGACGCGTTGCATCACGTGCAGACCAAAGCCACGCCAGCGGTAGCACAACAAGGGCACCATTAGGCATTCAAGAAATGTAACCTAGCAAACAAATGCCCAAAACATGTAGCGTCCTAGCGCCATGCTGGCACTGCAAGCTGGCCATCAATTGTAAAGCTTTTCATTCGTTTTCAGGCAGATGGTGAGAAACGTCCGAAAAAAACCGAGACAAAATGGCCGTTTGAACATTTTTAGGCATGACCTCGAGAAATTGGTCCTCCTGCAACAAGAGGTTCTGCATTTGACTGGTCTGACAAGTGCCGCTGCGTACACCTTTGGGAGGTTTCCTGCGCCATTTGTTTCGCACATATTCCAAGAAGAGTCTCAGCTGAGCTGGACTCTGCACGCTTTCGCTTCCTCCGAATCAGACTGCACAGGAGTTTCCTCGGCGGTTCTGGTCTTGTCTCCAGGTTGCTGTGAGCAGCCAGAGGAACCAGCTGCAGGTTGCACAGACTCCTGTTGAAAGTCACATGAATGTATTTAGGTTCTTGATTTGAGAAAAGATAAGAATATGCAGGCTAGAAAAATGACTTTTGTGTTGGTAAATGGACAGAAGCAACAAGCATATTCACACTGATGGGAGGGTTTGAAAGATTGCTTTGTTATCTTGATTATAATGTAAACATTCTCCTTAGTTTTTCGTGTGATTACGTTTGCCTTTCTAAGCAGTACAACTGCATCACTTAGTTATTACTGCTTGAGGAAAATATTTCGATAAGCACAAGGAAATCTTACACTTAACCAAGAGGGCAATGGTGACTAAGCCCTGCTGTTGTCCAGTTTGGCCTGTGCAGTGCTGTAATCTTCTATGTTGGCCTCCACTGGGTCGTCATGAGGCGGCCCATTTTCCAATTCCTCCTCTGCTCTTTCTGGGGACAGGACCGAGCACAAAGGTTCTCCTGCAGCAATTTCTCGAAGTATACCTGCAACTATTGCACAAACATTCAAATCTCAATAAAAGTACAAAGGAAAAGTGAACGCATGCCGTGAGAATGCTTTTAATTTGTAGCAGCAATTTTGCGGTGTCAGCCAATTTTACACGTAATGCAGGATCGGGGCTGGAAGAGGAGCGCTGAACACTACTTTCGTACATGTCCCCCCTGAATGAATATCAAGGCGGGTATGTTAGCTTGAAGCGATGAATGGGCTAGCAGATAACAGAGCAATTACCAAAGCTGATGGATGTGTACAATGCCTATATACTGAAATACATTTGCAGTAATAAATTATGGACTGCTACAGCTGCGTAAGAATTACAACCTCATGACGAGTAGCGAGGCCTTATGTATATTGATATTTGGCTGAAGTACCGTAATAACAAGTGCACTGTTGAAGCAGGTCAGAACTACCTTTGCAGGGAGAATAATCATTTATTACAATATAATTACGAACGAGTTTGAGGATATGTACGTGATACCGACTTACCTCCTGCCCACTGCGTGGCCTTGAAGGAAGCGCAGCAGCTCGAAAAAAGGTCAGCGCACCGCACAGCCACCAGCTGCGCCACCTTTCGGTGGCTTTACCAGCTTGAAAAATTTGTCTCTTAAATATCTCCACTTCTTCCTGCAGAGTTCCTCTGAATGCATAAAAAAAAGAATGCATGGCAATTGAAGTGAAGGTTGACTGGTAGTGTACTGGTTCCCTCCTGTCCTAAGCCACACACAAACGTTCGTCCATGCGCTGACACTATACATAATAGGGCACCCCAAATGGAAGGAATACGTGTACTTGAAAGCACGCGTTCGCATTTTTGTTCCTTTCCGTACATTCGTGCCACATTATTCAAGAAACATGCACGTGTAATGGACAACGATTTGCATCTGGACTCAAAGTATTGTTAATGTTATATACCACAGAGCACCAAGAATTTATGGCAGGACAAAAATGCACTTTGCCTTGGCAATTGCGGTCCATACGACATTCTTTCTTTTCGAATCTTTATGGTCGAAGTGAGTTAAGTCGTATAATATTGAGTTTGCCTGCACAAGGCTTATCGATCTTTCGATCCTGTCCACCGACCATGGATCGCCGACTGATGAAGATTGCCTGGCCTTTGTCCGTGCTTTGCTCCGTTCTCGTCCTTGCCGCTCTGAGCGCAATACTCCTTTTTTAATATATCGACTATAGCATTAATATCAGTACTGCGCGTTCTGCCTCCCGCGAAACTGCAGGCGAAAGTAACTTTCCTCTGAGCATGCTGAGCTTTTTTCTCGCAAAGCTGCACTGCGATGTAGCTCCTCGAACTATAACCATAACCAGTAAAGGCAAGCATAACTTAGTTTTGAAAACTAACACCGTACTCTACTGCTACTGCGGCGGAGCGCATTAGCTCGGCCGGAGCTTCTGCGTTTTTTTTTCTTGCCTGTTTATATATCTCCAGGCTTGCTTCGTAGTTTAAACGTAACTATTATAGTACCGCTTCACGGGCAGCACTAACAATCGGAGGCGTTTAAGGTTACGTTTTTTTTTTACTTGCGTACAAAAATACGGCCCATTTGGGATTACGGGGTCATACCACCTCACTTCGGTAGTTCACTCCGTTTTCATCAGTAGTGGCCATCACTGCCGGACATGCTTGCGTTACTGTTGGTCTTCCCCAGTGTCATAAATTAGTCCTCGCAAATCTGCCAGGTAGCAACAATCCAATCGGACATGTGTTTTTAAGGGGTCACAGATAAGTCAAATATACTTAGGCAGAACTACGGGCCAACAAAAGTGATCACCTCACTTGGTAGTTCACTCGATTTTGATCAGCGGCGGTCATCATTGCCGGGCTTACGTGCCTGAGAACCGCCGGACCTGAGCCCTAACACGTTACACAAGTCGTGAAGACCCACAACACGAGAGAGAAATAAGCTTTTACCCACAATTGCAGCGCGGTGCTAGGCCTTGTAGAAGAGTCGTTTTGCATTTTTGCGTCTTGCCAGATTGTCATATCGCTCAAATTTACGTAGAAATGCTCTAAAATAATTCATACCAAACATGTTAAAAGCGCAAAATACTCGCGGCGCATCGCGCTCGTAAACACGCATTGGTACACAGGCACGAACATCTGTCGCCAAAATCGGCACTCCCTCAAGATATTACACTGCGTAGACTTCAGGACAACCACTTTTGGCTTGTGGAGGCTCAAGTGGCTCAAGCCTATGGCTCAAGCCGTAGGACGTGGTCATAGGTGCTAGAAACCTGCAATTGTCAAACTGTAATGCAAGAAATACGTGACATAATAAAAAATTATTTACATTATTTAAAAAATTTCTTGTACATGATTGTATTCGCTGCAATGCCGATTTCTCATAAGACGCGTGCGTCGTCTGCTGCGCTAGCAGACAGCAGAAGTAAACAGTAACGTGCACTATGCTACAATAAAGGAAATGTTTCTTCTAAATGATAAAACTTCTTGTGTCCCTGACGCTTGGAATACCTCATAGCGATATTCCACTATATGGCTACTGCTCGAGAGAAAAAAAAGAAAAAGAACAGACATATGCTTAGCTTGTTTGGAAAATTGCCTGTACTTCGATCGTCTACCGTTGTATTTCAGCCCACTATAATTCTTATAATGTAACCTAGACTTGCCAGAACCATGTTTTAAATATTGGTACATAGCTTCCGTTCTATGCTTTGTTATTTTAGTGAAATGCATAAAAATGCGGTAAGTGTATGCAACAAGCTTTTGTATGGGACTGCATAAACTCAAATGCATGCTTTTGTACACCTTCAAGCCAACTGAAGATCGTCGGGTCGTCTGCTGGTTTCAGCAGAAACCAGTACAAACCAGTAGCTCCCAGCCAGCACGAAACGAGCAGGAAATTTTCACCTGATTTTCATGGTTAGGATACATGTGACATGAAATACTGGGTGAAAATCTCAAGCAATGTGTTTCCTGTCTCTCTTGCTCGTTTCGTCTTCTCTTGCATTTTGTTTTTTTTTTCATCCCCGTGCTCCTGGTAAAGTGCACTCAGTGCAATATTCAAGTTCTAAGCTATGATGCTGGCTGTGATATGTGCATTTCGTTCGCATGACGATCGTCGGGCAGAAAGATTGCTTAAATAAGTCGAAGATTGCAAGCACTTGTGACACACGTAACTGTCAACTTGCTGTTGATGAAAGTTGTAGGCTCGTGGCGCGCCGCGCATTCAAAGGCCGCGCCACTATCCCAATGCCCCCTGCGCGGTGCCTGTTTCCCTCTCCCCGCTCGTTCGGGGATAACCGGTCCCGCGCGAGGGGGCTATAATGTCGCGCGCATGGAGCAAGCGGATCAGTACAACAAAGGTCGTCGTCACGTCGTTTTCAACACGGGCGACTTGGTACTGAAAAGAACGCACCCGCTTAGTAACGCAGCGCGTGGTTTCGCCGCGTCGCTAGCGCACAAGTGGGTTGGACAGTTCGAAGTTACGGCACGGACTACACCACTCACCTACCAGCTGCGGTTGTTGGCGAACGGTGAAACCGCTGGTCCGGTGCATGTCGCAGACTTGAAAGCTTACCACCTTCGCAAGGACGATAACTGCGAAGCGGGGGAAGCTCAAAGCGATGCAGGTAGCAACCCGGTTCGCAACCGACGCTATAACCTAAGGCCAAGGTAGTGCACTACTTTGTCTAACGTCCTTGCTTCTTTCAGAATGCATTCTGATAAGATTTTGCAGCAGCCAGATGAACCACCGTCGCTGGGGCGGGAAACTGCACCCAGCGCTCGGTTCAAGGAGGGGCCACTTAAACAGGGGGTACCCCCCTAGTTTGTGGCCCATTATTGTGACCAGCGGGGCCATGCTGGCCGTCTTCAACGAGTTGGATTGAAGCCCGCTGCCCAGGCCTGGAGTACGGGCCTCAGGAAGCCAGGTGTGCCCGTGGCGGAAACGCCTGCTGCAATGTGCATCCAGCACGGCGCCACGTCGAAAGGGGTCAACGATGTAGAGCAGCAGCTCAGGGCCGCGGCCAGTCGTATCCGTGGCCGAGCCCAGCTGCGCGGTGACCCCGTGGATGTGGCCGCTACCGGAGAGGGACCAGCCGGAACAGTCCCGCCATGCCTGCTGCCTCTCCCGTCCCACGGACCAGCTGAGATGGCATCCCGCCAGAGCCAGGCGACAAGCCTTCATATTTTACGCCGACCCGGGCTCGAACATGGACATGGACCGGCTGTTGGCGGAGCCCGGGTCGGACGCTGAGGGGAGGGAAGATGTAGGGCTCGTGGCGCGCCGCGCATTCAAAGGCCGCGCCACTATCCCAATGCCCCCTGCGCGTGCCTGTTTCCCTTTCCCCGCTCGTTCGGGGATAACCGGTCCCGCGCGAGGGGGCTATAAAGGCAGCCTCGCGCCGCCGTCGCCTTCTTCTTGGTCCCTGGCTCGTCGCTCCTGCTTCCCTCCTGGCTCTCTCCGCGGAAACAAACCGCAGCCACCCGGACGACGACCCCGGACAGCCTCGACGACGCCCGCGCTTAACGTGAGATAAAAGATGTTTGTTATCCGGCCCACTGTGTGTTTGTCGTACGCATCCCTCGGGCAGAGGAATCGCCCACAAAGTTCAGGAGTGTGGTGCGGCACAGAACGAGGTGGATGTAGAGTAGCGACGTCAGTTGTAAAGGGGCACTATAGTTTATGGCTAGCCTAACAGGAGTACATAGAGAATATCACAATAATTCTCTTGGCTGTAGGGCTTAGACACTGGGCTGCAAAAAGTTTTTTACACTTCTCTATTAATATTTTGTCCTGTTTTCTCCACGCAGCATGTCGAAACCATTCGCATTGGTGAAATTTCCTGATGAAGAAGATAGTTTGGCAGCTGTGCGGGTGGGCTGGCTTGATGGCGACAGCCATTGCTTCTGGCCTATGGCCAGCCCAACGGCAGTCAATCGCCTAGCAAGGAATCGGGCAGACAGAAATGCCAGCGGGCACCAGTGGACACGGTGCCCAGTGACGGTGGTAGCCTCTTGCCGTAAGTATAGTCACATTGTAGACTATGTAAAGATGATGATGATCTGGCTCTGCAATCGTAAAGAGCTCTTTAAGAAATTATTTGAGCCTTCAGCTCTATGTGACTAAATTACGACTAAGAAGTTGTAATTTAGCAGCCACTTAGCCAGTTATCAAAAAACAAAGAGGAATGAACTGTTCGAAGGCGTAACTGCTGGAGTCAACATGCAAAATAATTACAGTTAAGACAGAAAAGTTTAATGCGGTTCAGTTTTTTTTCTTCCAGTTTTAAGTAAGCGTGCTGCAGCAGCTAAGCGTCAGGCACTTTGCTGCTGGGACGAGTGCCTGTGTTACGTGCATGCAGTGAAATGGAGCAGTGCAGAATGTGCTTGTGCAATATAGTATCAGTGCTTGTTAAACTGTCCCACTTCATGTAAATTATTGTTCTTTCACAATGTTGTCCTTCTGTGCAAGCAATGACCTCGATGCCCCTTTTACACTACACGAGCTTGAAGCTGCACTTCTTGCTAACGCCACTCGGTCGGCTCCCGGTGAAGATGAAATCACTTACTCCACTCTTCGCAATCTTCCCGATAACGCAAAAGAGTACTTTCTCAACCTCTATAACACCGCCTGGGAAGAAGGCTCTCTGCCATCTCCTCCGTAGCCATGTGTTGCATAGTTTTTAAACCCTAGAAATCGGAAACACGTTTTAATTGTAAATATAAAAGAATGCCTCTGCCACATGAGTGTTTCAATGGCATTCAAACATGGATGGAGTCTGTTGGCTGAACAGACTGGTGACTGCAGTTACAAGGTCAGCTGAACAGGTGTCAATTAGGCAAAGTAGCCTAGAACTTCTTTTACATACAGCAGTATCATGCACTTTCGGATTATGGCCAAGTGTTGAGGAATGATATCAATGAAATTTATAAAGAAGGGCAGGTCGTTCAACCAATTGCATGTTTGTGCTTCTATGGAAGTCTATGATCCTACTTCCAAGTTTCGATGACCGGGGTTGTTGCATATTTTAAAAAATGCGATATGTAATTGTGATCAGGAAGCCCCTTCCATTAAGAGTGACCGCCATAATTAAATGCTCACAAGATGTCATGACAGACAGCAGAGCGTCAGCAATGAGGTAATATGTCAAAGAACAGATTTCTTTTCCTTTTATACATGACTAGCCATATTAGCAGTGTGCATCTTAGGGGAGTGCTTGATGAACATTGCTACCAAGCAAACAATAAATGTAATATGTGTTTTTGTCGGCATAAAGGCATGATCAGTTTGGCCGGGCAATAGATGTCTTACATATAGCTTATTATGCGGCAATGTGCCGCATCATACCGGTTGCACTTGTCTGTGCCTTAACCATTTAAGAAAATGAAATAAACACCACTTCAATGTTCAAATTTTAACGTTTATGAGCAGTGAGCTATGCCAGAAATTTCAGTCAACATGGCCAGTTCCACAACAGGTAAACCTAGCAAAACATTGAGTTGGCCATGCTAGTCGGCACAGCTATACCAACTAGCTGTATACCAACCTATGGTCATGATACAACAGCGTAAGAAAAGAAAGAGGGATCAGAGAAAGGAAAACACGGGACAAGCGCTGACTTACAATTAAGGGTTTTCTTTACCAGTGATTTGGTATATAAAGAAACACTCAAAGGTGTGAAAGTGTTTATACAGATAAACCATATAACACAACACTAAAGCCCACTCAGATATGTATGCAACCTCCAAGCATTCTCAAGAAAGGCAATCTCCCTGTCACTTAGAAAACCTTTTTTTGCCTACGCAGTTAACTTGGTCCAATATAGAAATCCTCAACCAGTTCCTGTGTTGTCTAATCATCATGGGTGTAGTGCACGTGTAGTACAAATTTCATTCATTTCATATTAATTCTTTGCAGGCTTTTACAAGAGCGCCGAAAAAAAATGCACAAGTACGAATTTACTCCCGCTGTGGAGACGTCAGCAGTTTGTGGTAATTATAATTCCTGGAGTTATAATTAACAAAAATTTTTTGCATACTGAAGATGATAATGTGCAATTCTTAGATTGGACCGTGGAAGTGGAGCTGCCATCACCTCGTAAGTTATGAATACTCATCTACATTTAATCTATAAGTTTGATTTTAGTTCAGATTGTGAATATATGGCAGTATGTGGTTGCAAGAGCTGCAAAAAAAAACTAGCTCATTGCACTCTTAGAGAAATAGAACACATTTACCGTATACTCTCATGTCAGTATAGAGATGTCAGTAACCATTTCTTGGCAAACTGCCAGTTTTCCGCAGTTCTAGGGTAATTTTAGTTTACTCAAGAGGAAAAGATGCAGTGTTGAAATTTATAGTAGACTGCTTGAAATTGGAATAATTAAATTTCTTGAGTTAGGCAAGCATGGCCAGATGCACACGTGTTACATGCTCATTAAGTATTGAGTGATTTTGGCTCCTTGAATAAGGAAAAAAATAGTAATATTTTGTTAATTTGGCCTTCAAGGGATCAAGAAAAATTTTCGAATTATTGAATGACACTATATACTGCCAAAAACCTCCTGCATCACAGTAGTTTTATGTGATGAATGCCAGAAATATGGTTGTCTGTACTTGAGAGGTAAAAACTTATTAACATTGATCATTTTCTATGGCTACATCAAGTACTTTGCTTTGTGCACAATGTCAGGAGTGTTGAAGAATTGCTATAATGTGATGCCTGCATAGCCCTTTTCACAGTGCAGTACAGTATCAGTAATGCCTCTTCACAAATGGCACTGATGTGTTTCAAAAATGCTTGCATAGACCATGGCTCTTGATGGCAGCGGCAGAATGTTGTGAATTTAACAAAAGTGAAACAGTGCTGCTGGGATATATTTGACAGACGGGGGACTTTTTATCCTAGTCACTCTTCTGCTATAGTGTGCATGATTGATGCGTGTGCACGGGCGCCACTGTTTCATGCGACTCAAGCTGGGAGGTCTATTTTGGGAATTGCTGTCTGTCTGGGTTGCATAAATTAACACAACTTGGGGTTCCCCTCGGCGGAGGCAACACACCACTTTGGCCCCAGCTTCACGTAGACAGCACCTCCGGGCTGACCCAGCCGGGGGAAATCGGCAGTCTTTTCCTGTCCTCCCCTCCATCTTTCACTTTCCTATCTCCTTTCCTACAACTGTCCTGTCCTGTCCTCTCCTCTCTTCTTGGTTTTTCTTTTTCCAGGCGGCTAGGGTTAACCTTGTGTGGCGTACCACCCTGAGTACCGCCATATTTGGTTATAGCTGGGGTTTACAGCTGGCATGGACTGGACTTGGTTGCAAGTTCCTGTCCTGCCCCCTTGTTGGGCTCCATGGTGGGCGGCTGGCACCTTGGCCGAACAACACACATATTACATGGCTTCTTCTACTGTAAAAACTGATCGCCTAAACAAAAAAAGGCGCACCGAAGAAATTGCGGAATTCCTGCAAAAACCTAAGAAAAGCTTCCCCAAATATCACGTCGTGCACTCCGAAGTTGAAGGAAAGCCGGCCCGAACTTTGTCCCCATTTCTAGTGTCAAAATGTTTCTCAGCTGTCCTTGGTCCGAAATACAGTCACAAAAATAGCAAACGGAGACCTACTGCTTGAATTAAACGACGAAACACAGTATGCAAAGCTTCCAAACCTCCACTGCATTGGGGATGTCAATGTGACCATCACCGCCCATAGATCTTTGAACACCGTGCGTGGTGTAATCTCCGATAATGACTTCCTCCACATAAGCGAGCAAAAAATGCTAGAAGGTCTTGCAGAACAAAATGTTGTAAATGTGCACAGGATAACAATCCGAAGAGATGATAAAGAGATACCTACTAAACATCTCATTCTCACATTCAGCTCAAGGGTACTGCCAGAAAAGATCGAAGTAGGATACCTGAAAGTTGAAGTCTGACATTATATATTGAACCCCCGAAGATGTTTTAACTGCCAACGATACGGCCACGGATCACAAAGTTGTCGCAGTCGCAAAACATGCGCAAAATGTGCTTCGAAAGAACACCAGTCTGAAAACTGTGATGCCTCATTGCCACACTGCGTGAACTGCGAGGGGGATCATCTTGCCTACTCTAGATCATGCCCAAGTTGGAAGAAAGAAAAAGAGATCATCACTATCAAAACAAAAGAGAACATTTCATTTACAGAGGCCAGAAAACGACTTGCAAAAACTAATCTTTTTCTATTCACTGGAAAACCAGACTATGCGGTTGTAGCGTCCAAGGGCGAGGCACTACACTGCAATCAGGCGTCTGCCAAGGTGTCTTCGGAACCTGAGGCAGGGCCATCCTGCTCGCCCCAGGTAGAAGCAGCAAAGGCTGCTCTGCCAGTTTCAAAAGAGGGCTTGCCGACCACGGAGTCGGGAGCCCGCAAGGTTTCCCCTACCAGGGGGAGACCTAAGAATCGGTCGTCCGTGCCTTCACCACGGACCTCCAGCGCCTCGGGTGAGGCAATGGACTTCTCCCCCAGCACTTCTGGGCTGCAGGGGAGGAGGCACTCACTTGAAAAAAAAAAGGGAAAACCACGTATAACCCCTCCTGAAGTAAAGTAACTTTTCTTAATCCCCAACATATCATAATGGCTTACATAGTACAGTGGAATTGTAGAGGTTTATTGAGAAATTACGCAGAAATTACAGATATCCTCACAACCATGACACCCACAGCTGTGTGTCTTCAAGAAACAAACCTTGGGCCTCAGCACACAAATATCTTTAAAAAGTTCAAAACTTTCCGAAAAGATCGAAAGCATGCTGGTAGGCTGTCAGGAGGTGTCGCCATAATAATACAACCTGATGTCCCTGCCAGACAAATACCACTCAAAACAAACATTGAAGCAGTGGCTGTAACCATCATAAGCCACACACGATAACAATATGTTCCCTCTACATACCACCACAACTCTCAATTACACTACATGAATTAGAAGACTTGACTGAGCAGTTGACAGAACCATTCTTGATTGTTGGGGATTTAAATGGGCACTCCCACTTCTGGGGGAGTGACCATGCTGATACCGGAGGACAGATCTTAGAAGACTTTATACTTTCAAATAATATATGCCTTTTAAACACCGGGAAGCCGACGTATTGTTGCCCCATCTCGAGAAAAATGAGCTGCATTGATTTAGCCTTCACATCTTCATCACTTTTTAATGATTTTAATTGGGATGTCTTAAATGACCCTCTGGGAAGCGATCACTTACCGACAGTTTTAAAGTTATCATCGTCCACACCCATCATACCATCGAGGCCACGGCGCTGGAAACTCCACTTCGCCGATTGGTCGGTGTTTAGAACGAACGCTGCGCTAGAAAAAGTATATTCTGAAGATTTGAGCGTAGAAGAAATAAATGAAAGGTTTATCGCGTCTATAATTTCAGCACCACTATTATCCATTCTACAAACGTCACAACACGCAAGAAAAAAACACAAAGTATGGTGGACGGAGGCATGCAAATTAGCCAAAAAAGAACAAAACAAAGCATGGGGCATCCTCCGCAGATATCCGACACATGAGAACCTGATCAACTACAAGAAAGCCAGAGCGCGGTATGTCCGGAGAAACGCGGAGAAAACTTCGTGGCAAAAATATGTGTCCTCGATAAACAGCTCGTTGCCCTCCAAAAAAATGTGGGAACAGGTCCGAAAATTTACAGGAGATTTCACCCCTTATACATATCCTATGCTGACACCACCCGGAACACAAACAACATTAGAACAACAAGCGAACATTTTAGCCGAACACTTTGCCAATGTGTCAAGCTCATCTAACTACACTCGCACATTTCAAAAGCATAAAACAACAGCAGAAAAGCAAAAGCTTCCCCTTCGGACAGGTGTAAATGACGACTACAATGCACTTATAACAATACATGAATTAAACAGAGTCTTATCTTCTGGCAAAAAAACAGCACCGGGACTTGACAATGTACACTATCAAATGCTCGCCCATCTCTCACAAGCCGCTGTAGAAGCATTGCTGAATTTTTTTAATAAAATATGGACGACTGGCAAGATACCAGAAGCTTGGAAAAAAGCCATAACAGTACCCTTTTTGAAATCAGGCAAACCCCCCACATGTCCTAGCAGTTACAGACCAATAGCCCTAACCAGCTGCATTGCGAAATCTTTTGAAAGCATCGTAAACATCAGACTAACTTTTTTTTCTTGCATCCCGGCATCTTCTCGATATACATCAGTGCGGCTTCAAAAAGGCATCATCAACAACCGATCACCTTGTCCGCCTCGAGAACACAATCCGGGAGGCGTTCAGCCACAGGCAGCACTGTGTCGGGGTCTTCTTCGACCTGGAGAAGGCCTACGACACCACGTGGAGGTTCGGTATCCTCCGCGACCTAGCAGATCTAGGTATCTGTGGCAGGATGCTGAGCTGCCTGCCTGAATGACTTCCTGACGAACCGTACATTTCAAGTCCGTTTAGGCACAGTATTCTCCACCACTTTTGCACAAGAAAACGGCGTGCCGCAGGGGTGTATTCTAAGCACAACTCTCTTTATAGTGAAAATGAACTCGTTATCTACAATAATCCCAAAGTCCATAATGTACTCCGTCTACGTAGATGACCTGCAAGTAGCATGCACTTCCTCCAACATATCCACCTGTGAGAGACAACTACAACTGACACTAAATAAACTAGCTACCTGGGCGGACAGCAATGGATTTAAGTTCTCTCCTAAAAGACAGTGGCCGTTGTGTTTTCATTGAGACGAGGCTTACAGAATTATCCCACGTTATACCTCAACCAAACCATACTACCAGTGAAACATGAACATAAATTTTTGGGTATCACATTCGACAAGAAACTTTCATTTCTTCCCCATATAAACAATCTGAAAAAGAAAGCAACCCAATCACTTAACGTCCTAAAGGTGCTGTCGCGAAAACGATGGGGGTCCGACGGAGCATGCCTTCTGCAAATCTACCGCTCCGTGGTGCGCTCTAAGTTAGATTACGGTTGTATAGTATATGGTTCAGCTAGGACATCCTATTTAAAACGACTAGACCCGATACACAATCTTGGATTACGGTTAGCAGTTGGCGCGTACAGAACATCCCCAATAACCAGCCTCTGTGTAGAAACAGATGAACCTGCATTAAAGGACAGACGATGTGCCCTAACATGTGCATACATCCTGAAACTTCGCTCTCAACGGAAACATCTATGTCATTCAGTAGTCACGGAATGTCCCTCTAGGACAGTCTTCAACAACAAGCCCCGGTTGATTAAGCTGCTTCTCATGCGCTTCGAACAAATGTGCCAAGATTTAGACATTAGTGAATTGCCAAGTATTGCCCCAAGAAATAAACCACTCCCAGCAGTTTCCGACCTCACACTAACGCAGTTTCAAAAAACACGCACACCACATGAGCATATATCACAAGAATACCTTGCATTAAAAGAAAAATATAAAAATTGCATTGCATTTTTTACAGACGGCTCAAAAACTAAAGACTATGTTGGCAGTGCAATAGTACAAAATAACACAGAGAAAATAACACGACTACCCCAGTGTGCATCAGTTTTTACAGCCGAATGCTACGCTGTCTGTGTTGCTGTGGAGAAAATATTGGATAAGAACATCAAAAACAGCATCATCTACACAGATTCATTAAGCGTCATCAGTGCAATAAACTCCAAAAATGCTGTTCAACCACTGATAGGAAACATTATACACAACATAGTAAATATCACAAGAAGAAAACATACTATCAAATTCTGCTGGGTACCCAGTCATGTTCGGATAAAGGGTAATGAACGAGCAGATATATGCGCAGCAAGTGCGAAAAATTTACAAATAAAGCAAATCAACATGCCACACAGAGACGGAATGAAGTTAGTACGTACGAAATTATGAGCTAAATGGCAGGCTGATTGGGAAAGCGAAGCAGAGAACAAGCTTCACTCCATAAAAC
Source organism: Amblyomma maculatum (assembly GCF_055883805.1). Classification (NCBI taxonomy): domain Eukaryota; kingdom Metazoa; phylum Arthropoda; class Arachnida; order Ixodida; family Ixodidae; genus Amblyomma; species Amblyomma maculatum. The sequence continues at coordinate 152,030,436 of NC_139349.1, forward strand.
CCATATTAGGAGAATGGCAATCATGTGAACATCAGAAACGTTTCATTGAGGTAATTTTATGTCGTCTGCGCATAGGCCATACACATAACACATAACTTCCTACTAACGAAAAAAGGCAAACCTGTATGTGAAATGTGTGGACATGAGCTAACACTAAATCATATTTTAATCTCATGCTCACAACTCGAGGAGCACAGGAAAAAATATTTTACTGTATTTTACAAAGAACACATCCCATTTCATCCCGCATTGCTTTTAGGCCAAGAAGCACTTGTTGATTTTTCACTTGTTTACGGATTTTTAAAGGAAGCCAATGTTTTAAACCAAATCTGAGCATCATTACTGTAGCCACTTGATCGTCTAACCTTGCGGTTGGCGCATGATAGCCACAGTTGCTTATGCGCCATAAAACTCCATATAACTAACAACTTGGGGTTTGAAACAGGTGCCTTTTACTGTTACCTGGTAAAGAATGGTCAAACAAAAGCACCACCTCACTTTAATCTGGACAGTATGAAGGAGCACTGAACAGGGTAAATGGGGTACACCTCAGTTTGCAGGTCGAGCCAACGTTTCGACAAGTGAATTTGTCTTCGCCTGAAGACAAGTCCACTTATCGAAACGTTGGATCGACCTGCGAACTGAGGCGTACTCCACTTACCCTTGTTCAGTGCTCGTTCATACCGTGTAAACCATCTTCTTCCTCTCGTTCTACCTTTAATCTGGACAGTTTGTTTATTATTTTTTGTGCCTCCTGCATGTGCCTCCTTCGTGTTCCAGTACCTCTGAATGAAGGCGCTAAAGTGCCAGCAGTGACGCTTTGCGAAACTGTCGGCAGTGAAAATGCAGCCCTGAGCTCCGAGGCTGCCAATGAAAGTGGGACTGTTGAAGGTGAAATTTTCACATTGTTTTCTTTTTTAATGTAAAATAACCTAGAGCAAAAAACAGGAATGCTAGCCAAACATGGGGACAATATGAGAGGATGGGACAAATGTTTGTCCTGTCTTACCAATTTTTCCCTGGGGTTTTCACTCCTATTTCTCTGCTATCAAGTAATGCTCTCAGCTAGAGGTTAGACCTGTTTAGCCTTCAAAAAAAAGCAGCAAATTTTATTTTCCTCAGTATATCCTATGCTAGTGAACTGAAGTTGGCATTGACAGAAATATCTAGAGAATAAATATTTAGGAAGGTATTTACACAGAGTTCACGATCGGACTGAAATTATGTTCTTTGAAAGTGATAACTCTGAAAATGTTTACTGGTATTCTTCAAAGACAGTCCCTACTGAACCAAAGTAATGCTAAAATATACAACCTAGTATTTCCATTCGTTTTCAGCTTTTGTCATTCATACTGCACTGGCTGCTGTAGTTAGTAACTTTTGTTTTCATCTTTTGGATCCTGGCATTGCTGCTGCCTCTCTCTGCCTATGATCACCAGATAGTCATCACCATTAATGTACTGCGTGCAGTGGTCCCATGTTCTGTGCTTTTTTTTCTTGTAGAATAATTTATTCACTTCCAGGGGCATACAGGTCAAAGGGGCTCATATTTTAACTTTTGTTGTCTTTGATAGTATCTTAAAAGTTCATTAGCTGAAAGTGAATGCAGTGCCTCAGATGGAGTGTAAAATGTGGAAGAAAATTAATTTGGACATCATGCAGCCCCTGTGCACTTCCTTATAAGGTACCCAAAACCAACAGGGTGGCACGCTCTCATTTAGGAAAGATCTCAGCAGTCTAACCACCTTCTGCAGCATCCGCTGCCATTCATCTTTTCTTGCATACAGCAAGGTTTATGTGTGATAAGCAATAATTACGACCTTTTTTATTTCTCAAAAATTCGCCTGTGCCTAGCAAGAAATGTCAGTTGGTCGGCAAAAAACAGCCCGCTTTATAGAGATGGTGCCACATTTTCTGACTTAAAATTCCATTTTAATTTGCATACTTCAACTTAAAGTGGCAATAAGCTGAACAGTGTTGACCACAAAATGCTTTCATTGAGTGCACACAAAAATGCTTGCACTATTTATTCTAATACTCCCAGAGCGTCTCACATATGACTGTATGCCATGTATAACGTCATGTTTATCTTGCTGACAGATGCCAACAATGAGTCACTAGATGATCATGTTTGACATATATGCTGGCACAAGTTTGCTGTTTGAAAGAGGCAGTTGTTTCAGGCTGATTTTCCAGCGAGTTAGCTCGTGGATTAATATTTGGGCATCATTTGAGGCATATGTCTGCTTTATGCCATTGCGCCCCCCCGCCCTCTTTCTCAAATCGCTATCATCTGGTGTTGCTTGATCATGAACCCACCTTGGTTTTTTTGTTGTTTAGTTCACTTTTGTAAGCACTTGTTTGTATTCTTGCTTTTGGCAACCACCTTTTCATTCAATGCCTACCTCTCACTTATACAGGAAACTATAAGCAAAAACCAGATGGCAAAACTAGAAACAGTAAACTAGTCACAAGACCAGCACTACATTCCATTCTCGTGTCCAACCCAGCTGGACTGTGCATAGAATCACGCAGCAGCTCACAGGTTATTGGCTGCCCCCTGCTTTGGCATCAGTGCGGCATAGGCATACTTTTGCTCTTTGGCAGTAGAAGCTCGTGGAACCCCTGAGCTCTGCAGAACCCAGTTTGAGAACCCCTGATTAGTGCATAAACAAAAAGAAAGCCTAGGAGTGGTACCTTGCAGCTTGCGCAGTTACTTTGTAAAATGTATGCAAAACAAGATTGCTTGCTCAGAGGTCTGATCAGAACTAAATTTTCTGTTTAGTGATATTGCAGATGACTATAGTGTAGCTCCCAGCCTTTGAAACATGTTACTGTGCATCACCCTTTATGCACTGCATTTTGCATTGGAATGTGATGAATTACTGTGGCAAATTTTTCTTAGCGTTCCTTTTTCAGAATTCTGTGTTGTTCCTTTTTGTCATAAGCAATAGGCAACTGTGTGCAGTGTCTGCAGTTCGATAGTGCAGAGATGTATGAAGAAAGCCTATCTGAAATATTTAACATAATATAGAGGTGCCAGCGGAAACACAAAGATGCGTAAACAAGAACGAAGAGGTAGCTACAGCACAAAAACACAAATCCGACATATGCGCATGTGCGGTGGTGCTGCAGATGCGAATGCGTCGGATGTGTATTTTTGTGCGGCAATGGTTCTTCAATAAACCACAGTTGATAGTCCAGCATCCGTCTGTAGCTACCTCTTCGTTTTGTGTATGCACCTTTGTGTTTCCGCTGGCACCCCTGTAATTATGTTCAACATGCACCAACTGGCCCAAGAGCTATCGTTGTTGTATCATATATATTTCCTGTATTTATTTACGTCCACATGGTGGTGGGCTCATCTTGGATTTAATCTTTACTTTGTCCTCTGATGTGGAACTTGACACATGATTCACCTTTTTGTTGCATTTTGTTTATCAGCCAAGGACAACAGTGCAATAGGGATCTTTGCTGCAGCAAGTGTAATGCATTAGCTCCCAAAACACTTTTCAAACGATGCAAAGCTAAATTACAGGCGAAGGCCTGCTCTGCTTTCTGACTCCCTATTAGCATGTGCTTTTCATGAGAGTAGAAGAATACATTAATCCTTTCCGCAATGCAGTAGCAGTGGAAATGCTTCTGAAGTGCCATAACCATTGGCAGAAGCCCAGACTGAGGAGGCATTTGCAGAACAATATCGCAGCTCTTCTGCTATCTGTCACACGTAGAGGAGCTCAGTTTGACGTAAGTGTTCATCGATGAGATTACATTTATAACTTTTACATTAGGCTTTCACATTAGATGCATGTGTTATGAGTGTTTCTGTGAAAGCTGTAGAAAGTTAGGAGCATAAGCAGCATGTTGCTTCTTGCTGTTTACACTCATACTGTTTTATTGGTGCCTAGGGCATAAGTGATGCTATTGGCCTTAGGAAGCTGTACTCTCACTGAAATTATTGATTGCTTCAATTACAGCTGCAGTGCTCAGGGTGCTGAGGGTTTTGCTTGAGGTCCGACAGCAGCAGCGTGAGCTGATCCAGCGCGTGCAGCACATTGAAGATAGCCTGCTGCTGCGGTCAGACCGAGAGCCAGGCACAGGCACTGCGCAGCCAGTCTCCCCACCAGCACCTCCTCCCGCCCTTGCTCTGCCCGCCTACACCATAGAGGAGCTGGAGGCAGCCGACGCTGCCTTGCAAAATGATGGTGTGGCGGCTGCACTGGTAATCTAATGCTTTTTAATAATTCTTAACTGAGAAAAATGAGTACCTAGTTAGGGTTTGCAATATAAAGTAATTCAGATGTTTGTGAAAAAGGTGCATGCCATGCTCTGTGGATGACATGCTCATCATATTCATAATTCTTACTGATTTGCTAAGTACGTTGTCGCTTCTGCATGTTTTATTAATGTAAATATCTTGTTCATGAAAGCTGCTTATACAGATTACTGGGTGTTTCAGTGAACATTTTCAAAAATTCTGGATAAGGGGAGGCTAGGAAAAATCGATTGTAGGAACGCATTTCCTGATGCAACAGGCGCAATGTATGGCTAAACTTTAGTAATTACATGGTTAACTAAACTCAGTTATTAAATCTTTAATTTAATTGCGATTTGGTGGTTAGTGGCAGTGAGGAGTTCAATTCCATCAATCATGCCATACTTTTTTTTCAATAAGCAAGTTTCAAAAGCACTGCAGCATGAGGAAATCACACACTTTTTCACTTGAAAATGGAAATTATTGTAAGAGGCGTGGAAGCTCAGTGAGGATGGCAATGTTTGCTGAGGCTTGTTGCAGTGACCATGGCAGTAAATTCGAACTGTACTTTATTTCCCTTTATTGCTCCAAGAAAGTAACGTCTACACATTTGGCTATTACTGTCCTTTTCTTTCCATGTAAATCTGATGCAAAAGTGCTTGCAGTTTGAACTGAGCACTGCAACATGTCCGCAGTGGGTGTCACATCTGCAACGACACTCCTGCATGTCTAATGCATAAAGTTTCAGTTTTGCTTTAGGAAGCATTACAATTGCTCGTGCTGCAGGGCTTTTGGCAATTACATTTTCATTTCAGGAATTGATACTACATGGTCTTGTATATGGCCTCAAACCGCTTTTGGCACTATACCACCAAACTGTGCAACAACACTGATGTTTGGGCCCGTTGATGTTGATTCATCAACGTATAGCGCTCACAGCACGAAAAAAATGAGGACATGAAGAAACACACAACAGGACGAACTTCCAACTAAATTTTATATAAAATAAAAACAAGCTTAAGTATGGTGCTGTTATTTCCATGTGCTAGTCAACCGTGTTTGTCCGGAAAGACCATTTCATTATCATACAGAAACAATGAGGGGGGCTGACACATTGATGTCCCGCTTTTCTGATATGATATACCTCAACAATATCTCTTTCAGTCTGATCTTTCCCGCACTCAAGAAACTTGGTTTTTCGAAAAATTAGCTTACACTTACAGTTTCTGCATTCAGTGGCAAGATTACTCCCTTTACCGTCTTTGACTTGATCATATTGCTCCCTGGCTCTCTCATTAAAAGAGTGTCCCGTTTGACCAATGTAAACTCTATTACAAGTGAATGGAACACTGTAAACTACCTTTGTAGTGCACCGGGTGAACCAGAGTTGGTGCTTGATACTACAATACGGCTTTTGCTCTTTCATCATCATTGGACAAATTTTTTAGAGCTAACTTGATGCAGAGAAGAGCATGTTTACATTGTATCTTTTTGCAACCTTCTTAAGATTATGGGATACTTTGTAATTGCACAGAATGACGTGTTGTCAGCCTCTGATCTTGCTTATCTTGCTTTTTACTGATCTTTTTCTTTTTTAGCAGGCTGTCTGCAACTGCTAAGTATCTGGAGGATAGCCGGACATGTGCAAATGCTGTGCTTGTATTTTAACGCTCTGAGACATTTGATGACATGATTTTTCGAACGTGTAATTGAGGAAATTCATGGCAACTGCTCATTTTACTACCTCCGAATGAGCACTACTATAGGGGAGGAGTGCCTTTTGTGATCTAGGATTATACATCCAACATATGTGCCCTTCCAAAATTGAAATTCTTAGGTCACGGAACTGTATGCTGTCTTCATGTGGGAGTTCATGCACAGCCCATGAGTTCACAGCCCTGTGTTTTGTTTATGTTGTGGTGTCAAGTCCTTGTTTTCGAGCTGTTTGTTATCCCCACTTTTTCCTCTCTTGCCCATATCATGCTTTCTTTCATTACTTGATCTGCTGCCAAAAACAGGAATGGTTGCTAGGCATGCAGCTTTACTCATGTGCTTGGGGTACATAATATTAGATCATGCTCAGTTTCGGGGTAATGGGCCCCACGGCAGCGGCTCAGTCACTCAACTGCTGAACCCAAAAAGGGTTCAAACCTGGCTGCAGCAACCACTTTTCCATGGAGGTGAAAAGCAAGGTGCACGTGTGCTGTGCGATGTCAGTGCACGTTAAGGATTCCAGATGGTTAAAATTTGCAAACCCCTCTTCTACAGCATGCTCCTAGCCCGAATTCCTTTGGGACTGCAGCCCAAATACATCCAGCACACATATCTGCTAAAAAAGCCTCAAGTTATAACATGATAAGAGCAACCACTTTTGCTCAGCACCTAAATTTGTCTGCTCCTAGCAAATTAGAAAAAAATGTCTTTGTTTGCATGGTAGAGAGCTGTTGCATCATACAAGAATGATGCATTAAATAGCAGGTACAATTGTATGAGCTGCTGACAATTGGTCACACAGTTATCTCAGTTATTCTATTCAGAAATAAACTAACAGTACTTGTTATTTTATGTCTAATAGCATTTGCGCAACTATGATTTTCTTTCTTTTCAGCGACAGCAGCTGCTCCGCCTTGGGGGAAAAGGCTTAAAGGAGGTGGCGGCCAACGCCATGACGGCCATCATGGGGGTGTCTGTACAACGCCTGTACAGTCTGCACGGCCAGAAAGGAAAACTTTCCTTTATCGGCCTAAGATTGTGCAAGGTGGTCACAGGTATATTTTTTATTACAGTAGCTTTTAATTTTAAAACATGAGCGAAAACACATGTACTTTGTTTGCTGCACTTTGTTTTCACCTGTAAAATCTGTTACCACTTTACCCAGCTTACGACTTCTTTTTTATAACAGATGAATATTTTGTTACTGCAGAGTTTTGTGGGGCTGGTTAAAGTTTTCCTCAGTGGACATCTAAAGAAAGAACAGCAGATGTATTTTGAAAAAGCCCTCAAACCAGTCAAGTCCATCTTTTCTCGTAGCATTGCAGTCATGTTGCACTGGCCAGCTATTTGTGTTCCCCCTCTAGTCCTTGAAAGGTGGACCATAGTGTCATAGTAGCTATATACAGTTGGTTAGAAGAGCTTTCTTGCGAGAGCTTTTTCTAAAGTTGTATTTGGTTGCCTACTCCTTGAATTATGAGTCCTATCCCGTGTAACATTTACTTGTGTGTCCTCTTCTGGTTTTTTTCAATAAGGCTTGTTGCTGGGCTGGTTCCTTTGTCCTCGTCCTTTTGTGCTCCCTTTTATTCTTCTGTTTTTCTTTCAGTGAAATAAGCTTGATTTCTGTGAGCCAACAAAGTGTTCCTGTTGGCCTAAAATGTCCAATTATCTTGTGCAGATGCCATCTGCCAAAAGACAGGCGTGGATGTCGCTGAAGCGCACGGCTTCATTAAGAAGTGGTTGCCAGGGTCAGTTGACCGTGGTGGCTGTAGAAAGCGGCGCTTTGCCGAGACACTGAATGCAAGTTCTGCCGCCAGCCTGGCAACCGCACCAAACCCCTGTGCTTCGGCGACATCCAGTACAGCACCCTCACTGCCTCACCCGGCCCACACCTCCAGTGCTGCCTTGCAGGGCCCTGCTGGCACCTGAGCCTGCTCATGAGTTGCCTCTGTACCTGGTGTGCCAGCCAAGGAATATATGTTATTTTTAAATAAATGATCACACTTTGATTTTTGTTGCGCCTCATTTTATGCATGTGTATATAAAGGGTGCTTGCAGTTTGGCAGTAGTAAAGCATGTGGCTTGTATAATGCAAATATCAGCTGGAATGCACTGAAAATGCATGGCATGAATTCTGGGCCAGCTTTAACAGATAGGCTAAACAATGGTCTAATTGTGGCATGTCCACTTTTGGTAGACGGGCTGAATGCAGGTTCAATTGCGGCATGAATGTCGGGCCAATGTTATCACATCGGCATAACTGTGGTCTAATAATGGGTGAACGGCGGGCCAACATGAATATATGGGCAGTAGAGTGGTTCAATCATGGGTGAACGGCGGGCCAACATGAGTATATGGGCAGTACAGTGCTTCAATCATGGCATAATGTCGGACAAATGTAGGCTGTACAGTGGTCCAACCGTGGCATGAATGTCGGCTCAAGGTTGGAAAAAGTCTCTTTTGGCCTAAATGCCAATGATTGTCCGACTTTCGTGCCATTTTTTACCAATGTTACGCCAGCGCTGGTCCATTGTTGGTGTGCTGCTTGAGAACATGCAGCTGTTTCAGTGGTCGATTTTTTTATTTTCAATTATGTGCTCTAAAACGAATGGATGTTATTATAGTTCCAAATGAATTTTCAAATAGAGTTTTCATTGCTTATTGCTATTTTAGTTGCAGTGGGTTATCTCTCATATTGGACATTCCAAATTATTCCCTGTTGAAGTTTTATATTCGTAATGTTTTGCATGTCATGTCGTCATTTGTGAGCGCAGTCCTAAATCAGTGGGAGCAAAATGTGCAGAAAAAAACGAGGAAATGAGGCTCGCATTCAATACTGAATTACAAATTTTTAAATCTTCAAATAAGAGTTCAATGCGAGCCTCATTTACTCATTTTTTAAATTGGAAAGGCTCATAACATGATGATTATTTTCTGGAATGGAATCTTCATATTTGTCTCTGCAAGCAAAGAACAGTGAACTTTAGCAAATACCTTGCCTTAACAGGCAGGGTAATTATTCGGCTGGATCGTCGAGGAGGATTCAGCAAAGTAGGTATAGAGGCAAAGCAGTGTTCAATAAGGTGTGATATCGAACTTATGTTATTAACCTGTTAATATAGGGCACTGTATGTGAAGTTGATTTATTTGCCTGCAATATTGCAAAAGCATGTCATTGTAGTAATTTCAAATAAAACAGACTTCCAACCAGTGAGAGTGGAAATGAACCTTACAACTCTTTGCTCACAGTACAAGAAATTGTAGGGCTCGTGGCGCGCCGCGCATTCGAAGGCCGCGCCACTTCCCAATGCTCCCTGCGCGCGTGCCTGTTTCCCTCTCCCCGCTCGCGCGGGGATAACCGGTCCCGCGCGAGGGGGCTATAAAAGAAGGCACGCGCCGCCGTCACGCTTCTTCTTGGTCCCTGGCGCTTCTTGGTTCCTGGCTCGTCACTCCCGCTTCTCCCCTGGCTCTCTCCACGAGAACGACCCGCAGCCACCCGGACGGCCTCGACGACCCCCGCGCGTAACGTGAGATAAAGAATGTTTGTTACACGGCCCACTGTGTGTTTTGTCGTGCGCATGCCTCGGGCAGAGGAATCGCCCACAACTGGCACCCAACTGGGGCTGAATTAGCACCCATGTGGACGATTTTTCTGCCAACGTGGCAGCGCACGGCAACACGACGGGCCGGTCCTTTGTGTGTTAGGTACGACGCCATTTTGAGTTTAGGGCTAGCGTGTGTGCATATGAGGCGGAGTGTAGTATAGTAGTGTTTGTACAGTGTTTTATTTTGCTTTGGGTTATGTGCGTGTTTGTTAGTGTCGGGCGGTTTGTGTTTTAATTTTTTTTTTGTGCATATGTTAGTTTTATGAAGTGTTTAGCCTTTGTGACTAGCCTCTTGATGCGGGCTAGGTGGTAGTCGTGCGCGTTTAGGCTCCCGACCGGCCTTAGTTGTTGAGTGAAATGCCTCCGAGAAAAGACGTGCCAGATAGGGCCGCCGCTTCGGACGCCAGTGCGTCCGGAAGTGTGGTAAAGGACGCGGTAGAGTCTGTGCAGGTTACCGATGCGGCCGCCTTGATGAGGCAGATGAACGAGGTGTTGTCGGTGTTCGCCCTTCAGCTCGGTTCGGTGGCTAGCGCCAACCAAGCCACAGCTGCGGCGGCAGTCTCGCGTCCGCGGATAAATGTAGAGGTTCCCTCCTTTTCCGGTTACACGGACGTAAAGTCAGTCCACGAGTTCCTGCAAGAACTCGAGGATTATCAGACGGCACTGGGTTCCCCAGACGACGTGGTGCTAGCGCAGGTAATCCCCGTGGCACTTCTTGAGAGCGCGGCGCGGTGGAGACGCTGCCAGCCGGCCTTCCAGTCGATGGCAGACTTCACAGATCGCTTCCGCGCCGAGTTCTTGCCGCCCGATTACGAACGCCGGATGCTTGAGGAGCTAGCGTTGCGCACACAGCACCCAGAGGAGAGTCTCCTCGAATATGTACGCGCAATGCAGGAGCTCTACAAGAGCGCAGATCCCACGGCAACCGATCTTGAACAGGTCGCACGCGTGATGAGGCAATGCCATCCGCGCTTCAAGCCGTATTTGCGGGGACGTGGTTTTGCAAACCTCGAGGCCCTAGCACAGGAAGCGAAGGTAGTACAGGCGGATTTACTCGCTGAATTGCGCTACCAGCCACCCCCCAGGCCAGCCGAATCGCTAGAGCCGCGATGCGCCTGGGCCGGAGGCCAGGACTCCGCGCCGCGCGCCAGGGGCGCAGACGTAATGACGATTGGGCAGGAAAGGCCAGCGGAAGGCTCCGATATTCCTCGCGCTCTTGACCCGTACGCGTTCGAGCAGCGGCGTCGAGCTGGGCTCGCCAGCGACGTCCGCACAGGCGCGGAGAGAGGGGAAAGACGTCCCCAACCGCTTCGTGGAACGCGGCATCCCCCGACCGCGCGGCAGGTGAACGATCGGCTTTGCTGGAATTGCAACCAGCCGGGCCACGTGGCACGAGAGTGTCAAGCAAGGCGTACGCAGGGAAACGCGGACCGCCGGCGGCCATAATTGGTGACACCAGCCTGTCGCCGTCGGCGGGAGAATTTCGTGGTAACCACGGCGGACAATGGGAAATGTACTCCCACGCCGCGTCACCGGGCGACCGCCCCGGGGGCGCAGAGGCTTTTGTTCCCCTTGCCTGTAGAGCGCAAGGAATGTTGTCGCGCTCGAGCCCTTTTATGCTAGTGCGGTTAGTTGGTCAAAGCTACTCGGCACTCGTTGACACGGGCTCAACTCTGTCATTGGTCGGTGATGATGTTTTCGAGGCCTGCCGTAGATGTAACATCCGTGTAAGGCCAGCAGAAACCCCTTTGAGCTTAGCAGCAGGGACAACAAAAGCAGAAGGAGCGGTGCGTCTGGTCCTGCGTTTTGACGGCAGGAAGCGGAGGCATCGTTTCGTCTATCTGCCCGGCTTAGCCATACCAGTTATTCTGGGAAGAGATTTTCTTTCGAGTGAAGGCATTGTGCTTGACATGGGGGAGAACGGCTATCGCTACAGCCCCTTCACCCCTCTCATTCCCTTTGTTAGCGCGCCCAAACAGGAATGCGTCGCTGAGCCAGCGAGCGTTCACGCTTTTGTGGCAGAGGGCTCCCCCGCGACACTAAATGGTAGCCCATTAGAAACAATTATCGCGTCCTTCTCAGGAACCGGTAGTCAGCGCCGAAGGCTTGTGGAAACTTTACTCCCGTTTTCGGATTGCTTCACAGAGAAACCCGGCAGAACCGACTTGCTTCAGCACGAGATCGAAACGGGTGATGCGCGTCCTTTCAGATGTAACCCGCGGCCGTTAAGCGCGCATAAGAGACAGCTTCTCGACAGCGCCCTTGACGAGATGATAGATACCGGCGCGGTGAGACCCTCACAAAGTCCCTGGGCGTCCCCAGTGGTTCTAGCGCCAAAGAAAGATGGTTCGGTCAGGCTGTGTGTTGATTATCGAAAGCTCAACTCACTGACGCCTACGGTTGCGTACCCTTTCCAGTCGATCGAGGCTGTGATGTACGCGTTAGGGAACGCAAGGTTCTTCACAGTCCTGGATGCAAGCAGAGGGTACCTGCAGATTGAGGTGGCGGAAGGTGACATTCAGAAAACCGCATTCACCTGTCACCGCGGGCTCTTCGAATTTACTCGACTCCCGTTTGGCTTGTCTAATGCACCGAGCACGTTCATGCGATTGATGGACATCGTGCTGGGCGATGCAAGGTTCAACTACGCGATGGCGTACCTCGACGACGTCGTGATATTCTCACAGTCGTTCGAAGAGCATCTCATTCACTTGAATTCCGTTCTTGAAAGAATGAGACGTGCGGGTATAACGATCAACCCAAAGAAAGTGCAGTTGGCATCGAAGAGAGTTAACCTCTTGGGATTTGTGGTTGATGATGGCACTTTGAGACCGAACGATGACAAACTGCAGGCAATTCTGAACTACCCCTGCCCGACGGACGTGAAAAGCTTGCAGAGGTTTTTGGGAATGGTTGCCTTCTACAGACAATTCATCCCTAGTTGTTCAGAGCTCGCTAGGCCGTTGAACCAGCTGTTGCGAAAAGGCTCGAAGTGGGTCTGGGGCAAGGAACAGAACGACGCTTTTGTTGCCTTGGCTCGCGCGATAGCGAACACCGCTATTTTGCGCCTCCCCGACCTGAACAAGCCGTTTGTCTTGCAGACAGATGCTAGTGATGCCGGTGTAGGAGCGGTTTTGTTGCAGGAACACGAGGGCAAGCTGCGCCCTGTCGCGTTCGCTAGCCGCACGCTCACATCAGCGGAGCGGAATTACTCCGTGACCGAAAAGGAATGCCTGGCGATAATGTTCGCATTGTCAAAGTTCGACATGTACCTAGACGGAGCGGTTTTCACCGTGCAGACAGATCACCAGGCACTTTCGTGGTTAAAGAGGCTGAAAAACCCCGCAGGCAGACTCGCGAGATGGGCGCTGACGTTGCAACGTTACGCGTACGCCATTGAGTACCGCCGGGGCAGCATGAATAAGGTGGCCGATGCGTTATCGCGCGCACCGTTGAAGGCTGGCAGAAGCGCAGAAGAGGCGCAGACCAGCATTGCTGAAATCGGCGTCGCCGCTAGTGGAGAGGAGGAGAGGGCGGACGCGAGTGTCGCGCCCTGCGTTGTTAAAGAGAGAAATGAGGCGGACAGAGTTGCCGCGCGGTGCTGCGAGAGAGAGAAGGCGCAGCAGCTGGTGGCGGCGACTACTCGCCTGCCAAGAAGCAAGGCAGAGAGAAATCTGTCATGGGGAGTAGCGGTCAGTAGGGAAGAGCTAATTGAGGCCCAGAAAGCAGACGGTCTATGCCAGCGGGTGCTGACAGAGCTTGCGAGTAGTGCAGCTTGCACCGGGAACGCTGAGGGCAAGTACGACGCGTATCTGCTGGGCGATGATGGCTTACTGCTCCGCTACATCCCCCAACTTGACGAGGAAGAGGCGATTGCATCCCCCTTCCGAGTCGTGGTCCCGAGGAAGTTGCGGAAACGATTCCTCCAGTACTTCCATGACTCAGCGCTGGCAGGCCATGGCAGCGGCAGTAAGACTTACGACAAGTTATGCCGTGTCGCGACCTGGCCAGGTATGAGAAAGGATGTGCTGGGTTACGCCCCTACATGTCCTGTTTGCCAGGTAGCCAAGCCTCGGGCGGGGAAACCCGCTGGCATGATGAAGCCGGTAGTTAGCAACTATCCGTGGCAAGTGGTCGCGTGCGATATCATGGGACCCCTCCCTCGCTCCGCGTGCGGACACCAATATATCCTGGTAATAACGGACCACTATTCCAAGTGGGTTGAGGTTTTCCCCCTTAGGAAGCTTGTGTCAGAACGGATTTGGGAGAAACTGTTGGAGACATTCACTCGTTTCGGTTTCCCCTCCGACCTCATTACAGACAATGCTTCGTATTTCACAAGCAAAGTCTTTGTTGATTCCTGTCGGGCGCTTCAAATCCGCCACAGGAAAACGAGTCCCTACCACGCTCAGAGCAACATAACCGAGAGAGTGAATCGGAATGTTAAGAGTATGCTGGTCGCGACGACCGAGCAGCACAGAGATTGGGACGCACGGCTGTCCGAACTGGCTTTCGCCACTAGAACAACCGTGAACAGGTCGGTAGGTATGACACCTGCTTACTTGAATTTTGGGAAAGAGATCGCTTTTCCGCTAGAGAACGCCCTACTTGACGCGGCGGGGCCCGCGCCCCCTCCGCTTACACAGTACGCGGCAAAGCTCCGCGAGCGCCTTGAGGCAGCGCAGCGCGCGGCTCGTGAAAACCTCGATGTCGCGCGCATGGAGCAAGCGGATCAGTACAACAAAGGTCGTCGTCACGTCGTTTTCAACACGGGCGACTTGGTACTGAAAAGAACGCACCCGCTTAGTAACGCAGCGCGTGGTTTCGCCGCGTCGCTAGCGCACAAGTGGGTTGGACCGTTCGAAGTTACGGCACGGACTACGCCACTCACCTACCAGCTGCGGTTGTTGGCGAGCGGTGAAACCGCTGGTCCGGTGCACGTCGCAGACTTGAAAGCTTACCACCTTCGCAAGGACGATAACTGCGAAGCGGGGGAAGCTCAAAACGATGCAGGTAGCAACCCGGTTCGCAACCGACGCTATAACCTAAGGCCAAGGTAGTGCACTACTTTGTCTAACGTCTTTGCTTCTTTCAGAATGCATTCTGATAAGATTTTGCAGCAGCCAGATGAACCACCGTCGCTGGGGCGGGAAACCGCACCCAGCGCTTGGTTCAAGGAGGGGCCACTTAAACAGGGGGTACCCCCCTAGTTTGTGGCCCATTATTGTGACCAGCGCGGCCATGCTGGCCGTCTTCAACGCGTCTGGAGTGGAGCCCGCTGCCCAGGCCTGGAGTACGGGCCTCAGGAAGCCAGGTGTGCCCGGGGCGAAAACGCCTGCTGCAATGTACATCCAGCACGGCGCCACGTGGAAAGGGGTCAACGATGTAGAGCAGCAGCTCAGGGCCGCTGCCAGGCGTATCCAGGGCCAAGCCCAGCTGCGCTGTGACCCCGAGGATGTGGCCGCTGCTGGAGAGGGACCAGCCGGAACAGCCCCGCCATGCCTGCTGCTTCTCCCGTCCCACGGACCAGCTGAGATGGCATCCCGCCAGAGCCAGGCGACAAGCTTTCATATTTTACGCTGACCCGGGCTCGGACATGGACATGGCCCGGCTGTTGGCGGAGCCCGGGTCGGACGCTGAGGGGGGGGGAAGATGTAGGGCTCGTGGCGCGCCGCGCATTCGAAGGCCGCGCCACTTCCCAATGCTCCCTGCGCGCGTGCCTGTTTCCCTCTCCCCGCTCGCGCGGGGATAACCGGTCCCGCGCGAGGGGGCTATAAAAGAAGGCACGCGCCGCCGTCGCGCTTCTTCTTGGTCCCTGGCGCTTCTTGGTTCCTGGCTCGTCACTCCCGCTTCTCCCCTGGCTCTCTCCACGAGAACGACCCGCAGCCACCCGGACGGCCTCGACGACCCCCGCGCGTAACGTGAGATAAAGAATGTTTGTTACACGGCCCACTGTGTGTTTTGTCGTGCGCATGCCTCGGGCAGAGGAATCGCCCACAAAATAAATACCGTTTTAATTGCTGGTAAAAAGACTGCGCCAGGCCCGGACGAAATATACTATGAAATGCTAGCACATCTGTCCATACCTGCGATAGGAGCCCTTGTGAATTTTTTCTATAAGATATGGGTATCTGGAAAGATCCCAGAGGCATTTATTGTGCCTTTCCTGAAGCCAGGAAAGCCACCCACTGCCCCCAGTAGTTATAGACCTATAGCCCTTACAAGTTGCCTTGCAAAATCATTTGAAAGTGTTTTAAATATTAGGCTAACCTTCGTCCTTCAATCTCGGGAACTTCTAGATATCCGCCAGTGTGGTTTCAAAAAAGCATGGTCTACAACGGACCATTTAGTCCGCCTTGAAAACACGGTCCGTGAAGCATTTATACATAAGCAGCACTGTCTTGCAGTCTTCTTCGATATCGAGAAGATATACGATACGACATGGACATTCGGCATCCTTCGCGACCTAGCGTATTTAGGCATCCGCGGTAGAATGCTGAATGGTCTAAAAGACTTCCTTTCGAATCGTACAGTTCGTGTGCGCCTAGGCTCAACATGTTCAAGGAACTTTATGCAGCAGAATGGGGTGCCACAAGGCTGTATATTAAGTACAACTGTCTTTGTGGTAGAAATGAATTTTTTTAAACAATATAATCATGAAATCTGGAATGTATTCACTATATGTCAACGACCTACAGATAGCGTACACATCCTCCAATGTATCAACATGTGAAAGAGAAGTGCAGCTTACTATAAACAAGCTGACTACATGGGCAGATCAAAATGGATTTCAGTTTTAACCACAAAAAACAGTGGCGGTTCCATTCTCTCTGCGACGAGGGTTACAAACCTACCTTAACCTGCACCTAAATGAAACAATACTTTTCTACCACATATTAACAACCTCAAAAAGAAAGCTTCCAAATCCCTGAACATACTGAAAGTGCTATCACATAAACATTGGGGCTCTGACAGAACATGTCTTATGCGTGTCTATCACTCAGTAGTATGCTCTAACCTGGACTACGGATGTGTTGTGTATGGGTCAGCAAGACTCTCTTACTTAAGGCATCTAGATCCTGTGCAAAACCTTGGCCTGCGGCTTACAACTGGCGCATGCAGGACATCCCCCGTAAATAGCCTCCATTTAGAAACAAATGAACCGCCGCTCGCAGACAGAAGAAAAATGCTTACGTGTGCTTACGTGCTAAAAATAAGGTCCATATCGAAACACCTTTGACACTCTGTAGTCACAAAGTGCCCATCTAGAACACTTTTTAACAATAAACCGCTAGCAATAAGACCCCTAATTCTCCGTTATGAAGAGATATACCAGGAACTAAATATATCCCAATTAGCACAGCTTTCAATGCCCGTCTGGGCCCCATGTGGGCAATATGGGCTTGGGAAACCCGTTCTTAACCCACCTTGGGCCCTTTTGGGTATCATGTGGGCGAGCAAAATTTGGGCTTCCCATTTCATTCCCATTATGGGGCAAAACGAGCCGACATTAACAAATTCAGCCCGCATTGATCCCTTGTCGGCAACATTAGGGCAAAATTAAGATAGACTTGGCTTGAGTGCAGGAAGTCTAGGGGCAAGCCCATCTTGGGCAGCCCGCCTGGCTCCTAGATTGGGCCAGCATGGGTTCTTAATGGGCTAAGCTAGTTCATATTCCCAGAAAAAAACCCAAACGGGGCCTTAGTGGGCGATGAATGGGCTTATTTGATGCAAACCTGGGTGGTACAGAGACGCATTGCGGACTGCCCAAGTCTGCATACCCCATCTAACAATCAAAAGGGTCCCATCTGGGTAACTAAAAGGCTAATCATAGTGCACATTCTATTTTAGCCCTCCAAAACCCCATGTGGGGCCTGGTGGGGTCATGTGGGGCCTACAGAGCATGTTCATTGGCTTTCAGGTGGGCCTGCCCGCAGTTTTCCTGTACAATGCCCAAGTATGCATGAAGTTAGCCCTTGCTTACCCAATTTGTGTCCCATGTGGGTATTACTTCGTAAAACGTAACGGTGTAGCCCCTCCATGTCCCGTGTGAGACCCAGATAAATGCCCAAGTAAGGTTGCCCACGATCTTCCCATATCCCTGGTCCACGCCACGTTAGCCCTTGCTTACCCCAATTGGGTCTCATCTGGGTATTGCATCGGAAAACCTACTGGTTCAGCCCCTTCATGTCCCGTGTGGGACATTCGGGCAATTCGGGTTGCCCATGATCTCTCTTCACATTTCCTTGGTCTACACCAAGTTAGTCCTTGCGTATCCCACCAGAGCCCCATGTGTACAATACAAGCTGCAGTAGTGCCCTCCAAATTCTACAGTTTACTTGCTAGAGTAATATGCGGGTCATTCAAGTTGTGCCTTCCCGAAATGTTCATGCACATTGTCCAGCTACCACACTGGCGTCCCATGTGGATATTGCGTGGGCACGAGCATTGTTACAGCACTCCCCCGCCTACATGGGACCCGTTTCGGCACTACATAGACCACCCAAGCTGACTTTGCTAACAGTATTTCAACATATAACACAGCGACCGAAGCCCCATATGACTTATAGCGAGCCCCTTTCTTATATGAACTGAATGCCGATGTGCAATTTTATTAACCGTGAGATTTTTGCATAGGGCCACGAATTCATTTTGCGTACACACACACACACACACAGGAAAAAACAAGACTTTCCACCTAATATAATTCTACCTAAGATAGAGTACGTCCAAGCAATTGAGCAATGAGTGTAATGTTCACGAGTCAGATGAGACTGAGCTTGTGTGAGCATGAATATGAGGGAGCTAGTTCACAGGTTGGCCAAAATTTTGTCAGTGAGCCTGAGTAAGAACTCGTTTTGCCTGTGACAGCAAATGGCTGTCATCTTGGGTGCAATTTTGTAATTTATAGATAGCCTTTGCACCTCTCGGGAGTGTTTTGACTAGCGTTGTTTGCATGCTGGTACGTATTCTTACCACATGATCCCTGCTGTCTGAATTTTCAAAGATGGGCTCTTTCAGTGAGAAATCATGTCTTTGCGATATTGCTGTTTTTTGTATTGAAGTAGTTAGACGGTGTCTTCATTGGGCAACAGCCACGACAGACGATGTTTGAGCAGGAACTAAGTCATATGGCATCCTTGAATGACATTCATGACGTTTTGTCGAGGATCGTTGCAGAATCTGTGTAAAATGTTAAGCAACTGCTTTGGCATTTTACATGGTTTGCTAGTATTTCAAAGAATGTTGCATGTTGGTGATGTGGCTTTCATATATTTTCATGTATAGTAGTGGGATTCTAGTTGGTAACAGTGAAGTTTTTGCAAGTGTAAAGACACTTGCAGCATGTAAAACTCTCGCGAGTATCTAGAAAGTGTAGAACGAGTCAAATAGAAGTTTATTCTACTTATTGCCTTTGCCTTGCTTATTCACTTTTCAGAAAAAGGAAGAGGTCGAAGCCTCATCATCTTTTCTGCATAGTTATTTTTACTAAAGAAATGGATTCACTGGGTGCTGTGCCAACAAACTGGCTCTCGAAGTCCAAAGTACGGTGCTCGTGGCCGCCAAAAGGTGCAGGAAGGTCTGCCAATGAACAGATGGCGAGGAGGAGAGTGGAACCATTACTGGATTGGCAACGTTGCCCTTGCAGGGTGTTAGGCTATGCAGGTAAAAAAAGAGATGTGTTTTGAGTAATTCAAAACATTCTTTTTGAGTGTTTTATTCCTTCCTCTAGCATAGAGTTGAAGAAAAGAGCTAAGGTATGGACTGTGATAATGACTGGGAACATTGCAAAGCAGTAGTCAGCTGTTTGCAGTGCACCCACAGCTGAAGTGCTCATATTTCAGTTTATTTAAAGGAGTCCCATCGAGTGGAAGTAGGTTAAAGAATTGGGAGGAGGTTGGGGAGGGGGGGTGGATGGTTATTCAGTTCTTTGGAATAGCTGTAGTGGTTCTTCCTTTTTTCACAAAAGTTTTGCGACCAAGTTTTGTCTGCTATAGCATAAGCATTTCTAAGCACTCCTGTGGACAGAAGTTGTATTTGCACTTAACTTATGGTTTCTGTCATACTAGCATGGCTCTTCGTTGGTAAATAAAATTTGTTTCTGCGGGATATATAAGTAATCCTATTAGAAGCAGAAGGGCATGTGTAAAAGATGTTTGTTATGACGTATACTCAACATATGTTTTTCTGCACAAATCTGATGATGCACACAAATATTGGCAAGTATCCTTCACCTTTTGCAGCTTCCATGGCGGCACAGGGGTTAATGCACTGAGCTGGTGACCTGAAAGAAATGGGTTTGATCTTTCTGTCACAGATTGCTAGAGGCTGTTGTACTATGTGCTGTTTGTATAATCAAAGAACAACAGATGGTTGAAATTATCAAATGTCCTTTCATCCCATGCCATTAACCATACTTTTTATTCCAGAGAAGTCTTTTTCGTCATCAGGTCAGATAGAACATTTAGTTTTTATTTCTCACAATGGTTAATTTTGAGGATCAAGTTTGGAAAGTAATTTTTGGAAGCGAGAGTTTCAATTACGTATTCATCAGCAAGGTGATACTTTTCTTGGCAAGGTGACTTGGAAGTCGTGTTGGCCAAGTGGTGATTTTGTTGACACAGGAAAAATTTCTCTCAGCGGTACCATGTGTGACTTGGTCCATTTTATGGGAGTTTGATTACATGGAAAAATTGGTGAACTGGGTTCTTCATGTCTGCACCATGACTTGTTGTATTTGTAATTGTGCAGCAAGGCCAAAGTAAGTGCAGATACATTATGCAGTTCAAAAATAGCACATTGGCCCTTATAAGTTTTAGTTATAGTAACAACTTATCTGGCTATAATATATTTACAGAGGCTTTAAGGGAGTCTTCCTTGTCCTGTCAAAACGCAACGTTTCTTGTTGAGTTAATAATGCAACAGGTCACCTACTGGGAAGATATTCTTAATTAAATTGAAGTCGTCAACAATGCTTTGAAGTGCAAGTCTGCAATGTTCAAATATTTTTGTATATTGCCAGAATCCTGAACTCAAATTACTGGCAAATTCTATGTTTCTATGAGGCAAGCTGAGTTTCAACCTGGCAGTGCTTAATGTGCCACTAGGGTTGCTGAAAGGATGCTACTCAGTGCCATTCTATGTCTAATTTTCATGTCCTTATCTTTTTATAATCTAATCTCCTATGCCAGAGCTTGCGAGAAAATGGCACTCGCTGAGCAGACCTCCCACTTGGACTCCGAGTCCAGTGACGAAGAGTGTGCTCTAACAACGGGTAAGCTTTTTGCTATCTTTAAAATTTTGTGCACTGGCAAGAATTTTCTTGACTACAGCCTGTAGCTGCATGTTTTATTAGCCAGAACAACAGCGCAACAGGTGGGACTTAGAAGAATGGACAACACAGAGCTCTATGTTGTCGTCCGTTCTTCCAAGTCCCGTCTGTCGCGCTGTTGTTATGGACCACCGTGCACACCAACTTGCCCAACAACTGGTATTGGCAGTAGACTACCATGCTGCTTATGTGTTTTTCATTATGCTGTATGGATCAGTATTTTATAGGTATGACATGAGGATTTATGAGTATAGTTGGCCATGGCAATAATGTAACCAGCTTTTGATATTTGTTTTCCAGATGAAGAGCTCCAGATGCCCACGTTTAATGGTGGGTATTTTTTCTGCTCTCAGGCTTTTTGAATTATTTTGTTAACTATTTCTAGTCACTTTTGGAGGCCATATCTTAAGTGAATAAGCAAAAATATAAAAAAGTCTTCCTACAGCAGGCATAAAAGGAGTAATAAAGCAATGTAAACAAAACAAATAAGATGAAAGCACTTGGGGACCAAAATATAGTTCACAGAAGGGAAATAACTAAAAAAAGAGCTCAACCACTGCAGGCCTACAACTAAGCATGTTAGTTTGAGTTTTGAAGAACTTAATCCTAGGTCCTCAATTGGTAATAACATGTACATCATAAAAAACAATTCATTTGGTACCACCTACACCTCTCCAAGGCCACTAGTTCGCCCCCAGTGCCGCTGCTAATTTCACAAGGTGCTTAGTGGACTGCAAAATTGCTCCCAGCTTCAGGCTGCATGTCAATTTTATATCCAGCAATGAGTTATTTATGCAACACTCAGTCTGACCTACATAGAATATTCGCCACATGAGAGCAGAATCTTGTACACCACTTATGTCTTGCGTGCTACGAAGGGCTTCTTATACTTTTTGATGCAGCCTGGTTTCATCTTTAGTGTCACATTGACTGTGCCACCGAGTTTTGCAAGTTTGTTCTCGGCGAGGAGTACCATATGCACACCTGTTTTACCATCAATCTCCTCTAGCCTATGTGAAAACTGATATATGTAGGATATTACTGCTATGTTTACCTCTAAATAGTCATTCACCATGGCAGCCGGGTTACCTCATAAAGTACGGGAAGCATTTAACTCCTGCAATATTGAGCGCATGCAATGAGAACATATCAATGAGGTTCTACAACATGTGTCTGTATGTACTGCCTGTTTGTGTACTGAGGCTTACCAAAATGTCTTCTATCAATGAAAGGATGCGTGGCTCATCTGCGAGTCCCAGTTATGAAAGCTGCAGGCCCGCGGGAGATCACAACAGTATGATCCTGGATGAGGGCGCTAATTTCAGCACATCAGGAATCAGGCTACGGGCATCCTCCAGTTTCCAAGGCCTACCTCTAGGTACAGTTACCAATACCTTGCAATGAAAGTTGTTATTATGCATGCATGGTAATAACTATGCCACTTACTTGTGTACATATATCTTTCTTCAATCACAATTCATTTTTTTGCATTGCTACAGCTAAGCTCATATTTTTCTGAGCCTATGTGAGGAGCATTACAGCATAATCTTCCTGTTGACATCCTTAGTTGCTGCATGCATATCTCTTGGTGTGGGTACAGCCAAGTTAAAGATTTCCTGATTTTACCTCCATGCTCCAAACTGCACTACACTGCATGAAGAACCACCTGACAACGCACTTCTGGTGCCCAGACAATGCCAGGGCTCTTGATTTCGACGGAAATATTGCATCACCACGTGGTGAGCGCATAGGATGCAGCTCAGTACAGAGCTTGGAGGCAGGATCAGGAAGTTTTAAACCCGACTGTGCATTCAGCAGCACGCAAAATGTTGATAACCACATTTGAAGGCTACCGACTGCTATTACAGGAAGGATATTGCTGCTTGAAAACAAAATTTGATACTCAGTTCAAATACTTCATTGCTTTTCAAGAAAAATTTTGTTCCTTATTATAAATTTCTGACTTTCCATTGCATCATTGGCTTCTCTGGTTTTGTTAACATGAAGCACACACCATGAAGAATTCTTATTAGCAGATTACTTGTCAAAACCAGCTCTGTGCAACAGTGTGGCTACCTTTGGTAGGAAAATCAGTGGTATTATTGTTGTTGCCTTGATGGAAGTTGAAAGGCCTTTTTATTCCAGGGCCATTTTGTTTCTGTGTTTCTGTAGGAAGTTGCTGCCTCTGTGCATGTTGCTTAAAAAAAAATGTTACACACTTATTTGCTTTCTTTGATGAAAAGTTTGCTACAATATTTTCTGTTTTTTTTTTCCAACAACATACAATGTACTCTGTTGAACTTGAACTTGAGAGGGTGTTTCATTTATCACAAGTCTCATTTAAGCAATATGTCCATATTTCATAAAACAACCTTATTTAGATTGTGTCACTCCTGACTTATATGTGTAGGCTAGAGTCTTGGTTTGGCCCCGTTAGTTAGAATATATACTAATAAGAAGCCAAACAAACAAACAAAAAGATTTACAGAAAAAAGTGTACAGAAAGCAGGAAGTAGCTTTTATACACCCACGTGACGTCATGAGAGCAAGAGCAACAAAAATTATTAACCAAACACCATCCACCCTAAAAGACTAATTATCTGCGAAATTTTGAAACTGCTGCACAGCCATACTAACCATATCTAATGAAAAGAAGGATGTAAATAATCAGAGGCAACGAAAAAACAAACAAAAACCAAAACAGCAATGAACGAGTCATGGCGTCAAAGCAAAAGCAATCAAAAGTCAAAAGTAAAAGTTAACAGGGCTTTAAATATGCTTTTGGTTCTGACGAAGAAAAGCTGGGAAGGGGAAAGTGGGTGAGAAGAAAGTAGGTAAGGGAATGTTTAGGTGGAGGATGGGTGAGAAGGGAGTAGGTCCATGAAGGGAAAAAAAGTTTCTTCAGTATGCATTTCTCAGCCTGGAACCACGGATCCTATGGCCTGTAAAAGAAGTAAAAGTGGCAGTACCAGGAAAAACTACAATACTGGGTAGATCATTGGTCACCACTTAAGCAGGTTTGGTGCAGATACACCTTACAAAGGGACAGGCTTTGCAAAAGGCCCTGATAAGGAATATATCTAAGGGGGACAATTCTTAAAACTTTCTGCAAAGGTGGAGGGGGGCGGGGGAACAGTACAATGTTACTGGATAATAACTACACAGTGAACCACAAATTACATGCAAATAAAAACGATTGACAAACTCAAGCAACAAGTTATAAGGAGGAAATGTGTTTGGAGAAACATGTACAGCTTACGCTATTGCGGAAGGGAATAGAGTGTACATGTGCTGCAAATAAAGTGTACAATTAATGCTATGTGGGGTTGTTTTCCCGAATAGTTATGATGCAGATGGAATATACCTATAGATATTCTAGTACATTCTAAACTCGGCAATAAGCATCCAACACAACCACACCCTTGCTCTCGACCTAGATGTAAGACGTGCAGTCATATACAAAAAGACCACGGTTAAAAGTAATGCAAACGATTTCACTTTTCACATAAAATCAGGCTTTAACTGCACATCTTAAAGCATTGTCTATTTTTTAGAATGCTCCTTCTGTCATAAACAGTACACCGGAGAGACAGGGCAACGAATGAACATAAGGCCTAATGGACATCGGGCAGACACAGGCAAAAACCGCCCAAAAGCAGTTTTCCAGCATTTCAATCAGAAAGACCATAGGATCAAAGAAATTAAATTATATATTCTCCAGTCAGGCTTTAAATTTGTAAAGGACAGCAGATATAGAGAGGCATATGTAATTAATAAATTTAGACCATTTGAACCAGCAGGAATAAATGTATCGAAAGGAAAGTTAGAATCCCTTAGGTATATTCCCCCTGCATCATAACGATTCGGGAAAACAATCCCAAATAGTGTTAATTGTACAGTTTATTCGCAACACATATACACTCTATGCCCTTCCGCAATAGTATAAGCCGTACATGTTTCTCCAAACACATTTCCTAATTATCACTTGTTACTTGAGTTTGTCCTCGAATTTTTTCTTGCATGCAAATTGTGGTTCACTAAGCGATTATTATTCTGTAACTTTGTACTTCTCCCCCCCCCCCCTCCACCTTTGCAGAAAGTATGAGGAATTGTCTCCCTTAGATATATTCCTTATCAGGGCCCTTTGCAAAGCCTGTCCCTTTGTAAGGTGCATCTGCACCGAACCCGGTATTGTAGTTTTTCCTGGTACAGCCACTTTTACTTTTTTTGCAGGCCGTAGGATACGTGGTTCAGGGCTGAGAAATACATACTAAAGAAACTTTTTTTTTCACTTCATGACCCACTTTCTTCTCACCCATCCTCTCCTCCCCACTCCTTCACACTTACTTTCTTTTCACCCACTTTCACCTCCCCAGCTTTTCTTCTTCGGAGCAAAAGCGTATTTAAACCCCTGCCAGTGATGATCGCTATGCCCAGACGAAGACAAGTCCACTTGTGGAAACGTTGGCTCGACCTGCGAACTGAGGCGTACCCCCTTTACCCTTGTTCAGTGCTCCTTCATACCGTGTAAACCATCTCCTTCCTCTCGTTCTACCTGGATTACCAAACAAAGGAAAACAAGTTGGAGCGAAGGCTGAGTCAGATATATGGGCACTGAATTAACGGCCGCATGGCAGATTAAACCATAAAATCAACTATTAACCCAAGTGCAGTGTGAATAATAGGAGCAGAAGCAGGATCACATTTGAAGCCAATTTAAAGTAACCTTGTTCCTTGTCAGTCAATAAAGTGGACGGTGTGCTGACACACCGGTCTCTGGCTTTAGTAGTCAGCAGGGCCCCAGTGATGACCCTTTAGACTCAGTCTGAGCCCGTGCTTTGATTATCATTTTTAAATACAGTGGGTAAGACGTTTTTGGTTGCTTTGTATGCTACCCAGATAGCTGCCGGCTTTTTTATGTTTTAATTGCAGCGAGATGCCATAATTCCTGCGATGTGTACATTGGCCAAACTGGCAGATACTTCAATGACAGACTGCTTGACCACCAACAGTTTGTATGTAACAAAACCGGCAGCCATATGGATAACTTGCAAAGCAACCAAAACGTCGTGTGAGCCACTGTTAGTAAAAATATAATAAAAAAAGCAGGGGCGCAGACAGAAGTCTAAAGGGTCATTACAGAGACACTGCTGACTACTAAAGCTGGAGACCTGTGTGTCAGCACCCCTTCTGGTTTACCGACTGACAAGAAACGAGGTTTCTTTAAAGTGGTTTAAATATGGTCCTGCTTCTGCTTAGATGTAATAACGCTGTTTTTGGGTAATCGTTGATTTTATGGTTTAAATCTGCCGCGTGGCATTTGATCCAGTGCCCGTATACCGGAGCAAAATTCGGAGCAAAAACCAAGTCAGGTGACGGCTTTTGCTCCGAATTGTTCTCTTTTGTTTGGTAATATAGCTGGTAACCCTTCCTTTTGACATTGCTTTTGCTTCGATGTTAATAAAGCTGCTTTCATTACTGTTTGGTTTTTGTTTATTTTTCGTTGCCTTATTTGTTGATTGTTTGCATCCTTCGATTAACTGGATTCGGTTAGTATGGCTGTACAGCAACTTCGAAATTTTGAAGATAAGTTTTTTAGGGCAATGGAAGGATGGGGTATTGGTTTACAATTTTTGTTGCTCTTGGCCTCTTGATGCCACGTTGACTGTGAATTGTATTTAAATGCTGCTCCCTGCTTTCTGTAAAATGTTGGTAGTTCAGTGCCAGTGCTGTTGTGTTAGTCCAAATCTTTTTGGGCTGCCTCTTATAATTATTATAATGTGGGAACACAGAAAGACTGCTGGTTTACTTCACATCATTTAGTTAATTATTGTCAAGTAAATATGCATGCCTTGAAAGGCTTGGAAGAAATTTGGCATGCCTTTTATGGTCAATGTGGTGCTGTAAATCACAACTATCTCTAGGTGCACTCGCCAGCACTCCCCCTGCCACTGCTCTGCACACTCGCCACTTAAGGAGGGGTGATCTCCATCTTGCTCTTTAGTGATTGTCTCCTCAAGGCAGTTATTGTGTCAGGTAGTCACATTTTCGTATTGGGCACGAGCGCCACCACTGGAGCGAATGGCGCTAGTGTCGAGCTAGGGGAGCAAGTGGGATCACGTGTATCCTTTTGCTGCTGCTGAAGTGGATGCTCGACTGAATTTGTGCATTTTAAAAGCTAATAGTCACGCTTATTTCTGTAGGTTCAGTTGATACAGAGTGCCAGCCTTGCACTTCTTGACCTTGCATCGTTACTGAGGCTGCTGAATTTTATTTAAGCTGTTGCAACGGTCCGTTACTGCTCTGTACCCGGACGTAAGATAGGGAACTCGTCCCAAGTTTCCATTGCTACCCAAAACATAACCTCACAGAACCTTCCTTAATCAAAATTTGAATGGACAAAGAAGCGAGTGATCATTCCTATGATGTGCGCAGCAGACATTTCAGTGAGCGAGATTTCGTCCATAGACTTGGCGCCAAAAGTTCGGTGAGCGGCAAAAGAAACGGCGCGCTCGTTTTAATTGGTGCTTATCACTTGGTAGCTAACGATACTACTGCTGGAAGGATGGAAAAGATACTGGCTTTTTCATGAAGCAGTACCTTCCAAAGAAAGGAGCGATCATGCGAAGGCCAGAAGGTCTCAAATTATTCTAAATGAACGCTTTGACACGGAAGTTTTACTGAAGTGAACTAGGAGAATCTGCCGCCCCGGGCAGCGGATGCATGGTGAAGTTGTCTCAGACATCGTGCTCAGTACTGTAGTAATTTCAAATGACAGAATCCGTGAATACACGAAAGATAGAGTGTTGCATGCACGTTGGAATGCGCTGATCGAAATATGCGTAAAAAAAAAACGGGGAAAACAAATATCCGCTCTAACCTAGAGTATCAATGAAGATAGTCAGTGCGCAAGAATTCACTGCGTGGAACGCACGTCACACTTGCTAAAAGATTAATCCATGTTATCCCCACAGTCAAACTTGTTTGCTCTATTACGTTCAAGGGCGTAGACGAACGGTGCTGCTTCCGCCAGCGCTATGCAAATGTGCTCAGCATCTGTCAGGCTCCTGACAGCTCTCTGCTCTTGCAGAGAAATGCCATTACTTGTGCACTGACTGCTTACATCTGACTGGTTGTGTGGTGGTTTCAGTTTTTTTTTTCATAAGGGCAGATTAGCTGCAGCCGGTGCGCGTCGTCGTAGCAGTAAAGCTAGCCAACTTCGATAACTCTGATTCGGAGAACTGCTTTACTGCTGAATGAGTGGTTATCATACCTCATAATAAGCTTATAGAGGCCCAGACTGAGGTGTATATTAAATAAATAAATGTATGTAATGCTAGTGCGCAACTAAACTGCCTAGGAAAGCATCCTACAACAGCAGTTCAACGTGCGTTATCCCACTTCGTCATGCGGGCGCTTCCGAGTGATGGCCTCACGGTATGTCCTCGCGCCCAATACTGCCTCATAGTCTTGTTATGAGAAAGGGACTGAGAGCACTACTTGACTGAATATAGTGTTCAGCATCATCAGTAGTACTTGCCTCTTTGTATAAATGAGCATTGGCAAGGTGGTGCAGTAGGGTGACTTGCCCTCCAAGCCACACCAGCCGAAGGAGAACAAGAATGTTTTTTAAATAGATTTTTTGAGATAAGAGGATAGTTTCAGTGGTCCAGTTAAGTATACCAGTGTTGGTGCACATCAGAAATTAGGTGGATACTGTTAATTAGTAAGTTGGTTTTGCTTTTCTGATAATCAGTTTACCGTTAGCCACCTTGTAATTTGTAGCCCTCTCTTAGTGGGAGTAGTGACCCCACTTACCACTGTACAGTCCCACTTCTTTCTTAATTTTAACACTACAGTGTAAATATTGTAATGCAACAAATTTCTATAATTGGCCTTTGGGAGCATTTGAGTGAAATTTAGAAGCTTTGCATAGACGATCTTTTACAAATAATTTTAAAAAGCACTGTTTGCAACAGCTCAAAGCCAATGCGGGCAACAGCTAGGTCAACGTGCATTTGTAGTGGCAATCTTTCAATTTATGTCAACTAGCCTTTTCAGGTGCACCTTCTCACTGGGTGTCCCAAGTGACACAGGAAGTACGGGATGTGGTGGAGTGCCGTAGCAACCTATTTTCCTCTAGTCGAACCTTGATATAACGAACCTCAATGTATCGAATTCGCGATGTAACAATTTTTAAAAATCTTCCAATCTCTGCCCCATTAAAATCATGCATCTTTTTCGAGATTTAAACGAAATAATTTTGTGCCGCACTTTCAATTCAACGAAGTCGCCACACTTCTGGGTCGGCATCTGAATAGCAACGTAAGGGAAGGGTGGAAGGTGTGCGTGAAAGAAGAGGCGCCGTAATGGAGGGCTACGAAATAATTTCATCCACCTCTTTAACATGCACTGACATCGCACAGCACATGGATGCCTTTCCGTTTCGCCTCCAATGAAATGCAAAGGCACCGTGTGCTGTGCTGAGAGACATCAAGGCAAGGAACGCGGCTATGCTAGAAAGGTTATTAAACACCTGAGTGGCGAGAAGCTAGATTGATGGCTTGCCACGGGGGCTTACTAATCATGGAAGCATGTCAAGACAAAACCGGCTTTGAAAAATCCAGTATGTATAACAAAAGTTTTATTCTAGCAAAACAGACATTTGAGCGAGTTGGTATATTTTCCAAAACTTTACCAGCATTGCTAAATGGTTTCTTCCTTCTCTACTTTGTCTCCTGTCGCAGCGCTGGTAAACTTGTCAAAGTTTTACTCGTTTTAATGAGGTTTATGTAAGGTTAAATTTCCTCCATTTTTTCAGGTAGCGTGCAGGTATTTGAAGTCACTGCAGTGGTAAAAGCAAAATGGAGTGCAAGATAAATGCAGTTGTATTGCATTCTTTTATCATTTTCTGGAGTGCATAGCTTGGGCTCCCCGCAGGGGCCCCTTGTGTAATGAGGTGTTGGACCCTGAGCCTCTATACCGAAGCTGTAAACCGTACTGTTGCGATGGGTTTAAAGGTGGAGGGAAGAAACCGTGAACGGTGGCGGTCGAGGTTGTGGTCAAACCTCGGCCGACGGGCTCCCCACCTGTCTACCAGGTGAAAGGCTCCGGGACCTTCCTCTGCATATAAGGGTGAAACAGAGGTGACAGAATATTAGGAACCCTTAGGCCACCCATAATGCATGGAAAAACAATCATCAAAAAAACTTGATCGACCTCCGAAAAGGAGTCGCACCGAAGTGACACAAAAAATCGCGGCACCAACTGAGAAGTTCCCAAAATTTCTTGTCCTGCGGTCATTATCAGAGTCTAAACCTGTAAACGAGCTATCAGTTTGTCTGATAGCCAGCTGGCTGAAGGCCATCATTGGGGCAAACTACAAAGCGAAAAAACTAGGATCTGGTGACTTGCTAATAGAGGTATCAGACAAAAGCCAGTCTGACAAACTCCTCAAAACAAAGACATTTGCTGACCTTGACGTTCAGGTATCGCCCCACCGCAGTCTTAACAGCTGCCAGGGAGTGGTTTCAGAGCGAGACCTCTTAAATGAAACAGAATCAGATCTCCGTGAGGGCCTACAGAACCAAGGTGTAAGGGCAGTACGAAGAATTACAATCAGGCGAAAGAATGAAGAAATAAAAACGAAACATTGTTCTCACTTTCAACCGGACCACACTTTCTGAATACATTAATGTTGAATTCATCCGATGCAAAGTTAGCCCGTACATACCAAGCCCCCGCAGGTGCTTCAAGTGTCAGCGGTACGGGCATGGTAGCCAGACATGCCGAGAACGCCTTACCTGTGCAAAATGCAGCGCACATGACCATGCAACTGATAATTGCAATACAACTGACTTCAAATGTGTGAACTGTGAGGGCACACACCCTGCATACTCACGGTCCTGTGTGGCCTTTCAGGCCGAAAAGGAAGTGATCAATCTGAAGGTTACCGAGAATATATCATACGGAGAGGCGCGGAAGAAACATAGAGCTCTCTCCTCTGCTCCCTATGCTGACGCAGCCCGTAGAAGGGCCAGGCCGCGTTTAGTAACGGTGGGCACGCAGTGCAATGCTGCTGACGTGCTCCCACCACGGCTCCTCACTAAGCAGCCATCGGCTGCCCCAATCTTTGCAATCCCGGAGGTCACTTTCTCCCAGACGTCCGGGACACCAAAGGCATCTGAGAGGAACTTGGTTCCTCTGGAAAAACCCCCTGCCTCCATGCCTTCATTAGAGGCGATGGAGGTGAGCGTGGACTCCGCAGCGTCAGTGGCGCCTAGGGAGTCCGCCAATGAGAGGCGGTGCCCACCGGACCGATTCAAATTGAAAAAACAAACGCCAATTAAGCCACCTAATAAATGCGGCGAGTCCTAAACCCACTGTCTCATCCATATCCCGCACTTACAAAAATGGCTGCTGAGAGTATCGTTTATTGGAACTGTCGACGCTGTTAACACACTGCATACACTATGTCAAAAGATTTGGACAACCCTGCAGTGGCCACGGGATTGGAGGAGGTCAGTTTACATCCCTATTCCAAAGAAAGGCAGTGTCAAAGATTGTTCCAACTACCGCACGATCGCGCTTATTTCGCATGCTAGCAAGGTGATGTTAAAAATCCTGCAAGGTAGGCTGCAGCAGTATGTGGATCGGGAGCTTCCGGACGTGCAAGCTGGGTTTCGCAAGGGCAGAGGAACTAGAGACCAAATTGCCAACCTTCGCTGGATCATGGAAAAAGCAAGAGAGTTCCAGAAACCCATTTACTTCTGCTTTATTGATTATGCCAAAGCGTTTGACTGCGTAGATCACAGCAGATTGTGGCAAGCCCTCCAAGAGATGGGAGTTCCAATTCACCTCATCTGTCTCCTCAGGAACCTTTATGAAGGGCAAGAGGCCACAGTCAGAACTGGGCATGGTCTTACTGATTGGTTTCCGATTGAGAAAGGGGTGAGGCAAGGCTGCATACTGTCGCCCTGCCTATTTAACCTATATGCAGAGTGCATCATCAGGAAGGCCAGTCTGGACGAGTCTTCAGCTGGAGTGAAGATTGCTGGAAAACGTATCAACAACCTTAGATATGCGGATGATACCACTTTAATGGCAGAAAGTGAAGTGGAACTCAAGAGACTTCTGTTGCGCGTACAAGAAGATAGTGAGAAGTTTGGGCTTAAACTGAACATTAAAAAGACGAAGATCATGGCGTCTTGCCCTATCAAGTCCTGGAGCATTAATGGACAAGAAGTGGAAGCAGTGACAGATTTTCTGTTCTTGGGCGCCAAGATTACCTCGGAAGGAGACTGCAGCCATGAAATTAGGAGACGCCTGCTTCTGCGAAAGAGAGCAATGGTTAGCCTTGACCGCCTTGTAAAGAGCAGAGACATTAGACTGCCAACCAAGATCCGTATAACCAGTGCTATGGTCTTTCCAGTTGTGTTGTATTGATGCGAGAGTTGGACTGTCAAAAAGGCTGACCGCCGAAGGATTGACGCGTTTGAATTGTGGTGCTGGCGAAGACTCTTAAGAGTTCCTTGGACTGCCAGAAGATCAAATCAGTCGATATTGTCGGCCATAAACCCTGACTGCTCATTGGAGGGTCAAATTCTAAAGTTAAAGCTCAGCTACTTTGGTCATCTGATGAGAAGAGAGGAGTCGCTGGAGAAAGATTTGATGTTGGGAAAGGTGGAGGGTCGCCGGAGAAGGGGTAGGCAGCGAACGCGATGGTTAGATGGCATTCTCGAGGCATTGCAGATGAAGCTATGTGATGTTAAGAAGATAGTGAGAGACCGGAAAGCGTGGCAATGACATGGTCCATAGGGTCACGAAGAGTCGGACACGACTGAACGCCTGAACTGAACTGAACTAAATAATCTGGATGATGTATATGAAATCCTTACCGAGCACCAACCAAACATATTTTGACTGCAAGAAACCCATTTAAAACAGCAGACACAAGTTTCCTCGAGCAGTATCACGTATTCAGGAAGGATAGGCAAGGCAGCACTCGCCCCTCTGGCGGTGTTGCCATTGTAACTCAAAAATCAATCCCATGCCGAAGGATCTCACTTAATACAGGCCTACGAGCGTTAATGTTTGGTAAAATAACAACAGTGTGTTCTCTGTACATTCCTCCAGATTATAGGTTATGTAGCGAAAGTTTTGAAAAGCTAGTTGATGAACTGCCAGAATCATGGCTGCTGGTCGGAAACTTTAATGCACATCATCCATTATGGGGATGTACAAGAACGGACTCCCGAGGTGTGCTAATTGAAAAATTCTTATTGTCCTCAGGATCATGCCTACTTAACACAAAAGAACCAACGTACTACAACATATTACATAACACATAAACATCCATAGATTTAGCTATCGGCTCCCCAATGCTCTTAGCAGCTACAGAGTGGGTTGTAATTAACAATCTATATAGAAGTGATCATTTTCCGATCTTTGTAAAGTATCCTGGTAATAAAAATGAAAATGCGTCTAATCCTAGAAAGTTTAAAGAATATGCAGCCAACTGGGAGATGTTCAGGGAACACTCGTCATTCGCTTGTTCATCAGTTACTGACTTAGGCGTTGATGAATCTCAGCGCTTGATCACGCTGCACATTATAGAGGCAACAGAAAAATGCATTCCTCAGACATCAAGTAACCCACGAAATAAACGAAGACTCTGGTTGAATGCAGAATGTAAGACTTCTCGCGAAACTCAAAACAGGGCATGGTCGAAACTACGCCGATACCCCACAGCCGAAAACCTAACAGCGTTTAGGCGTGCAAAGGCAAATGGCAGGCGTGTTCGACGCATCTTCAAACGAGAAAGCTGGTCATCATTCATTTCTTCTGTGAACTCTTATTCTTATGCACACAAAGTTCACAACAGGATAAAAGCACTCAAAGGATATAGCACAATCCCAACGCCCCTTGTCAGCACCAGTGGTGACTCTCTTGAATATCAGACACACTAGGGCAACACTTTGAATACATATTCAGGTCAGCACACTATACAGATTCCTTTTTGCGGCACAAGGCGAGAGGAGAGGAAGCACATACATCATAAAAGAACATCCACAGGGGGATACAATAGCCCATTCACCATGCAGGAGCTGTAGATTGCACTAGACGCATGTGGTAACACAGAACCAGGTCCTGACAGGATCACATATAGAATGCTCAGGCACTTGCCTGTGGACACTCTTGAAACCCTACTCTGCCTGTATAATAAAGTATGGGCTACAGGACGCTTTCCTAAAGCATGGAAGGAAGCGATCATCATCCCCATATTAAAACCCGGAAAAGAACCCACGCTTGCTGCTAGTTATCGGCCTATGACTCTAACCAGCTGTTTATGCAAGCTTTTTGAAAAAATGGTTAATCGTCGCCTTCTCCATTTCCTTGAATAGAATGGTCTTCTTCATCAAAATCAAGCTGGTTTTAGAGCTGAGCGGTCAACAGCTGATCAGCTCATTGCCTTTGAGTCTTATGGAAGGGATGCTTTTGTACATAAACAACATTGTTTATCTGTCTTTTTCGACCTCGAAAAAGCATATGATACCACTTAGCGCTATGGAATCATCCGCGACCTCTTCTCTCTTGGCATCACAGGGAACATGTTAAATACAATATGAAGTTACTTGTCTGAACGGACATTCAAAGTTCGTGGTGGCAATGCATATTCAAAGCAGTACATACAGAGAAATGGTGTCCCCCAAGGTGGTGTTCAGTTGCACACTTTTCATAGTCAAAATGAACTCTTTAAAAAGTGTGTTGCCAAAAACCATTTCTTGCTCTGGATATGTTGATAACATCCAGATAAGCTTCAAATCTTGCAACCTGGCCATCTGTGAACGACAGATTCAGCTAGGTGTTAACTAATTGTCCAGGTGGGCTGATGACAATAGGTTTAAACGCTGAACGCGAAATCAAAAGCGTGGGAGCGGTTGTGCACAGATTATAACAGTATGGCAAACGTGCGCCCACATGAAGTAAAGCAGCTGAAGAAATTGTGGGACAATTTGAAGCAAAAGTTGAAAAAGGACAAAGCGAAGAAAACAAGAGAAGTCATGGCGACTGGTAAGTTTTTCGTGTCTTCTTGAAGTGGTAGCTGCAAATCGTAAAGTGTGACATATTACAGGCGGAGGACCACCGCCAGAGCCTTTGGACCCGAGGCTTGCAGAAATAGAAAAATTCCTGCCGCACATTGCGGTGAGGGTGCCAAACCTGTTCGATAGCGACGGGCTGCAGCCGCCTGCCAGCCAGGCAGTCAGCAGTCTCATTGAAGACATGATTCACGGAGACAATCGGTGGGACGAAAGTGGCGATAGTAAGTGGGACATTCCATTCTGGTAGTGTTGCGGTGGCCGGGGCCTTGGAGTGGAAGGCGCGTTAGGAAAGTGAAGCGGGCGTTCGTTGGCGTATCCCATCGTAATATGGCGCGTCAGACCTCGTGCGTCGCTTTCACAATGCGATTTTTTTTCAACCGCCTTGCGTGGGCCTCACTGCTCGTACGTCAAGGCCAAAATACTTGTTTAAAAGCAAGGGATGGTGTAATGTTGCAGTGCTGCTGTCACCTTACCATGTAATTTTCTTTTCAGGGAGGGGAATGCATGTAATGAGCGCAAACCCTGGAGTGATTATGAACAAGTTTGCTTCTGTACCCATTATTTGCATGAATTCAAAAGAGTTTGCCACTTTTCGAAACTTGCAGATACTCCAAATGCAATACTGCTCTGCTCCAGGAATGCAAGAAGTTTCTTCCTGTTTGCATGCAGAACCAGGGCCTGTGCGAGGTTAAGCAGCACACAGCTGTATTCAGCTTCCTCAGCCCAGTGTTCTAGTTCCCATGGCAATACAGCTGTAGTTCCAGTCTCTGAAATGCTACCTGTAACAATATTTGCTGCGCAGTGTTGTGTTATGAGTCTTTTTGCTTAAGACGTCCAAAAAGGGATAGTTAGCTTTTTTTTCCAGACATTTATTTCCTTGATTTGCTCAACAACACACTGAATGTATTTACACTTCTTTGCAGAATACACAGACAACCAAACCAGTGGCAGTCAGCTGTTGGATGTGCTGCGCAGCTCACCACAGCCAGCCGTCAACAATCGCGGTCTGGCAGCCGAAGAGGCCACACCAAGGGCATCTTGCAGTGAGGGCATAGGACCCGAGCCAGTGGTACGCCGTCGGCAAGGAGACCGGGCTGCTGCCATAATGGAAGCGCTGTCGGCAGAAATTGAGGCACGTCTTCAGGCTACAAAAGACGAGAGAGTACAAAAGCGCTTGGAACATAAGTCTAGGATGAAGATGCTGGCAGACGAGCATGCGCTAAAGCAGCAGCAATATGATGACGAGAGGCACAAAAGAAATGCACTTCACAAGATGAAGATGCGTGTGTTGCGAGAGAAAGAAAAAACACAGAAGCTTAAACAGTCAGTACTAGCCAAGCAGTTATAGATGCTCAGTGCAGGGAAACACTGACTTGTACACACAAGGTAGCCCGAGAGTGCCAAAAAAAAAGATTCATTAATGTTATTGTACTCAGTACTGTACCACTATGTTTCAATTCTTCATCAGCTGTTCATTTTGGACTTGCTGCAGCATTCTCTGTTCATGGTGATTTTCACTTACAATTGCAAACAAAGCATACATTTTACCTCTAATCAGAATCCACTTCACTGTCATCCCCGCTCCGCTCATTTGTGAAGCACCGCTGAATGAGATGTGTTCTGAGCTGTGTTCCCAGCAGGGTGTCGGGGGGACATGATCCTGCGTCCGCCTCTTTAGGATCAAGATCAGGCTTGTCGCTGTTTGGAAGTGGCTCCCTCAGGTAACAACCAATGTTGTGCAATGCTGCAAACACTGTGATGACGGCAACTGATCACTCTCTCTTTAATTCGAGCTTCTTTGCCAGACACGCAAATCGCCTTTTCCAAACTCCAAAAGCTCGCTCTACGCTGTTCCAAGTTTTGATATGGCTCTTGTACCTGCAAGGAGCATAAAAAAATAATTACCTCGCACATATTTCACACCGGTTCTGCAGAATTGTTTTTCTTGCCTTTTCTGTGCACATGTTTTCGGTTTCCTGAGCGGTGTCAAAAGGAAGCTCAAGCATGCGTATCCTTGATCTCCAAGAAGGACACCAGATACTTCCTTCTTTTCATAGCTCACCATAACCCGGCTGTTAGAAAAGATCCGGTTATCGTGTGCAGAACCACGCCAACATGACACCAAATCATAAAACTGAATTTCGGGTCCTGTGACAGCCTATAAAGAAAACGGGAAAAGCAAGTTCAGGCTGTTGTAGTGTATGAGAGAGGCTCATTATTTTGGCAACAAAATGTGCACTCGGCAGGTTGTACGGGGGCTAGTTAGGCAGCAAGCTCAGCAGACACGGAAGGCACGTCAGGTTGACTGAAGGGATTGCACGTGGGAGAGTGGAGGGCTTGTAGTGTTCATGTACGCGACCCGTGTACATGAAATTCAGTGCACTTTCTACCTGCATCACAATCTGCATAGGCGCACCTATACAGGCTGACATGTCTGTGTATGATGTCCTGTGCATGCATCAGTGTGCTGCATATTATCACTCGTGTAAAAGGAGGCAGTCAAATACAGACAGCTGCATTCCTTTCCATTCATTCCCATTTGAGTACTGTTGGGCACTTCTGCCTGCAGTAGAACAGCAAGACAAGCTACCGTGCATAATACAACATGCGTGTCTTTGAGTGACATGTACCGTTTTACAGTATTGCAACCAGTCACAAAACAAACTTTTTTCCTGGAGACGCATTCACATTTCTTGGCAACGACAAGAATTATACCAGATTTGAATTGTCTGAGAACAAGTGTTACTTACCTGAACATTTATTGAGAAATAGCCTTTCCATTCCTGAAGACTTCAGCGCAGTCTCTCCCTGGGATTTTATGGGCACATACGTGCAGTCGGCGCACCCAGTGACGCCGGGAATCCCTCCGATGCTGTAAAATCTTGTCATGGTTGCCTTCGATCCAGAGACATTCAGCAGGCGGACGTAGTTAGGGAATAGGCACAGACAGATCATCTGCGTCACCTCCCAAATACTTCTGCAAACAGCAGGTTGACAGACATTCGCAAGGTCGCCCACCACAATCTGCATCGCCCCAGTTCCATAGAACAGGAGCGCAATGAGGAACTTCAGTGCAGACGGCAGTGGCGATCCTCTGTTGTCTTCATGTGCGTGCAACTGCAGCTCTTGCAATATCGCCAGCACTGCTTGCTTCGTAAATCTATACCGAGCCAAGAATTCGTGGTCGCTATAATCCTGCATCGGGTTGAGCCTATCAGCGAGACGCTGTGGCGGTGGCAACCGAGGAGGGTCATAGACACCGCCACGCAAAAGTTCTCTTGCGCGGCGTAAAAACCTTCGGGAACTTTCGAAGCTACCGTCCTCGGTGACAAACGGCGTCGGAAGCATTGCTCGTTTCCTGAGGGACACGGATTTTGATGCACTCACAAACGCCCTCCTTGTGAGGCAGAAAAGCGGCGTCCAGACGCAAGCACACACACGTTAAAGAGCACTTGGAGAAGAATCGACGCTGCGCACGGCTCTGCTGTGCGCCGTGCGCAAATGACCGTGCTGCGTGCAGAGCCTTGCAGAGAAGCTTGCTCTCAGGTAGAGGAGCGGTGTTAGGAAGCATGAAGGTAGCATACCCATTTCCTAACAGAAATGGCGCATGAAGGGCGGCCTCACTTAGGATCCCTCAGTAGGGAACGTTTCAGAATTGACATCAGGTCGCCTTATGGCATGCAAAGCACCCTCATTAAGGTTAGGAGCGTTTTAGAATTCGGGCCTTAGTGTTTAGTTCCATGAGCCACTGGTCGCGCCATTGCAGAATGCAGTTAAGGTCATTTGGGAGAGCTGATATGTTAGTCACTGTGCTGCAATGAAATGAACACAGGTGCGTCACTGCATTTATTTTGGTTCCACATATTCCTTTTATTTCATCATGTGCTGAAATCGCTGTTCATTTTACAAAAAATGGTCCTAAACAATTCCAGGGTGTTGAGCATAGACAAAGTTCTGATTGTTGAGCCTTGTACATGATAAACATAACATGTCTATGGGCTTATAAAAAGCTCATTCCTAATTTTTTTTCCTACTAAAGTCTTATGATTTGTGCCATATTGGTTTTCAGATCAAGCGGCTTGCATTGATTGGGGGCCAAAATGCTGATGAGGCCACACGCCTGATTCTAAAAACGTTAATAAAAACTGCGGTTGCCTTGGCTTTTACTCTTGAAGGGCGGGGAACAGGCGTGCCTTCAAGCAGCTGAAGCTGTATCGAGTAATCGTAGGTGAGTTTTTACATGCCAAGTTTGTTTGGCCTTGTTTACACCTTGTGAGGTTTCTGTTCCCTTGTGTTCTCTTTTAGCATTGCTTTAACTGGTTGTCCGATTTACTTTTGCCGGTCGACATACCAGCAGACCCGCTTTCTCGAGTTGGCCTTGATCTCCTCGGGCCTTTCCCACTCTCTTCGTCAGGGAATAAATGGGTTGCGGTGGCCACGGATTATACTACGCGCTACGCTGTCACCCGAGCGATACCCACCAGCTGTGCAACTGACATGGCTGCGTTTCTTCTCCACGACGTCATCCTGATCCATGGTGCTCCACGCCAGCTGCTCACTGACCGTGGCCGTTGCTTTCTTGCTCTTGTAGTCGACGAAATTCTCCGGTTCTGTTCCATTAAGCGCTATTTCACCACCGCTTACCATCCACAAACGAACCGCCTCACCGAACGCCTCAACCTCTCGCTCACGGACACGTTGTCAATGTATGTATCGGATGATCACCGTGACTGGGATGCTACTTTGCCGTTTGTAACGTTCGCATATAATTCCTCCCGTCACGACACAATGGGCTACTCACCCATCTATCATCTATACGGCCGCGACCCTCCCCTTCTGTTTGACAGCGTACTGCCTCCCACCGTTAATGCCAGCTCCTATGTTCGTGACGCCATATCTCGAGCTGACACCACCCGGGTTATTGCTCGCCGCCGACTAGCTTCCTCCCAAAATTCCCAGAAACGCCGCCATGATTCTCGTCACCGCGACGTCCACTACTCTCCGGGCTCTCTCGTCGTGATCTGGACTCCCGCTCATAGAGTTGAGCTGTGTGAGAAGCTCTTGCCACGCTACGCAGGACCCTACCGTGTCAGACGGCCAGTCACTCCTGTGACATACGAGACGACCCCCGTGCATCCGCCGCAACAGTCCGCTATGCCACGTACCGAGATCGTTCATGTCGCCCGAATGAAGCCGTACTACACCTGCAGTAGTTCGACATAATGCGCACCGAGACTGTGCTTTTTGTGGGGGGGGGGGGGGGGGGTAATGTTACATATATGCCCTGCGTCGCTGGAAGTTTAAGAGGACGATCAACAGTATAGTGACGCGAAAGGAAGACGAAGCTGAAGAAACCGTTGGGACTTGCCTGAACACTTGCTGTGTTCTGCTCTACTGTGCTGTGAACACTTGCCCATCACCTGCTGTGGATTCCTGTGCTAGCCTTCTGCCCCGCATCAATATTATTATTGTAGCAGGTATTTTTTTATGGCCTGCAAGTGGAGATGCCAGATTATTGTTTTCATAAATGCATTATTTAAACTTGTGTAAAGTGCCTCCAGCGCAACAGCTTTATTTTGTTTCAGTTCTAAGTCATCCATGGAGCACGTGATCGCAAGGTGCACATAGCGGGAACGTTTTTTTTTCATATAATATGTATTTCATTTATATTTTCTGTCTCATTGTTGCACTAAGTGAAGAATTCTGTTGCTAATACTGAGTTTTAGGCACTTGTTTTGCACTCGTTTTCTTTCTTATGTGTTACTTATTGTTTGTCGAATTGTACATCCAAACATATATTGGTAATAAATCACAGGATGGCCAAAAGCTGTCAGGGGGACCTCATAGCCTTGGTTTTCATTTGATACATCAAAGGGACAATGCAATGAAAAATACACAAGTTTACATATAAAATGCCCTCCTTACACAAATTCTAGCGAGCCAATGCAAAGGCACATAACTGCTATAAGCCTTTTAGACCACAGTTCTTTATAAACAAAGTCAAGAAAGAAAATAGCAACGGCAAAAATCTTAAATAATTACAGGAACTAAAGTAATTGTTATGTTGCAGCAAGAGGAAAAGGTAATATATGTCGTAAAAAGCAATGGAAGAAAATATATACGTGCAAAGTAACGAAATTTAACCATTCGGAGCTGTAAGAATACAAAAGTGGTATAGTGTAAAATGTCGCATGCAATAGCATCAGCTCCACCTGACAACACTTAGCTGCCATGGCAATGAGCCTTCAGCAGACATGAAATAGTCTGCAATTTCGTCCCTCATTACCATGGCAGCTGAGGTAGGCCGGCGGTTTGATGGTGGCGCACTGCTGCCAATTTGAGCAACCATGTTCCGCCATTCTCCATTCTGCACAGTCTCCTCACTTGGCATGTCACCGTAATTGTAAAGGCCCCTATGCCTTGCCAACCATGAGGAAATTGTGCAGGACCACGGCTGCTTCAATCAGAGTTAAGGAGGTCTGGCTTGCCCTCCCCTGTTCCCAAGAATACGCACCATCTCGAAACTAAAATGCCAAAAGCATTTTCAATGCATCTGCGGGATGTTGAGAGGCGGTAGAGAAATACTTTTTTCCTTTCTTCTAGCTTGCTCCCAGGGTAGGGACTCATCAAATAAGTTTCCAAGGGGAATGCTGCGTCCCCAACTAAACAAACCGGCCAGTTGGAAACTCCTGAAGGGAATCCTGAGGTTCCCTTTTCAATGGGCGTCTACAAGACGCTCTTTCTGAAGAATGAGCCGCCTGAAAGCCGGCCTTGAGCTCCGATGTCTACCATAATAAAGCGATAATTGGCATCTGCGATAGCGAGCACGAGTAGTAACCCTTATAGATGTAGTAGTCTGACCCACTGTTTTCAGGGCATTTGATTGCGAAATGTTTGCCGGCAATACTCCCTATCGCATTTGAGAAATTCCACTTCTTTTCATATTCTTCTTATTTTCTCCCATTCTCTCTCACTTGGACACCAAAGTACAATAGGCTTCAGGCAATCGTAGATTGCTGGAAGAGTTTCCTTTAGGATCTCTCCCACTGTACTTGCATGAATCCAGTAACTCATCGAGATATCTTGGACCGATCCACCAAT
Organism: Amblyomma maculatum; assembly: GCF_055883805.1. NCBI lineage: Eukaryota > Metazoa > Arthropoda > Arachnida > Ixodida > Ixodidae > Amblyomma > Amblyomma maculatum. The sequence goes on from NC_139349.1 coordinate 152,072,541, forward strand.
GGCCAGGAATCTACAGTGGAATGTTAACAGAGCAAGCGCTTCACATTATTTTTGAAATACTTATCGATGTTTATTGCTGCAAACATTAATAATACGGGGAAACATTCATACATCATGCTTTGCAATATGGATTAAGAACAAAATACTACAAGGCTATAGAGAGTATCCCTTAGCAAAAAGTAATACGTTTGAAATATATGGCAGGATATTTATATTGTATTTTAAACGTATTTTGTATTTCTGAATGTAATTAAAATATGTCGAAAATAGATTCATCAAATTTCTTGCTCAGCATTCAAAATGTATTTTTAAAATTTGTCAAAAATACGTCACCTTAGAATACTCTTCGAGTATTTTTAAAGATGTTAAAGAATATAGGTTTAATTTCACCATGTTGAAAATGCATTAAAAGGCTACTTTGTAAATATGAAATTAATTCATTGAAAGTATATTCAACTGTAGCAAATGGACAGTACTCGAAAATACATTTGCACCACACTTGAAGTTGCTATAGGAAATGAATTAAAAAAGTACTTTCACAAGTATGAAAATAATATGCCAAAAGTATACTTCAATTTTAATAAAGGACAATCCTCGGAACATTTGCAGCACATTTGAAGCTCCCATTGGCAATGAACTAATAATGTACTTTAGTAAATATCAAATTATTTAATCCAAAATGTTCTTCAATTCTAAAAAATGGCTAGTCCTCAAAACATATTTGCAACCCACTTCAAGTTGGCATAGAACCAAATGGTGCTTGAAATGTTTCCGGCAAGTCAAGACACTTTCTTTTCTATCCTTTTGTTTGTTACAACAGTAGTAGGCAACTGAACCACCACACCATGTTAAGTCTCTATTCAGACTGCTAATTAATTGAATAAAATACAATGTGCATATCGAGAATTTAGGCCAAAGCACCACGACCTACTTTTCCAAACCCTGTTATCTACAACATATTCAAACATTTTTTTCTTTTTCAGTTCTTAAACTGTAACCCCTGGTAGCAACAGCTAGGCCCTTTGATTTGGACAGCAATATGTCAAGCTGTGTATACTATACTACATATATTCCACAATACCGATTCACTTGTGTTGTGCTTTATTTACATTTGTTAGGGACTAGTATACCAAAAGCCTAATATCAAACTGATGCCAGAGCAAGTAATACTTCTTACTAGGACAATTTTGCTATACCTTCAGATCATTTTTTTTTCTTTTATAAGACCTGCCATGGCTGACTAACTTCGTGTAGATTACTGCCATCAAGCAACCGAAGCAAGCTCAGGTTTTGATGTTGTCCCTTAGCCACAAGTGCACGTCTTGCTTCCTTGTAGTAAACAGTCCAACCTTTTGTTAGTCGTCTTATTCTGTAAATCTATCTTGACTCCGACCAATAATGGTCCTGAGATGAGAAGGTCAATGAGCCAAACTAACACCAAAGAACGCAGGGCTCGCTGGCACTTTTAATCACATAAAGCAGTGTCTAAAATACTGTGCAGAACTTTAAAGCATCATTTAATTCTATTCAGTAATGAAAAAGGGTCCAAGGAAGTGTAAAATATTTACTACATATTTTCAAATTATAGACAATGGCAATACAATCATATCAAGAATATTGGACACAAAACATAACAGTATAAAGATATGAAAGCACTTATTTGCACAAAATAATATCCGCTCATATTGACGGAAAGATTGTGGCTGCCAAACTATTCGGCTTTCATTATAGCAAATCTTCCAAGGGAATGCATCAAAGGGTGCAGTAAACAAGTATAGTTGCTTAAAAGTGAAATTATTCCGCATGAACACTGTATAAAGTGCGAGACAGTTTGGTAACCAACAAAAAGCCCGAACAGTGAAGAAGTGTCATCTATGTCTAACACATTTTAAGACCACATTGTTACAAGACGCTTCTGTAGATGGCACCAGCTGCACCAGCAACTCGGCGACACACCCTCCATTGTCAGAACAGCATGCTAGCCGCGATTGAGCTTCTCAAAAATGCGCAGAGCGCACGAGCCCGACGGTCGCCCTCTTCCTCACCCTCATATAAACAAGGAGCAGACGACTCGAATTCCGCGGTGGCCCCTCTTGAGTGCTACGCAGCAGATCCATCCATGTATTCCAAGTAATCAGACCTATGTAGCCCAGACTAATAATTAATTGTTCAATAATCTCCATGTAAAAGAAGTCCCCAGTTAAGTAACCCTAGGTTAGACAGGCATGAAACACACATCATTTTGGTGAACAGAAATGAAACAAGCTGAAACAATCTGCAAACAAAACAGAGCACATCGCAACACTGCAGGTCTCTAAATTGAAATCTAATGCCATATGTAAGTGAATACAAGGAGAGCTCGAATTCATTTTCTATGGGTGCTTGCAATTCCTTCAGTGAAAATCTTACAAGAACAAGTGCCACACATAGTAAACAAGTCTATTTGCGTGAAAGTGAAGTTCTTTAACACACAGATTATACAAAGTTCTGGATAGTTTGATGAATAACGAATAACACCAACAGTCAATAAGCAGCAACCATGACCCACACATTTTCAAGACCATGCCATTTTATGTACAAAAAGAAAGTACAAACAATTTAAGTGAAATAGAGCGCAACATAACACTGCGAGCCTTTATAAACAAGTCTAATGCCATCATGTACAGGAATACGAGGGGAGCTCGATTTGGTTCCCCATGTCCCCTTGTAATAAATATGAACTGGATTTGACAGTTTTTCCTTCCTCGGGATGCCTTCTGTGTTGAGCGTTGTATAGCTAGTCTGTGGACAGCCACATTTAGGAGAGGTAATTAAAATACAAATAAATATGCATTGCCAAAACAAAATGACAAGCTGCTGCAGTGGCTCAGTGGTTATGGCGCTCGAACTCGGACCTGAAAGACTCAGGTTTGATCCCAGCTGCAGCGGCCGCATTTAAATGGAGGGCAAATGTTAAAGCTCCATGTACTGTGAGAGGTCAATGCACGTTAAAGAACCCCAAGTGATTGGTCAGGCTGGAAACTACAGGAAACTAGCCTGCGTTAATATGAGGGCTGGTGTTACCATTAAAGGAGGGATGGGGAACAAACCAGTTTAGTTCAGTCGTTCAGTCGTGTCCGACTCTTCGTGACCCTATGGACCATGTGACGCCACGCTTTCAGGTCTCTCACTATCTTCCTAACATCACAAACTTCATCTGCAGCACCTCGAGGATGCCATCTAACCAACGCGTTCGCTGCCTACCCATTCCCCGGCGGCCCTCAACCTTTCCCAACATCAAATCTTTCTCCAACGACTCCTCTCTTCTCATCAGATGACCAAAGTAGCTGAGCTTTAACTTTAGAATTTGACCCTCCAGTGAGCAGTCAGGGTTTATTGCTAACCTGGGTCTTTGCTACGCATTCTGCCGTAAGATCTCCAGGTGGTCGAAATTATTGCAGAGCCCTCCATTACCACACCTTTCTCTCCCTCCTCCATTCCTTCTTACATAGCACAATACAAGTGTGTATCGAGAAGTGAGATACTTACTGAGCCATTTCTTTTCCCAGTAACCAATTATTACTACAATTCATTTTGTGGTAATCATGAAGTGGATTTTTGGTAATACAGGATTTGTGGAGATGACCAAACAATTTATAATGAAATCAACCTGATAAAATGAAAAAACGAAATTAAAGCAATGTTTTTATTAATGAATGCACAGCAGCACTTCAGACATGGTGCCTTGTTGACCAAAAAAAGCAATTGACCTGAGTAAAAGCCACCCCACATTGATGACACTCGGCTGCGATTTGTTGTCATCACTAGCATTTCGTCAAAGCATTATATGAAAACTTGTCAGAGCCCCTATTTATTTGTATTTACTGAAACGTGCTGTTAGGCAATTTGAATTACTGAGAGTCAGCTATACATGAACACATGCTGGTACAGTATCCATCTATGTGCTGTGCTCTGTCAGTGCGCACTTAAGAGCCCCAGGTATTTGTAATTCCGCTGAGGCCTCACAGCCCGAGTGGCTTTGGGACATTAAACCCATCAAACCAAGCGATACCCAAAGTGCTAAAATTCAGCAGTAGCGATTTGAACCAAAGGTCTCAGTGTCGTAGCTTGGAGCAATAGCTTTGGCTCTGTTTTCTAGCTGTAATGGCCACTGTAGTGGCTTAGTAATTATGGTGCTTGGCTGCCAACCCGATGTAACTCAGCAGCAAGCCCTCTCACTACGCAGAGGGAATGCAGCCCGTGCCAGCCAGGCACTGTGGTCTCTTGTAAACCCAAGCATAACCGTGCTATTGCTCATGATACTAGGTTCGATAGGTGAACTACAATGTTTTACTTCAGCCTCGTTCAACTTGGTTGGGAAGGGGCACAAAGACAAAACTTCTAGAGTTGCACTCCAAGGCCACACACTTTCTCAGAAGAACATGAGGGCTACACATTACAATGGCACCTGCTCGCGTTCCTTCTCTGAGTGATGAGAAGGAAATTCCTAGCTGGTTGTCCCTAAAAGGAGCGCTTCGCACCAGTTCCAGCTTTTCTACCAGCACCAAATACTGGGGCAGCAGGTGCGAAGGATTCCCTTCAAACACAGCAAGTGCTTGTATAACGCCCAAGGAACCATCCTGTAACTGTGCAACACAGTTCACTCTCTTGGGCATCTTATACTCTTCAGAATGCCAGAGAATTCTGTTGAGCTGGAATCTGTGGTAATAAGTGACTTTTGGAGGCAGATATCCTAAGTGGTTTTCCAGAGCTACCTCTAGCCTGATGTTACCACCTGAGCCACTCTTTCACTGATAAACAACTACACCCCCACCCCCGGGGAGTGCCACTCCAGTCCTGCCCATGGTCTGCCGGCCAACCATCCTTTCAAAAAATGTCTTTGCTTCAGACACTACGATTTTGTCTGCCCACAAAGCAAGGTGTTGCCACCAAATGAAAGTATGCGTTATCTGCTCGGCAACACACTGGGTCCCATAGAAGTAATTTAAAAGAATGGCATTCCGTCCTTTAAAGGGAAAGCAGGACGTTGCCCAAAGAGGACCCCAAGCTTCCACAGAATCTGTCAAATGTAGCAGCTGGTGAACATTGTATGACATGTTTCCTTGCCATACAAAGTTCCAATTTGCAACACAAACTTTTCGAGCATAACCCTTGCTTCACGAAGGTCTTGCTCGGTGATCTGCGCTTTAAGCAGCAAATATATTGCGTAAGAGAAGCAAAAATGTTTAAAAAACTGACGGGGCAGAACTGGTTTCAGGACAGTTTACCCATAAAAAAGCAAAAGAGCCCGTAACTCTGAAGCCTTCCAATAGGCTCGGTCCTCAAACCGCCTGAGGGTGCGGGTTATCTCTGTTGGAGGTGGTATTGCCAACAACAGGCTATTTAACTGTGATACTTTGGTTCCGATGTACCAAGGGCAGTCATGGTATTCACTCTCTAGCCAGAGTTTAAGCAGCTGTCGCATGACGCCAAGGCATGCGCAGTGCTGATAATCTGGGATGAAACCATCCACCACATCAAATCGAGGAAGGGTCATGGCAAGGCAAGGCCCTTTAACTCCATTAACAGGCTCTGAAGGAGTGCCCTTCTTGGCCTCTTCAAGATGGTCCACAGCAGTCCTGCGCTTCGGAGCGGGATCCATATATTCATAAGAGGAACCCCCGCGATGGTAACACCAGCCGCACCCATAAAAACTATTAAACTGTTTGCAGTTCCGCACTGCTGACCGAGCAACAGCATCCACTGAACATGCAGCTGCAAAAACCCTAACTCTAACTCGTTCCCCATTTTTTATGAAAGAAAACCCCAATGAAAGCTCCTGTAGCTTCTTTGTAAAGGGTGTAAGGAGGGTGGTCATGTTTGGTTTGGTAAACCAAACCAAAGGGCAGGCATAAGCATGTTTTGCTTGCGTACTTTGGGGTCCAAATGCAGTATTTGGCACTGAACAGGCCAGATGTCAAACGCTGATTTTTCAAAAACTCTAATTCCGTCTGTATTTCATAGAAGTGAATTATCATTACTTGAAAACTCAGCAGACAGCCTGGCATGTTCAATGCCATCTCCTACATCTCTGATCATGCAGTCTCTTTCAACTTGAGGTACCCACTTCAAATTCTGCTGTGCAAGGACCTTTTCAATCTGCTCCTTCAAAGGCATCACAAGAAAGAAAGGGCAAGAGGCTATATCAATATCCCGCTCGCAGTTTTGGCAGTGAAGTTTAGTCAGAGGAGTCGACCTCCCCAAGTACCCTGCACAATCAAGGCAATAGAAATGCTTCTCTGCACCAGGTACGTGTGCACCTAAAGCCTTAAGCAGCAAGTATTTGGACCTTGGGGCTTTACCCGGGCTAATAATGTTCATCATGTCCAGTACGTCTGCTATGGCTTGGTCACTTAATTTGTGGCGCATCACGTAGGACAGGACAAGGGCTGCCACTTCGGTTTTTCCATCGGCGAATGGGATAGCGGCTCCTTTAGCTCCGTAGTCGTCGGAATCCTAAAAAAATCCCAGATGAGTTATAAAATTCATGCGGCAAAGGCAGTTCAACTGCATGCACCTCACAACCTGGTCGTTTTTTGGCCCAGTTGCAACTGGCAGCCTGGTATGGGCAGATGCTGGCAACCTAGCCACCTCTGCCTACCTTGATCACACAATTCCGTCTGTGACAGACTGGCACAGACTTCAAATGGTCGGTGCTGCCAATGCGCCAGACAATTTTTTCTGACATGGAGGTATTGGAGTTCGTGTGTTAGAACTTTAGATATTGCACTAATATCAGTTGGGGGAAGACATATTTGTCCCTACTGAATTTAAATTAAAAGCTATTAAAACCAACACATCGACAGATGCACCCCTTTTTCACAATCAGTGTAATACCACAGAGTGTTCCTACAGGAAATTCTCACTGGTTTACATTTGTTAAAATTAAGTTTCATCTGCACTGTGTCAAATTGCAGTACTATCAGACTAAACGAGGTTAGAAATCAGAAACGTTAGTGATATCAAAATATTACTTATGAACAAGAATCAAGATAAAGGTTATCATTTACAGGACACATGAAAGAGACGGGCTGTCTGGCCCCGGAAGTGTTATATTTGCACTTCATGTAAAGCTTTAGAGTGTGAAGATACCAGTATATTAATTTTCCTCCACTGCATTAGAGACTCTGCAATAAAAATTACCATTTTTCACATATAATGAGCTCAGTTACAATTATTGTTTTGCTGAAAGGTGTGTCTTTGCAATTGGCGTTCTATATGAAACCTAAGCATTCCAGCGTTTCCGAAACTGAGCATGCTTACCCGAGAACCTCCTCTCTCTTCATGCGCAGAGGTGTCTGTATCAGTTGGCAAAGCTGGAAGTACTGCCATCTCTTCCTGCTTTGATAAAAAAGAAACGCCATGAGTCCAACGTTCATCTTTTGCCTCACTCAATAGTAGCTTAGCTCAGCTTTATTTTCAAAATTATTGAAGCAGCCTAGAATCTTGCCATTTTGAATGGCAATTTTGCTGCTGCTGCGAGGAATAGCAAAACAAGTACCTACATTTATTCACCTCGTATGTGCTGCACTGACAGCATAGCACACTGCTCAAATCATCAAACGACAGTTGTAAATGATTCAATATTGCATGGGAGCTCTTAAAACCCATTAGGAGGAGTAGAACAGTGAATATAACAGGTACAACGCCAGGGCAAGCCTCAGCCATATACCATATCACTAGGCTGTGTACTTCCCGGTTTTAACTGAAAAAACGGAAATTAGAACTGCCACTAAAAAAATTGATGGAATAGGCTTAAACAGAAAAACACTCGTTTTTGGCATGTTCATGCCAGCCTAAGTCCTATTTTTGATGAAAAATTAACTTTCTTCTCTTCAGAGTAGAGAAATGGACTACAATGGCAGTCAGAAAGGGGGGGGGGGGGCTACGCCATGCCAGAAGCCTCATTGCACTCACATGAGCATCTTTGCTGCAGCAATGAACCATTTGAAGAAATCTAAGTGCCAGCTTTGCTACAAGGTTTGTTTTTCAACCTAAGAATTCATTCCCAGATGACACTCTTGGATTTTTCATGGAAGTAGTAGTAAGATATATGCTACGAGAGCTGCCGGAAGAATTCAGTTCATCAAAACAGATCTAGAGACTTGATCGTGGTGCGGGGCGAGGGCAATATAAAAGAGCTCGATTCAAAGTTCCGCAGTTATGGCAGTACACGGTGGTTGCTGTTGTTGAGCCTACTTTGTTTTAGAAACTGCAGGCATGTCACTGGCTAGTATTAGCCCAGCATCTTTGCACATTTCAGGTTTTTCTTTGTCAAGCACTACTGTTCAGTGAGCATTCTCAAAATTGCGTGCTGTAAACACGAAAGAGCACGCTGGCATGGCTGATAACAGTCTATGTGCACCTGCATTTAATGCCTTTGCTCCAAGGTGAATAAAGTTTTTGACCTTTGTACAGAAATCTTCTGTACTTTGGGATTTTTTCTCAACAATAATCCCCATGTTTTACAGTTTGCAACATGCAACTAGCCAAAAACACCAATTTCAAGATTGTATATAGACGCCGAAAAACGCCAAATTTTCGAAAAATAAACATCGGAAAGTACACAGCCTACGTATAACCTCGTGCAAGAGCTACATCCATACTTAGGCCGTACATTTTCGATAACTGAAAAAAAAAAGTTGTGAAAACAAAATAGGTTTATTACCCTTTAAATTCTCACCTTAGCAATCATACAGCTTTAAAGCTTTAGAAAGAATCCTTATATATTCAAAACTGACAAACAAATACCTTGAGACATATATGCAGACCTCGACCATTTATTGGGAATCAATGAGAGGAAAACAGGGGACGCCTTTGACTGAAAACTGACTGACCGGATTCGCTACACAGCACTTCACCAATCACAAGCCACAAAGTATCCCCTAGTGTCGCTGTCAGGAACAATTTCGGGCCCTGAACAGCGTACTGAATTTTAGCCTTAGCATTGCTGGAGTTTAAAACTGACTGTTCACAAGTGAATGTGTAGCATATATTACTTTTTTCAAACAAATTTCTCATATACATAATCGAATGTGCAATGCAAAAATAACTTTAGAAAGTGATAGCATTGCCAATGATTAGATACTTCTCTTTTATGCCTTTTATGACCACTATAGTCTCATGAAATTGTAGCTTGTGGCAGACACAAGTAATTGAGTGCAGCCAGGCCATAATTATTGCATACTCTCATTGTGACATAATTATGTGTTGCTGTCTGTGGCACAGATGCCTGTGGCCACACCTTCGCTTCTCTCAGAGCCACATGCGGCGACTCCTAATGGCTGGACTCTGCACATATACAGCTCCGAGTCTACTAAAATGTTTGTTTCTTTTTCAGTGGTTACTTAACTCCTAAATTAGATCAGAAAAGAACAGTTCATGTTACACCCGCTGTGATGCGTGGGAGATGACAGAGGCATGACATGAACCTTGTTAAAGCTTTTTATGTTTATCCACATTCCTTCTTAAGCAATGATGATAACATACTTTCTAAATCACTGCAGCCACTTTTCGCATAATTATTGTAACATCACTGCTTACAGAAACTCTGTCAAGGTAGCATAACTTCGGCACTCTTGCCGAGATAAAGTTTAAAAAGCTTCGGCGGGGTGCACATTAGAGCTGTGTCACTTTCTACTCATCAAAGTGTACAGGGCATCAAATGCTCTTTTGTGATGTGGCTTGGGGATTAAAGGATGTGAAATCAAAAGATGATTAAAGAGTATTAAAGAACTGCTGACTTTTTGGGAGATGTCCTCACTGTTTCCGACTATAGTGACCACTATTGATGACTACTCTCCTTTACAATGCTCCGTGAGCATGACAAACAGACCTCATTGTATTGTAGTGTGCACCATAGGAACTATGTAACATGGTAAGATTAAGCTCAGTCTCCTCTAAATGTGCTCATTTTCCCCCTTGGTCAAGCTTTTTCCTTGTTTTAGTAACAGCTCAGCAACATACTCTACTTTGCTGTGGGCACTTAGCCAGCTCTGCGACTCAGTGTCAGCTTCCTGTGCGCGAAATGAAGGATTTGAACCTTGCATGTTTTCAACATCGCACTCTGCTAAAATTTCTCTAGCATTAAACTTTAATGTTAACTTTTTTTTGCTATGCTCAATGCTTAAGAGGAATTACACGAAACAAGCACAACACAGACAAAAGCTTCTGTAAAACATTTTAAAAGATTAAAAATCACTCTAGGTCGAAAGCTAAAACTTTATTTTACCTGAGGTGGTCACGATCTCATTCAGAAGAAGGCCATTCACATCTGTGCCTAATGGCAAGGAACCTCCTGCTTCAGCCTAGTGTGAGAAAGATGGAGTTATCAGTTTAATATTTTTCCAGTAGTAGCTAACAATCAGGACAAAAAGGTTCTTAAGAGACAAATAAAGTAAAGGAAAATATTTCAATTACTAAATAAAGCCCTACAAAGAAAGACCGCAATGAAGATGCCATGTGAAAACTCAGTAAACTGTGTTGTTATATCAATCCATCCTGTGAATTGGACACCAAGCTGCATGATCCGAAATTTATAATGCGCAATTATGAAGTTCCTTGGATCAGAGGCAGCTGAATCAAATCCAATTACTTAACTTAACAACTATGTGCTACGCACATTCTATGCCAAAAACGTTTTACACCTGCCATGATTCCAGCAGCTCTTCTGCATCCTTGTCCTTATCGGTGCTCTGGGTATCGTGGCAACAAGGAGAACAGCCGTTAAGGTACGTCAGCGACTTCCACCAAAACTGGGGCAGACCATTAACATATTGTTACGGACGACAAGGAAGAATTCGTGGGCAGTAGCGCAGGCAGGAGCGCTCGCGCTAGGCCCGCAAAATCATTAAACGTCATCTACCATCGCCATCGGTCATGTTCTGTCTCCTGTCATCATCGGCTCGCCGCTTCGTAACATTTGGCTGGAGGTGCGGCGTACGACATCCCCATCCTCGCCTTGGAGCATCTACGCCATCTTCAAGCCGGAACCATCACCGAGGGCCCAGGGACATCGCCGAGCAGCTTCGCCCCAGCCCTTCAAGCCCAGACCTGAACAACTACCACCGCCCAGCCCCCAGCCCGGACCTGGAGACAAGGAGAACAGAATGACCAATCAGAACTGAGACGAAGGACCCGTAAGACCCGAGACGAAGGACCCGTAAGACCCGAAGGAACCGATGGACACGAACACGCAACCCCCGCCCAAGCTGCCCGACGTGACCTCGAGCCATCGGTCCCATGGACTCTGGTGACGGATGGTTGACAGCTCCAGGGGAGGCGGATCACCCATGCATCAGACATCGTACCGGCAAGCCGTTCTATTCTTCCTTCTTCCTCTTCCTCGAGCATCCAGATACGCCCATCATCATGCCATCAAATCATTAACATGGCTAAACTTCCTCGTCCACGATCGGGACGATCGCTCGGTGGCCCCGGGTCATGTTACGGACGACAAGGAGACGTGAGCAGTAGCGCGGGCAGGAGCACTCGTGCTAGGCCCGCAAAATCATTAAACGTCATCTACCATCGCCATTGGTCATGTTCTGTCTCCTGTCATCATCGGCTCGCCGCTTCGTAACAATATATTCAAGTAAAGCTGCAAGTATATTTGATTTTGCTCTTTGTAGAGTTTAACGTCCCAAAGCGACTAAGGCTATGAGAGACACTGGAGCAAAGGACTCCGGATATTTCAACCACTTGTGACTCTTTAGCGTGTACTGACCTCGCACAGCACAGGAACCCGTTTTGCATTTCGCCTCCACTGAAACACAACTGCTGTGGTCCCGTTCGAACCCAGGTACTCTGGTCAGTAGTCAAGCGTCTTTACCACAGAGCCACCTCGCCAGAGACAAACACAGAGCTCTGTACAATACCTAATGCTACATAGCTTATTTAAGGTTTGGCAGAGCTAAAAAGAGGAAATTGGGAGTGCAGATACTTGTTGCGACTACACTTAATCACCAAAGATGTTTAGGACGAAGCACGATACTAAATACTATACAAGGCATATAAGCATGATGTCAATTTGAACTCCAGCATCTAAGAAGTGAAGGATATGTAAGAGCATGGTTCATTGTGTATGTACCACCTTATGTCAAACCATGCTGCAAAATAGATACCAGGCCGCATCATTTGAGGAACTCCCCATTGTGCAAGTATGAAGCTCTTTGAAGTGGAGGCAAGTGAAGAAAATCTGTAACCACTTTGTAGTTTTACAAGTTCATACAGTGAGCATTCTCTGCCAAAAACTTTAGCTTTCATACCTGGTATGAATTCTCAGGCTCTTCCAACAGCATTTCCTCACCAGCACTATCGGTACCCTGTCAGGAAACCAACCAGAAATTAGACTATAATACCTACCTGCTGACTTTCAACAAACACAAAGCAAGCGCTAATGTTCAAGGAGTTAAAGTTCTGCCAGTCTATTCTGCGACTGAGAATCTATGTCATGCTTAAACGCTGTGCAGGATAGCCTGAGCATATTCTCAGACAAATCATAGACAAACTGTTGCAGGCATCTTCATATGGTAACCACATGATATTCCTTCTGCCACATACCAACTACACTTTGCCGCTGTTCAAAGCAAGCGAGGAGGGATGCATTCTCAAAATCTTAAAGCACTTGAAGCATGCTGTGTGGTGGTTGTAATGAAAACCACACCAGCCCACTCAGCATGCAATCTTGGGTTAAAGTCCTGACAACAACATAACTCTTTTTGCCAAAAACTGACTGATCAGTGGCTGCTCGCGCGCAGGCATTTGTGGACAGTGCTCGGACACTTGCGCGTGAGCGACGGGAACTCGTTGTGCTTTTTGTATTTTGTAAATAATGTACAAAGCTGCCCTGTCCTTTCTTTCTATCGCTCCCCTCCACCTATCCTCTCCCTCTCCCTATCCCTTTTTCTTGCTCGCCGGCTGCCGCTCAGGTGCTTCAGATTTTAGATAGCAGTTTACGCGGCTGGCAACACTCTTTTCCTACTTCTTGATTAATAATAAACTACTACCACCACCACCAAATCCCACTAGCTGATTTTCCAGTAACGAGGAAAACCCTTAGGACATTGAGATAGCTTGAAATTCACTATTTTACTATACTGATGAGTTTTGCAAATGTCAAATATTCAAAACCTATGTGAAACCTTTGGCCACAGTTTACCACAAAACCACTTTTTTTAATTACTATATCATCATCACCAGCCTTAATATAACTGCAAGGCAAAGGCCTCTCTCATATTACTCCAATTAACCTGGTCCTGTGCTAGCTGCATCCACTTGACTCGGCCCTGAAAACGTTTCAACCTCACCCACCCACCTAACTTTCTGCCGCCCCACTTTATGCTGACTTTTGCTTTCTTTACATGCAAACCTGTTTCAACATTCTGTCACCTTTATGCACTTTTTTGGCCAGCATACTGCCACTACTTTCTCAGAGCAGCTGGGGTATTCATCTCGTTGTCCCTCTGGGGATGCAGCTAGGAAAAGGGAGGAGGAATTCTGGTCGTTCTTGAATGACACATAGCATGCCTAAAAGAAGAGCAGCTAATTCCACGTGGAGTATATGCTCTACTCCGCTACTGGAAGAATCGTCCGCTTATGCAATGGAACTATACAGTCCCCATATGTTCAATTACCATCCTTGCCCGTTTCAATGTAATAGCGCATTGCATCGATGGCTGTGTAGTCATCCCAGTGGCAAAATTGTTCATCTGCAGCATAGAATGATGTAATCAAGGTAGAAAATCCTTGCACTGTATAAACATCTCAAGCAAATAATTTTACTTTTTTAAATTTTATTTTATGCCTGATGGATTACACTTATTCCACTGCAGGAATAACAATGTGGCATCATCTTTCGTTTGCACGCATACTCAAGCAAATGGGACGCTCGCCGAACAGCGGTAAAGAACCAGTTATCGCTTGAAAATAGAAAGCCTGAAAAGGCTGCGACAAACAATGCGTTTTGCAATAGCCCTTTATGTAGCTCTACAGCACCGCGAGCACGGTAAGCGCTAACTTCGAGTATACATACGGACGTCAGCTTTGACAAGCTTCGTCCTAGCACGAGCCCACGCTCCAAATAAACATTGCTGGGAACGCGCATTCGTCGAGTGACAGGAAAGCACAATCGTAGTGGTGACGAGGTCACGTAGTGGTGACGAGGTCGACACAAATGAAGGGTCGATGATTGCACTAAAGAAACTCTTTATTTGGGCTGACTTGCGCCCGCAAAAGAACTAAGCAACTCGGCGGCGGCGATAGCAACAAACGCGCTCGTCGGTCGTCGAACAAAGAATGCCCGTCACACTCGGCAACGCTCAATTTAAAGGCTGCACAGAACAATCTAGATAACGTCGCAAGCAGCTACCAGCACGGGCTGGAACATTGTGGAAAGACACGCGAGTGGCCGGAACCTTCGAGACAGATCTCGGTGCACCTTGTGCTACAACAAAACTGATAAAGGTGTGACTCGCGGCATCGAGCATTAACAAACAAAGATTACGGAACTGATACGCGGTCCAGAATCAGAGTGATAAGCCTGTATGCCGGCGGCTGTTAAAAAACAACAAATACTGTTTTGAAGGTTTCGCGGCATTACTCCCCCCTTAAGAAAACATCGCCTCGATGTTCAAAACAAAGGAACTTAAACATAAACACTGCAAAGTTTAAACACCACAGATTCTTTAACGCGCGTAATATGGCTTCAGTCGTACAACATGTACAATTTCTGGGCGTGCGCGTCGCCGTTGTGATGCTGATGTTCCGTCGGGAATGACTTCATAGTCTAGTGGTCCGACGCGGCGAAGGATTTTGTATGGCCCAAAGTATCGACGCAACAACTTTTCACTTAATCCGCGACGGCGAATTGGTGTCCAAACCCACACTTGGTCTCCTGGATTGTACTCTGCGTGGCGTCGTCGTAAATTGTATCGTCGGCTGTCGGTGCGCTGTTGGTCTTTAATACGCAGCCGTGCGAGTCGTCGGGCTTCCTCTGCACGCTGCAGGTAGGCGGCGACGTCAAGGTTGTCTTCGCTGGTTACGTGCGGCAGCATTGCGTCGAGCGTCGTCGTGGGCTCCCTGCCGTACACAAGCTTAAACGGGGTCGCTCTGGTCGTCTCCTGGACTGCCGTGTTATACGCGAAGATCACGTACGGCAAGATGGCGTCCCAGGTCTTGTGTTCAGCGTCGACGTACATAGCGATCATGTCCGCGATCGTTTTGTTCAGGCGCTCCGTAAGGCCATTGGTCTGGGGATGGTACGCAGTTGTTCGTCGATGGCTTGTGTGACTGTATTCCAGGATGGCTTGCGTCAACTCTGCCGTAAACGCCGTTCCCCTGTCCGTGATGAGCACTTCTGGGGCGCCGTGTCGCAAGAGAATTTGTTCGACAAAAAACTTGGCGACTTCTGCCGCGGTACATTTGGTAGTGCTCTTGCTTCGGCGTAACGGGTAAGGTAGTCAGTGGCCACGATGATCAACTTGTTACCCATAGACGAAGATGGAAAGGGGCCGAGGAGATCCATCCCAATTTGTTGAAAGGGCAGGATTGGGGGCGGAATCGGGTTTAGTAGTCCTGCTGGTCTGAACGGCGGCGTCTTGCGTCGTTGGCACTCACGACACGTCTTCACGTAGTGGGAAACTTCGGCAGGCAGTCGCGGCCAGTAATACTTCTCCTGGATTCGACGCAACGTGCGCGCAAATCCGAGGTGGCCTGCTGTGGGCTCGTCGTGCAACGCCTGCAGAATATCTTGCCGAAGGGTTTTAGGCACTACGAGAAGCTGCGCGGTCGTGTTGGGTGCGAAGTTCTTCTTCACGAGGAGGCCATTGCTTAACGTGAAGGACGATAAATGTCGCCTGAACACACCAGGAGGGGAAGCGGTCTTTCCTTCCAAGTAATCGGCTAGCGCTTTCAGCTCAGGGTCTGATCGCTGTTGTTCTGCTAAACTGCTGGCGCTTACCGGTCCCAAAAAAGCGTCATCGTCATCGTCCTTCGGGGGAGCATCGACCGGAGCGCGGGATAAGCTGTCTGCGTCGAAATGCTTCCGGCCCGATTTATAGACTACAGTCATGTCAAATTCTTGTAGTCGTAGGCTCCATCTGGCAAGGCGGCCGGAAGGATCTTTCAAATTAGCCAGCCAGCAGAGCGCGTGATGGTCGCTTACCACCTTGAATGGTCGGCCGTATAGGTATGGACGAAACTTAGAAGTGGCCCAGATGATTGCAAGGCACTCCTTCTCGGTCGTCGAGTAATTGACTTCGGCTTTTGTGAGGGATCTGCTAGCGTAGGCGATTACTTTCTCCTGTCCGGCACTCTTCTGGAAAAGAACGGCTCCTAGGCCCACTCTGCTCGCGTCGGTGTGAATTTCGGTCTCGGCGTTTTCATCAAAGTGGCCAAGTACAGGAGGGCATTGCAGGCGGCGCTTAAGTTCGTCGAAGGCTTCTTCTTGCGGCGCTTCCCATTTAAAAGGTACGTCAGCCTTTGTAAGCTGCGTCAACGGTTCGGCGATCCGCGAAAAGTTTCAGACAAATCGTCGATAATAAGCGCACAGCCCAAGGAATCGGCGCACAGCTTTCTTGTCGGCAGGCGGTGGGAATTGTGCGATTGCAGCTGTTTTCTCCGGGTCTGGGCGAATACCGTCCTTGCTAACGATGTGACCTAGGAACCGGAGTTCTTCGTAGGCGAAGTGACACTTCTCTGCTTTTGGCGTTAGTCCCGATGACTTGATGTCTTCCAGCACTGTCTGTAGTCGTTTTAGGTGGTCTTCAAAGTTTGACGAGAAGACAACAACGTCGTCCAAATACACCAAACAAATTTGCCACTTCAAGCCTGCCAGAACTGTGTCCATTACTCGTTGAAACGTGGCTGGTGCGGAGCAGAGGCCAAATGGCATCACCTTGAACTCATAAAGGCCGTCTGGTATGATGAATGCGGTCTTTTCGCGATCTCTTTCGTCGACCTCAATTTGCCAATATCCGCTCTTCAGGTCCATCGATGAGAAGTACCTTGCATTGCAGAGCAGGTCGAGAGTGTCGTCGATGCGGGGAAGCGGGTAGACATCCTTTTTCGTTATGCTATTCAAGCGGCGGTAATCAACGCAGAAGCGAAGTGTGCTGTCTTTCTTCTTGACCAAAACGACTGGTGCCGCCCAGGGGCTGTTCGAGGGCTGGATTACGTCATCACGTAGCATTTCCTCAACTTGATCGCGAATGGCCTGGCGTTCTCGCGGCGATACACGATAAGGGCTTTGGCGCAGAGGTCGGGCGTGTTCGTCCGTTATAATGCGGTGCTTGGCCAGTGGTGTTTGTCGTACCTTCGATGATGACGAGAAGCACTCCCCGTAGCTTCGAAGAAGACTAAGAATCTGGTCTTTCCTGCTGTGGGTCAATGCCGGGTTGTTGTCAAATTTGGGCTGATGGAATTGGTCCGGTGAGTCTTCCAGCGTTTGGTCGTGGAGGGCGAATACATCTTTGAGGTCGGCTAATTCGTCGAGAAAAGCGATCGTCGTGCCCTTGTTGAGATGCCGGTATTCTTCGGTGAAGTTTGTTACCAGCACCTGAGTTTGACCTCTCCGGAATTGCGCGATGCCTCTTGCGATACCGACACCTCGTTCTAAGAGCAATTGGATATTTCCTTCGACGATGCCTTCAGCGGTTTCGATGTTTGTGCTACCTACGCAGACTGCGATGCTTGATCGGGGCGGGACGGTCAATTCTTCATCGAGGACGTTTAGAGCGATGTGTTGCATCGACGTCGTCGTAGCAGGAATGGCTTTGTCTGCAGAGAGCTTGATGAGCTTGGATCGCAGGTCGATGATAGCCCTATGTTCATTTAGGAAGTCCATGCCTAAAATCACGTCGCGGGAACACTGCTGCAAGACCACAAAGCTGGTGGGGTAAGCACGCCCATTTACGGTTATTCTTGCAGTGCATCGTCCCGATGGAGTAATCAGGTTGCCACCTGCGGTGCGAATCAGCGGGCCGTCCCAAGCGGTGGTAACCTTTCTGAGCTGAGAGGCTAACGGTCCACTAATGACTGAATAGTCAGCTCCGGTGTCTACTAGGGCAGTGACTCTGCGACCGTCGATATCAACTTCAAGGTCACTTGTTCGCGTCCTCGCATTGCACGTGGGCCTTGGTGTCCGATCTCGGCTCCGTCGTTTCTTCAGGTCATGGCCGGGGCATACCGTTGTTACTTCGCTGGGCGGCGGTGTCTGCTTGCACTCTGGTCGTGTTGTCGATGTCGTCGTGTGGAGCGGCGATGAAATGGTTGCGTCGTCGTTAGTGGTCGTCGGCGGCGGAGGATCTTCGTCTTTTCGCCGTTTAGCAACCTCACCTCCAAAGGTTGCTGCCTTTAGTGTCCCCTACGGGGGCTTGGGGACCTTCCGCGCACACTACCATCATAGTTACGTCCTGGCGACGCAAAGCGGGCCCTGTACGGCGATGGAGACCTGAATCGACGGCTTGGTGGCGCAATCTCACCGCTACGCAGATAGTTGTCGATTTCTTGCGGTCGTTCACCTGGGCGTGGTCGTGGAGCGTCGACTGCAAATCCGCGGAGACCGATTCGTCGGTACGGGCAGTGCCGCAGAATGTGGCCGGCCTCACCGCAGTGGAAGCATAATGGCCGGTTGTTCGCTGTCCTCCATGCATCGCACTTCCTGGGGCTTGTTGGTCGTTGGTAGGCTTGGCGGGCTGGAGCCAAGGGGCGGTTTTCAGGAACAGGCCGGTAGCGGCGAGGGCTCGGAAAGTCATCACGTCGGGGCGGAGGGCGACGTAATGCACCAGCGTAGTTCATCGCTGTTGCCTCTTGTGTTGGAACAGTCGCAGCCGTCGCTTCAGGAACGCCCAGCGCCTGCTGGACTTCTTCACGGACGACGTCAGCGAGGGTCGCCACCTGGGGTTGTTGCGATGATGGCATCAATCGGCGGAGCTCCTCTCGCACGATCTCCCGGATGAGGTCCCGAAGGTTCTCTCCGCTTGCAGATGCGTTCGGGTAGTGGGTTGAGCAGTCCGGCTGAAGTGGTCGCTCGTAGTGGCGCATCCGGGTGGCCAACGTCTTCTCGATAGTAGACGCCTCCGTTTCAAATTCTGCCACGGTTTTTGGCGGATTTCGGACAAGATTTGCAAAAAGCGATTCTTTGACGCCTCGCATTAAAAATTTGACTTTCTCACCTTCAGTCATGTTAGGGTCGGCGCGGCGAAAGAGGCGCTTCATCTCTTCAACGTACGCCAGGACAGGCTCGTTAGGAAGTTGAACTCTTGACTGAAGGAGGGCCTGGGCTCTTTCCTTTCGGACGACGCTTGAAAAGGCAGTCAAAAACGCTTCCTTGAAAATGTCCCAATCCTTCATAGCTGCCTCATGATTTTCGAACCAAACTCGGGCATGTCCTTGAAGAACAAAGTAGACCTGCCTGAGTTTCGCAGCGTCGTTCCAGCCGTTGAATTCTGCCACACGGTCGAAAAGGTCCATCCAGTCTCCAGCATCTTCATCCGGTCGTCCATGGAAGCAGGGGGGCTCACGGGGTTGGACGAAAACAACCGGTGCTGTAGGCTGGGCCATTGTCAGCGTCGATGCCTTCCGAGATCGAATGGGGTCAGGCAGCAGACTGTGTTCGGGTTGTAGGCCTTAAAGTCGGCGGCTGGCTCGGTGACCTGTGGGCTGGTCTTCCAGGGCGACAGGAACACGGCTTGGGTCTTCGCTTGAAGGATCAAAGGCAGCACCTCCACCAGATGTCACGTAGTGGTGACGAGGTCGACGACACAAATGAAGGGTCGATGATTGCACTAAAGAAACTCTTTATTTGGGCTGACTTGCGCCCGCAAAAGAACTAAGCAACTCGGCGGCGGCGATAGCAACAAACGCGCTCGTCGGTCGTCGAACAAAGAATGCCCGTCACACTCGGCAACGCTCATTTTAAAGGCTGCACAGAACAATCTAGATAACGTCGCAAGCAGCTACCAGCACGGGCTGGAACATTGTGGAAAGACACGCGAGTGGCCGGAACCTTCGAGACAGATCTCGGTGCACCTTGTGCTACAACAAAACTGATAAAGGTGTGACTCGCGGCATCGAGCATTAACAAACAAAGATTACGGAACTGATACGCGGTCCAACAGCAAGAAACCCTTATTTACCTCTCCGACTTGCACTGCAGAGGTCTCGGAACGGTAGTCTTCTGAGATCTCGCCACACTGCTGTGTACCGGCGACGTCAGAAGTTCCACAACCCGAAGAGGCGAGAGAGGCCTCGGCGTCCGATAATTGCGTTCTGAGCCGTCGCGGTTCTGTTTTTCTGTGCACGGGCACATCCTGCTCAAGGTGGCGTTTGTACCTTGCAGGCATGGCGCGCGTCCTTCTCCCTTTCGTCACAGTCCGAAAAGCGATGGTCAGTAAAAACTGCTCACCAACCGTCCTGACTGCCTGCCTGAATGTGCAATAAAAATGCAACAAGGAGCGCGCATGCAAGGTATATGTAGCGCATGGCGCAATAGTGCAATGATATAGATCTACAACACAAGTACACTACCGAAGGTAATGATGATAATGAGTATGTGGTCATTCCCTTCGTATCGGGAGATCAACAGGGGAACAGGGTCCCCCGGATCAGATTCGAAAATTGTAAAACAAAAAAAAAGAACACAACACTTAAAACACGGATACACATTGTCGCACAAAACACACACTGCCACAGAGAGAGAGCGAGCAGAACTTTTTATTTATTCCAGCGGATGAACAAGTTCCGGCCTTCCGTCACTTGGGATGGATGGCGGGTGCCCCGCCTCAGACGCAGGCCGGCAGCCGTTGTTGGCCGGCGGCGTCCCAGGCCGACTGGATGGCGGCTAGCTGCAGTCCAGGGTCCTGCTCCAAATTCACGCACTGGCACACACACACTCACACACGCACTGTGGCAGTCACTGAGTGCGATGTTCAGTCGTTTGGTGGTCATCGCCGAGTTATTTGCCACCACTGTTGTAGCCTAGCCTTCGTGATGGAAACACTGCGACTTGCGATAGCGTTCGTTTTGGTTGTCGCTTTTATCGCCCGCCTTGAAGCCGAAGTTAAGATATACATTGCGCCATCTGCATTTTGTATGTATGTACGTGGTTGTGGTTTGTGGGGTTTAACGTCCCAAAGCAACTCAGGCTATGAGAGACGCCGTAGTGGAGGACTCCGGAAATTTCGACCACCTGGGGTTCTTTAACGTGCACTGACATCGCACAGAATACGGGCACTCTGCTTTTCGCCTGCACCGAAAAGCGGCCGCCGAGGCCGGGATTCGATCCCGCGTCCTTGGGAACAGTAGTCGAGCGCCGTAACCACTGCGCCCCCCCGGCGGGGTTGTATGTATGTATGTATGTATGTATGTATGTATGTATGTATGTATGTATGTATGTATGTATGTATGTATGTATGTATGTATGTATGTATGTATGTATGTATGTATGTATGTATGTATGTATGTATGTATGTATGTATGTATGTATGTATGTATGTATGTATGTATGTATGTATGTATGTATGTATGTATGCAGCTCATTTATGGTTAAAACAAAAACAGAAGTAAAAGGGTATTTGCCAACCTCAGTATCTGCTATCGAGAAAACTGAAGCGCATGAACTTAAGCTGAACTAGGGCGGCGGAAATACAGGAAAATGTATAATTACAGAAGTGAGCGGTAGGGAGAAATGACAGGGTAGGTTAAAATAAAAATAAAGGTACAATACACTGTGATACAAAAAAAAACAAAAACAGTAGGTTGTTTGAGGTACGCTGCGGTCTACTCCATTGAAGCATTTGTGATTGCAGGCGGGACTACAGCTGTCGATGCGCCTGATTTTATAAGGTGGGCTTAATAGGTTTGTATAAATTGTGCTTCGCTATCGAGGTCAAAATCCGGACTCTAAAGAGCATTACATTACCTCTGTAGAACCGGCCAATTTCACTTCGTACTCTACATATGTGGCCATGCACGGCGACCAAAACTATTTGTGGAGCAGAAAGTCGCCCCCTAGAAACGTACGTACCCACATAAAAAAAAAAATAGTAAACAGCGGTATTATTATATGCATGCAGCATAGTTCAATATTTTAGTATGGAGGAATTGCGCTACCAAGATAAAGAATTTAGGCATATACTACTTTTTGAAGAATTTTCATGGCAGTAGGATGGAAAATCGGGCGCTGGTTGGGGCTGTTCATGATGCAAATACGTGGACGCAAACAGAATAAGGCACAAAGAAGGCAGAGGACGATCGAGGCACAAACGGCGCGTGTCCTTTCTAAACAACGTTTAGTTTGCCCCCGCGTATTTAAATCACAATTTTCTTGACCACTTGAATGATATGCATATCACACTGAGCAGATAATTGTTTTCGCCACCAGCTATAGCTACCCGGGGATGAAAACAATTAAGTACGTGGCTTCATGCTAGACTTGTAATTTGCTGGACACTGCCATATTGCCATGCTCGTGAGAAATGACGCGAGATGAGAATCGTGGCAATTTCACGAGCGCACCACTCGAAAAAAAAAAAGCAAACCGATGTATACAATATATACATCACGAGTTTGGTCGCACGGCCAATGTCAATTGAAAGGAGCTAGCTAGGGATGGGATTGGACACAGCTGACCCGACTTATTTTGCTCGAAAAAAATTCCGACCCATGCTCCAGACGTATATAGACAAGGTTCCAACACAGGTTAAGAACAAATTAAAAATACCTCCCCTCCCCAAAAACATGCACCCCCAGCCGGAGGAGTGATAGCAGCGCTGCAAGCCCGTTTTAAGGGCAGACAGGACGTCTTATATACAGATGCCGCACAATGCGCGGACGATATGGGACGTGTTTCAGTAACTAGAGGAAACGGGTCCTGGATAGTTTGCTGCAGCACCCGACACTCGATCGCAACGGAGGCGGAACAGGTGGATTGCGCTAGCCCTAACCAGCAACAGGTCAAAATTATAGTTACAGGCTTAAAATCAGCCACTAGAAACCTTGACGTGGGTCGCATTTCTGTCATAGCAGCAAGAGTGTTTGTTGACCAGTGGTCCACCACTGGCAGAGCAGGTCGCGCTCATTTGGGCACCGTGGGGGAACGAGAAAGCGCACGTACTGGCCCAGCTACCTTCCGGGATCCCAGTGATGAATTATATCCTATGACGGGCGCAAATAAATGTTATTTCTCTCTCTCTCCAACCTCTTGCTCAACGGCAATATCAACTGGATGCACTGTTAGCTAAAGCGTTCGTATACATGGTCGAAAAGCGGCTCAGGCGATCGCGCTCTCCAGTTTAATATGAATTAATGATATAATTCATATTCAACTGCATGCCGTTTTGCGGTTGGCTTGTATTTCTTTCGAAATACTGGCCTTGGATTTGTAAAAAGCTTTTTCTACACGTGCTTCGAGCTGGATTGGCTGACACGCTCGACCACCGATCCCGTGTACCGGTCGCGCAAAACGCATATGGGACACCATCAAGCAAATTAAGAGCTTATAGTATACGATCACGCTCTCAATCTAGCTCGCATGCACAAGCAGAGATCGATATAAATGGAAACGTCCTTGTAATCCGTGTATGCGCTAACGCGCTTCAATGGCCATATATAACGCAGCAGAAATACCGCTCTCTCTCTCCTCGGTCACTGATTGAAGTGGTTAATGAACTGCCGTATGATTATGTCGTTGACCCATAAAATGCAGTCTCCATTGCTACGAGTCAATGATAATCACATGCACCCGAATCATCCATGCCACTTCACGACGTGCTGCGACACAGTCGATCGTGCCGCAAATGAATGCACACGCCGCGCGTTCAGTTTCCATGGAAGCCAACTCATGGGAGAAAAGCGAGCGGAACGAGAGCCCCCATGAATCATGAATGCATCGGACCCCTCCCCTTTCCCCAAGGGTGGCGGCGGCGAGTGGCGTCACTGACCCGAATCGCTATGAGGGGCAGAGGGTTTGTTGAATTAAGGGGTTTGTTGGGAGATTTCGGCCACAGGGCATATGTAGGGGTCTGCAGAAGTTCGCCTCCATCATTCCACCGCCACGGGTCGGGACTCAATTATACTCATTCTTTTGTATAGTAAACTACGCTTTCAATACAAACCTCTTTCTGGAAAGTATATATATCCAATGAGCCTCCGCGGCTGCGCGCATTGCACCTTATGTTGTCTTTGCGAGATTATAATTTATTGACATATTAAGTTACCACTCGCGCTGCAATGCTTTATAATACGATCGAGTGCCGTCTTAGCGAGTTCAAGTATGGCCGAGATATGGCACTGAATATGCTAGCTGATCGACAGGCAAATTTGTTGGCGAGACGAGACAATGAAAACGTCATACTCTTCCTTCATCTTGCCCATTTAACAGCATGGGCGAGTTCACTCTTTGGTAGTTAATTGCAACTTATTGTTAGTGAAAGAGTTCTAGGTAAAATTATATTCAGTCACTGAACGGCTGTCAGATTCACAGTCAAATTAAACGCGCCAATCTGACGAGATGGCCGCCATTTGCAAAACGCCATTTGCAAAACATGCTCAAAACATAACAAATTGATGCGCAAAATTTGAAGAAAGGGAGGGTGACCGATCTTCCATTAAAATTTAAAAAAAAAAAAAAAGATAGATGGCACAAGCGCTTCAGCTAAAACTATTCTAGGCTAAAAGGAGAGGCTGGAAGATAACTTTACGTGGCAAAAGAAGTTCTAATCTACCAACGCCGAAACAGTAGCAGCGTTAGTAGTAGTGGTAGTAGTGGTAGTTTAACTGTTACAAAAATTCGAAAAGAAACTAAAATATGTTGCATCCGAGTTGCGACCGGCGGATGGATGGATGGGAAAACATTTATTTCATCGGCTTTAAGTGGTTTAGTTTGCTTGCTGACCGCGACAGATGGCCGCCAGTTGCGTCCTGTCGGCGATCTCTTCGGCCCACTCAGTGACCCGAGCCTGGATGGCCGGGTCCGAGCAGCGCAGCACGGTCTCCCACTCCTCCAGAGATGGAGCTGGCAGCAAATCGGCGGGTGGCGGATAGGCCGCGCACCCCCATAATAAAGGGACAAATAGAGAGGGAAGCGATAGCGATAAAGGGCAGGGACTTAATTTGTACGCTATTTAGAAAATATGCATAGATAAACAAGTTTTTGTCGCTCGCGCGAGGGTTCAGACACTACCCGAAAAATTTCCCGCATGTAAGCACCCATCACAAAACATAGTGAATTAAAATAACTATACCGAAATTCATCCAAATAATTCCTACACGATAAAAAATAAAAACACCCATGGAAGAGCAAGAATCTTTATAAGGACATGTTAAAAATACGTCGCAAGCATGGCTAGGTAGCGTAACCTATGCGCACCGGTTTTGGTGCCAATCCGCTTCAAAGGGTATGAACCTGAGCATCGTCATCATCATCATCACGTGCAGGCATTACCTCCATGCGTGAATACGGGCATTAGTAGTCATCGTGAGCATGGAGTTTTTCCTTCCTCCATGATCGTGAGTCAGCATCGCCATCTTTGCTGGTCAGAACCGTCTTAGTGTACTCAGCCTGTTTTCTGTCTATACGTACGCAATGGACAAATTTGCGCTATTTCGATTCCCCGATGAATCGCTTTCTGTGGAATCAGTAAATATGATTAAAGGCTACGTCCCTATATTAAAGCACGGCTCAAAATCGTGGCCGGTATATAGCGGGCCCTCGCAGAAAGGAAATTGGGTGAAGGTCTCTTGGCCGGATGAAGATAAGAGGGGGCGGGCAACTGGCAAGTCTACGCTCCTCGCTGCCCAAGTCGTCAAGTTCACCCGTAAGTATTGCCTTACGGGTGCACTTGACCGGTTGCGTTTTCCAGCATATCCCTATTGTCACCTACTGTCGTCATCTGTCAGTGGCGACGCTTTATGAAGCGCGGGGTCCACGCGCTGCCGTGTTCCCGCGGATATTGCTTCCAGCTGTACACGTGTGCCTTGGGTATGTGCGTGCGTGAGTTTATTACAGAGCAGAAATAGTGGAGACTGAAATGTTTCTGGACCCCATTCCTGTGCCGTCCGTGGAGACAAATATTGTTTGTTGTTTACGTCGAGCTGTTGTGCTCTGTCGGAAGTGACAATCTGCTAACGTAGGAAATCTGAAAGTTCTGTGCTTCTACTCTGTCCGTTTGCTTTCTGGCTCTGAATGGCCGTATTTCCGAGAATTTAACGAACGACATATGGGAGAAAAAAACTGCTGTGAATATTTCGAGAACAGTTCATGTAGTGAGAGCAGGTACTTGCAAAAATGTTAAATTCCAGCTGAACCGATTTCACACTTCTAAATCGCAGAGGAAGGTCATTATGCGTGCTAAATATAAAAGTGATTTGACATGTTTTCTACTGTGCAGTTCACCAAGCAGTGTTTGGAGGAAATAAATTATCTGAAGAAGGAGTGTGCTCGTCATGTTCAATTTACTGTAATAATTATAGCCATCTTGTGCATACAATATCACACTGTGAGAGCTGTGCTGTACCTTTTGTGGTGTTCAGTCAGCAGTGAGAGCCAGAGTTTGAACTAGATGTCATGTGAATGGCGAAAAAAGGAAAGCCGTGAGTAGAGTGAAACAAGGATAATTTTCATAGTGTCCACTAAAATATATTTGTCCTTGTTAGCTGTTCGCAGCGAGCTGGAATGCTTACTGAAGGACATGCTCAACGAAACGGCCACAGAGGAGCACAACACTTCCAATGCCAAGGTTTGTCTCATCTGTTCCTTCTATCCACGTGCTGTTGGCATGATCATATGAAAATTGAGTCCATAGATGTGTTCATTCTTGGAAACAGCATAAAACTAGTAGAAGGTATCTACTCCAAGACAGAGGTAGAAATTAAGCAGGTTTGCAGGTTATTAAGAAAAGTGTTGAAGTTATGCCGTTAAGCCAGTTCAAGTCAGCAGTGAACTCTGTCAGCAGAAGTTTGTTTGAGCTGGAAATCCTGTTTTTTGTGGTCACAAACCCCACATGCATCTACCAGCTCCAGTGCACTTTGGAAATGGTAGACGGGTGAGAACACTTACTTGAAAGTTCCGAATGTTGTTTTAATAAGTTTTGCACACCTATTTTCAGTGTTTTCTTTTTTTTGCATGCAGTAGACCAACAAAATAAAATGCCACTGATGGCCAGCTTCGCGGCATGAATGGTTGCCACACTGTTGATGCTAAGCTTTCACTAGTCTTGGAGTGCCACAGCTAGATATTGAAACTACATCCTTAAAATATGTCTCAAAATGCATCGTCTCATTACACCAACCTTCTTAGAAATTCCTTAATGAAGTATAGACACCTAATTTTTGTGGCATGCTTCCTTTGCAGCAATGCATAAGACAATAATATGCATGGATATATGTGGTACTTCCCTATTGCCGCTTAATAATTAGAAATCAAAATTTTCACTCGTGCTGTTTCGGTTTAAACCATGCCTACATAAGTTGTGTTTAGGTAATATTGTAATATAATTGCTGTTGCTTCATTCATTGCCATTCCAGCTATTGAGTCATGTTTGATTTAGTGCTAATAAATGAAAATGAAAAAGCAGTGAATATATGACTGCATGATAGTTTTTTAATGCCTTACAAAGCCCGAGCATCACTAAGACATTACAGCCGCCTTTCGGCTATCACAACCGAAACAGCATAAGAAATAAATTTGATTTTATATAAATTATTTGGCAATCATAGGCGAATACGACATGACAATCTTGGTGTACTAATGCTTTAAGCATCATTACAGACAGAAAATATGCACAGACAGGGTTCTCTCCAGAAAATCTTGAGGTGCACATTTGAGGACCCGTGAGATGTGGGGAGGGGGGCAGCTGTGTAAATGGTTCTGATGAACTTGGCATACTCAAAGAGCAGCGGAAGCACATGAATGTAAGAGAAAAGATATTATAGTCACATGAAGTTGTCTCGTAGTTAAGCAAACTTGAAGCTTCAGAGATGGGCAGTGGTGGGTGGATGGAAGGAAAGGTGGGCAGTCAGCATGAAGATGGGTGGCAAAACCACTGCTGCCCACCATGGGGAGATGCGGCAGTTAAACCTCATTTTTTAATGTTTTATGGTGTTTCTTATTGCATATTAGAAACACGGCAAGCGGAAGGACACAATTGAGGACAAGTTTTACGGCGCCTGAGAGACGAATTAGACAGAAAGGTTTGTGTTCGTTATGTGTTTTTGGTTATTTCAGAGTAAATAAAAGAATTATCTGTGCATAATCTGTTTTTAAAAAATTTGACTGTCATTGTCTTCAAAAATTAGAGGGCTTCAACGCTGCTGAATCGAATGTGGAGCGAAACCTATGGCTGCATGCAGGCGACAAAGCATTGCATCGAACACAACCAGTGTTCTGTTGAATGCATAAAAATTCATTGGCATTCTAGACAAAATACACTTTCATGCCCGGGGCACACGATGCCGGCAGACGCTTTCCTGCTCTACTCGGTCAGCTCTCTGCAGCCGCACGCACATCAGCAGTGCGGAAACTACCGTCCTCCTTTCTGTAGCGAGCGCAGTAGTGGCCTCTGCCTGGCTCCGCAAAATGTGCTTCTACTAGCCTAGTGTAGCTCTCGCTACAAAAACACCAAGAAATATTGGAGGGCTTCAAAACCAGTCAAATTGTTCCTAATTGTATTTACTGCAGAAAGGAATGCTTTATCTACAGTCGTTAAGACCTGGCACTTAAATGTCAGATAGTGCATAATGATCTGAGAGCCCCAGCTATCCCTGGTAATCGCTCGCTTGTTATCGTCATTAGTTTTGTAAATTGGAAAGGATGTTAACTGTGTGGTTGGGTGTTTCAACAAGAGAGCATCAAATCAAACCGCCTCATTATGTACTTTTTGGTGAGATCTCTTGGTTACAGTGGTGCATGTGGAGAACTTGATTCGCAGGTTTTTCAATGCATATCCCAGCCTTCTCCACCACTGCTTCCAATTTTGGGCTGCCGGCAGCCCAAAATTGATTTCAGAGCTGTTTGTGTCACGAATCCACTGGATGGCCGTTTGAAGAGTGTGCTGCCTCAGCTTGGCAGAATTAACAGTCACGAGCATGCTGTGTGGTGCTAATAGTGGTTTCAGAAGTACTTCTTAGTCATGTTATACGCGGGTGGAATTGCGCACTTTTAGGGGTCATTTCCTGCATTTAGCTGTTATGTGTTTGCATGTCTGTCCGAAGCCTGCTATGTGCCTGGTGTGTATGTGGCAGTTCAGTTATTCATTGGTTACTGGAGGTTGTGAGAGAATGCAACCTCGTCTCGGCATAAATTCGGGCCTTGGTCATATTCAGGTATAATATAATGTACACATTTTTACGGAATAGTTCAACAGAGTAGGCCCTACATGCCATGTCTCTACGCCTAACATTCATTCCCCATAGACAGTGTCTTTTAATCAAGAACAAGGCAGCGTATAGCCCTTGAAAGTTCATTTAAACCATTACTGCTCTTATGGTAAATTATGAACCTGAGTGCAGGATCAGCCCGGTACCTCTACAGAGACTGTGGACGGCAGCGCAGAGCCAGGCTGCTATGATGGGGAGGCTGAAAGCAAGCTGAAGCTTGCAGAGGCCAAGGCTGCTGCGGCGGAGGCCAAGGCTGCTGCAGCAATGGAGACATGTAAGGCTGCCGAAGAAGAAATGATGGTTCTTCGGGATAGGACCGAAGCAGCGGAGGCCAGAGCCGAGGCAGCAGAGACAGAGGCGCTTTTTGCTGTTGACACGCTTTACCCTCTACTACAAGGTATAACCAGTCTATGTCTATGATCAGTGTCAGAGAATTATCCTTTGTAATGGCAGTGCTTTCAAATGACATTGAATTGCACAAAGTGTCTTTTGTGCTCACTGTAGTGGCTGCAAGGAAAACATGGTCACACCTTTTCTGACCTTTTTTATACATATGCTTCTATAGATAAGTAAACCCCATTAACTTGAAGTTGTAAAATCCGGAAAAATTTCGAGACAAGCAGAGTTTCGAGTTAAACAAAATGCCTAAAATTTCTGGCGACAACCCCTGGCGATTCGTCGTGCGATGCCGCCGCCAACGCCTGTCGTTTCCGCTGTTGCACACCGCACGGACCAGCGGGACTCTGCGACAGAGGCATGTTTCCAGTGGTGCTTTGTTAAAGTGCATCCACACGACGGGCCACAGAACTGCTTTGGTCCGCTGACCAAGCGTCACGTGACGTCCCGTTTCCAGTTTATGAGGTCCGCGCCAGGTCCGCGGACTGGAGCGGTCAAAAATGGCTGGACATTTTCCTCGGACCCCTGACCACAGGCCTGGAGGCGCCTGTGAACAGAGGGGGCACGTTGGCTTCCGATGGCAAGCGCGTGAGCTAGCCCATATCAACAACATAAACTTTGCGCACATTCTGAAGAGCGCCAAATAACATAGGCAGTGTCTAGAGTTGCATCCGACAACATATTTACACAGCCTTCGAGTACCGCTCACCACTGTACGTGCAGCACTACGTATTGCTGCGCCATCACGTCCTGGACGAGACTTTTACAGCGTCGTGTTTATTGAAAAGTGTCAAAAAACATCGGGCCCCAGCTGCATCTTGAAATAGAAGTTCCCAAATGAACACATGCAAAACCAAATGGCGAGAGTTTGTCCGCCGCAAGCATGGTGGACGACTGCGCACTGGCCGCATCCTACTCGCTAGTGGTCACTAGGCCTAGATAGTTTCGCATTGAAGCCACAGCGAAAGGTGCTTTCAATTTAACCGGTGCTGTTGTAAATGGCCTGCCCATTGAAAAGAAAAAAAAGGTTTATCGACTGTCTTGTAAAAAAAAATGATGGGCCATATGGGCACCTTAGCAGCGGAGATGGCGTACAAGAAAGCCGGGTGAGCCGGCGCAGCACGAGCGGCAGCTGCTGTGAAGAAACATGCTTGTTATAACACTATACCAGCCACTATGTATGAGTTAGCGATTCTCACGAATGGTCATATATGATACGCCTTTATATGTTAGACTTAGTATTCTAGGAAAGAATATTTGCAATGCTGAACTGCTGTTTATGTTAACAGCGATTAAGTTCGATCTACAGTTAAGGCATCTGCGTAATGTCCTTATCACCATCTTTGAGTTTGGAATTAAATGGATTAAGTGGAATGCTGTCAACTTAGGTACGTTATTAGTGCCGCGCTTCGTCTAGGTGCGTCTATGTTTATGTGAAGCCAGCCTATGAACGAAGGCCAATATACTGTACCTGAATATTTCCCAAATACACGTCAAATTCGGCATTATGAAATAACGTAAAAAAAAATCGGAGGCAGTGTGCAATGAGCGCATCGCGAAACGGCGAAGGATATAGTGTATCCCTTTAGCTCGTCTCGTGGTCCGACTTGTCGGCTGCTATTTTGGCCCGCCGTGTGGATGCTGTCACGGGCCAGACCGTGCGCGGACGACATCACGTGACCGATCCGCGGCTCAGTCTGTGGTCCGTCGTGTGGATACACCTTTACCGCCCTGTCATCGTTCGGTCACGGGGAGTATAGTTATGCTATATCCTGTTTCTAACACTACACAGCATCGCGATAAAAAAAAAATAAAAAAAGGTCGCAGCGCAGCGGTGTGCTGCGACACAGCGATGCATACTTGCATTGCAAGCAGTGGCTTTCTCCTGCTCATTTTGAAAAGTAAAAAAATTTCTATCCACACTAGCCTTTTTTTTTCGTTTATTACCCTACCAAGCTTTTACTGAATCGTGTCGATGCGCCTATGTATGCATGGATCAGACGAAATGAGCGTCTGCAGCTTCATCGCTCAAACCAAACTAAGAAAACAAACTCCGCTAGCAAAAAAAAAAAAAATTACATGGACGCTTTGCTAGGTACTAGAAAGCCTAACGAATACAATGTTATGAGCACATTTTTGATATAACAAGTATTAGTGATGTTATAGCACTTTAAATCAGACAGGAGGGCAGACACGTACGTTTGGAACCGTGAACTTTGAACTGCTGCAACATCGCTGATATTGGTTATATAAAAAAATTGCTCCTAACATTGTATTCATTATGTGTTCTAGTACCTAGCAAAGTGTACATGTGAATTTTCTGTAATGCGGTTTTTTTTCATTGTTCCTGCAAATTATGAACAATAAACTTCATTTACGTTCTGAACTAATTGGCCATTATATGTTCAGCGCTGTACAGTACATAGCATGTCGTCACTGCTGTCACCTTAGAGGCGATTTCTCATATATGGACAAGCGATTTCATTTGTTATGTGTGCAGGCCTTGTGCAGGAGGGAGAGAATCAAACAGTTCATTTCTAATGCCCAGGGGATAGAGTGCAGTCTTATGACTCAGAAGCATGTTCTTTGTTGCTGTATGCAGTCAATATGCTGGTAGAGAGTGTGGGAAAAACTTCACACATTTTAAGCAACAGTGTGTGAAGTAGTTCTCATGTTTGCTTTCAGTAATGTTTCATTTTACAGAGCTGCCAAGCCTTGTAGATGCACTGAGGGGTGGAGGGATGGCCGCTTCTGTTGCCAACGCCGCTGAAAGTGGCCTTTCTGGCCATTCCGTAAGTTGAAAACAACTGTTGCACAGAAATTTTGTCCAATTTGTAGCCTTTTATCCAAGAAATCTGCTCTTCTTCAATCAACAGTGGGCCTCTTCTATTTCCACTCCTGTCTTGAGTACATCTGGTTGGCTTTTGGCTGCCAGGGTGTGGAGCCAGGTGCTTATTTGTCTCGGGTTACTCCATGCACTTCCATTGGCTTACCAGAACACATTCATATATCTCTGTCTGGTGGTTTCGCCGGGACGATTTTGAGCTGTGAGGGCCTGGGAAGCTAGCAGATGATAGAGAGGTAGTATGGAAGTGGGGATCACACAGCCATTATGTGGACTAGAAGGACCGCTGTTGTCTATGAGAAGTTTTTCTGCTGTCTAGTTGACACATGCACTCGTTGAGGCTAGTCTAGAGTTCACATCATCTATGTCTACAATAGCATCATTTGAGGCAACTCACTGTTTATTTCAAATGCGTGTGTGCACTCATATCTCGATTGTCTCGCCTCCCATATGCACAGTGCCAACTTCATAATAGTTGACTCGCAGTCGCATTCGCAAAATATTTTGGATGTCAAGCCTTTGCACCCACCTGATATTAAGTGTTTGAGGCCTTTCTCAAGAGTGGCTGCAAATTCTGGTTCTGGGTATGTGCTTCGGCACATGCAAGAATGCAGTCCACGTGTGAAGCACAATAAGAGTGTATAGTCTTCCATGGTTTTCTGTGCAGTGGAAAGGTGCATATTATTCGAGAAATTGTAGAAAGTATATGAGAAGAATATGTGTTTTAAATGAACTCATACTTCCTGTTTGACTTGTATAAAGATAATTTCCCATCATGGATCATCATGCGCGTGCAGTAGGCGAGGCGCCTGTATGCAAGGCCAGATTGTTGTAGCACGTAATGGATAATACCAGATTAGTTTGTTATAGATGATGACGTAACCATGTGGAGAGGGAAATAGGAAGATCTTTGATGAAAAGAGGGAAAAAAATTTGGGGTAAATTGCACGTCAGGCTTTAAAGCCATACTTGAGTGAAACTTTGGAAACCGTAAAGAGATGTTTTAGTGTGCAGCTCCTAAGCACCCGTTCCTGGCTTTGCGGCATCGGCTTAACCAGTGGATAGTCGATTACCCACTGGCCATCCTACTGGGTTACCCACCGGTAATTGGAAGATAACTGGTGGCATGAACAGTGTCTGCACAGTTGGCTCTGGTAAATCTGAAGCTCAAAATTCTGCTCTGCCTCTTGCAGCCCGCCATTGTCATTGGGAACACTGGCATCTCCGATCTGGGGAATAGTAACATTGGGATCCTGAAGGAGCCCATAACGATTGAAGTGTAGGATGCTACATTTAAAATTAAAACCATTTGGAAGATGGCTTTAGTTTAGACAATTTTGTCATGTATTGCCATGTGTACAACCTACTCTTACTGTTGCTCGTTGCTGGTCATTCTAAGTGCAAGTACTAGTAGCATGTAGAGCTTTAATTTTACTTAATACATGGTGGTTATGTATAAGGGAGAACGTGTACCACAGAAAATAAATATTATGAAACACAGCAGAGAAGTTTTAAACTTGATTTATATGCTGTGGTAGACTAGAAAACTCCTTGTGCAACATCAGTGTAGATGATCGCATTGCAATGCTAGTGAGCATTGTTCACCTGGCTGCATTTGATTACTGATTGTGCAAAGTTAGGACATTGTGAAGGAAGTAAGCATAACAAAATGGAGGCCAAGTAGCCTGATAAGTGAGACCATCTAATTTAGTACCTGAGCCAGCTACGCCAGCTTCCCCGTCGGGCCTAGCAGCTCCAATGTAAAATTCCAATTTGTTGGTAGATCATATCACGACGCATCTAAGTTTACAGTTGATATACATTAACAGATAAACATAATGCATTTTTACAGAGGGGCTGTCATTTAACATTTTAGGTGTGCATCAACAGGGCTACATTTAAATTTTTCAGTGGTGCTGTAGCTAAGGGATGCATTTGTTCAGTGAAGCTATGCAGAACTTTTATCCACATATATTTTTCATTGTTTAGGCATGTTGCCCAGGAGCACCCTTCAGTGCCTACCTGAGTAGAACTCCAGTTTGAATTCTCAGACCGTAAGCTCCCCTTTAGGAATGTAAAAACAAAGGCATACCTTTTAGTTGTGACTGAAGGCATAGAGGAGCTACTGAAGTAAACAAACAGTAATTGCAGGAGAAAGAAGCACATTAATTTTACTAATAAACAGAATTAGGCAACGAAGAAAAAAGTACTTCTGGGAAGTGGAAGCCTCTGTTCGGTCATTTCATATTTCTTATTAGGGAAGTTTACATATCGCACCACGGTTACCAAATGAATAAGCTGTCTTATCTGTTTTTTTTCTTTTGTCATAGTTCAAGTTCGGCTCTATCACCATTCCGGCTGTCAGAATGGTGAGGCTGGAGAACCTGCAGACTTCCATTTACACGCAAGAGTTGGCCGGCATAGTGTTTGGCTGTGATGTGCTGGCTAACTCCTGCCTTAAGGGCTCCGGAACGGACAAGCAAGTCCTTGAGAAAGAAGCTGTGGATGATATTGCAGGTGCGTATGACTTATTTTTGAGATATGGGCACTTTTCAAAATCAGACCCTGCATATTAGTGGCAGCTAGCTTGGAGTAACTGCTTGTACTGCATAACTGTATAAGTTTGGTTGATTCCTGCTCCCACCTGTTGCAACCTGGATAGGCATTTCACTCTTTTGCTGTTTAATAAACATTGTTGTGCAGTGTGCTAAGGTATCTCATACCACTGTCATACAGCACTGCTAACAATCGTCATCTACATTGTTGGGCATTACAGTCGAATTCTGCTACAATGAAAGCTCATTTACCGATATTTCGCCATTTACGAAGCGATGGAATTATTTCCCCCCCAACAAACAATTTTGGGAGCAAAGTTCTGCTTTATAAAATTTTTAATGCGACAGTGGCTGACTTTTCTTTTTGCATCCAAATTTGTTGATCTCTATTTCACCAAAAAGAAGTGGCTACTGCAGTCAGTTTGCAATTTCATTAGCTCTGCACCCCCACAGAATCGGACTTGATGAGCTGCCATGTGGGCACAATGAACGCTAACTCGTTGCTTGCCTGCGGTGCAAAAGCAAACCTATTTACATTGGCAGCATGATTCAACTCACATGCTGTCCACCTATGCGCTGGGTGCTGGAGGATTGTTGCACGCCACTTGCTCAGTTCCTCTAGACCTATCTCCACACTGAAGCAGCAGCTCCACTATGAAGCAGCAAGGATGCGATCCGGTGTTCAACTGCCAGGGGACTCGGCTCGGACTCCGTGCTTGCGAAACACGCCTCTTAGAGCAAGTCACCTTACGGCTTTTTTGCTAATGGAGCTATCATGAAAATTATATATATGTTGATTTTAATGCTACGTTACTGCTTCGATGACGACAGGCAATTCAATCGGACATCATAAGCAGCGGCTAGCTTAAAAGCACTTTTGTAGGGAAGCTGCTGCTTCAGTATGGAGATAGGTCTAGCGGCAGCGAGCAAGTGATGTACAGCAATCTTCCAGCGCCCAACGCGGATGGACAGCGTGTCAGTTGGATCATGCTGCTGGTGTAAATGGGTTTGCTTTGGGGCTGCAGGTGAGCATTGAGTTAGCTTCCTTTCCCTTTCTGGTGCACGGCGCCACTATGTAAATGACAGAAATAGAACGGAACGTCACTGGTATGTCCACACCGTGCATAGTAAAACATGTTATAAGAATCGGAGCAACTGCATATGTGGCCTCCGGCCCAAACCATCAATTTCAGAGGGCATGCAACTAATTTAACACACAATGACCTTAGTGCACAGGAGCACTCCGTCCAAACTAAAATACCCTGGCGCTGTGTGGTTTTAAAGCAGGACTCTCCAAGGCAAAAACAGGGTGCATGTGAAAAAAAATTTACAGCCAATTAGCATAGTTATGCAAATGCGAAATAGGTGTGTAGCACTGCTTATTCCTGCTTCTGCTTCTAGGTTCTTGCGCCATTTAGCTGCAGTATCAGAATCAGTACAGTCGCGTCCCCGCTGTCTTCGTAACCGTTGTACTTCAGCACGTCGAGCACGGCGAACCTGCGCCACAGTGCCAGATGGTGCGGCTTCGTCCATTGCGACACGAAGCAAACGCGCAGCGCAGCTGCGTCCTCAGCTTTCCTTACACGATATTGAGTAGATCTTATTACAAATGAGCGAAAACAGGCACAGTGTATTGCATTCCTCTTTAGAATGCACTGCTCTGCGTCTGAAAGGTCTGGGGTAGGATCAAAGGGGGAGAGAAAGAGATTTGAGGAGAATGTAGGGAATGAGCAATACAGATGCTCCAGAGTTTCTGCAACAACACTTTCCTAGCGGTGAAAGGTCTCCAGGACGAAGAAAGGTAATCCAAGAGCAGGGAAATTCGCTGGTAGGCGAGCGCGCCAGTTAAGGCGAGGAGGTAAGCACAAGCACTGCACGATGCGGCGAGCGGCTCGGAGCCGAGGTCCAGGGAGCACCGCGCGTGTACGTCTGCTGGCCGTGAAGGCTGAGGAGTGAATGATGCTAGTTGAGAGATGCCGAAGTTGAGGACACACGAGCTACACACGACTGCTCAGTTCGGAGTAAAATATGCTTGTACAACATTGCCCAGTGAAGGCCGCAGTGTCCGCAACTGTGACATGCCGCACTCTCTCACTGGTTTGATCTGTGCGACCGCTCCGCCCCCTCACTGTTAAGTCTCATAATCTGGGTGTTCTCTTTCCCTTGAAGTTCACGGCGAGATGCACAGAGAGAGATAGAGAGCCCCCGCAAGGGGCACCTGTTAAAGCAGGTGTTTGCATGTACTGTGCGACACCACGGACCCCAGCAGCCACGCTTATCCGTTCTTGGCATAGCCGTGTCTGGGGAAAAGGAGATCCTGGTGGTTGAGCCGATGCCGAGTGTTTGGACCCTTAAGGCCCCTCGGCGGAGGCAACACACCACTTTGGCCCACGCTTCCCACAGACGGCACCTCCGGGCTGACCCACGCGGGGGAAATCGGCAGTCGCCTTTCCCTGTCCTCCCCTTTACCTTTCACTTTCCTATCTCTTTTCTTCGCACTGTCCTGTCTCCTCCTCCTTTCTTGTTTTCCTTTTTCCTGGTGGCGAGGGTTAACCTTGTGTGGAGTAGCTACCCTGAGTTACCCATATTCGGTTATAGTAGAGGTGTACAGCTGGCGCCGGCAGGGCTTGTTGCAAGTTTCCTGTCTCGCCCCCTTGTTGGGCTCCGTGGTGGGTGGATGGCACAACTACCGAAAAAGCAAACCTTTCATGGACTCTCTATCTTCAACACATGATCGCCCTCCAAACAAAAGAGAGCGGACCGATATCACAGGCCAATTCGTGCAAAAACAAAAAGAAACCTTTACGAAATACCACATTGTTCATAGTGAACAGTCAGAAAGCCCAGCTAGGAAAATCTCTCCATTTACAGTGTCAAAATGTCTCACAGGAAGCCTAGGCCCCGGTTACAAGGTAACCAAGCTAGCAAATGGTGACCTCTTGCTCGAAGTCATGACCAAACACCAGTTCTCTAATCTGAAAAATATTGTGGCACTTGGGGACATACCCATCTCCATCACACCCCACTGATCTCGCAATACTGTCCGAGGTGTTATATCAGAAAGTGACTTCTTGTCCCTGACTGAGGAAGAAATGGCAGAAGAACTTGCTGACCAAAATGTCATAGGTGTCTATAGAATTAAGATCCCAAAGGATGACAAGGAAATCTCCACCAAACAGCTTGTTTTGACTTTCAACAGCAGCACGCTCCCAGAATCAATTGAAGTGGGATACATAAAAGTAAATGTCAGGCTATATATACCAAATCTAAGAAGATGTTTCAAATGTCAGCGGTATGGTCACGGATCGCAGAGCTGCCGCGGCCGTACCACATGTGCCACATTTTTTGCATCTGTTTTCACTGAAGATGACGGCGAATCACCGTTTTTTGAGCCTCCAGGTAGCCCTCCTATACCCGATTTAGAAATAAGTGAAGAAGGAGTTCTGAAACTCCTTTTGAATATCAACATAAAAAAGAACTCAGGACCCGACGGTATCCCGAATGAATTCTTATATAGATATGCAGAGTGGAATTTTAAATTTCTTACCAAAATCTTTCAATCGTCTATCGACAGTAGTTGTGTTCGAAAATGTGCGAAAATATTGCCTGTGCATAAAAATCGTTCCACTTCTAACGTTGAAAATTATAGACCCATTTCCCTCATTAGCACGTGTTCCAAGTTACTCGAACATATTATGTACGCTCACTTATCAACTTTTCTTGAGAGTAACAATCTCCTATTTCTAAACCAGCATGGCTTCCGCAAGGGGCTTTCTACCATCACACAACTCACGGAAACTGTACATGATCTTTCCCAGTCAATTAATTCCCGCATGCAAACTGACATCGTAATTGTGGACTTTGCAAAGGTGTTTGATAAGGTTTCGCATCCTAAACTATTACTAAAAATCAGTGCCATATTTAAAAATGAAACTATAACCGAGTGGTTCAGGTCCTATCTTTCGTCTAGAGTACAGTATGTTCGGGTTCAAGAGTATAAATCCAACATCATGCCAGTCGATTCCGGTGTTCCCCAGGGCAGCGTTCTGGGCCCTCTCTTGTTTTTGATCTTCATCAACGACTTGCCTGTTGGTTTGAGCGTTCCAGTTAGACTGTATGCAGATGACTGCATCGTTTATAAACAAATTAATACTCCAGAAGATCAGGCAGAACTCAATCAAAACTTGCAGAAAATACATGAATGGGGTAAGGTGTGGCAGATGGTATTAAATTCAAACAAAACAGTTTTTATGACCATTACAAGAAAGAAAACTGTCCTTGATTACAGTTACAGCATTAATGGTAGATTACTAACTAGAGTAAGTAATTTTAAATACCTTGGAGTAACACTCACATCTGACTTACGCTGGAATTCACACATAGATCATGTATGTACTAAGGCTTCCAAGGCACTCTGGAGCTTGAGACGCAATATGTGCAGGGCAACTCCCGAAATAAAAAGTCTGGTTTTCAAAAGCCTAGTTAGGCCTATCCTCGAATATGCAAAAGTTGTCTGGGACCCGTACACTGCTTCCAACTGTTCTAAGCTGGAAAGAATCCAGCGTCTCGGAGCAAGGTTTATATTTAATAGGTATCGTTATTCTGATTCTCCAACTTCTTGGTGTAAATCTGCTGATTTGCAAACACTTGACATTAGAACCAAATGCGACAGACTCAAGTTTCTTTTCCAGATCGCTAACCACTACTTGAAAATCGATCAAACAAAATACTTTGAAATTAAAACAGGGGGAACATCACGCCATCGTCACAGTTTGTACATCCCAATGCCGCCTGTCAGAAATTATTGCTTTAAATTTAGTTTTTTCCTGAAAGCCATTAAGGAATGGAATATGTTACCAAACTCCGTTGTCTCGTCACAATCACTTAGCGAATTTTTAGATAAACTGCACAATGTTTTATGTTCTGCTTGATTTCTATGACAATGTTTTTGTTTTGTTCAAGTGGCAAACACAATTATGTATGAAATTTAGTGTTGATCTCAGTGTGTGTTTGATGTGTTATTTTTCTGTTTCAAGTTTGATATCCACTCTTGTAATAGCCCGCCCAGGGCTGACAGTATGAATAAATGAAAATAAATGAAATGAATGACATGTGCCTCAAACGAACATAATTCAGACAACTGTGCTGCAGCACCGCACTGTGGAAACTGACGGGGAGCACCCCGCTTACTCAAGAGCTTGTCCAACTTGGAAAGATGAAAAGCAAACCATTACCATCAAAACAACTGAGAACATAACTTACAAGGAGCACGAACCAAATACTCCCAGACAAAACGCACAGCATTCCAGTTCACGGCAAAGCCAAATCTCGCCGAAGTGGTGCGACGGGGCGGGGCACCACACCGGCCTTCAACACCTGCCCAGGCCACACAAAGTGAGCTTGAGGTAGGGCCTTCTGCGCCCCTGGTGGAAGTGGTTAGTACCACTCCACCCCAAAAACAGGCTACCCGTTCCTCAGGGGCGGTGGCCCACAAGACCTCTGCCCTTGAGGCGGGGTCTAAAAACAATGAACACGTGCCTTCGGCACAATTGTCCGCCTCCTCTGAAGAGGTGATGGACACATCCAGCCAAGATGGCCATGTGCCTTCGTCGTCACACAGACTGCGAAGATCCTTGGAGCGATCCAAGAAAGACAGGGCCCGCATACGGGCCCTGAAAAATCATACTTCTACTTCTAAACTCAGAAAACAATAAGATGGTGTTTCTAGTGCAATGAAACTGCAGGTGACTTTTAACCAACCTAAACGACATAAAAGATATCCTAACCACACTCTCACCTGTTGCGCTTTGCTTGCAAGAAACAAATCTAGGTCCCAAGCACACAAAAATACTAAAGAAATATCAAGTCTTCCGCCGAGACCGACAGCAGGCCAGCAGACTTTCCGGTGGAGTGGCCATTATAGTGCAAAATGGTATTGCAGCCCGAGAACACCAATTAAACACCAGATTAGAAGCTGTGGCAGCCACATTACTTACATATAAAACCATTACTGTGTGTTGCGTGTATATTCAACCTCACCTAAAAATAACTCTCCATGATTTAGAACATCTTTTTAGCCAGCTTCCAGGCCCATACGTGGTAGTAGGCGATTTTAATGGGCACTCACCCCTTTGGGGAAGTGAGAAAACTGACGCGCGAGGCCAAGTTATAGCGAACCTTATTCTTTGCAGTAATACATGTTTGTTAAACTCTGGAAAACCTACTTTCTGTTCTCCAAACACAGGAAAGATGAGCGTTTTAGATTTGTCCTTTTGCTCGCCCTCTATTTCTAACGATTTTAAATGGAATGTTTTAAATAATCCATATGGGAGTGATCACCTACCTGCACTAATCAGTTTATCATCTTCAACATCTGTCATACAGACCAAACCACGACGTTGGAAACTCCATTTAGCAGACTGGAATTTTTTTAGAACGGAAGCAGACTTGGAAACAATTTTTTCAGAGGAGCATAGCATAGATCAAATTAATGAACTCATCACAGATTGCATTATAAATGCCGCCCGCCTTGCCATTCCACAAACCTCAGCAGTGGTACAACAAAATAGCAAAATCTGGTGGACACGGGAATGTAGGGAGGCAAAAAAACAACAAAATAAAGCCTGGGGTAAGTTTCGAAGATACCCAACATATGAAAATTTGACAGCTTATAAAAAAGCTAAAGCTAAAGCTCGTTATATTCGTCGCAACGCCGAAAAACAATCATGGCAGAAATTCGTGACATCTATAAACAGCTCAACACCATCTAAAAGAATGTGGGAACAAGTCCACAAACAAAATGGCAGCTTCTCCCCATATACGATTCCGATTCTCACAGCGCCTGGTATGCAAACGAGCATCGAAGAGCAGGCGAATATATTAGGGGAACATTTTCATAAGGTTTCAAATTTTATTATTTAACAAAATTTGGGTTCTAGGGAAATTGCCGGAAGCTTGGAAAAGGGCCATTATTGTACCATTCTTAAAACCAGGAAAACTGCCAACTTCTCCTAACAGTTATAGACCTATTCCTCTCACCAGTTCTCTAGCGAAATCTTCTGAAACTATTTTAAATACTAGATTAACCTTTGTTTTAGAATCTCATGAACTTATTATTATTCATCAGTGCGGTTTTAAGAAAGGGTGCTCAACAACTGACCACATAGTACGCCTTGAAAACACTGTCCGACAGGCTTTTATAGTTTTCTTCGATCTAGGGAAAGCCTACGATACAACTTGGAGGTAGGGGATCCTACGGGATTTAGCACATCTAGGCATCCGAGGCCGAATGCTAAATGTCTTAACTTTCTCTCACACTGTTTTTGCCAAGTCCGCCTCGGCGCCACCCTGTCTAGAAGCTTTGTTCAGGAAAACGGGGTGCCACAAGGGTGCATTCCAAGCACAACCCTTTTCGTTGTAAAAATGAATTCCATTTGCAGAGAAATCCCAAATTCCATTATGTTTTCGCTCTATGTAGATGACCTTCATATAGCCTGCACATCCTCCAACATACAAACATGTGAGAGGCAAATACAAATAACAATTAATAAACTAGCGAAATGGGCCGACAAAAATGGATTTCAGTTTTCCCCACAGAAGACGGTGGCAGTTATGTATTCGCTCAAGCGCGGTATTCAGAACAGCCCTGTCCTCCACTTTAATAAAAAAGAAATACCGGTGAAAACTGAACACAAATTTCTAGGCATTACGTTCGACAAAAAACTTACATTTCTACCACACATAAATATACTGAAAAAGAAAGCTTCCAAATCTCTTAGCATACTGAAAGTTCTTTCGCGGAAACGTTGGGGATCCGACAGGGCATGTCTTCTACATATATACCGCTCTGTTTTACGCTCACGCTTAGAGTATGGGAGCATAGTATATGGTTCAGCTAGACCTTCATACCTTAAAAAATTAGACCCGGTACATAACTTAGGCCTTCTCCTTACGTGCGGAGCGTACAGAACATCCCTAATAAATAGCCATTATGTGGAAACGAACGAGCCTTCACTGAAAGACAGACGAAATGCATTCACATGCGCTTATGTTCTCAGAGTAAGGACACGGAAAAAACACATCTGTTACCCGATTGTCACAACTTGCCCCTCCCGAACAATATTCACAAATAAGGCTCAGACAACAAGACCATTGATAATACGATTTGAAGACAATTGACGTGAGCTCCATATTATGGACACCTTGCATGATGTCGCTCAAGAAAATAGGCCCCTGGCCCCATGGTACAACTTTCCAACAGTCTGTGACCTCACTCTTACACAGTTCAAAAAGAGCGAAACTCCTACAGAATATATATTACAAGAATATCGCGCACTAAAAGAGAAATACAGCAAATGCACAGAGTTTTACACGGACGGATCAAAAACTGCCTCCTATGTTGGCTGCGCTGTAGTGGATCGGAACTCCGAAAAAAATTATTCGACTTCCTCAATGTGCATCAGTATTTGCAGCCGAGTGTTATGCTGTCCTGGTAGCTGTAGCAAAAATTGTGTACGAGGGCACTGAGAACAGTGTTATCTATACAGATTCACTCAGTGTACTCACAGCTCTAAACTCCAGAAATGCAGTCATGCCATTACTCGGTAACATAATACACGATGTAATAAAGATCTCAACCCAAGGACATAACATAATATTCTGTGGGGTTCCAAGCCACATGGGCATTGAAGGAAATGAGAGAGCGGACGTGTGTGCTGCTCAAGCAGGCAGGGAAGAAATAGAGAAAGTGAACATACCTTGTAAGGATTGCATAAAGT
This sequence comes from Amblyomma maculatum, assembly GCF_055883805.1. NCBI lineage: Eukaryota > Metazoa > Arthropoda > Arachnida > Ixodida > Ixodidae > Amblyomma > Amblyomma maculatum. Next base: position 152,116,526 of record NC_139349.1, read on the forward strand.
TAATTAAACGAAAATAAAAGGATATATGGCAGTCTATATGGAATAACCAAGAAAGTAATAAATTGCACCTCGTAAAGCCCATAATAGAAGAATGGGAAACAAGCGCTCATCAGGAACGCTTCAAGGAGGTCACAGTATGCCGTCTGCGTATCGGGCACACACATCTCACGCATAATTTTTTACGAATGAAACAAGATAAGCCTACGTGTGGAGAATGCGGAGAAGTGCTCACCGTCAACCACATCCTGATTACATGCCCAAAACTAGAGACAGTACGGAGAAAGCATTTCACTATTTTTTATGATCGTGCCATCCCTTTCCATCCCAAATTACTTTTAGGAGAAAGAGCAATAATAAACTTAACATGTGATCTTAGTTTTTTAAAAGAAGCAGACGTTCTGAATAAACTGTAAACTTTAACGAACCTTTTTCCCCTGGATAGTTAAGCGGGCGAGTTGGTGATACATCATCCAAAAAAACAGCGCAAACAAACGGGGACGACAGGAAGAAACAACAGGAACAGGCGCTGTTCCTGTTGTTTCTTCCTGTCGTCCCCGTTTGTTTGCGCTGACTTTTTCCCCTTTTCAAATATGAACAGATTTTAACCTTGCTCTTGGCGCATGATAGCCTCAGTTGCTTATGCGCCAAAAAACCCCAATACTATACAATACAAGAGATAGAGAGCGGCTTCGGACAGGCATCGGTGAAATCCGTCATTGCGGCTAGTAGAGCTATGCACTTAAAGTGTGTTTATGTTCACTAGCTATCAAGTCCAATTTAGAATGTTCAGGTTATGTTTTATTACAACAAAGCTCCACTTGAACAAAAGTTTTCACTCGTCCCATGAATTGCATTTAGTGGGATTCGACTGTAGTGCACCATAGTTCATCAGACGAACATTGGGGGTTTCAAGTATTGTACTGTCTATTCACTTCTTTTTTTTCTTTACATTAATTTTGCTGCCACATTTGTCACAATATTATTTTACTTGAGCCTTATTTACTTCATGGTTGTTATCTTTTTCAGTCCACGTCATGACGAAATATAGTGACATCACTGAGTTGGCCGTGCGATCCTTCTTGCGGCGCAAATGCAACAACGCGGCGTCAGCACTGAAGAAAGGCCGCGAATTTTGAATGTAATAAAAAAAATCGTGACAGGAATTTACTTGCATACTTTTCCATGCTTTTTGCTAAAGCAATACTATGCTTTCGAGATTATTGCTTGCATCCCTTTTTCTGAAAAGTCACTACTTCACCTACGTCAAAATCGGATGAGAAAGGTAAAGGTCCACCGTGATTGCCATTACAGATTGATGGCTTAGCCCTCGTCTCCATTTCAGATGGTGCTCTTCAGGCATGAGCTTCTTGTTTCAGCTCTGATCATCATACTTTTGCTTTCTTGTTCACTAACCGTATTAGGAACGAATCCCCCTCGAGGTTCTAAATGGACTGGATGGGCTGTTTGCAGCTATTTGTGTTTGCCAAGTGCGGTGACACCACAGCTGGAAGGTCAAGCAGTAAACCACCCAATTTTCAACTCATTTGGACGCATGATGCCGTTTCAAGCTTTGGCATTTGTGGCAGGGTCTGTAATGTATAATCGAATTCATTCCTTACAAACAGGAAGACACTATTGAAAAGCAGTGCCTATGCTCACTGAGGTGGGGAGGGGAGAGAGATTGACTAATACTAAAACATTCAATAGATCTGTGTTGCATATTTAGTTTTTTTTTAACAATTACCTGGAGGAGGGATGGAAATGAAAGGTGAGTGAGAACATTCGGAACTTGCGGCCAAGGGACATGAAAAAGGGGCAACAGTGACAGAGATCTTTAGACCTTTGCCAGTATTGTCATTTTTTTGTTTCTTGGTTGCTGGCTTTAGAGCTTTCTGGTGCATTTTAATGTTTTGCAATAGTACTAATTTGGTTTTGGTTTGGTTTGTAGTGGTTCAACGTCCCAAAGCGACTCGCGCTATAAGAGACACCGTAGTGGGGGACTCCGGAAATTTCGACCACCTGGGGTTCTTTCACGTGCACTGACATCGCACAACATACGGGCGCCTTACTTTTCACCCCCACCGAGAAGCGGCTGCCAAGGCCAGAATTCGATCCCGCGTTTAGGAACAGTAGTCGAGCGCCGTAACCACTGCGGCACCCCGGTGGAGTAATAGTACTAAATTTGTATTTCTAGTGCATTTTTCGTACAATTCTTGGTGGCGCATTTTAATATTATGCAATAGCACTAAATGTGTATTTTTAGTTCATTTCTTTGGCTTGGTAGTGGATTTTCAATGTTATGCAACACTATTAAATTTATATTTCTGGTGCATTTTTTGTACCCTTTAAAATCTGAAAATACACTTGCAGTAGATTTGTAATGCTCTGAAAAAAATAACCATCCTATTTCCTGCACATTTTGAGTGCGTTCCTAGGGTAGTACAAATTTATGCTTTTGACATGTTTTCAGTATACTTGCTGCCAGCCTCAGAATTTGGTGATAAGTAAATTAACAATGCTTATAAAGTATGCCTACCATTCTATTGGTAGTACATTTCGAATGTGTTCATAGTAAGCTGAACTAAAATAAGTGTCTTTCTAATGTGTCAAAAATATGTCGATAGGGCAAAATGCGTTTTTTCGGTATATTTTTAGGAAAGTTCCTGGTTATACTTCTAGCATACTTGAAAAGTAATAATTTTGTATTGGGACAAAAAAATGCGAAATGAATACGAAATAAATACAATGCGTTTGAAGTACATTTTTAGCACACAATTTTTTTGCTAAGGGATAGCAGATATGTTGAGTATTGATGAACATATTCATCTATTTAGGCGGCAAAAATTTTCGTGAAATAAGCCAACAGCTGTCTCTGACATCCACATCAATGTAAACGTTGCATTTACTCTAACAGAAAGGGAGGGGGAGTTTGAGGCTCAAGAAAACAAAAGAAATACTGTGATCATAACGCGACCTTATATTGTTCAGACCACATATGGCTAAGAGCCAAGAAACATGGAGATGGAATCAACGAATGCGGAAAGGACGTTGACTGAGCACAGCACTTTGCACGCAACACAATAAAGCGTAACATAACCACTTTTCTAGACAGTGGCGGCCGCCCACATCGCCGCTGCTTTTTGTTTCATCCGTCCCGCGCCCATCCCCAACTTTCTCCGGTCCCTATGCCCTGCAGCTCTCGCAACCTTTCTTTTTTCATGGCCCGCACACTTTTCCGTGATGGCCCCATGTACGGAGAAAGGTCAGCTTCTCACCGCTCTTGATAATTGCGATTGATATAGGCACACTGAAGACCAGGAAAAAAGGCAAAAAAGAAACGCACGCGCTGCGTATTTACACGTTGCCGAACACCACGCCAGGTGTTTTCAAGCAGATGATGCGAGGAAAACACTTATAATCCTGCAAACACAGTACGCATGCACACAGCCTCATTTGCTGGTTACTGGACAAATGCGAGCATCTTACCTGAGTGTGACTGCAAGCCTTTCTGCTGGAAAAATGGGCCTCCTGTGTGTTGGTGGGTGCAGAATTCATTCATAGACGAGGTCTAGCAGCTTATCAAAGGAAGACTTCGTCATCCTGCTTTCAATAAATGAATCGAAATTCTGCATGACAGCAAACTATTCATCGAGCAACAACGTTCCGGAGGCTACATGCAAAACAACCAAGAACCAGCACTCGTTATATGTATCTATACGTGTCATTTACCGGAAATACTGGAAATAGTACTCCGGATCATTGTGTCGTAGGTCCTGCACGAGATGATGGTACTCGCAGTGATACGGACGGTTGTCGAATATTTCTCTGATGTGCAATGACGGCCTTCTCCTTCGACGCAGGCGATGCAACAGCAACGCGATGATAATATTCCTTCGCGCCGGGTATGTCCACGCCATCTGAAGAAGGAATCCGACTCCTACCACGAGGTGCTGGAGCTGAAGACGCTGCAGACGCTTTCAATGAAAAGGCTCGCAATCTCCACGCCGGGAGCGGAGGAGAAAGGGACGAGCAGCTGCGGAGGATTGCTTCGCGAGTTTTACAGCAGGCGGCGCGCTGGACACTCTGCGCATGCTAGATTTCTAATGCTAGATTTCTGTGAGCGACACGATCTAGTTATAGTAAATAGAGAAACAAATTTGAAGGCCGAATCACGTGGGAATATTCCGCAACAGCAGACGACCATTGACTATTGTCTAATGTCGCAGGGCTTTTATAGCAAGGTCACAAAATGGCAATAGACGAAGAAGGGGAGTGTAGTCTGGGAAGTGATCATAAACGTATTAGTCTGCAGATGGGGCCCTTGATGAAAAGAGAAATGGAACTTAGACAAAACGTAAACGCAAAATTAAGCGACGGTCAAATAGCGCAGGAGACATAGAGGAAGATAGAGAAAAGCCTCATGGAAGACTGGGATTATGAACAGGTAGAACTACTCATAAGGAGGAAAATTCAGGAGGTTAAAGTAGCAAACCACTGGAATGGAAAGAGGAAGCCACGGAGCTGGTGGAATAAGGGAATCAGGGAAGCTATTGAACGACGGGCTCCTTCAAGGGAACACCGAATGGCAAAGAAAGCACAGGTTTCTCAGGAGGAAATCGACCAAAAATACGAATCATATCGACAAAAGAAACCATGTGCAGGCCCTCGTCCAAAGTAAAATAAGACAGTCCACCGATCGCTGGATGGCTGATATACACGATGCCTCTAGAGGCGGAGCAAGAAAATTCTGGAACCATATAAGCTGGCTAGGGAAGAAGAATCAAAGAAAGCAGGATCAGATTCAAGATAACGAGGGAAATTGTTTAAAGGGAGATAACGGAGTGAACTACATTACATCAGTTATAGCCGAGTCATTTAAGAGCGACGATAGGGTAATCTCCGCAAATCAGGAAGCAACACAAGGTAGCAGAATACAAAGCAACTTAGAACTGACCAATCTAAACTGAAAAAAGGCAGAAAACAATATTCCTAAAAACACATCTGCAGGAATAGATGGAATTCCGATCAAGCTGATTAATGAACTCGGTCCAAAAAGTAAGGAAACGTTGTTAAAAGCTTTGGAAACAGTCATAGCGAATAAGGAAATTCCGGACAGCTGGCGGCAGAGTAAAATGAATTTGATTTATAAGGGGAAAGGAGAAAGGATGCACATAAAATCCTGCAGGCCGATTACCATAACATCTCTTATGTACAGGTTAGCCATGCAGGCGGTGAAATTAAAGGTGCGAGCATGGGTTGAAAGTAACAAGATACTCGGAGAACTTCAGAACGGCTTTAGAAATGGTAGGCGCTTAGATGATAGCCTGTTCGTGCTTACCCAATGCATCGAAATATCTAGAGTGGAAAATAGACCTTTGTATTTGGCCTTCCTGGACATAAACGGGGCATACGACAAAGTAATCAGGGAACTCCTGTGGAACATATTAAAAGAAGGTATCGGTTATGAGATAATAGAGTTCCTACAGGAAATATACCGGGATAACAAAGTAGAAATTACGTGGGAAGGGATAAGAAGTACGGAGGATGTCAAAGTATGCAAAGGATTAAGACAAGGCTGTCCTCTATCACCGGTGCTGTTCATGCTTTATATGATACACCTGAAACAGAGGATACAAGACAGTAACCTAGGTTTTAACCTGTCATATAGATTAGGTGGAAAGGCGGTAGAGCAGCGCCTCCCCGGTTTGATGTATGCAAACGATATTGTGCTGCTAGCTGAGAGTCTGGAAGAATTGCAAACTCTAGTTAAGTATTGCGGAGACGAAGGGGACGCTCTAGGCTTCAGTTTCAGCGCAGTTAAGTCGGGTCTGATGATTTTCAACGGCTCAACTGATCAGGGTCTTAAAATTCAAGGCCTTGAAATACCTAGAGTAGCAGAATATAAATATTTGGGGGTATGGATAAACGAAGGATTGGCATGCATTGGAAAGCATGAGCAATCACTTAAGGCCAAAGGGCGAAGGAAAGCCGGGATAATGAAGCATAAGGCATTGTGGGGATACAATAGATATGAGGTTTTGAGGGGTATTTGGAAAGGAATTATGGTGGCCGGACTTACTTTCGGAAATGCGGTTTTGTGCCTAAAATCAGAGGTACAGTCGACATTAGAAACAAATCAGAGATCCGTTGGACGATTAGCACTAGGTGCCCACGGCAAAACTACAAATGAGGCGGTACAGGGAGATATGGGCTGGCCATCTTTCGAAGTACGGGAAGCTCAGAGTAAAATATTATATGAGGAACGCCTGAGGAAATTGGACAGTAACAGATGGGCAGCTAAAGTATTTAAATACCTGTACCTAAAAAGCGTTGACTCACAATGGAGGAAAAGAACTAGGAAACTAACTAGTAAGTATGCTAGTAACAAGGACGGAGAAATAAAGAGCATTAAGCAACAGGTGAAAAACACAGAAGGTAAAAATTGGATAAATTCGATGGAAAAGAAACAGGGTGTGTAATTATACCGAAAGCGGGAAATGCAGATCAGGAAGGAAGATTTCTTTAATAACTCAAGAGGCAGTGCCCTACTTTTTGAAGCTAGATCAGGGTGCCTTAGAACACGCAGCTACAAAAAAAAATTTAACAATGGAGATGACGCATGTGCTGCATGTGGTAACTCCAGTGAAACAATTGACCATATTATACTCGAATGTAATGGTATCCATCCGGAAGTTGGTGCAGGCGCAATCACTGTTCCTGAAGCTCTGGGGTTTAGAGATAACAGTTGCCGGGGGAATAAACCGGCGGTGGAAACTAGCAAAAAACGACTGAAGATTGGTGGATTAAAAGCAGAGAAGTGACATAAAGTTAGTAATGTAGGAACAAAACTTAATAAATAGAATGATGGTTTAGTTAACCATTCTAAATCAATAATTAGGATATAGGGAGAAAAATGAGCATGATAGCTACTGCTACCAACCCGTTTCAAAGGGTACGCTCCTATATTCCATCCATCCATCCTGCATGCGCTTCGCCATCCGCGAGTCGTGCGCGCCCAACCTCTAGTTTGGCTGCTCGACTCTTGCGCGCGCTTCTCCGCAAGCGGCAAAATTGTGAAGCATTGGTTGGGCACGCCGCTGATGCGGCGCTTGACCGAACGTGTTCTGGCGGCTTCGTGTGTTACTTGAGTCGTTCATGTTACCTCTCTTTGTGGGTGCTCGCGCCTGCCCACCGCCGTGACTTCGCAGGCATGCAAACAGGTGTCACAGCTAAGTTTAAAACATGGCTGGAGTGGTTCCGTGATGCTCGAAATGTGGGGAAGTGTATTGTTGTGTTGTTGGCTGTCGCAACAGCTCGCTTGTAGAATTTCGTGTGTTTGCGGCTGCTGCACGCGGAAGCAGCTCGCTTTGCGCGCGCTCGTGTTGTTGAAAGCTCTTTGCGCACGCGGGCGCGCGCCCTGACTCCTGTCTACTCGCTTTGCGCGTGCTTTTGGCGCGCTTGGATTTCCGTGCTGAAAGAAAGCTGTCACGCGCGCGCGCTCCTGCTTCTACTTTTCAAACTCGCGCTTGGACGAAGTGGTGTTTGAAGCGAGTGTGCAGCAATGTACACGCTGCGATGTGGTTTTAAGAAAATAGCCGACAGCGGTGGCTAGTTTCGCAGGGCAAATATCAAAAAGGGAGAGCTGTTATACCCCGGTCAGACGAGCAAGTTTAGTGTCACTTTCCACGAGTGCACTCGCCTTTAGTGTCATTCGCATCGTGTCTCACGATGAACTTTAATGACACTCGCTGCCGAACACACTCGGCGTGAAGTGAGTTTGGCGAACTCACTACACTTTCTCCGGCAGGCGATTGTGTAGTCTCGACAACAGGGCACTTCATATTACTCATACATTGTTTTAGAATTACAATGTTTTGAAATGTTTAGTGTAAATGTATGAGCGTTTCTATTATTAAGCAAGGGATTTAAGCTGTCACGAACTAAAAGCTATGCATACACTTGAATAGCTACCCTCGCTCTCAGTGAGTTGTGCTAAGGCGAAGGCGTTCGTCTGCTGCTGCACCTCGGTGGTATGCAGTATCTCAAGCTGCATCAACGAAGTTGGAGTTATTTGTAACTCAATCTCTAGAAAGTCGTCACTTGACACGGCGGCATTTCGCTTAAGCGCCGGCCGAAGACAGCATCGCTTTTGCTCCCGCAAGCCGCCAGTGCCGCCAGCTCCAAGCTAGCACCTTTACGGCGCATCCGGCCCCGCTGTCACCGGCGTCAGAAAAGTGTGCGAGAATTAGTTTTTCCCGTAAATAATAATCCTTGGAGTAAAGCAATGTCAGAAATTAGTCCTTCTTAGGGATCGTTGACCCGTACCGAGTCGCTAGCAGGAGTAATTGCTGCGATACAAGCAAATTTCTGCTCACTACTTCATAGCCATCGTCGCCGGCGGCGCGGCGCAGCTCACCATTGTAGTACACGTATAAGCTAGCTACGCTCCTAAGGAGTCGTTGATTTGAATTGCACATTTCTCTCATTATTCTCATTTCTCTCAAGGCAGTGCCACAAGTGAGCCATATAATACTATTAAGCTGGCCATACGAAAACGCCGCCCACTGATACTTCGATGCGAAATAAACTATAGGCCTAGCGTCGCGAGCACGGAGGAGCGCACGGACAAGCGCTACTTGCCCCGCGCGCTCACGGGCGGCATATAGCGGAAAGCTAGTAGCATCCGGTGCTGTGAACGCTGCGAACTTCTCGCCTACTTTCGTGATGCTGCGGAAACTGGACATTTTTCGACGATGTGTTACAACTACACGCCAAGCAAACGCTGTGAAGACGTGATGATATGCTGCCGTGCGTGGGTGCTGCGCAGCTGGACATTTTGGGCTGCATAGAAGCGCCGTCAGACATGGTTTCGTGTGAAAAATGCACGCTACTCTGAATCATACAACTCGTGCACTTTTCGCGCTTGAACACTGGTGACTCTGTTCCATACGTAGGCGCTACCGGCACTTTCTCTATTAACGATGCAAATCGAAGTCGCAAAGCTACGTTCACAATAACCGCAGTTAGTAGCGTAACTATATATCATAAGCGAGGTTGGTTTTGCATGTAAACAGCAGTAACCACGCATGTTAGCGAAAAGCGCGTGCGACATCGCGATGCTTTTTTAGTGAAAACCATGTACTCAAATGCACAAAGCACTCAATGCACTTTCCAACAATTTATTATTTCTCAACGACGGCCAAGCAACTTACTATCAAGGAGCACGGTCCAGTGCTCTTGATATCTCCATGATCTCTGCTGATCTGTCAGCTTCAACAACCTGGTCTGTGGACATCGAGACTCATGGCAGCGATCACTTACCTACATATATTGAGGTTTGTGGCTTTTCTCTCGCCTCTCAGCGGCATAAAGTTCGCTACACGAACTGGGAAGCTTTCGCTGATGCCGTAGAAAAGCAGGATCTGTCAAACTTAAATTATGACTCCTTCATTGCTGCAGTAGCACATGCTCAAACATTGCACACGAGAGTCCTCCACCTGCCAAAGATGTACTCAGCTGTTGACGCCGAATATTAAAAACTTCGAGCAATACGTCGCAGAGCAGAAAGACGAGCGGGCAAGACACTTTCTAGAGACGATATCCGGACTTCTAGGCGAGCACAAAAACACGTTCAACGCCATTTGGGCAAGCTAGAAAGAAGGAAATGGACATCTTTTTGTGCAAAATTAGATCCTAGAAAGCCACTGTCTAAAGTATAGAGTATTGTACGAAGCTTAAGAAGTCAGCCTTCACAACTACATCCTTTCGAGTGCGTGGCTCTAAATGCCAATACTACTTGTCTTCATGTAGCAGAGACTTTCTGTTCAAAGATGATTGCTCCATTAGCAGCTCCTTCACTGCAAAATGTGCTCCCCACCTTTGTCCCGTCGCCCAACACTTCTTTCCTAGACGAATTGTTCACTATGGAAGAACTCCAGGCTGCGCTAGCAGTTACCAACAAAAGATCTTGCCCAGGGCCTGACCATGTTAGCTACACTTCGCTGTCGCGTCTTGGAAGAAAAGCCAAAACTCAGCTGCTTACCATCTATAACAACTCTTGTATAACTGGCAGCCTTGTTGAGAGCTGGAAGACTGCGCGCGTAATACCCGTTCTTAAACCTGGTAAGCCATCAATTCATCTAAACGCTTATCGTCCTATTGCACTGCTAAGCTGTGTTGGGAAATTGATGGAAAAAATGGTTCATTCACGCCTTACCTGGGACTTGACGAATAGGGGAATTTACCCACCATCTATGTCTGGCTTCCGAAAAGGCCGAAGCAGTATTGATAATGTTATTGCTCTTGCCAACTGTGTCAGGCGCAGCAAAGCTGAGCGGTCTCTAATTATTGCCGTTTTTCTTTACGTTAAAGGAGCATTTGATAGTGTCACGCACGAGGCGATTCATTCAGCCTTGCGTTCAATTGGCATTGCTGGACGAATGTATAACTGGCTTTCTGATTATCTTCGTGATAGGACCATTTACATGTCAACGGATCAAGGTGACACGTCCTTACATCATGTGTCTCATGGCGTTCCTCAGGGAGGGATTTTAAGTCCAACCCTCTTCAATATATCTCTTCTTGGTTTGGACAGGTCTTTGCCACCTACTGTTCAAATCTTCCTCTACGCAGATGACATCTGCATATGGTGCTCCGGAAGAAACAGGCGCATTGTGCATGCTCGGCTACAAAAAGCAATAGTTGGCATTGCATTATTTTTAAACAAGCGAGGTCTTGTTATATCTCCAGAAAAGTGCGCAGCAATTTCATTTTCACGACGTGATCTCTCCCGTTATGTACTGAAAGTTGCTGGCACTCCTATACCGTATGTCAACCATCAAAAATTTCTAGGTGTGACCTTTGATAGGTCTCTTTCATGGTCACCACACGTTCAACAACTTAAGACAGAAACTCTCTTCATACGTATCTATATTCCGTATGCTCTCAACGACCACAAAGAGGCTGCTCTACCGATTCCTTATTACGGCTTTATGGAGCACTTTGTGAAGGTCTTCTGCGTTATAGCCTCCCTGTTCTTCAAGGCCTCTCGCAGTCAAGCATTAAACTACTTGAAGCCATGCAGGCCAAAGCTTTGAGAGTGTGCCTTGGTCTTCCAAAAAACACTTCCACAGTGGGAACTCTGGCGGAGAGCAGACGTCTATCTGTAACCGTGCTGATACCGCAGGAGCTGCTTCGCGCCCAGCTGCGCTTTGCACGTGAACCTACCCACCCGTTTTCAGAGCAAAGCATGACATCACTCTCCAATCTACTGCCTGCGCAATATCAACGCGCAGTACCGTCATCTTTCCCACCATGGAGGTTTGCTTCATGGCAAATTTCGACAACTATACCTGGCATCAAAAGAAAAGCCCACACCCCAGGACCCGCACTTAAATACTTCGCCCTTGAGCACATCTGTGCACGCTACAGTCATCATTGCCACATCTATACTGATGGCTCTGTCACAGCTATTTCTTCATCCATCGGCGTGTGGATACCATCAATGCACACCACAATCTCGGCAACACTCAGTCATCGCACTTCAGCTGTGGCTACTGAGTTAACAGCTCTGAGAGAAGCAATTATATATATTCTACGACAACGCCCTGCAGCATGGGTTATCTTCAGCGATTGTCGCGCTGCACTACAATTGCTTAAATCATCAAGAATTCAGGAAGAGCTCGTCATTGACATAAATAAGCTACACACAGAGGCCTATGACCTGAGTCACAGCATTGTGCTACAGTGGTTACCTGCTCACTGTTGCATCGCGGGCAACGACCTCGCAGACGCCGCTGCAAAAGAACTAAAAGATTCCACAAGGACAATTTCGATACCATTCTCACGAAGAGATGCAGCAAGACTTGTAGCAACTGAATCATGGCGATTGCAACGCTCTCTGTGGTGTGACCCGAACCATCTTAATCGACCTCTACACCGAATAGATCCCACTTGCGTCTTTCGAATTCCTCACAATTTGAACAGGTGGCATCGAAACTGTCTACACAGAATCCGCTTAAATGTGTCATACACAAACTACTTCCTACATAAAATAGGCATAGCGAGCAGGCCTCTGTGCTCTACATGTGATGTGTGTGAAAATTTTGAACATTTGGTAACCTCCTGTCAACGGTTTACTGCACATCGCAGGACACTGCGCAATAATTTAAGCTTACCTAAAGAAACAACCTTGCGCCTTGAACATGTCCTGGGTCCTTGGCGCGACGGATCGTCTGCTGCGCAAGCTACCAAGGCCTTACTAACTTTTCTGAAGGACACAGGGTTGATCAATACCCTTTAAAACTCATCTGTGTGTGCTTATGTGCGTGTGAAAGTGTGCGACACCGATTCTCTTTTTTTCTCATTTATTTCCCCTTCCCCTCCCACACTCTGTCGCCCTCATTCCTCAACCCTCATCAGGAGTAGCATGCTAGGCTTACCACCAGGCAGACATCTCCTGTTGCCATTAAAATATATATCTCTCTCTCTCTTGTCCACATCTCTTCGGGCTCTCTGTCTTCTAGGTCTAATTCTTGAAATCGATTCCTGACTTCACAGCATATTCTAATGGAATTTGATCCAGATTGTACCTGAAAGGCCTTCTAGTTGTCTGCGTTTTCCTCAATCGAAGCTTAATTTTAGCAACAAGAAGCTGATGATCGGTGCCACAATCGGCCCCAGGCCTTGTTTTTACTGCTTGTATAGCGCTTCTCGATCTCTGCCGGCAAAGAATATAATAGATCTGATTCCTGTACAGACCGTCCGGTGAAGTCCATGTGTACAGGCGCCTCTTGTGCTGTTGAAAATGAGTATTCGCTATGGTCAGGTTGTTTTCTTGACAAAACTCTACTACCCTCTGCCCAGCTTCATTTGGCTCGCCAAGACCGAACTTGCCTATAATTCCGGATATTTCTTCACTCCCGACCTTAGCATTCCAGTCTTCTATGAGAAAAACGACGTCTGATGATGGGGTGCGGTCCAAAGGGCATTGTAGGCCCGCATAAAATCTCTCAACATCAGCTTCTTCAGCTATAGTGGTCGGTGCATAGACTTGGATAACTGTTATGTTGACTGTTATGGATAACTGTTATATTATACTCGAATGTAATAGTATCCATCCGGAAGTTGATGCAGGCGCAATCACTGTTCCTGAAGCTCTGGGGTTTATAGATACCAGTGGCCGGGTGAATAAACCGCCGGTGGAAACTAGCAAAAAACTACTGGACGATTGGTGGCTTAAAAGCAGAGAAGTGACAATGTTAGTAATGTAGAAACAAAAATGTAATAAATAGAATGATGATTTAGTTAACCAATCTAAATCACTAATAAAGATATAGGAAGAAAAATGAGCATGATAGCTATTGCTACCTCCCCGTTTCAAAGGGGACGCTCCTATATTCCATCCATCCATCTAATAAAGATAGAAGTGCTTTCGCGCCGGCCGCTTAGCGCCCGCTATAGTCACTGGAAAATTTCAGAGTAGCGCATTCGTTTTCCGCGCGCGGTCGGCTCGCCTACTGGCTGATGCGCGTAACGTGACTTCATGTCGCCATATCCCTTCCAAGCGCGCGCGCGGAATACGTGTCTTGTGCTTTCTTGTTTCTCGCAGTGTACACGTGAGAGATTATGTTGGGCTTTTGGGTGCGGCACCAGGCCTGCGTTAGGAAAGGTGTGTTCTTGTGCCTGAACGAAAAAAGTGATCTGCATTAATGATCAGTGTGGCTTCTCAGAACCGACCGGCAAAAATTCGCGCCTCAAGGAACACCTGGTGCTAGATACGCTGGTTCATTGGTTTCAAATCATGTTCATTTAGCCGCGAAAGAAGCGTAGGAAATACTCAACGTGAACATGGTGCGCCTGATCGCAACATGTGTTTACCTTCAAACGCAGTATATGTGTTTACCTTCCAGCACAGGAATATGCGGCATCCATTTTACTTCAGGAATTTTACAAAAGCTACCCTCACAGTCAGGTAAATATCAAGCCAGCTGGCAGCAGATACATCGATATTCAGTTGTGCGATATCACACTCTCTACTCGTGCATGAAAACGTATGGGCGCGTGTTCGTAGGCGAATCGATGACCGCGCGCACCTTTTCGGTTTTTATTTTTATTGTTAATGTAAACGTATTTTTATTGTTAATGGAAATAGGACATCATTGTCTTCACACCTTCGAACACGTCGGTTGGTTTTAGTCAAATAAGTAGATGAGGCTCAGAATGTTTGCCTTCGAATGGCTGAATGTCGATTGACACCACCGAAATGAAATATGCGACGATGTGTGGAGCGGAAATCGCATGGCAGTCTGACTCGGCGCGCAGTTTTGACGTCGAGGTCACCAACGGCATTTTTCTTTTTTTACTGAAAGCACTTCCAATAACAAAACATGCAAAACAGTAAAAGGAAATAAAACCAAATACTAACGCTAGTTGTAATCCTTACGCCCTAATCCTTAGGCGCGGTCGCCGTAATCCTTACGGCGACCACGCCTTGTAGACTACTTTTTTTCAGTGATAGGAAGACAAATGTTCACTCCTTTGCAGTGATAAAATCGGAAATAAATGGGAGAGAATGGAACCATAATGTTCAAAAACAAAATGACTTGAAGCAGCATCGCCACAGAAGAAACTGCATAAATATTCGGATCGTCTGCCATTTTCTTGGTTTAGACAAATTGCTTCAAGGGTCTAGCAACTTACATCTTGAACGTTCACGAGCATGCTTCAGCCGACTGATTGGAAAGTCATTCTGAGGAGTTCTTGTGTGGATAAAAAAGCAGGAAGCTAAGGCTTAGGTGCAGCAAGTGGCAGTGAACCAGCTCTGCCATTGTTCAACTCTAATCCTGCTGAAACGCTGCATGGCATACCCAGACAACAAAACATGGGGTTGAAGTCAACGAATTGCCACCATGATTGATCTCATTTAAGAGGAAGAGAGAAAGACAGGGACTGGTCACTTTGGGGAAGGGCTAAAAATATACAGGCACGAGGGACAGGCAAAGCGCTTTGTCTCATCTCTCGACCGTCCCTGCCTCTTTTTTGCGCTTTGTCAAAATGAGCAAACTCCACCAACTAGACCATGAAACAGCATTGCAGAGAGACAGTGTGCCTAAAGTTCACAACCACGTTTTGTAAGCCTACAAAAGTTAGTAAATTCAGACTAGATTGACCAAAATTGACCGCAATAATCTGGGCATGCACTGGGAAAATGTTTGGTCTATACAGGAAAATGAACACATTCTGGGGATGCCTGTGCTGCTTACCATTCTAGTCAAGTTTTTTCTCTCAGTGTGGCGATGGAAGAAAGTATAAAGGCATACTTCCCCAAAGTAAATCCAAAATTGCGTCATGTCGGGGGTAGAGTGGCGTGGGGTGAAGGGAACTACTGGAATACATAACCCCGACTCCAAACACACACGCGTCATGCACTGCCGCGCCAACGTCGTCGCGCGCGTCAGCCAATGCGCAGCGCCTGACGCGTGCATCGCGAGCGCTGATGCTGCGATCTGTCCCTGCCAGATATCTGGCGCGTGACACGCGCGCGCGCGCTACACGCGTCGGAAACTAGCGAGGGGTTGGGACAGCGCGGCTGTCCCTTACTCATTTCATCTGGTCCTGAAGTCCACTTAGCTCCCCCTGCTTCTTTTCTTCACAGAATGTTTTTCTTCACTGTTTTCAAATTTTCTCAGTCCGCGTGAGAGGGTGAGCGAGCCAGCACCACGAACATGCAATGCATACCCCTTTTGCGACGCATGCCGTGACGCCGGCGTTGGCGTCACGTGGAAAGTGCTTCGGAGTACCCGCTTTATTTACGGCAGTTACGAGGGTCTACCTACAGAGGGAATGTGAGGACTTGCAGCCATGTTTGTCAGTTCTTCGATTTTATTTACTGTTTCCTCGGGCTGTTTTTCTTTTTTTTTCTTCATCAATGATGAACCAAACAGTCTGTCTTCACACATTCGTGGGGACAATGTTTGCAAACAGTGTGTTCGCCAGTACTTGTCGAAATGGGGCGATCCCCCCCCCCCTCCCTTCTTCCCACATGCTCATTGGAACCGCTGATGAACCAACAAGGGTATCTTATTGTACGATCCCCAGACATGTCAAAAGAGTTCCGGGGCTCGTAAATTTCAAATTATGAAATCATTGTGAAGAAGCACATGTGCTAGTTGCAAAGCGGCGCATATTTAGATAACTGCTCGTGATGTCTCATTTTTCTGGTCGTCTTATTGCTCAGAATATATTTATTTATTTATTTTATTTGCATTACCCCTCAGGGAGGCGTTACATATATTTTGTATATACTTCAGAAAAATCATGTTGCGATCACGCTCTCGAGTGCTGCTAGTATGGCAGTCCGCTTTCTCAACGCACCTTATAATTAAAAATGTCGCAACAAGAGCGCAGATGGACTTGAAACTACAGCTCGCGGTAGTTATTATAGCTGGAGTACCATTACCAATGTACGCTTACTGCCAGCGCTGGTGCATTCGACTTCAGCCCACCTGCACATGTTGCTATATATAGCACAAGGAAGGGGGGGGGGGGGGGGGAGTTAGCTTACCGTCAACGCTATATAGCGTCCTGTGTCTCAATGGAAAGGCCACCCCCCCCTTCCCCCCCCCCCACCAGGGAAAAAAAGAAAGCGGTCAGCGCTTTATGAAAAGGAAAGTACGCACACTCACATATATCAGCGCGTGCGTTTTTTTTCTACTTTTATTACAGCAGACAAATTGCCGACAATTACGTTACTGCCTAATGCGAAATTTGAGCGTATCTCATTGGCTGTTTCAGCTTTTCGATAGATTGAGGCAAAGATTTCGAGCAAGACATGTATGTACAGTAACAGACTTCTTTATTTTATTTTTCACCCATAATTCTTCAAGAAACACTCCACTAACAGTTTTTTACTGTCATGAAGGAGGCTTTGTGGATCGGGAGTTCGTGGAAGGCAGCGTGTGGACCTGTAGGAGCGTTGCGCAGCGAAGAGATAGCAGCGAATGACTGATGCCGCTGACTCGCTAGCGAGTCAAGTCAACGTACGTGGCTCTGCGTTTCGGCTTGGGATGCATGCACCGTGGTCCGCTTACACCGAAGAACACCGTTGACGCCACAAAGGAAAAAGGTGGGGGGGGGGGGGACACGCAGCGGCGAATGGTGGCAGGAGCGCGCTGCCCTGGCTGCGGACCTGGTTACGAGGGACAACGCAGACGGCGACGTGAAACGCAGGAACGGGCGCCAAAGAGCTGTGCTCTAAAAAAAAAGAAAAAACAGCTGTTCAGCATGCCAAATTGCCAAATCAGGCCAGCGCGAGGAAGTACAACTCCGGACAAATTCTAGGGGAAGTAAGTAACCGAAGTGACTGTAGGGCCGCGCCCAAGGATAATCACTTGCAGGTGCGCGTCTCTGTACGGCGCCGTCACCCGACTGTCTGCTTCTGGTATTGTAAAAGCGGTTCCCCTTCTACAAGCGTGCCGCGGGGGGGGGGGGGGAGCCGACCGGACCGTCGGCGCCGGATTTGCGGGACCGTTTTAGCCCGAAGGTCATTCATGGGAACATGCGTGGCGGAAC
This sequence comes from Amblyomma maculatum, assembly GCF_055883805.1. NCBI lineage: Eukaryota > Metazoa > Arthropoda > Arachnida > Ixodida > Ixodidae > Amblyomma > Amblyomma maculatum. The sequence continues at coordinate 152,134,097 of NC_139349.1, forward strand.
GTGCTGCCAGGTGCATGCATGTATGGCACCCTTCGTACTGGCCGGTAGCGAGCCCCCAAATGACCCTTCGGCCTTTTTTTTGTTTACACTGCAACTTTGAGCAATGCGAAAGGAATTTTATCCTGTCTGCAGATGGGACAAAAGAGCGCCCGAAGAAGCATTCAGGAGTTGACTCGGGTATTGTGCTCAGAGCGGGCAAGCCAGAAACTCCCCTTTAACCCGACGCCACCTGCGGAATGGCGGCTGGTTGATCTTTCCCTTTCTATGTTGTTGCTCGTAGTGGTAAATACAGGTGGTGCGGGGCAATGCACTGCGGAAAAGATTCAGCCAGCAGCGGCAGCGTGGATGAGGCGACGGCGTGTGGGAGACAAGTGGGAAGAAAGTCTCAGGAGAGGAGAGGGTTCGACACCCTCACAGGGGAAAGAGTTTTGCTGTGCTTTGTTTGTTTGTAATTTGTATTGCTAGTGGGGCCCTGGGTTAGAGGCTAAGGCCAACCCATGGGGCTGTGGCCATATAGCATATTTCCTATTGGACAGTTGATGTGTGCGGCTGGCCTCTGAAAATGACCGCCCCTATTTCTTTGTTTTGTGAATGTGTAAAATGAGACGTGATCCAAGAGAGTTCAGTCCAGTCTGAGCTGGGGCTCCATGCGTAAGTATGTAACGCGGCTGTTCTGCTTAGGCTCTAACCAGTGAGGTCGACGAGTAAAGTAGCGCAGAGTGTTGTTTTTGTCAATTCATTTCATGTTCCAGTTTTACTCTGTATATATATGTCATGCTGTAAATATGTGCTCTACCATCATCACCTTCCAGTACGCCTCCTGGTCTTCTCTACGCCGAACTACATAACAAGAAGGGTTTAAAGCACCTTCCGAAAGGGAACGAACGACATAAATTCTACTGTGACGTCTTGCATTATTCTTTTGTTGCACATACAGTGACAGAAATGAATCCTTTGACTCCAAAGAATGCCTCAGTGGCAGCCAGTTATGCATTTTACCGTGGTTAGCGCGAGTGAATGCCGTTCTATGCTTGTTATGAAAGCAGGTGATGCTGGAAGTTAATAAATATATAAGTAAATAAATATATAGAAAGTACACTGGATCCGCAATGCAGCAAAGACGTACCTCTAACCAATGAAGAGAACAGAGGAGATGCAAAGGGGAAGGAGAAGGAGCGGTCTAACGCGCTTGCGAAACTGACCCGGTTCTACTGGCGATATTGCCTCATGACTGCCTACTACCCTTCCCTCTCCACTTCATTTCTCCAAAAATTTAGCCTGAATGCATTGCGGCAGCTCCGTGGTGCTTACCCTCTTGGTAGGTATTTCACATCTATTTCGCAATGCCGACTCTCTTCTCTAAGGTAAAATGAAATTGGCCATCGCCCTTTCCTCAGCTCTCACTAGGTTACCAACACCAGTTTCTATGGTTAGAAAAGCCCGAACTAAAAAAAAAGAAAAAAGAAAATGATTACTGTTGATTGAAACCGACTTTATTGCAATTTTATTATTTGCAATAACGTTTGATAAAAGTAGTTCTGCGCCAGAGAGCTCGCAAGAATATTGTGCGCGTACTATAGTTGCTATAACTTCAAAAGTTATAACAGCTCAAAAGATTGGTATCAAAGGAAAGACAATACAGGTGTAGATTTCAGCCAGAGTTGATGACGAAACCACCAAAGATGTATACTTCGTCTCACAAATGGTTTTAGTACTGCGAAAGGCCGGGACGCCATGGACCAAGCGTATTCGGACACCTGCGCTCGAGCGAGGCGAACGCGTTTTCCCTTTTTTTTTTGTACTTTGTAAATAATGTACAAAGCTCCCCCTGTACTTTCTTGCTATAGCTCCCCTCTGCACTTCCCCTCGCTATCCTCTCCCCATCATTTTGGTTTCCCGCCGGCTGCAGCTCGGGTGCTTCAGATTTTAGACAGCAGTTGAAGCGGCTGGCAGCCCTCTTTTCCTTCCTTTTGTTTGAATAACCACTACCCACACCACCTATAATAGGCAACTGTGCTCCCACTGTCACCCTTGCCGATTCGAGGGGTGCGTCGGAGTACAATTATCTATTACAGTGCGCATTTGAATGGGCCAGGGAGCCCCTGCAGTTCGAAGTGGTGCAAATCTCTTGTGAGTCAAAGTATAGTATACAAGGGTCACATAAATATTTTCCATGATATCGCACATTTCCATTTTTGGTATCCACTTGAGCTATCGTGAATGTATGTCGACGATGTGTCATCAACTCGCTCAAGCTTCCACTCTATCAAGAACAGTGAACAACAACAAAACGAGGCGACGATCAAAGTACTTTTCATTTACGTTACGCACATTCGGTCATGGCCGAATCGAGCAGCGGCGGTCCGCGTCGCCGCTCAAGTTCAGCCGTGGTAAGGCAAGCTAGCACCCCGCAGTCCTGCTATCCGCTGTAGTCAAGCTAAGAACAGGTGAACGCTTCCCCCTGCGCACGGCGGGGAGAACCCACCCTCCAACAAAAGAAAGCTTCTCTACAAAGCAAAGGTTTGGTCGCTCGGCCAACTGGGGGCAAGGACGGTAGGCACTTTCTCAGTCCTGAATCAGTGGCGTAGCCTGGTGGCAGAATTTGAAGTAATACCAAGATGGCCACCGTGGGACCCTCCACTCGAGCGGTGAAGAGACATTTTTGGTGAAATTCGTACGTCGACTATGCCTACTCGCTTTATTTATAAATGTGGCCTTAACATTTTCGGAACGCTTATTTTTTCTGCTTTCGAAAGGTGTATTTGGTTTATCAATAGATCCGAATTGGGTTAAGCTGTAAAGGAAAACGCAAAGGTAAAAAGCGGCTTTTCAGTTCTACTTGTCTCAGGAAATGCGAAATTGAGCGAAAATTTTCGAACCTACACAAAAAACGTTCGAGAGGTTTTAAGATTGCATGCTAATGAACATAGTTTAATAGTCTGTATAGCTTAGTTTATTACCGACGCTCTTTGATATGAAAATGAAAATATTGTCACCAACACACGTAGCAAGCAGCACAACAACCGAGCTGGCCCTTTTTAATCAAGCGAAAACTCGAGAGAGACGAGGATGACACTTAGCCACGTGCCAAGACATTCGGCCACTTGGTGGCGCCAGAAGATGGTCAGCGGTGTGGCATTGCACCCCTTCCAAGGGGCATCGACCCGATGGATGGATGGACTAAACTTTAATGTCCAACAGATAAGATGATCTACCCACCCCCCGACACGCAGGTCAAGGGGCGGGTGCCGCCGCCTCAGAGGCAGGCCGGGAGGTCTTGGGTCCCAGCAGCCTCTTCAGCCAGTTGGACGAGTAGGAGCTGGAGCTCAGGGTCCGAGCTCCCAGGTGTCTCTACAGCCTATATTGTTCGTCCTCCTGGGAGAATACGGGCATTCCCATATTATGTGGTCGAGGGTCCCTCTCGCCCCACAAAGATTGCGCTTGTCACTCCTAGCCTCAGGGAACATGTGGTTCGCCATAACCGGGTGCGGATATGTATAAGTTTGCAGTCGCCTACACGCCACTGCTTGTCTGCTGTTTAATTTCGGGTCTGGTGGGGGTACCAGTCTACGATCCAATCTGTAGTGCTGCGTGATCTCCCCATATTTTAGCAAGCGCTCTCCGCTTCCTCGGTCATCAAGTGGCCCTGTAGCGGCTCGGCGGTAGAGATCTCGAGCCAGCTTGTGGGCCGCCTCGTTGCCGGGGACGGCTTCGTGCGCAGGAGACCAAATTATTTGAATTTTCCTATCCAACTTTTTCTGGCCTAGGATTCTGGCTGCTAAGGGCGAGATCCTGCCCTTGCTAAAATTTTGTATGGCAGTTTTGCTGTCACTGATGACAAACTTCGCTTCCGTTCCGACGCAAGCTAACGCGATCGCAGTTTCCTCGGCTATTTCTATGCTCCGCCCGCGCAAAGCGGCAGCTGTCACGGGATTGCCCCGGCCGCTGACGACCGTTGCTACCGTGAAACTGCCACCACCTCCCGCCGCGTCTACATAAGCCACTTCATGTTCCGAAATTTCGCCGAATCTAATTTCTAATGCTTCGGCTCGTTTTTTCCTCCTGTCTTTGTTATATTCCGGGTGCATGTTTTTTGGCATCGGGGGAATCACCAAATTTTGTCTGACTTCTCTACCTACCTCCACCTTGACCGTGGGACCCCTATCCGGATTTATTCCAACTTTCGTCGAAATGACTCTTACTGTCTTCGTGGTGCTAAGTCTCTCAATTTGAGAGGTTCGCACCGCTTCCGCCAGTTCTGCCCATGTGTTGTGTACCTCTAGAGCCGTCACTCTCTCTGTGGATGTGCATATGGGCAGTCCCAGCGCTCTTTCTACGCATTTTCTCCATAGAGACTCAATTTTTTCTTTTTCCACCGCTTTCAAATCTAGATACGGCGTTGCGTAGCTCACTCGGCTGAAGGTGTAGGCCTGTATCAGTTTCATCAAATTTTTTTCCTTTAACCCTCGGCCTCTGTTGGCCACCCGCCTAATTAGGCTCAGGGTCTTCATCGCGTTATTTTCCATCCTCTTGATGGTCTCGCCATTATGTCCGTGTGACTGGAGAATCAAGCCCAAGATTCTGATTTGCTCGACTATTGGTACCTCGTTACCCGCCACTTTAATTTTGATCTCCGACGGTGCCTTGCCGCAAGCGTAGGGGAATAGTCGAAAAGCGGGGCAAGTTATACGGGAAAGTCTCTGACTCGGGTTTGGACCCTGAAATGGTTTAACGATTGTAATATGGCTCCATTCTGGCAACGTGAACTATTTCAGATTTCGGCTGCCGAGAGAAGCGTACAGTGCCTTGTGGTAGCACCACGTAGTTCACCGCGCTGAGGCGGCGGAGCACCTCGTAAGGTCCAAAGTACCGCCGCAGAAGCTTTTCAGAGCGCCCTCGCAACCATATTGGGCTCCATACCCAGACTTGGTCGCCGGGCGTGTAAGTCACCTCTCGGTGTCGCAGGTTGTAGCGCTGGGCGTCATGTACTTGTTGGTGCCGAATTCGCTGTCGGGCAAGCTGGCGTGCAGCTTCTGCGTCACGAATAAATTCGTCAGCCCCCACGACAGTGGAGGGAGCAGAATCTGGAAGAAGCATGGCATCCAACATAGTCAAGGGTTCGCGTCCATGAACCAAATGAAATGGAGTGAAGCGTGTTGTTTCCTGGAGTGCAGTGTTGTATGCGAACGTGATCTACGGCAGAATTCGGTCCCAGTTCCCATGACTGTCGTCTACATACATAGAAATCATATCGGCAATTGTCTTGTTAAGCCGCTCAGTCAGTCCATTAGTTTGAGGATGATAGGCTGTTGTCTTGCGGTGGGTGGTGCCACTGAGTCGAAGTACCTCACTCGTGAGTGCCGACGTAAACGAGGTTCCTCTGTCAGTTAAGACGACTGCTGGCACACCATGACGGAGTAAAATGTTGTGAATGAAGAAATGCGCAACTTCATCTGCGGTACCACGAGGAATGGCCTTGGTCTCACAGTAGCGGCTAAGGTAGTCAGTGGCAACCGCTATATACCTGTTACCCATGGAGGACTTCGGAAATGGGCCAGTAAGTCCATGCCGACCTGTTGAAATGGGAATTTCGGGGGATCGATAGGCTGTAAGAGCCCAGCTGGTTTAATGGGTGGCGTTTTCCGCCGCTGGCACTCGCGGCAGGTACGGACGTAGCGGTGCACAACGGCAGCTAGCCTGGGCCAGTAGTACTTTCGGCGTATCCGTGCCAATGTGCGAGAAATCCCGAGATGGCCGGAAGAAAGGTCATCGTGGCACGCACGAAGAACTTCGTCATGTAGCGTTGTTGGTACTACAAGCAGATAAGCAGTTTCTGTTGGGCCGTAGTTCTTCTTGTAGAGCACACCATCACGCAGGCAAAATTACGACAGTCCGCGCCTGAAGAGCTGAGGAGGAGATGGCACGGTTCCTTCGAGGTATTCAATGAAGGGCAAAAGTTCAGAGTCAGCCCGCTGCTTTCGGGATAAGGTGGAGGTCGCGATAACACCGAGGAAAACGGAATCGTCGTCGGAGCCGTCCGCGTGGCAGGGAGTAGGGGCGTGGGACAGACAGTCAGCATCACTGTGTTTCTTGCCGGACTTGTGCTCGATTGTAACGTCAAATTCTTGCAACCGAAGGCTCCATCGAGCAAGCCGACCCGATGGATCTTTCAGGTTTGCCAGCCAACACAGAGAGTGATGGTCGCTCAAGACACGAAATGGACGACCGTACAAATACGGACGAAATTTCATGACTGCCCACACAACAGGGAGGCACTCCTTTTCGGTAGTTGAATAATTAACTTCGGAACGGGACAAAGTGCGACTGGCGTAAGCAATGACACGTTCTGCACCGTCCTGCCACTGAACAAGGACCGCACCGAGGCCAACGTTACTGGCATCCGTGTCGGCCTCTTCGTCGAAGTGGCCAAGTATTGGCGTACATTGGAGACGGGACTTGAGTTCCGTGAAAGCGTTTTCCTGGTCGGGGCCCCAAAAGAACGGCTCGGCGTCTTTTGTCAGGCGGGTCAGAGGCTCAGCGATCTTGGAGAAATTGTTAACAAAGCGACGATAGTACGCGCAGAGGCCGAGAAATCGACGCAAGCTTCGTTTATCCGCTGGTTTGGGGAATGAAGGGACAGCGGCCGTCTTCTCTGGGTCTGGGCTAACACCTCGAGCGCTGACAATGTGGCCGAGAAATTTCAGCTCGTTAAAAGCAAAGTGGCATTTTTCGGGTTTTAGAGAGAGACCGGCAGATTGGATGGCCTCGAAGACAGCGCGCAAACGTTTCAGGTGCTCGTCGAACGTGTCCGAGAAAATCACAACGTCGTCGAGATATACGAGGCATGACTGAAACTTCAGACCAGAAAGTACAGTCTCCATCATTCGCTGAAATGTGGCGGGGGCCGAACACAGGCCAAACGGGAGCACTTTAAATTCATACAAACCGTCCGGCGTAATAAAACTGTTCTTCTCACGGTCTCGCTCGTCAACCTCTATTTGCCAATATCCACTGCGGAGGTCAAGGGACGAAAAGTAAGTGGCATGACGAAGGCGATCGAGGGAATCGTCTATGCGTAGCAGGGGGTACACATCCTTTTTCGTGACGTTGTTGAGGCGTCTGTAATCCACGCAAAACCTCAAGGTTCCACCCTTTTTTGCGACGAGGACAACAGGCGAAGCCCAGGGGCTCGTCGACCGTTGGATAACGTCGTCCTGGAGCATTTCTGTTACTTGGCGGCGGATGGCATCACGTGGCATTCAGGCAGCTCATGTCAAGAGGTCTGGGCCACTTTGCAATCAATTCCTCATTCATAAATTGGTGAGGTAGAAAATGTTCGCAGTTTGATTGGAAGAAAACTTTAACGCTCACGTAAAAACAAAAAAGGGCTCTATCTGCAAACAAAACTTTCAGACTAAAATAGACGCTGATCTCGGTCGATCCCGCTCGCGTACAGCGGCTATCACTACTCTCTAGAAGCGCCTTCAATGCTTCATGCTAGGATTTATACTTGTCCGCGCAATGCATAAAACTTGGCCTTCGATATCATGCTCTTTCTGCTTCGTCAGGAAGGCCACCATTTTTTGTGTGCGTGACCGCCTTGGCAGGCCTCGGTTCGCGCTCCACGTGGCGGCGAGTTTGGTAGCAACTCACCTACGCTCATGGAGGAAGGAAAGCTTTCCTTTCTCCATGCCTTCGCTGAAGGCGGCGATAAGGCGTGCATCAAGTAACCGACATCAGTCAGCCGGATATGTCGACGCACTCTGGCTGTCTGCAGCGCGTCTGCTGATAGGGTGCGCTGGCATGTAGTTTTTTTGTTTTTGTTTTTTTAAACGCCGTTAGCGTGCTCCGTATTATTTTGGTGCACCTGCGCGGTCAGAGTGATGTCAAGGAAACGTTTTTTGTGCTGAGGGGGAGTGCACAAATTCTTGAAATCTGTATGCGATCTACCACAATAGGTTTCCCAGGGAACGAACCTTCGCGACAAGTGGGCGACGGTCCGAGCAAGAATTATCTGTTGTGCTTGGAAAATGTGAACGACTGCGACATTGCAACTTGCGTGGAACAACACAAAGGACAGCGACAAAAGGTACCGACGAGACGGCACGCTGGACTTCAACTGAGCTTTAATGCACACGTAACAAAATTTATACACTCGCATTAGACGCATGCTAAGAAGACGTCCCCCCCCCCCCCCCATTTCCTTTATCAAGAATTATGTTGTCATAACAAAGAGTAAACATCTAAACGAAATTGACGCGCAAGTGTTTTGACGAATAGAATATCTCTTTTCTCGTGAGGGCTATTGAGGGTGTACTCCCGCACTTATCCCCTGCATTATCAATACGAAATGCCTCAAATATCTCCTTATCACCCTGCCTATGAAGCCGCCTCAGCACTCTCGTGTGGCTAAAAAGTGGAGCACATTTTTCTACTTTACTGCCTGTTTTTATTCTGCATTTGCGGCAATGTGCGGCCAAATGGCCGCTGCGACTGTAGTCCGGTGTTTTCGTAGCCATTCATTCAGGCACTGGCCTGTTGCCCAATATAACACTTACCATAGGTCAGTGGGATTAAATACACCACACCAATGGTGCAGTTCACAAACCGCGTGGCGTGTTCCGTTGTGCAGGTTTTTGTCTGGTACGCATTGTTGACCATGCGGCACATCCTAGAAAGCTTTTGTGGGGCTGTTAAAACGGCACGAATACCGCACTTCGCCGCAGCCTTTTTGAGGTGATGGAACAAGTTGTGCATGTAGGGCACAGGCACTGGACGTCCTCGCAGGCCGTCAGTTGAAGTCTAACATGCTGTCCGTCGGTACCTTTTGTCGCTGTCCTTTTTGTTTTTTCACGCTATTTGCAATGTCGCAGTGAATAACGAATGCACACAAACTAGCCCAACTGTCTTCCTTGGAGGATGTTAGGCCAGGATGCTGGGAAGACAGCGTCCACCTCAGAGAGACAGATTCTGTGGCAACGTTTTTCGAGTACAACTGCCCATCGAAGCTGCCAGCTGAACGATCGCGTGGCCACCAAGAAGCAGGCCACGGTAAGTAATGAAAGTTCGAATTCATTTTAATTCAGTTATTAGTGGCCAACCGGAAAAAAATACTCCTCGAGCACTTATAAAAATTCAGTTAGAGATGTCGGGCACTTCGTAATATTTGTCCAGAAGCTGAAAAAAAAAATGCAATTGTGAAACCGTTGCGCGTCGTCTGCTATGAAAAACTGCGATTTCTGCAAACATACCAAATTGAAATGATTACCATCGCTGCTTGAACTTTGTGCTCAACAATTATTTTTGACTGCTAGAAAAAGCGGCTTACATATCCTTTAGCTTGTTTCAAGAAGCTGGTTTTACTGATGCTTAGGCTAGTTTTTTTCTGTACCTTGTTTCGCTTAGATGCTAAACGTATGAACTGTTGAATATTTACAGAACTGATTGTCCTCATGAGTGCTGGAACGTGTTGGTTAAAAAAAATGGCGGCGGTAACATATTGCTCACTAGTTTACCACTCGTGCTAGCGTGCTTGCTGCAGGGCCGTCTTCAGATGCTGCTTTAAGTTCTGTCACTGCCTTTTGCACTCGCTTATTGTTGCGTCGAATCCTGGGTCGCGAATTCGGAATGCCTACATTTCAGTCCATGCCATCTACCGTTCTTGTTTTGTTTGTTTTTGCGCATGATAGCGGAATTAAATTTACGAATAATTGGGGTTCTATGGTCGCAAATAATTAAATCAGATCCACGTATTTGTCGACGGTCCAGTGTTGAGTATTGATGAGCTTCGCCGGAGGCTGGCAGTTTATGACTGATATTCGTACGCAAGAGAACACCGAAGAACCGTGTATTTTGCCAGTTTTTTCCAGTTTAGACTTTAGGAGCTGGCTTGCCTACTTCCGGGTGTGTCTGTGTAAGACGTTAGAAAAAGGGCGATGGCTCAGTTGATTTTATGCATGCCATTCATTCTGCCGGCTTGGCACTGTTATGCTGGGATGACCTCCGCATCATTTTGCTTTCTGTTGCTACGACGTGCGGAATAAAGTGCCAGTGCATACTCAGGGGGAAGGATGGCCAACTGTTTACATTGCTCAAAGGACGTTTCACATAGCTAAACATGCGCAGCTTATAATGAAGTCTTAGAGCAAAGGGGATAGCAGCAACATCCTTCGCCATATAAACCTTCGCTTTATGCGTAATGAGTTTGCATGGCAGCATAACGAGACGCAAAACGAAGTCCATTCGAGATTTCCGTCCCCCGACCCGGTTGCATTCGACTCAGAAGCTGTTCGCAGCATTGTGAAAGAAGGGGTGATCTGGTCCAATTTGGACCATGCGCACAATATATAATTGTCCATTTTCAAGTAGTGCATACGTGAAGCCTCCTCAGCCAAAATTTTCGCCGGGATGCCACACGAAAGCGGGGGTAGGAGATCCCTGCACTCGCTTTTCTAGAAAACGATCCACCGCTTCATCATCGCTACGAATTGCTGCACAATAACTGCGTGCAGTTCTAACATCTTCAAGGCATTCGGAAGGCAGACATTGCATTGCCATCGACGCCCCTAGCTCGCCGTAACAAGGCCAGGTTGACCAGCATCCTGTTCTAATGGGTTAATTAGGAGGGGGGGGGGGGACGAGGGTATGAAATTGTATGCCGCTGCCCTCTCACTGGTTCCTAGTTGCGAATTCTGCTCGTACTGTCACCAAAAGACTCCCCATAATTGAGGAAGCACGTGTCCGGTCGCAGGTATTCTTCCAGTTTCGCCTGCCATGAAGATGGGGTTGAGTATTTTTTTTTACACAGCAGTGGAAACCTGCAGTGTCAATTCAGGCGAGCGCTTTCTTGCTATGCACGTTTCCATTAATTTAAATACGTTTCCATCACATTATATGTGATTGAATTCCGGCTCTTTCTTAAGAGTTGTAATCTCATTCAGCCAGGGTCGACAGTTTTTGCATGCGAAGGAATGCTCAGCCAAAATTAGAAGCGTCCCTTGTTGTTATCCGATAAGCCATGTTCCCGTGCAGGATCGAACATGCAGCGTCCAAATGTGGCCTGCGTACCGGTGCGGATAAAAGGAAACGGAGCAAGCTTTTCGCTTTTATAATTTTTCACGCGTTGCATACTTGAAACAGGCAGTCGCGGTATATGCGAACTGGTAGTAGACGCCAGTGTGCTTTCACTTGGACAAAAACTGTTTTCTATCTCCAGTACAGATGGCGTGATTTTATCGTGAACGGAAAAGCGTGCTCCGCTTGCTTATGTCCGCACCTGTATGTCCATTCTCCCACAAAAAAGCGATATTTTGTAGAGGACTTCGATGGTGTATTCAACAAAGCGCCTGGCGGGTTTGTTACTGCATTTACTAGGGCCGGTTCAAATGCGAACTCATCGGGGAAAGTCTTGCCGTTTTGAACGGGACTGTAAAAACCTTCGGTACTTTGTACTTGCCCGCCACTTTCTTAAGGCTGTGCGACACTTTATGCACACACGGTATGACTACCGATTTTAATTTATTCATTTCAGGATACTGCGCATCTTGCGGCCCAAGCATGGGTGGTATACAATATAACCACACTCGCACGCCAAAAATATAACACGCGGCAAAGTTCGGCGATAATGAAGAAACAAATAGCAACAGTATTCGAAATTGTGCTCCTTAATTAAGCAAATAATCTTCCAATTCCTTGACGAAGCTGCTTATTTTGAAATAATATTCTGGAAGAGAATCCAGTCGGCTATAGGTCGTTGAAAAAAAAAAATTCTTGAATGAATTCGTCCCGGCTAAGATAGGCTAAAGCGTAAGTTCCATTGCGCGTCGCGTGTTCGTCTAGCCGCAGATGATGGTTCTTTGTGAGAGCGAATCTTACGAAGGAATAAAATTGGGTTTATTTTCTTCTTTTCCTTTCTCTCCTCCTTTTTCTTTTCCTCTTTTGCAGCATTTCCTTCGCCGTGTAATCTGCAGTGTGTGCGTGTGTGTGTGTTATGCTTCGAAGTATGTTCAACAACTTAAGCAGACTAAATAAAAGCAAATGTATGCGTTGAGATTTCAAATGGGAACACTTAGCCGTTTTCGGAGTGCTGACAGTAAACAGCTTCTAGCATTTCCAGGGCAACATGAAGGATCAATGTGATCCCATCACGAACAATTTTGTTCACACCTAACATGAACCGATAACATCAGAAGCAAACCTTAGGACTCTAAAAAGGGCTGCGCATTCCGAAGAGGAAGCGCTTTTACACAATAAGAAGTCTGTGCAAGTAAGTAGCAAGTTTAGCTATCGCTATCTTGAAGCGCGCTCTGCAGCAAACCAGTTCCTAGCATCGGCCACTGAAGCAGCGAACTCAGCGTCACCGGGGCTACAAGTACTGCAAGCTATGCATAAGAAAAAAAAAAAACAAGCCTCGAAACTCGCTTTCTGCACACGTTTTACCGCGTTCATATGGTAGCGTAAGCATGTGCCACACCAAAAGCGTTTTCTTGCCCGGATTCTCTGAGCTGATACTATTCACGTAAAAATGACTCTGTAGTGAGAATGCTAGTAGCCTCTGAAACGACTGTACACATTGTAAGAAGGCAAGCACCATTCAGCCAGTACGGAGGGGAGGTAGCTCTAGAGAAAAAGTTTATTTCAACCTTTATCACCACCAGTGCCCCAAACCAGCACTACAGACTGTCGTAATACACTGTAGTACAAGCCTTGCACACAGGAGGTCTCTTCGATTTGGCTTGCACTGGCTGCACTAGTTCTTAAAAGTGCTGCAGTGGTACCAGGTGGTCACGTGAGCGTGCAGTGCCAGTTCCGACACTGGCGTGCGGCGGCAGCTGCCAAACCGAGTACGCAAGTGTAGGACTCTGCAACCTAGCAGACGCGTGCGCGCATCATGCATCGCGTGCTGTAACATCAGTAACATGATCACGTCGTTTCGAAGCCAGCTGCCGTAGGCCTACAGCGCTCGATCGGAAAGTGGTGACGACTAACAGTGACACCAATTGACCAAATACGTGCGACTGCGCACGATCGTTATATCGGACAGTCTGCGAAGGTGCCATTCATGCGCCTGGGTACGAGAGAATTAACGTTGTAAGCAGTTGCCACGAGTACTAGTTTAAATAATTAAGACTGCCTAACAAGACGCTTGATTGGTTTCCACGAACTTACCTTGTCCAAAAGCACTAGCTGACGCACGTATGTTTGTACCTCATTGCGCTCTCAGACATTCTATGTGCTCCGTGGGCGACAAGTTTGATGTCGCATAGTCGCTGCGCAAGCTGTCTTGTGGCACACACACTTGGCACGACAGAAACTCGATCGATCGCAACTGATTTCTGTTCGCATCCACCCGTCTTCCGAGGTCACAACGCGATAAAAAAAAAAACAAAAGAAAAATACTACGTAGGACAACGCGCGCGAGCGTGCCGAATCGCGGCCACGTACCATTACATATGTGGCCACAACTACATATAATACCGCTCCTCCATCAACAAAATGCCAATCACCAGCATGCAGCCCAACTACCTTGTGTACGCAACCATTTGCGGATCCGTTAGCAGCGAACCATCCGGGTTCTGAAGGAGACGGACTTTACAAAAGCTACGCAGAACGATGCGCAGCGTCGTCTGCTCTTGGCCAAGCGGAGCGTACGCCATGCTGCACTTTTTTCTGCACCTCTTCTGGAGCGAGTGCAGAGTGAGCGAGAACTCGTGCAGAACTAGCCTTGCACCTTGACAAAACGAGGAGAGAAGTGCAGACGGCGCGCGCGGCACTGGCAAAACGAGGACGGCGGTTCTGCACTACTTGAACTAGTGCAGCTGGTGCAGGCAAATCGAAGAGACCTAGGGTAAAATGCTGCCTTGTTCGCACGCAATCACATGTTCCACTGGAACCCCTCCTCCCCTTTGACAACTTTTGCAGTCTCCCTGCTGGGTCTGCCTTTTTTTCTGGCAAGGGAGGGCAGTGGCCTCTCTTTCAATCGTGGGTGTGCACACGTGACCATGCTAGTGAGAGCGGCGAGCTTCCAGCGCGTGGACGTGTACTCTGCCTGCACTGTGCTTTTCTGCACAGGCTGAGGAAATCGGCGCTGTTCCTTTCCTGCTGCCATGTTTTGCTACCAACCCCTGGACGCTGTGGCATTCGGCCACTTGGTTTGACACCAATGAAGACATGTTCTCCCTGTCCGACGCGTATTTGGAAGTCCCCGCTTCATTATTCGGTGAGTAGCGTTTCACATTTTGCTTGCCGCCTGTTCACTTTGTGGAGCAATCAGTGAAACCAATGAGCTGATTTAGCTTCGCAAACTAAAGAGAAAATAAACGATCGAAAGTATGTGCTATTTTTCGGTGCTCCAGGCATAGGCAGTGAAGTGGAGTCATACGTTGTTATTTTTCAGTTCGTATGTTATATTGGTCTCTGTGCAAGACCTCGCAAGAAGAGGTATGTGCACGGTGCTACCTTCACGAGACACGACCTTAGCGGCGGCCGCGCACTGTCGAATATCAAAACCGTCCGAGTGGTCAGCACTGCACAGAGTACTAACAGTGCATTGTGCTGCTTGCAAATTTCCACCTTGTTTTACAAGATTACAGCGGTTCCCCACTAACTCACTGTCCGGGAGCAGCGCTACAGTGTCTCGGCTTCCTGTCATGTTCCTGTGTAGCTTGCGCTGTTCTGCCTTGTGATACACTCGATCAAGTTATGCCGCACTATCTACTATAGATATGCGTATCGCAAGGCCTAGTTTCCGCCGCAGCACAGATAAGAACGGTCACCGGCCACGTGCTAGCTGAATCAGCTGTGGAATGCATGATGTAAGTAGGAATTTAGTACACTACTTACATGAAGCTACATTCGAGACTATCATGACATTGTTATTAAAAGTCTGATGCTTCCGTTAATAAACATCACGAAACAAACCCTCACCGCACCGATAGTATTTGGTTGGTTAACCTTGTTGCAAAGGCTTAGTTAGCGTTCGTCGCGGAAGCTAACAATAGTGATGCTAACGGAAGCAGGTAATAAGCAGTGCCGCACTCCATGAAACGAAATTTGACAATTTTATGCATGCGTGTAATATTACACGTGTAAGTACTATCGCCGTCAAATGAAACGCGAGCAGCGGAACGCATGGCCGCTTGCGTGTCGTTATCAGACAGAGGCGCGAGTTTTCGGTTCGCGATAGTTTACTTCTATTTTTGTCGGCGTTCGTTCTCAGCTTTGCCACTGAAGCGCCACGTTCATACTTAGCACCGATTACACCTTGCACAGCGCTTTGATAGTGCTTCCACCGATGCCATGTTATCGCATCTGGTTTCGATGCGAACAGCGCAGGCGGCCGATCGGGAACAGTCAGCGCGCTTTTTCTGATAAGCCTCTTTCTTCAGATAAACCGCGCTGCGGCAGTTGCGATCGGCGGTCACTATGAATGTGGCGCTTCAGTGGCAAAACAAGAAAACGAATGCCAAAGAAAAAAGAAGCAAACTATCGCGAACAGGAGATTTGCGCCTCTCTCTGATAACGACAGGCAGGCGGCCTCAGTTGAGGCTATCGCCATGCGTTCCCCTGTTTGCGTTTCATTGGACGCCGATAGTACGTGAGTTTAGCATGTACTACGTACCAGCACTCGACGAACCTGGTAAAGAGGCCTACGCACAAGTTCTGGTGGCCGCGGTCGATTGATACGAAGACATATATAAGAGAGGGAGGTTATGTAAAGTCTACGGTCGGCCAGGAAACAATGAGGTGGCCCTGAAAAGGACCGTTTGGATGCGCCGCGGTAAATCGGTGGCTTGCAGCGACATGATGTGTTGAAGAGGACGCCCTCCACTCGCTCATGGTCCTTTACCGTGCACAATGGAGCACTACGTCGTGTACCGCACCTGGTTCTGTTGCCGTGGGCGTTGAAGTTATGCTTCCATCGTAGAATGTACGATGACCGCTAAGACGATCTTGGAGTGCTCATTGATGCCACGATCCATCACCGCGTGGTGTGCTGTGTACAAAGAAATCCTCGGCGTCTTCGCATGTTTACAGGAAACGATGCTGTAAAAGAGTTTAGAGAAAAGTTGCGTTATGAGCTCGGCGATTTGATGAATGCGCAACATAATGCAAATATTTCTACAAAGAAGCTGCGTTGTTACCTCGACCGTTGTGCAGCAGTCAGGCGGAAGTTCAGTTGCCGACGGCGAATGTTTTCCTGGAGCGCCAGGCCCTCTTCTTCATAATGTTGCTGCAGCATTTTGAAGACGAGGACGGTCCGTGCCGTTATATTTAGTGACACGGGCAGAGGCACATTATTTTCTATTATAGTATTGGGCAGCCTCACCATTATGTATGTCCATGCCGCGAGCTGCTGCTGCATGCGGTCCAGGAAGCACGTGGCGTTGGCGAGACAAGCGGCACATAACTAATAAAGCATATGCGAGACAATTTTACAATTTACATTTGCCTTAAAAGTGCTGGTAGTTGTTTGCATATCGTCGCCATTATCAAACGTTATTTTGCCCAACCCACAGGCGCGCCACCGTCGAGCACCTCGGTATTCTAGCGCGCACCAGTAGTGCCACAGCAACATTCACCATTCACGATCCGAATGCCGGAATCGCGCACTGCCGGTGAGGGGAGCGCCTAGCGATTCCCTAGAGAGGTTTCGACTACATCACGTCCGGTTAAGCATCGAGCGTGACGCAAAAAATGTCCCGTCAGACCGCTGGGGATGGTGGCTAACCCTTCACAATGGTATGGAACGGGTCGCCGGCGCCTCGCGACGCCACGGAGCCAAAGAGTTATAAAGCGAAATATAAAACACAAATAACCGGGACCAAATCGTTCACAGTAACCGGCGCAATCGTCGATCACGCTCGTTGCAGCCTTCCGCACGCCCTCGCGCCACACCGCAATACTCCAGGCGTCTCTTTGTGCACTCCACCACAGAGCGGTTGGCCGACTCCGTCGATGCTCCACAATTGTCGCTGAAACCCAGGCCACAGGGAGTGTCGATGCCCCTGCTGGAGGAGACAGAACCAGGCACTCCAGGACCACGTGACTAATTGTTTCTTACACTGCTCCACAAAGGGCGCAATCTGTGCTCATACCACTCACAAACCTGGCGCGCCACACGCGCAATCCGCAGCGGGCCTCAGCCAGCAGGCCACTTCCACAGAGCAGACCTTTTTTAATGGAATGCTCAGGTGGTTGTTCGCATGCGCGAGCAGCCAAACATAGAGGAGAAAAACTCTACGGATGTGACGAAACTGTTGTTGTATTTTTTGTTAGTAAGCGTTGTGCGACTCTCTCGGTGACTTTAAGCGATCGCCGCTCGCCATGTCGAGTCGCCGCAGATATGTAGCCGGTTGATCATCAGTCGGACTTTTGTTGTGGCGGTGGCGTCGCTGTGAAGGCACGCAGTGCGCATTTCCATTCTCTGATATGCGGGTATGCTCGGTGAAATTCGTCCCTGCAGACTGCTGATCGTCGGCGGCATGCTTGGGTGAGGCGGGCGGTTTGAATGCCTGCCCTTGGCGACGATCGCTCGGTGTTGCACAGCTCGTTGCATTCGATTAGTTTATCCAGTGACACTCACTGGACTCAAATTCTCCGTGCCCTCTCCTCCAATTGGTTTCATAGCCATGAGGAGTCACGTCCGGTCTCGAGGGAGAGCGCGCTTCTTTTCTCTTACGGCCTCACCAATGGGGTCTGTTTCCCCCGCCCGCCGCGCTTCGGTGGGGTCGCCACCGCCCCACTGCTGCGCCTCTGCTACCGCCGTTCACGCGTAAAGGAAACGCGCGCTCGCTCTTCGGTCCGCCCGCCTCAGTTGCAACCGGCAGGTCCTGACAATTCACCCCTTATGGTTTATACAAAGACGCCGTGATCAGCGTCTAAGATTTATCGTGTACGAGGAACAAAATGTAGTCAACACTGGTCAAACGCTCGCGCGCCATCGTCAGTGCAGCCGAGTACGGTCAAATGAAGAACTTTTGTGCAGAAATAAATTTATTAGGCTGCAGTGTTCCTTCGAAAGCTGTAAGCAGGTGTAGCGCGACCTGACGTGAGTGCATGGCAAACTGTTGGCTGCAGATTCTGTCAACTGCTTCTGTTTTCGTTTAGAGCAAAAGAGGCACCGGCGAAACTTCATGGCGCGTCTCAGATTCAGAGTAAGGAACAAAATTGACGCATATAGCTAAAATTGCAGTTGTCTAGTGGAGTGAGTTGGTCTAGCTTGGTTAAAAAAAAAAATCAGTCGGTTGAAAGACAAATTATGTATATGTAGTCTCGCGACTGACGCACGTATGTGTATAACAGACGTAGTCGGTTTAATACATAGATAACAACTTTTAATCAAGGAAATGGGCATAAACACTTATGCCTAATTGAAAAGAGCGCCAAACAATAAAACATTGTCCTTCAAGTTATACATTGTATACTCCATCAATTCATCAAAACGTGACCTGCGGCTAAGAAGTTCAATCTTCCTGGCCGGTTTGTTCATATAAGGAGCTGGCGTGTAATTTCTGTCTGTCACTTTCTTGGCATAATTGACAAGAAGGATTCTGATAACTTTTTCAGATATCAAACAAGCGGACCTTATAGGCTGTTGTTAATTCCTTCAGGGCAACTCAACATTGGCGAATTCTCAACTGCGCTGCTTGAATCAGGATTTAAGTACTTCGAGAGCATTTGTGTGTGGTAGATGCACGAGTTTTTCTATTAAAAAAAAAAAAAAACCTTGTCCAATAGGGCAATAAACTCTGGTTTCGGATCATGCAGTCCACAAGAATTATTGTCCTCGTAGAGTAGTGTACATGGGGCTGCTTCTTTCGCTGTAGTTTCAAGAAAGGTAGCGCAGTGTCACACCTGAGGTCACTGATTAACTTATCAATGTATCCATCAGCCTAAGCTAAAACGGAATATGTGACAGTAATGGGACGACAGGAGATGCCACCTTCCTTCGTTTCCTCGGTTACGGATTGTGGCCGAGCAGAAATGATTTCTTCGGCATCGACGAAGACTGCCCTAATATTGCTCCAAGATTAAACGTCCGTCTTGGCAATGTGTTCAAGTGCCGCTGTTACGGCCTTTGCATCTAGCATGTCGTTCTCTCCGCACATTAGCCTTACTTTCCCTAAGAGTGTCTCAATGGGGCCCCTATTGAGTTTCCTGGTAAGGACGGAGCCGACAACTTTTCCCAGGAGGTATTTTACCACTTGTGCAGTAAACTCACGATGAACAGCATTTCTTGAAAGGTTTCTTAAGTGAAAGTTTCCTCCCTAACACTTTAGAAGTTTCTTGGAGGCTTTCTATATAGCAAGTTAACTCGTTTGTCAGCCACAGCAATCGAGTATCACCAGCTGCGTCATTTATTAGCCTCTTTTTACCGCTTTCAGCTCAAGTGGTGTCATGAACATCAAACCATTTTTTATTGTTTTCCTAATAAGCATAATATCATGTAGAATTTCATTAAAGCAGCAATTTTTGCAAAATAACATAATTTTTAAATGGAGCACATTTAGTATTGAAATTAAAATTATAAATTACAGTCCTTACTTTGGCTGTTATACCAATATTTTATATCATGCAAGCATTATGCAACTTACATTATATTTTTATAAAATTATTTTCATCGTCGGTGCTATGTATGGATGGTTTCGCATCTAGCGCTGAAAGACGGCTTTGCTGTTGCAGACGAGTTGCTGTAATGTTAGCTTTGAAGAAGCTTCGATGTGATCATTGCTCATTCAGATTTTTTTTTTGCTATTCTTGTGCAGGCTTGGGAAAATTCGGATTAAAATGGACAAAAGCTACCATGCCGCAATACATGTCGTATGCTTGTCGAACGTTTGCTAAGCGAGAGTGATTTTATATAAAGACTCGGTTCACGTGTAAGTACGCTGACGACATGCCGCTACAGCATCTACCCGCTGTGTCCTTTCATTTCGGGGCTGCAGGTACCACGAAACAAGCGAGCGACAACGCGAAACCATGCAAAAGCCACCCGCCGCCGCTGAAATAGAGGCGGAGTGTACAGTGAGCAGGTCGCGCCCCTTGCGGCGGCGGAGAGCGTAACTCAAGGAGAAAAATTTCGATTGTTCCCGCTGCGATTGAGAAGGCCGTAAGAAAGAGCGCGCGCTCTCCTTCGAGACCGGCCGTGGTGGAGTATGTCGTCCCGTTTATGACAGCCCCTGCTTCTTCTGATGATATTTAGCAGTTGTTGCAACCTTTGCTCTTTAAAAAGCCTTTTTTTTTTGTGGGCATGCAGTCTAGAACGTTAACATGGTGATAATTGGGCTAGTTGGTGCGAATCTAACATCTTCTTGTGCTTCGGTGTCTTTCGCTGTTTCAGTGTGTTAGTCCGGCTTTGCATAGGCTCAAAACGTACTCGCAGGCTAGTTGGTGAAATATCTTGAAAAACAGCACGTGTATGTCGTTGTTCTTGGTGTCCGTGGTTGTGCTGTATATTTTGACGTGAATGCAATGAAGCCATTTTCGCCGCCTTTCAGGGTTCCGGAAAAGTTGCCATATTGTGAAGCAGGCTGCTCTCGCAGCCAATCAAATCGGTTTCTCCGAGGCTCGGGAAAGGGTCTATACACCGGGAAATATGGTTATAATTGGTGGTTTCAGTTCAGTTAAGTCGTTCAGTCGTGTCCGACTCTTCGTGACCCTATGGACCATGTCACGCTACGCTTTTCGGTCTCTCACTATCTTCCTAACATCACGTAACTTCATCTGCTGCGCCTCGAGAATGCCATCTAACCATCGCGTTCGCTGCCTACCCCTTCTCCGGCGACCCTCAACCTTTCCCAACCTCAAATCTTTCTCCAGCGACTACTCTCTTTTCATCAGATGACCAAAGTAGCTGAGCATTAACTTTAGAACTTGACCCTCCAATGAGCAGTCAGGGTTTATGGTCGACAATATCGACTGATTTGATCTTCTGGCAGTCCAAGGAACTCTCAGGAGTCTTCGCCAGCACCACAATTAAAACGCGTCAATTCTTCGGCGGTCAGCTTTCTTCACAGTCCAACTCTCGCATCCATACATCACAACTGGAAAGACTATAGCACGAGTTATACGGATCTTGGTTGGCAGGCTAATGTCTGTGATCTTTACTAGGCGATCAAGGCTAACCATGGCTCTCTTTCCCAGACGCAGGCGTCTCCTAATTTCATGGCTGCAGTCTACTTCCGGGGTAATCTTGGAGACCAAGAAGAGAAAATCTGTCACAGTTTCCACTTCTTGTCCCTTGATGCTCCAGGACTTGATAGGGCAAGACGCAATGATCTTTGTCTTTTTAATGTTGAGTTTAAGCCCAAACTTCTCACTCTCTTCTGTCATAAGTCTCTTGAGTTCCACTTCACTTTCTGCCATTCAAGTGGTATCATCCGCATATCTAAGGTTGTTGATTCGTTTTCCAGCAATCTTCACTCAAGCTGAAGACTCATCCAGATCGGCCTTTCTCATGATGCACTCTGCATATAGGGTAAATAAGCAGGACGACAGTATGCAGCCTTGCCTCACTCCTTTCTCAATCGGAAACCACGCATTAAGACCATGCCCAGTTCTGACTGTGGGCTCTTGCCCTTCATACAGGTTCCTGAGGAGACAGATGAGGTGAAATGGAGCTGCCATCTCTTGGAGAGCTTGCCACAATCTGCTGTGATCTACGCAGTCAAACGCTGTACTGTTATTTAACCATCTTTAAAAAGCGGACGCTTGTACGTAAGCTCACCTAAACCGGCAAAGCTAGCAAACTGACACATTTAAGTACCTCTAACTAAAGCCAAAAACAGTTGGCAGGTGTTAATTGATCTGAAAACCATAGCGGAAAACAAGCATACAAAGCTCTTGTAAATGCTTGTCGCCTCTCCGTTTTCTTTTCCTTGAGTTTCGATTTTGGAATGGGTCAAAAACTATCCAATATCGCATTCTATTATTTACATACGGCAATTAAATATTTAACATAACGTGCTAAAAACACGTTGCCTTTAACACATAAAAAACGGCGAGTCGGTTGCAGGCAAGCTTCCTACAGCCGACTCGCTTGCCGTTTTTCATGCGCCAGCTTTCCAAATCAGTCGGCGACACATGACTGATTAGTAGTGCAGTTACACGATACCAATAAAGGCAATAAAGCTGAAACTGACGCAAGGCAGACATTTACTTGATTCTGGCCATATTGCTATCCCAGCATCGCGTCTGCTTTTTATACAACTTGCCTGGGAAGGGTCGAAATTTCACCGCGGTTCCCGGTTTTTCGTTTTGCGCAAACTTGCTGCATTTCACAACACAGCTTGCTTACTTTCCGCGAAAACGGAGGACCAGATGACACAGCGAAAGCTTCAAAAATACGTTCAATGCACGCTTCGACAAGCTAAACGCGTGGCCGCACCTGGCTGCCTAAACTCCGCTCGAGAATGTCACCATCAGAGGTGGTATGCGTGTTGCCACGAGAACTAACTTGCGCGAAGGAACCACACCTCTCACCAATAATAGAAAAAAAAAGCTACCTCGCATTACGTGACTTCACTTTTTCCCCCTGGTTTCCTCTGAGTAACGGCTCTACAAACACTCCAGTCTGAATTGGCTTTGGGGGCCTGCATGCCTATCGCAGATAATGGCGCGCGCTTGATATAATACTGAAGAATTGGCTGGTTTACTTGTCAGAACTATTTAGAATAAGTTATGCAGCTCGCGCAGAAGGAAAGGCGTCGCCATAATTAAAAACTTGGCATCGTTTTAAACGTGTCGGGAAAAACAAGTACGAGATACCATATCAAAACTGTGACACAACCGTATCTTTTTTTGCATGTGTGCGTGTGGCACCGTTCACGGGGGCGCCTTTCGCCTCCCATTTAGAACCCATCTGCTAGTTTGCGATAAGGATTCGAGCCGATGACAAATATACAGGGTCTTCCACTTCTATCTATAACATGGTCACGGCTTTCAAAGGAACATTGCGTCAAACTCAGGCGCGTCTCAATGCAAAGCGATAATCAAGCACAGAAGGTCCTAAAGGTGGGGCTTTGCATGGCATGCCAGTTATCTTTATTGCGTGGTCGAGTAGGATGCAGTGGAACCTCTGAAACAGGTGACCTTGTTATAGTTAGAAGTGGACGACCCTCTCTCTACCTCCGATTGTATGCCGCTAATAGTAAAAGAGGATGTGTCCGAGAACCGAGACCGATACAGCGCCTTACTTTCCCCCAAACCAAACCAAATAAAGACATTTGACACTTCGCCAAGCTCTATGCCAGTCTCCCAATGCGAAACAGCCAAGTACAATCATACCAAACAGTGCTTTTCCGCAGATAATTCTCGCTCCACAGAAAAAACGCCGTGGCGATGACCTGACATCGCGCCTACAGTCGCCAAGAAACCATTGTTTCTATCCCCTCCTTCAGAAAATTTAACTGACCCCAAGCAAATAATAAAACTGTGATAAATTATTCTTATTCGGTGAAAATTAAAAGTTACTGCAGGGCTCGAGTGCCACACCACCGGAACCAATACGAGTATGTTTCACACAACTCCGGCTGGCTGCAGTGTACCGCACGGAAAAGCGATTATGCCGGTTGAAGGTATCTGCGTCACCGACTCCTGTCCCTAGAATACGGAAAAGCATACTGCTTACTGAGCGGAACGGCCTGTCACTTTGCCGTGGCCAGATATACGCAGCAGACGAACTCGTTGATTCATCACGGTTTGCCGTTGATATTCCGCAGCTTTTTTTTTGTAACACTGTTCCCAGAAGAGTATGTTCACCATATCACGCGGAAAACAAATTCTGAGCAAGCTTCTGACAGTGCTCTACAACTCTCCGTATTATACTTTGGGTCTGCAGGCAGTACTCAGAAATTTGAACAATTAAGCAAAATAATCAAGAAAAAGTAAAATAAAATATCTAGCGTCACTAGGCGACCGCCCCTTTCGTGCATTCGATTCAGGGCTAGTGCCTTGGCTGAAGGTGAGTGGGATGACCTTCCTATATTTACACCTTTGGACCTAAGGTCAGTTTACTTAGTCGTTGCGAATTGGATGACATTGAAGTAGCACTGAGATTTACACAATTTCCAAATCTCATGCCTCGCGAAAGAAGATGTTAACAAGGGTACGGAGGGAAACTAGTGCGCACACGTTTTGACCCGAGCATTTCCATAATGGTACCCTTCCCTCATCCTCTACCAATTCGGTTCCCTTTAGGCGACTCACGAAGTATTCATACCCCAGCACCTCAGACTTGAGAGGCAAACGTTCACCTTAATGGCTCAAACGTCAGAACGGCTACATTTCAGGCGGGCGGCTTCAGTCATATGCACCTGTGCACATAAACTACACACTATCGAGCCGGGATCATTTCCGGAACACCCCGCAGGGGGCACCTGTTAAAGCAAGTGTTTGTGTGTTTTGTGCGACACCACGGACCCCGAGCACCCACGCTTAGCCGTGCGTGGCATCGTCGTGTCTGGGGAAAAGGGGATCCTGGTGGTTGAGCCGATGCCGAGTGTTTGGACCTTTAAGGCCCCTCGGCGGAGGCAACACACCACTTTGGCCCACGCTTCCCATAGACGGCACCTCCGGGCTGACCCACCCGGGGGAAATCGGCAGTCGCCTTTTCCTGTCCTCCTCTCCATCTTTCACTTTCCTGTCATCTATCCTACAACTCTCCTGTCCTCTACTCTCTTCTTGGTTTTTTCCTTACTTCCCGGCGGCGAGGGTTAACCTTGTGTGGCTGACTACCCTGAGTTGAGCCATATTAGGTTATAGTTAAGGTATACAGCTGGCGTGGGCAGGGCTTTTTTTAGGCACCTGTCCCGTCCCCTTGTTGGACTCCATGGTGGGTGGCTGGTACCATAACCGAACAATAAAATAAATTTTATGGCTTCTTCCCTTTCCGCAACTGATCGCCCTCCCGCCAAGAGAGGGCGCACCGATGTGACGAACAAGTTTTTCACTAAAAATGTAAACAGCTTCCCCCGCTTTCATGTCATTCACTCTGAACAAGCAGAAAAAACTGCCCGTCAAGTCTCACCGTTCCTTGTGACAAAGACTCTCACAGACACAATAGGTCCAGGCTACAAAGTCAAAAAGCTACCAAATGGTGACCTCCTCTTAGAAGTGCTGTACAACCACCAGTGCGAAAAGCTAGCAGCTGTTACATCATTCGGTGATGTCCCTGTCACAATCTCACCACACCGCTCACTCAATACAGTTCGTGGGGTCATTTCAGATAATGACCTCAAGTTTCTGACCGAAGAAGAATTGCTCGAAGGACTCAAGGACCAAAATGTCATCAACGTTTACCGAATCAAGATCAGGCGAGACAACAAAGAGATCCAAACTAAGCACATCGTCTTGACATTTGCGCTGAGCACCCTTCCAGACTCCGTTGAAGTAGGATACACAAAGCTGCAACTCAGACTGTACATACCTAACCCACGTCGCTGTTATAACTGCCAGAGATATGGCCACAGCTCCCAGAGCTGCCGAGGCCGACTCACCTGCGCAAAATGTGCTTCAAATGAACATGCCACTGACAACTGCCAAACTGAACCAAACCTTTGCGTAAACTGTGAGGGCAACCACCCAGCATACTCAAGATCCTGCCCAACATGGAAGAAAGAAAAAGAAATTGTAACCTTAAAAGTCACTGAGAACATTACATTCGGAGAGGCGAGAAAGCGGCTTTCATTGGTCCAAAGCCCAACTTACTCCGTTGTGACGCAACAGGGCGCAGCGTCACAGCGTGCTTCGGCACCCGCCCAGGTCACGGGTAGTGACCCTGGTGTGGAGCCATCCGCGCCCACGGTGGCTGCAGCTGGCGCTGCTCCACCACCCCCAAAGCAGGCTTCGCGACCTTCCAGGTCTGCGGGGCCCAAGGCCTCTTCTCACACGGGGAGGCCTACTTCAAGCGTTCCGGTGTGTTGTCCGCGGTCATCCAGCGTGTCTGAAGACGCGATGGACACGACAACACAGGGTAGTCCTGTGCCGTCAAGACGGCGGGACTCCTTAGAGCGTGCAAAAAAGGACAAGCCCCGAATCACGAGGCCAAAAACAACGTAGTCTCTATTTTACTCATATAGCTTAAGATGGCTTTTGTAATAAACTGGAATTGCAGGGGACTGCTTAATAACTTAAGCGACATAAAAGACATTTTAGCAACATATTCACCTGTGGCCTTATGTCTGCAGGAAACAAACCTGAGTCCTCTACATGTGAATATTCTTAAAAAATACAAAGTCTTCCGCCGTGATCGAGAGCAGGCATGCAGGCTCTCGGGCGGTGTTGCCATCATAGTTAAAAACAATATTGCATCTCGTGAACATAGGCTCAAAACTCGGCTAGAAGCAGTAGCTGCCACACTTATCACGTATAAAACAATCACAATTTGCAGTATTTATATAGAGCCACACTTAAAAATAACACTCCATGATATCGAAGACCTTTTCAGCCAACTGCCAGATCCATGCGTAGTAGTTGGCGATTTTAACGCCCACTCTTCTTTCTGGGGCAGTGAAAAAACTGACACGAGGGGCCAAATTTTAGAAGACTTTATTCTGTGCAATAATATCTGCTTACTTAACACCGGAAAACCCACTTACTGCTCCCCGAGCTCCGGTAAAATGAGTTTTATTGATTTATCTTTCTGCTCATCATCGGTTCTTAGCGATTTTAAATGGGATGTCTTAGATAATCCGCATGGAAGTGATCACCTACCTACAACAATCAGTCTAACATCATCACCATCTATAATTCAAACCAAACCAAGATGTTGGAAGCTGCATTTAGCAGACTGGAAGCTTTTTAAAGAGAAAGCCGACTTGAGAAAACTATTTGCCGAAGATTTTAATGTCGACGAGTTAAATGAAAGATTTACCTCTTGTATTTTAGCCGCCGCACGCCAAGCCATCCCTCAATCATCTGGAGTTGTGAGACAGAACTGTAAAGTGTGGTGGACAAAAGACTGCAGGGAGGCAAAGAAAAAACAAAATAAGGCGTGGAGTATATTTCGCAGGTACCCCACACAAGAAAATCTCCAAATTTTCAAAAAGGCTAGAGCTAAAGCCCGCTATGTGCGTCGTACTGCTGAAAAAGCTTCATGGCAGCATTACATCTCTTCTATAAACAGTCATATAACATCCAAGGATATGTGGGCACAAGTAAATAAATTAAATTGCAAGTACTCCCCGTTTACAGTTCCTCTCCTTACAGACCCAAATACCCAGACAAGCATTCAAGAGCAAGCGGACATTTTAGGTGAACATTTTTTCATGGTATCTAGCTCATCACATTATTCAGAATCATTTTTAAAGTATAAAAGCCAAGCAGAAAGACAGAAATTACCTACTACTGGCAGCGTTCACGAATCATACAACAGTCCCCTTACACTACAAGAAATAAACACAGTTCTCTCTTCCGGCAAACGTACAGCACCAGGCCCAGATGAAATACACTATCAAATGCTAGCCCATCTTTCTGAATCCTCAGTTGAAGCACTCTTAAAATTTTTTAACAAGGTATGGATGTCAGGAGAAATACCGCAGGCCTGGAAGAAAGCCATTATTGTTCCGTTACTGAAACATGGAAAGCCACCAACATCCCCAAGCAGTTATAGGCCCATAGCACTAACGAGTTGTATCGCTAAATCGTTTGAAAGTGTTCTAAATATCAGGCTCATGTTTACACTTGAATCTCGCAAACTTCTCGACACCCGCCAATGTGGATTTAGAAAAGGATGTTCGACAACTGATTATCTTGTGCGCTTGGAAAATACGGTACGAGAAGCATTTATACGCAGACAACACTGCCTTGCCGTATTTTTTGATTTAGAAAAAGCTTATGACACGACGTGGAGGTATGGAATCCTACGTGACCTGGGAGACCTTGGCATCCGCGGCAGAATGTTAAAATGCTTGAAAGAGTTTTTGTCCGACCGTTCTTTCCAAGTTCGTCTCGGTGCTACTCTGTCAAAACGTTTCACTCAGGAGAATGGTGTCCTTCAGGGGTGCATCTTGAGTACCACGCTGTTTATAGTAAAAATGAACTCCATAGTAAAAATAATCCCAACGACCATCATGCATTCAGTCTATGTCGATGTATCAACGTGTGAGAGACAAATTCAATTAACAGTGAATAAACTAGCGACATGGGCAGATAGAAATGGTTTCAGGTTCTCTGCACAGAAATCAATAGCCGTTTTATTCTCACTTAGACGAGGTTTGCAAGTGGACCCTACAGTTTACCTCAATGACATTGCTCTCCCAGTAAAACACGAACATAATTTTCTAGGCATTACTTTCGACAGAAAGCTTACTTTCCTCCCCCACATAAACACCCTTAAAAAGAAAGCCTCCCAATCTTTAAATATACTCAAAGTGCTGTCACGTAAACGCTGGGGAGCCGACAGGACATGCCTTCTGCAGATTTATCGTTCAGTTGTACGTTCGAGCTTGGACTACGGTTGCATAGTCTACGGTTCCGCAAGACCCTCATACCTAAAACGACTAGACCCAGTCCACAACCTAGGTCTGCGTCTTTCGACCGGGGCATACAGGACGTCGCCTGTGCGAAGTCTGTATGTAGAAACCAACGAACCATCTCTTGAGGACAGAAGAACCATGCTAACTTGTTCATACATTCTTAAGATCCGTTCGCTACCAACACACCTCTGCTACCCCATAGTAACAAAGTGCCCGTCCAGAACCCTGTTCAACAACAAACCGCAAGCAGTCAGACCCCTCCTCCTCCGCTTCGAACAGATGTGCGAAGAAATAAAAATACTCGATACACTCCCCGACATTGCACAATGCCCTGATCCATTACCCCCTTGGTATAAATTTCCCTGTGTATGCGACCTTACTTTAACACAGTTTGACAAACAACAAACTCCACACGAACACATATTACAAGAATTCCTGACATTAGAGGAAAAATACAAAGACCACAATACATTTTATACCGACGGTTCTAAAACTACCTCATATGTTGGTAGTGGTGTCGTAGAAAACAATCGCCAGAAAACAGTTAGGTTGCCCAATTGTGCATCAGTGTTCACTGCAGAAAGTTATGCCATATCCATAGCTGTGGAAAAAATAATAAATGCAATATTGAAAAGAGTATAATCTACACTGACTCCCTCACCTTAATCACAGCATTACACTCTAAAAATGCAACAGAACCTGTAGTGGGAAAAATAATACATTGTATAACATCAGCCGAAACACGAGGTTACATAATTAAATTCTGCTGGGTACCTAGCCATGTCGGAATCGTAGGTAACGAGACAGCTGACGAATGTGCAGCAGCTGCCCGAAAAGCAAAAATAGAAAAAGTAAATGTACCACGCAAAGATGTTTTGAAATTCATACAAAAAAAGCTCAGGGAAAAATGGCAAGCCTCATGGAAAAATGAAATAAACAACAAACTACACGTCGTGAAACCAGTTGTCGAAGAATGGAAGTCATGCAGTCACCAGAAACGCTTCATGGAGGTAATATTATGTCGCCTTCGAATAGGACGCACGCATCTTACTCATAGTTACATTCTCAAAAAAGAAGATGAACCCATATGTGAAGACTGTGGACATGGACTGACGATAAACCACATTTTAATTTCATGTAAAAAACTCGAAAAGCTACGGAAAAAGCATTTCACTCTATTTTACACCAAACAGATACCATTCCATCCATCACTTCTCCTAGGAGAGAATGCAATT
Organism: Amblyomma maculatum; assembly: GCF_055883805.1. Classification (NCBI taxonomy): domain Eukaryota; kingdom Metazoa; phylum Arthropoda; class Arachnida; order Ixodida; family Ixodidae; genus Amblyomma; species Amblyomma maculatum. The sequence goes on from NC_139349.1 coordinate 152,163,807, forward strand.
GTAGACATTTCATGTGTTTTTAGTTTCTTAGAAGAAACATCCTTCCTGAACAAACTATGATATCTTAACACTTAATTCCTTTTAAAAAAAACCATAATATACCTTGTGCTTGGCGCATGATAGCCTGAGTTGCTTATGCGCCATAAAACACAACACAACACGCAACATTTCCGGAACAGTGAGAAATCTGCGAGGAAAAGCTGACCTATTTCATCATATATGGGCTTGTCAGTAAATGCTGCAGCCAACGTGAGAGGAAGCTCTTTCCAGCTAGGACCTCGAGGAGCAACGACCACTCGTGGAACGGACTGCAGCCTTCGCCAACAGAGTACTGGACTGAGGGACCTGGCCACCCATTCCCTTCTTCCCTAAAACTCTTATATGTAATAAACTTCGACAATAACTGCGGCCTTAAACAGTAGCTTTATTAACGGATAAACACATTTAAAGAAGCATAGGTACAGTTCTTGGTACAGTTGCACGATCAACTCTGTAACCCCCCTGCTTTAGCACCCTAGGGATAAGCGGGGTAATCACTGAATAAAGAATACAAAAATGTGTCAAAATTATGCTTTCCAAGAGGTTCGCTTGCAAGCCATGCAACGGGACTCCTAGAAGCAATACTGGGAATATACAGGCAAGCTTGAGAAAAGTGAGGACAAGATTTGTCATCTACAAGATTTCCAACGCTGGAGATGCGCAGCAGCTGCGTTCACGGGGTTTAGAAGCAAAACTTTTGAAATGTACATGTTTTCGTGCTGCATGCACTCTGCATGGCGCCATTAGTTACCCTGAACCACAACGCATTGAAGGAGGAGCACTTACGGGCTGGAGCCTTGTTTAAGGCGGTGTGGCGGTGACAGATAGGCGACTCCATTCCACGTTCCATGTCCATTTAGGCGTGTCGGGGTCTTGGTAACACTTTCCCAGTTTGGCTAACAGGGGATGGGATATAATGGCAAATAAAGTAACGCATACAAATGTGACACAATACCGGATGTGAACAATGCATGCGTATTCTGTTGGAAACAAATTTAAGCACGTTGACGAGGGCCACATGCTGTGAAAGTAAAAATTAATTATGCACATTGCCAAAAACAAGACTGCGGTGAGGGTCAAGGGCTCAGCAGAAAGGCCGACAAGAGGCAAGAGCCGGCTTAAAAAGGCTCTTGGAGGCACCATACATAGAGGATGCATTCCTTTAACAGACGTACGGAAAAAGCTCGGAATAGTCGAAAATACTGTAAGTGGGTGGCCACCTCAAATCAAGACAAATGATATTCGCGTTGCACTGATGGCTGTCTAAAAGCTTCAAAGGAGCGACGAGCGGTAGGAGGAATGGAGCGTGTAGCTAAAGGACAGCGAGGAAGCTTTTTATGTCTTTTTCTTGGAGGAGAGGGGGGAGGGTACGGACAAAACAGTCAACGAGCAAAAACAAGCCGGGTTCGACACGGATGCAGAAATCAATGCTGGTGGTTAGCCTGGGCAAAAAAGAAAGAGAGAGAGGGGGAGGGCACAACGAACGGAACAAAATGGGTGGCTCAAAGTGTGAGCAGGAGCCATTAAGAAGATGGGGGGCCTGTGCACAGAAGGAAAAAAAAAGCAGAAAGGAGGCGGGGCAGCTCTCAATGCAGCCTGCGACCAGGAACTGATAACACATTTGTTTCTGCCAGAGTGATGGAAGGAGCGCTGACAAAGGCGCCCGTGGTGTTTTCTTTCTTCTGTGTGTCTGTGTTGCGCTGAATACCGTGTATTTATGTACACAAAGTACGCCAGCATAACAACTGATAGGAATTACGTGCGTATTTTTACCCTCAATTCTAATTGCAACAACAGCACGCCTCTGCAATTGAACGAGCTGTATATCGCATAATAATTCACACCTGGCATGAATGAAAATTTAGAATGAAGCGGTCCTCCAGCGATTCTCGCTGGAGCGCCCACATGCCGCAGCTTTGATCGTTCGCAGTCCTTATGGCAGTGCATATGCACCGTACCGCATCTCTTTCAGCAGCGATTAAAAAAAAAAACGATATCAGCAGAGGCACCCGTTCGCATTTTTTGCCATCGTGTTCGTAGCCAGTAGACGAGTTCGTCGCGGCTGTTAACGAGTTTCTTTTTTAATACTTCTCACAATAACAGTTACACCCCGCAGCGGCGGCGCAGTAGTTAGGGTGCTCGACTGCTGATCCCAAGAATGCGGGTTTGAATCGTGGCAGCGGCGGTAACTTTTTGGTTGAGGCGAAACGGGAAGGCGCCGAGGGGTTCTGCGATGTCAATACATATCAAAGAACCCCAGGTGGTAGAAATTTCTTAAGCCCTCCGCTACAGCCTCTCTCCTAGTCGGAGTCGCTTTGGGACGTTACAGCCCATAAATGATAAAGATAGGAACGGCGTTGAAAAACAACCATAATTCGCCATATATTAAATATTTGGAACATTCGCACTCGCATAAGAGAAGCAGAAGGCGCAAACACACGAGACAAGAAAAGCGCCCGTATCACTGTAATGCATATGTTCGCATCACATCAAAATTAACGCCCTTCTCCCACCCTAGCTTTTGTTATTTCACTCCCCTCTCTGGCATCCTGCCTTGGGTGTCTGCCCCTCTCCTACGGTCTTTAACCAATTGTTCCCCTATCGCAAAGTCAAATCCCGTCTTTTGTGTGTTTAGAGGATACCTTAAAGGCGGCCGCCTGCTCGTCCCCCTTGAAAACCTCATTTAATCTCATTAACACGTTCTCGTACAGGTACACGCGGTACACTGCCTGTCCCCTCCAAATTATTTCGGTGGACCATTGCCTTTGAGTACTGTGCCGCGTTCGGCGGCAAGTACCGGCGAACGACCTGCGGGTTGGCCAAGCTCAGAGTCGTTGAACTCCGTGATTTCTTTTTTCTTTCTTGTCTCTCCACTTCCCCCTTGCGTCCTTATATTTTGCAGCACACGGAATAAGCTTTCAGTTCCAAGACAGCGCTCTTGTCAGTTTTACTCGTCCCGACTCCCGGGTCATTCCGCAGCTTCCCTATCTAGCCCAACGTCCGCATGCAAAAGAGAAGCCATCAATCGTTTTTTGCCCGCAATGTGGTATGAAGTCCGCGAAAAAATGGAATTTGCAGCGGCCCATGATCAATGTGGACAAGAATATCCCTCAACCAATGCAGACATGAGACAAATGCGACGAGAAGTTTTTCATCTTAAATGAGCTAAGATCGCATCTCATCGCCGGACATGACTTCCAGGTTGCGTTCCAGCAACACTATTTTCCGACAATGACAGGTGAGACAGCATACTCCTTTCAATCTGGTAAACAGTGGTGGCAACAATCAAGTTCATTTTGCAGTACTCTCCAGCATGCGAAAATACAATTTGAAGCATTTTTCTTATGTTTTATAGCTTTAGACCGACACTCTGAAGGTGTGCATTTTAGAAAAAAAAACGTTATCGAGATGCATGCAGATCTAAACAGTGAGGAGCTGTAGGCATTCGTTTTGAACAAACTCGCAGATTTTTAATGCACCTTATTTGCCAATTACTGAAAGCAAAATTTTTACTGTAAACTTTGGCACAGGTTCATTTTCTAAAGCGCCATAAAGTGTTGAGGACTGTCCGATTCAACGTTTTCCTTCAATTTAGCTTTAGCGGTGTTTTAGTTTAAACACCTGATATAAGCATGGGAAATGAAAAGAAAATGTTATGCGGATGTGCAGTCCCCGTGTCCCGATCTCAAGTGGTTTCTTCAATAACCTCTCATCTTGGAAGAAGCCGGGTTACGAAAAGCCGCAAACAGCGGACAGCTGATGTGACCGATAGTCTGCTTACTAACTCCGTACACTCTCTTAGTAGGACGACTTCGGCTACTGCGGATTGAGGCGCGCGGCTAAATTATCGCCAAAATAAAAGACATGCTGCTGTGTTTACAATTCCCCGGCTACAATAAAATGGTCGCTCTGTATTGCATTCCGCCGTAGGCGTACAAAAAGGCGGCAGGACTGTATTTATGCGGCTTGAGTTCTGTAGATATTGCGCTTCTAGTTTGTGCTCTGATTTACCACGCGTAATAATGCGGTTTCACCGGCCGTACCACATGGAAGTATAAACGACCTCTTGTTTATTCGCTTATATAATTTTGAGTCTTAAATGAGAACGTAGAGTGAAGGGCGCACGTTTTATCCGTGCATGAGCTCGAAGTTCGTGCTCGGGCATCAGACCGCTGACCGTGGCTCGTGAGCTTGCGTGGGCCATTGCGAGATACAATAATATCGAACGCTGAGCTAGTTGGTCACGTATCTCTTAGAAGAAGGCAGTAGAGCAGGTAACAACACAAAGCGTAAGAGCCACACACACGCACACTAGGACAACGCTGCACTGACAACGCAGCACTGACAAGTTAGCAAGGGAGATTTATGAAGCATATGCAATCTGTGACTTGGGAGACCAATGTGTCACTATGCCATCAGTGGTTTTGTTGAAGGAAGTAGAATGTTTGCGCAAACCGGCAGGATGTTAAAGACAAGGAGAAAGTTTACTGCAGACGTGAAGTGAAGGAAGGAGATGTACGCTTTCTAGTTAATATAGTTGTCAGCGCAGCATTGTCCTTGTGTGCGTGTGTGTGCCTCTTACGCTTTGTGCTGTTACCTGCTCTGCTGCCTTCTTCAAAGAGACATAGCGATATGGTCAGAAATAGGTACTGGTGTAGACCGACGTATGCGGAATTGTAATACGAATGTGACGGCCATCTAGATAGCAAACAGAGGTAATAAGCTATCTATCCAAATGCGCATTTTTTTTTAATTATAAGAGTGAAATAACGCATCAATTGACTTGCGTTAGGGAGTATTCCTGCAATAAACTGTGACCCCTTAAAATTTTGAGGTGCACCGTAAGTCAGCTGTGGTTCGCCGATTGCTTCAGGTAAAATATGCATCGCTTCAGGAGCACCAAGTGCACTTCTTGCTATCAAGATACATAAATGTTTCATGTTGGCTACTTACGCATCGCTGAAAATGTTCGTGCGGTATTTGTTTCAGTCTACGAATGAATTTCTTGCGCATAGGTCGATTTCATTCAGTTCAGAAAAACTTGCCTCTTTTATTGTAAGAGGCGTGCGCAGGGTTCTCCATTAGGGTAGCTAAGTTTCACCGCAGACCCCCCCCCCCCTTCCACACGCCCGCCCCAACTAGAAGACAGACCTTACGCGTGCCGATGCTGTATTGACAATGCCCTTAGCGCAACCTATTAGATGGCGCTAGCTCTGCGTGTAAAGGAAAAACAAGCTTCGACATGGACGTAAAAATGATGAGGATGACAAACGATGATGATAATGATGAAACTGAGGCGACGACGTGCATCTCACAACAACCTCGCTTTGGACCGGGTTCCCGGGGGTAAATAAGGCAAAAGAACAGTTCCTATAACGGAACATCACGGGTCCTCGGCCGCCGGTATAGCAAAAAAAAATAATAATAATAAACTGCGCGGTGACAACCCTGCACTTTAAACAATGACGACACAGGTGCAATAAAGTAAAGGTATAACATGATTAGCCCCCTCCCCATCCTCATTTTTCCCACGCCTATGAATGTCCTGCTGTGCGCTCTGGCTGCAACACGATAAACGACTGTTTTAATTGAATTACGGTGGTAGATTAGATATCGCCGTGTCTTTGCCGACTATCCAACGCAAGGGGCAAGGGGGGGAGGCATATGTTTGTTATAGCCTACTCCTCACGTCGCAACAGTGAGGCCCACCGCAGATTTTATATGAATCAGTGTAGAATACATAACTTTCGTTTGTGTAAGCTTGTACTGATTCTTTTTTTTTGCACTCATCGGTACTGATTGATTGGAACATTACCTAAATACCTATCGATGCAACTCATACTTGGCTATCAGAAATAAAGAGCGAGCGCCACCCCCCCCCCCCCCCCCCCGCTCCAGTGGTGTCATCAAATCGAGTTTTTTAGATGAATGATTCGTTGCAGATACCGGTGTTACCCACGTCGAATAATAATTAGATAAAATACAAGCCTACGGCCGTGCTAGTCGTGTGAGGTCGTAAAGCGGTGTCTAAACGCGACGGCAGGTCTTTGTTTCTTAGATATGTTTCATTGCTTCACCTTCGCAGACAGTGCATTATGTTTTGTTGGCGTAAATACTTAGTCATTATAGTAAATCAAAAGTGCCAGAAAAGTACTATATATGCTCGCTGTGCCTAGCACTCACAGTAAGCGGGAAATCCGTCTGGATGCTGAAATCACAAGACGACGTTTCATTTTGGCTTAAAATTACGACCAAAAGCCATCATGCAACGCCAAGATGCCGCTAGGAGCAACGGTAGGGCCATCTGTTGTTTGCAAAGAAATGCACCATAGACGAAAAAAGCGCCGTGGCAGCATTGCATGACTTGCAAGTCCCATGAAAAAAGAGATGGCTCAACCACCATTGCTTGGTGGCGATCAACCCAGGCTCCAGCGTTTGAGTTTTCGACTCCTGGATCTCGGCACAGGCGATTACGTGTTTGCATGTCGCAGCGCAACTGAAAAAATGCACCGCGACACTAAAAATCCCCCAAGGCAATAAAAAATAATTCCCTCTCAAATGATGGCACTAAATTTTCAGTACGAGGCACACAATTACCGAAGTTAAATGACTGCATTGTTTCATGCTTCTGATAGAGCCCGATGATTGGGCATTAGCACGAAACAACGCATTCGCAAATATAAAAACGGAGCTCTCCACATGCGATATCTCGCTTATCGATAATTCCTGCTTGATAACTGTATATTTTTTCGCATGGCATTCGCATGAGTTTTTTTTTTTTTGGCACCACACACTTTTTAGCTGCAGTTAAGTGAAAGCCATGACATGGCCCATGTAGCTCGGAATACACCATCAGCAACTCAATTTAACTTGGCGGTTTCGCATTTCTGCTATAATATTCTCATGGTATTGCACTAAACAGTTACAACAGCAGGGAGGACATATTCATTACTGTCCATCTGAGAGCAGCTTTAAGGTCACATAGGAATCCAGACAACCTTTTATTGAAATTCACAGTTGAAGAAAGATTTGTCCCTATCCTGGGTTCAAACTCGAGACTACCATCTTTCTTTGGCAGGTGTTGTACCAACTGAGCTAGCAGGGACAAATATGTTGCCCTCAAGTGTAGGCAGACTTAAAAAAATGAGAAGTTCAAAGGAGAATAGAACTGATAGCCGAACACTATCATAACTGCCTTATTATTTTCAATGTCTGTATAGGGTTCAAAAAACAATGGACCATCCATACATATTATGCAAAAGCTCGCAGCAGGATCTCTATAACCGCACAGGTTTTACGGCTCGTTCGTACATCATAGGGGAATTATGGCTTTCTGCAAAATTCACACACAGTACCTGCGGTCTTTTCCCATGAAATACTCCTACTGTTGGTTCCACATGCAGAGTTCTTTATTCCTATCATAAACCACACGGCGACTATTTCTTTAAGCCATGCAGCATAAGGGCAAACATCAGATTTACTTCAGGGTATTACCTATTTAAGATATATCTTAAACCACCTATTGACGCTAACCAAGCTAAATGGGCTAAAACTAATCTGTTAAACATTTTTTACCATTTAACTGCATTCACATGCTCCAACAAAAACCTTTTGCAAACTCGACACATTACTGTTGAGTTCAGTTGCCTTAATGAAGGTTAAAATTTAAACCTCTCATGCAAAGGCAGTAAAGATAAAATCAGCCAAAGCAGAGTCAATTTATACTATTTGATAAGTTATTAAAAGAATGTCACCCTGACAGCAATATGTCAGCACTATGAGGGGTGGCTCATTCACATTCACACTAATGCCCTGCATTAACGGCCACTCACACTCTTGTCAACTTACACTTACAGCCACTCGTTCTTGTTAAACCACAACCAGTCACTCCCACTTACAACTCACACGCACTCACGATAAATCACGCTCACATCTATTCATTTACACTCAAAAATGTGAGGTAGTGAATGTATATAAGTGTAGTCAAGAATTTGTGTGCTGACATACGCATCAGAGTTATTAAACAAGATAAGTGTTGTTTACCTGCGCTAGCATCAAGCCCCTTAAAGTTGTCGCTTCTGCACTCAGTTTTCCTGGATTTCATCCAGGAAGAACATGTCTCAATGAAGGCTGTAAAAAAGCATGAAGCGCACATTGCCTGTGGTTTGCTGCTCACATGATATTGATAGACAGATAATGACAATGAGCACCTAAAATACAAGGTATAATGTATGAGTACAGCTGGAGCAGTTCCACAGATGTAGGAGTTTTACGCATGATGTGCTTGCTAACCAAGCGGTTAGCCGTCCAGGCTTAGATTCCAAGTCAAGCATTATTTTCGTCATATTTTGGCACTGCTTTTCACTTACGTTACTGCCAGTGGCCTGCTTGGCTGAAAGAAAACTGATTAGAAGTAGAAATAAGCACCCTCTCTAAACAATAAAATATTTATTGCTTTATCTGCAAATGTACAAACATGTGTCATCAAAAGCTTTAGCAAAAATTGTTGCAAAATGTGTGGTTTATTTCTGAGGACCTTTTTATTATGCTTGAAAATCAAACTTTAAGTATAAATGTAACCATTGTAAGGAAGAAGATGATTCAACGCCCACGCAAACGACGAAGAAGACGGCTGGGTTCTTGGCCGGTCAGCTGGCGCGCGCACTCGAAGCTCGGACTGTCTTGCTCGGACGAGATTGTGCCTTACTCTACGATCGTCGTGTGTCACCGGTCGCCGTCTCCAGGCCTCCGAATAACCCCTAATAAACCCCTCTCCATTTGGTGGAAAGTGCCGGGGTAAGACTCTTACACGATCACCGTGGAGCTCCGCAGCCGTACGATACCTATGGCGACAAACGAGGTAGGCCGACAGCCAGTGGCAGCCCTTTCGCAGTCCATCGCATGCTCCGGTGCCATTCGGCAGCGAGACCCCGCAGTTTTCAGCGGGCAGGGCGACCAGGACGTGAAGATTGGCTGGCCTCATACGAGAGAGAGAGTCGTCATAACAACTGGGATGACCGCATGACGATCAACAACGTCATCTTCTACCTTAGTGACGTTGCTAACCTATGGTACCGAAATCATGAGGCCGACATGCAAACTTGGGCCAACTTCAAGGCGAAGTTCACGGACGTTTTCGGTCGTCCCACAGTGCGGAATCTACGCGCTGAAGAAGCACTGCTCGTACGAGTTCAGCATGAATGGGAAACCTTCACTAGTTACATTGAAGACATCGTGGATTTGTGCAAGCGTGTCGAGCCATCTATGGATGAGGTTAAAAAGATAAAACACATAATGAAGGGCATTGATGTCGATGCATTTCACATGCTGTGGGCGAAGAGCCCAACCACAGTGGCCTCAGTATATAGTCTTTGCCAAAGTTTCGACGAGCTGCTCAAGCAACGCCTCTGCACTCGTCGCCCTCACGCACCTGCTGCGGCCATCTCTGGCCTTGATGTGAGCAGCGACCTTTAGCTCACATAAAAGACTTCGTTTGAGATGAGGTCACTCGACAGCTTGGGCTTTTGTCTGGCCCACGCCCGTCTTCTACAGCCCAGCTGCTTACCCCTTCTATCAAACACACCATCACGCAGGAGGTTGCCGATGCTCTTCTCAGTTTTGGCCAGCCAGCGCCCGTCACACCTCATGCCGACCCTGTTCCACTGCAGCCCACACCTCTCGCTGCACCATTGAGTTACAGCCCCCCTGTTGTCGTGCCGGCCCTACCTGTGCAAGCACAGATGCCTTCCACGTATGCGCAAGTTACCGCCCGCCCACCGCCGCCACAGTCCTTTGCGTACGTGCCGACTATTTCGCCACCGTTGGTCGCCCCACGGTTCCGATCAACGACGCCTCCCTACAATCCTTGGCACACGAATGACAACCGTCCTATTTGCTATGCCTGCGGTATTCCAGGCCACGTCGCCCGCCTGTGCCGGCGTACTCTGCGCTCTGCCCCTGCACGCACTGTGGCTGGCTGCAATTATCAGTACGACACCTTACGCCCACCTCCAGTGACATCTCCAGGGCAGCCGCACAACTCGTCGTGCCGCCAGCACATTCCACTGCACCGCTCGCCGTCCCCTCGCCGTCGGTCCGTGTCTCCAATGCGGCGTCGAAGCGTGACACAAGACTCGGAAAACTAGCAGCCGCAGTTCCTGGGGCACGAACTGCGCACATTTCGCCTACCACAAGTCCTCGTCTGTCTCCACCGAGCGTTCTCGAAGCTTTTGTTGATGGTGTTCGTACCCTTGCACACGTCGATACTAGGGCCACTCTCTCCGTCATTAGCGAAAGGTTTTGCCGATCGCTTCATAAAGTCACCTTAGGTCTCTCTCTTCGCACCGCCAGCGCCGATTCCGTTCGTCCGTCTGCTACTTGCACAGCGCGTGTCGTTATCGCGGACGTCTTATACATCGCCGAGTTTTTAGTGCTTGCGTCATGCTCGCATGACTTAATTCTTGGCTGGAATTTCCTGTCCCGCCACAATGCTGTTATTGACTGCGCCCGCGCCCACGTGGCCTTCTCTGCGCTCTGTGATGCGGTTCTTGACGATACGCCGTCTTTTTCTTGCGCCAAACTAGCTGTCGCCGACGACACCGACATTCCGCCCAACTGTGCTGTGATGTGTACCATTTTTCTTAGACGCGACTGTTCTTTTTGCGCCTTCTCCCATGTTCGCTTTTCGCCGTAACCTCCTTCTTCCCTTTGGTGGTGTCATCAATATTAACCGCGGCACCGCTGACATTGTTGTTAAGAATGCAAAGACGAATGCCTCAACCGCTGTAGTCCCGCTACTTCGTGACGAATGTCTTGGCCATATTGAAGTTGCTAACCTCATCTCGCCGTTTCATGTTGACGGGTATCTACCACAGAGTGCCCACGTAGCCTCCCTAACGCCGATTACTGCGTCTTCCGATGTACCGAGTTGGGACCTTTTTCAATCATCTGTGGCCAGTGACCTCGACCCGACTCACCGTGAGAAGCTATTTGCTCTCCTCAACCAGTTCTGTTCTTCGTTTGACGTGCAGACGACTTCCTTGGGCCGTGCGACCGAGGTTGTTCACCGCATCGACACCGGCAGTCATGCCCCTCTTCGCCATCGCCCTTACCGTGTTTCGTCTACGGAGCGCCGTGTTATTGTCGAGCAGGTCGACGACATGCTACAACATGGTGTAATCCAGCCTTCATCTAGTCCGTGGTCGTCTCCCGTAGTACCTGTGAAAAAGAAGGATGGCTTCATAAGATTTTGCGTTGACTACCGCCGCTGAACAAAATTACACGTAAAGATGTATACCCACTACCCCGTATTGACGACGCCATCGATTGTTTACAAGGAGCCGAGTTCTTTTCGTCCGTGGACCTGCGCTCTGGCTATTGGCAAGTCCCTATGGCTGAGCCTGACCGTCCCAAGACAGCCTTTGTTACCTCTGATGAACTATATGAGTTCACTGTGATGCCGTTTGGTCTTTGCAATGCTTCTGCTACGTTTGAGCGAATGATGGACAACATCTTACGCGGCCTCAAGTGGAACATTTGCCTTTGTTATTTGGATGATATTGTCGTTTTCTCTCCCGATTTTCCGACGCACCTCGTGCGCTTTCACCAAATCCTGAGCTGTCTCACTGGCGCCGGTTTTCAACTTAACCTGAAGAAGTGTCGTTTTGGCGCCCGCAAGCTGACAATACTGTATCATGTCGTGTCCAAAGATGGTGTCCTGCCCGATCCGGACAAACTACGTGCGGTCACTGAATACCCGAAACCGACTTCTGTTAAAGAGCTTCGTCGGCCTATGCTCGTATTTTCGCCGTTTTGTCCGGACTTTCGCTACCATCATTGCACCGCTCATAAATTGCTGAATGGTCCTGCCGACTTGTCTACCTGGACTCCAATCTGCGACGATGGTTTCACTACGCTCCGACGTCTACTCACTTCGCCGCCCATTCTCCGCCATTACGACCCATCCGCTCCTACAGAGGTGCACACTGACGCCAGCGGCATCGGTCTCGGTGCTGTCCTCGCTCAACGCAAACCCGGCTTTTCTGAATATGTAGTTGCTTACGCTAGCCGAGCTCTAACGAAAGCTGAATCTAACTACACCGTCACGGAAAAGGAGTGTCTTGCAATTGTGTGGGCCTTAACAAAGTTTCGCCCCTACTTATATGGCCGCCGCTTCAACGTTATCACCGACCACCATGCCCTCTGCTGGTTGGCTTCCCTGAAATACCCATCTGGACGCCTCGGCCGCTGGGCTCTTCGCCTTCAAGACTTTGACTTTGAGGTGATATATCCATCGGGACGCAAACACTCCGACGATGACGCCTTGTCGCGCTCGCCGCTGCCTTCTCCTGCACCCTCGGACTCGATATCCGAACCCTCCGTTGCAGCCCTCACTTCCGACGATCTTCCTTTTGAACAATGCCGGGATCCCTGGATATCTTCACTCCTAGACGTCCTCACCGCGCCCTCAACATCTTCATTCCCGCGTGCCCTTCGTCGCCAAGCTTCTCATTTTATGATCCGGGGTAGCCTGCTGTATCGCAAAAGCTATCGCTCGGATGGTCGCAAATGGCTCTTGATCATTCCTCGCCATCTTCGCACTGAAATTTGTGCCCATCACCATGCCGACCCGCAAAGTGCACATGCTGGCTTGTTGAAGACATACGAGCGTCTCCGCCAGCGGTACTACTGGTGAGGGATGTACAACTTTGTCCGCCGCTATATTCGCTCCTGTACTGCTTGTCAGCAGCGGAAGTCCTCTCCGCGCCCCTCCGCCGGCCCATTACAGCCGTTGCCTTGTCCAGCGCGACCTTTCGATCGTGTCGGCATCGACCTCTATGGCCCCCTTCCATCTTCGACATCAGGCAATCGCTGCATAAAAGTCGCCGTTGATCACCTCACTCGCTACGCGGAGACTTTAGCCCTGCCTACGGCAAGTGCTCGTGACGTCGCCTCCTTAATTCTACGTCACTTCGTTCTACGTCACGGGGATCCTCGTGAACTTCTCAGTGACCGCGGCCGCGTCTTCCTATCACAAGTGGTCCACGAGCTGTTAGAAGCTTGCAAAATAATACATCGAACCACCACAGCTTACCATCCTCAAACCAACGGCCTCACAGAAAGGTTTAACCGAACGCTTGGTGACATGCTCGCCAGGTACCTTTCTTCAGACGCGTCTAATTGGGTTCAAGTACTTCCGTATGTCACCTATGCCTAAAACACAACGTCTCAAGCAACGACTGGATTTTCCCCATTCTTTCTCCTATACAGTCGTGAGCCTTCCTGTCTACTGGACACCATACCTCCTTACCACCCCGACAATTCAGAGTACACTTCTCTTTCTGCTGTGGCCCGTAATGCTGAACAGTGCCGTCAGCTGTCCGGTTCATTCACGTCGGACATTCAAGATCTTCGCCGACTTGAGAGCGATCACGGAAAGCCCGCTTCTGACTTTCCTTCCAACACCCTCGTTTGGCTCTTTGTTCAGGCTGATTCCAAATTCTCTGCGAAGTATCATGGCCCTTATCGTGTATTAGAGCGTACATCTCCAGTTAACCACGTTGCGGAGCCGGCAACGCCTTCTTCGGACCACCGTCGCCGCGGGCCAGAAGTTGTTCATGTCAGTCGACTTAAACCATACTACGATCCCCTTGTCGACCCCTCGCCTTAAGTCGCCAGGATGGCTCCCTCTTTCCGCCGGGGCAATTGTAAGGAAGAAGATGATTCAGCGCCCACGCAAACGACAACGAAGACGGCTGAGTTCCTGGTCAATCAGCTGGCGCGCGCACTCGAAGCTCGGACTGTCTTGCTCGGACGAGATTGTGCCTTACTCTACGGTCGTCGTGTGCCACCCGTCGCCGTCACCAGTCCTCCGAATAACCCCTAATAAACCCCTCTTCACCATAACTATAAATTTATACATTAAAGCCTCGTTGACATGTTTTTTTAAATTAGGGAAAACATATCCAAGCTGCCTGGTTGTGAAAGAAATTAAATGCGGAAGCAGGCACAAAGGCACTAGAATTGAGACTTATTACATAAAAGTGTAGGTTCGCATTTATAGACATCAAGTGCCAGCAGTTGCTTTTTTTAGCTCTCCTAGATTTCAGTCCATATTTGTGTTGTCCTAAGAGTGGAAGAGATTTAGTAACAAATCCGGTTCGTAGAAGGCAAGCTAGAACCATTTCATTGACTGCTTCCGGATGCTTCACCCTTTTACATCAATGACATGTGCAGAAGCCAATAAAACGGCGCGTTTTTGCTCATGCTGCATCACCCAAGATCCGGCCCGCTCATAGGGAATAGAATAATTGTAGTTATCAAATGGTTCACGCCTGTACCCCTAAGGTACTGTAAAGAAGCCACCGCGTTTCTCCTCATGAAGACGTGTTCTTGTGGGAACGGGGCCTCGTGTGTTGGCTCGTTGGCTTTCTCCCACAATTTGCCCCTTTGCACCTAGGTAGTGCAGAAAAGCAACCATGGCGAGCGAGCGCCACTGTTCAGTTTTTCACGTCGCGAGCTCTTGTTCGCACAATGTCCAGTTGATTACAAAAGCGTATTATAAGACCACACTTTATCGAAACTTTCAGCGTAAGCGTAGTAACCGGGAAATCTTATCTGGGAACGTAATAACTTGGAGGAAAATAATGGAACAGTATGAAAGATTTTTTTACTGCCTGTGATTTTGCAAGTCACACCATATGCCTCATTGTTCGTTTCCAGCAATCACCTAAAATGAGATTTTGGTCCTGCTCTTTTCAGCAGTCAGTCTTCCTAAAATGCTTAGCTGCTAGGCTGAAGTGCAATCCCTTTGGGCTCTAAAACGTTTGACAAAGGCTGTCCATTCATACCATTCACTGCCACTGATGTGTGGTCACCCAGAATGCAGTGAAAATAATCCTTATGTGCCCACAAATGGCTCTCAAGAGATAAATCTAGCGCGGCTCACTATTCTCCAGTGTTAGCCAAGACCACGTGGCGAGTCACATTGCCATGTGTTGGCAACAATGTCATGGGCATAAAGGAGCAGACAGGCAAACTAGCACGGCCCCACAGTTTTCTTGCAAAAGTGATTGCTCTCGATAATATTGAGCGCTGCATGACGCTTCATCTTTCACACGCGTGCACGAGGTGCTTCATCTTGATCCTTTTCACTAGAATGGATCCATTGTCATCGCTAGTGTGATTCGCTTCGATGTGTGACCCGGGCTTCAGGTCTCCTATAAATCTGGACTACCAAGCCCGTCCTCACAATATATACATATTCCACGTTTTGATTATTCTTACTTTGCAAGAGCTCTTTTCTAGTGAAGCTAGAAATTTGCAGTGGGGACACAATAGTCCAGTAATGCAAGCCAATTTCAATTTGTAGTTAGTGTCAGTGGCCAGGGCAGACAGATGCAGTCACCCAATCTGTTATTTCAGGCAGTCTGTGAATAACGCCTTTAGCCACAAATCATTTACCATCGTGTAAAAAATATTCTACATGAATTTCTTACCTTTCGGGATTTTGCTCTGGTACAGCAATTTCAGGCCTCGACACTTGCATGAAAAAAGTGTTTGTATGCAATATTGTTCTGCCTCCTTTAGACGCAGAGAAACGAAAACTAAAACGACCTGGAAGTGTCAAGTGCGGTAAAAGGTGTTTTGCGGGAATGACCATTACTGAGGACAGCAAAGGAGTGAGCGTGGTCTTCCAAAGCAATAACCCTGGCCACGACTTTGAACTTCAGCACGTTATTTTGTCGAAGACTAAAAGGGATGCCATCGCTGGTAAGAAACCACTTTTTCTAGCATTGACAGAGGCGGCGATTCCACGAAAGTCGCAGTAGCCAAAGAGTGCAGATAAAATGCAAGACGTGTGTATATTTTAAAGTTGCTTAGTCTTATAAATTCATATCATACTGAACTTGTATCACTCATGATCATATAATCGAGATCCCATGGTAATTTGATGTCAGAAATGGATGGCATAAGAAACCTAGTATAAGTGATTTCCACTGGTCACTTGGACCTATAAGCGCTTGAACCGGAATTGAGTGACCCAAACCGCTACAGGGCGAATCAGTCTTGTCGACCAGAGGAACATGCATGCAGAGCACACCGCACAGGAAATGCTGATCCTGTTCGGGAAGTTTAAGGCCCGTCCTAGCAACAAAATATGTTGCGATTGGTATATAGATGAGAGTGCAGCCCTTTGCAGTTTGCTTTCATACGCTTTTAATAAAACGTTGTAGATGTTTTTCGACAGACGTACTTTGGCGTACACGGTCAAAAAATAAAAATAAATAGATGGTGATGACCAGTGTCCTTCATAATGCATAAAAGCAGCCAAAAATACTTTGCAACTAGCGGAAGTGACAACATAACAGACTAGACCTTCCGCCGAGAACGGACTGGTCGGCGGATCAAGCTAGAACGCGCAGAGTCATTCCAAACGACAAGCGGAATATGCGCAGCTTATCTTGGTTGACCAGTGGAGTTAAAAATCGCCATTCTGGAGCAAGAAAACCTATTCCAGAATGAGCAGTGAAATTGAAATATTTTCACAAGCAAATTATCATCTTCAAAAATGCTGTACTACATCTCTTACTGTCAAATCCCAGATGCCTATTTTCACAAGTGGTATAACTTTTCATTTCCATTTAAACATATGCATTTTGTTTTTATACTCCAAGGCATGCTTCGAGAAGGGGTCTCCCTAGATGAATCCTGGATAAAGTCAGAAGCAGCCTAAATGAAACCTTCCAGCGTGTTCACCTACGGACCAGACGAGACCTATACAACATTTTAAGGGACAGGAAAATGAATAACCACGATCGTCTCCATCCTGTCGACTACATAAGCGTGATGCTGTGGGTGGAGCGGATGCACAACGAGACGGACAACCAGTAGTGTTCTTTAAACACCAAGGACAACAAGACATTGGAAATCTGCTTGACAGGACAGAGCAGGAGCTTCTCGACGACAGTGATTTCATGGTGGCAATAATTACCGTGCCGCAGCAGGATTTGCTAAAGAAGTTTGGCACTGATCGCATATCTGTTGATGGGACACACGGAACCACAGGTAATCACTGAATATTAATTTTACAGTTCTTTCTGTTGAATGAATAGAAAATATAAAACACTACAGACAAGTTTTAATAGTATCTTTTGAACCAGAAAAATTCTGGCACAGTATGTCTTAGTCAAGCCTGAATATGCTGAACCCAGGCATCTTGAATTATGACAATATAGAAATGACAAGCTCTTGAAAACCCTGTTTAAAGGTATAGAAATGTGGCCTAGTATACGCCAGTAGCATATACTGGGTGTCCCAAATAAATTTACCAGGGCTTATCTTTGCTTATCTATTTTTAGGCTTATCTATTTTTTGCAAGGCTAAAAATATTTGAGGCAGGTGATCAAAACCATTTGCATACAGCTGCTGGCCAACTTGTGCACCATGGGCAACTTTTCTTTTGCAATTAGTTGATTATTTTCCTACATTATTCAGTATTGATATTGGACTATAAACAGGGTTTGCAAAGCTGAAGTGAGCACCTTCAGGAACTCAAATTTCAATGGTACTTTGCAATCCCTTTTTGCACACGGAGGCGGGCTAGCTGGGCAGCTTCAGACATCTGCTGGCAGTACTAGTGCTATGAAACCATGTGGCAAGGAGAATGTGGTGTGTGATCGATTGTGGCAATAATACGAACCAGGTTTATCCATTTTATACGCGACTTTACTGCGGCACAATGAACCAACCTCGATAAAGTGTAGTGGCACTTGACTGGTGTGCTTCAATCGCTTCACTTAGAAAGTTCATATTGTACTAGAAGCAGGATTAAGCGTCACATAACTACTTCCAAAGCACTGTTCATTGTAGCTTTGATATCAAGAAGAGTAGGCCTAAAAACGTCTAGCGCTGTGCTGCCAACACGCCGATGACAGCATGTTTGCGTGATTTTTTAACATCCCAAAGCAACTCAGGCCATGAGAGATGCCGTAGTGGAGGGCTCCGGAAATATTGACCACCTAAGATGGCAGAATGACTGTGCAAGAAACACCTAAATAATGCGGGTGTAATATACCCTTTATTGTAGGTTTTAAGAAAGCTTATATCTTGCCTTATTTAAATACTGCATTATCCATATATCAAACTATTTTGTCACCCCGCTCGGGCTCGATATATAAGGCTTCAGTGTATTTTTGAATTTTGCACGTAATAGAAGTAATCAGCATTTTGTACTAAAAAAACTGTACCTGAACTTGTTATCATAATTTCAAAAATAGAGCTGACACATATTTTTAAAGCAGCTTTCTGAATGATCTGCAGGCAATGTGGACAATAAGTGGGCAGCACTAGGGTGGCTATCAAGTTACGTTGCCAAGTTCCCAGAGTTCTGAAAGTTTGCCGCGTGCTTTGTAAAATTCCCTAAATGACGCAATGCCGCCCGATGCTACCACTCTCTACTGTACTAAGCATGTTTAAACAAAATAAAAAAAAAGATTTTTCAATGCAATCACTGACCGAATTTTTGGAGTCGGCGGCACCTGAAAACAGTCGAAATGATCGAACAGATTAAAATAATGAGTAAGTCAAAACAATATTTTGAGAGAAATCTGTTTTAAAAGTAGCTCGGATCCCCATGTTTTGTTTGCATGTCGAAAACAGAGTAGTAGCCTATAGATTGCAGTATACTTCAATGAACCACCTGTGTGCACACTGGCTTGATCTGACAACGCAGGTCGCCAGTGCAGATGCGTATTATACGGGCCATTCAAAGTACATCTTCCTTGTATACACAAGACTTGCATCTTTCATACCCTTTAATGACTAATTGAAGTACAAATTCCCCTCCCTAGTTTTTCCAGATAATTTAAAATGCTTGAAAATTCTATGTGTAGAATTCTATGTGATATCTCCAAAAAGCGTCGAACACTTGGGTAGCACTGTGTTCACTTTGTGCAGCACTGTAATCATAGAGCTGAACTGCACCTGTAAAGCTGTTTCCAAGTAATGAAGAAACATCAAAGATGACTGCTTTGTCAGTGTCATAAGCCACATTAAAGTAGTGGGTGCACAAGACCGGTTGGATCGGACATGACTGGACCTAACAATACAAAAGCTGTCTAATGCACTGTGCTATGTACAACATTACGCAAGTTAACATATTCTGGGTGGCTTAGCTTATAACTGTCTTCTTTCAGGGTTCGACTTTCAACTAGTCACGGTGCTCTGTGTGGAGGAATTTGGTGCAGGCTTTCCAGTGGCCTATTGCATCACAGAGTTGACCAAAAATGTATGAAAACATTTTCTAAGGCAATAAGGTGCACGACAGGACAAACTGCAGCCAAGGCCTTCATGACGAACGATGCACCTGCCTTCTATAATGCCTGGGAACAAGCGATGGGAAAGCCCATGCATCGACTGCTGTGAGCCTTGTACATCGACAAAAACTGGCGGGAAAACCTGAAAAACACATTGAACACAAAAGCCTCTATGCCTTCACATACAAGGTATGTTGTTTTGTCTAACTGAATCGCACAATAACAATAGAAAAATTAGAGACCTGAATAAAACAGCACACGCGGTTCCCTGAAATGTTGCCTGCAACTCCACAAATTTGGCCAGGATGACACTAGTATGAAAATGCCCTGAAGGCTCTGCCTGAATGCTTTACAATGTAAAGTGAATGAGCTTTCATTACATAGACAGGTATTAAGAACTAATTGGCTACAATACCCTTTCATTCCACTGCCACTGTAGTTGTACCGCTGTACAACACAAGCTAAGCACATCTCAAACAATGTTCAGCTAGCAAGTGGTAGCTAAAGGCATCAGAACATAGTGGAATCCCTTTAAAACGAGTTTGAAGGAAAAAGAATTTGTTGACGTTAAGGACCCCTCAAATTTATGTGAGCAGGCTAGGGCGTCCGAACATCTTGCACGAAAACAATGCCTACCCCAGAAATGATAATTGAAACACATCATTTACTGCACAGTGCATAAGTAAGCTTAAAAATTGTTTTACTCATTTTTCTCTTTGTATCCCATAGTGGCTGCGATTTATGCGCTTTTCCTTGATGTTTGCTTCCCATCCTACTCTGAGCAGTGTTTGAAGGTGTCCAACAGTATGTAGCAATGCGTCTCCATATTATCTGGCTTAATCTGCAGCTATAGCCGTTACAAAAACTACAAGCAGCACACTATGCACCCTTCCATATGCCGCAGGCAGTGCTCATAGTGACAATATGTGGTCGACTTTCTATCACGATAACTCGTGTTGTGAAGCACTGTGAGCTAGATATTCAGCTTCAGAGTTTTCAGTGCTCAAGACACTAGCTGGGCATATGTGCTTTTTGTCTGGGAGGCAATGCACTGCTTGTCAGGCATCACAATGACAAACTCTCAACATGTCAGACCTTCGCTAGTGCCGGCACAACGGCGCTTCCCTTTCCGTACTGGCAAGAAAGCTTCGCCTCCAAAAAGTGCGCTCCCGCAATACAGCATTCATACAGTTCTTCACAACGGTGCTTCGGAAGCAAATCATTCACATATTCTTTTCTTCGCCTTAATGGTACCACGCGTACCAGTGCCCCTAGTTACTTTACACAAGCATGGTGCGAAACCTCATTTGAGTCAGATTTTTATTTATATCGAGTTTTATGCGAAATCAACCAATGGTCTCGCAATGTCCATCTTATCAAAAAATCCACCTTAATTGATTTTATATCAATGCGTGTCTACTGTCAAATTTTACCTCCTAGTTAAAGATGCTATGTACTGAGAATAAGCTGTCTTCGTTCTGAAGTGGGAGCAAAAATCGGTAAGGTCATGTAAACTTACCGCGTCCGCACAAAAATAACTGGACCAAACGCACGCAGTAGAATCTCGGTAAAGGTGCATCCACATTACGGGCCACGGACCTGTTTTGGTCCGCGAACCAAGCGTCACGTGACGTCTTAATTCCGGTTTATGAGGTCCGCGTCAGATCCGCGGCTCGGAGCGGGCAAAAATGGCCGGGCATTTTTCCCGGATCGCGTTGGAGGGGCCGCGTTGATTCCCGATGAAAGCGTGTGAGCTAGCCCTTATTAACGTAAACTTTGCGCACGTTTTGAAGAGCCTCAAATAACATAGGCAGTGTGTAGAGTTGCATCCGACGGCATATTTACACAGCCTTCGCGAAGCGCGCACCACGGTACGTGTAGCGCTGCGTACTGCTGTCCCGTCACGTACCGGACGAGTCTTTTATAGCTGCGTGTTTAGTAAAAAGTGTCAAAAAACGTCGGGTCTCCGCTGCATCATGAAAGAGAAGTTCTCAAGTGAACACGTGCAACACCGAATGCCGCGAATTTGCTAGAGAAGTGCCGCCGCAAACGCGGTGGACGACGGCGCACTGGCCGCGTCCTACTCCCTAGTCGTCACTAGGCCTAGATTTTTTTGGCATCAAAGCTACAGCGAACGGTGTTTTCGATTTGACTGGCGCTGTTGTGAATGGCCTGCCCATTGAAAAAAAGGAAGAGGTCTACCGACTGTCTTGTAAAAAAAAAGGATATGGCCATATGAGCGAGGCCTTAGCAGTGGAGATAGCATACAAGAAGGCCGGGTGAGCCGGTGCTGCACAAGCGGCAGCTGCTATGCAGAAACTTGCTTGTAAAACACTATACCAGTCACTGTCTATAAGTTAGTGATCCTCACCAAGTGGTCAGTTCTGATGCGTCTTTATGCAGAATTATTATTCTAGGAAAGGACAGTTTCACTACACACGCTGCCGCAAGGTATATCCGCTACTTCCGTAGCGCGCCCGGACGCGGTGCTAGCGACAATGCATAGGACGATGCTTAAGCGTGCTATTGTCGCCCGAGAGCGAAGCGACTTTGCGCATGGTGTTATAAATAAACATGATATTTGTAACTGCTACTCCGTTACGCTGATCGCCTAAAGGGTAACGGTTGCGAGCTGCGCAGCAGTGGTGAACTGCTGCTCAGTTCAGTTAGATCCATAGTTAAAGCGTCTGCGTAATGTGGTCCTTATTACCTTCATCTTTGCGTTTGGAATTAAACGGATTAAGTGGAACGCTGTCAACTTGGGTACGTTATTAGCGCCCCACTTCGTCCATGATTATATGGAGCCAGCCTATAAACGAAGGCTAGTATACTGTACCTCAATGTACACCAAATTCGGAATTGTGAAATAATGTAAAACAAAAATCTGAGGCAGAGTGCAACGAGCGCATCGCGAAATGGTGAGGGATATAGTGTATCCATTCGGCCCGCCCCATGATCCGGCTTGTCGGCTGCTATTTTGGCCTTTCATGTGGAAGCTGTCGCGGGCCAGACCATGCGCGGTTGACACAACGTGACCGGTCCGCAGCCTTGTCTGTGGTCCGTCGTGTGAATACACCTTAATATGAATCTCATGGCATTGCAAATAAGTTTGTATCCCCCAAAAATTTACATAATCAAGATAAACAATAATCACTGTGCAGAAACATGGCAAAGGCATTCACGCAGATTTGTTTACAGCTTAGGAGATTTATTTACGGCTGCTTTGCCACAGTCTGCCACTTGATGTATGCAAAGTGCGACAGGAGATTGCGACATTGGCAGTGCGCCCGTCATCAACTGCTTGCGTTTCACAGTTTCACTGGCGATCGGGATGTTGGTGAACTGTGGGCTGCACAATACAGCAGACTTCTCGAAGCCTGTAGAGAGCAAGAAGAAATCTCATTAGCTACGTGCACACCACCAAAAACTGCTTGTTACAATGCCAGCAGAAAGGACTAATGTATGTTGAAAACCTCACTAAAAACCATTGCATCTGTAAAACCGTAATACATTCGCTTGTCATAACCTAAAAGGACTCAAAGATTACTCTCTTTAAGTTCAAGAGCAGTGTAGCTTAGTCAGCTGGGCCTGCACGCAAAGGTGAGTTAACTGCACTCAGCTAGAAAAACACATGGTGGAGGCAGATTGCATTCCATTTTGTGACCTGCAAAAGTATCTTGTTTATCATTGAATGCTAGGATATGTGGATAATGGTAAATTTCAATCCGTCCTTGGTGTTGTTCTGCACTAAAAAAAGCCATTATTTGAGTGGCACCCACATTAGCATCAAACTGAGAAGTCCTGCACCTGATCCCTTTTTTTGCACGTTTACTTTCCATAAGGGCTGCCACAGCATTACCTCTTAAATTGTTATAAGCCGCCTTTCAGTGCCCACATTATGCAACACACTAGGCATTTGCAGCCCATGGCCATTGCAGCCCAACGTTATTAAGAAGCTGCTCTTACCCAATAGCTAACGGGCTTTGCATTTAAGCTATCTCAAAGGATCGAAAAACAAAAAAGAACATTTATGAAAGCGCTGATCTCGGACATGAAGAAATGGATACCTGTGAATTTAGGTTGTGACTAAAATAAAACACAAAAGCAGAGGCTGTAAGGATACAAACATCTACACAACCTTTAAATATTCATAATTTTACCATGCAGCTGAAAGCAAACAGCTGTAAATAATTTACTAAAGCAATAACTGGTGAGACAGATGCAGTGTACTCACTTTGATGGTTTGTTTGCAGGTACTAAGAACCATCATGGCAGGTACCAAGAACCATTAATGGGGTAAACTACAAGAAAATCCAAATGAGGGCTTGAAAAAATTCGTGCACTATTTCCAACATTACGCACAGCGACCAGAAGTATGGGCAGGTTGCTAACGAAAACTTGCTGGTATCAACACCATCATGCGCCTTGAGGCACTGCATAAAATAATAAATGTTATTTTCATAGAAAAAAAACAACAGAAGTGTGGACAAATTGATTTAAGTGCTGTTGAAATTGACCAGAAACAAAATTTTTGACAGATGGAATAATTTTGTTAAGAATTCAGCAACAGAATTTGAAGAAACATCAGAAAGGCACAACATTGGCATACACATCTTTAAAGAAGACATCAAGCCCATGGGCTATCAGGAATGGAGCATACAGTCGCAGTCATATCCGGGGACAATTTACACGGTAACATTTGAAGGCACGTGCCAAAATTTGGGTAATTTTTCTTGCCTTATCTGCAAAGTCTGTGTACACACAGCAACATGCAGCTGCACTGGCACTGAACTGCGCAGAAACCTGTGCAAACACATTCATGCTGTATTTGCAAATTTGGCTATTGTTACCTCTAAAAAGGATACAAACAGTGAAGAAGACGTCACGGCTACATAAAGGAGGTAATGCTACAGAACTGACAAGAGAGGTAAGCACACAGATTCATGGAAAACTAGGCATCTCTCCACCACCCTATGTGCGGTTTTCAGAAACGCGTAGAGCTCGTAGTCATCATAATCACACTGTAGCACCATACTTCTCGCATACTAAAACATTTAAAATTTTTTCCAAGTATGATAGAATGCCCTGCCTGTACGACTGATACCGGCTGTTGATTTTTACAATGCATTTTTTATGTTATTTTAGATTATATATGTAAAACATTAGACAATTTTATTGCTCTCTGTTTTGCTATGCAGCTGCTATTGTATTGAGGGAATGTATTTTGCTGCCCTCTTTGCCTGGACCTAAATTATGCCCTGCAGTATTGTGGAAATAATAATAATAATTTAGAAGCTGCGATATCTCGGGCACCCATGATACACTGATTAGGCTTAACAAGCTAGCTTGGCGCAATGCAATACATACTAACAATCTAGGTGGTCAATTCCTAAACATAACCTAGGCCCACATTCATAGCTGTGTAACCGATATGTAAGCATATAAATTCTTTTTTTTTTCATTTTCAGGTCGGGCAAGGAGGCCTTAATACAACCGAGTACCAAATATAATCCAGTTTTGCATCTTGCTGTTTCTAGTAAAAGAATGAAAGGCAGCTTTTAGGTGATGCACTTTAAAATTTTGACTATGAAATATACTTGTTTATCTTTTTAAAGAACAGAAATATAGCCAGAACTCTCTTTCCAAGCAGTTACAAAACAAGCAGGTAATTCATGCAAGACTGTCAAACAAAATAAATAAAATTTTGGCAACACAAAATTTTAGAAACCGATACCAATCTACTCTACAAGCAAATATGACAATAAAAGAGGCGCAAAATATAGCGTTTACATTTACGCTGCATGAAGTCTCAGCATGCTAATAACAGCACTTGCGCACTCGATCATTTTGCAAACGAGATGATGCATATTTACTGTTTAATATTGCAGTTTTTATACCAAAGCATGCCCTTCTGATACTTATCCACAACCGTGAGGCTTGTGTGGCTGTGGGAGCATCAGATTAACTATCAAGAAATTAATCGATTTCTGTACAACACCTTGCCTTCAGATCACTCATCACAGTACACTGTATGACTTGCATAGCATATATCTATTTATTGCTTTTTACAGGGCACCAGTCACAAAGAAAAACGAATGAAATTGAAGCTGACACACTGGAGCATGCCACGGGGATTGCCCAGCAATTCTGCAAGCCATATCCGGGCATCTACAAAATCCAGCAGCAGCGGAAAAGGCTGCCCCTTGGCTCAGGCCAGTGGTTGAAAGAGTGCTCGAAAAGCTCCAGAAAATGCCTGCAATTGCGAACAAGTTTCCTATGCCTTCAATATCAGTGACCAAAAATATAAATAAACAGGTTTGTTTCAGTTCCAAGAAACGTTAATCTGCTCGCCCAAGGTGCGCACGAACAACAAAGCCCAATGTCATTGAGCAGAAAGCTATACATGATAATCTACCAGCTGCCAGTGGTTCAGGCCAACACACTACATTTGACCACATTTAATGTAACAGCAGCGCCACTAGCAAATAATGCACAAAGAAAGGCTAGCCTCCGCAGCCTTAAACTTTACCATACTAAAGAATACTGCAGACCATAACTGCTTTCTCTCTACAATAAGTACTGGCACACTTTAAACAATACAACAACGTAAGGGAACGGCATGACAGATCATTTAATGTACTAGTATGACAAGGTGTGGTATATGCGATTTTATGACCCAAAGCAACATGTGCTATGAGGAATGTTGTAGTTGAGGGCCCCTGATTAAATTTGACTGCCTCTAGTTCTTTAATGTAAACCGATATTGCACAGAAAACGTGCGTCTGGCTCTTTGACTTCATGAAAAAGTAACAAGGTAGCCACTGAGCCACAATAGGGGATATTCAAAAAGGCGCCCTATCTAGGATGAAAAACGCGAACTATTGCGCGCCATATTGTCAGGGGCGTCTTTGGCTGCTCTATTGGCTCCACAGAGCTTGTATTAGCTCTATAATTGGTTCCATGCTGCAATAATTAAGATATAGGCGGAAACAAATGACCATGATAGCAACTGCTACCACCCCGTTTACAAGGGTACGCTCTTAGATTCCATCCATCCATTCAGGCTTCAGTGGAACGGTCTTAGCTTCCTCCATGGGTCGCAGTCACCCTCCCTCCCGCGAATGATGCCGTCCCACTGCTGTGCCCCCTTGTGTACGCAGCGAGGCTATAGGGATGAGTCAGGGAACAAGTTAGGAATTCTTTTTTTTACTAATAATTTCACGCGCCGCATTAAAAAAAAAAAACGCCGCCACCCATCCATTCAATGCTGTTTGCTAGTTGTTCGGCGTCATGTCAACCTTGATTGCTTTTGTTGCCGTCGTGCGTCACCGTGTCAAATATACGGTGTGTATTTGCAGTTTACGTACACTTGATTTTGTTCGACACAAGCTGCTTCTCATCCGTGACGTTGCATGTCCGTGTGCACCACACTTGAATGGCACCATAAAGCGCCTGCGTAACGCTTCGCCTCGTTTCTAAAAATATTCCTACGAGTTAAGCTTGTAACAGGGAGGGAGAAGCCAGCAGCATATTTTTTTGTAAGTGAATTGCGTTCGTGTACATCGTGTTTATAGTGATGCTGTTCTCCCGCGAAAAAAACGCCATGCAAGCGAAAACGCTGGCAATTTTTACCGCAGCTTTTGCTCGTTCAGTTGTATTTTAGCTTTCTTCATCCGGTGCTAAGTTCGCGCTACAGGTTCGGGGCCTTCTTCTTGCCATCCGAGCAGCGCAATATTAGAATCGTGTCGATAATGTGGCCTTTCATCGCTGCTAAACCCTCTTGTACTTATTGTTCAGGTTTCTTACCACAGATTTCCGCGAGATGCTGCTTTCCGCAAAAGGTGGATTATTGCCATAAAATGGGATGAAGGCCCTTTATTTCAGGTCATCATGCTTACACAGGTATGCGCAAAACACTCTAAAAGAAATGACTTTATACCAGGAGTGGCAAATGGCAAAAGAATGCTTAGAGATGAGGGGGTTCGCAGCGTGTTCTTGTTAGCGCGCAAAAATAAAGAAAAGCTCCGAAAGCACGCACACCTTTGCCGTCAAGAAAGACAAAGCCACAAGAGCAACAGACACTAAAGGTCGCATATTGCTCAGAATGGAAGCAAATGAGGTTTTTCCCAGGGCTGCCAAGGTTTCTCCAAGCTCTTTCACTGAGCCAATAACTTGGCAACTGTCATCACTTTGGCATTAAGCGTCGAAACTTTCAGTGGCTTGGACACACTGCATCCACCATCGTGCACCCGTTGCCAGTCAATAGTCTGCACTATAGTCTGAGTCCTGTTAGCCGAGGGCGTCTTCACTGCTGGGGTAGCTCAGTGCAGGGTAGCGCAGGAGGCGCCTCTTTGTAGCCGCCTTTTTGAAGGGGGGTGAAGAGCAGCAGAAGAGCTAGCACATGGCTGCAGACTCCGTTTCCAGCCGGACACTCACAAGTGCTGTCAGTTATTTCATCTGTATCTCTTTAGTGTGAGTGTCACAGAGTAGGGTGCTCCAGTCTTCTTCTGGCTTCTGTAGCAGATGCCACAGGCAAGAACATCGGCGCGGCAGTAGAAAGTGAACGATGCAAGCAAATTAAAGATCAAGCATTATGTAAACCATTGTGCTGTTACCAAATGCAGTACAGTTCTCTTGGAATATTATCATAAGTGCTCAGATGGACGTCAACCAACCACCATTCTCTCAAACATTACACGCCATCTTTGCAACTACGTAAAAAACTTGTAGAATGGAATATAAAAAGAAAATAGAGAACTGTTGTTTTACCTTCGCGGGTGGATGTAATGAACGCGCTGAGTATGCGATGCCTTCAGCAACACAATACAGGTTGTTGGCATGAGATATTAAAAGCATAGTGTTTGCCTGTCTAGTTATCGGCCGACATTCCCCCAGTCCGCAGCAGGCGAGTAAACACAAAACGAAGGACGCGGCATCACTCGCAAAATATGAGAGCGTGTATGTCGTATCAGCGTGCCCAGGTTATCCAAGGCGACTTCTGAAAAGCCAAGTATCATGCCCTAAGTTTCAATCTTCGTTACGGAACAGTTCAGAGGTATCTGAAGCTAACCAGGTCTTCAAGTTTCGCACAGCCTTGCTCTATGGAGCGTTTTGGCTTTACAGAAACTATGAGCGAACGACGGGACGGTTAGGAAAGCTCGTCCGGTAACTTTTCGCAAAGGTCCAGTTGTTCGTGAGAGCAAATCCTTGAGTGCCTATTTGGTTCAAACGTTGACTTCCTTACTGCTGTCAGCGGGGAGCTAAACAGCAGCACAACTCTGAAACTGAAGACTAGCAGCAAGCACTAAGCATTTGCTCTGGATGGCAAACAATCTATAAGTGGAGGCAATGATTTTGAATTGCTTACCTCAGCTCTGGCGTGCACGTTGACAAAGAATATTCGGCGTACGCCTCAACGACGAAATTGTATGCCTTCTGCTGCTGCCTGCCGGATGCATCACTATGCGTGCAAAATGCTGTCAGGGATGCATCGATTAGCTTCGAAATCATACTGATGTCTGGTGATCATTTCAGAACTGACGCTGAAGGCGTATGCTGCATGGTGGAAAGCTAAAAGATCTTCCAAGGCGGCACCTGCTGAACCTTCCACAGTCACAGCATCCAACGGCAAAAATCTGATCGCGCCCCTTATAACATGGCAATCGCTACCAGTGTTGCCAGAACAGTAAGCATTTTGAATATCTCCTATAGTTTGGTTTGGTTTTGGGGTTTAACGTCCCAAAACGACTCAGGCTATGAGAGACGCTGTAGTGGAGGACTCCGGAGATTTCGACCACCTGGGGTTCTTTAGCGTACACTGACATCGCACAGCACACGGGCGCCTAGCCTTTCGCCTTCATCGAAAATCGGCTGCCGAGGCCGAGATTTGATCCCGCTTCCTTGGGCACAGTAGTCGAGCGCCCTAACCACTGCGCCACCCCGGCGGGGCGAATATCCCCTATAGTGGGATGGTTAATATAGCAAGTGCTGAGTCGCATTTATAAAACTATATGCTCAACTTCATAGGCAGCTTAAAGGTGCACTATCAGACCATAGAAAATGTGGCGTGACTTTTTGCCAAACAATATATATAGGTTTGATTCGGTTGGCTAACGGGGTTTAACTCCTATAATGCCGTAGTGGATGGCTCCAGAAATTTTCTACACCTAGCATTTTTAACGGACACTAACATCGCCTGCGTACTTATTATTTCACCTCAAGTTATGTAATAGTTGCAGATGTAAATATATAGCACTCCCTCAATTCTCTTCTGTGATGTACTGTAGCTGGTAATGAATGTCCAACAAGTTGTGACATGCACGCTAGAAATACTGTCCTTCTTCAGTTAAACCAATTTTCAAAAACTTGGCATACTTTAATCACTGTTTTCAGTTTGAGCCAAAAGTAACCAATGCTTAATTATGATAAACAATGCTTGATGAACAAGTACTA
This sequence comes from Amblyomma maculatum, assembly GCF_055883805.1. NCBI lineage: Eukaryota > Metazoa > Arthropoda > Arachnida > Ixodida > Ixodidae > Amblyomma > Amblyomma maculatum. The sequence continues at coordinate 152,193,614 of NC_139349.1, forward strand.
CAGCCACTGGAAGCCTGCTTGCAAGTTGTGTTGTAGAAAAGTTTCGACCTGCGTTAATGTATGATAAATAGTGTTCTCACGCAACTTTGTCCTCCTCCTGTCTCCCTATGGATGTTCACTACTTCCTTGTCTGTTGTCAGTCATGATTATCAATTCCATTCCAAAGCAACACATGGGTAAGAGGGGTGCTGTAGTGAAGGGTTGTAGATGAATTGCAACTGCTGCGGTTTATTTGAATTGCAATTGAATTCGCATAGTGCACTCATAACAGCTATAAAACACTGCAGGCAGGGTGCCGAAGATAAAATACTATTGTTTTCCTTGGACATCCTACGAAACAGAAAAGAGGGAGCGCTAGGTTCCAGCAGCACTCTTGCACATTATTTTGTATCCTCGATAGCTAAGCCCTTTTCAGTACCAATAAAAAGAAAGTAGTTTGCACTTCTGTACATTTATTTCTTGCAGTTAAAAACACAAAACCATCTCTGAAATCAAAATACATGCAGTAGGAAAATAGAACCAAACTGTTTCACAAGGACACGTGCTTCATAAGGACACGTGTTGGATTGTGGTAATAGTTTATTAAAGAAAACAAACAAAAAGAAAAGGAAAAGAATGTCTGTCGCGGCAATTGCTGTGTAGTATCTGAAGCACCCGAACTGCGACCCGCGATAAAAAAAAGAATAGGGAGAGGATAGCGAGTAGAAATACAAGCATGAAATAAGAAGGTTAGCTTTGTACATTATTTAAAAACATAAATGCCCTTGGACATTCATTTAATTAGTGCTTTCAGGATATAGCTAAAATAAAAAATCATCTAACTTTGGTAAATACTCAGCAAGAAACGCTTCGTTTTTTTCTGTGGTTAGAGTTATGCTTCTTTGAGGACAATACACAAAGCAAATCAGTTACAATTCTTAGGACATAGAGTGCGTGTTGTAAAAATGTGTTGTACGCAACTGTAATAGACCATTCACATAGCGGATGTATGGTAGATGATTTTTGGTCTGCGGCAACCAGGCACTTATTCCTCTGAAGAGTCTTAATCTCAAACAGTTCAAACATGCTACCCGATTTCACAATGCTGTCTGCAGGAGGTAGGCGCCTCTTTAAGGCGCATTTACTTTTCAGAGTCACGTGTCGCAGGGCGGGAAGCGTGAAAAATGGGACGAAAGCAGTCACGCTGGAGAAGCAAGGCACTGAACAATCCCCTTCACCATTTATTTTACCAATAAAAAGGGGGGGGGAGGTGTAGTCAACCATGGTACTCTTAGGACACACTTCTTTCCTGGGTTATCTTGCAGTCGACCGGAAACATTCGCGAGTTTACATATAAATAGGAGCTCGCTCTTTTCGCTTCTCCAAATAATGCGAGCGTGCCCTCGGACAACGATACTCTTTGGTTGGGAGGAAAGGCTTGTGCGCCTCTATGCATATTTGTGCACTACGTACACATTTGCACCTGTATGACCTCTTTAAACCATGATCATGGCTTAATCACGTTCAATAATGTTTTGGAATGTACAAACATAACATACGCCTTCAGTTCTAAATTCAACAAACAAATATGGCATTTCAATTTCAGAGGGCCTGAGCACAACACACATGGTAACAGGTGAGTGAACACACTGTCTGATATGTGCAGGAAATTCTATGGTGCCCTCATCAGCAGCCAACTTCTGACAAACGAAGAGAACTGTCCCAGGAGTTTCAGCATCTGCTTCGAGCACATGCAGAATGCGGCGAACAAGCAAAAATCCACAGTTTGAAGCAAGTACAGCCGATGAGTCACTTTTTTTTGCCAGTCGATATTGCTCACTGTGAATTATTGTCCCTTTGAAGCTGACTCTCTTAAATTCATTTATAATGTAGATCGGCATATTGAAAATGTTGTACACTGCATTCAATTCTTCTGGCATCAAGGATGCTCTTACTGGTACCCCAAATTGGCATACATCCCCAACTCGATGTGCTTTTTTCGTTACCTCATTGCCCAACAAGTTGGAACAGAAAGACATCACATTATCTGGCATAGATAGCATCTGCAGTGCTAGCTGTAACTCCTGCTCCATGATGACTCTCTCTATGATTTGAGCTGGGGCCCCCGTGGCTGCATTCACCATTTTTATCACTTTACCATTCCGACTTTCAAATGGAAAGACTGAGTGTGCCCATAATGGCCCTAGGTTTCTGACACTAGAAGTAAGGTGCAAAACCTGATAGAGATTAAGTCATGAAGCGGGCTCCATAGAGTTCTTCTGCTTTCGTGACAAATGCTTTTAGTAGGCTTTCTGAAAAAGAAGATGCGCATACTAAAAAACATGAACAAACCAAGCATTCATGTTTTTGGGAGATGCCTCTAGTGTGCAGTAAACAAACAGGTCTTCTTATAAACATTTCTATCCAGACCACGCAACCTATCTTCTCACATCAATATTAAAATGATGCAAAAAAGACACAGACTGAACAAGTACAACATGAGCGCTGACTCACAGCAACTCATTGTTGAAATGGGGCATCTTGAAAAACTTTCAAGTGTCTTGTTGCTTTAGTATCTATGAGGCCAAACTATAATTTGTTAATGAGCCACATAGTTTACCACAACGGCAAGAATCCAACACTCTCAGCTGCTTACATAGGAAACAGGATTTAAACACCTTTCTCATTGACTTCATGCACAACAAAAAAAAGGAAACAATAATCATGTTTCCCGTATGGTATCAGTCAAAATTACTTGCATGCTGAAGACGTGCAGATGAAATTTCTGCCAAGAGTAATGTGTAGATGCCTTCAATCAACAAATCTGCATGTTTCCAATACCGTGATTGTAACACTCCTAGAGTTACTGGAAGGCAGTAAAAAAGAAGCCAGTTTTTCCACTCGCTTGCCTTGCAGAAGCACCGGTCAGCCAAAGATCTGGGAAGTCGTGTGAAGGAGTGAGGCGGTCGAATGCTCAGTAATCGCTTATCTAAGCTGGCTATAGTTGATGGAGCACCTGCAAAAAGAGCAATTATTACCGTTTATTTCATGTTATATTACAAGCGTTGATTTCTACAGCAGGCAAAATTCACCTTGAAACATGTCATAAAACAAAGCATATGTTTATTTCAAGAAAAAAAAGGGCTTTAAAACTAAAGCTTGGGTCCAGACAAGATGTTTCAGCTTCCCCTATAGAAGCCTGTTCACAAACTATGTGTTTACAGTGGCATAATTAAATGGTATATAAAGCAATCCATCCTTACCTTCCCTTTTTACTATATCTTCATTATGGCATCTAAAGGTTTTACTTGACATGTATCGCAGAGTCCTAAAGCACTATTTGTAGCACTACTTTTGCTGTCAGGGGAGAGGCTACCAAGGTTGTATTTGCATTCTGAGAATGCAGCTACTGACCCAACATATTTTGTTTCATTATAAGTTTTTCTTCTGTGTCTGCTGTTGACCTCTCAGTGAGAGACGTGAGAGATGTAAGTAGATGTGCCCATAGCATTTCCTCAAAAGACCAAGCATTTCAGTGAGCATTCCAAAATTTCTAAAAATTTAGAGACAGAAAGAGAAAAAGAAATTCTTGTCAAACTCTTGGTGCCGTCATTTAGTGCAAACGTGTTATAGCGAACTCTCAGAAAATAACATTTTAATCAACCAAGGTAGGGGTTTGGTGCAAAGCCGTGTGAAGTGTGAAGCTGTGGACAAGAAAATGCAACATCAGATTGAAATTAAGAAATACTTATCAGATAATGTGGCACTTTTTTAGGCTAAAATAATGACTACATGAGACACACAGGAAGCCTGAGAGAAAAGGCTTGTCTGCTGCTTACGTGTTGCGGGGAATACTGCACTAAAACCAGCTTTTTATGATGTGGCGTGCTCTCTTGTTTGTTCCATCACACTAAAATTTAATGACCACGGATCGGCATTAACGTTGGTTGGCATTAACTTTAACTTCCCTTGCACAAAGGGGCAATGCTAAACATTATTCTTATCACTTCAAACAGGTAACTTATCACTTACTAACTGAACTTACTTAGTAATCACTTGCCACGGGTGAAATACCTCAGGACTGGATGAAAGCATGTGTGATTCCTGTTTACAAAAATGATGACTGCTTGTCTACCAAATTGTCATCCATTTTCAATTAACAATATGTGCTGTAAGCTCTTAGAGCATGTCATTGCCACCTACATCCGGGAATTCTTAGAAAGCCACAAACTGCTATCACAGTATCAGCACAGTTTCAAGAAGCACATGTCCACTGTTACCCAAATTGTTGGTACTGTTCATGAATTTGCACAAGTTCTTGACAACAATGGCCAGCTAGATGTGCTTTTTTTGACTCCTCGAAGGTCTTCGATTAAGTGCCACATGGAAAGTTATTGTACAAACTGGATTGTGTTAGCGTTCCCTTCTGTATCTTGCAGTCAATTTATGCCTCTCTTTGAAATAGGCAGCAGTTTGCTGAAATTATGAATTGCTAATCAAAATTGCTGTCTGTAACTTCGGTTGTGCCCCAAGGCAGTGTCTTGGGGCCACTAGTGTTGTTGATCTATATCAATGACTTGCCTGATGTCATTTATGCAGACGTTTCTATGCGACTGTTCGCAGATGACTGTGGGGTTTTTTAAAAACATTACAGCACCTACTGATCATACAATATTACAAGCAAACCTACAGGCTATTCATGAGTGATGTATACAATGGGGAATGCAACTTAATGCAGAGAAAACATTTATGTTCTGGGTTACCTGGAAGAGAACTATCCGCACCTTCTCCTATTTATTTTATTACAACAGACATAGACATGATACTGCCTTGGTGTCACACTTACAAATAAGCTAACCTGGTCTCCTCACATATCCACAATTTGCTCTTCTGCTCTTAGTAAGCTGTGATACCTAAAGAGGAAACTAAAAGGTGCACCTGTTGAAGTTAAACATATAGCCTATAATGCCTACTTCAGAAGCAAACTTGAATATGCCGCCAGTTTTCGAGATCAGAACAGTGAAAAGTATATACTGCAGCTCGAGTGAATCGAAATAAAAGCAATTCAGCATATTTTTAATAAATATAAAATACGTGATTCTCCTTCCTTCCTAATGTGGTAGCAAAACATAGATTCTCTGGAGCCTTGCTGAAACTTTAGCCATCTCGCCTTTCTGCATAAGGGCAATTTACCAGCTTTCATAAAGTCACATTGCACCAGAAAGACCGGACACACATATCCTCAATCCTTGGCTCCAATTTTTGCAAGAACAAACACATTTAAGCAGTTTTTCCCCAGAGGTATCACTTACTGGAATTCCTTGCCCTTGCACATTTTTTCAGCCAGAGTTGGAGCATCAATTCTTGTGTTTTTGCACTTTGCTGGTTACAAATTTCTTACTTGTATGTGATTTGTTTGCACAACCATATACTTGTTCTGTGTATATTTACATTTTTCATGGATGTCCCTCCTGCTTGGACAATGTACATATGTGGTCTGCAGTATAATAAAGTAAAATAAATAAAGTAAAGCTTCAAGTTAGTGAGTAGAAATTAATACTCGCCAATGCAGAAAAGCTCAAGTGAGTTTGCTGAATCCAGCCAATACTCTGTCATCTGCCTGGTGACTCCAAGTAAAATGCAATGCATGTATTTTACCACCAGGCCACTGACGATGTCAAAGTGACTGAGATTGACTAATGGTGATGGTCCTTTCAATCCATTCACAGGTACGCCGTGCCTCAATGCCCTGTCCATATCACTGAGCACACTGACTGCTGCCCTTAAATCGTTCACGCTTGTGTCACGGTAACACCGAGCACCTGAAATCATCAACATGGCATTAGTTCTGGTGTCAAAATTTAAAAAAAAAATGGGGAAGATTAAAAAATGCCCATCATAAATGTTGGCACTTCCTGCAACTGTTGTACTATATGGTGATCACTCACTAGAAGCAATGCATTTTTAATAACTCGTTACTTGTGTGTTACAGCATTGACAAAGCACATGTAAATAGGTTATTGTGCGCATGCATTCCAGAGTTATTTTTACCTCCCAAGATAACTTCTTCCAAACAATTAACTTTATTTTCAGAGAATCTAAGTGAAACCTTGATGTGTTAACCTCAAGTTAGGTTTCACCGTGACCTATGCATCTTTGCATATGCCTCCATCCATTCATAAACAGCTGGACTGTCATGAGCAGCTGCTCACTAAGTCTCTGACAATAATGTGAAGTATCATGCAAGAGAGATTTCATCAAAAAAAGGAGGCTAGTACCTTGAAGCATTTCTCCACATGTTTCACACCATGGGCAGCCATTGAACTTCCTTCCACCTTCCCTTGAACCTTCCATTGAACTGAGTTTGGTTGGTCACTGATGCACGAGCAGGGGCATCAAGGGAGCAGAAAATGACGTGAATAGTTGACCTTATCATTTCCTGCCCACATGTCCACACAAGTGTCCCGATGGCCTCTATCACTTCCACAAATTTCTCAATAAAGACATCCATGTTCGGGTGTTTGGGCCAAACCAAAGTCCAGCAAGTATTGGAGCTTTCTGGTGAAGTTTTGGAGGCAGTTCATTGATTATAATTTGTATTGGCCATACAGGCGTTTTTGAAGACTTGTAAAGTGGGCTTTCATCAGTATTGAAAGTTACGGTTAAGTCTTCAGAAGTGATGTGTCCCTGACGCCGGAGGTTTCGGTAGATGGCTCCACTAGTGATGTCCTGAATTTCGTCGCCAGAGGTTTGTTCAAACATCCTTATTTGCCGGAATAGCAGATGTTTGCATGTTTCGATCTTTAAAAGGAGCTGCTGTTTTAGGTTCATTATTGAAAAAAAAAACAACATCGCTCCTTTAACTGGGATGTCCTCTGGCTTCTCTGACACATATCACACTGCATTTCGTCTGCTGTGCTATTTCCAGTGTGCAAAACACTGCCGCAAACATCGCAATAGTAGTGATGTTGAACACTGCCTGTCACTTGGGGCGCCCACAGTTTTCTAAGCAACTATTTGCTTCGAGGTAGCACATCATTTTTAAATCCAAACAGCCCATTGATAAGGCGCAGAAGGCCGTCAACTGTTTCCCAGGGCAGTCCGTGCGCAACCACGAACGCTAAAATCATCACGATCGCGGCCGCTTTTGTGGTTGAGGAGCCTGGTAGGGTGTCGTCGCCCTACTGATTGAAAGGAGCAGTGAGGGTTTCCTCGTAGTGCAAGCGTGTTCACTGCTCGCTCAGAGGTATTTCACCCACGCCAGCGCCACCTGTGCTCTCGTCGTCTTCGAGCAATGATTGCACATCGTCTTCAGGGCTGCCTAAACTTAAAGAGCATGTGGCGATCGCGGCAGCGACTACGCAAGCTCCGTTGCTGTGATCGTTCGTTGCAGCAGCAGTTCCGTTGTCGTCTGCTAGCCGCTGCCTGTAGCGGCGAGTCGATGGCGGCACAGCAAAATCTTGACTTTCGTGGAGGTATTGCTTCCGCCTCTTCCTAGCAGAGCGGTCGCTCATTGTGCTTCAGAAATACTTTCACTTCAAAAGTCACAGTTCAAGTATTAAATAACGGTACCATTGACAACGCCCCTTTCTTCTATCGACGATCACTCAAAGGAGAAGGCGAATTCCAGTTTCCCCCAAAAAGCTGTTGATTGGGTCAGCGAATAGAGATAGCGCGCGAAATGTGTCACAATGAAAAGCAAGGTACCCCTAAGCGATCACGGCTTCGCAGAAAAAGACTCGCGAGAGGCGTTGCGCGCATCAGGAAAATATTTTTGCAGATCCTGGGTGCGTAATCACGTGACACAAAGGTGACGTCACATACGCGTACTATGTGAATTTTTGTTTGCTTTCTTGAGAGACGCGTACATGATTTGGGCGTGCCATATTACCCTTTCTTTAAGCCCCCTCCCCCACCCCTGCATGGAAGATTGAGAAGCCGCCCTGCAGGACATTGCTGGCTCGCCGTGCTGTTACTGCATGCAGCCACGGCCAACGGGACCCTGGACTAAGCCCCCCCCCCCCCCCTTCCCGCTGACTAAATAAATATAAATAAAGATGTTTTGTCCTCCTCCTCAGTCCGCGGAGGTGTAGTGTGAGCACCGATACTGTGCGTTCGCAATTCTGTGTTTTACATATCAGATAGCAAATACCTGTGCCGGCTAACATGTTTTCCTTCAGTTTTCATATCTAACAATAACTACATGCTACTACTTTTTCTTTTGGCTGTTTAATCAGGTTCGTATAAGAAGCGACGCCGGGATTCGGACTCTTGAGTCGTGCGCTAGGGATAGAAATGAGGGGGGGAGGGGGGGGCGTAAAGTTGGCCCGTATATTTACTTTGTCGCACCTCTCCCAGCATTTTTTATTAGTGCAGGGTATTATGGGCCATGCAATTTTTTTAAGATACTGGCGGCCAAGGACCCGTGATGTTGCTTTCCCCGAACTGCATGCTTACTCAGTTGTGAGAACCGAGAACCATTGTGAGAAGTCGCGATCGTCATTTCAACTTTGCATCCATGGCGAAGCTTGTTTAGTTTTTAACCGCACAATCGTTTGCATTGGAAGGAGAAAAAACAAGCGGTTGAAAAACACGCACGGAAGGAAGAAAACGACAGAACAAGATCTAACTCTTATGAGAGCGCATATTGTCTGTAATTTTCTTCCTCCCCTGTGCGTTTAAACACCTTTGCAACGAGCACTTCCTAGGCGTCAGCATACTGATCGCTGGGCTGTTGTGTGCGCCTGACGTCAACACGGTAGAGGTGACAGCAGAACCAGTTCGCAACAGCCCAGAGAGGAGGCGTTTAGACAACCTCCTCGCCCGATGCAAAGGTCTTTAACAGTGAGCTTGTTATTACCTTTCCAAAGCTCTATGTATACCATCCAGCCCAAATACAAGTTTTCTCAATATTTTTATATGCAGCAATTTCATTGCATCAGAATAAATCTCTTACCGCCATTCCTCGCCATTGCTTGGCGTTTTGAAAGTGAGAATCGGGGGGGGGGGGGGGGGCGGGGAGGGGGGGGGGCTGCACTACGGTGAAAGTTGGCTTTGCCTAATGCAGAACCATGCGCACATCGCCTATGATCGTGATTTGCTTCTTCGCAGCGCGCTGGAGGGATTGTATGTTTGCTTTAAAGTAAACACACAATGAATACATGCAAGAGTATAATGACCGTATGCGGGGTTGCAAAAATATAGTGAGTTCTTTTCACAGACGCGCGCCCGCACGCGTGCAATTTTGTAGTGTCCGAAAAGAGAACTGTACACTGAGCGCATATATCTTCTAAAGGGCGCGTAAATGTTTACGTTTGGAAATAAGCTGTTAAATTATACGAGACATGTTGTTTCACGCAAAGGCTGAACTTAATGTTCAGACTAAGCAGCCGATTGACCGCAGTGCGCGGGCCCACAAGCAGTCAAATTCTTAATGGTCTCTCCGCTGCCGCTCAGACATCACTGCGTTTAAATGCACTGACACGTGAGAAATAAAAAAAAGTCAAGTTCAACTTTCTCTGAAAAAAAAAGTTTCTTGGTGTTCAGTTCAGTTCAGTCGTTCAGTCGTTCAGTCGTGTCCGACTCTTCGTGACCCTACGGACCATGTCACTCCACGCTTTCCGGTCTCTCACTATCTTCCTAACATCACATACCTTCATCTGCAGTGCCCCGAGGATGCCATCTAACCATCGCGTTCGCTGCCTACCCCATCTCCGGCGACCCTCAACCTTTCCCAAAATCAAATCTTTCTCCAGCGACTCTTTTCTTTTCATCAGATGACCAAAGTAGCTGAGCTTTAACTTCAGAATTTGACCCTCCAATGAGCAGTCAGGGTTTATGGTCGACAATATCGACTGATTTGATCTTATGGCAGTCCAAGGAACTCTCAAGAGTCTTCGCCAGCACCACAGTTCAAACGCGTCAATTCTTCGGCGGTCAGCATTTTTTACAGTCCAACTCTCGCATCCATACATCACAACTGGAAAGACCATAGCACGAGTTATGCAGATCTTGGTTGGGAGACTAATGTCTCTGCTCTTTACTAGGCGGTCAAGGCTAACCATTGCTCTCTTTCCCTGAAGCAGGCGTCTCCTAACTTCATGGCTGCAGTCTCCTTCCGAAGTAATCTTGGAGCCCTAGAAGAGAACATCTGTCACACCTTCCACTTCTTGTCCATTAATGCTCCAGGACATGATAGGGCAAGACGCCATGATCTTTGTCTTTTTAATGTTCAGTTTAAGCCCAAACTTCTCACTCTCTTCTTGTACGCGCATCACAAGTCTCTTGAGTTCCACTTCACTTTCTGCCATTAAAGTGGCATCATCCGCATATCTAAGGTTGTTGATACGTTTTCCAGCAATCTTCACTCCAGCTGAAGACTCGTCCAGACCGGCCTTCCTCATGATGCACTCTGCATATAGGTTAAACAGGCAGGGCGACAGTATGCGGCCTTGCCTCACTCCTTTCTCAATCGAAAACCAATCAGTAAGACCATGCCCAGTTCTGACTGTGGCCTCTTGTCCGTCGTACAGGTTCCTGAGGAGACAGATCAGGTGAATTAGAACTGCCATCTCTTGGAGAGCTTGCCACAATCTGCTGTGATCTACGCAGTCAAACGCTTTCGCATAATCAATAAAACAGAAGTAGATGGGTTTCTGGAACTCTCTTGCTTTTTCCATGATCCAGCGAAGGTTGGCAATTTGGTCTCTAGTTCCTCTGCCCTTGCAAACCCAGCTTGCACGTCCGGAAGCTCCCGATCCACATACTGCTGCAGCCTACTTTGGAGGATTTTCAACATCACCTTGCTAGCTTGCGAAATAAGCGCGATCGTGCGGTAGTTGGAACAATCTTTGGCGCTGCCTTTCTTTGGAATGGGGATGTAAACTGACCTCCTCCAATCCTGTGGCCACTGCAGGGTTGTCCAAATCTTCTGACATAATGTATGCACAATGTTAACAGCGCCATGGTTGAGGTTTTGAAGCAACTCAGTTGGAATGCCATCAATTCCGCTAGCTTTGTTCTTAGCACGGCTGGCTAAGGCCCATTCAACTTCACTCTTCAGGATGCCCGGCTCGAGATCAGTAATCACAACCGTCCTATGTTGGATTTGCAGATTCGAGTCCTACTTGTACAGTTCTTTTGTGTATTCCTGCCACCTATTCTTTATCTCTGAGGCTTCAGTGAGGTCCTTGCCTCGTTTGTCCTTTATCACGCCCAGCTTAGCACAGAAGCTTCCTTTGATATCTTTGATTGTCTTATACAGAGCTCTTGTGTTCCTTAATTGCCTGTTCTCAACTGCTTGGCACTGTATGTTCAGGAAGGCATTCTTATCTCTCCTTGCTATTTTCTGAAAATCCGCATTGAGAACCTTGTATCTTTCTCTTTCCCCCATAACTTTTGCCATCCTCCTTTCCTCAGCTATTTGCAAAACCTCTTCAGATAACCAGTTTTCTTTCTTGCATTTCGTTTGATTTGGAACTACCTTAGTAGCAACTTCTTGTATTATATCACGAACACCAGTACACATCTCTTCGGGCTGTCTGTCTTCTAGATCTAATTCATGAAATCGATGACTCACTTCCACAGCATATTCTAATGGAATTTGATCCAGATCATACCTGAAAGGCCTTCTATTTTTCTGCGTTTTCCTCAATCGAAGCTTAATTTTGGCAACAAGAAGCTGATGATCGGTGCCACAATCGGCCCCAGGTCTTGCTTTTACTGCTTGTATAGCGCTTCTCCATCTCGGCCGGCAAAGAATATAATCGATCTGATTCCTGTACAGACCGTCCGGTGAAGTCTATGTGTACAGGCGCCTCTTGTGCTGTTTAAAATGAGTATTCGCTATGGTCAGGTTGTTTTCTTGACAAAACTCTACTAGCCTCTGCCCAGCTTCATTTGGCTCGCCAAGACCGAACTTGTCTATAATTCTCGATATTTCTTCACTCCCAACCTTAGCATTCCAGTCTCCTATGAGAAAAACGACGTCTGATGATGGGGTGCGGTCTAAAAGACATGGTAGGTCCGCATAAAATTCCTCAACGTCAGCTTCTTCAGCAGTAGTAGTCGGTGCATAGACTTGGATAACTGTTATGTTGAAAAGGTGACCTTGGATCCGAAGTGAAATCAGTCGGTCGTTTTCGGGGTTGTACCCTTTGATGTGCTACATGCCCCCCAAATAAAACGGAGCACAGGCCTGTGGGAAAAGTGCACTCCTTCGTCCGGGCTGCTGATGAGGCAAACACCATGAGGGACAAGCTGAATATCCTGGTATCCCACAAATACCTAAGCATCCGCTTGTAGGGCGCGTCGCGAAACGATATATTTTGTTCCTTCGTCTGCTCCGTTTTATTCCGGGGCACTATGTATACATCAGCAGCTGCGTTCTTGTCCGTTGATTGTATAAAGCTATACTTGGTTTACTACCTTGCAGGTTCAGTACTCTGCTACTGTTACCGTTTTATGTAGCATTCTAAACGAGACGTTCGAGCCTTGTTTTTTCTTATACGCGCGTCAGCACTTGAACTGATTTCCATGCATATTCTACCCTTTTTATTGTGCCACCTTTTTCGGTCACTTGGAATCGCTGATGATTTTCGCTTACTTCTGCGTCGGCTGCCTTACTTGAATCTTTGAATCGTAAGTCAATGCATGCACTAAGCTGTGCGGCATCTCGCGCTCGCGCCCTAATGGTGATCCAGAATTAGAGTTGGACATCGCCCACTCATGAATTACCGCATTTTATCCTTCTCACAAGCTGCTGTTGTCATGAGTCTGCTTTGATGGTGCCGGACTTTGGTACGAAGACGACTAGCCGCTAACTGATGTTGGCTACCCTTCTTCGACAACGCAAGGGCGAGCCTTTCCGAAATTTGCGTAATTCATTGAACTGCGAGCTGCAATGTGCAGAATACTTTGCTTTTGTGCTTTGCTGCTATTTCTTTCTTCCAATTACCTTGAGTCATCTTTCCTGGAGCTAAAAGTCGGCAGGAAATTCATGGGAAACTGAGGGCTTCTTGTTTCAATGACCATGGCGTGCAAGACGGAATGTTGTATCAATGCGGTTGCTCGCTTTTCGCTCCAGCAACTACAATATTGCCAGGGGAACTGGTTAAGCAGTTCAGAACTCACAATACAAGCTAAATTAAAGAATCAGCGCACTTAAAGTATCAGCGACTGCAACAGCAGTCGCAAAAAAAAGCTGTGTTGTTTGCTGGAGGAATGTCTTGAGGATCACCATGTTACGGTGCTGCCACACGACGTATGCGCGCTCAATGCTGGACCGAAGCGCCTGACGGTTAAATACAGCGGAGGGAAAAAAAAACTTAACGATTAGAAATAAGCGCGGGATTTATCTGATTGCTAGCTAGAATAATCAAGACTATAATAGGTCGAAAATATATTACCAGTTTGTTGCTTAAGTAACGTGTGTCACCGCCACCCAAGTAAGCTTATTAACAAAGAACACTTAAAGATAAAAAAAACGGGGGAGGGCTATACAAAAGACTGGCAAAGCTGCCCACTTCACTTTATTCGGCAACGTAAACCCGTAGAATTGTTGAAGCAGAGAGTTGTCAGTAATTATTTGTCTACATCTCTATACATTCAAGGCGTTTATTCATCTACCCGTGGCATGCACATTCGCAAGTCAAGTGCTATACTGTTCTAGAATTCTAGAACACTATGCATGTGCTCAGGACGTCGTTCCCTCCCCCATTTTTTCGCTTTCCGAGTTAGGTTTGATGCCGGTATGTATTAACGCGCGTGGCTACCCTGGTAGCCCTGGCGCGGGCGTGCGGCTGTCTGCTGTGGCGAGCACGGGTTACCCCGGTGCTGCGCGCGGGGCCGACCCCATGCGGCGCCGATTCGCATGCGGGCGCGCAGCTGTAGTGGAAAATAACCGCACGCTGTCACGTGGTCTAATAAACGTGAATGCATCAACAGTATTGCCTCGCGCTCCTTTCGCGCCTTTTTCTCCCCCCTCCTCGCCTTTTTCTCCTCCGTGCTCGGGTCGGTTCGTCAAAATTCTTGCTGCGGTCGAGTCGGAGTTGAATTTTCTCGTGTTCCAGGAGGTTTACGATGGCATCGCCAAAGTATGCCTACGTAGAATATAAGGACGGCGGAAGAACCATTATCCCCGTCTCGATGGGGAAAGATTTCGCTCCGAAAGATGTTAGCGAAGTTCGCAAAAACATCAAGGCATACTGGCGGTCGGGCGGTGGAGGCCACGAAGGAGATGAAGGGTTCTACGACGGTGACGTCGTGGTGCTAGGATGTAAGTACGCATTTCAAATGTCATTTCTTCTAGTGTCCGCAAAATTACTCTTGCAGCACCGCGAAATTCAGGGGCGGCCTGTTTGCCTGCCCACGTACACAATGAAAGCACGGCTACGCAAACATGCAAGGACTGAGACGAGACGACAAAGCGCTTATCGCCTCGTTGTCATCCTGTCATATCTGTTTCAGCTGTTTTTCATAGAATGTGGTATCTTTTGACTTCATGATAATGTGTGTTTGTGAGATAATAGAGGCACACATTAAATTATTAGTAGCCAGGTGAGCAGGAAAGTGCATTTATGTGAGCAGTGATCCAGAAGGGGATCCAGCAAATGCGAGCCATTAGTATTGTCCCATCATATGCATAAAGGCAGAGATTAGGTGTCCCCCTGGTAGAATAGGTAGGTAGAATTGAAAACGACAAACCATTCCAAGGTGTGGATTACGCTTTGCTTCATACAGAGCAAGCGATCAGGCAGCCAAACAGACTTGTATATAGGACACATATGTGCGTAGTCACTGCTCAGCACAGCCTTGATGTGAACACTGCAGCACTTGGTGACCCAGAGGCAGCTTGAAACAGCACTGCATCATCTCAAAATTTTGTCATGACTGTACAAGCATGACGAAAATTCCAGCAAAAACTGCTAAGCAGTAATAAAGCAAATGAAGCTTTCGAGACTGAATATGGGTGTAAGACTCTTGCAGGGCAACATGCCATTTTATGACTGTGGGTCCTATGCTCTGGTGTTTTGATTGCACCGTAGTCATACTAAAAATTGCTCCATGTTTACCTTGTGAGTGCATTTAAGAGCTTAGCCAGCCTGGGAGGTTATCATTGCTGTCATCAATCGTGCAGACAAAAGAGTCGATATTTTTAAGAGCAACTTGTCCATAATGTAACAGGTCTATGTACCTCAATAATTTTGCATTGCGGGTTGTACTATGGTGCAAATGAAATGTAAAAGTTTTTAAAAAGGAGCAGTAAGCATGTCATGCATTCTCTTTAGCCGTCACCTGCTTTCTGGTAGCCTTCTCCAAAAAACATACCGAAGCAGTGGTGCACTGGCTTCCTGGCTCTGCATCTTCTACCATAGCTTTTTTAACTGTTGCTTTAAAAGCATCTTTACATTGAAATGCAGATGACCAGTTGCATTTAAATAGATTGCTTGTGCACACTTTGTGAACCATAAAGGAGGCAGCCACATCTGAAAGTGAGCATGAAATGGTAAGGGTAATAAAAAATAAAGCAATAAGTCATTAGTTCACTTTTAAGATTCTAGGTAATGATTCCAAGACCTGCGCCATCTCATGGTACCGAATACATTGTCGGGGGGGGGGGGGTGCTAAGTTTCCAGGAGGAGGTGAGGAATTTCCTGCAGCAATTGTCATGGCTGCCACAGAATACAGGGCCTTCTTTTTTGTATACAAGAAAATAGTAGAATGTTCTGTTTCTGAATGAAATGCATCAATAAGGCATTTTTTCGCACAGCCCAACAAATATTGTGACAAAATTACTTTATTACAGTGAACATGGCAGACCTCATCGATAAACTGACGAAGAAAAGGAAGGCGGTTCCTCGAGCTGTAATTGAGGAAGCTGGATACCAGGGCCCCAGTCAACCCTTGGAGGTAGCCCTATTAGTCATGTGGAGCGTGTAGCATTTGAATCAACATGCTAGTGTAATTTTGTTTTCATCCTTGCTTTCCTTTACCAGGCGAACCTCACCACTAAAGAAAAAAGAATACGAATAGCAAGAGCAAAACAAAATAACAATGAGGCGCATTGCAAAAAAGCGGGCACGAGCTGCTGAGTCAGAAAGTGACAGTGAAGATGAGCTCGTGCCCGAAAGACTGCTCCGCAGAGCTGAAAAGAGAGTAGCCTCTCTTGAAGAAAGGCTGAGATTATCTGAAAAGAGCCGGCTTGAGGAGGTGAGACTGAATCATCGGCTCCAGGACCTTCTGGACACCGCCATTAGTAAGTGGCTGTTACCGCACAAAAATAGTCCTAGCGAAAAGAGTAAAACATTTGAATTAACTATTGAATGCTGTATCCGCTAGACAGCACAAAAAAGATTCACCAGATACATGCCAGCACAAGAACGTGCACTACGTAAGGTTTGGTGAAGCCGGGCCATGTCGCCAGTACTGTTTTACTACTTATTTAGTTGTTCAATGCTGTCTAGAAGTGCATCAGGAGGACATTAAAGCACCCTTTTGTAGTGCAGGGGGAACCGCCTGTGAAAGCTCTTGCTGCATGGGGTTCGTGGTGGTGGTGGTGGTAGTTATTTATATACAGAAGAAAGAAAAAGATGTTTGCCAGCACCGGTATCTGCTATCTGATATTTAAAGCACCCGAACTGGGGCAGCGGGAATAAAGGGTTAGTGAAAAAGTGGTAGAGGAAATTAAAGAGGTGAGCGATTGGGAGAAAGGAAAGGGTAGGTAAAAAAAAAGATATATACACACTATAGAACAACATACAGTAGTTTGCGTGAGGCCCACCCGCAAATGTCTTAGGTAACTGAGCACTCGGCACATCGGGCGGGCCTCCGCACTAGCTCTGCGTCAGTGTAAGTGTTTAAGACGCCCGGAGCTACACACATCACAAAGCAATGACTGCCAACGTGGGGCGATCGACCGTTATAGTCCAGAATAGCACACGCGGAGCGTACGGTCACAGCGCGCACTATCCGGCGTGGATCAGGGTGCTGCATCCGGAGGTAGTGGGGTTTGTGGCTGTTAGTGATTACACTATTTAACCTGGTTGTTGGATCATGTCAGGACATCAAGATATGACAGGACATGGCTGAATTGGCCTGAGTTGCCAAATTGGCTCCTGCTTTTAGATGGGAGGATGAATCGAATCCTTTAGTATCCTTGTATCCAGAGTCGATACCCATACGCTACACAGGCACATTTTTAAGGCTTGGTTAAGTAGGGCTTTGGCTTTGTATGTACTTGCTTGCACATCATGTGGTAGCTTACAACTTTGTGTTAAACAGCATGTGTGAGATAGTAAAAGATAAAAATTGAGGTTTGCTAATGAACAGCTAGCAAAGTCATCATCATCATCATCAGCCTGATTATACCCACTGCAGGGCGAAGGCCTCTCCTATATTTCTCCACTTAACCCGGTTCTGTGCTAGCTGCATCCACTTGACCCCTGCGAACTTCTTAATCTCGTCCGCGCACCTAACTTTCTGCCGCCCCCTGCTACGCTTTCCTTCCCTTGGAATCCAGTTTGTTACCCTCAGCGACCATCGGTTATCCTCTCTTCGCACTACATGTCCTGCCCATGTCCATTTCTTCTTCTTAATTTCCAGCTTAACGTCGGTAACTTGAGTTATTTCTCTGACCCACTCTGCACGCTTTCTATCTCTTAATGTTACCCCCACCATTTTTCGTTCCATAGCCCTCTGGGTTGTCCTCAACTTAAGTAGAACTCTCTTGGTTAGCCTCCACGTTTCAGCCCCATAGGTGAGTACAGGCAAGATGCAACTGTTGTATACTTTCCTCTTGAGCGATACCGGTAAGCTGCTAGTCATAATCTGCGAGTGCTTGCCAAATGCGCTCCATCCCAATCGTATTCTTGTTATTTCCTTTTCGTGGTCCGGATCTGCGGTTACTACCTGTCCTAAGTAGACATATTCACCTACTACTTCCAGTATTTCGCTACCTAATGTAAACTGCTGTTAGTATTTCGCTACCTAATGTAAACTGCTGTTCCTTCCCGAGGCTGTTGAACATTACCTTAGTCTTCTGCATATTGATTTTCAAGCCTACCTTTCTACTTTTCCTGTCTAGGTCATGAATCATTATTTGCAGTTCATCCCCCGAGTTGCTTAGCAAGGCAATGTCATTAGCAAATCGCAGATTACTGAGGTATTCTCCATCTACCCTTATCCCTAACTGCTCCCATTCCAAGTCTCTGAATACTTCCTCTAAACAAGCTGTGAATAGTACTGGGGAGATTGTGTCTCCTTGCCTAACACCTTTCTATATGGGAATTTTGTTACTTTATGCCGAACTATGGTTGCTGTGCAGCCACTATATATATCTTCCAGCACTTTCACGTACGGCTCGTCTACCCCCTGATTTCGCAATGCCTGCATCACCGCCGAGGTTTCAACTGAGTCAAATGCTTTTTCGTAATCAATGAATGCTATGTATAAGGGCTGGTTATATTCCGAGCATTTTTCTATCACCTGATTGATGGTATCGATATGATCGATAGTAGAGTACCGTTTCCGAAACCCTGCTTGATCCTTTGCTTGATTGCAGTCTAAGGTTGTCCTGATTCTATTAACGATTACCTGTAGCAAATCAGTAGTTATCTGATCCTCTCCAGCTGATTTCCCCCTTTTCATAGTTTCTAGTGCTTTCTTGACCTCGTTCTTCGTCACTGGTGGAACGTCTGACTGTTTTCCCTACCGCCAATCTCATTACCGTCCTGACTTCTTTGGCTATTGTAGAGATCTGTATAGAACTCCTCGGCTACTTTGACTATCTTTTCCATATTAGTGATGACGTTCCCGCCTTGTCCCTTATCGCATACATCTGGTTTTTGCCTATGCCCAATTTCTTTTTTACCGCTTTAAGGCTTCCCCCGTTCTTTACAGCATGCTCAATTTTCTCCATGTTATACTTCCTTATATCGGCCACCTTGCGCTTATTGATTAGCTTTGATATCTCGGCCAATTCGATCTGGTCTGTTGGATTGGAAGCTTTCAAACTCTGGCGTTTCTTAATCAAATCTTTCGTCTCCTTAGACAGCTTACCGGTATCCTCTCTAACTATCCTACCGCCTATTTCTACCGCGCACTCAGTAATGATATCGCTGAAATTATTGTTCCTTGCCTCTAGGGTAACATTTTGAAGGTAGCGCGAAAAACGAGGACCAAGAGTAGAAGGACACAACACGAGCGCTTTTTCACAACTAAACTTTTTATTGAAAAACACGGAATAAATACCCATCTCGCGAAACTAAAACACAAGAAACAAAAGTGATAGCATCAAGTACAGGAAAAGTGTAGGGCATGATACAGCTGGTGGGGGTGCTTACTGGCTAAGATAAGATGTAAAAACAAAAGCACAAAAGCCTCATAGTCACGAAAGCAAACAGGACTTACCAAAAAAGATGAAGGAAGCGACGGGAGATATTAGTTCCATGTGGGGTCTAGATATGCGAGTTCTTTTTGTGTTAGAGCAATCGACGGTGCGCTTATGCATGTACTCCCTTGTCTTGATATGTAAAAAGCCTCCGTGATTTCACGCTGAAGTCGTTCCTTATGAGTTGACAATATTTCTGCTTCCTCGTAAAGGGGCTCACATTTTTTCTTATACAACGGCTTACACTCCGGCTTACAGTACGGCTTACAATCTTGACATCCCTGGCAATGGTCAACCAAATGCGAGGACTTTGACCCTGATAGCGATTTTACGTGTTCCTTTAGCCGTACATTTACACAACGTCCTGTCTTACCTATGTAGGTCTTTCCACAGGAAACTGGCAGCTCGTATACCACCCCCGTTTTGCAAGGAATGAACCCTGAAGCATGGCATACTTTAGATCTTTTGTTATTTTTGTTTTGTCCGTTCCGATTAGCCATCATTCTGCCTATTAAGCCACACACTTTCTTGAGCTTGTTTGGAGCGGAAAAAATTACCTTTACACCAAAGCGCTTGGCCACGTTGCTGAGATTGTGTGAAAGTCGATGCTTGTATGGTATCACCACCTTTTTCTTTTTTGCCATATCGTCAGATGACTTCTTTGGTGCGTTACCTTTTACCCAGCGGATAAGTTTATCACATGCGAACCTGATTGCGCTGTCCGGATAACCTGATGTCTTTATTCTATTCACCTGTTCATGAAAGCTTTTCACCATGTCGTGGATGCAAGATTTTACCAGGACTGAACGCAGACAAGAAAGAACAATTCCGTTTTTTTACAACTTTCGAGTGGCCTGAGGCGTTATGTAGTAAGGGTTTGATTAATCTCGGATGATAGCGCCAGCAAACATGACTGTGGTTGAAGGATATCAGCAAATCTAAAAACTGCAATTTGTCTCCGGTTGGCAACTCAAAAGTAAAATCGAGACCTAGACCACACATGGAACTAATATCTCCCGTCGGTTCCTTCATCTTTTTTGGTAAGTCCTGTTTGCTTTCGTGACTATGAGGCTTTTGTGCTTTTGTTTTTACATCTTATCTTAGCCAGTAAGCACCCCCACCAGCTGTATCATGCCCTACACCTTTCCTGTCCTTGATGCTATCACTTTTGTTTCTTGTGTTTTAGTTTCGCGAGATGGGTATTTATTCCGTGTTTTTCAATAAAAAGTTTAGTTGTGAAAAAGCGCTCGTGTTGTGTCCTTCTACTCTTGGTCCTCGTTTTTCGCGCTACCTTCAAAATGAACCAGATTCAACTCGCCCAACTTTCAACCTTACTACTCTAGGGTAATATCGCCATCCTCAGTTAGAGCTGAAAACCTATTCTGTAGCAAGATCCAGAAATCTTCTGCCCTCCCCCTCACCACTAATTCGTTGATGGGTTTCTTTCTTACTAATCTGTTGCGTTCCTTCTTCAGATTTAGGCTAATTCGGGACCTCACCATCCTTTGGTCACTGCATCGCACTTTCCCGATTACCTCTACATCTTGCATAATGACGGGGGTTGAACACATTATGAAGTCGATTTCATTTTTAGTCTCTCCGTTAGGACTTCTCCATGTCCATTTCCGGTTCTTCCGTTTGCTGAAGAAGGTATTCATGATTCGTAAGTTATTGCGCTCTGCAAACTCAACTAGTAACTCCCCCCTGCTATTCCTAGAACCAATGCCATAGTCACCTACTGCCTTGTCTCCTGCCTGTTTTTTCCCTACCTTGGCATTGAAATCGCCGATTAGTACAGTATACTGCGTCTTTACTTTTCGCATTGCCGATTCTACATCGTCATAGAAGCTTTCAACTGCCTGGTCATCATAACTACATGCAGGTGCATAGGCCTGTACAACCTTCAGTTTATACCGCTTATTAAGCCTAATTACGATGCCTGCAACCCTCTCATTAATACTATAGAATTCATTTATATTACCCGCTATATACTTATTGACAAGGAAACCTACTCCTAGTTATCGCCTCTCTGGTAAGCCTCGATAACACAGTACATGCCCACCCTTCAGTACAGTATATGCCTCATTCGGCCTCCTAACCTCACTAAGCCCTATGACATCCCACTTCATGCCTTCTAGTTCCTCTAACAGCACTGCTAAGCTAGCTTCACTAGCTAGGGTTCTAGCATTAAACGTTGCCAGGGTCAGTTTCCAATGGCGGCCTGTCCAGCGGAGCCAGGCTTTCTTAGCACCCCCTGCTGCGTCACAGGTCTGACCGCCGCCGTGGTCAGTTGTTCCGCAGCCGCTGGTGACTGAGGGCCGGGGTTTTATGGAGCTTATCATAGGAGGTTGCGGCCAATTACTGCACCAGGGTGGCCAACTCCTGTTCTGGTGAGTGAGTGCGTTGCCGGAGGTGTTCACCGGCATCAGGTCGCACCCCAAACCTGCTTATGCAATTCCATCGACACGCGGATTTTTTTTTTCATCCGGTGGAGAATTGCGCGGCACCGGGATTTGAACCCCGATCCTCTTGCATGCGAGGCGGATGTTCTACCTCTACGCCATCGCTGCCATACCTTTAGAAAAAAACTGTATGGTGCAACACCATTAATAGCTCCTTCTGTGTTTCTCTTGCAAATCCTCATTTGCCTATGAGCACTTTGCTAGCTGTTCATTAACAAACCTCGATTTTTATCCTTTACTATCTCACACATGCTGTTTAACACATAGCTGTAAGCTACCATATGATGTGCAAGCACTCAGTAGATCCAAAGCCCCAATTAACCAAGCCGTAAGTGACTCCCTAATTAAAGCATGCACCATTTTCAATACTTGCATATGCTTTGCACTCTGCAAGCCATACGCGGTTTATTTCTGTGCGAACCTCGGATTGATCTTATTCACATTACCGATAACAATGCTTAGAATACATTGGTCTACTTAAGTGTTCACTGTGGTGTGTCTGAGTTGTCGGTGCTTTGGCGGCTTGTGCAGGAAAACTGGATGAAAACCTTTCGGTTGCCGTCGAGTGCATGAGCAAGTGCACAGAACCAAGGCAGCCATCAGAGGTATTCTTAATTTGTTTTCTTTTATAGCTGAAGATATAAGTTTGTAGTGAAAGCTATTGGAGGACATGTGTAGGGCATTTGAATTTTAAAGTACAATTTTTTTTCTTGTCATTTGTGAACCAGAAGGTGATTTCATAAAAGGGCGCAGAAAATCTTGCTTACTGTTGAACAAAGCTGAAGGTGCTGCACGGGAATTGCTGGATGTCTACCACGTGTTCTAGAGCAATGTTCTCTCTTATTTTTTTCTGAGGCTAATTTTCAGAGTCAGACTTTAATAAAAAGACAAATTAAAAGTATGCTTTGGAATCTTCAGACCAAGACAAGGAGGCTTACCAAACTCTTTCTTCAAGTGTACATCTTTCATATCTTTATCATACAGCACGGTGACATTGCATTCAAATAATTTTCATTTGCTTTTTGATGTGTGCAAGGCTTTCTGATACTGCTTTCAGGATGCTGATTATGACAAGCTCATGCCAGGCAAGGACAGAGAAATGGCGAGGTCTTTGTCATTGTTTGAAGAGCCATGTGGAGGGAGCTATTTTCCGGAGGCCCCTGTCACACCTGGACCACAGACCCCTTCAGTGCCTCTTGCATGTGCAAGCAGAGCTGCAGGTGTAGCTACAGGGCAGCAAAATGCCACCTTGCCCTGCGTGCTGCCCTCCACAGATGGAAATGGCAGGCAGCATAGAAGTCAAGAACCTGAGGAGTACCACTCCCCACCCAAGACACAGACTGAAGTAAGCACTCGTGTTTTGAAACATCTATGGCTTGCTGTATTTTTCTAAGGCTGTTAAACACCTCATGATGGCATACCTATATATATATATATATATATATATATATATAGATTAACATTTTACTAGAATTCCCATAGGTGCAGTAGATGTGTAATAGGGGTAATTACTTGAGCATCCACTTCAGAGCAGCTGTGCATGCCTCTGTAGAGGAAAGAAAATGTATACAGCTAGCGTTCTCACGAAATTTGCAGTTCAAAACATGAAATGATACCTCAAACCAGGACGAATTTTTAAACCGTAAAGTTTCCAAGGAAGCTGTATACTTGCCCTTTGTAATCGTATGACTGCTGTTGGGTGGATGACAATGAATAATTGCTCCCTTATTGCCATATATGTACCGTATTTTCTAGAATGAGCCTGAATGTCCATTCAGAAAAAGGCAGATGACATAACAGTGATGCTGTGTAGCCAGCTTGCCCACTTAGAGAAAAAACCTTCTTGACATGAAGCTGGGCCAGTGCTATCTTTTTTTATTTATAGATATCTTGCAATGGGGGGGGGGGTCAATAAATACCAAGGGCAAGCTGGCTGTTTTTGAGGAAAACAATGTTGTGTTAGCAGTTTACATTGCCAGCAGCCTGGTCCACCCTCTTACACTGTGATGCTATAAAGAAAACAAAAAAGCTCAGTGAGGGCTGTGGTAAGAAGTGAGGACAAAGTATCACGTCGCGTGCTTTGGAGACTGCTCGAAGCTTTTGGGTCAAGTGGGCAGTGCTCTAAAATTATGTTATTGTACAGTACTGTAGACAGGGTCGAGGCCATTTTCTTGGGGTTTGCAAAGGTCAAAGACCTTTTTGCTATGAAAACCAGACAGGTGTTAGATCTGTTTATCGCCACTATTAACTGTTTCTGAATTGCACATGCTGCTTGGCTAGGTAATGTTTTCCTTTCCCAGGTGAAACTGACATGGATGCGCTATGCCCTGCAGTGCATATAAAACTGAGCATAGGCTTCGGTGCAGAGTCATGTTCGTAGAGCTGTGACGAACCTTAGACCTCTTCCATTTATGTGAATCTTCTATAATGTGCTGCATTTGGATGAAGTTAGCACAAAATAGTGCTACTGTACTAAGCTAACAAGGGTTCTGAAAAAGCTGCAAATAAAGAAATAGGAAAGCACACATAGTTGTGGCCGCTTTTTAAATGCATTCCTAAATGCCATGTACTAAGTTGGAAGTTTGTTGCCCTAATTGATGATGCTCTTTCCTTATAAGAAAACCAAGACAAGAATTTCTTTGTATTAAACCTATACAAATCACCATCTATTGTGCCACCATTAATTTGCCACCTTTGATCACCCAATTAAATTTCATAGACATTTTGAACTTTAACGGAACGTATACCACCTAATGCAGCGGATGCAACTAGCACACAACTGGTTAATTGGAGAAATGTGGGAGAGGTTTTCGCCCTGCAGTGGGTATAGTCAGGCTGATGATGATGATACCTTCTACTCAGTACAGTAGTGAGAATTTTTTTTGTGGCTGTTGAGAAACAATGGGAAAAGGGAAAACAGGAAAGGGGGCTGGCATTTCCACAAAAATAAAACAACATTGAGAAGTAATACGGGGGGAATGAAAGCATAAGAATGTTCTGTGGTTAATACAGGTAAACCTCGATACAATGAAGTAGGTAAAATCCACAGTTTACTTTGTCAAATTGAAATTTTGCAGTCAAAAATTCTCTTGGCACATAGATCACACTTTGGAAGGTTTCATAGAGTGTTCACAAGGAAACTTTTAATTGTGGGGGAAAAGGACATTATGTGCGTGTTAGGGTGATGAGTCTGTATTAGTTTTCGTTTCAACATCGCCGTCAGCCTTTTGAACTGTGTCTCTGATAATTTCGCCAATTCGTTAGCATTGCCAGTGCAGCCATGTAGGAAGGAGTCAGGGAAATGAAGGGCGGCAACAGTAGGTGATGCCTGCTTTCCTACCTCGCTTTATTCATGTCAAAAACATTGAGAACTGGCTACCATCACACTAGAAGAACTAAAACATGGTTCAGTGTGCACATCATCACTTTGCCGCAGGCATGAAAATGCTTGTGTTTGCTCATATGTCCATATATAGTCAGTGGGTCTACCTGGGGTAAACTGCTGGAACATGTTATTCATAAACACATTATTGAATGATTAGCTAATGACATCCTTTCAAAGCATCAGCATAGTTTTCGTGCAGGGTTTTCTACTGTTACTCAGTTAATTGAATTCTCGTATAATATTGCCATTTCTCTTAACAATCGTGAGCAGGTCGATGCCATTTTCATTGACTATTCTAAAGCTTTCGACAAGGTATGCCACCAAAAGCTTATCTCCATGCTTTCTTACAAACTCTTACGGTGATAAGTTACTCGAATGAATTATAACACTTGCAAATTTCCTCGGGTGTTCCACGGGGTTCCATTCTGGCTCCCCTTTATTCATAATACATACCAATGATGTCATTCAAATCGTTTCTAGCGCTCCTGTTATTCTTAGTTTGTACACTGATGGTTGTGTTCTGTATTCCAATGTTTATGATGTCAATGATCAGGCTCTACTAAATTATGATGATGACCTAGACAGGAAAAGTAGAAAGGTAGGCTTGAAAATCAATATGCAGAAGACTAAGGTAATGTTCAACAGCCTCGGGAAGGAACAGCAGTTTGCATTAGGTAGCGAAATACTGGAAGTAGTGGACGAATATGTCTACTTAGGACAGGTAGTAACCGCAGATCCGGACCATGAAAAGGAAATAACAAGAAGAATAAGATTGGGATGGAGCGCATTTGGCAAGCACTCGCAGATTATGACTAGCAGCTTACCGGTATCGCTCAAGAGGAAAGTATACAACAGTTGCATCTTGCCTGTACTCACCTATTGGGCTGAAACGTGGAGGCTAACCAAGAGAGTTCTACTTAAGTTGAGAACAACCCAGAGGGCTATGGAACGAAAAATGGTAGGGGTAACATTAAGAGATAGAAAGCGTGCAGAGTGGGTCAGAGAAATAACTCAAGTTACCGACATTCTAGTAGAAATTAAGAAGAAGAAATGGACATGGGCAGGACATGTAGTGCGAAGAGAGGATAATCGATGGTCGCTGAGAGTAACAAACTGGATTCCAAGGGAAGGAAAGCGTAGCAGGGGGCGGCAGAAAGTTAGGTGGGCGGATGAGATTAAGAAGTTCGCAGGGTTCAAGTGGATGCAGCTAGCACAGAACCGGGTTAAGTGGAGAAATATGGGAGAGGCCTTCGCCCTGCAGTGGGTATAATCAGGCTGATGATGATGATGACTAAATTATGTGTTCTTTTCTTTTGACGACTGGAGTAAAACTTGGAAAATCGAGATTAAATATCAGAAATAGGTGACGATGGCCTTTACAAATAAAAGCAACAATTGCATTTCAAGTACACCAATGCAGAACACACATTAGAAAGTGTCCACAAATTCAGGTGCCTTGTGCGTAGTATTCTTCCCGACCCTAAAATGGCATAAGCATAAGCTTTTCCACGAAAGGGTTACTGCTCTAAAAAATACACAGACAAAAGAAGTGGACAGGACGTGCACAGACTCACAACTGAAGCTTATTGGATGAAAGATGACATATATACGTTGAACAAAAAGACATCATGCCGCCGGGAATCAAAACGCAAGATCAGCGCTGTTGTCACATGTTTGCATCCAAATATTTTACTTCAAAATCTGCAAGTGCGACCGAAGGATCACTAATACACCCACGTGCTCTCTTCTTAATAATGTACGCCTCGAAAAGGTCTCGTGTGCAGCGGTCCCACGACGGTACAAAGCCCTTGTCTTCTCTAGAAGCAGAGGGTATACCTTCTTTGTCTTTTTGCAGGCCCTACAACGTTCTGCCACGTTGGAATGCTCATCAGATCACCGGCTGTTAGAATGTTCAACGCATATTAATATTTCCTGTGGGCGTGTATATGTTGGGCAGACGGGACGTTGTATTAATGTGCGTTTACAGGAACATTCTAACTACCAGTGATCTGATGAGCATTCCAATGTGACAAAACATTGCAGGACCTGCAAAAAAGAGACAAATAAGGTATACCCTCCGCTTTTAGTGAAGACAAGGGTTTTGTACCGTAGTGGGACCACCACACACGAGAGCTTATCAAAGCGTACACTATCAAGAAGAGCATTAGGTTGTATTAGCTATCCTTCAGTCGCACTTGCAGATTGTTAAGTTGAATATTTGGACGCAAACATGTGACAATAGCGCTGATTTTGTGTTTTGATCCCCGGCGGCATGATGTCTTTTTGTTCAATGTATATATGTCATCTTTCATTCATTAAAATTCAGTTATGAGTCTGTGCACATCCTGTCCACTTCTTTTGTCTGTGTATTTTTAAGAGCAGTAACCCTTTTGTGAAAAAGATAAAAATTAACCAATTAGCCCAGCTTATCGCTCCATAGCATAAGCATGTTTATAATATATACGCAAAATCATTACAAAAATTAGGCTGCCTAAGAAGAACTTTACAAGGTGCTACTAAAGAATGTAAACAGCTTATATCTCCCTGGTCAGGCCACTTCTTGAACGCGTGTCGGTCATGTGGTCACCTCACCTTGTGCATGACAAAGATAAACATGAGTAGATACAGAAAAAAAGCAATTAGATATATTTTTAGCCGGTATCATGACAACTTTTTCCCTTCACAACATTACCATGTTTCATCATTGAATTTTCCCTTAAGCATCAACGAAAATGTGACCAGCTTGTAATGCTACACAAAATTGTGCACAAAACCGTTTCTTTAGCTGCCCCCATTTCATTCATTAGTCGTTCTGCACGTGTGACCAGCCGTACAGATCCCGACGAACATCACACCATTCAGATCTTTCCTCGATTGTCATAAATTTTTCTTTTTATTGCGAAAGCAATACTTCTCGAGGCTTCGAGCCTTTAGCGTAGCGCGGCCGGTAGCCATGTCTTACCCACATGACACTGTGACGTCACATCCCACATCACACTAGGGTGAGAGCTGGGCTACCAACTCAAGTGGTCAGCAGGAACTGCCAACTTGGGTCTCTCGTTCCACATGGGACGGTAATGTCAGAGTCATCCTGCTAGGACCCTGGCATTCACATTACCCCTATATGCCACTAAGGCACGTTCATAGGGCGTGGTTAAAGTGGGGCTTTATATGTGGGCTGAGGAAGCAGAAAAAGAGAAGAATGCTCGGTCATCCGCAGCTAATGCTTTTGCTCAGTATTTGGTTTTCGAGTAATGAAAAGTTTCGCTTGTAGTTTTGTTTCCCATACATAGTTGGGATGTGGAATTCACTTGGTGGTGCGTTGCAGCAGCTTCCAGCGGTGCAATTTGTCAAACAAGTGCCTTTTCATGTGTTATGATTTCCTTTTTTTATATGTTGACCACTCCTGCTACGTCTGAAACCTGAGACAGCAGTATCTGTAAATAAATAAATAAATAAATATTTGCATAGTGTCTGAGCGGAAAAGGTTGTCAGGCACACCCATTACCCTTACAGTTCTTTTACTGAGCTTTATAGGAATAAATAAATGCAATAATTGCAGTGCGGTTTCTTTTGATCATAGGCAGCACACCACAACTGGCACCTATTTGCAGCGAGATTGCAGCACATTGAGAGAGCTGCTTCCAGTCTTGCCAGGTGCATGTTGCGAGATACTTGTGTTTAAAGTGACATCCTTGAAAGTTTGACTTCCTGTTTCATATGCTCTGCATTATCTTCAACCCTGATAGAGGGTTTTGCGAAAGGCTTATGAAGTACATTCATATTTGAAATCCAGAGCTCAGAATTTTATGTGTTCTTAGTGTCAGTCATGTTGACAAACCTTTCTAAATATAGTTATTTGCCACAGGGTGCAGCTATTGTTTGCATTAAAATTGGTGTAATGTATTACAGACACCTTAACCCCAGCCAACAGCTCCTGGAGATGCGGTGGTTAATGCGGCAGAAGCCCCACTCTTTGTGGCTGTTGAAGGAAAGGCAAGTTCACTTTTATACTCCTTAGTAAAATGCTTTCTACATATTTCTGCTATGGGTGATGGTAAAAGATCTAGGGTTGAAACAGATATCGATTTCATATTTTCTTCTTGGCGCATCATTATGTGCAAGAGAATACTATATATGCACATATGAAGGTGCACTGAACAAGGGCAGTTTGTAGTTCAAGCCACCGTTTCAACAAGTGGACTTGTCTTCATCTGGGCAAAGCCAACATCACTGGCGGTGGTTAAAATATGCTCTTGCATCCGAAGAAGAAAAACTGGGGAGGCGAAAAGTGAGTGGGAAGAAAGTAGGTCATAAAGGGAGAAAAAAAATGTTTCTTCAGTATATATTTCTCAGCCTGGAATCAGGGATCCTGTGGCCTGGAAAAAAAACTGCAGTACCAAGAAAAACTACAAGCAGAGACACCTTCTTACAAAGAGACAGGTTTTCAAAGGGCCCTGAGAAGGAATATATCTAAGGGGAACAATTCTTAAAACATTCTGCAAAGGGGGGGGGGGGGCAAAGAACCAGAGAGAGAGAGAGAGAGAGAAGGCAGAGAGGTTAACCAGAAAATCTTCCGGTTTGCTACCCTACACTGGGGAAGGAGAATGAGGAGTTTAAAGGAGAAAGATAGAAGAGAATGATAGGAAAGGTAAGGCGGCGAAGAGCACAGTCACAGTTTCTCAATCAAGTTTGTGTCTCTCATAAAACACATAAGTGCTTTGAAGGCTTTGCCGTTAGACGCCTTCTGTGGCCATGGGCCAAGGATTTTCTCCTCTGTGAAAGGACGGCTGTCAAGATCGTCTAGAGCCGAACGCAGCGCATATCTTTCGCTTGAAAAAGCAGGGCACTCGCAAAGGAGATGCTGTGTGGTCTCTTCGCAGCCGCATCTTTCACAGTTGGGGCTATCCGCCATTCTCATCACATAAGCATATTTTTTGGTGTATGCAACACCGAGCCTTCGCGCCGCCCTTTGTTAGGGGGAACACGAAGGCGCAGCCCAGGGTCTAGTTCCCTGAGGCGTCGATTGGGAAATTCTCCTTTGTTCCATGCTGAAAGCGTTAGCTCCGCCGCTAAGGAACGAAGTCGACAAGCTGCGTCAACTGTAGATATAGGAATGTTCACTGTAGTTCCGTCGTTGTGTGCAGAACGGGCAACTTGGTCTGCCTGGTGGTTTCCCTCAATACCGCAATGTCCAGGTAGCCACTGGAAAATTATATCATGACCTTTTGATGTAGCGTCGTGGTATAGCACGCGGATCTCTGCAGTTAGTTGTTCATGTGATCCACGACGTAGCGCAGCTTGAACGCCTTGAAGCGCTGCTTTCGAGTCCGTCAAAATGGACCAGACACCTGGAAGTTCCTGGCCGATGTATTCAATAGCTGCACGTAAGGCAGCCAGTTCCGCACCAGTTGAAGAGGTGGGGTACGTCGTCTTGATCCTCAGCACGATGGACCTCGACGGTATCACTACGGACCCCGCGGAGCTTGTTGAAGCAACTGAGCCATCGGTTTAGACGTGTTCACGATCATTGTACATAGAATACAGGTGACCCAACGTCATTTGCTTCAAGGCAGGCAATGGTACACCCCTTTTCTTTTTTATCCCGGAATAGATAGGTAAATTTTCGGTTCATGTAGGCTCCATATGGAAGAACCAGAATAATAACCACACAGTGAACCACAACTGACATGCAAAAAAAAAAGTTCACGGCAAACTTAAGTAGCAAGTGATATGGAGGAAATGTGTTTGGAGAAACATGTGCAGCTTTTGCTATTGCAGAGGGGAATAGAGTGTGCATGGGCTGTGAATAAACTGCAATGTGGGATTGTTCTCCCGAATAGTTATGGTGCAGAGGGAATATACTTAAGGGATTCTAACATTCCTTTAGATATTTATTCCTGCTGTTTCCAATGTTCTAAATTGATGAATTAGATATGCCTCTCTATATCTTCTGTCCCTTGAAAATTTAAAGCCTGACTGGAGAATGCATAAATTAATTTCCTCGAACTTATGGTCTTTCTGATTGAAATACTGGGAAATGGCTTTCGGGAGGTTTTCGCCTGTGTCTGTCCGATAGCCATTAAGGTTTATGTTCACTGGTGGCCCTGTCTCTCCAATGTGCTGTTTATGGCAGAAGGAGCATTCTAGAACGCGAATTTAGTATATTAGATTCGAGAACTCCCATGAATATATTCGTGTAAGTCGGCATGCATAGAGTATCCATAATGGTTCCGAATACAGTTAAATCTCGTTACAAGACACTGTTACATGAGATACTCGGTTATAAGAGACATTTGAAAATGGTTTGGTTGGTTTTCCTGTCTGCCATGTTAACAACATTGCATACAGAAGACATGGTTACAAGAGACACTCAGTTACTAAGGACAACTTTTTCAGGTCCGTGGAGAAAATTCTTCACTATTTTGAAGAGACACAACCCAAGTGTGCTCATGCAATGCAACTGAAGCGTACCAACTCATACATGATACACTTCAGATTCGCTTAGCTAAATTCTGTTCCATATCAGCGTCCTTTCTGTTGCGTATGTTAGGAACTGAGGAGCGCTTCCCCATGATTGGAAAGTCAAAGTGGCATCGCATTACTGTTACCTATGAAGCAAATCAACATGCATAAATGACATCCAGCATTTTTAACTCCTCACTGTTAAAAATTGATCACAAGGTGAAAGCTTAGAATCCTGATGTCTTTCTCTTTGTGAATCATCTGAGGGTGACGAACATGTAAGCATCTGAGGTTGACGAGCATGTAAGCGTGCCTCAAAGGTATTAGAACAACAGGAAGGCTTGCAACGTGAAGTGCTTTACCTCCAGAATTTGGGATGGAATACACGCTGCACTCACAAAAATACATACTAGTATGAATAACTTGTTTAAGTTTTCCTGAACAATTACCTGTTAATGCATGTGAATGCATTTATATACTGATGCGCAGTAAACTGATCAACACGGTGATTTTAGAATTTTTGGTTACAAGAGACTTGCTTAAAAGAGACATGTTTTTCGGGTCCCTTGAGTTCCTGTTGTAACGAGGTTTTACTATCTGCAATTAATAGGATGAATTAAACTCAAAATACCTTAAAAGTTCTTATTATATGCAGACATTTGGAACCAGTATGGGTACTCAATTCGCGCCGACTTACGCGAGTATATTCATGGAAGATCTAGATTCCAATATACTGCCGCGAAACCTTCGAAACTGTTTTTGTTGTTTTTTAAGAGCCGCCGGCATACAGGCTTATCACTCTGATTCTGGACCGCGTATCAGTTCCGTAATCTTTGTTTGTTAATGCTCGATGTCGCGAGTCACACCTTTATCAGTTTCGTTGTAGCGCAAGGTGCACCAAGATCTGTCTCGAAGGTTCTGGCCACTCGGGTGTCTTTCCACAATGTTCCAGCCTGTGCTGGTAGCTGTTTGTGACGTTATCTAGACTGCTCTGTGCAGCCTTTAAGTTGATCGTTGACGAGTGTGACGGGCATTCTTTGTTCGACAATCGACGAGCGCGTTTGTTTCTATCGCCGCCGCCGAGTTGCTTAGTTCTTTTGCGGGCGCAAGTCAGCCCAATAAAGTTTCTTCAGTGCAATCATCTACCCTTCATCTGTGTCGTCGACCTTGTCACCCCTACGTGACATCTGGTGGAGGTGCCGCCTTTGATCCTTCAAGCGAAGACCCAAGCCGTGTTCCTGTCGCCCTGGAAGACCAGCCTACAGGTCACCGAGCCAGCCGCCGACTTCAAGGCCTACAACCCGAACACGGTCTGCTGCCTGACCCCATTCGATCTCGGAAGGCATCGACGCTGACAATGGCCCAGCCTACAGCACTGGTTGTTTTCGTCCAACCCCGTGAGCCCCCCTGCTTCCATGGACGACCGGATGAAGATGCTGGAGACTGGATGGACCTTTTCGACCGTGTGGCAGAATTCAACAGCTGGAACGACGCTGCGAAACTCAGGCAGGTCTACTTTGTTCTCCAAGGGTATGCCCGAGTTTGGTTCGACAATCATGAGGCAGCTATGAAGGATTCGGACATTTTCAAGGAAGCGTTTTTGAATACCTTTTCACGCGTCGTCCGAAAGGAAAGAGCCCAGGCCCTCCGTCAGTCAAGACTTCAGCTTCCTAACGAGCATGTCCTGGCGTACGGTGAAGAGATGAAGCGCCTCTTTCGCCGCGCCGACCCTAACATGACTGAAGGTGAGCGAGTCAAATGTGTAATGCGAGGCGTCAAAGAATCACTTTTTGCAAATCTTGTCCAAAATCCGCCAAAAACCGTGGCGGAATTCGAAACGGAAGCGTCTGCCATCGAGAAGACGTTGTACACCCGGATGCGCCACTCCGAGCGACCACTTCAGCCAGACCACTCAAGCCACTACCCCAGCGCATCTGCAAGTGGAAAGAACCTTCGGGACCTCATCCGGGAGATCGTGCGAGAGGAGCTCCGCCGATTGAAGTCATCATCGCAACAACCCCAGGTGGCGACGCTCGCGGACGTCGTCCGTGAAGAAGTCCAGCAGGCGCTGGGCGTTCCTCAAGTGACGGCTGCGACTGTTCCAGCACAAGAGGCAACAGCAATGAACTACGCTGGTGCATTACTTCGCCCTGCGCCCCGACGTGATGACTTCCCGAGCCCTCGCCGCTACCGTCCTGTTCCTGAAAACCGCCCCTTAGACCCCGCCCGCCAAGCCTACCAACGACCCCTAAACCCCAGCAAGTGCGACGCCTGGAGGACTGCAAACAACCGGCCATTATGCTTCCACTTCGGTGAGGCCGGCCACATTCTGCAACACT
The DNA here is from genome assembly GCF_055883805.1 of Amblyomma maculatum. Classification (NCBI taxonomy): domain Eukaryota; kingdom Metazoa; phylum Arthropoda; class Arachnida; order Ixodida; family Ixodidae; genus Amblyomma; species Amblyomma maculatum. Next base: position 152,227,631 of record NC_139349.1, read on the forward strand.
GCCCGTACCGACGAATCGATCTCCGCGGATCTGCAGTCGACGCTCCACGACCACGCCCAGGTGAACGACCACAAGAAATTGACAACTATCTGCGTAGCGGTGAGATTGCGCCACCAAGCCGTCGGTTCAGATCTCCATTGCCGTACAGGGCCCGCTTTGCGTCGCCAGGCCGTACCTATGATGAGAGTATGCGCGGAAGGTCCCCAAGCCCCCGTAGGGGAAACTAAATGCAGCAGCCTTTGGAGGTGAGGTTGCTAAACGGCGAAAAGACGAAGATCCTCCGCCGCCGACGACCACTAACGACGACGCAACCATTTCATCGCCGCTCCACACGACGACATCGACAACACGACCAGAGTGCAAGCAGACACCGCCGCCTAGGGAAGTAACAACGGTATGCCCCAGCCATGACCTGAAGAAACGACGGAGCCGAGATCGGACACTAAGGCCCACGTGCAATAAGAGGACGCCAACTAGTGTCCTTGAAGTTGATATCGACGGTCGCAGAGTCACTGCCCTAGTAGACACCGGAGCTGACTATTCAGTCATTAGTGGACCGTTAGCCTCTCAGCTCAGAAAAGTTACCACCGCTTGGGATGGCCCGCTGATTCGCACCGCAGGTGGCAACCTGATTACTCCATCGGGACGATGCACTGCAAGAATAACCGTAAATGGGCGTACTTACCCCACCAGCTTTGTGGTCTTGCAGCAGTGCTCCCGCGACGTGATTTTAGGCATTGACCTCCTAAATGAAAATAGGGCTGTCATCGACCTCCGATCCAAGCTCATCAAGCTCTCTGCAGACAAAGCCATACCTGCTACGACGACTTCGATGCAACACGTCGCTCTAAACGTCCTCGACGGAGAATTGACCGTGCCGTCCCGATCAAGCGTCGCCGTCAGCGTAGGTAGCACAGACATCGAAACCGCCGAAGGCATCGTCGAAGGAAATATCCAATTGCTCTTGGAACAAGGTATTGGCATCGCAAGAGGCATCGCGAAATTCCGGAGAGGACAAGCTCAGGTGCTGGTAACAAACTTCACTGAAGAATACCGGCATATCAACAAGGGCACGACCGTTGCTTTTCTCGACGAATTACCGGACCTTAAAGATGTATTCACCCTCCACGATCAAACGCTGGAAGACGCACAGGACCAATTCCGTCAGCCCACATTTGACATCAACCCAGTATTGACCCACAGCAAGAAAAACCAGATTCGCAGTCCTCTTCGAAACTGCAGGGAGTGCTTCTCGTCATCATCGAAGGTACGACAAACCCCACTGGCCAAGCACCGCATTAAAACGGACGAACACGACCGGCCTCTGCGCCAAAGCCCTTATGGTGTATCGCCGCGAGAACGGCAGGCCATTCGCGATCACGTTGAGGAAATGCTGCGTGATGACGTAATCCAGCCATCGAACAGCCCCTGGACGGCACCAGTCATTTTGGTCAAGAAGAAAGATACACTTCGCTTCTGCGTTGATTACCGCCGCTTGAATAGCATAACGAAGAAGGATGTCTAGTCGCATCCCCGCATCGACGACACTCTCGACAGGCTCTGCAATGCAAGGTACTTTTCATCGATGGGCCTGAAGAGCGGATATTGGCAAATTGAGTTCGATGAAAGAGATCGCGAGAAGACCGCATTCATCACACCGGACGGCCTTTATGAGTTCAAGGTGATGCCATTCTGCTCCGTACCAGCCACGTTTCAACGAGTAATGGACACAGTTCTGGCAGCCTTGAAGTGTCAAATTTGTTTGGTGTATTTGGACGACTTTTTCTCGTCAAACTTTGAAGACCACCTAAAACGACTACAGACAGTGCTGGAAGACATCAAGTCATCGGGACTAACGCCGAAAGCAGAGAAGTGTCACTTCGCCTACGAAGAACTCCGGTTCCTAGGTCACATCGTTAGCAAGGGCGGTATTCGCCCAGACCCGGAGAAAACAGCTACAATTGCACAATTCCCACCGCCTGCCGACAAGAAAGCTGTGCGCCGATTCCTTGGGCTGTGCGCTTATTATCGACGATTTGTCAGAAACTTTTCGCGGATCGCCGAACAGTTGACGCAGCTTACAAAGGCTGACGTACCTTTTAAATGGGAAGCACCGCAAGAGAAGCCTTCAACAAACTTAGGCGCCGCCTGCAATGCCCTCCTGTACTTGGCCACTTTGATGAAAACGCCGAGACCGAAAACCACACCGACGCGAGCAGTGTGGGCCTAGGAGCCGTTCTCGTCCAGAAGAGTGCCGGACAGGAGAAAGTAATCGCCTAGGCGAGCAGGTTCCTCACAAAAGCCGAAGTCAATTACTCGACGACCGAGAAGGAGCGCCTCGCGATCATCTGGGCCACTTCTAAGTTTCGTCCATGCCTATACGGCCGACCATTCAAGGTGGTAAGCGACTATCATGCGCTCTGCTGGCTGGCTAATTTGAAAGATCCCTCCGGCCGCCTTGCCAGATGGAGCCTACGACTTCAAGAATTTGACTTGGCTGTAGTTTATGTCGGGCCGGGAGCATTTCGACGCAGACTGCTTATCACGCGCTCCCGTCGACGCTCCCCCGAAGGACGATGACAACGACGCCTTTTTAGGACCGGTAAGCGCCAGCAGTTTCGCAGAACAACAGCGAGCAGACCCTGAGCTGAAAGCGCTAGCCGATTACTTGGAAGGAAAGACCGCCTCCCCTCCTGGTGTGTTCAGGCGACATTTATCATCGTTCGCGGTAAGCAATGGCCTCCTCGTGTAGAACATCGCACCCAACAAGACCGCGCAGCTTTCCGTAGTGCCTAAAACCCTCCGGCAGGAAATTCTGCAGGCGTTGCACGACGAGCCCACAACAGGTCACCTCGGATTTGTGCGCACGTTGCATCGAGTCCAGGAGAAGTATTAATGGCCGCGACTGCCTGCCGAAGTTGCCCACTACGTGAAGACGTGTTGTGAGTGCCAACGACGCAAGACGCCGCCGATCAGACCAGCAGGACTGCTAAACCTGATTCCGCCCCCAATCATGCCCTTTCAACAAATTGGGATGGATCTCATTGGCCCCTTTCCAGCTTCTTCTAAGGGTAACAAGTGGATCATCGTGGCCACTGACTACCTTACCCGTTACGCCGAAGCAAAAGCACTACCAAATGGTACCGCGGCAGAAGTCGCTAATTTTTTGTCGAACAAATTCTCCTGCGACATGGCGCCCCAGAAATGCTCATCACGGACAGGGGAACGGTTTTTACGGCAGAGTTGACGCAACCCATCTTAGAATACAGTCGTACAAGCCATCGACGAACAACTGCGTACCATCCCCAGACCAATGGCCTTACGGAGCGCCTGAACAAAACGATCGCGGACATGATCGTCATGTACGTCGACGCTGAACACAAGACCTGGGACGCCATCTTGCCGTACGTGATCTTCGCGTATAACACGGCAGTCCAGGAGACGACCAGAGCGACCCCGTGCAAGCTTGTGTACGGTAGGGAGCCCACGACGACGCTCGATGCAATGCTGCCGCACGTAACCAGCGAGGACAACCTCGACGTCGCCGCCTACCTGCAGCCTGCAGAGGAAGCCCGACGACTCGCACGGCTACGTAATAAAGACCTACAGCGCACCGACAGCCGATGATACAACTTACGACGACGCCACGCAGAGTACAATCCAGGAGACCAAGTGTGGGTTTGGACGCCAATTCGCCGTCGCGGATTAAGTGAAATGTTGTTGCGTCGATACTTTGGGTCGTACAAAATCATTCGCCGCGTCGGACCACTGGTGTGTTCCCGAGTCATTCCCGACGGAACGTCAGCATCACAACGGCGACATGCCCGCCCAGAAATTGTACATGTTGTACGACTGAAGCCATATTACGCGCGTTAAAGAATCTGTGGTGTTTAAACTTCGCACTGTTTATGTTTAGGTTGCTTTGTTTTGGAACATCGAGGCGATGTTTTTTTTAAGGGGGGCGTAATGCCGCGAAACCTTCAGAACTGTATTTGTTGTTTTTTAACAGCCGCCGGCATACAGGCTTATCACTCTGATTCTGGACCGCGTATCAGTTCCGTAATCTCTGTTAATGCTCGATGTCGCGAGTCACAACTTTATCAGTTTCGTTGTAGCGCAAGATGCACCAAGATCTGTCTCGATGTTCTGGCCACTCGGGCCACAATGTTCCAGCCCGTGCTGGTAGCTGTTTGCGACGTTATCTAAATTGTTCGGTGCAGCCTTTAAATTGAGCGTTGACGAGCATGACGAGCATTCTTTGTTCGACGATCGACGAGCACGTTTGTTTCAATCGCCGCCGCCGAGTTGCTTAGTTCTTTTGCGGGCGCAAGTAAGCCCAAATAGAGTTTCTTTAGTGCATTCATCGACCCTTCATTTATGTCGTCGACCTCGTCACCACTACGTGACAATACAGAGGTTATTTCCATAAAAGCCACTTATATACCTTCGCTATATTGACGATATCTTCATGATACGGCAGCATGGATCAGAATCACTCCAGTCGTTCGTCTCTCATCTTAATAATCATCACACTAGCATTAAATTCACTTGTCAGTCACGGTTAAAAGTTGACTTTTCGACACTATGATGTCAGTGGAAAATGGAAAACTTAAAACTTCTTTGTACAAAAAGCCAGTGGGTAGGCAACAATACCTAGATTTTACGAGTCATCATCCGAGACATTGTAAGTAAGAAATATATGTAGGATAGGCGACACGGGTTAGAAGAATATGCAGCGATGATAATGACTACCTAAACGAACTACATTAATTGAAAGCAACTCTAATCCAGAGGAACTATCGAAGTAACTTCCTTAATATGGCTCTCGAAAAAGCAAGCACATTAAACTACAACGATGTGCTCACGAAACGACCAAAGCCCAACACTGAACGCTTCCTTCTTTTGTAACTAAATACTCCAGTGCCCTTCCAAACCTAAACAATTCCCAGCTGAGTTTAAATAATATCTTCTGCTTTTTTTAGGTACACATTGGCGATGGCTGTTTCGTCGACGAGGAAAGGTGGAAATGGATTTGTGCAGCAGCCACCGACTCACAGTTCACAAGAGAATTGATGCGGTACCTGTGCGACACGATGACCCTCAAGAACCGCAGTGTTACTGGAAGGGCTTGCCAGTACAAGTTAAAAGAGGGCGCCCAAGCGAAGCCAGCTTTGACGCCAGAAAAGCTGAATGCAGTGCGGAGTGAGTACCCTTCCTGCTTGCAGAAAAGCTCAGATATTTTAGTACCTAATGAGTTTCGCAGAAGCTACTGATTTGTCACTCTGCCACAGCTGGCTACAGCATAGTGGCCTGTGCTCATATGCCACTTTCCTCCAAAAAGGGACCAAAATTGGAGTATGTTCCTAGAAAATTTTGCTGTCTTATAATAAAGCGAAGTGAAGGAAAATTGTAACTATAGTGCTTGATTTTCACTTTCCACATTTGTTTTTAGTGCGCTGTGCATGATTGACAACTGCTTGATGTTAGAACACGCCATTTTGCTGTACCATGAGAGCAGTACAAAATATGTTTTACGTTTGACCCTCTGCTGTGTACAGCTGAGCCACAGGTGCCAATCTCATTTCTTAGCATGCAGGATATTGAGACCACTTTAATCTAGTGAATCATATTCAGTGGCTGGTGCCTAACACTTAAAATGTTTGAGTTAAAACTATCGCTAATTAAAAGCAAAATATTTGCACAATTTCAGTTGTGCACACAGCTAGATTAGGTCTTCAAGCAGTTAAAGTAAGCACATGAAATGTGCACAAAAGCCTTGTTTGCGCTTGATAAGAAGTTGAAAAAAACGCTATTGAAAACTACTAAAAGGTTTACTGCAACACCTCGGTTGTGGCAGTGAAAATACTCTTTCTGTTGTAACTTGTTGCTGATGTAAAGCAGCGAAGCCAGCATTGAGGAGAAAAGACACTGCTTCAACCAGTCTTAATTGTGGCTGACACAGTGACCTGACACATCATGGGCACTGCTCCTCTCATATCTCATAGCTGCTTTGAATGCTTTCACTGTGTTTTAATAATTTCATGACCATTTCCTATTCTTGATTTCTTCACATGTGAAAGAGGAACGATCAAGATTGTTCAATAGCAAAATTGATTTGCTTGCCATTATTTGACATGCATGCCCCTTCTATTTTCTTTTAATTGCATGCGAATATTTCTTATCCTTCGATGTAAAATGACTAAAGTTAGCTTTCTGTTTTGTATTTTTCATTTGCAGAGGCATATGGTGATTATGTACGCAATCACCCAAGCGACAAACGTCCGGAGGGAGACCGGCTGAAATCACTGAACAAGCACCTAGCTTCTATGCTCAGAGATTTGCAATAATGAAAAAGGATGCATCCAATGGAAGCTTTGCAGTCTCAAGCTAAACTTTAACACCACTATATTTTACACACCTGTCATGCAACAGTACTATCATACATATTTTTGAAACATGATGCAAGTCAAAAAGTGTAACGCTGACTGAAAGGGCCTCCAGACATACATTGTGTGACATTCCACTCCTGCTATGTATTAAGGTTCACAATTGATTGACTATGTCGAAATCATGAGAAAAGGAAGCGCATCTTCCTAATTCAACCTGGAAAGGTGAAGGTCAGAAGAGGCGGTGATAAACTGATCAAACTTTGGCATGCAGCAGACCTCAAGAAGCAGAAGAAAATAGGACGGGAAACATCTGGCCCACAGACCAGTGGCAGCTCTTAACATACAGCTCTACATATATACGCGTTTAGTTTAGTGATGGGATAACGCAGTCATGCATGTCATGTATGTCTCGTACACTTCACGTAGGTTCTGCGGCCACGTTGGGTGTACGTTCACCTAGGCTGTACGTTTACCTAGGCTGTACGCAGCAATAATTGCGTACAGCAGTCTTGTACAAATCTCGTACAATTTTTCCAGTAGGGAAACCCTCGACTTCCTAGTAATTTGCGTCCAATCGCCCTGACTTCCCGTCTCTGTAAACTCGTCGAGCGCCTGCTGCATACCCGAATTATTCACTACATTGAATACGTGTCCTAGATTTCATCCAGCTCAAGCCGGCTTCTGCCCTAACCTCGGAACGCATGACTGCCTCTGGCTTTTGCGAAGAGTTCTGAATAGAGCTCATCGTAAAGCGCTGCCTGACTATCTCCTGGCTGTCGATATACACAAAGCCTTTGACAATGTTCGCCATGAGGTTATCCTGGAGGAACTCGCCATACGCTTTCCTAGTGCTCGTGTCAAATCTGCATCCGCAATTTTTTGACATCTAGACCCATTCAGCTACATGGGAAAGCTCCTGGATGGGTGTCCAAATCCTATTACTTGGATAGGGGTGCACCTCATAACTACATTCTCGGACCCTTATTGTTCAACTTGGCCATGGCACGCATCGCCTAGAATCTGGAAATCAGCCCAAGCGTAAGATTCGCTATATACGCCGATGATATTGTTGCGTGGAAGATTTACAGTCCCAAAGCTGTCCGCACAACTAACGTTGATGAGGGCACCGATTTCACAACACTCAGCGTGTTCGCCTTCTCTGAGTCTGGTGCACTTCTTCATCCTCATCACGAACGGCGAATACAGCTAAGTAACACTACCCCCCGCGGGAAAAGCACAGTCGCGGTGCGGTCTATGTTAGCGAAATAGAACGTTGATAATAGGGCTTTAGACGGGACACATGCACTATTTCGGAGGTTGGAGCTGTGGACGGGGACTTCGGAACCACAGATTAAACTTCGTAGGTGACGTCGGTCACGGGGCGCCAAACACAGTAAGGGACGGTGTAACGAGGCAAAAGTTTTTCACACAAGCCCACTCGACGGCACGGGAGCCACCGCAAAACGAGAGATCCAGGAGTGTAGTGCACATCACGGGGGCGGCCGTCGTACCGCATCTTTTGGGAGTCTTGGGATGCAGAGAGCCTGGCATGAGCTATCCGGCGGGCATCATGAGCGCGGGCAACGGCATCACTGGTGTAAGTACTGGTGGCGTCTGCTGCGGGTAAAAAGGTGTCGAAGGGTAGGAACGGGTGTCGGCCAAATAATAAATAAAATGGGGAGTATCCAGCAGTAGAATGGACAGATGAATTGTAGGCGAATGTGACAAAGGGGAGATGAACGTCCCAATCTCGATGGTCGTCAGACACATACATGGCCAGCATGCCTGTGAGGGTACGATTTAGACGTTCCGTGAGGCCGTTGGTCTGGGGGTGATATGCGGTAGTGAATTTGTGGAGGACGGAGCACGGACGGAGAATTTCGTCAACCACTCGCGACAGGAAGCAGCGGCCACGGTCAGTTAGTAGTACACGAGGAGCACCATGATGAAGAATTACGTTTTCTAGAAGGAAGTCAGCGACGTCTGTGGCGCAGCTGGTCGGGATGGATCGGGTTATAGCGTACCGAGTTGCGTAATCGGCGGCGACGGCGATCCATTTGTTCTCCGAGGTGGAAATTGGAAAGGGGCCAAGGAGGTCAACGACTCTACGGGAAAACTGGTCAGTTGGTATGGGTATCGGCTGCATATGACCTAAGGCAAAACTGTGGGCTTCTTCCGACGCTGACACAGTTCACATGCGGCAATGTACTGCTGGACAGAGCGGTAGAGCCCCGGCCAGTAGAAACGTCGGCGCAGGCTGTCGTATGTGCGAGAGACACCCAAGTGGCCAGCCGTGGGAGCATCATGGAACTGTTCAAGGATGGTGGAACGCAGGTGTTGGGGAACGACGAGCAAAAGGTCTGTGCCATCTGGTCGCATATTTCGTCGGTATTGGGTGTTGTCGTGGAGCACTAATAAGGCGAGAGATGGGTCAGGGCGGTTGGAGGTAAGACGGAGGATAATGGAATGCAGAGAAGGATCTACGTGCTGTTCCTTGTCAATGTTACTAAAGGCGGAGACAGACAAGACACATGCATGATCGTCAGAGTCTGTAGGACTAGGGGAGTGGACGGGACCCTACTGAAAAATCCTGTATAAAATTCGTACACGAAATCGTATACAGGTTTACTGTACAGGATCTGGGATACAGGATTGGGGGCTATTTCAGCAAATTCCTGTACTGCCCTGGAAAGTCCGGAATAAAACCGCGCGGAGCTCTAATACCGGAATGGCGTGTATGGTTGATGGCCCTCGTTTCCGGAAAGAAACGCGTCGCCAGGGTGAAAAAAGCATGCAACAATATAAAATAAAACGACTACATTTATAATAATAAAAAATTGAAAAAATTTTACTGCGGAATGTGGAATTGAACCTCGGTCCTTGTGGTCTTCAGACGGGCACCTTAACCACTACGCTACGGCGGATTTTTTTTTCCAGTAACAAAAAACCTTTATTTACACATATATGTACTAGGCTGCAAGTCAACCTATAGCCGAGTGCATTGATTGCTTCTCGCGTTAACGTCGGCCATGGAAACGTGAGGGGAGATTAAGCACAATAGAGAATTATGTCGAGAGGTCTGGAAATAAACGGCAGAAAAAATGTAACATATAAGCCTAAAATTCGCCATTGTAGGTCAAAAAGGAACCCCCCCCCCAAAAAAAAAACACTTGGGCACCGCTGCGTGAAGCATCAGCGGCACCGAAACCGTTCGTACTGGCGTGTCTTGAAGACCATCACAGCGTGGCAGCCTCGCTGTAGTTCCTCCTGCAGGCTTTCGTTGGTGCCAGAGGACTCTAGTGCACTCACTGTCCACTCTGTTTTCTCCAATAGGTGCCGCCACGTTGGTTTCGGCCAACGCACACACTCCACCACATCCACGCGCGCACGCCAGAGGGCATGCAACGCAAGCACTATCACAATGTCTCGAAGCTCTGGACGATCACAAGACGCGTCGAGACACAAGAGCCCTGGCCATGTGACTTCTAAATCAGTGGCGAAAAATCCCCGTACTTCGTCCCAGAAGATGTGCGCCGTGTTGCATTCCATAAAGACATGTTGAGCGGTCTCCCGTCGACCACACAGGAGACAGTTTGCGCCCCATAGTAGGAAGAAACCCCGCTCTTCCTGACGAGCTTTCACGGGCAGAACTCCCGTGTGGAAACGGAAGAAGAAATCCTTGGAGCCTGTTGGAACGGGCAGCCTCCTGAGTCGCTTGAGGACATCAGTTTTGCCCACCCCTATGGGTGGTTGTCGATATACTGGAGGTTGCAGAAATTGTGCCAGCAAGTCCCAGTAAAGCTTTCTCGGCTTTACTGCGAGCAGGTACTCCCACGAAAAAAGCCCTTGCAACAGCGCCAGGGACTGCGCTACCTCTTTGTAGAAGGCTGTGGCTCTCATGCCGTGACCTATTGGCTTAGTTGTGGCCAACCAAGGGGCCAAGTGCGCCGAGCCTAGATACTGAGTGGCCGCGCGAAGAAAATTATCCTTTTGGCTTCGAAAGAAAATGAGCCTTTGGACTACAAGTTTAAGTTCTATGTTCACTAAGCCCAGTCCGCCTCGCTCCATGCTCCAGAAGAGATTGCTTCGGCGCATGGGCTCTGCCGTAGAGCGCCAAACGAAGACTGCCCATGATCTGTGTAGCCTGCCCACGGAGCCCCTGTCAATTGTGGTCGCTCTGGCAGAGTATAGTACTGCCGGGTAAACCACCGCGTTGCATACGTAGGCTCTCGTGAACATGGCTATGTGTCTCAGCCGCCATGGGTCTAGCTTCCTTTCAGCGGCAACTAGTTTGGGTTGCCACCTGTTCATGATCGCTTTGCTAATATCTAGATTATGTTTACAGTGGTTATTATTCAGTATATGTAGCTACTTTTGCTCTTTCGTACTTGTATATCTTCCTTGGCAGTAGAGTGTGTGGCCGTAATTCACCGATCGCCCTTTAAACACGCTGAATATCTTTGCAGGCTATCACGAGGGTTCACAAATGTGCCGTATCTTTATAATGCGTCGCTTTATTCAAGGCAAACCTCGCGATATCATAATTTACTAGTTCTGATGTGTTTTTCATCGTCTACGAACGCTTGTAAGTTTTCCTACATGCAGATATCCGGTGCACTAATACTTGTAATACTGGGCGTTTTAGCTTCACGTGCTACCAGCGGAGCATCGATGTCAATGAATACACTTCCGACTGAGCGGTTTCGATATGTAAACATTCGAGAACACGTCGCCCGTTATGCGGCTATCTGCGCATCTTTCGATGGTCAGCGATGTTTGTTTATTTTTTCTCGAACAGTTTTTTGTCATCGCTAGCGAAACGATACGTTCGTGCTTCTACTTTCGTGTTGTAGGCGGCAGATCTTCAGTCGTAGATATGAAGACGCACCGCAAGATCGTACGAGCTGCAGCGACTGTTGTACGCGCAAAAGCGACGCGACGCGCGTATATGCTTGCTAGCGCACACTTCGAAGGCTTCGCATTTTCGAGGTATTTGGGAAACGAAGCGTGCCCTTTATATACAGAACAGTTGCATAATATGTTTGGTATCATGCTTATTTAGTGCGCTGGCGTGTCCGGCATGGTCATTCTGGTTGAACTTTCGTCGATCGGCCCGGCTTCTGCTCAGAAGCGGAATACTCTGCCCGGTATCAGTTCCAGAAATGACGCGTTCGTCCGGTTTCTGGTTAATTGATACAGGCTGAACACTACATAACACCACTACATTTGAAAAAGAAAAAGGAAGAAAAAAAAGAAACAAAAAGAAAATAGAAAAGGAAAAAAAATTACATGCGATTCGAACTTTGGTCTTTACAGGCAGCAAGCACGCACTTTAACCACTACACCACGGCAGGACACGGAGGTGGTGGTTATATATCTGCTTATGTAGTCGAGATTGCTCTTTTGTAGTTTGTGTATTTTTGTAGGGTGTAGAATTTGTGGTCGTAATTGAACGATCGCCCTTTAAACATGCTGCATCTTTTTCCTGGCTATCACGAAGGGTTATCCGTGTCCCGCATCTCTACAATGTATCGCTTTCTTGCAGACAAACCTCCGAATGTCACAATTTACTAGTGCTGATGTGTTTTGTCATCGTCTTCGAACGCATGAAATTTTTGCTACATATAGATATATGCGGTGCACCAACACTTGTAATACTGCTTGTTTTAGCTTCACCTGCTACCAGCGGAGCCGCGACGTCAATGAATTTATTTCTGACCAAGTGTTTTGCATGCGTAAACACTCGAGGAAGCGACTCCCGATGTCCGGCTGACCTGCGCATATTTCGATGGTCAGCGATGTTTCATTTATCCTCGAGCGTATTTTAACCGCGCTAACGCTACGTTCTTGCTTGCACTTTCGCGTTGAAGGTGGCAGATCTTCCGTCGCAGATTATGAAGATGCACCGCAAGATCGTACAAGCTGCAGCGACTGTTGCACACGCAAAAACAAAACGCGATGCATGTATGTACTTGCTAGCGCACACATCCACGGCTTCATATCTTCTAGGTATGTACGAAACAACGCGTACTCGACATATACAGAAAAGTTTTAACGTATATTAGGTATGGTTTCATGCTTATTTAGCGTGAAGGCATGTTCCGACGTGGTCACCCTGGCTGAGCTTCACGATCCGCCCGAGTTGTACTGAGAAGCGGAAATACTCTGTCCCGTATCAGTTCCATTCATATCGGATTTGTCTGGTTTCTGTTAAACCGGACATGACCTGTCCTGTATATGAGCTCAATACAGGACTGGTACGCCCTATTTCATATCCATAACGGACTGGGATGTCATGTATAAGTTGCATGGTCTGCCCTGTATTAGCTCGATACCGGACTGGATTGTCCGGATTGAGATTCATACCGGACATGACCTGTCCGATATAAACCCTTTTAAGCTTCATACAGGACTGGTCCGTTTGTTTCATATCCATACCGGACTGGGGTGTCATGTATAAGATGCATTCTGGAAATGGTCTGCCCTTTATTAACTCTATACCGGACTGGACCGTCCGGATTGAGATTCATACCGGACATGACCTGTCCGATATAAACTTGTTTAAGCTTCATACAGGACTGGTCACACCGGTATCAAATTTATACGGGATAATACAGGACTGGTTCAAACCCGTTTGTCGCGATACGGGATTTTTCACTAGGGGATGACGTGACAAACAGTCTGCATCTTGTTGAAGCCGTCCGGACTTGTAGACGATGGAAAAGGTGTATTGTTGTTGCCCAGCGCCCCAAACGGTCAGTCGGATCTTTGAGAGAGGAAAGCCAGCACAAGGCATGATGGTCTGTTATCATAGTAAAATGGCGGCCAAACAAATAAGGGTGAAATTTTCTAATAGCCCAGACAAGCGCCAGGCACTCTCGCTTTGTAATAGAATAATTTTGTTCGGGTGTTGAGAGGAGACGGCTGCCATACGCAGTCACCCTTGTACGGCCGTTTTGTCGCTGAGCGAGTATAGCTCCTATTCTATGGCCACTTGCGTCGGTACGGAGTTCAGTATTGGCGGAAGGGTTGAAGTGGGCCAAGACTGGTGGAGTAGTTAGAGCAGCAATAAGCTCTGAGAAAGCTGTAACTTGTTCAGGCCCCCAATAGAATGAAACGTCTTTCTTGAGGAGTTAGGTGAGCGGACGAGCAAGGATTGCGAAGTTCGGGACGAATCGACGGAAATAGGAACATAGGCCAATAAAGCTTCGGACATCGCTGGATGAACGCGGAGTGGGAAAATCTCTGACGGCACGTATCTTGTCAGTGTCAGGCTGAACACCGGAAGCATTAACCAAGTGACCAAGCACTTTGATTTCCCGATGGCCGAAACTGCATTTATTTGAGTTGAGTTGAAGGCCGGCGCGGCGGAATAGCTCGAGAATGGTAGAAAGGCCAGAGAGATGGCTGTCAAAAGTGGACGAGAAAACAATGACGTCGTCTAAGTAACAAAGCCAAGTCGCCCACTTGCAGCCGCACAGCAATGAGTCCATCATCCGTTCGAAGGTTGCAGGGCCGTTACATAGGCCAAAAGGACTGACTTTGAATTGATGAACGCTGTTTTTTCACGGTCTCTCTCGTCGACAGAAATCTGCCAGTAGCCGGAGCGAAGGTCGATGGATGAAAAGTAGCTGGCTCCGTGCAAACTATCAAGCGCGTCGTCGATGCGCGGAAGAGGATATACATCTTTTTTGGTTATTTTATTCATATGACGGTAGTCAACGCAGAATCTCTGTTATCCTTCTTCTTGACCAACACGACAGGGGATGCCCAGGGGCTACTGGAAGGCCCCTGGGCATCCCCGATTATGTCGTTCGCTAACATCTTTTCGACCTCCGTTTGAATGACGCGTCGCTGGGCAAGCGAAACACGATAGGGCCGCCTGTGAATAGGACTGGCGTCACCGGTGTCAATGCTGTTGGCGACAACTGTCGTTTGACCCAATGGGCGGGTACCGAAGTCGAAAAGGTCACTGTAGGTAAACAAGAGCTTGTGTAACTCAGCGGCGAATTCAGGTTGCAGATCAGCTGCAATCATGCTCTTAAGTGGATCAGGGCACGATGTGGACGACGAGGGGTTGTTGTCAGGGACGACAGTTGTATGATCTGTAGACAGAGCTGAAATGGCACAATCGGTAATCAGGGACAGGGCAGCTAATGAAATTCCCTCGAGCAGAACTTGAGTTGAAAAGCTGAAGTTAAGGACAGGGAGAGTGGTGTGTTTCTGGGAGATGTGCACAATTAGATGAGGAAGGGTGACGTGCCGCTGCAGCATGACATCAGTAATGGGACAAGCGAGATAATCGCCATCTGGGACGGGTGGAAATGGCGACATAGAGACGTAAACGGCAGTTTCAGGAGGAAGGCATGCCTTGGTCGACTTTGCGGCATAGAGACAGGACGTCTTGGATGTAAGTGAGATAAGACTCCGTAGACGTTTGGGCGCGAAAGGGGAGCGCTTTTTTGGCGGCAATGTGGCGGCCAATAGGCTTTCCGAATAGGTCGTGGAGCTTCTGTTTGCAAATATCCCAAGATGTTAGCTCGTCTTCGTAGGTATCAAACCACACCCGCGCGGTCCCAGCCAAGTAAAATATTACATTCGCGAGCATGAGTGTGGCATCCCACCTGTTGTACTTGCTCACGCGCACGTATAGGGCTAGCCAGTCGTCTACGTCGACGTCGTCGGTCCCGCAGAAGGTTCCGGGGTCACGGGGGTGGGCCATTACAACAGCAGGTGCGGCGGCTGTAGAGGTAGAGGCGTCTGTGGTCATTGTGGTGGCTCCGATGTGGCGGCCACTGCGGAGATCCAGCTTGTGACAGGGGTTCGAATAGATTCACTTCCACCAAGAGACGTTACGTGGAAGATTTACAGTCCAAAAGCTGTCCGCACAGCTAACGTTGATGAGGGCACCGATTTCACAACACTCAGCGTCGTCGTCTTCTCGGAGTCTGTTGCACTTCTTCATCCTCATCGCGAACAGCGAATACAGCTAAGTAACAATATTACCGTCTGGACTGAGGCAGCGGATTACGTAGACAAATATTCTATGCAGACTGAACTTCAGACGGCCCTTTGTCTTGAAGATACACTAACCAAAATTGGCCTCGAACTCGCACCACATAAAAGAGAATTGATTAGTATCGATGGAAAACATAAAACCAATTGCCCCAGTATGTAGATCCATCTTCACATCGGAGGATACATCATCGCCTCCTCAAATAGGGAAATCCGCATTCTTGGCCTGCCCATCTCAAGCTGCAACAGTTCCCAGAAATGGGTTCATCAGCTACAACGCCTTTGGCTAGCACTGCTACACACTATTCGTCGCCTGTCCAACCGGCTCGGCGGTGCGCGGCAACATGCCTGCCGTGCGATGGCTCGAGCAGCGGCGGTCGGAAAAATCCTCTATGGCACACCCGTCCTCCACCTGTCGAAGACTGACTTCGCTAAGGTCGAACGCCTTCATCGCGCAACACTACACACTATTACCGGTCTACCTAAGCACACTCCTATAGCCGAACTTGAGTGTTTGGTCTCTCTTCCACCGCTCACTACCATCGTTACCGAGTCACAGACGCGTCATCGAATACGTCTAGAGAACACTGTCCAAGGGCGTCGCCTATTGGCCTGGGATGAACAGCGTAACGACAAAACACCAGCCCTATATGCATCTCTTCCTCCTTGGGAGATGCCAGTAGTCACACGCCTCCATCGCCGACCAATAAACCGCGATTTTCTCATTCCCCGAGAGCTCCTCGCTGTCCATTACCGACAAGAGCGAATCCTTGATACGACTGACATATAAACCGACGCATCGATTACAAGCGAATTTGCATCCATGGGCTGGGTATGCAATGACAACCCTTCCATTTCAGGTGCTTATGCCTGCCACCTACCTCAAGGTACCCCTCTTCATGCTGAACTCCTCGCGATTTGGGGAGCCTTTTCAGAAGTGCCTTGCACCGGAACTGGTTCAATACGTATTCTTACTGATTCCTATGAAGCTTACAAGGAACTCGCTACTCCGGGTTTACAAGATGCAACAGCTACGGCCATACAGCGCCTCCTTAAACGCCACCAACTCGCGACCAGAACTGTCACTATTCACTGGACCCCATGTCACTCGGACGAATCAAGGGGCAATGCGGTGGCACACGCCGCGGCTGCCTTGACAGGTGGGATGTCCACATTTACTTCCCCACCCCCCTTGATTAATGCTTACTCGACCTTGGCCGGGCAACTCACCCCTTGTCTTGCCCTTATGCACTATACTCAGACCAGTCTTCGTAGCCTCAGTCAGCATCGCATGGAGGTGGCCCCACCAGACCCACTTTTTACGAGAAAAACCCACCTCACCCGAAGTCAAGAAGTCTTTTTGAATAAGCTCATTGCCCATGCGGCTTACACGCCACGTATTATGACCCGCTGGCGTCAGTATAAAGAGAAAATGATTACGTGTCCCCACTGCACGACTCTAACTCGCGGCGGCATATTTCTCTACTCTGGGATTGCCCTGCTTTTCCTACTGGACACTCAGAGATCAAACCCTGCCGCCTGAACTACCGTTCCGTTCTAGAAACTGATGCTAACACACAGATAATATTTGCCAAGTTTGGCTCGCTTAGTGGCTTCATTAAAGCAATGTGATTTCAGTGACGACCTAAGCTATGAAGGTTTTGTCTACTCCCCTTTATACCCATCCATGGCCATGAGCCTTCCCATTCCATAAAGGACATTCAATTAATCAATCAATCGCTGCAGCCAAGTGGCCAGGCACACAGTATACAGCTTTGAGATCGTTGACCCGAGGGCAACGGGGCGCCAGTTCATGACGTCCTCCGGAGGTCCTTTCTTGTGGATCAAGATGGTCCCGGATACCTTCCACGTGGGGGCACGTTCTTGTTCTTTCAGGCCGGTGTTGAACGCCGCTGTCAAGAAGGCCGCTTAAGGGTCTGTCGTCTTCCAGCACTGGATATACGAAGGTTTTGACAGCGTCCAATCTCTGCCAAGGGGCGAGCATTGAGCTAAGCAGGCGGCGGCCTGTGTCGATGGCCTTGGCCGCGGTGGCTGTGTCGGGGAACGCGTTGACTCTCACAAGGCGGCCCAGGAACGTCTGCCTCTCCTGGATCATGGCGATCTTTCAGGACTTGCCTCGGTCCATCTTCTGCTGGAGATTTAGTAGGGAATTGGTACAATGTTCAAGCCAGGTATGCCAAGTACAGAAGCATTATGAATTATTTCAGGGAAGCATCTCTCAAGCAGAAATACAAAAAAATCTCTTTCGCCACGCTGGCTTACAGTGTTTCGCACTTGAAACAAGGCTTTTCTGGGTTTTCGCGTGTGCAGGGCACGACTCGTTTTCAGTTTTGAACCCCGTGAAACACGGTAATTCGAACCACTTTTACAGGCTGATGTGTTCAAAACTATTTTGCCCCAGAAGGAGCGCAGCGGAGTTTGCGGAGTCTCTTCCAAGCGCACACCCCTCTAAGAGCAGGGCGCCAGGCCGGGGGACGCTTGTACCCAGTTTTACCGGTGGGTGTACGGCGGCGGGTTTCGAACGAACCCGCCGCAGTCGAGACCGACGCCCTAACCACTAGGCGTTGACTGCGGCTAATGAACCTCATGCCTTTTTTTGCTTGTTGTCCGCTACTACCTGCTTACGATATGATTGGCTCAGGCAATGACTTGCTTTGGTCTGTACGTCTAATTCTGGTTATTTGTTCACAACCGAATTTGCTTCGATGGCTGCGCCGCTATTATGTAATTACTATCGCCTATTTAGCATACCTTTATTTGCAGCTAGCATCAGTATACGTCTTCTAGTCACGCAATTAGGTCGACGACTAATCGCATCCATGAGTTCCTTCCTTACACCCTTAAGCTTAAGAGCTTTAGTGGTATGGGGAGCTTGCTATCTCGCAATCAAAGGGCCTGAGTTCGATTCCACTTACCCGTCCTAGATAACAATTTATTCTTCGATATTCTTATTTCTAGTTCGCAAGATTCTCCGCACTAAATTTGACATCGTTTGGATGGGCATTTCCCTGTTCTGTTTTTAGGGTTCTCACGCGTTGACATCCAAATACCTTTCTTTTCGGAAGGAACATTTGAAAAGGACATCGAACCTTCACCCGTTGAGCACGTCTTCTCAATCGTGGCATATGTCATAGACGAGTGTTCTCACAAGGCCATTAGTAGGCTGCTGAAGCGTCAGCACGAGCACTAGCGAATGGCATCTGCCGCCGCGACTAATTTTCTTGGGGTTAATTTTCGCACCAGCTTTTTCTTTTTGCTGGTAGGCTCCACCGCGTATGAATCTGTCGAAAAGTTATGCCGGTCACACCCAGAAATAGTGCCACTGGCCTCCCTCAGTTCCTCGCCAAGCCGTAGAAACGAAGCTGCTCAGATTTGCAGTTAAAGCATGAAATTTCTTCTTAGTGGTCTTGCGCGACGATAAGTCGCGGGGATTGAGACCGAGGGGAATTGACCTACGGGTTCTATCTGGGAGACTGGACTTCGTTGTGCATTGTACAACCCGCTGGAAATGCTTTTTAGGCCAGCATTGACCGCCTTACATGACTCAGATTTCGTTTTCTTTTTGATTATTATCATTTTACTGTTTCCCAAAAAAAACTGGGAAAGCAGAAGAGAAAAATAACACTGGCTGTGAAACATCGACCGGTGGTCTTTGAGACGTAATCAGGATAAAAGCAGCTGCATCAGACTAAGAAAGGTGCGACTAAATGAAGTGTGGATATTACATTGCAGTGAATTGCAGGCGTTGCATAGTTTTATGAAAATAAAATTGCCGCCATCGTCGGGAAGAATGAGCTTTGAACGCTCATTACTTCAACGTTGCTGCTAAGAATAGAAAAAAAAAAAAGACAAGCACGATATTACGTTTCTTCCGCTCATCAGGCTCGTCATGGCGATTCCGGCTTCCGACAATGTTCTATTCAACTTTACTTGGGATAGGGGCACCTATACCAATTCGATGTATTATCTTTGGTTAAAGCTAGCAAGAGACCCACCGCTAGCTCGGTCGCTAAGGCTAACTTCGGGTGCCTCGGCAGAAAATGATTGACAGCGCCGCTGCTAAATTTGGGTGGTTGTTGGCTCCGCCCATCCGTCAAACTCTCTCGAAGGGGATATACGGCTCTGCGCATTTCCTTCCCGCTATTCCGCTAATCCCGCAATCACCGCAAAGCCCTCTAAACTAAAGCTCTCTATTATCATTTTACTGTTCTCCAAAAAAAGAAAAAGAAAAAACCTGAGAAAGCAGAAGGAGCAAATAACACTGGCTGTGAAACATCGACCAGCAGTCTGTTGAGACGTAACGAGGATAAAAGCAGCTGCTTTGGACTAAGAAAGAAGCGACTGAATGAAGTGTAGATATTGCATTGCAGTAAATCGCAGGCGTTACATAGTTTGATGAAAATAAAATTGCCGCCACCGTCTCAAAGAAGGAGCTTTGAACGCTGATTACTTCAACGGAGCTGCTAAGAGTAGAATAAAAAAGATAAGCACGATATTACGTTTATTCCGCTCAGCAGGCTCGTCATGGCACTTCCGGCTCAGCCGCCAATGTTCCATTCTGCTTTTTTTTTTACAGTTCTGTGGTTAAGCGTCAGCGTTACGCATCACTTCTCATTTCGGAATCAAATTCAAAACACATCGCAGCAAAGAGAAGCTTACCAGTCATATGAATTATATTTGTACGGTAGTAGCCACCACGATTATTTTTGTCGCCTTCACAAAATCTTCATACAACGAAGTTTTCAATGTCCAGCGGGTAGACGCATTGTGTCCCCACGGACGACATAATTCTCGCTGTCGTGCTCAATGAGCAAGGACGTGAACGTCGTAGCTGCAACAGACACCAAGCACAATGGCGACTGCACTGTCCTGATCGAGTCGAACAGCGTGGCATCCACCTTGGCGAATGAGTTTTGCGTAAAGGGGAGACAGCATCATCAATTTGAGATCCACGCCCTAATGAGCTTATCAACCAGCTAGAAATGACTCAGAACAACGCAGCTCGCTTCATGTTCTCTATCACCGCACTGCCAGCGTATCCACGATGAAATCTAATCTCAACCTGCTAACTCTCGCAATTCGTCGAAAGCTCGCACGTATATGCCTCTTTCATAATATATTTTATCATGATGACCTACGCAATAAACTGCTCAATCCGCCTTCTTATATAATCTCGCATAGACCACATTCACAAAATGGGCATAACTGCATGCAATAGTAGAAGTTTGCTTGACTCATTCATACCCCGCACATCGAAAGAATGGAATCTCCTGCCCACTTCTATTGCAACCATCAGTAATTTTTCATTATTCCAGTCTGCGGTGCGCAATGTCGACCATGCAAATTTTCGTTATTACTGTATAACGTTTGCTTAAGTTTTCTGTGTTTACCTCAGACTACCGTGAATTTAAACATTTTCGCGAAAATAGTGTTTACATACTGTTTAATAATACTTTGTAATATATTTTTTTGAGTCCGAAACAATACTTGTGCAATATTACGCAATTCTTAACTATGCTGACCTCTTAGATTACTTATATATTGCCTGTATACGTTTTATGCTGTGCATATTTTGCATTCTTGTCCTCCACCCACTCCCCTCTGTAATGCTCCTACCCTGAGGGTAACAATAAATAAATAAATTGTAAAGAGGAAGATGGGTTTCGGAGGCATGCGCACCGCGAACGCACGGCGCGAGATCGTGTTGTGGAAGAAACCTCGAACTAACGCTTCAGCGAGATCTTTCTCTCGGATACCCAGGCTAAGAAACCACGTTACAACTTGGTGGAGTGTGCTGATTTGACCCTTCATCTACCATCCTGGAGCTACGCAGCCGCACCATCGCACCAACAATAACAACCGATGTGAGCCAGCCCTCTGCTTCTTCGCCAAACCCCGTCGTGTGCCCAGGAGCGCTCAAACAGCGGGACCCGGCCATATTCAGCGGGACTGATGATCACTAGGTGGAGGATTTTCTTGCCTCTTACGAGCGAGTAAGCGGCCACAACCGTTGGGACGAAGCCCTGAAGCTCAACAACGTCGTATTCTACCTGACGGACGTTGCCAGTCTCTGGTGCCACAACTACGAAGCAGAGTTCACCATCTTTGGCCGCCCTGCTGTCCGAAAGCTGCGCGCCGAACAGCGCCTGAAATCTAGCCGCCAGCAACACGGTGATTCCTTCACCAGCTATACAGAAGATGTGAGTCTGTGCACACGTATCGACCCGTCCATGCCGGAAACTACTCGTATCGGGCATATTTTAAACGGCATCGAAGCAGACGTCTTTCATATGCTTGTCGCTCGCAACCCCAACACCGTTGCCGAAGTCTTCACGCTTTGTCAGACATACGATGAGCTCTGCAAGCAGCGCATTCCAGCCCCACCACCATCCATACAGCCCGATTCACTATTAAGCTTGACTGTGTCGGCGACCAGCAGCTCGCTGCTCGACCAGATCAAGGACTTTGTGGGCGAGGAGGCCGCCCGACAATTATTCTTTCTGCAAATCGTTCAGGGCCCTCCTTCTAACCTAGCCCCAAGCATTTAAGCTGTGATTCTGGATCAAGTGGCTGAGGCACTACCAATCACTCCTCAGCAAGTTTTAGTCGCAGCGCCAACTACGTACGCCGACATCCTCAGACGCCCCAGCACCGAATCGCACATCTCGTTCCGCCTTCCCTTCTCGCCCGCCCTACACCGCTGCCAGCCCCTTTCAATCCTCCATGGCCGACTTCTATTTGTTCGAACCCTTGGCGTACTCGGGACAATCTACCAATTTGTTACGCGTGTGGTGCTGCTGGACACATTATGCGTTACTGTCGTCGCCGCGTCGTCCCGCCTACAGATTATTCACGACCATACGCTTACGAGCCGGCTGAATATACGCCACGTTCCTCTTCTGCCGACCTTGATTCCGCTACCGATCGACCACCTGCTCGCTGCCGCTCTCCATCACCGAGGCGCTCGATTTCACCGATGCGTCGCTGCACCAACGAGCCTCGGGAAAGCTAATTAGCGCAGTTCCCGAGGCAAGAACTACGAGTGCGTCGAACAATATAAGACCTCGTTTCGTCCCTGCGAACCTGATTGAAGTTGTTGTGGAGGGTGTGACTGTCTTAGCCCTTGTGGGTACTGGCGCTGCTGTGTCTGTGATGAGCCAAAAACTGTGCCGCAGGCTACGCAAAGTGACGACGCCTTTATCTGACCTTTCGCTTCACACCGCTAATGCGCAGCGTGTCTTGCCTTTGGCGGCTTGCACAGCCAGGGTTTTCATACAAAGTTTCCTATAACCATAGAATTTGTCGTACTGTCGTCATGCTCACATGACCTTATTTTAGGGTGGGACTTTCTCCGCGACCATTACGCCATTATCAACTGCGCTCGCGCCGAAATCGAACTTCTCCCATCCAACGCCCCTTCGGATATCGATTTGTTTCCTGCGCCCAGCAAGCTGACTGTGACTGCCGACATCGAGGTCGCTCCGCGCTCATCTATTACCATTCCTGTTTCCTGCCTCTCCGCACCTGACGGCGCCGTCATATTCTCCCCGTCCGAGAGCTTCGCATCTTGCCACGCCCTGCTTCTATCCTATGCTATGCTCACTGTCCAAGACGGCTGCAGCCTAATTCAGTTTTCCAACCCTTTGCTGAGACCCTGCTCTTTCCTACGTGGTGAGTGCCTTGGTATTGTACAGCTCATCGATGGCGTGATCATCCCGGATATTTGTACTGATTCCTCTATTCCTGTCGGCTCACTTGCTTCACCTGAGCCTACTTCTTTCGATGCACCCGAAGTTTTTGTTGCTTCTGCTGACGCTGGCCTCGCCCCACAACAGCACTCCCAACTTCTTCACTTACTGGAGAAGCATCGCTCTTCGTTCGATATTTCAAAAAGCCACCTCGGCCGCACGGCTACCGTCACCCACGAGATTGATACCGGTGCCCACAAGTCGCTGCGCCAGCGCCCATATCGTGTCTCGGCAGCTAAACGACAGATTATTGAAGACCAAGTCGACGACATGCTTCAGCGGGGTGTGATTCAGCCGTCCAGTAGTCCGTGGGCCTCGCCTGTCGTCCTTGTCAAGAAAAAGAATGGCACTATACGGTTTTGCGTCGATTATCGGCGCCTTAACATCACACGCGAAGTCGTCTATCCATTGCCTCGAATTGATGACGCCATAGACTGTTTACAAGGAGCTGAATTCTTTTCGTCGTTAGACCTACGATCAGGATATTGACAAGTACCTCTAGCGAATACAGCACGCGCCAAGACTGCTTTCGTAACACCTAGTGGCCTATACGAATTTAACGTCATGCCCTTCGGACTTTGTAACGCCCCGGCCACTTTTGAGCGCATGATGGATTCGATACTCCATGGTCTAAAGTGGAACACTTGTCTGTGCTATTTAGATGAGTAGTCTTCTCTTCTGATTTCGAGAGCCACCTTCTCCGTTTGGAGTGCGTGTTCAACTGTTTGACCGAAGCTAGGTTCCAACTTAACCTAAACAAAGTGTCGCTCTGGCGCTCGTGAACTCACGATTTTAGGCCACGTAGTTTCAAAAGATGGCGTACTTCCTGATCCTGCAAAGCTTCGCGCCGTTGCTGAGTACCCGAAGCCCTCCACTATGAAGGAGCTCCGGAGCTTTATCGGCCTATGCACTTATTTCCGACGTTTTGCCTGAAATTTCGCCACTATTATCGCGCCTCTGATAAACCTCCTGCGCGACGAGAACGACCTGACCGGTTGGTCAAACGCCTGTGACACCGCTTTCACAACACTGCGCCGTCTCCTCATCTCACCTCCCATTTTACGGCACTTTGATTCAACTGCTCCGACTGAAATTAATACCGATGCCAGTGGCGTTGGCCTCGGCGCTGTTCTTGCGCAACGAAAACCCGGTTTCGAAGAATACGTCGTTGCCTACGTGAGCCGTTCGTTGACGAAAGCGTAATCTAATTACTCCGTCACAGAAAGAGAATGTCTAGCCATCATATATGCGATTTCCAAGTTTCGCCCTTACGTGTACGGCCGCCCTTTCGACATCGTCACGGACACCATTCCTTCTGTTGGTTGTCCTTCTTGAAAGACCCTACAAGCCGGCTAGCCCGATGGGCCCTCCGTCTCCAAAAGTATCTTGTTCTCGAGTCGAGCCTGTAGCATCATGCGTACTCTTTACATGACAGCCACTGTCGCAATAATGTCACAACAGAATAGGTAAAACACGGGAATTACTTTCGCATGCAGCAGCATGTTGTTTAGAAGCATGAATCCAGTTTAGGATAGTGGAGATAGGATTTTGACAAAAGATGTTACGGAAGCACAAGGTAGAAAATGGGTTTATTTCACACCAGATAATTCTTGATATACGACACTTCAAATCGAGTATAACTCATAACAACATTCACAGTATTTATACAGCATTTATACAACACTACAAATCTAACTGCTCTTCATTTATACAATTAAAACCAATATCAATTGGGCAATTTACAAGCAGGGCATAATATTTATAGAATAAATGTGCATGCATATTGTTCACTCACCCCCCTCCCCCTCACACACACACATATTTGGAAGAAATGCTTATATGACACTTCAGTAATGCGCCTCTAACATATCTACTCTCAAGAGGAATTTGAAAGAATATTACCATATCGTTTTCAAGTCCTGGTATATTTACGGGGCACCGAATTAGGAGTGAATCAAGTGAAAAACACATATTTTAGAAAGCTATTTATATTGTAAGGTAACGCGAAGGTCGAACTTGGGGGATCAGGTTTTATCGCAGACCTGAAGCCTTGGTCGCACACTGCAGCTAACCACAGTCCGCGATAACGATGAGAATCTGCAAGAGGGAGCAGGATGAAGATGAAACAGCACGTTCAGCCGTGTGGAAGATGAAGCGCCACACAGTGCTCACACTATTTCTTTTAGTCGATATTTATTGCCTCAGGGCATCAGTAGGTTATGAGATGAAGGCTGAATAAATGATTAAATGAATGGAAAAAGGTTGGCTGATTGTATGAAGTCCAGAAGTGAGCGATGATGAGGTCCCTGCGTCCAAGTGACGTATGAGGCAGGATTGTTTGCTGAAAGGCCAGCTATGCTCAGGTGCCGGATTCGTGTTGGCTTGAGTGCTGGGCAGTCCCACAGCAAGTGGTGGATGTCGGCCTCGACATCTTCGTTGTTACAGATCGGGCGTCCTGGGCGAGGATATAAGTGTTGGAAGTACGACCACGCCCTAGTTACAGCTGGTGTAAGGGCAACACCGACCCGGATCCTCCTAAGCGCAACCTCCTCTGCACGGGTGAGACCGCGGGGAAGGGATATCGCACACGGAGGGATAAGTGCACGTGTGCGGCGCCGGAGGTGCTCCTTTCTTGACAAAAGGAGGGTAGCGTCGTCGATTTCGAGAAGCCGTGGGATTGATGCGTCTTGGTTCACGAGGCGGGTTGCAAAATCTGTTTGACTTTGGGAAGGCAGCAGATCCCGTGGGACCCACTCAATGCGTATTGATTGTGGGATGCGCGCAGCAAGCTGGTGGATGTCCTGGCAAATTTTAGGGCAGCGGCTGACACGTCGAAGCAGACGTACTGCTTGAAGTGCGTTAGTGCGGATGACAACGTGGGCTGTAGGGAGCATGGTTATGGAAGCCACGGAGCAGAGTGCCTCCTGAACTGCCACAAGCTCAGCGCAGAAAGATGTAAGTAGCTCCGAAAGCTGAAACGTAGTTGTCTGATTCAGGCTAGGTCTCCGTGTACAGTAGATTGCCGTTTTGGCTTCACAGCCTTGCAGGCTTCCATCTACGTACACTACTATGGAATCTTGAGGCAGGTTAGTATCTTGCTCTTCAAATCTCTGGCGTAGCAACGATGCAGAGTTGGCAGACGTCGTTGCTCACATATTTCGCCCGCGCAGTTGAAGCGGCCAGCCTGGCCGCCATTAGTCCGCAGGATTGCGCCGAATAAAAGGCTTCATGCGTTAAATGTGGACAACTTCAGTGCCACGGTAACGACTGTCCGGAGGAGGGTAAACAGGGGAGACGCGATAGTTGACTGGGGATGTTTTTGCAAGAACTGCGTAAGGACCAAAGTAACGGCGCTGGAACTTGTCACAAAGGCCAGGCGTGTGTAATGGGTTCCAAAGTAACACCTCGTCGCCGGGACGGAACCAAACTTGGCGATGGGTTGCATCATAGCGGCGCTTGCGGTCTTCCTGGATAGCTTCCGTGTTGACGCGAGCAAGCCGGCGAGATTTAGCCACTCGGGAAAGGAACTGGTCAGGAAGAGAGCATGAGGAACTGAGATGTGTAGAAAGGTAAGAGGCATCAAGAAAGGTAGCGGGAGAACGGCCGTAAACGAGGAAAAACCAGGTGTAACCTGTGGTCCTCTGTACAGCCGTATTGAAGGCGAACGTAACAAAAGGAAGTATTGCGTCCCAGTTTCGGTGGTCCTGGTCGACGTACTGTCACGATCACAATATTGCGGGACGTGGGAGAGCGTGGCAAAACTGCGTTCTGCGCCTTCTAACGGCGCCCGTCCGCTCCAGTTACCCTCGCAGGCTTCTCTGTACCCTTACTCCTACCTTGCGCTCAGCAGACGCAGATCGAAACCGGCGCCAGGTGACTCTTTGATATCTAGCGATAGCATGTGCCCCAGCCGCTGTGATGAGTGAAACAGATTGCGCGCCGTGTTTCGCGGCGAAACACATCTGGGTGAAGGGGCGTCCAATTATGCTTCGTTTTTATTCCTGTGCTCTTCACAAGTGTCCTCCTCAGGTTTCACCATATGGAAGCAGGACGAACGGAGAACAAAGATTAGAATGTTCACATGAGCAACTGCAGCTCGTCACGATGAACGTTCGAATGCCAAGCCAACTAGGATAAATGTAGTAACACAAAACATGTATGGAAAGGAAACACGAGATTTATTTGCAGCGTGAAACAAGCAATGTCATAACTATACTTGAGAAAATTTCTTTAGATGTGTTACAGAATTTCTATCGTGGCCAATGGTGTACGAGCCCTCATAATAGAAGTGCGCACAGATATTAAGGCAGGAAAACTGAACTCAGCGGGCTGAGCGCGGTGCAATAATCATGACATTCGGCACTTTCCCCGAAATAAAAGAAATACAACACAAACATGCACACCACTAAACCCATCGAACTCGTGGTGGATGTCCTTTAGTCCTTTCTCACGTTGCTAATGTCGCGTGAAATTTCCATCCACGGCGATGACTTCTTGCAGACGACCTGGCATTGAGCGGTATAGAGCCGCAACCAACTCAGGATCAGCGCGCAGAGACTCCCACTCCTCACTGATGCGGACCCACAGCGCGTCGGCAGTACAGCAGCCTATGTTGCCTGAATATAGGCGCTTTTTCATTAGGCCCCAAACGTTTTCTATAACGTTCAGGTCCGCGCCATTTGGCGGCCATTGCAGGCGGTTCACGCCGCGAGAATTTAGGTACCTTTCCACAGTGCGGGCAGTGTACACAGGGCTGCGGTCATGCTGCAGCCAGTATAGCCCGTCCGGAAATGGGTCATCCAGGATATAAGGCCCTAGGGTGTATTCCAAAATATCCTTGTACGTCTCTGCGTTGAAGCGTCCGTCAATGCGCACCAGGGGCCCAAGTCCGTCCTTGAAGATGGCGCCCCACACAGCGACGGTGCATCGCCCACTTGAAAAGACGCTGTTCGTGTAACTTGATAGATAACTAAACGGGGGTCGAGTGAGGATAGAAACAGTAAAGCGCATGAGTAACATAGTCGAGCCTGCTTTATCGCACTTCGTTAGCTCTCATGTCAGTGGCGCACATGCATCAGTCGCCGCACGCGAAATTGAGTCGAAGAACAAAACAATATGGCCACCTTATAGGGCATTAAACGACTGCTGTAAGCATGGAGAAATTGAAGCAATAAATCACTCCAGGCGTGTTGCCAGATACCTTAAGACAATAAAGGAATACAAGATGGAAAAACCGCGGTAGGAAATACGGTCCATTGCATAAGCAGCACTAAGAAAAACTCAAGCATTCGTGCCTTTTAAAAGCACATAACGAGCGACTATAACAATTTATACTCCTTAATAGGAGCGACTCTTGCCTACCTGCAACTGACGGGCCGCCAAACGCGTCGCCGTTGATCCCATCGGGTACTAAATGTGGACTCGTCTGTGAAAACAACGCAGGCCCAGTCGTCCAGTGTCCACTGCTCTAGAGCGCGTGCAAACTCCAGCCTCTGTTTGCGCTGCTTCTCAGTCAGATGGGGCTTCTGAGCTGCCATGCAGTTTTGCAGCCCGGCTTCCCGCAGTCGTCTCCTTATGGTGCACAAGGACACCCGAATGTCCATTTCCTGCCGCAATTCTCGAGCAGTCATAAAGGGATCGGCGACTGCTGCAGCAACGATCAGCCTGTCTTCTTCATCGTCCGTGGACCCTTCGTCGACCGGATCGCTGTGCGTCCGCTATCCTTCCGTTGTCCTCCCGGAAGGCCCGAATAACACGGGTGACCGCAGATTTCGACCGTCCCGTGTGCCGGCTATATCCCGCTGAGGCACTCCTTCCACATATAGCCGAGTAATATGCCTTCTTTCTTCAGCAGGAACTCTCGGCGGCATTTTTGCATAATGCAGACACATGGCAGCGCGACCCGTTTATCTACCTTCAACTAAAACTTG
The DNA here is from genome assembly GCF_055883805.1 of Amblyomma maculatum. NCBI lineage: Eukaryota > Metazoa > Arthropoda > Arachnida > Ixodida > Ixodidae > Amblyomma > Amblyomma maculatum. The sequence continues at coordinate 152,256,734 of NC_139349.1, forward strand.
CTGGCCAATTGCAAGGCCGCGGGTTGCAAGGCCGCGATCGCCGTCAATGGCAATTTCACAGAACATTAGCAACGTGAGACTGCACTAACAGAACATCCCCAACTTGTTCGTCGGCTTTAGCAGCCTTCATAAGCGCCTGCATTTCTTTTATTTCGGCGACAGTGCCAAATGGAATGCGCGCTCTGCTGACACAGCCAGATGTGTTTCGCCGCGAAACACGGCGCGCAATCTGCTTCACCCATCACAGCGGCTGGGGCACATGCTATCGCTAGATATCAAAGCGTCACCTGGCGCCGGTTTCGATCTGCGTCTGCTGAGCGCAAGGTAGGAGTAAGGGTACAGAGAAGCCTGCGAGGGTAACTGGAGCGGACGGGCGCCGTTATGTGGCGCAGAACGCAGTTTTGCCACGCTCTCGCACGTCCCGCAATATTGTGATCGTGACAGTACATAGACATGTCAGAAAGCGTGCGGTGGAACCACTCAGTCAACCCATTGGTCTGCGGGTGATAGCTGGAGGTCGGTTTGTGATCTCTGGCTGAGGCCTCAAGAACTTCGGCTACAATCGTCGACAGAAATGTCCGACCACGATCGCTGAGAAGCACTTGAGGGGCTCCATGGCGCAGTACGAGCGATTCCCAAAAGAAGGTCGCGACTTCATGCACTGAGTCATTAGGCAGGGCAGCGGTCTCAGCGTAGCGTGTTAGGTGGTCGACGGCAGTGACGCTCCAGCGATTACCTCGTGCGGACAATGGAAGTGGCCCGTATAAGTCTATGCCAGCAACGGCGAAAGGAGTAGCAAGGCAAGGTAGCGGCTTTAGTAGGTCAGCAAGAGGAGAAGTCGGCCGTTTGCGGCGCTGGCATGGCAAACAAAAGGCGACGTATTTTGCCACGCTTGAGGCGAGGACTGGCCAGAAGAAACGGGTTTTCACGCGGTGGTAAGTTTTATGAACGCCTAAGTGACCGGCTGTAGCGTCATTGTTGAAAGCCGCCAGGATACGGGTGCGAGGCGCTCTCGGAATAACGGGGACCCAACGGGTGCCTTCAGAGCAATAAATATAACGGGAGAGCGCGCCGTTGTCAAGTTTGAACTTTTGGAGTTGCCTGCGCATCCTAGCGGTAGGAGGATCAAAAGCACCGATGAGAAGGTCGATTAGGGAAAGACAGTAGGGATCTGCTCGTTGGTGTGAAATAATGGCGTAGCGATCTGGAGCAGCGGCAGGAGTAGCACAGGTGATGTCTGGAACTCTGGACGACATTGGGACGTCGAGGGTGCACGCAGGAAGGCGCGAAGAAGCATTAGGTGGTGATTCTGGGAGCGGGCAGCGGGAAAGAGCATCGGCATTTCGATGTTTGCGACCCGATTTGAATATGAAATCGAAGTGGTATTCCTGCAAACGCAGAATCCAACGGACCAGACGTCCAGTCAAATTGTTGAGGGTTGATAACCAACAGAGAGCGTGGTGATCGGTAACGATCGTGAAATGGCGGCCGTAGAGGTAGGGGCGGAATTTCTGAACTGCCCAAACGACGGCGACGCACTCTCGCTCAGTGATGGTGTAGTTGCGTTCCGCTGGTGTTAGAGTTCGACTGGCAAACGAAATTACCTTTTCCCGAGAAGCGGTACCACGTTGCAGAAGTACGGCGCCGATACCGATGCTGCTGGCATCGGTGTGGAGAATGGTAGCAGCAGTGTTGTCAAAGTGAGCGAGAACAGGGTGGGAAGTGAAGGCATTCTTCAGGGTTTGAAAAGCCTTTTCGCATTCTTCGGACCAATTGAAAGTAGTACGGTCGGTAAGGAGGTGGTGGAGCGGTGCAGCAATGGTAGCGATATTGCGACTGAAATGGCGAAAGTATGAAGATAGGCCAAGGAAACTGCGGAGATCCTTAGTCCGCTGAGGGCGTGCAAATTTCAAAACTGCAGCAAGCTTGGCAGGGTCGGGTCGAATGCCATCGCGGCTGACGAGGTGGCCCAGAATCTTGATTTCTTTCTTGGCGAAATACACTTTTTGTGTTCAGCTGGAGACCGGCGGATGCCAGGCACGTTAATACTTGATCAAGGCGGCATAAATGATCAGAAAAAGTTGCAGAGAAAATAACTATGTCGTCCATGTAGCACAAGCATGTTTTCCACTTAAGTCCTCTAAGAACAGTGTCAATCATGCGCTCAAACGTAGCGGGGGCATTACAAAGTCCAAAAGGCATGACGTTGAATTCGTAAAGCCCGTCGGGAGTAGCGAATGCGGTTTTTTCTTTGTCGGCTTCGTGCCTCGGAATCTGCCAGTAGCCGGAAAGCAAATACAATGTGGAGAAATATCCGGCGCCCTGAAGACACTCGAGGGAGTCGTCAATTCGTGGCATAGGGTAAATATCTTTGCGAGTGACTTTAAGTGCGCGGTAATCAACGCAAAAACGCACGGAACCATCCTTTTTTTGACCAAGACGACCGGAGATGACCAGGGGCTAGCTGAGGGCCGAATAATGTCTCGTCGGAGCATATCATTCACATTATCGTCTATGATTTTACGTTCTGATAAGGAAACACGGTAAGGGCGGCGGCTAACAACAGCATTAGCTTCTGTAATAATGCGGTGCTGTGCAGAAGAAGTTCGACCCAAGGTCGGAGAAGTGACATCAAAGGAGGGTTGGTGTTTTCGAAGTAATTCCTGCAAAGCTTGGCGATGAGTCGCAGGAAGGTCAGGATTGATGGTGTCAAAGAGAACACAGAGAGAAGCATCGGAAGAAGCTGCTGGTGAGGAAGAGGGGCCGGTAAGGGTGGTGAGGGGCACCGGGTGAATGTCCAGGGCACAAGGAAAACATGTCCCTTTAGTCAGCACGATGGGCTCTGGGGAGGTGTTCGAAGCAGCGACAAATGCTGTGCCATGCTCAAACCGAAACAGACTTGGTGGTAGCGCGGGTTAGATGGCGATCAGAAGGCACGATTAGCACATCTCCGTTATCAATGTCAGCAGAAGTAAGCGCGACAAGTTGTTCTCATCCAGGGGGCAACACTGAGTCAGTAGCGGCAAGCAGGCGATGACGGGGCTCTGGAGGTTCAGAAGACGGGTCGCTCTCATTCATGTAAATGACCCTGTCACGACACGAAATGCTGGCTGATGCGGCAGACAGAAAATCCCAGCCTAAAATAATTGGGTGCGCGCAAGGTGACATCACGGTAAATTGTACATGGTGGCGGACGCCGTCAACAAAAACTCGCACAGTACACTTAGCATAAGGCCGAATTATTGCACCATTAGCTCCACGGAGTTCAGGTCTATCATAAGGCGTTTTCACTTTCCCCAAGCGGGAGCACAAGTCAGTGTGTGTCACAGAAACAGCGGCGCCCGTGTCAACCAAAGCCTCAACAGATAATCCTTCAACCCAAACTAAAATAATATTTCAGGGACGTTCCGGAGGATTTTTGGGATGGCCGAAGAATGCAGTTTGCCCTCCTAAAACTGCAGTGGTCAGTTTTCCGATAGGCGGGGGGGTCGTCAGAGAAGCTTGGCAGAGAGGCGAGGTTGAGCGGTGAAAAGGCGAAGGAGAACGGCGTCTTGAAGGCCTGTAACCACCAGGAGGAGCGGGGATTTCTGGCGGGGGTGATGAACGTCGGGGATAATCAGGGAATGAACGGTGGTTAGAGCCGGAGAAGCAAGGAGGGTAGTCTGCTTCAAATGAGTCGTAGCCGCGGCGTTCATTCTGGAGCTTGCGACGACAGAATCGGGAAATATGGCCTCGGTACCCGCAGTAGTAACAAACAGGGAGGGCTGGGCGCCAGGTGGGCTAGTATGTCGGCGCCGCGGCAGGTGGTGCCAATCCGGCGATATGAGCAGTGGTAGGCGCCGGTGTCGTAGGCGCTCCAACTGCAGGCGGCAAGGACGTGACCTGAGCGTACGTTGGCACCTGACAGATGGTAGGAGTGACCGGTGTTGGGGGGAAAAGTTATTGAGGCCAGCTCTTCTTTGACAATGCTACGCAGGCCGGCACTTGAAGGATGTGGCTCAGATGCAGGGCGGCACAAATTACCTTGAGCCGAGAGCTCTTCACGAATTAATCCGCGAATAGGCGCACGGAGGTCAGCGTCGGCAGTGAAACCAAATGAAGTGGGATCAGGCTGCAGGCGTATTGACTGTAGTTCGTCAAGGCGTTAAGTTGATATGATGGCGCCGATCGTGGTAGGGTTCTGCACGGCCGGGGCATTACAGGCGAGTGGCCCAATACCTTTAAGGACGTGCCGAACCCGCTCGGCCTCTGGCATGGTGTCATTTATGTGCCGACAAAGTGCAAGAAAATCTTCTATGTAAGAGGTATAGGTCTCATTGGACCGCTGAAGCCGGGCTTCTAGCTTCTTCTTGGCGGACTCCGTGCGAACAGTAGGAGCGCAGAAAATCTGGCGTAACTTTTGCTTAAAGGTAGCCCAGTCCGGAATCGTCGACTCATGATTTAGGAACCACGTTTTGGCCACATACATCAAATAAAAAGACACATTAATTAGTTTAAGAGAATCGTCCCAGCGGTTGAAAGCATTGACCCGGTCGTAGCTGTCGAGCCAGTCATCTGCGTCGTCGCCGCGGAGACCGGCGAACATCTGCGGATAGCGTTGACGGTTACTGACAGTCCTAGTGGCAAGGCGAGCTGGGGTCGAGTTGGTAGAAGCCAGAACAGCGGAGTGGCACTCTTGGGTCATGACGATGGTGGTCGGCGTCAAACGGCGGCCAGAACAGAGCTCCAGTGGATGCAGGTTACGAAGCAGCGGGGAAATCAAGGCGCACCTCCACCACGTGTAAGGTAGCGCGAAGGTCGGACTTGGGGGATCAGGTTTTATCGCAGACCTGAAGCCTTGGTCGCACACTGTAGCCAACCACAATCCGCGATGACGATGGAAATCTACAAGAGGGAGCAGGATGAAGATGAAGCAGCACTTTCAGCCGTGTGGAAATGAAGAGCTACACAGTGCTCACAATATTACCAAATATATGAAAATTGCTCACAACAATGTCTGGTAAATATGGCAGATGCGGATAACACTCAAGCCTCACGTCTATTATCTTCAGGACAAAGAATTTTGCAGGTCAGAGAGAGTGAGTAAACTTTAATTGTTTAACGTAATAGTGTGGCTGGTTTCCACAGTCCAGGATACCATTGGCCTGGAGTATCAATCGCTACAGACAGTGGTAGTGGTCCTTCATGATATGTGCTCCTACAAGATTGTAGGTTTTTTTTTGTTCCAAAAGAGGGTCAGCATAATCTTCCCTGCTGATAGCTGGGCTGGGAACTTTTCTGGTTGGACATCACACCTTTTGCAAGCTCCTGACTGACACGTAGCCGTCACCACACTGGACCAGGACCATCTTTCTGTGATGCATTTATATTAATGTCCAACTTTCACTATTCAAAATCTAAATCACCAAACGTTATTCCTATGTGGGCGATGGGGCTACTGAGGTAGCCATTTTTATACTTCCCTATACCGATGCTTCTGCATCAGCACAATCCTAACAACTGCCTACTAACTTACAGACCACTGGCCCCATGTGTTTTGTTGTTTTCTGTAGTATGCTTGCACTACCGAACTCGGTCTGATGATAAACAAGTGCATGTGTTTGTCTGTAGCCAGTGATCCACAGAAAGAAATAAAATAAACAGAGCCGAACTGTGCGAACATGAATTTCGAACCCGCAGTGATGGAAACAAATTTTAACTGGCCAGTGCACCAGAGCAATACGCTATTGTTACAACCAATCACCCCTTTTGGCTAACTGCCACTCTATCGTGCTATGCATTGCATTTTGCCATCTTCATCAACTTCCATCCAAAAACATGGATACAGAAAGCACTGCTATTGCATTGCCCTCCTAAGGTGTGCAGGCAGTCCCAAAATATAGCACACCAGCACTAAGGTCCACAGTGACCGATATCTCAGATTCTTTAGAATAAACCAAACCAAGCCAGAACTAAACGAAATTAATATGCACTCACACAGACTCCAGCATTTGATTTTCATACACTACACACAAGTAGAGAGACTTGGCATCATCCAGGCATATGCACTTTGTTAGGGACTCGGCAGCAACAATACAATCTTGTGAGCTAGGCTCTGCCTCTAAAAATGCAAATTCATATCCAGGGGGACAGAGCTAAACGTTGCGTGCTTTGTAGTCAGGACAATATTGCATACTTTAACTTTTCAGTTCCACCCTAGGAATTACTGGAAAGCAAGAAGATTTTTACAATTCGACCGAAAAACCCATTTGTGTACACATAGCAATTTTTTCTCCGAGATTTGTCAAGGCCTGAAGTGCAGTTACCGGAATGACCCAACTAGCATTTTTTGAAACCACTGTGCCACCTTCTCTACATTCACCTGTTCCTAAAAGCAGTACACCCCGCAGGGGGCACCTGTTAAAGCAGGTGTTTGCGTGATTTGTGCGACACCACGGACACCGAGCACCCACACTTAACCGTGCGTGGCATCGTCGTGTCTGCGAAAAGGGGATCCTGGTGGTTGAGTCGATGCCGAGTGTTTGGACCTTTAAGGCCCCTCGGCGGAGGCAACACACCACTTTGACCCACGCATCCCATAGACGGCACCTCCGGACTGACCCACCCGGGGTAGACCGGCAGTCGCCTTTTCCTATCCTCCCCTGCATCTTTCACGTTCCTGTCTTCTATCCTACAACTCTCCTGTCCTCTACTCTCTTCTTGGTTTTTTCTTACTTCCAAGCGGCGAGGGTGAACCTTGTGTGGCTGACTACCCTGAGTTACGCCATATTAGGTTATAGTTACGGTGTACAGCTGACGTTGACAGGACTTGCCTATCAATTCCTGCCCCGTCCCCTCGTTGGGCTCCATGGTGGGTGGCTGGCGCCGCGGCCGAACATCATACATTATTTATGGCTTCTTCTTCCAAACAAACTGATCGCTTTTCCAAGAAAAGGCGGACCGATATATCAGCCCAGTTATTTTCAACGAAGCACGAAACCTTCCCTAAATATCATGTGATCCACAGTGAAAGCCCTGCCAAACCAGCTCGGCTAATATCCCCTTTTGCAGTACCTAGGTCTCTCACAACCATACTAGGTTCCGGATACAAAGTTAGTAAACTGGCTAGCGGGGATCTCCTGCTTGAGCTCCAAAGCAAACTCCAGTACAGCAACCTTCAGCAACTTGCCACATTTGGGGATATCCCAGTAACAGTCAGTGCTCACAGATTCTTGAACACAGTCCAAGGCGTGGTCTCAGAGAACGACTTCCTGTCACGCACCGAAGAAGAGCTTCTAGAACGTCTTTTCGAGCAAAATGTAATCGGTGTACACAGGCTCAAAATCCGAAAGAACAACCAAGAAATACCAACAAATCACATAGTTCTGAGTTTCAACTCTAGCAAACTCCCTGAATCCATTGAAGTCGGTTACATCAAAGTAGACATCCGGCCCTACATCCTAAACCCTAGACGTTGTTTCAACTGCCAAAGATTCGGTCATGGCTTCCAGAGCTGCCGTGGCCAACAAACAGGCGCAAAGTGTGCCTCAAATGAACATAAATCCGACGAGTGTGAAGCTTCGCCACGCTGCGCGAACTGTGCACGTGAACACGCCGCATACTCACGGTCATGTCCTTCTTGGAAAAATGAAAAGGACGTCATTACCGTAAAAGTCAAGGAAAACATAACGTTTAAAGAGGCGCGATGCGACAGCGATATCTTGTTAAACAGGGCACTTTTTTGTTCACAGCCAAACCGAACTATTCCAATGTGGTGGAGCGTGGGGCAGCACACCACAACAGGATTTGGTCGCCGCCGAGGGTAAGCCTCAGGCAGGGCCATCCCTGCCCCATGCAGAAGCAGCGAAAGCTGCCCTGCCATCGCAGGAATAGGGCACACTGGCCCCAGAGCCAGCAGCCCAAAAGGCTTCTCCCCCAGAATATAAGCCTGCAACCAACACTCCTAATTCTCCCCAAACGTCCAAAGCCCCCGAGGCAATGGACACAACCCCTTCTTCGTCCACGCTGCAGCGGCGGCATAACTCTCTGGAAAGAAAACGGAGAAAAAAAACTCTATAACAGGACCAGACAAACCTGAAACCTAAATGCAGGTACATTCCATAAAAAAATGCCGTTTTTTATACACTGGAACTGCCGATGTCTCATTAACAACTACAATGATATAAAAGATATTTTACATTCATTTTATCCTGTAGCCATTTGCCTACAGGAAACTAACTTAGGATTACATCAAAACATTTTAAAAGGACACAACGTCTTTCGCTGCGACCGAAAAGAAGCAAATAGGCTATCTGGAGGTGTCGCTATTGTAGTGCAGAATAGGGTTGAAACACGTGACATTAGCCTCAAAACCAAGTCCGAAGCTGTTGCTGTCTCTATCATTCATTATAAAACAATAACTATATGCTCACTGTATCTCCAACCGCACCTAATGTAACCCTTCATGATCTGGAAGAGCTTTGGAACAACTGCCAGGACCATATCTGGTTGGTGGAGATTTTAATGCGCACTCCACTTTTTGGAGAACCGATCAGACAGACACTAGAGGCCGTGTATTAGAGCATTTTATATTATGCAATGATGCCTGCATGCTAAATACAGGAAAGCACACATACTGCTCCCCAAGCACGGGGAAAATGAGCGATTTAGATTTATTATTTAGCTCCCCATCAATTTTTACTGATCTAAAGTGGGACGCCTTTGACAATTCTTTAGGAAGTGATCATTTGCATGTCATTATCAGCCTAACACCCTCACCATCCATCACTCTAAACAAACCCAAGCGGTGGAAGCTGCATCTTGCGAACTGAGCTCTATTCCAGTCTGAAGCCAGCCTGGAAAAGGTCTTTTCCGAAGACCTCAGTGTTGACGAGTTAAATGGAAACTTTACGGCCTGCATCATTGACGCAGCACTTGTAGCTATACCACAGTCTTCAGGAGTGGTACTGAAAAATCGCAAAGTCTGGTATTCTCAGGAGTGCAGAGAATCAAAGAAGAAACAAAACAAAGATTGAGGAACCTTTCGCAGGTACCCTACAAACGAAAACCTTGTAAAATTCAAAGGGGCGAAAGCTAGGGCATGGTACGTTCGCCGCAGCGCTGAGAATGCTTCTTGGCAAAAATAAATATCATCAGTAAATAGCTCAATCACATAAAAAAATGTGAGAGCTTGTTCACAAACTGGATGGTAACTTCTCCCCGTACACAGTCTCCTTTATAACATCTCCTGGCACCCAAAAAAACTTACAGGAACAGGCAGATATTCTAGGCGAGCATTTTTCTGCAATTTCAAGCTCTCTACACTACCAAAAATCTTTCATAACATATAAGAACAAGGCCGAAAAACACAAACTGCCAGCTAGTGGTACATATCAAGCATATAACAAGTTAATAACACTACAACCAATAAACACGGTTCTATCTGCCGGCAAGAAGACTGCACCTGGGCCAGATCAAATTCCCTATCAGATGCTAGCACATCTTTCTACACCTGTTTAGAAGCACTTGTAAAATTTTTCAGCAAAGTATGGGTATCCGGGAGTATTCCTGAGGCCTGGAAAAAAGCTATTATTGTGCCTTTCCCGAAACCAGGAACGCCACCAACGACCCCCAGCCGTTATAGATCCATAGCTCTCACAGGTTGCCTTGCAGTCTTTTGAAAGTGTTCTTAATACCAGATTAGCCTTTGTCCTTCATTCCCGCGAACTTCTAGACATTCACCAATGTGGGTTCAAAACAGCATGTTGTACCACGGACCATCTAGCCCGCCTTGAAAGCACTGTTCGTGAAACATTTATTCACAAACAGCACTACCTTGCCGTCTTCTTTGATATGGAAAAGGCATATACTACATGTAGGTTTGGCATCCTCCGTGACCTAGCAGATTTAGGCATACGTGATAGGATGTTAAACGGTCTAAAAGACTTCTTGTCGAATCGCTCATTCCGTGTGCGGTTGGGCTCAATCGTTACAAAGATCTTCGTACAGGAGAACGGCGTACCACAGGGATGCGTCTTAAGCACAACTATCTTTATTGTAAAAATGAATTCCATAAGCACAGTTATCCAGAAATCCATAATGTATACATCTTATGTTGACGATCTACAGATTACATACACATCCTCTAACGTATCTACATGTGAGAGACAGGTGTAGTTGACCATAAATTAACTGGCAGCATAGGCAGACACAAACGGATTTCAGTTTTCTCCTGAAAGAACAGTGGCTGTTCTATTCTCTATCAAACGAGGCTGACAGACAGATCCTACACTACACCTGAACAAAACGAAATTACCGGTGAAAAACGAACACAAATTTCTAGGCGTAACTTTTGACAAAAAGCTCACCTTTCTTCCTCATATAAATGTCCTGAACAAGGCTTCCAAATCTCTAAACGCACTAAAAGTTCTTTCCCGTAAACACTGGGGCGTTGACAGGACATGTCTTAAACACATTTACTGATCTGTTGTACGCTCCTCCTTAGACTATGGTTGCATAGTGTATGGGTCAGCTAGACAATCATAATTAAAAAGCTAGACCCGGTACATAAGTCAGGACTTCGACTCTCATGTGGAGCATACCGAACTTCTCCTATATCCAGTCTGCTCGTGGAAACAAACGAACCTCCTCTTGAAATCAGAACTTCACTTACATGTGGGGGGGGCCTATATATTTAAAATCAGATCTCTGCCAAAGCATATCTGCTATTCCCTAGTAACTAAATGCCCTTCTAGAACACTATTCACCAACAAACCCAATGCTGTGAGACCACTGCTCCTAAGATTTGAGAACATGTGTCAAGAGGTTGAGCTACCGGATTGTTTACCTAGTATTGCCAAAAGACCTAACCTTCTGCCTCCTTGGTACCTGGTCCCTGCAGTCTGCGACCTTTCTCTCAAACAGTTCCAAAAGGCAATAACACCACAAGTGCACATCATACAAGAAATCCTTCTGCTGAAAGAAAAATACAGTACTTTCACTGACTTTTACACTGATGGCTCGAAAACAGATCATTCTGTCGGAAGCGCAGTTGTTCAACGCGAATGGGAGGAAATAATAAGACTTCCGCAGTGCGCGTCCATCTTTACTGCTGAATGTTATGCTGTATCGGTTGCCATAGAGAAATAAAAGAAAACCTCAAAAGAAGTATTATTTTCACAGATTCCTTAAGTATAGTCACAGCCTTTCACCCAAGGAACGCAGTTATACCAATACTGGGAAACATCATACACATCATAGCAACACTTACAGATGAAGGACGAAGCATAAAACTTTGCTGGGTCCCCAGTCATGTAGGAATCCAAGGTAATGGAAAAGCTCGAGACAAGAAAGTAAATGAAGTGCATATACCATCTCAAGACTGCATGAAATTGGTACAAAGTAAACTGATGCAAAAATGGCAGTCCACTTGGAACACTGAAAGAAATAATAAACTACACCTCATAAAGCCTGTGATAGAAGAGTGGAAGTCGAGCACCCACCTTGAACGTTCCTAAGAAGTGGCTCTATGGCGTCTTCGCATAGGACACACACATTTAACACATAGCTTCATTTTAACAAAACAGGATAAGCCCCTGTGTGATTCATGCGGACACGAGCTAAAAGTCACCCACATTTTACTCTCATGCAGACAACTTGAACAACTAAGAAAGAAACATTTTACGTGGGTTTGCAAAGAACACATTCCTCTTCATCCAGCGTTGATTTTATGTGAAAATTTCCTTGTTGATTTGTCCTGTGTTTTCACGTTTTTAATAGAAGCAAATGTGCTAAACCGAGTGTAAGTTTAAATTACGTAAATGCAACTCTCTTAACCTTGAAGTTGGCGCATGATAGCCTAATTTGCTTATGCGCCACTAAACCCAACACAAAAACAATAAAGGCAGTACATGTCCCACTTTAGTGAACTTCTTTCTGGGTGTGTACCCTCTGATCAGAGATTTGAAGTCCGACTCCAGACTGCGCTGCGTTTTTTGTGTTACAGCTATTGAGGTCCATAGCTTTGAAAATGCTTGCAAGATACAAAACTTTTGCACAATCTGAAAGTGAGGGCACCGTGTTCCGTTGACAAAGCTGCTCAGAGTACCATTCATAGATACGAATGGGAAAAGAGAATAAACCCCCAATGGGCCCCAGTTTTTGCACTTTCCACAATGTGAACTAGCCGATGAGAGTTACAAGTCATATACTCTGTTCCTTACAAGCTTTTATACTCCACAAGATGATTCAACATTTCTTTCTGAATCTTCATGAGGTGTTCTATATGAACCGATAGGCCAAGAAGATAGTGCATCATTGCAACAAACTTCAGCCAGTACTTATATTGTTTTTCAAGTATGTAGTCTTCCAGTACGACAGGGAAAAAGAACAGCCAGTTCTTCCATTCTGATGCCTTCCATTCTTTCATTTCAGACAGAGACCTCGGTAACCTAGACATTTCCCATATAGGGGTCAAGCTAAACAGTAGCCTATTGGCATCATCGTCAAGGTGCTTACGCAGTCTGAACTGGCGACAGCACTGTGACTTCAGCCATATAAACAAAGTGCTTCTAACAAAACCCAAGAAGACTGAGTGCATGTAGTCTACTACAAACCCTGATCCAAATGTAAAAAAGTAAGCATTGTTAAGACACTCGTCCCTTTAATGCCACAGCTTGCTTGTTTTAGACCTTGCCTTACTCGCATGGTCAATAAATGAATTGGGGGTCCTCAGCTTGGCTGTTAGAGTAGCTGGTGGATACACACGAAGAATCCATCACCTTTCGGCACAACTTGGCCAGGGTGCTCGCACCAAGCACACCCATTGGCCCCGTTAAATTGCGTCATGTTCATCATTTCACATCTCGCAATGATGTCTTATGAACACGGCCCAGGGAATGATTTAAAGAGCCGAACATTTCCACCCCTGTCGTGCCATGCGATTCCCTCCGCAGACAACTCATTCATCACTTTTACAAACAGAATAAAAAAAGTGTTCATGACAGGTTTACAGGAGCCTGCCAACAGAAGCTTTTCAATTCTGTGGTTGTATGGGAGCTAATTCACCATAACAGTGGCCACATGCTCAGATTAGAGCTCTCAAAGAGGGGGACGCCATCAGTGTTGAAGGTATGTGTCACGTCCCTTTCAGACAAAGGATATTTGTGATAGTGCATGCTCTGTGTAATATTTCCTACATCATAAGAAACTGCAGGCGAATCCGTCCTCTGGACTGCAGACTCAAGTAGCTCTCGAAGCTGACTTTTGAGGCCCATGATTAGGAAGAAGGAAGAATACTTCCGGAAGTCCTCATGCGTGTGTAATAGATTAAACTTGTGACATGTAACATCTCCGGTCGCCTTGCCTATGTATTCTTTGCAAGCACTGCAGTAGAAGTGCTTTTTGCACTCTTTCTCTCAAGCAACAAAATGCATAAAGAAGGCGTACTTTGATGCCGGGCATGTCACCCCTGAAGGCAAGTGGGCACCAACGAGTCGTATCAGACTCTCTGTTGCCTCCTTGGAGCATCCATGGCGCAAGCTGTGAGCAATGACCATCAGCAAGCGTTTTGCTAGCGGTAGGTGTGATCTCGGAAACAGCAGGTGATCCTAAAATGAGAAGCAGTAGACAACACTTGAGGTGCCAAACCAAGTGAGGCCATTGAAAAAAACCAGCACACAAAATACCCTTGTCACGTATTAAACATAGTTAAATGAAATTTTTTTTATCGAATGCTATTTTCATAAGAGGGATGAAAAATAACAGCTTTTGTAGTGGAATAATGTGTTACTAGTGCAGATCATCCAACAGCTTAGCTGTACACTTCTCACAGCTGGTACTTAATCCGCTACCCCTCTTTTTCATGCTGTGGAGCCTATTCAGTCTAAAAAATAATCTTACCAGTTCACCAATTCCTTCGTCAGATGAGGCCTTGCGACTCTCGGGTTCACGCGGATCAAGGTCGCTCTCATCAGATGTTGAACTGCCGTCGACAACATCCGATGAGACATCGTCGGACGAATCATCTTCCAGAGACTCGCAATGATGTGAGTGGTTACACGCCGTCTCCTCAGCACCTGGACTAGATTCAGGATCTGTATTGCTGGCTTTCTGTTTTCCACCGCTTGAACAAGCGCTCCTTTCATCACCGGATTCACTTGAGTCACTATCAGCTTGAGGAGCTGGTGGCGCGCCAAGTAATTCCCGCTTCTTAAAGCTGTACTTTGAACGAGGTGGAACTTCGGCGCACGAGTCCCATATCTGCTGTACTGCCTCTTTGGAGGCATTGCCTCGATCGGCGAGCCAAGTAGACCGTAGCAAGCAGAACGTGTAGAACCGATGCTTCTTCACCTCGACTAGAGATTTGAGACAATGTACGCCAAACAAGCTACAACACAGCACATTACAAAGCCTTCCCGCAACACACAAGAAAAAAAATGCAGCGTTGTACGCATGATGCAGGCACTAGAGAGAACGGCAAAATACGTAGGCTAAAGAAAGACTAGTCCGATAAAAGTGCAGCAACAAACCCACAAACCCACTTTTTGTTTCTTATCCCGCGCCTTTTTTTCTCCGGGCGAACAGTGCCGCCCGTGAGGAGCGCCCCAGTATGCCGCGTCCAAGTCCGCCCAGTTCCCGGCATCATACTGGGACTATAATCAGGTATGGCGCTGGGACGCTGGGATCCAGTGGCACTGGTTTTTGCAATGGGGTAGGCAAATAATATAGCCTCGATCAAGCGTCAGTTTAGCTGAGGAGTGGCACGGAAGGCCGGCACCGGTTTCGAGTCTATTGGAGGAAAAAGGAAACAAAATGTCGGCGACATCGCTCAAAATGTAGGGCAGTTGGCCCGGCTGACGCTTGGAATGTTCGAAAAATCGATTTTGGATTGGAAAACATTTATTGTCAGCAGTGAGCGATTTGTGGGCGCACACATTGATGGCCTCAAGTCCGATGCTCTCGGCGACATTTTGAGCCCACTCAGTAGCCCGAACCTGCGTCAACGGGTCTGAGCTGGCCAGTATAGCCTCCCACCGCTCTAGAGAAGGAACTGGTAGCAGGTCCGCTGGTAGCGGCGCTTTTTTTGCAGCTCCTGTGGGGCCCTGCACCACGCATCCGTAAGGCCCGTGCGCGCCGCGCATTCGAAGGCCGCGCCACTATCCCAATGCTCCCTGCGCGCGGCCTGTTTCCCTCTCCCCGCTCGTTCGGGGATAACCGTTCCCGCGCGAGGGGGCTATAAAAGAAGGCACGCGCCGCCGTCTCGCCCTATCTTGGTTCTTGGTCCCTGGCTCGTCGCTCCTGCTTTGCTCCTGGCGCTCTCCACGGAAACGACCCGCAGCCACCCGGACGACGACCCCGGACAGCCTCGACGACGCCCGCGCTTAACGTGAGATAAAAGATGTTTGTTATCCGGCCCACTGTGTGTTTGTCGTACGCATCCCTCGGGCAGAGGAATCGCCCACACTCCATAATATATGATCGTATCCGGCTATTTCGCCACTGGGTTTAAAATTTGGATTGTATTGTGCTGGGTACATGTGCGTTAATTTAGATGGGCTGAAGAAGGCACGCGTCTGGAGCCGACGCCAAACTACTTCCTGCCTTTTGTCTAGTTTCTTGTCTGATGGAGGATATATCCGCCTTTCTAGTTTAGTGCTTAGTGTAGTCATGAAATGAGATAAGTGCATCTCTCGAGAAATTGGAATCAACCTGGTTCACTGCTCGGCTGACATAACCTCGAGCTATATTGTAAGCCAAATCGTTTCCTTTGTTCCTCGAGTGTGCCTGCACGAAAATTAATTCCACCTCTTTTTGGTTCTAGTCTTTATATCTTAAATTTAGTTCTGCCTGTTTGGAGATCATGCCCCTCGAAACATTGTTTATAATAGATTTGTAGTCGCTAAATATGGTAACCGCTTTGGCGATAGCCGCCTCCTCCGCTGACCCTGAGTTGTTTGTTTTTATTGAACTTGCCACTAATGCTTTACCCGAGTCGTTCACGTCCACGATAACAAAAATGTTGCTTCCTTTGTATTCGGCCGCGTCTACATAAACAGTGTATTCAGAGCTTTCTAATTTGGCCTCAAGGGCATTTGCTCTTGCTTTCCTCCTACCTTCATGAAAAGCAGGGTGCATGTTTTTTGATAGCGGTTTAATGGGGAGTGCTTCCTTAATTCAGTCAGTAGTTTCACTTGTGCATTTCTTTCTGGGATTATATCTTGTAGACCTAATTTATCCACGATTTTCAATCCCGTGGATGTAGTGGCGAGCCTCTTTAGCTGTGTTATATGTGCCTCGCATAGTTTTATGGTGTTATTGTATATCACCAGTTTAAGAAGTCTTTCCGTACGGATGCAGTGGGGTAGCCCCAGTGCTGCTTTATATGTCTTCCTTATGATTGTTTCAAATTTGTTCTTTTCTGCCACCCCTAGCTTGAGATAGGGGATGGTGTAACTATTCTGCTTATCACAAAAGCCCGAACAATTCGGCACAAATCTTTCTCTTTGACACCGCGTCTTTTGTTGGCTATTCACCTTATCAACCTGGTTGTCATGTTGATTGTTGACTTAAGTCGATTTATTATTTCTGTATTCTTTTGTGAGGTTCTTTTCTTTAGATCTTCTGGCCACCTTACTCTGTGGCTTATTCCGAGACAGTAATCTACCTAGACGACCAGACTGACCAAGCTAACAACGAATACTTTTATGTACAGATATGGACGGGACGAGCGTATAACGAGCAAGTG
Organism: Amblyomma maculatum; assembly: GCF_055883805.1. Taxonomy (NCBI): domain Eukaryota; kingdom Metazoa; phylum Arthropoda; class Arachnida; order Ixodida; family Ixodidae; genus Amblyomma; species Amblyomma maculatum. Next base: position 152,273,457 of record NC_139349.1, read on the forward strand.
GGACGATGACAAAACACAAACTGTCAAAAAGTCACCAAGATGTTGGATGAGAAAGCCGGTGCAGACGCTCCGGGGAGTCAGAGTTTTGAAGGGTCGGTGCAGTAGGGCCTCGGTAAGCCCAGCGGAAGGCTAGGCCACCGGATGGGGCCCAGTAGGGTCAAGAGGCCTCGGGTTGCCTTTCCGCTGCCGATGCTTCAGGCTTCCCCGACGTGCCAGGGGCCCAGCACGAGGCCGAACGTCCATGTCAGTGATGAGCCGCAGTTACAGCAGCGGCGATGAGCTGCAGCTGCAGCACTCCCAGGTCTGATCACCCGGGACATGAGGCGGGCCAGGGCAGGATGCAGTAGGCGGCCCAGGTCTGGATACCCAGGTGAGGCCTGGCGGAACACGAACCGCCCGAGCTCCGTGGACGACCGAACACAAGCCCCACTGTCGCCTGTTCTCCCCCGCTCGTGCCTCGCGCTCCTCGAGCCAACCTCTACGTTTTCCTCTTCTTCTTTCTCCTCCTTCTTTCTTCAAATTATCCTATGTTCTTCACAAATATGCCTCCCCCTTTGAGAAGTTTTTTTTTGGGGGAAAAAAAAACTTGGGGCTATGACACTGATGCACTCTTTTGGAGGACGACGGCACACCACAACACTGCACACCCCACAGAGTGGCCACACCATTGCTATTGTCTGCTGAGAGTCTGAGTCACTCGCGCACACGAAATAAAAATAAAAAAAAACATTCGTACTAATACAAGTAACATTAACACTCAACACTTGTCAGAAGAAATAAACTCTTAGAAACATACTATGAACAGCACGACAACACCTCCAGAAGACAGCAGAGAGATTAACATTGTCACCCGTATCATTCTCGATTCGACAGTTGACTATTCTGTATCGAGTCTCGGTTCCCCAGTCCACTCTGGGACCAAGGACAACGGAGTTTTCGACTCGACGTTACCAAGAACTACGAAGGATGAAGTTTGCAAGGCATTCACTGGCTGGCGCTCTTCGTAGCTTTTTGTGTCAATGGACCTGCGTCCTAATGGAGCGTTCCTCAGGTTTCCTTTCGGGACAGTCCTCTGACATGCATCGCACGACCTCACAAAGCGCTTAATGTCAGCTTGCATCCCTGGCCAGTAAAAGTTATCAAGCACTCTTGCGGTAGTTTTTCTGACACTCTGGTGGCCGACAAGTGCGCTCCCATGTGCCTGCACGAGGACCTGACGGCGCAAAACCGTCGGAACGATCGTTTGTTTAATTGTTTTTCCTGGACAAGGTTGATAGGTCCGGTACAAAATGCCGCTTAGATGGAAGGTGTAGGCCGTTTGCCCTTTTCCGTGATAAATTTTCTTAAGCTTGCGACGACACACGTCTAAGCTGGCGTCCTCTTCTTGTTTCTTGCGAAAAACAGACCGAGGTAAGTGGAGTACGGTTTGAGTGGCATCCAAACCAATCCCTGAAACTTTCGCCGCCAGAACCTGGAAAGAAGCACTGTACCCTACATCACTCGCAGGTATGCTTCTCTGGCCCGTCAAGACTGTTGGAGCGTCGGCGAATGGGACGCTTGCACCCGGAACGTTGCCGATAATTACGTCATATGATGGCGTCGGCAGGCGCCTAGCATTAGCTTTGCCTGTGAAGTATGGCAACTTGATAATAACCTCCGCCTCAGGCGCTTCGATGTCAGAACCATCCACTAAACGTAAAGATGCTCGCTCACCGGTATATGCAGCCTCGGGCACCAAAGCCTGACGCACCACGATGCCATTAGAACCAGTGTCGCGCAGCACTGACACTGCTTGTCCGAACATTTCTCCATGCTTCACTGGCATGTTGCTAATAATCTGAGATGGACTAAGAGCCGAATCGTCCCTTCGAACATCTAGGCATGTTCTTCCCAGCTGACGACCAGGGCGGGAATCTCGAGGGGACGTGCATCAAGCAGACGTCTCCCGGTCATTTGAATTTCCGTATCGACACAACTGGGTTTCATGCCCAGATTTGCGACATAATGTGCAATATGGGGGCTTCGTTTCTGTACAGAAATCCGCCGACCTATGTCTGATCTCTTCACAGATGAAGCATCGAATTCTCGTCTTTGGGTTTGGGGCTGCGTCCTGCGGTTTCGCAGAATTCTGCTCAGCTCTATCTTTAAAAATCGCGAGGTTATTCTGTCGCTGAGCCTCAAGAAAGTGATCGGCCGCCTCAGCAATCTCGTCCACCCTTTTACAATCACGTTCTCGCAAGAAGAGAACTAAACGATCGTGACAGCTGTTTAAAAACTGCTCCGCCACTATCGTGTCCCGAACCACTTCAAACGTGCGACCTTGTCCTCGCATCTCAACCCAGCGGTCAAAAAAACTTAACAGCCTTGTGGTGTACTGGGAAGCTGTCTCACCATCTTGCGGCTTGCTTCCACTCAACTTCTCTCTGTAGCCCTCAGCCGTGAACCGAAACCTCCGAAGTAAGGCAAGTTTCGCTACATCGTAATTGACTGAGTCCTCAGGAGAGAGTCGTCCAAAGACTCTGAGAGCTTCTCCGCTGAGGCACAGACTCAAAGCCGTGGCCCACTTCTCTTTCGGCCAGCCTTGGCCAATGGCGACATGTTCAAAACGCTTCAAATACGCGTCCAAATCGTCCCTTTCCTCATTAAACAGTGGAATCAATCCATGAGGAGTAATTGGGAGAGACGGAGCTGGTACGGTACCATGCTCAGCGCTTCCAGCACTAGGGGCGTTTTCTCCCAATTCCGCAAGTCGTATTCGTAGCTGCAAATTCTGGTTTTCTTGCTTCAAGCGCTGCTTCGCTCTTTCATGTTCTGCAGCTTTCGCTTCACGTTCTGCAGCTCTCTCTTCGCGTTCTGCAGCTTTGTCTTCCCTTGCCTTCTGCAATTCTTTCTCTACCCACTCGCGCAACTCGATTCCCTGCAAACCTATACGTTCCCCTACCGCGAGCAACTCTGGTGCACTCCTTTTTTCTCAAATCTCTAGCCGCGGGAAATTGTTGCTTGACCGGCCTGGTCCTGCCGTGGACGCCAAAATTGTGAGGTTCTTTTCTTTAGATCTTCTGGCCACCTTACTCTGTGGCTTATTCCGAGACAGTAATCTACATAGACGACCAGACTGACCAAGCTAACAACGAATACTTTTATGTACAGACATGGACGGGACGAGCGTATAACGAGCAAGTGGGACGATGACAAAACACAAATTGTCAAAAAGTCACCAAGATGTTGGATGAGGAAGCCGGTGCAGATGCTCCGGGGAGTCAGAGTTTTGAACGGTCGGTGCAGTAGGGCCTCGGTAAGCCCAGCGGAAGGCTAGGCCACCGGATGGGGCCCAGTAGGGTCAAGAGGCCTCGGGTTGCCTTTCCGCTGCCGATGCTTCAGGCTTCCCCGACGTGCCAGGGGCCCAGCACGACGCCGAACGTCCGTATCAGTGATGAGCCGCAGTTACAGCAGCGGCGATGAGCTGCAGCTGCAGCACTCCCAGGTCTGATCACCCGGGACAGGAGGCGGGCCAGGACAGGATGCAGTAGGCGGCCCCAGGTCTGGATACCCAGGTCAGGCCTGGCGGAACACGAACCGCCCGAGCTCCGTGGACGACCGAACACAAGCCCCGCTGTCGCCTGTTCTCCCCCACTCGTGCCTCGCGCTCCGCGAGCCAACCTCCACGTTTTCCTCTTCTTCTTTCTCCTCCTTCTTTCTTCAAATTATCATATGTTCTACACATCTTTCCATTGTCTTGGATTATCAGTCCCAAGACCCCGATTTTGTCCACTCTGGTTATCGGTGTGCCGTTTAATTCCGCCAAAATGTCTTCTGCGAGGATAATGCGTTTTTTGTTCCTCGGATTACCAGAATTCCGATTTGCTTGGTGAGCACTTCAGCCCTGCCCATTCCACATATTCTTCAATAATGTCGATTGCCTGTTGAAGATTTTTTCAATTTCCCCATCGTCACCTGTGCATGTTCATAACGTGACATCATCAGCATATAGCGTATGCTTCACCCCTTTCGAAGTTTTCAGTAATGGTGGAAGGTTATTTAACGCTAGCTTGAAGAAGAAAGGGGAAAGAACTGAGCCCTGTGAGGTGCCCTTGTCTCCTAGCTTAATTGTTTCAGACCTGATGTCTCCAAGGTTTATGTCTGCTGTTATTTCGGTTAGAAATTCCCTAATGTAATCGTAAATCCTCTTGCCAGGGGCAATTTCCTCCAGATTATTTAATATGGCTTCGTGTTTGGCAGTGTCAAAGGCTTTTTGTAGATCAAGGCCAAGTACAATTTTTGTGCCACCTTTATTGGGCGCGTCAATTGAATTCGAATCAGTTGAATCATTGCGTTGAATCATTACATCCTGCGTGGACAGCTTGCTCCTGAAACCTAGCATTGTTTCGAAAAATACCTGCCTTTCCTCTGCATACTTATTAAGTCTGTTTAGTATTACATGCTCCATCAGCTTCCCTAAGCACGATGTTAGCGATATCGGCCTTAAGTTGCCTACTTCAAGTTTCTTCCCAGATTTTGGAATGAAGACCACTTTAGCATGTTTCCACTATGAAGGCATTCTACCGCGTTTCTATACCCCATTAAGAAAGTCTGTGAGTGCAGCGGCTGATACCAAATCTAGGTTTCTCTGCATTTTATTGGTGACCCCATCTGCTCGCACTGCTGATGTTGTTTTTAGCTGACTCAGTGCTCTCGATACCTCCGCTATTGATATGTGCCTATCTAGCTTTCTGTTCTCTGGTCCTTGATATGGTGCAGATGAACCCCCTTTGCCCGTGTTAAGGTATCTGCTCTTCAGTTCCTCTACGAGATCTTCAGCCGGGCCCTGGTATTTATGAACCAATCTTTTCAGCTGTCCTTGAGCTGCCGTCTTAGTTTGTCCTGGATCTAGCAAGTGGCGAAGAAGTTTCCACGTGTTTTTACACCCAAGCTTCCCATTCATTTTATCGCAAATCTATCCCTAGTGTTGATTCTGAAGTTTTTTCGCGTACTCTCCTATCTGTCGTTCAAGTGTAGATATTTTCTTATTAGCCTTCGATTGCACCTCTGCTTTTTCCATCTCTTCGTAAGGCTCTCGTGGGCTTCCCACATGTAATATCCTTTCCGGTGGTTGGGATCTCTCTAGTGTGCGTGTTTACATCACATTTGAGTCGTTCAATCCATTGATTTAGATTCGCGATCTCCCTCGGAGCGGTTCTGTCCCTGACTTTTCCAAGAGTATCCCAGTCTGTCAGCTTCTTTTTGTGCAGCGGTCTGGTATGTATTTTAATCTCTATGATATAATGATCACTACCTAAGGTGTATCCTGTGTTTGACCACTTCTCGCCCTCTAGGTCTCTGCCCAGCGTCAAATCTGGGGACGTGTCTACACTGGTGCTGTTGCCCATCCTCCCTCCCTCTCTCTCTCTCCCTAGAGTTTCCAATATTTTGAACCGCTTAATAAATTGATTTTATAAGGTATGTCCTGGAGCCGGAAAAATGTCAGAATAATCAAGCATGTCCGAAAAATCAGTCGTCGAATGCATATATATAGATTGTGTGAGCCCTCCACGGATCTTCTTTCATTTGTCCATATACACCACGATCTTCTTTCATTTGTACATACCATCGTCATCGTGCCGCGGCGCCGACTCCGGCACGCGCCTGGGTTCACCATCGGATTAAACGCTGACACGGCATACCTTGCCTTGCTGTCACGACTTTCCCGTCTCGACCTGGCCTTCTTTCACAAATGGTGGAGGTGGAATTTGATCCCTTTGTTGCCTTGTGCCCTGCCTCTCGCTGGAGCTCCGTTCCGGTCGTCGTTTGGCAACAGCAATCATCGTCATGTCAACTGAGAGCAGCCCCGACCCGGCCGGACCCTCTACCTCGGCTACACCGCCGCCTCCCACTGTGCCCACACGACAACGCGACCCGCCGCTGTTCGCCGCGACGAAGACGGGGATGACTGGCTCGACACTTATCAACGCTGTGTTGCCTACAAGCGATGGGATGATGCTTTCAAATTCCTCAGCTTTTCTGTATACCTTATTGAGATCGCCGGGAATTTGTTTGTCACTGAGATCGCGAAGAACAAGCTCGCTTCACGCCTTCAAGGTCCCGATAAGTCTTATGGGTCTTACATAGAGGCCATACGTGCACTGTGCTGGCGTATTAGTCCCCCCATGCCGGAACCTGAACGCATACATGACGTCATAATAGGAATCAATTCTATGGTTTATAGTACCCTGCTTGTCCAGAATCCATCAAGTGTTGATTCCATTATTTCAACCTGCCAACGCCTCGAACAGCTGCAGTCCTCCCGATTGCAGCCCGGCTTCGCTACTGGCCCGACCTCTACTTTCCTCGATCTACGAGCCCTGATTCGAGCGATAATCCGCGAGGAGCTCTAAGCCCTCAGCCTTTTCTGCAGGCACGGGTGCGATCATTGTTCTTCGTCTACTGACACCGGCCTCCGCACCATCATTAAAAAAGAGTTGGCAACTGTCACCCACCCTGTCGCACCTGACCCGCCTGCACCAGGCCCAGCGCCGACGTACGCTCACGTCGCTGCGTCCCCTCCTTTTGTTCCCCCACCCCGACAAGCACCGCCCTACAACCACATCAACGCCGTGACGATGGCTCAACCTACGCCACCCTATTACGCACCTTGGCGCCCCTCCCGCCCAGTGTGCTACTATTGTGGAATTCGAGGACATATATCCCGCTTCTGTCGTCGACGCATTCTGAACGAGCGGCGTGGTTACGACGCCTTCTAAAGTGACATACCTTCATATTATCAGCGACGGCCTATTCCCAGCCCGCCTCGTCGTTCCTCTCCACTGCCGGTATCTTCGTCTGAACCAAGTGGAGCCCATGTATCCCGGAGTCGGTCCCCTTCCCCATACCGCCGCTCTGTTTCTCCACTTCGACCAGCAACAACTCTCCCTGTTCGTCATTCGGAAAACTAAAGGCTGCTATTTGGGCGCTGCGCCCGTTCGCTCGAGGGCGCGTCCGCCAGGTCCTAACAATAGGGCGGACGGAGGCATGCATCCTCCGCCCCACTGCCGCATAGAGTTAGTCAACTTCAACTTTTGCCGCATGCGTTCTCGGAGGCGCATCGCAAGCTCCTCCTACTTTTTCAAAGATGGCCGCCGACCGATCGTAGGCGAAACAAGGCCTAGGTGGACGGTGCCTGTCGACGAAAGATATACTTCATATCGCTATTGCTCGTTTATTACGATTATTCAAAGCGACTTGGAAGTTTGCCTTGCTATGTGCACAAGAATCGAGTGACAGTTCCCCCATTTGTGTTGGCCTGCACCGAGTTGACAAGTGGCCGACAAACCTACGGAAGATGTCCATACTACTACTGCCCACGCAGTTGCGGTACCTCGATGTGTTTATTTGGAGCCTTTTGTGATTGCTGCAGGATTTTTACGGACAGCATCAAGAAGCAGCTCCTCGCAGTGAATTAATCCCCTGTGTGCGTAGACAGTTTCATAGAAGCGACAATTAGTGGGAGTGTAGCGAAAGTGATACATTCGGAACGGGTGCTGTTTTGCCAAGTTGGTGAAATTGCCTGCAAGTATATCTGTTACGAGCGAAAATTTCACTGCGCAAGCTTTGTTTTTCGGTTGCTTATATGAATTTTGAGCTGTGCTAGTCGCATTCCTTCGTCTGCGTACAGCGATCGCGAGCATACCATGTTGATCGTGTTACGTGCCGATCACTGATATCAATCGTGTTTCGTGTATGTGTTGTGCTTCAGAACTGCCGTGAGTGTGAAGTGCCCTTTCTGAAAACTGTGTTTTAATTGCGCGAAACGATTTTGGCTGTACGGAGAAACGTCGGGAAGTCGGCACCAATCTGCTGCTTGATGCTTCGTGAAGTATGTTTGCGATGGTTGCTTGTTATCGTTGCTTCGTGTGATGTCTTGACTGAGGCATTTATTGGGATTAATCGTTGTACACCGAATGCTCTCATTACAACCACGCCCGGATGACATTGTTGTTAGCGTTGTTGGCCTCTTGTATATATACATATATATTTATATTTATTATATAGCCAAATTCACATTGTTCGGCAAATGGACCGGTCACCATAGAAATGGCTGAGAAGGATAGGAAGGTCTAAGATTTTTAGGACAAGTGACAAGATTAATGGAGCAGAAAAAATGTACATATTGACGCAATCTGAAATGGAATGCCTTCTTATGTGTTATTCACAAAGTTTCACAGTTAAAGCATTACAATGATAGAAGGATGGAAGTTTACTGCTCTGTGTGCAGGACAGTCCTCATGATATTTTCACTAAAAAGGAGAGCAAAACCTAAACTGGCACAGTAAGCCATACTGAGAGAGTAAGGAGTATCTGCAAAGAAGTTCTTTCAGTAGCAAACCACCTGCATGAAGGGTTATATTGCTCCTTTGATTCAGATTTATCATGTGGCTCACAAAGGATAGTGCGAGCCCTGAACTGCATAAATAAACATTGAGGAGCAGTTTCATCGCACAAGACAAATGTTTACATCTGGCATGCCTTAAGGTGCATGCACGAACACTTTGTGGGAATGATGAATGTTGGTACTTTCAACTATGACTCAAGGAGAAAAGATTTTAGGGATATTCATAGCAGGAGTACCTCTGTCACATGAAAACTCGATGTTTATTGAACTCGATCTGCATTCAACTCAATGCAGACTGAGGTTGTCACATGGCAACTTATACCTTTGTCATACGAACACTTTCCACCCTCATTGAACTCGAGTTGAATGCAGAATTGGGTTGTCACATGACAATTTTGAAGTGCATTCGAGCCCGATCCTGCTTGACTAAAAGCCGCTTCCTCAATCTCCCTTGAGTTGTCAAGCACATTTGAGAGCGGGCGTTGCCTCTCTTGACATCACCTAACGCACAAAAACTTCTAGATGGTCACTCAAAATGGCCACGTAGCACCGGGTACTTCAATCTGTTTTGAAAACCTTGATGCAGGTCGAGTTCAACGAGGATCGAAAGTGTTCATGTGACAGAGGTATTTAAGTGCAATCGAGCCCGACCCTGCTTGGCTGCATGCTGTAACTCAAGCGATCTTGAGCCTTCAATCACATTTCAGAGCCGCGTCGCCACCCTCAATTTCACCTAACACACGGAAAGAAAACTTCTCAATGTTCATTCAAAACGGCGCCTGTGTAACACCTGATGCTTCAATCCTTCTTGAAAACCTCAGTGCGAGTTGGTTTCAACGAGGATTGAAAGTGTTCGTGTCACACAGTTATAAGATGGAGGAGGTGAACTGGCACTGAATTTGGAAATGGACTCCTGTATTCCACTCTGTTCCACAGTATCCTTTTAGCTGTTTCCACCACAGTTTTTTTTCAAATCCATTACTATGAAAAACCAAAGGTATGTGCGGAAAATAGCATGTCACAACCTTTTGGACTCACAAGCCAGACAGTTTGCATATGCACTTCGAACATCATGTGAAATCCTGTGAATGGCTAACTTAGTAGGCAGAAATTTGGCTATAAATTTGCGTAACATATGTTTTCTTCTCCATGTTTTGTGAACAGCCAACAAAAAAAAAGCCTATCGTAATTACAATAGCCTGCACCTGTTTTTTCCCACAGATTTCACACTGTCATTGATGCATTTCTCTTTCGCAAATATTTGATCATTTGTTTTCATAATTAGTTTTTCGATTGAGATTTTTATTATGTAGGTTATGCAGCTAGTTATGTTCACAAGAGCATTTCGTGTGCCTGTCTATCATTACGAGTAATTTCCTTTAAGGTAGTAAATGAATTCTTTACTTTCGTTGTGTACAGCATACTGTGCCTACTTTTTTGCAGAAGTGGTGCCTGTATGTTAAGTCAGCATTGTGTTTCTGTGCTTCTCATTACCAGGGTCAGTAGTTTTTGGTTTGGTTTGTGGGGTTTACCTTCCCAAAGCGACTAAGGCTATGAGAGACGCAGTAGGTTTTATGCAGAGCGAAAAGGAATTTTTAGTTGGCTCAATTCATAAAATGCTGTTTATAGAAGAGGGTTCTCCATGTGGTCTTTCTTCAGCAGTACACTTCTTTCACTTCGGTTCATCTATGCAAAGCACTTTTGCTTGTGGTTGAAAGCACAATAAACGTTGCACATACCACGATCTGTTTTTGATCATAATTATACGTTCACCCCATGTGATTTTCATCTGAAATCATTCTTAACGAGGCTCTGCTTGGACGCACATTTTAGGATAATAAACACCACAAAAGGTGCCGTTAAATCAGTGTGTGCCTGTTGCACATGTTGAGGAGTGTGCCACTGTGGACTCCAGTACTCATGCTTAGCAACGCCTGGCATTAATGTGTCTAGGGAGAAAGGGGAACCTGATTGTTGAGGCGACACTAAGTGTTCAGACATTGCACACAAGCCCCGCTTCCCATAAATTGCACCTTTGGACTGACCGAACGGGGGAGCCTTGAACTACCGCGAAATAGCTCGCTGGTGCAGCTCGGTAAAAAGATAGTTTCCGCAAGCCCTGTTTTTATGCATTCCATCAAGAAAGACAATACCTATCAGAAATCCCAGTTATAGTTCTTCCTATGAACACTGTCTACTCGCCAGCATAACTCTGTTCTGACGGCCGCAGGATGGATCTGAAAGATTTCCTGCGTAAAATCTCATTGCAAGAGACACTCAAGGGACCCAAAAAAGATCTCTTGTAAGCAATGCCTCTTGTAACCAAAAATTCTAAAAGCACTGCGTTGATATGTTTACTACACATCAGCACATAAATGCATTTACACGCATTAACAGGAAATTGTTCAGGAAAGCATAAAGAAGTTATTCATACTAGTGTGTATTTTTTGTGAGTGCAGATTGTATTCTTTCCCAAACTCTGGAGGTAAGGCACTTCACTTTGCAAGCCTTTCTGTTGCTTTACTACCTTTGAAGCCCCCTTAAATGCTGGTCATCCTCAGATGCTGAAACGTTTTATCTGAAATGTCCTCGCAGTCATCCGCTATGGCACATGTGTCATTTACTTGCGCGAGAATTGCACAGTCTGTAAGCTCTTCGGGAGCACACAAGCTCCACATCTGCAAACACGAATTCCTCAAAAGATTCTTTCAGCTTTCATCTTGTGATCAGATTTTAACAGCGAGGAGTTGAAAATTCTGATGTCATTCATGCATTTTGATTTGCTTCGTAGGTGACAGTAATGCGATGCCAGTGGCTGAAACAACGGGGTTGTCTCGACTTTCCATTCATGGGGAAGCACTACTTCCAGTTCCTGACATATACAACAAAAAGGATGCTTATATGGAACAGGGGTTCTAAAGTGCATCATGTACGAGTTGGCACGCTTCAGCTGCATTGCATGACCACGCCTGGGTTGTGTCTCTTCTAAATAGAAAATAATATACTCTAGGACCTGAAAAAGTTGTCCTTAGTAAAAGTGTCTCTTGTATGCAATGTTAATAACATGGCAGACATAGGAAAAGCAACCAAACTATTTTCAAGTGTCACTTATAACCGAGTGTCTCTTGTACGAGATTTAACTTATTTCTTGAAAGCCAGCACCCATAGCATGTATTTGCTTCCTTCACCTCCTCCTGGCTTGTTTTGAGGGTACGCGCACACAACAATGTCTTTAATTCCAAGCTTCCTATTACGCCGCCGAACACGATCACTGCATTGAAAAAATACGGTTGCAAATGGCAGCGATTAGTACATTGCCCTGGATATATTGCAATTGTGAGCGCACCATCACTCCATTGAAAACATACGGTTGCAAATGGCAGCTAGCGATGACATTGCTCTCAATATATTACATTTCCACATGGTACATCAACACAAGTACACTCCCTAAGTGCCATGCAGTCTTCCCTGCTATTACTTCATCTACAGTCTTCAGTGAATTCGTCTCATTTGGTTGCTAAATATGGTGGCCAGAAAGGCATGATGCAGATTACAGGTGATGGCTAGCCCAAGTCATTACAACTCAAGACACTTATACATGACAGGTTTTTTTGTAACACACCTAATGTCATGCAAAGATGTACTATTTCAGCTAAATATAGAAGAAGACAGGGCATAAACTTGTGTGAGTTACTTTCACAAACGTTTGCAGCACATGTATAACCGGTACCAAATCCCCCCCCCCCCCTCGATAAAAGAAAACATTTCAGGCAGCAGTTGCCGTTTCCTGTCATCCCCTCAATCTTTTACCTCCTGTCTTCTACCTTCATTGTTTGTCTGTTTTCTTGGCTGTTTTCTTATTTTTTTCCTATCTTTAGTGGAGTGACGACCCTGAGCTGCCCCATAATATATTATCGTGTACAGCTGGTGTGGCAGTGACCTGCAAGGTCCTATCCTGTCAGCTTGTTGGGCTTCATGTTAAAAAGCTGGCACCATGTCTGATCAGCAGACGTATTTAACGGCTTCTCATCTTTTTCACTATTAACTCCCTCGAAAAAGAGAGTGCGCGGAGGCATCCCGTTTCAGGACAAATTCCGCCAGCTTCCCACAATCCCACATTGAAACATAGACAAGAACGCTGGACTTGTCATGCCATTCATTTCTGCCGGGACTGTAATAGGTGGACACGGATTCAGAAATGAAAATATGGAGAATGACACCTCTGTTTAGAAGTGATGTACAATAAGCAGCAAGATAAGTGTCAGAAGTGAAATCCTTTGAGGAAATCTCAGTAAATATAATTCTATATAGTTGCCAGAAGCTTCTCCACAGAGTGGTGCTAGATGGTGATCGTAAGTATTCAGGCGTAGAACTTCCCAAGGCATAAAAGATCAAAACACGAGTACTGTGTACAGGACAAAAGCGAGATTGCAGTAATGAAGTTCCCACAAGATTCAATGTTCTTCAACGTACACAAGCCTAATCCCAAACTGTGTCAAAATAGGCTGCAGAAGCTACAACTAGGGCAATATAGGAATATAGGTGCTCGGCTCTTCTGGGGTGAAATGCTTGGGAAAAGGGGTCACGGCCCAAATAGTTGTGCCGATGTGGCAGTGATTCGTTCCGCCATCGGACAACAATAAGCCCGCCTTGCGCGGCAACAGCCCATTATGTGGCCCTTTTTTTTTCGTTTTGTTTTGTTTTGTTTTTTTTTTTTAGGACTGCTGCAGCTGAGGCTCTAAGGGAGCACTTCAGGTGAGGGTCAAAGGAAGTACCTTTGCAAGACAAACAGAACCACCTTTGCAGGCTGCGAGGTTCGAAATTGGGTTTGGGCCCACTGCGGAGGAGGGGCGCGCAGCGGGGTTTACGGAGCTTCTCCCAAACGCACACCCCTGTAAAAGCCGAGCACCAGGCCGGGGGACGCTTGTACCCATTTTTACCGGTGGGTGTCCGGCGGTGGGTTTCGAACTGACCACCTCCTGCAGCCGAGACGGGCGCTCTAACCACTAGGTCACGGCCATTTTCATATACGGTGAAGATTGTTATATGTAGTTGAATGTGCATTGCCTGTACTTTGTACCCGCTGCTGTTGCGCCCAGTGGGGCCAGGACCTCGTCAGGAGACTAATTACCTCCTTTTGTCCTGCCCCACGGGCAGTACCATGTATTGCCCACACAATCACTGAATAAATAAATAAATAAATAAATATGCGATGCAGTTTCAAATGCCAACACGTAGAGGTGCACAGACCATCTGGTATTCGGCAAATGTGCTTCCCATGAACACAACTGTGGTAAACGTTATGCGGAATCAAATCTCTGTCTAAAAGGTGAGGGTAGCCATCCTAAATACTCGTGCACATGCCGAGCTTGGTAGCTGGAGAGACTGTCACGATTAAAGTACAGCAAAACATTACGTTCAGGGAAGCACGGAAGCAACCTTCAATAATACAGAAACCCAGCTACTATATTCTGCTGTATCAGGGCACACCATCACAGTGGTCTTTGACACCTGCCCAGGTCATATGTAGACTGCTGCACAGCCACCTGTGCACACTGTTGCAGCAGCTAGCGGTGTGCCAACATCTGAAAACGGACCTCCACATCAGCAGGCCACAAGGCCTCTCTCCATATACCAAGGACAAAAACAAACACACCCGCACATTCTACATGATGTTCACTATGCGTGAGGTACAATGTACACAGGCCAAGGTAGTCCTTTGTTAATTAATGAAGGACGAAGCTCCTTGGGGCAGTACAGAGAAGCTCCGAACCAGGAGCCACGAAAACAAAACCTACCGCTCTCGCTGCAGACATATATATATATAAGACGAATTTCATTCACTGTATTTGAAAGGGACATGTTAACAACCTCATTGACACAAAAGCCATACTGCTAGCCAAACTTGCACTTGCTGCCTTGTCATTATTATTTATTTATTTATTAGAACCTCAAACGCCCCCGAATGGGACACTACATGAGGGGTGTGCACTTGAACGGCAGTTAACGATGGTTTTTATAAGGTGATTACAAAGATGATGATGCTGTTGTGTTTGCAAGAATGAAACAAGTTACAAACACAGCAACTTACTGAATGTTCTGCCGCTACTGTGCAGTACCATTGCTGTCATTGTGAAAAATGAAGTCTCAGCTTGCGAACATTACCTTAAAGCTAGGCAAGAATCTGCGGTGGCCATTCTACATTTATTTAAAACAATAATAATGTGATGTGTTTACCTAGAGTGGCATCGTAATATTACCATTCATGAATTAGAAGATATTTCAGAGCTGGTTCCACAGCCCTATTTAATAATCGCAGATTTTAATGTGCGCTCCAGCCTTTGAGGTAGTGAGAAGACCGGTACTAGAGGTCTAATTCTTTGGGATAGTATACTGTGTAATAACAGATGTGAACTAAACAGTGCAAGACCAACCTATTTTATTCTAGCTTAAGAAAAAGTATGTGTAATGATTTATTGTTTATTTCAACCTTGGATTTTACATGTTTGAAATGGGATGTCGTAGACAACCATATGGAGGGGATCATTGACCTGTAGTAATCAGTTTATCTTCATTTGAAGTCATCTCAACAAAATCATATTTTTGGAAACTGTATTTTGCGTGTTGTGCACTTTTGCAAGAAAAAGCCAGCTTAGATGTAATATTTTCAGAGATGGGCGGGGGGGACATGATGTTTTCGAAATTTGCGCAATTACCGCTGTGTGTCTAGCTGTTCCACAGTCATCAGGAGCGGTAAAACAAAATCACAGAAGTGTGGTATAGAAATTATTATATATAAGCAAAAATAAAGTAGTGCATGGGAAATGCTCCGTATATACCCAACACAGGCAACGTTCTTACATTTTTAATATGACTAAAGCAGAAACCCAATGTACTTATTGCACTGTCAAAAAATAATCATTGTGGAAAATTTGTGTGTGCCCCATAAACAGCTCAACGCCGCCAAAAAATATCTGGATGGAGGTTCAGCAACTCAGTGACAGCTGGTCCCCATTCAGGGTTCCCTTTTTGACAGCCCATGATGTACAAACAAGTATACAAGGACAGGCCCAAATTTCAAGATAATATTTGCCTGCATTTTAAAGTTCACTGTACTATACAAATCATTTCGTAAATACCAGAAGACCGCTCAGAAACTACCAGTGGACAAGTGG
This sequence comes from Amblyomma maculatum, assembly GCF_055883805.1. NCBI lineage: Eukaryota > Metazoa > Arthropoda > Arachnida > Ixodida > Ixodidae > Amblyomma > Amblyomma maculatum. The sequence continues at coordinate 152,289,018 of NC_139349.1, forward strand.
CAGTAAAAATGACTATTACACGTCCACAACGTCTTACAATCATGTCTTCTCACAAGCAGATTGCACCCAGCCCTGAAGGAATTCATGACCATATGCTAGCCCAACACTCTGAGCCTGCTACAGAGACACTTTAAACTTTATTTACCAACTTTATTTAACAAATTTTGGGATTCAGGGTAACTACCTTAAACCTGGACCAGAGCATTCCCTTTCCATTTTTGAAACATGGAAAGCCGCGTCGCTCTGTAGGACTAGCTATAGGCAACAGCTCTCCTGTCTTGTGAAATCCTTGGGCTGTGTCTTGAATACTGCATTAAACACCATGCGAGTAGGCTATGCAGTTCTGTGATCATCATCCGTGATGTTTTAAAGTATTACGCTACGGTTCCGATAGTTTAGTCGATCTTCAAATCACTGTCTAAGAAGCTTTTGAACACAATCAGCAGTCTTGCTTTCTTATATTATACACGAGGCATATGACACAGTTGTAAAGTTCCAGGTCCCTTTAGGATTTGGCTGAGCTTACCATTCGCCGCAGGGTGTTGAACTGCCTACAGAAAGCTCTCGTTTTATCACTCCTTGTGCGCATGCCGAGGCTCAACCCTTTCAAGACATTTTACTCCAGAAAATCGAGAAACCCGAGCGTGGATCTGAATTGCAGCTCTTCGTTGCAAAAATGAAATTTATTGGGATATACATCTCATGGTTGGTTGAGTATTCATTCTACACTGACGTCGTTAAGATAGCTTGCAAGTCCTCCGGCATATTAGCATGCGAAAGCAAATATTATTTGCTGGAAAACAATCGGAAATATGCGCGCACAGAAATGGCTTCGCTGCCTGTAAAAACACTGGGTATTCTTTTCTCTCTCAAACAAGAGAGAGACAAATCCTGTTTCACACTTCGAATACCGAACGACCCGTAACAACTGATGCAAACTTCATACAAACACAATGAAAGACAAAGCTTGCACATGCCTTGCATGATGTTTTAAGGCAAAAGCAGACGCTCCAACATATGAGAACTATATGCAGAGAACTGCATGGTCACCATAAAACATGATGTATGTCGATGCACAAAGATGGAACATTTCGCAATGCTTTATTCTCAATGTTAGAACTTTCAAAAAGTGGCCAAAGAGCACTGCCATAGTGGACAGTGGGCCATGCAATTATCTCCCGCAAGCACACCCCGCAGCCCAGTCAAAACTGTTTCTCCGAGGGTCATGAAAAGGTATATACCTTTTCAACCTTATTTCCTCTACAGAAAATGCACCAGTGGACATCTGTTGGTTATTTACATTCCTAAAACAAATTTAAAGAAATCTTCTTAACAAGCTATGACATTTCCGACATGTCCAAACTACTGGTTTGTAACACAGACGAACACTCTCATCCTGCAGATGGTGCATGATATCATAAGGACCAGGAACAAACCACAGAAGTAAAGTAGCAGATCGCCCATTCAATGCCACATAATTAAGTCCCTAAAAAAAACAATTCTCTACTTTTGTTCTGAGTTATGAAAACAATTATGCCTTCAAATGGCTATGTGGAAGTAAATGCCCTTTTTTATGCGTAGAGTATACATAACTCATTATGTTCTGCGCGTAAATTTGCTGGTGTGCGTGTGTTGTGGGGGGGCTATTAATTCGTAAATAATTGCATTTTCCTTGTGGGTATCAGCACTCCTTTGGGAAAAACACCACCTGAAGAAGACTGTTTTCAGTTATGATGGAAATATTTTGATTTATTAATGGTGCTCGGCCTTTTTTTGCAACTTATTTGAAATTATTACAATGACATGCTTTCGCATTATTGCCGGGAAACAAATGAACTTCACATAGAGTGCCCTATTCACAGGTTAATAACTAAGCTCGATATCACAACGCATTGAACACTGCTTTGCCTCTATACCTACTTTGCTGAATCCTCCTCGACGATCCAGCGGAATAATTAGCCTGTCAGTTAAGGCAAGGTATTTGTTTTTGCTCACAGGGATTCTGAAATTGATGAAAGCAACTACAGTGATAAACCTGCCGGTACCTTTATTTAAAATGCTAAAGTTTACTGTTCTTTGCTTGCAGAGACAAGTATGATGATTCCATTGCAGAAAATAATCATCATGTTATGAGCCTTTCCTAATTAAAAAATGAGTAAATGAGGCTCGCATTGAACTCCTAATTGAAGACTAAAATATTTGTAATTAAGTAGTGAATGCGAGCCTCATTTACTCGTTTTTTGTCTGTACATTGTTTTCCCACAGATTTAGGACTGCCTCAAAAATGACGACAGGACATGCAAACCATTACGAATATAAAACTTCAACAGGTAATGATAATTTGAAATGTAAAATATGAAAGATTGCCCACTGCAACTGATATCGCAATAGGCAAAGAAAAATCTATTTGCAAGTTCATTTGCAACTATAATGACATCAATTCGTTTTAGAGGGAGTAATTGAAAATAAAAAATTTGACCATTGAAACAACTGCATGTTCATGCTGCTTAATTACTTCCAACTGTTTATTTCGACAACGAACTGCTTAAGCCACGCCGAAGCATTCATTTTCATGAACGTAAATTGTATGGGAACCAGGAACATGACGGCGCCATCAATATGAAGGCGCAGTATCTGTACCACATCTCCACGGATGCCTGAACTGCGCCGTGGGAAGGGAGCTACCGAGTGGGAGTGAAATAAGAGCGATAGAAAGAAATGCCGCAGTGGAGGGCGGCAGAATAATTTCGACCGGCTGGGGATCTTCAACCTGTCCTCACACCGCACAGCACATGGACATCTTTGCGTTTCGATCCATGAAACGAACGAGGCCGTCGCGGTCGGGAGCGAGCCCAGCTACCACGGGTCGTGACCGCACGACGCTGCCACATTGCTGTGCTTACTAATTCGCTGACTTTGAATAATATCGGTTGAGTAATCGATCGTTTTTTATTTTTTGTATGTACCCTGTGCGTATACATGCGTCTGTTCATGTACCTTATCAAAAGTTATCATGTGCTCGTGTTCAACATCATCATCATCATCATCAGCCTGACTATACCCACTGCAGGGCGAAGGCCTCTCCCATTATTCTCCACTTAACCCGTTTCTGTGCTAGCTGCATCCACTTGACCCCCACGAACTTCTTAACCTCATCCGCCCACCTAACCTTCTGCTGCCCCCTGCTACGCTTTCCTTCTCTTGGAATCCAGTTTGTTACCCTAAGCGACCATCGGTTATCCTTTCTTCGCACTACATGTCCTGCTCATACCCATTTCTTCTTTTTAATTCCCACTAGAATGTCGGTAACTTGAGTTATTTCTATGACCCACTCTGCACGCTTTCTATCTCTTAATGTTACCCCTACCATTTTTCGTTCCATAGCCCTCTGGGTTGTCCTCAACTTAAGTAGACCTCTCTTGGTTAGCCTCCACGTTTCAGCCCCATAGGTGAGTACAGGTAAGATGCAACTGTTGTATACTTACCTCTTGAGCGATACCGGTAAGCTGCTAGTCATAATCTGGGAGTGCTTGCCAAATGCGCTCCATCCCAATTTTATTCTTCTTTTATTTCCTTTTCATGGTCCGGATCTGCGGTTATTACCTGTCCTAAGTAGACATAATCGCCTACTACTTCCAGTACTTCGCCACCTAATGTAAACTGCTGTTCCTTCCCGAGGCTGTTGAACATTACCTTAGTCTTCTGCATATTGATTTTCAGGCCTACCTGTATACTTTTCCTGTCTAGTTCATCAATCATTATTTGCAGTTCATCCCCCTTGTTGCTTAGCAAGGCAATGTCATCAACAAATCGCAGATTACTGAGATTGGGGCCAGCAAGTACAAATGTGTTCATTGCGTGAAGCGGCGTGATCCTTCGGCGGAGGGGCTTATCTGCGGAACTAGCAACACGGAAACGCCCCCCGAAGCGCAACGCTCTTTCCTGGATTTTCAAGATTCAGTTTCCGTCAGTGCTTCCTCGAGTGTTATTTTAATGCTACGGCAAATGGCTAGTCGAATGGATGCGTTGACGGATGAGGTGCGACGGCTTCGTGCGGAAAACGCGCTCCTGCGTGAATCTTTGAGTGGCCTGAGTGCATCTGTTCGTACCGCCAGCCAGTGTGAGTGTTCGAATTCTGACTTCTCGGAATCTCGCAACTACGCTTCAGCTGTGGCGGTAAATCTTCCCGCTGGAATGTCGGCCCCTCCTCCGAACCCTCAGACCGGAGTACTCAGGACCGGAGTACTCATCTGCCACGCCCATTGAAAGCGGTGAGCCTACCCTCTCGGCCTCGAGCAACATTTGGCACATCTAAGCAATCCATGCTTAAAGTAGCGCCCGAACTACCGGCGAAGAAAAGCTTATTTGTTTCTCGCCTAGACCCGACAACAACGGCGTCGGACATACAGGAACCTTTGGCGAATACAATAGGTGACAAAGTTGTTACTTGCACGAAACTCAAAACGAAGTACGATACATATTGCTCATTTCACGTTTCTCTGGATGAGCATTTATTTGAGCTTGTGAACAATCCGGAAGTGTGGCCTGATGGTTGGGTATTTCGCCCTTTCTATGGAAAGCTGTGGTCCTCACGGCGCTTCGATGACCCTAACGGTGCTCTAGCTAATTCCAAAATAGCACAGGAAATTAAGCTGTATTACCAAAACAAGAGAGGGCTGCGAACTAGAACGGAAGCTCTCTTCGCGAATGCATACGAATGTGAGTATGGCATTATATGCCTGACAGAAACGAGGCTAAACTCATCATGTTCAAGTGCGTCTTATTTCACAAATGAGTATGCTGTCTTCAGGGCCGACAGGGTCTATTCTGACAAGATTAAATACGGGGGCGGAGTTCTGATAGCCTGCCGTGCTTTGCTAAATGCATTTAGGAGACCAGACCTGGAGACATACGAAGAATGTGTGTGGTTGGAAATTCCAACGTGTGACAAATCGCACTATCTAGTTGGCTGTTACTACTTTCCACCAAATTCTGCTCCTAACGTTTTTACCGATTATTTCTTAGATATTGGGGAAAAAATCGATTTTTCAAAATACAAGGTTCACATTTACGGAGACTTTAATCTTCGTAAGGTCCATTGGTCCACTGGTTTGGTCACTAGTGACTGCGCAGCGACTCGAGAAAAAGCCAAATGTTTAATTGATTTTAGTAATTTCCATGGTTTACATCAATGCAATGCAATGAAGAACTGTGCTGGAAACATTTTAGACCTAATTCTATCTAATGTGTCTCTTTTTGACGTGCTAGCGGTGCGCGATCCTCTTGTTCTGATAGACAAATATCATTGCCCGTTTACCTTGTCGTTCTTTTTGTCTTTTCGTCCAGTGCGTGAGATGGTGCCAGAAAAATTTAGATATGCGTATGGCAATTACCTGAAGCTGTACAATGATCTTCAGACCTACGACTGGTCAGAATTGCTTGAGATTGATGATGTAACCACAGGCGTCGAGCTACTTACATCAGTTGTACAGGGTATAATGAAAACATGTATATCACGCCGTCAATCGAAGAAGTTTAGATTTCCTTGCTGGTTCTCGCGCGATTTGAGACATTACTTGAAGAAAAAACACAAGTATCATAAACTCTACGTGAAATCAGAAAGTGACTATTGGTACCAAAGATATTCATTGTGCAGAAAAATTGTGAAAAAAACTGATTGCACGTGATGAAGCCGAGTACCACAAACTTCTTGAACAGAACTTCAAAAAGAAACCAAACAGTTTTTGGGATTTTGTGCGCAAGCAACGAAATGATAAGGTTAGTGCTGCTGTGGTAAAGACGCGCGATGGTATCTGTTTTAAACCTCAAGATGTGTGCCAAGCTTTTGCTGATCACTTCAGCTCTTGTTTTGTGCGCTATGATAACGCACCAGCTCTTATCACTTCTGAAGACAGCGCTGACTGTTTGACTTATGATAATGTTACCGAGCATGAGGTTCTTTTGGCGATTCAGAAACTTAAGCCAAGACTTTCAACAGGAGTTGATGAAATTCCCAGCTTCGTAATCAAAGGATGCGCTGACATTTTTGGCCCTGTTTTAGCACATTTGTTCAACTTATCATTGCGAACTGGTGTTTTTTCTTGTCATTGGAAATTGTCAGTAGTTGTTCCTGTATTCAAGTCTGGCGATGCTTGTGATGTGAACAACTTTCGACCTGTGTCACTGATTTGTTCTTTTGCGAAAGTTTTTGAAATGATTATGTACGAACGCATGGGCTCATACTTCAAGCAGAAGTTCTCAATTCTGCAGCACGGGTTTTTAAAATGTCGATCTGTGGAAACGAATTTATGCAGCTTTCTTGATCATACTGGCCCACATGTATTTAATCGCGGTCAGGTAGACGCAGTCTACATTGACACGACTAAAGCTTTTGATACGGTTTCCCATGAGGTACTTCTGATGAAGATGGAAAGATACGGACTTTGCCCCATGTACTGTAGGTGGCTCAAAAACTACCTTGGCAGCCGCCGTAACATGGTCCGATTTTTCGGCTGTGTGTCCAACGAATTTCTATCATCTTCGGTAGTGCCTCAAGGCTCCAACTTAGGACCTTTGTTGTTTTTAGTGTTTGTTAATGATTTGCCGTTACATGTCAAGGACTCGAGAATTTTGCTCTTCGCAGATGATTTCAAATTATTCCGTAATATTGAAGATATTGAGGACTGCCGCCAATTGCAAGCTGACATTAACAACGCCGAGAAATGGTGTTTGTTGAATCGCTTAAAGTTTAATATTAAGAAGACTTCCGTCTTGTCTCTAACTAGGAAACGCGACGCAGTTGTGTTTGATTATACACTTTTGGCGGATCATATTTCTCGTGTGGCCCATGTACGAGACCTTGGTGTTGTTGTTGATTCAAGGCTTGATTTTAGATTGCATGTAAATTCAATTGTGCTACGCGCATTGAGACATATCGGTCTTATCTCTAGACTAACAAAAAAATTTCAACGGCACGAATGTCTACGCACTCTATACTGTGCCCTTGTGAGACCGCGTCTTGAGTTCGCGTCAGTGGCCTGGAATAACTTATCTGCCACCTATTGCGCAAAAATTGAAAATGTCCAGCGTAAGTTCATACGCATCTTTTATGGCAGATATATTGGACGCCACCGTTTCTACGACTACGATTCTCTCTTGGCAGACCTCAAAATGTGTACTCTTGGCGACAGGCGACTCATACGTGACATGCAGTTTTTGCAAAAAATTGTGCGTGGTTTCATTAACAGTGAGACCTTACTGATGTCACTGAATTTTCGTGTGCCGCATGCAAAGGCTGCAAAATGTTCTGACAAATTTTACCCAGATTTGCACGCCAACTGTCCAATGACTCGTATACAAAGCTTGTATAACAAAAAGTTTATTGACACGGACATATTTGCCTAATTGTTGTTTCCATGCCTGGTTTTAAATGTTATTAAGTGTTCTGATGTATCTGACCTAGTGTGCGCTCCTTTAGGCCACTTGGCTGTTGAGGCACACTCAAATAAACACTATCTATCTATCTATCTATCTATCTATCTATCTATCTATCTATCTATCTATCTATCTATCTATCTATCTATCTATCTATCTATCTATCTATCTATCTATCTATCTATCTATCTGTCTGTCTGTCTGTCTGTCTGTCTGTCTGTCTGTCTGTCTGTCTGTCTGTCTGTCTGTCTGTCTGTCTGTCTGTCTGTCTGTCTGTCTGTCTCTGTCTGTCTGTCTGTCTGTCTGTCTGTCTGTCTGTCTGTCTGTCTGTCTGTCTCTATCTATCTATCTATCTATCTATCTATCTATCTATCTATCTGTCTATCTATCTATCTGTCTATCTGTCTATCTGTCTGTCTGTCTGTCTGTCTGTCTGTCTGTCTGTCTGTCTGTCTGTCTGTCTGTCTATCTATCTATCTATCTATCTATCTATCTATTTATCTATTTATCTATTTATCTATCTATCTATTTATCTATCTATCTATTTATCTATCTATCTATCTATCTATCTATCTATCTATCTATCTATCTATCTATCTATCTATCTATCTATCTATCTATCTATCTATCTATCTATCTATCTATCTATCTATCTATCTATCTATCTATCTATCTATCTATCTATCTATCTATCTATCTATCTATCTATCTATCTATCTATCTATCTATCTATCTATCTATCTATCTATCTATCTATCTATCTATCTATCTATCTATCTATCTATCTATCTATCTATCTATCTATCTATCTATCTATCTATCTATCTATCTATCTATCTAATCTATGGGAATTTTGTTACTTTCTTTATGCAGAACTATGGTTGCTGTGCAGCCACTATATATATCTTCCAGCACTTTCACGTACGGCTCGTCTACCCCTTGATTTCGCAATGCCTGCATCACCGCCGATGTTTCAATTGAGTCAAATCCTTTTTTCGTAATCAATGAATGCACTGTATAAGGGCTGGTTATATTCCGAGCATTTTTCTATCACCTGATTGATGGTATGGGTATGATCGATAGTAGAGTACCGTTTCCGAAATCCTGCTTGATCCTTTGCTTGATTGCAGTCTAAGGGTGTCCTGATTCTATTAGCGATTACCTTAGTAAATACCTTATACGTAACGGAAAGTAAGCTAATTGGTCTGTAATTTTTAAGGTCCTTAGGGTCCCCTTTCTTAGAATGAGGTTAATGTTTGCATTCTTCCATGGTTCCGGTACCATTGATGACACCAGGCAATGCATATACAGGGTGGCCAGTTTTTCTAGCACGATATCCCCCCCCCCCCCCGTCTTTAAGCAAATCTGTAGTTATCTGATCCTCTCCAGCTGATTTCCCCCTTCTCATAGTTTCTAATGCTTTTTTGACCTCGTCCTTCGTCACTGGTGGAACGTCTGACTGTTTTTCCCTACCGCCAATCTCGTTACGGTCCTGACTACTTTGGCTGCTGTAGAGATCTGTATAGAACTCCTCGGCTACTTTGACTATCTTGTCCATATTCGTGATTACGTTGCCCGCCTTTTCCCTTATCGCATACATCTGGTGTTTGCCTATGCCCAATTTCTTCTTTACCGCTTTAAGGCTTCCCCCGTTCTTTACAGCATGCTCAATTTTCTCCATGTTATACTTCCTTATATCAGCCACCTTGCGCTTATTGATTAGCTTTGATATCTCGGCCAATTCGATCTGGTCTGTTGGATTGGAAGCTTTCACGCTCTGGCGTTTCTTAATCAAATCTTTCGTCGCCTTCGACAGCTTACCGGTATCCTCTCTAACTATCCTACCGCCTACATCTACCGCACACTCAGTAATGATATCTCTGAAATTATTGTTCATTGCCTCTAGGGTAGTGTCGTCATCCTCGTTTAGAGCTGAATATCTATTCTGTAGCGAGGTCCTGAATTCTTCTGCCCTCCCTTTCACCGCTAATAGTTGATGGGTTTCTTTCTTACTAATATGTTGCGTTCTTTCTTCAGATTTAGGCTAATTCGGGACCTGACCATCCTGTGGTCACTGCAGGCATTTTCCCGATTACCTCTACATCTTGCATAATGGCGGGGGTTGAACACATTATGAAGTCGATTTCATTTTTAGTCTCTCCGTTAAGACTTTTCCATGTCCATTTCCGGTTCTTCCGTTTGCTGAAGAAGGTATTCACGATTCTTAAGTTATCGCGCTCTGCAAACTCAACTAGTAATTCCCCCCTGCTATTCCTAGAATCAATGCCATAGTCACCTACTGCCTGGTCTCCTGCCTGCTTTTTCCCTACCTTGGCATTGAAGTCGCCAATTAGTACAGTATACTGCGTTTTTACTTTTCGCATTGCCGATTCTACGTCTTCGTAGAAGCTTTCAGCTGCCTGGTCATCATAACTACATGTAGGTGCATAGGCCTGTACAACCTTCAATTTATACAGCTTATTAAGCCTAATTACGATGACTGCCACCCTCTCATTAATACTTATTGACTAGGAAACCTACTCCTAGTTGTCGCCTCTCTGGTAGGCCTCGATAACACAGGACATGCCCATCATACAGTACAGTATATGCCTCACTTGGCCTCCTAACCTCACTAAACCCTATGACATCCCATTTCATACCTTCTAGTTCCTCTAACAGCACTGCTAAACTAGCTTCACTAGCTAAGGTACTAACGTTAAACGTTGGCAGGGTCAGTTTCCATTGGCGGCCTGTCCAGCGGAGCCAGTTCTTAGCACCCCCTGCTGCGTCACACGTCTGACCCCCGCCGTGGTCAGTTGTTCCGCAGCCACTGGTGAGTGAGGGCCGAGGTTTTAAGGAGCTTATCATGAGAGGTTGTGGCCAATTACTGCACCAGGGAGGCCAACTCGTGTTCCGGTGAGGGAGTGCGTTGCCGGAGGTGTTCACCGGCATCAGGTCGCACCCCAAACCTGTTTATGCAATTACATCGACACGTGTTTTTTTTTCTTTAAATCCGGTGGAGAATTGCGCGGCACCGGGGTTTGAACCCCGGTCCTCTTGCAAGCGAGGCGAATGTTTTACCGCTACGCCACCGCTGCACCTCGGGTTCAAAAGTTGATAATAATGCCAACCAAATATTTTGCCTGTGCATTTCTGTTGGCTTTTCTTTCTATGAAATTCGTCTGTTTATCGCCAGCGACAAAAAGCTTGTGTCCTATGTTTGCATTTTAGCAGCTATCAAGGCAATGAAAAAAATATAGTCGCTGCGCCGTGTGGAGCAGCGACTCTGTGTGTAGCAGACGAACTTCCACGCGTTCAACAGGGGGCGCAGTGCCGCGTACGTGCTTTTTGTGCCCACACGATTCAAAGGGGAAAGCCACATCATCTTCATCATCATCATCATCATCATCATCATCATCTTTCTACACCTCTTGTTGGCAGAGCAGATGAATTTGCGCTCTTTCAAAAAGAGGGAGAAATGCAGGAAGGGGGTGGGGCGCACCCCTCGTCTTTCCCGTAACGGCACAAAAGGAGGCACCCCTTTCGTCCCTTTGCGTAGTTCCACGTAACTCTCGCTCAGAAACTTCTTCTACTCTCACCATTGCTCATCGGTATATAATCGGCCGTCGCAACCCGTGCAACCCTTTTGCAATTTGCATCTTGAGATGGCAAGCCAGGCATCGTGCAGCTCGCAGTCTTCGTCAGTCGACGATCCATGGTCGGTGGACAGGGTCGAAAGATTGATGTCTTGTGCAGGCAAACCCAATATTATATGACTTAACTCACTGCGACTATAAAGATTCGAAAAGGAGGAATCACGTATGGACCGCCATTGCCAAGGAGTTGGGCATCGATGGTAAGTGCATTTTTGTCCTGCCATAAATTCGTGGTTCTCTGTGGTATATAACATTCCCAATATACTTTGAATCCAGATGCAAATCGTTGTCCATTACACGTGTATTTTTCTTGAATAATGTGGCACGAGTGTACGGAAAGGAACAAAAACGCGAACAAGTGCTTTCAAGTCCACGCATCTACTTTGCGCGCAACGTTGCATTCGTACTAAGCTTTTACGCCTGCACCTGTAATTAACACCATGCTAACGACACATTCGGCCTACCACTACGATAATATTACGAGTGGTTACGCAGATGTAGTATTCGTAGCACGTGCCCGCGTACAGATTTGTAATTGCGGCAATTACTGATCCTGCTCTGTTTCGTTCTGCTGTTACCGCTTGTAATGTTTAATATTGTATTATTTACTTGTAATGATTTTTTTCCTCTTGTTTAAGCGACTTGTTGCGTTCTGTTCATGTTTCATATTTTCCAGTATATTTATGTACTTTCCCACTCTCCTCTGTAATGCTTTGCCCTGAGGGTATAATAAATAAATAAATAAATAAATAAATAAATAAATAAATAAATAAATAAATAAATAAATAAATAAATAAATTCTTTCCCAAACAACTCTTCTGCTTTGACACGCACTAAAGTTTGTGAAAAGGAAGCCCTGAATATTGAGCCGTTCAATTCAACTGAAAAAAAGGAACCTATATATTACCTTCACGACTGAGCACTCCGTTCACGTTTGGCGGTCGGCGCGCGTGCGATGTACCGTCTTTGCCAGAAGTAACCAGGCTGATCCGAAGGCTGCCGGAGCGAATGCGCGGCCGTGTGGCGGCATCGCGCTCGCTGTGGCTTATCGGGGCTCGTCAGCTCGGAGGGTACAACAGCTGACGTAACTTCGCACCCTCACTCTCGCCCGTTGGATGATAAAAACTAGGCGCGTATGATGTGCGGGCTGCGGTTTCAGGCATGCGAAGCCTGGTTGTGCCCAGCGAGGGCGCTCAGTCGACGGGGCTATTCGCTCTTCTCGGCAATTGCAGAAAACAGAAAAGCAGGGCGCGCTTGCACAAAACAATCTTAAGACTGTCTTAGCTAAGTCCAGACTTCACTGGAGTCTAAAGAATAGGCCACTAGCATGGCCGCTTAAGACTGGAGTCAAGACTGGGCTTCAGTCCTGACTTGTATAAGTCGCTTGTATGATTACGACTCTAGTGCTGTCTTGGTTAAGACATAAGGACGCCAGGTGTCTAAGTAGAGAAATTAGGAAAATACAGGGATGCGCTGGCACTGTCCCTGCTTTAAGATGTACACATTCGGTCAATTTTGCGTTGTGTAAAATCCGTGCCATTGCTTTTTGCGGCTTAAGATTGTGTTACGAGGAAAAATGCCCCAAGTGGTTGCTGAGGCCGTTCTGGGAAGCCACTCTGGTGAACATGAACCCGAAGCGTTCGACGTTCGGAACACGAGCCGTCTTAAATAAGCTTGGTCTTTCTAAAGACACCATTTAAGTCTGGACTTAGCTCGGACTTTATCGTGCAAGCCGGCCCAGGTGTTAGTAGATACTGTGAGCTCTGGTTGTTCGTTTTTAGGACGAATATATGCTAGGTTTGCCTGACAGTGTTGCCCTGGAATAAGGGTTCCGCGAACGAGAAAGTAATCATATGCATTTAATGGCTAAGCGTGAGGAAGGTTTCATATATAGTTCGTTACTTAAACCAAAACTTACCTACAAGCAAATGCAAGATTTTGTTAGAATCAATCATTGCATTTATTTATACACAGCCTCCCCAAGGGGTTAAAACAATTTTGGAAGCCTAAAAGAGAGATAAGGTGGCTTGAAAGGGTTCGCAAGGTTTCCCATATCTTTTTATCGGAGTCACGGTCCTTAAACTGGCAGTACGCAAGGCACCTCGGAGAAGACATATTGAAATTTCTAGGTGTGCTATCATTCTCTAATGTACAGGTGCATCAAACACGCCGGAAAGCGCAAATGTGCTGGTACGTTTCAGCCGCGGATTACAGAACACAAGCACGTATAATTATATAGCAAGAAACGCGACTTATAATATCGGCTTCAGGGCAGTTGCCGAGAAGAGCGAATAGCCCCGTCACTATACTGAGCGCCCTCGCTGGGCACAACCAGGCTTCGCACACGTGAAACCGCAGCCCACACATCATACGCGCCTAGTTTTTATCATCCAACGGGCGAGAGTGAGGGAGCGAAGTAACGTCAGCTGTTGTACCCTGGAGCTGACGAGCACCGATGAGTCACAGCGAGCGCAACGCCGTCTCACGGCCGCTTGCTTGCTCCGGCAGGCGTCAGACCAGCCTGGTTACTTTTGACAAAGACGGTATATGCGCTTATATGTCACGTCTCACAAAGCAGTATACACGATACAAACGTCTGTATTGTAAGATTACTGAGCAAGTGTGTGTTGAGCGCTTCATTTATGACTGAAGAAAAAATTCTTAATTACGACGTGGCGCGCGAGTACACCGGGCAAGCTTTTCATCCAGCAGATTTAAATTTCGCGGGGTTTTCGCCGACGAAGAAAGACAAACAAAATTATTTGGACGCGCGCATAGGATATAACATGAATTTGGTTGTCGAGAGTCGTACGTTTACCGCGACGCTTTACGACCGTACTTCGTCGCCATAATAGGTTTGTTGCAGAATGACGAATTAAGCGATCCTACAGATAAGTTCTCCGTGGCGGCAAATTTGTTTTGTGCACACAGCTTTGGCTCAGCATTGGAGATTTGTGGCATTCCTCCGTGATTTCTGGATTAAGAAAATTGTGCGTCTGTCCTGCACCTCGCTGAACTACGTTACAACAAGGGAAATGAATCATCCATTTTTTGTATTGGTGTTGGCCACGTGCATTCGACGAGCGCCTCCATTGAGCGGCCGTGGTACGACTAGCTGGCGCCATCAAGGCAGCTAAGCCATGCAGCCGTGGCACACTATTATGAGCTTAACAAGACATCACAGTTGATGCAAATCAAGTATGAGTTAGTGTTACACTTATAATACCAATACTTATTACGTACCAGCCATTGCAACGCCCAATTCCTTCCATTTGTGGTGCCCTTGTATATAATATCAGCGCATGAACGAACGTTTGTGTGTGGCTTGGGACAGGAGGGAACCAGTACACTACCAGTCAACCTTCACTTCTATTGTCATGCTTTCTTTTTTTTCATGCATTCAGAGGAACACTGCAGGAAGAAGTAAAGATATTTAAGAGATAAAGTTTTCAAGCTGGCAATGCCACCGAAAAGTGGCGCAGCTGGTGGCAGTGCGGTGCGCTGGCCTTTTTTGTAGCTGTGGCGCTTCCTTCAAGGCCACGCAGTGGGCAGGAGGTAAGTCGGTATTAAGTACGTATCCTCAAATTCGTTTGTAATTATATTGCAATAAATGATTGCTCTCCCTGCAAAGGTAGTTCTGATATGCTTCAACACTGTACATATTATTACGGTACTTTAGTCAGATATCAATATAAATAAGGCCTCGCTACTCGTCATGAGGTTGTATTTGTTACGCAGTTGAATTACAATGCATCAGCTGTAGCAATCGATAATTTATTGCTGCGAATTTTTTTTTTATATGGGCACTGTACACATCCGCTTTGGTAATTGCTCTGTTACCTGCCAGCCCACTCATCGCTTCAGAACTAACATAGCCGCCTTGATATTCATTCAGGAGGGACATGTACGAAAGAAGTGTTCAGCGCTCCTCTTCCAGCCTGGATCCTGCATTACGTGTAAAGATGGCTGACACCGCAGAAGGTAAATGTCCTATTTGCTGCCACAAAGTAGAAGCATTCTCACGGCATACGTTCACGTTTCCTTTGTACTTTTATTGAGGTTTGAATGTTTGTGCAATTGCAGCAGGTATCCTTCGAGAAATTACTGCAGGAGAACCTTGGTGCGCGGTCCTGTCCCCAGAAAGCGCAGAGGAGGAATTGGAAAATAGGCCACCTCATGACGACTCAGTAGAGGCCAACATAGAGGATGACAGCACTGCACAGGCCAAAGTGGACAACAGCAGGGCTTAGTCACCATTGCCCTCTTGGTTAAGTGTAAGAAGATTTCCTTCTGCTTATCCAAATATTTTCCTCTATGTAGAGCTATACAACAGTAATAACTAAGCGATGCAGTTGTACTGTCATAGAAATGCAAACGTAATCACACGAAAAACTAAGGAGAATGTTTACGTTATGTTCAAGATAACCAAACAATCTTTCAAACCCTCCCATAAGCGTGAATATGTTGGTTAAAAGCTGCGCTTCTGTCCATTTACCAACACAAAAGTCATTATTCTTGCCTACATATTCTTATCTTTTCCCAAATCAAGAACCTAAATACATTCATGTGATTTTCAACAGGAGCCTGTGCAACCTGCAGCTGGTTCCTCTGGCTGCTCATAGCAACCTGGAGACAGGACCAGAACCGCCGAGGAAGCTCCTGTGCAGTCTGTGATTCAAAGGAAGCGAAAGCGTGCACAGTCCAGCGCAGCTGAGACTCTTCTTGCATTATGTGCAAAAAAAATGACGCAGGAAACCTCCCAAAGGTGTACACAGCGGCACTTGTCAGACTGTAGTCAAATGCAGAAACTCTTGTTGCAGGCGGACCAATTTCTCGAGGTCATGTCTAAAATAGTTTAAACGGCCATTTTGTCTCGGTTATTTTCGGACATTTCTCACCATCTGCTTGAAAACGAACGAAAGGCTTTGCAAGTGATGGCCAGCTTGCAGTTCCAGCCCGGCGCTAGGAAGCTACATGTGTTGGGCATTTGTTTGCTGGGTTACATTCCTTGAATGCCTAATGGTGCCCTCCTTCTGCTACCGCTGGCGTGGCTTTGGTCTGCACGTCGTTCAACGCGTCCTTTCTGAGATGTTCGGATGGCCCATGCTCAAACCGCACCACCACTTTTGGTGTGCCTGCCAGCTTGCACAACACGTACTGTTTTCTAAAGTATCGTATTGTTATTCTTTAATGCTTTGATATTGCATGCAAGTTTGTACATGTTAATGTATGCTTCCTTTGGCAGTGCACCTGCACACTGTAGACTACAGCACTTTCTTGGGCTGTGTGAACAATTCTTCCACATAATTAACCAAGTTTCGAAATATTTCCTTCCATACCAATTTTTAGATTGCACTGTGAAACAGCTGGCTGTGACACTTCCGACAAAGTAAAGTTTGTGCATCTGCGTGTTCTAGACTTCATGAGAGCTGCCATTGGGGCACGGCACTTGCTAGAAAGGTAGACTCTTTAGGAACACAATTGGATAAGAAGTCGTTAACCTAGTGCTTAAGATGAAGCATTGGTGGCATCACGAATGGCTTCCAGTGACCGACAAATGCCCGCATTTTGGTGCTTTACGGAGCTATGCCATATGAAACACTTGCTGTGGACCTGCCCAGCTATGGCATCCGTGAGACAGTGCTACCTAAGGAAAAGAAAGCGGGCCTGCCGTGGGACCTTGATTGTGACTACTGCAAGTGGACACTAGAGAATAAGTTTATCTGGAACGTTTGGGAATTTTTGAGACAGACCAGTTTGCACTACATCTTTCTCCTAATTTATGCCCCATTTTTCACTATGCCTGATGGCAAATTCCTGGAGAAAAAAAAAAGAAAAACGTAAATGAGGACTGCTGAATGGGACTGCTTCGCCACAGTATGTGCCCTTTGGAAGATGGACATGTACTTTGTGAAATCTCATGAACTGACCTTTACAAGCTGTGAAACTTGAAGCTTCTAGGTGAAACACCTTAAAACATATCCAAACTTGACATTTATGTGCCCTACTCCCACCGCCAGATCCAGGAGATAACGCTGTCTGCCAAGACAAGGAATGGGGTCCCGAAGCAGTCGTGGATATTTGTGTGGTACCACACTCCTGCCAGAGTAGCACCGGGAAAGGTCAGCTCTGGAGATACACCATCTTATCACAACAGCTGAAGCATATGAGCTCAACCGTACTGATGTTTTGAGCTTACCTTCACATACTTCAAACACTGTGAGGCGACCACTATTTCCACCACTTGCGAATGCGCAAGTGATCGGCAAGCACAAGCCGAACCTGATAGCTGCTGCAATTCCACTCAGGCCTTGTGAAAATCCTCATAGGTGTGGAAGGGCCCTAACGTGGTGACGCAGTGGTTAGTGTGATCGACAATTGAACCCAACGATGCATGATCAAATGACGGACACGACAGTTGCCGTTCGATGGAAGCGAAAGGCAGGGCACCCATGCACTGTGCGATGCCCATTCATGTTAATGAACCCCAGGTAGTCGAAATTTCGGAAGCCTTCCCTAAGATGGCCTTCATAGCCTGAGTTGTTTGGGGACGTTAAACCTTACAAACCAATCACCATCGATGGTGTGGAAGCCTCGAATGGGACTGAATTACTATGCCAACTTTGTGTGCCAAGTGTAATGAGTTTAAACTTTTCTGTAGGAAAAATAAATGTACTGCCAGGCGGCAGTCATCCAAGCTGGGAGGCAGACAAATCAGGGGTCCACAGGCCAGTTTGAGCAAGCCTGAACCGGTCACTCTTGCTGGTGGGCAGGCTGGTCAGACATAGTAGTAAGTGGAGCAGCACAACAGCACGAGGTGCAGAGAAGACAAAGGGACGGACACAACAGGGTAGTGACAACAAACGTTCATTGACGATGTTGTCGGAATATTACTCCAGCAGTGCAGAAAACACAAACATGTAAAATATGTCGCAACATGCAACTCTGAGCATACTGGTATTTTGTGAGTACATCGGTTATGGGCAAGCAGGTAATTGCACTGTTTAAGATAACAGTGGACAGTGTTTTGACATATTTCGGGCCTAGCTGCACGATTTCAGATGACTCAGCTGTAGTAACTTGATTTGTGACTACTGGCAACACAACTGCTTTTGAACAACAGAAGGTGAGAGCAATGTTATTTGCGAGTGCCGATGTTGCAGTCACCATTCTCAACATTATTCGAGTCCTCCGTAAGCCTATTGTTGAGGCTTCGACAAATGTGGGCACGGCATGAGCCACCACAGGACAAAGGAATGGCGTGGCCAAATTATCTTTGCAGAACACAAATCTTAGTCCTGTGGTCATTCAAGCCTTTGCCAAGCTTGCGGCTTCCGGAAGTAAAGGCTTAAGGAGCACCGCGACAATGTTAACCTCTTACCGCATACAGAATCATATATGGTATGGCAAGTTTCCTTTGTGCTAAGTTTTTGAGCAGTAAGCAAAAAATGTTACCGTTAACAGAGACACATTAAGTTCAAGAACTCAAACATTGAGATAGTACATGCGCTTAAAATACTTCGAGTATACTGATTCTAGAAAAAGGACAAAAAGAAATCTATTTGGCGTACATGAAACATCTGTCATAACTGAAAATACACACCTGAGAAAGCGTAAAGATAAAAAAAATTGGCTGTGGTTTAGTTCTGGTTAAACCAGGATGAATTGTGTTAGCAATACTTGGGTCTCGTGTTTCACATGGGACGGTTATGTCAGAATCAGCCTGCCAGGACCTGGCAATCACGTTTTACCATATAGGCCACTAAAGCACGTTCATACGGCTTGGTTGAAGCGGGGCTTTATTTGTGGGCTGGCAGGAGCTGCCAACTTGGGTCTTGCGCTTCACATGGGACGGTTATGTCAGAATCAGCCTGCCAGGATCCTGGCATTCATGCTACCCCTATAGGTCACTAAGGCATATTCATATGGCTTGGTTTAAAGCGTATTCGGCTCGGTTGCGGCTCAAGGTCAAACGTGGCTCTTCCCGGGACGACTTGACGGGCTGAATCCTGGCGCAGTATTGCTAACGTAATAAAAGTTATATTAGTTACAAGAAGTAACGGTAAACATCAAATGCACATTGTGTGTTAGGAACAGAAGAGTGTTGCCAAGTAAAAACTTGCAACTTACATAAGAATACAATCAAAAGTAACCTGACAAATATCTTAATATTGCAGAAACAAATGTTAAGGAATACTGAAAATACCCCCATAAGTCACCCTTCGCAGCCTCTATTCTTGAAACATTGCATAATGAAAATAGACCATCAACACTAGCACTGCTTGTGTTCAGCGTTACAAGTTACAACAAATGATAGACAGAATGTTATCACACTTTTTAACCTTCTGTTATAATAACGGTATCACTCCCGAAATAGCTTCGAAAAAAGGATTGAAATTTGTTTTCTTTTACAGAAGTTGTTTCATATGATGGTGTGTTTCTGTTTATGTAAGCTGCAAGTTTTTACTTAGCAACACTCTTCTGTTCATAACACACAATGCGCATTTGATGTTTACCGTTACTCCTTGTAACTAATATAACTTTTATTGCGTTAGCAATACTGGGCCAGGATTCAGCCCGTCAAGTCGTCCCGGGAAGAGCCACGTTTGACTTTGAGCCGCAACCGAGCCGAATACGCTTTTAACCAAGCCATATGAACATGCCTTAGTCACCTATAGGGGTAACATGAATGCCAGGATCCTGGCAGGCTAATTCTGACATAACCGTCCCATGTGAAGCGCAAGACCCAAGTTGGCAGCTCCTGCCAGCCCACAAATAAAGCCCCGCTTTAACCAAGCCGTATGAACGTGCCTTAGTGGCCTATAGGGGGGTAACGTGATTGCCAGGTCCTGGCAGGCCGATTCTGACATAACCGTCCCATGTGAAACGCGAGACCCAAGTATTACTAACACAGTTCAACACGGTGTAACTAGAACTAAACCACAGCCAATTTTTTTTATCTTCTCTCTCTCAGGTGTGTATTTTCAGTTATGACAGATGTCTCATGTAGGCCAAATAGATTTCTTTTTGTCTTATTTCTAGAATCAGTTGATCTAACGTTTGTAAGCAAGCCATTCCTGTATAGTCACTCATGGTTTTCTGCTGTTACATCTATATTTTTTTTTGTTTCTGTTTCTTGAATTCTGTACGCGGAGGAGCTGGAAACTAGGCAAGCTGAATTTTTAAGCTTTTTTCCAGCACTCCCTCACTTCATGAGTGAAGTAAGGGATATATGTATGCATCAGATATGACACACGTTGCAGTTAGGGGTAATTTCTGTCCCTTTATGGTGTTTCCTAATGTCATAAGCAGGAAATAAATTCACTGCACTCAAATAATTTTACATACTTTTTCGAGTTCAGATTACTTCCCCTTCCTTAATAGCTACTGATTCTTGTCAGAGTAGTGGTACTACATTGTATAGCGAACCGAAAGTTGGCTGCTGGGCTCATTCAGCATACTGTACTAGAGGTCACTATACAGGATACTGACTGCCAAGGAATAAGACAACACTGTCTACTTAGTAGGAGGAACAAAAACAACACGAAGGTCTTCGGTTGAGAAAGTTTTGCAGGAAATACCGCAGTTGTAGATGGGCGCCATGTGCTACTGTCATAATTGTTTTAGATACGGTCTGTCTGGCAGTCCAAAAAATGTTTTCGCTATGAAACTGTTGTTTGTTAATAATTTATTTTATATTTTTGCAAAAATGTCTCACCAGCATGATGAATCATATATAGTACACGGCAATATTGCGAAAAATTATTGAACTGCATAGTTTTTCTGAAACCAAAGCTTGATATAGACCTTTGTGGCATTAACACCATTTTTTGGGCAGAAAAATAAAATTCATCCAGTACGGGGCTAACATTGCCACTCACAAATAACATTGTTCTCACCTTCAGTTCTCCAAAAACAGTCGCGTTGTCAGTAATCACAAACCACGTTACTACAGAAATAACTGAGGCATCTGAAATCATGTATCTGGGCCCTAAATATGTTCCAAAACCGTCGTCCTGAACAACAAAATCACTTGCTTCCTCATAACTGATATACTCATGCAACACCTGCCTGCTCAGAGTTACATGGTGTGAACTGTTTTCCGTGTTTTCTGCGCTGCTGCAGTATATATCGCGATAGCATCCTGAATGAACCTGTCTTGTTACTACAGTGTTCTGTTCATCCCTTTGTCTCCTCTACAACTCGTGCTGTTGTGCTGCTTCGCTTACTGTGACGGGCATACCTTCTTTGCAGGGGCCTTGTACAGCCAGGAGAGCAGGCGATTCTGTGGGAATACAGTAATGCAGGCTAAAGAAAATTCTTGGTTACAGGTACGCATGGCTATTGCACTGAAAACATGATGCCTGTCATTTTCTGCTGTGCATAAGGAGGCAACATGAGTAAAGTAATTATGCCTTAGCGATATAAAAATTTTTTTCCCTCCAGATCTGCATTTTTTTTAAAAGTGAAGATGTTTGCTTCATATTCATGACAGCATAGAAAAGGTGGTTGGAAAAGACTTGTGACCAAGAAACTGCACTTTCCGTTCCTCTCCGATATCTTTAAGTCAGGAATGGGCGGCACTGTCCGTCCAAATGGATCTTGGCTCTGCAGGTGCGGCATTCCCACACTCCCCACACCAGGCGGTGCTTTGCCATCTGCGCCCACTGTTCTCCATAGTGGCCTCTTAAAGCCATGCTGAAAGCCTTGGCCGAGGCTTTGATGCCGCACCCCCTTGTCACGTGGTAGCCATCATCGGCGTAGAGAGCACGTTTCTTTTCGCCTCCACGTCCAACGAACCTGCCCTAAAATTTCATGAATAAAATTATATTTTGCCAACCCTATGCATAAAGCAGAAAGCCCCATTACATCCGAGCAACAAGCCCTACATATATCAGTTGCATTAGCAGGATGACCGAAGTCAGACAAAGTGCACACTGTGGCTGAGATGCATCTGCCTCCTCTGCGATAGCAAAAAAGACAGTTGAGTATAACAGTGGGTAACTATTCATAGCAGTGCCAACTTTACCTCCCCATGAAAACTAAACTTAACAGTACGCATTTTATATGACCTCACGCAATGTACTTAAAAAGGCATGAATCAATTTTATTGGGAAAGTATAACATATAAGCTTGCTTCTGAGGAGATATTTACCTCTACGTCGATCAGCACAATATCTTCCATGTCCTTAAGGTTCCATACGACTGCTCTGTCCAAGGCCTTTCGTTTTTTTTTTCGACCGCTGTTTCGTGCAGCTGCGACGGCACTCTAAATAAAAAAACTTGGTCCGCAATACAGCGGGCTTTTAGAACCACGGTCTGCAAGGAAGAAACAATCACCATTACTATATGCGGAGAACAAAATGGAAAAGTCATCTAACATACAAAAAACCTGATAATGATGCGCTAACCGGATGACCGTATGCCACCTTTTTTTAAAGGCGAAATCCTTGAATGGCTCATGCTGTCGTGGACAAAATGTGTGCCGCTTTTGCGCTGTTCTTATTGGCCGAGGCGGGATGCGTACCTGCCATCTGCAATATTCACACGAACGCGCGCCAAGGAACACCACGCGACAGGAACGATGGTGTACCGTCCAAATTCACACTTGACGGAGAAAGTGTCATAGATACTGCACCTTTCCTTTCCCGTAAAACAATTATATAGTAACGCAACGAAAACCGACAAGAGGCTAACGATGGGAGGCAAATTATAGGATAGGAAGGTTAGAAAAGATGGCTGGTTTATGGGGTTTAACGTCCCAAAGCGACTCAGGCTATGAGAGACGCAGTAGTGGAGGACTCCGGAAATATCGACCACCTGGAGATTTTTAACTTGCACTGACATCGCACAGCACACGGGCGCCTTGCTTTTCGCCTCCATCGAAAAGCGGCCGCCGAGGTCGGGATTTGATCCCGCATCCCTGGGAACAGTAGTCGAATGCCGTAACCACTGCACCACCCCGGCGGGGTTCTCCTCTTAAGAGACATCTAAAAAACCCTCTAATACTTGCATATCGATATATGAAAATTAAGGTCGCCATGCGGACATGTACTTTTTGGGTACGCCTCATAACAGCTGTGACGACGCAGAAAACAAAATTAGATACGGAGACTGATAAAAAAGCTATACTATAATTCTGCTAGCTAGGGCATCAAGCATTCTTCCGCGCAACGTGCAGAAGTGAGCGCTCATGCCTGAAACACTCGAGCTATGGCCAGTAAAGCAAGATAAGGTAAAATTTGTTGCAGGCAAGAATTTTCAAAGGCAATCATTGCACTCAAATCAAATGCTGTCGCATAGCAACACCGATGATAAAAGCACTAACGGAGTGCCCGCAACAAAGCAACTGTGATACGATATTCAGAGCCCACCATTATTACGTACCTTTATATCCTCTGCAATGTCGATTGGCGACCTGTCGGTGCACAGGTCGTTCCCACCGACGTAGACGGCCATAAAATCCAGGTGGCGCAACTTCAAGAGCTCCATCTGGGACAGCAGCCGGCGGGTATCTGTGCCGCTGAAGCTGAACATGCAGGTTCGTACTTTTTTTGGCACAAGTACTCGCGTTTTATTCAGAAACTTCAGCTGGCTGTCCCCGATCAGGGCTATTAGCATCGTGGTTGAAGTGGGCGAAGCTATTGAACCCTCACGCACCCCGAGCACGCACGCAAAAAGCCCGCGCATGCAGCGTGCGCAAATACGTACTGAAAACACCACGAGACAACCGTAGCCGAAATAACGCATTTAACATTGAATGTTTGCTGTCTAATAAAACTTGATAATTGTTGTTACGTTCGTTTAAAGTTATAAAAAACTGCAGTTTTTTTTTTGGTTGTGCGTTTTGTTTCACGCTGAAGCTGTAATGAAGACAACAATGCCAGGCAGTTTCAGTTCTGGTTTGGCACATAGACAAAAAACTAACGATAATGATCAGCCTGGAATAACTGCACCGTGAACAGGAGATGTGTACATGATCAGCCTGGAATAACTGCACCGTGAACAGGAGATGTGTACGGGCCGATTGTGTACTAAAAAGCAAATTGGTCCGGTACAGTTACATGATGAGAAATAATTGAGGCCTGCCACCAAACGATGTCGTTACCATAAATTGACGAATTGCATTACAATATCGACGAAAAGCAATCCCACCAGGAACAATCAACTTCTAGATACCGAATGCACGCACAGTCGACACTCAGTCACACACACACACGCACACATACAAAATAGCAGCTTGAGGGGCTAGTTGCGCCACATTTCTGGGTATTACACACACACACACACACAAACACGAACGCACGCACGCACGCACGCACGCACGCACGCACACACACACACACACACACACACACACACACACACACACACACACACACACACACACACACACACACACACACACACACACACACACACACACACACACACACACACACACACACACACACACACACACACACACACACACACACACACACACACACACACACACACACACACACACACACACACACACACACACACACACACACACACACACACACATACACATACACATACACACACACACACACACACACACACACACACACACACACACACACACACAGTCATATGGCTAAAAGCCAGAAATGCCCGTAACCGTTTTGATAGCTGCGGCAGTATCATTGTAAAGCACTTGCGGTAAGTAATGGGGATGCCATATAATCTGCGCTTATATGTCTATTTTAAAACAAACTAGAGAGAAAAAGAAAGGATGTTCTGGCCCTGGACTAAAGCGCATGTAACCCGCCCCCCCCCCCGTCCCCCTTCCGGTTCTCCTTCCACTTCAATACTATACTTCTGAAAATATATTTTCATTTTAGCTGCACGAAAATAAAGCATTGTAGGATGTTATTGCACTTTGTGAGACAGCCATGCATTATTACTTTTGCACAACATAAGCACAGTCATTAATGCTCAGTAAGAAGATAACAAAAAAGGTACTAGTCGGAACTCAGATTGACATGGCCTATTTTTCTCCATCCATTTGGCAGGAAATGAGGGATGGCGCTATTACAGAGATGTAGGCCGACAGCAATAGTGATGGCGGAAAACGATTTTCATAGTCTTCTGATTTATTGTACAGTTATAGTTACAAGCAAGACTGTGTGATTTTTTTCTTTTTCTTTCTTTTTTTTTTCTTTTTCTTTTTTCTTTCTTTTTGAAATAAAGTTTTCTCTCTCTCTCTCTCTGTGTGATGGTGGTAGCTGCTGCGTTGTTCTGGGTTTTCAACTTCCCCTTATGTAACTAGAAATTCAAAACTTCTGATACTATGTCAGAAGGACACATCCTCCAGATATGAACGAGCATGAGCTACCGATTGTATTCAGGCTGCCTGGACTAGCCACCCGCCTGGCAGTACGGTCTCACTGTTTCAATGTTTAGAAATAAATTATTGTTCTGTTCACAATTGCTTGTATGTATTTTGCACTGCTCCTAGCATGCAATCGTTGTCAATCTTGGCATCACGATTGCACATGCAGCATTTAGTTCCTGCTACACTGGTTTAGCATCTGATGCTCCACACGCACAGCGGCATTTTGCGAAATATGCATAGTATGTAGAGCTGAAAGAAATGTACTCATACAGAAGGGCAAGGAAGAAAAATATATAAATATATAGTGTTAGAAGAATTAAAAAAAAGTTGCAGACTGCTGCAGGATGTAGCATTTTTTTTTATTCCCAAAACTGACATTTCTTTACTGTGTTGACAAATTAAGTGCAAAGGGAAAACTTGTACAAAATCTTACAGATGTGTTTCACAGAGGTGTCGTTTATATAAAGTGCCACATTTTTTTGCAGGCAGTAAAAATGCAAAACAACAAAAGTTTCAATGCGACAGTGCTGCCAATTGTGTTCCTAAAGATTCTACCTTTATTTCAAGTGCTATGCCCCAATTGCAGCTCTCGTGAAGTCGAGAACACGCAGATGCACAAACTGTACTTTGTCGGAAGTGCCACAGCCAGCTGTTTCGCAGTGCAATCTAAAAATTGGTGTGCAAGGCAATATTTCAAAACTTGGCTAATTATGTGGAAGAATTGTTCACACAGCGCCAAGGAAGTGCTGCAGTCTACATTGTGCAATTCTCGGTATGTGTCGAGTGATTTAATTGCGCTACGATGGTAGTCTTTGTAAAGCATGCACTGCAAATATGGCTGCCAAGAAGCTCATATAGTATCATCACACAGCAGACTAGCACACTGTAACCGAAACATTTTTACTGCCACTGTATAGCACCTTGAAGAGTGGTATGCACTTCACTTTCTCAGGTTGGGCTATATTTGCAAGTCCCCTAAATCACTTATCCCGAGAAAACTGACTCATGGAAAATGCTTTGCAACTTTTGTGCACATAATACTGCATGGTTGTGAACAATGGAAGGCACAGCACAATGCTGTATGCCTCGAAAAAACGTAATTGGAAGGAACAGTCAAGAATTGAGCATTTACATTTTGTGTATTTATTCAGTTTGTGGACTCCGCAATATGATTGTTTGCGTTTCTCCCAAGAGAAACAGCATCTGCCTGTTGGTCCGCGAGGTGCAAGCACCACTGCTGTAGCTTGTTCTTGCCAATGCATTGCACAACAGCAGGCCCCCTATCCGCCACCTGGGGACCGCGCTCTCTAGCAGCCAGGTTCTGCCGAAAGTGCCGCTGCATGGCCTGGTTTCCCAGCCGTTGAAAAGCTGACAAGGTAGAGAGACCCTCACAAGGACAAAATGAGCAAAGATGCTGGCCAGCAGCAAGACAGAAGCAGTGAATAATGAAAAATTACAAATGCAATAGATATAATACCAGAAAAGGATATGTGCACGACCACAGTGCAGGCCGGCGGACTCGACACAGCTTCACAGCAACCTTTTGCACGTGCCTGAAAAAGATGCAAACAGAACACAAGCACAGGCAGATGCACTGCCAAAGGAACCATACATTAACATGTACAAACTTGCATGCAATATCAAAGAATTAAAGAATAACAATAAGATACTTATACAAAACAGCGCTTGTTGTGCAAGCTGGCAGGCACACCAAAAGTGGTGGTGCGGTTGGAGCATGGGCCATCCGAACACCTCAGAAAGGACGCGGTGAACCACGTGCAGACCAAAGCCACGCCGGCGGTAGCAGAACGAGGGCACTATTAGGCAGTCAAGAAATGTAACTCAGCAAAGAAATGCCCAACACGTGTAGCGTCCTAGCGCCGTGCTGGCACTGCAAACCGGACATAGCTTGAATCCCTAAATGCGGCACGGAGGCCTGTTGCAGACGATTATATACATCACGATGCTTGTTGTGCCGGCTGGCAGGCACACCAAA
This sequence comes from Amblyomma maculatum, assembly GCF_055883805.1. Taxonomy (NCBI): domain Eukaryota; kingdom Metazoa; phylum Arthropoda; class Arachnida; order Ixodida; family Ixodidae; genus Amblyomma; species Amblyomma maculatum. The sequence continues at coordinate 152,316,469 of NC_139349.1, forward strand.
AGTGGTGGTGCGGTTTGAGCTTGGGCCATCCGAGAACCTCAGAAAGGACGCGTTGAACCACGTGCGGACTAAGGGCACCATTAGGAATTCAAAAAATGTAACCCAGCAAACAAATGGCCAACACATATAACGTCCTAGAGCCGTGTAGGCACTGCAAGCCGGACATAGCTTGAATCCCTAAATGCGGCACGGAGACCTGTTGCAGACGACTATTTACATCACGATGCTTGTTGTGCCGGCTGGCAGGCACGTGGTGGTGCGGTTTGAGCGTGGGCCATCCGAACACCTCAGAAAGGACGCATTGAACCACGTGCAGACCAAAGCCACGTCAGCGGTAGCAGAACTAGGGCACCATTAGGCATTTAAGAAATGTACCCCAGCAAACAAATGCCCAACACATGTAGCGTCCTAGCGCCGTACTGGCACTGCATACCGGACATAGCTTGAATCCCTAAATGCGGCACGGAGACCTGTTGCAGACGACTGTTTACATCACGATGCTTGTTGTGCCGGCTGGCAGGCACACCAAAAGTAGTGGTGCGGTTTTAGCGTGGGCCATCCGAACACCTCAGAAAGGACTCGTTGAACCACGTGCAGACCAAGGGCACCATTAGGCATTCAAAAAATGTAACCCAGGAAACAAATGCCCAACACATGTAGCGTCCTAGAGCCGTGTAGGCACCGCAAGCCGGACATAGCTTGAATCCCTAAATACGACACGTGCTATTTACATCTAGATGCTTGCTTTTCAAGCAGGAAGGCAGGCAGACAAGTACACCAAATATGGTAGCGTGGTCTGAACATAGGCCAATTGGGTGCCTCTAGGAGGACCAGTCTGACCATGCACAGATGGGAAGCTGGGAATACATCCTCCTATCATCATCATCATCATCATCATCAGCCTGATTATACCCACTGCAGGGCGAAGGCCTCTCCCATATCTCTCCACTTAACCCGGTTCTGTGCTAGCTGCATCCACTTGACCCCTGCGAACTTCTTAATCTCATCCGCCCACCTAACTTTCTGCCGCCCCCTGCCACGCTTTCCTTCCCTTGGAATCCAGTTTGTTACCCTCAGCGACCATCGGTTATCCTCTCTTCGCACTACATGTCCTGCCCATGTCCATTTCTTCTTCTTAATTTCCACTAGAATGTCGTTAACTTGCGTTATTTCTCTGACCCACTCTGCACGCTTTCTATCTCTTAATGTTACCCCTACCATTTTTCGTTCCATAGCCCTCTGGGTTGTCCTCAACTTAAGTAGAACTCTCTTGGTTAGCCTCCACGTTTCAGCCCCATAGGTGAGTACAGGCAAGATGCAACTGTTGTATACTTTCCTCTTGAGCGATACCGGTAAGCTGCTAGTCATAATCTGCGAGTGCTTGCCAAATGCGCTCCATCCCAATCTTATTCTTCTTGTTATTTCCTTTTCATGGTCCGGATCTGCGGTTACTACCTGTCCTAAGTAGTTATATTCGCCTACTACTTCCAGTATTTCGCTACCTAATGTAAACTCCTGTTCCTTCCCGAGGCTGTTGAACATTACCTTAGTCTTCTGCATATTGATTTTCAAGCCTACCTTTCTACTTTTCCTGTCTAGGTCATCAATCATTATTTGCAGTTCATCTCCCGAGTTGCTTAGCAAGGCAATGTCATCAGCAAATCGCAGATTACTGAGGTATTCTCCATCTACCCTTATCCCTAACTGCTCCCATTCCAAGTCTCTGAATACTTCCTCTAAACAAGCTGTGAATAGTACTGGGGAGATTGTGTCTCCTTGCCTAACACCTTTCTTTATGGGAATTTTGTTACTTTCTTTATGCAGAACTATGGTTGCTGTGCAGCCACTATATATATCTTCCAGCACTTTCACGTACGGCTCGTCTACCCCCTGATTTCGTAATGCCTGCATCACCGCCGAGGTTTCAACTGAGTCAAATGCTTTTTCGTAATCAATGAATGCTATGTATAAGGGCTGATTATATTCCGAGCATTTTTCTATCACCTGATTGATGGCATGTATATGATCGATAGTAGAGTACCGTTTCCGAAACCCTGCTTGATCCTTTGCTTGATTGCAGTCTAAGGTTGTCCTGATTCTATTAGCGATTACCTTAGTAAATACCTTATACGTAACAGACAGTAAGCTGATTGGTCTGTAATTTTTAAGGTCCTTAGAGTCCCCTTTCTTGTGAATGAGGATAATGTTTGCATTCTTCCATGCTTCCGGTACCGTCGATGACACCAGGCACTGCGTATACAGGGTGGCCAGTTTTTCTAGCACGATATCCCCCCCGTCCTTCAGCAAATCTGTAGTTATCCGATCCTCTCCAGCTGATTTCCCCCTTTTCATAGTTTCTAGTGCTTTCTTGACCTCGTCCTTCGTCACTGGTGGAACGTCTGACTGTTTTTCCCTATCGCCAATCTCATTACGGTCCTGACTACTTTGGCTACTGTAGAGATCTGTATAGAACTCCTCGGCTACTTTGACTATCTTTTCCATATTAGTGATGATGTTGCCCGCCTTGTCCCTTATCGCATACATCTGGTTTTTGCCTATGCCCAATTTCTTCTTTACCGCTTTAAGGCTTCCCCCGTTCTTTACAGCATGCTCAATTTTCTCCATGTTATACTTCCTTATATATCCTTATACATCCTCCTATTGAGGAAGTATAAGTCCTGCATCCAGTACTTTGTCCCGCCATGACACACGTCCGTGTTAAGAGAGAAAGTACTGCATGAACTTGTCTCGCACTGCTTTTGCCCGAACTGTGTAATTATTGGTGCCGCTGTGCCGGGCCATTAAAAAAAGCAGGGCCCGTCAGCTCATCAGCTCTCCACCAAGGAATTACTTGACCATCTTTTCCCTCCGTGTCAACATCCGCTGGAGAACAATATTCAAACATGGTGTCCTCTTCATCATCAAGGGTCATTAGGTAGTTATGCAAAAGTACGGTAGCCCATACAAGTGCGTCCAGTGTTGTCGTAGAGACCCTGATCTCGACGAACGATCCTCCACCTGTTGGCCAAAATACTAAAGGTATCCTCTGCGACACGCCTTACTTGACAAAGCCTGTATTTAAATATCCTCCTTTCTGAAATCAGGCTTGCTCCAGGGAATGACCTTAGGAGAGTTTTACACACTGTAAAGGCCTCATCACCTACGACGAAGTAGAGAAGTTTTATTGATCTGCCCGGGAGTTGCCTAGGTTCTGGTATAGACAAGCAGCCTGCTTTAAGTTCCGTTCCTAGTTCACAGTTATTGAAGAGACCAGCATCTTCACAAGAGCCGCATTCCCCAATCTTGACATTGGTGAACCGGTATCTGACATCACAGATGGCAAGAAGGATTGTGCTGAAACCATCCTTGTAGTTGCGGAATGCAGCGCCTGAATTAGGAGGAGCTTCAATATGGATGTGTTTCGCATCAATTGCCCCAATACAGTTCGAAAAATTACACTGGCTTTCGAACTCGGCAACCATTCGTATCTAGTCGGATGCTGTTGGGGAAGGGAGGTACAAAGGTTCAAGTACTCCCGCAAGGCCAGGCAGGTTTGCCTCACAATGCGGCCAGCTAAGGATTCAGATATCCTGTACGACTTGGCAACGATCCGCAATGAGGAACCATGAGCCAGGTATCTGGAAATACGGAAATAAAGAAGCCCTAGTAAGAAAGAATAAATGCAAACACAATCTACATTATTTACATCTCTGAACAGAGCTGTTTTCAAAGAATTATACACTCTGCGTTTACACTGTTGAAGAGAATAGGGTGTAAGCAGAAAATGCAATCAAGCAGGTCACAGTTGGGATTCCAGCAGTATGAATGTCTCAGACAGGCCAGATGAGTCTTAACAGAAAATCATAAGTTGTCTTCTAGTATAGAAAAGGACTACAGAAGCAGCTTTGTCATTACATAAAATTACGGTATTAAGTATGTTTTAATCTTACAGCGGTTTAATTCTACTTCATTGCTGCCTATGTGATGTTTAAGAACCAATCTCTTGTTGCATCAAACACTGAGCACAAGGCCTTATCAAGGAAAAAGTATCCTTAAGCTCTTGGAATACTCCTGCAGCAAGAAAAAGTCTACACATACACTTGCTTGCATTCACATTCTAGCGGGAAGTTTCATGTGCCGTATTTTTAACATAAGTGTACAATTTATTATGTTGTGAAACATTTCTATGTTATGATTATTTTGGAAAAGTATGTGTTTGCATGCCATTAAACTGTTCTTTATCTTTATCATGTGTGGCACTGTAGTTTTTGTAGGTAGAAAACTGAAAAAATAGCCTCAGATATGTGTACCATCACATCACCGAAGGATATGGAAGGTAGGATAGTTAGAGAGGATACCGGTAAGCTGTCTAAGGAGACGAAAGATTTGATTAAGAAACGGCAGAGTATGAAAGCTTCCAATACAACAGACCAGATCGAATTGGCCGAGATATCAAAGCTAATCAATAAGCGCAAGGTGGCCGATATAAGGAAGTATAACATGGAGAAATTTGAGCATGCTGTAAAGAACGGGGGAAGCCTTAAAGCGGTAAAGAAGAAATTGGGCATAGGCAAAAACCAGATGTATGCGATAAGGGACAAGGCGGGCAACGTCATCACTAATATGGACAAGATAGTCAAAGTAGCCGAGGAGTTCTATACAGATCTCTACAGTAGCCAAAGTAGTCAGGACCGTAATGAGATTGGCGGTAGGGAAAAACAGTCAGACGTTCCACCAGTGACGAAGGACGAGGTCAAGAAAGCACTACAATCTATGAAAAAGGGGAAATCAGCTGGAGAGGATCAGATAACTACAGATTTGCTGAAGGACGGGGGGGATATCGTGCTAGAAAAACTGGCCACCCTGTATACGCAGTGCCTGGTGTCATCGACGGTACCGGAAGCATGGAAGAATGCAAACATTATCCTCATTCACAAGAAAGGGGACTCTAAGGACCTTAAAAATTACAGACCAATCAGCTTACTGTCTGTTACCTATAAGGTATTTACTAAGGTAATCGCTAATAGAATCAGGACAACCTTAGACTGCAATCAAGCAAAGGATCAAGCAGGGTTTCGGAAACGGTACTCTACTATCGATCATATCCATACCATCAATCAGGTGATAGAAAAATGCTCGGAATATAACCAGCCCTTATACATAGCATTCATTGATTACGAAAAAGCATTTGACTCAGTTGAAACCTCGGCGGTGATGCAGGCATTGCGAAATCAGGGGGTAGACGAGCCGTACGTGAAAGTGCTGGAAGATATATATAGTGGCTGCACAGCAACCATAGTTCTACATAAAGAAAGCAACAAAATTCCCATAAAGAAAGGTGTTAGGCAAGGAGACACAATCTCCCCAGTACTATTCACAGCTTGTTTAGAGGAAGTATTCAGAGACTTGGAATGGGAGCAGTTAGGGATAAGGGTAGATGGAGAATACCTCAGTAACCTGCGATTTGCTGATGACATTGCCTTGCTAAGCAACTCGGGGTATGAACTGCAAATAATGATTGGTGACCTAGACAGGAAAAGTAGAAAGGTAGGCTTGAAAATCAATATGCAGAAGACTAAGGTAATGTTCAACAGCCTCGGGAAAGAACAGCAGTTTACAATAGGTAGCGAAATACTGGAAATAGTAGGCGAATATGTCTACTTAGGACAGATAGTAACCGCAGATCCGGACCATGAAAAGGAAATATCAAGAAGAATAAGATTGGGATGGAGCGCACTTGGCAAGCACTCGCAGATTATGACCAGCAGCTTACCGGTATCGCTCAAGAGGAAAGTATACAACAGTTGCATCTTGCCTGTACTCACCTATGGGGCTGAAACGTGGAGGCTAACCAAGAGAGTTCTACTTAAGTTGAGGACAACCCAGAGGGCTATGGAACGAAAAATGGTAGGGGTAACATTAAGAGATAGAAAGCGTGCAGAGTGGGTCAGAGAAATAACTCAAGTTACCGACATTCTAGTGGAAATTAAGAAGAAGAAATGGACATGGGCAGGACATGTAGTGCGAAGAGAGGATAACCGATGGTCGCTTAGGGTAACAAACTGGATTCCAAGGGAAGGAAAGCGTAGCAGGGGGAGGCAGAAAGTTAGGTGGGCGGATGAGATTAAGAAGTTCGCAGAGGTCAAGTGGATGCAGCTAGCACAGAACCGGGTTAAGTGGAGAAATATGGGAGAGGCCTTCGCCCTGCAGTGGGTATAATCAGGCTGATGATGATGATGATGACATCACCGAAGTGCAGTTTTCCAATCAGCTCACCGAAAATGAAGCCATGCCTGCTGGCTGACCTAATCATAGTGAGACCTTCAAGGCAGAATGATTGATCACTATAGTATTGTAACTGAATGTAAGTTCAGCACAATAGATGGCATCCTTATGCACAGCTGAGTATTTCTCTGTGCCTATAGTAACTGCTTTGACAATAAGTCACCACTGTGATAACTTTCCAGCAGCACAAAAGGCATTAATGAATAAAGGAATATGGAACGTAATGACATAAATACATTCGCATATCTATAGTTGGAATTCACTGCATGTCATGCATGTTTCAAACACTTGAAGGGACGTGCACTTCACGCAAGTAGCACCACAGTGGTGACATGCTGTGTGGTTATTTGTGCCTGAAACTAATGGTACTAACCTTTCACTGGCAATTTAACTGGCTGAAGCATATTACTACAGGTATCAATTCATTTTGGCAGATGTCACTGCATCACATATACGTGCATATACTGCCTTTCAGACTGTGTGTCACTTTCCATGTTTCAAATGACCAATCCTCTGCACACCAGTATTAACTGCAACTAAGCAAATGCCAAACAATGACAGCCTGCACTTTACAATAGCACTAACATATAACCCAGATTCAAAAGGCGAGGAAACTACGACATGCAAATATTAGGAGTGCTCCAATGGTATTTTCAAAACTGAACTGATTTGAACAATGTGGGCTTGCTGCTCATTACGTAGTACTTTTGAGGAAACGAAATATCTGTGCAAATTGCTGACAACATATTTGTTTCAGATAACTTTGAACTTGTATACACTACTCTCTATTTGTTCAAGTGATTTTCTGCTAGGGAGGTTTCAATTTTTTTAGGTACCTGGCAGATATGACAAAACATGCGACCAATTGAAAACTGAAAAAAGCCCACCTCAGTGTGAACGCCAGCTTCTCTCCAGCCGATATGCTGACCGCTGTGCTTCTGCGTGGGCCAATCAGAGTTCCAACCAGACCTAGCAGTCTGTCGAACCTGAATAAAGCAGAATGAAAGATAATATTCTGCAAAGAAAATTCGTCCCTGACATTACACATTTGTCGCACGCAAATATTATACATGCACGACCCCAACTGCATGTCCGAACGGTAATGCACTTCCTGCACCAAAGTAGTATACAGGCAACACCATATTAGTACAGCGCAGCCAGAAACCAGGTCCACATGGACAAATTCCTGCTCAAACCTCGCGCATGTACCACTCAATCGCAACTTGACATCAGTGGCGAAACAGAAACGCTGGACACAGCGCAGCGACGCAAACGAGTCAATTCTTCTGTATTAGAAATAGTGACCGTGTCAGTGAACACGCCCTGCACTCCACTTCATACGAACAGAAGTCAATGCTGCTATGTCGGATAGAAACACACTTCCTAGTTACTGATACTCTGCCGCAAGCATCACCATCTAAAAACATCTACACGTGCAAGATATATACATATGCACTTATCTTTCCGCGGACATTCGGAAGTATTGGAAAAAGTCCATGCCATCATCATTCCTTATGTCTTGTACTAAAGTGAGGTATTCTCCCAGACGACGCCCATCTTTCAAAAGACGCCGGATAGGCCTCCGCCTACGCTTGCGTTCATTCTGGAGAATTACAGTGCCAGCGACGAACCGTACCACTAATGGCCGATTCACATTTTTTGTGCAGTTGACGTAGGCGCTCAAACACTGTTCTACCAGGCTGATTTCGTGGTGAACGAGGACCACTGCAATCCAAAATTTTAAAAGTCATGCCATGGTGCGCTAGGCTTCGCTTCGTGAAGGCAGCAGACGAGAAGAGAAAGCGACAGCAGTGAGACACGCAGCAAGGAACGGCTGATGCCAATTGGACAGACTGTCATACCTGGTGGCCCAATGAGAACGCTGGAGTCGTCCGCCTCTGTCGCATGCACTTGGCGACCGTATGCGCCCCCTGGGCCGAACGCATCCGCCAGCTGGCTGAAGGCGGACGGGTGCAGCGCCTCTAAAAACGACCGTACGGGGGCCTTAAGCAATGCAGTTTACGGAGGTGAAACTGCCCTTTTCGAACTTACCAAAAGTCCTCCTCATCGCCGCGGCGCCGGCTCCGGCACGCGCCTGGGTTCACCATCGGATTAAACGCTGACACGGCATACCTTGCCTTGCCGTCACGACTTTGCCGTCTCGACCTGGCCTTCTTTCACAATATATATATATATATATATATATATATATATATATATATATATATATATATATATATATATATATATATATATATATATATATATATGACGTGCCCAGTCGTCAACCTTGTTGAATAAAGTGAAGTTGAGCGTGCAAGGCAGTGCAAGTTGACACAGGTTGGTAGCCTCCCTTTCTTGGCTTGGAGATATTGTAAGGTAGTATTTTGAAGGTAAAAACACAGTGCAAATGGGGACAAAGAATGGTAAGTGTGCGACACAAGCACCATTACTGAGTGTACGGGTGCAGTCAAAAATAAATGGAAGGTCCGACAGCGTATCAAACCTTGTCGCAGCGCTTTCTAACGTAATACACTCTGAAGGGCTAGTTGGTTCGTATTAATTGAAGTAAAACTGCGCGAAAAAGGCGGGACGTAATAAACACACAGGTACAAACTGCGCCTTGTTTGTGCCTATGTGTTTCTTACGACCCGTCTTTTTCGCGCAGTTTTACTTGTTCGGTTTCTAAAGTCGGCTCTGGTAACTGATTAGCTCGGTCGTCAGAAAGCGGCGTATGCTATCAACAGACGTTTATCTGTTTAGTTATCGCTATCTTGAAGCGCGCTCGGCAGCAAACCATTTGTAGCCATGGCCACTGAAGCAGTGAGCTCAGCGTCACCTATAGGCTACAAGCTATGCATAAAGAAAAAAAAAAACAAGCTTCGAAAATTCACTTCCACACGTTTTAGCGCATTCATGTGGTAGCGTAAGCATGTGCCTCTTCAAAAGCGTTTGCTTGTAGAGATTCCATAAGCCGGTGCTATTTACGCAAGAAGACTGCAGTTAGCCTCTGAAATGACTGCACAAATTCCACGAAGAGAAGCCCCATTCAGCCGGTAGGAATAGGGGAGCGAGCTGTAGAGAACAGGTTTATTCCACCTTTTTTTTTTCCCACCGAGGGATCAAAATCAGCAGTACAAGCTATTATATTTCACTGTAGTACAAGCCTTGCACACAGGGTAAAATGGTTACTTGTTCGCTCTCAATGACATGTTCCACTCGAACCCTCCCTCCCCCCAGACAACCTTTGCAGTCTTCCTGCTGGGCTTGCATTTTTCCGGCACGAGAGGGCAGTGGCCTCCCTTCGTCTTCGTGGGTGTGCACACGTGGCCACGCTAGTGAAAGCGGCGAGCTTTCAGCGCATGGACGTGCGCTCTGCCTCCACTGTGCCTTTCTATACAGGTTGAGGAAATCAACGCTGCTCGTTTCCTGCTGCCACGTTTTGCTACCAACGCATGGACGCTGCGGCATTCGACCACTTGGTTTGACACCGATCAAGATGTTTTCTTCCTGTCCGACACGTATTCGGAAGTCCCCGCTTCATTATTCGGTGAGTAGCACCTCGCATGTTGCTTGTCACCTGTTTTATTACGTTTCTGCGGAGCAATCAGAAAAGTCAGTAAGTTGATTTAGCTTCGCGAACTAAAGAGGGGATAGGCAATCGAAAGAAACTGCGCTCTTATTCGGTGCTCCAGATACCAATAGTCAAGTGGAGTCATAAGTTATTTTTCGGTTATTTTTTATCGGTCTCTTTGCAAAACCTCGCAAGAAGTATGGGCACGGCGCTACCTTCAAGACCTCAGCGGCGGGCGCGCACTATCGAATATCAGAACCGTCCGAGTGTTCAGCAGGGCAGAGAGTAATAACACTTGCGTTAGCCTGCCTTCCATGCGCACTGTGCTGCTTGCCAATTTCCGCCTTGTTTTACAAGTAGCCGCGGCTACTGCAGTTTCCCACTCAGTGACAGTCTGGGAGCAGCGCTGTGTCTCGTCTTCCATTCATGTCTCTGTGTATCGTGCGCTTTTCTGCCTTGCGATACACTCGATCAAGGTATGCCGCACTATCTGTTATAGATATGCATATCGCGAGGCCTAGTTGTCACCACAGCAATGATAAGAACGGTCGCTGGCCACGTGTGCTAGCTGCATCAGTTGTGGAATGCACGAGGCAAGTAGGAATTAAGCAGTACAGCACTTACACCAAGTGATATAGATAATGGATGGATGGAATATAGGAGCGTCCTCTTTGAAAGGGGGTGGTAGCAGTTTCTATCAAGCTCATTTTCCCCCCTCAATCTTAACTATTTTTTTTTAGATTAGTTAACTATACCAACATTCTATTTATTGAATTTTTCATTATACATTACTATATTACTAACATTATGTAACTGTTTTGCTTTTAAGCCACACATCTTCCAATAGTTTTTACCTAGCTTCCACAGCAGGTTTATTCACCCGGCCACTGCATGGTATCTCTAAACCCTACAGCTTCAGGAAGCGTGACTGCGCCTGCATCGACTTCCGGATGGGCACCGTTACATTCCAGTATTATATGGTCAATTGTTTCACTGCAGTTACTACATACGGCGCATACGTCATCTTCATTGTTAAATTTCTTCTAAGGCACCCTCATCTAGCTTCAAAACGTAGGGCACTGCGTCTTCAGTTATCAAAGATAGATTCCTTCCTGATCTGTATTTTCCACTTTCGGTATAATTCCACACTCTGTTTCTTTTCCATCGAATTTATCTAATTTTTACCTTCTGTTTTTCACTTCTTGCTTAATGCTCTTTATTTCTCCGTCCTTATGACTAGCATACTTACTAGTTAGTTTCCTAGTTCTTTTCCTCCATTGTGAGTCAACGCTTTTTAAGCACAGGTATTTAAATACTTTAGCTGCCCATCTGTTACTGTCCAATTTCCTCAGGCGTTCCTCATATAATATTTTACTCTGAGCTTCCCGTACTTCGAAAGATGCCCAGCCCATATCTCCCTGTACCACCCCATTTGTGGTTTTGCCGTGGGCACCTAGTGCTAATCGTCCAACGGCTCTCTGATTTAGTTCTAATGCCGCTTGTACCTCTGATTTTAGGCACAAAACCGTATTTCCGAAAGTAAGTCCGGGCACCATAATTCCTTTCCATATAACCCTCAAAACCTCATACCTGTTGTATCCCCACAATGCCCTATGCTTCATTATCCCGGCATCCCTTTGGCCTTAAGTGATTGCTCATGCTTTCCAATGTATGCCAATCCTTCGTTTACCCATACCCCTAGATATTCATATTCTGCTACTCTGGGTATTTCATGGCCTTGTATTTTAAGACCCTGATCAGTTGAGCCGTTGAAAATCATCCGAATCGACCCAACTGCGCTAACACTGAGGCCTAGAGCGTCCCTTTCGTCTCTGCAATACTTAGAGTTTGCAATTCTTCCTGACTCTCAGCTAGGAGCACTATGTCTATAGCTAGGGATGCGATCCAGCGTCCTTCGGAACAGTAGTCGAGCGCCGTAACCCCTGCGTTACTCCGGCGGGACCTTTCGGTTGGAATACAAACCCTGCAAAGAAGCTGACTGAACTTCTTAGAACAGGGGTCCATATAGTAAATGAACACTATGCATACATCTACAGGATATCCAGAGCTTAGCGGAGCCCAACAGTACATCACACAGAATGAGTCTCTCATACACACACACACACACACACACACACACACACACACACACACACACACACACACACACACACACACACACACACACACACACACACACACACACACACACACACACACACACACACATGATATATATATATATATATATATATATATATATATATATTGTAAGGTGTTTATTGGAGCACCAAGACCGTCAGCAACGTCCGCAAACCAAAGCGACGGGGGTAGCGTTCGAATCAACACTGCAGTCGCAACAAGGCTCTGGCTCCACTTCGTCTACCTCTACGGGTTGGCGCGAGCTGATGGCGATCGGGATTACTACAACACCCCCCGGCGGAAAAGGAGCCATCCTGGCGACTCATGGTGAGGAAAGGGTAGGGGGATCATAATACGGCTTGAGGCGGTCGACATGTACAGTTTCTCGGCCGCGGCGGCGATGATCTGGAGATGGGTTCAAGGGCTCTATTACGTAATTGACGGGAGAAGATTGTTCGAGAATGCGGTAAGGTCCATGATTACGCGATAGGAGTTTGGATGAGAGGCCGGGTGCAGAGGAAGGCACCCAGAGCCAAACGAGGGCACCTGAGGGATATGAAGGCGCTGGATTTGTAGGGTCCCGGTTATGTTTTTGTTGAGCCTGGTTCTCCGTTGTGAAGGAGCGCGCCAATTGTCGGCATTCTTCGGCAAATATGTGCGCTTCAGACAGTAGAGTGGTCTCTGAAGCGTCGGGGTGGTAGGGCAGGATAGTATCCATGATGGACGTGGGTTCACGACCATATAAAAGAAAGAAGGGGAAGAACCCAGTAGTAGTCTGCGTAGCCGTACTGTAGGCGTACGTTACGAAAGGCTTGGTCCCAATTAGAGTGAGCGCTAGCAACGTACATGGCTAGCATGTCACTAAGAGTGCGATTAAATCGCTCAGTCATGCCGTTCGTTTGGGGATGATACGCTGTGGTGCTCCGGTAATGATCTGGCACTGTTTGAGGAGGGCTTCGACAGTGTCGGAAAGAAACGCACGTCCGCGGTCACTGATCAATTCTTTCGGTGCGCCGTGACGAAGAACGAGGCGATGCAGAATGAACGAAGCAACATCCCGTGCGGTGGCAGACTGCAAGGCCGATGTTTCCACGTAACTGGTTAGGTGGTCAACGGCTACGATGACCCAGCGGTTGTTAGCCGACGTGGTCGGAAGCGGGCCATACAGATCGATACCGACACGGTCAAAAGGGCGGCTGGGGCAAGGCAATGGCTGCAACGGAGCGGCTGGCTGAGGGGATGGATTCTTGTGACGTTGGCAGGCGGTACAGGATCGGATGTACTGACGAATGAAGCGGTACATGCCGCGCCAGTAATATCTCATACGCAGTCGAGAATAGGTTTTCATGACACCTGCATGGCCGCATTGGGGTCGGCGTGGAAAGAGGCGCAGATTTCAGCACGGAGATGTCGCGGAATCACTAGAAGCCACTTTCGCCCTGTAGGATGGTAATTGCGGCGGTATAAAAGTCCATCACGAGTGGCGAAGTGGTGGGCCTGACGACGAAGTGCACGTGACGGAGACAGCTCTGCGGGCGTAGACAGAAATGTTAAGAGGGAGGATATCCATGGATCCTTCTGCTGCTCAGATTTCATGTTGGTAATGTTCAGCGGTGACATATCGTAGGCACAAACGAAGCCAGCCGTCGAGTCGTTAGGAAGCGGTGAACGGGAAAGGGCATCAGCGTCGGTGTGCTTGCGTCCAGATCGATAGATGACGTGGATATCGTACTCGTGAAGACGTAACGCCCAGCGGGCGAGGCGGCCGGAGAGGTCTTTGAGGGAGGATAGCCAACAGAGCGCGTGGTGGTCGATAACAACGTAGAATGGGCGACCGTAAATATAAGGACGAAACTTGGTAATGGCCTATATGATGGCCAGACACTCCTTTTCGGTCACAGAATAGTTCGATTCCGCTTTCGTGAGGGTACGACTAGCGTATGCGACGACATACTCGGAATATCCAGGTTTCCGTTGAGCAAGAACAGCGCCCAGACCTACGCTGCTTGCATCAGTGTGTATTTCGGTCGAGCAGGCAGGGTCAAAATGGCGGAGTATAGGGGGAGAGACCAGTAGACGGCGTAGTGTACTGAACGCAGCATCACAGGCCGGTGACCAAGAGGAGAGGTTCGGGCCTCCGGCGAGAAGTTGCGTTAAAGGGGCGATGATACTGGCGAAGTTGCGGATAAAACGGCGGAAATACGAACATAGACCGATAAAACTTTTAAGGTTGTGGGCTTGGGAAAGTCTGCGACGGCGCGAAGTTTGGTAGGATCCGGTAGAACACCATCCTTGGATATGACACGACCAAGTATTGTAAGCTTGGTAGCGGCAAAGTGACATTTCTTCAAGTTGAGCTGTAGGCCGGCTTCAGTAGGCACGTAAGGACACGCTGAAGGCGCAGAAGGTGGGAAGGGAAATCTTTCGAAAAAACGACAATGTCATCTAGATAACAAAGACACGTTTCCCATTTGAGCCCATTGAGAATGTAATCCATCATTCTCTCGAAGGTGGCGGGGGCGTTGCACAGTCCGAACGGCATCACATTGAATTCATACAAGCCATCGGGAGTGATGAAGGCTGTTTTCGGGCTGTGAGCGGAAGCCATCGGTACTTGCCAATAGCCAGAGCGCAAATCTAGCGACGAAAAAAACTCCGCTCCTTGCAAACAATCTAGCGCGTCGTCAATTCGTGGTAGTGGGTAAACATCTTTGCGGGTTATCTTATTCAGACGCCGGTAATCCACACAGAAGCGGATCGTGCCATCTTTCTTCGTCACCAACACTACAGGGGAGGCCCAAGGGCTATGAGATGGTCGTATGATGCCCCGTTGAAGCATATCGGCGACATTGTCACGAATGACGCGGCGCTCAGTGGGCGACACGCGATATGGTCGCTGCCGCAGGGGAGCATGAGGACCAGTCTCGATTGCATGAGAAATGGTCAAGGCGCGGCCGAAAGAAGGCTGGGACACGTCAAAAGATGCACTGAAGCGCTGAAGGAGGGCGACTATTTGGTCCCGTTGGGCGGACGGAAGGTCGGTCGCGATAGCTCGATGAAGGGCGTCGACAGGAAGCTCATCACTCGTAGAAGCACAAGACGTCAGGGCAGCGACGTGAGGAAAAACTTCAGGTTCGGAGAACATGTAAGTGCAATCAGGGTCCAGCTCTTCAATGTAGCCGAGGCACTCCCCGCGAAGAACAGCCGTTGGGGAGGGAAAAGGGTTGGAAGCATAGATGACACAGCTGCCATCAGAAATTGTTAGAACGGCGAAAGGAAGGAGGCGGTTATAGTGGGCGGAGGCGAGTTTGGGCGTAAAGAGAACAGGGCTAGGGAGGGCAGATGTCGAAATAAGGGGAACGAGAACAGAAGAAAAGGGAGGAATGTCGGTGTCTGCAGCTACAAGGAGTTTAGCAGGGCGCAGAGGCGGGTCACACAGGGAAACATTACACACAGGGGAAAGCTCAACTTCAGCACGGGCACAATCAATCACAGCACTGTGAGTTGACAGAAAGTCGTAGCCGAGGATGATGTAGTGGGAGCAGTCGTAAAGCATCACCATCTCGACGAGATACGTAATGTCTTTCATGCAAACTCGTACCGTGCACGCTGCCACAGTGGTGATGCGCTCTGAACTGGCCGTACGAAGCGAAAAGGCAGAAAGCGGCGTCGTGACCTTGCGAATTTTGCGGTGAAGGGCATCACTAATTACGGAAACGGCAGCACCTGTATCCACCAGCGCAAGAACGGGAAAACCTTCTACGAACACTTCAATGACGTTGGCGGGAGAAGGCGGAGGACTTAACGAGTTCGTCAAACGCGCAGTTCTTGCCTCCGGAACTGCGGCATTTAGTTTTCCCCTTGCGTAGGGCCCTGTCGCCGGAGCATTGGCGAAATGGAACGTCGGCGAGGCGAAGGCGAACGGCGTGTCGAGTACTGAGCCCAGAAGAGACTTTGCTCAAGGGCGGCTCGGGATCGTAGTGGTACTGACGGACTGTGTTCTCAGGATGAAGCGGGCGCTGACGGCAAAGGCGAGCGACGTGACCCGGGAGCCCGCAAGCATAGCAAATTGGGCGATTGTCGGCGGTTCGCCATGGGTTCGTAATGCGGCGTCGCGGTCGAGCGATCGGAGACTGAGGGGCCATGAAACGAGGTGGAGCATAAAATGTAGGGCCGTTCTGGTAAGACGACGTTGGAAGCGGACCGCGCGTTCCAGCGGTTACTTGACCGTAAGTGAGTGGGGCTTGCACAGGAGCGATGGGAACACTAGAAGGCAGCGCTTCGGCGACTTTCTCCTCGATAACTTGGCGGATAGCCGGCGAGATGGATGGCGCGTTGGCCGGCGCTAATTGCGAAGTACAGACGGTTGGCTGAATTGGATGGAGGAGGGACAGCTGGCGTGCAAATTCTTCGCGGATGAAGTCTTGGATATTCTGCATAAATTGAGACTGTTCCGCAGACGGCGTAGCCAGTGCCAAGCCAGCAATGCCGGCAGGTGTGGCAGCCCGCCGCGTAGAAGCGTGTTGCTTTCGTAGCTCGTCAAACCTCTGGCACAGTGTTATAATGTCGGATACGGAAGTAGGGTCCCTGGCCGACATCATATAGTACGCATCATCGGTGAGACCTTTTAGAACATGTGTGACTCTTTCGCGCTCGGGCATGGACGGATTGACCCGCTTGCAGAGGTAAACCACGTCCTCAATGTAGCTAGTAAACGTTTCTTCAGGACGTTGAAGCCATGCATGGAGGCGTTGTTCGGCGCGGAGTTTACGTACCGCAGGACGGCCGAAGACATCCGCGAAGTTCTTGAAGGCAGACCACGTCGGAAGATCGGCTTCGTGGTTTCGAGACCACAGATTCGCCACGTCCGTGAGGTAGAAGAGGACGTTGCTCAGTTTTATGGAATCGTCCCAGCGGTTGTAAGTGCTGACGCGCTCGAAAGAGGCCAGCCAGTCGTCAACGTCTTGGTCGTCGGTACCACTGAAGAAAGGTGGGTCACGGGGGCGTTGTGCCCCGGGACAGAAGATGGTTGCAGGAGTGGCAGGGATGGGCGTCGATGGTTGGCTGGGAGCGTCCTGCATGGTTGTGACCGAAGGCGGTATCGTGCGGTTCCGAAGTTCCAGGGTGAAATTTGCGAGGAGGACTGGAGCGACGACCGAACCTCCACCAAGTGTAAGGTGTTTATTGGAGCACCAAGACCGCAAGCAACGTCCGCAAACCAAAGCAACGGGGGTAGCGTTCGAATCAACAGTGCAGTCCCAACAAGGCTCCGGCTCCACTTCGTCTACCTCTTCGGGTTGGCGCGCGAGCTGATGGCGATCGGGATTACTACAATATATATATATATATATATATATATATATATATATATATATATATATATATATATTCGGTTCCCACCATCGGCACGTTGTTTTTTCTGCTACTTTGTGTTTAATTATCGTCCCCTAAACAAGATTACATGACTAATTTCTTTAATTACCATTAAACATTAAAAAATAAAGGACATAAAAGTAACATCCCCTACGCTTTCCTTGGCCTCGCCGTCTGTTGGCTTTTTCTTCATGTATTATAACGAGCACCCTCATTTATCCTTAATTGATCTGCTTGTAGCTTACGGGGGTCTCGGTTCTGGCAGTCTTGAAGCCATAGGTAGCGTAAGAGGGTTCTAGCAAAGCTTTCGCCCTCGCTCTTGATCACGTTCTACGTGCTGCTGGCGGTAACAAAGGACGTTCTACGTCCGCCGCTATGGTTGAGGGTGGCGCTGGTGAACACTCTCAAGGTTCGTATACAGACAACATAAATACCCAAGCAAGTAGCAGGGGGGACAGGGGTCGATGTAGCTCAGTTGGAACCGGGCGCGATATTCGGAGGTCGTGGGTTCGGTTCCCACCATCGGTACGTTGTTTTTTCTTCTACTTCGTGTTTAATTATCTTTCCCCTAAACAGATTACATCACTAATTTCTGTGACTATCCAAGTAAACATAAAAAAAGGACATAAAAGTAACATCCCCTACGCTTTCCTCGGCCTCGCCGACTGATGGCTTCTTTCCTTCATATATATACACATACATACATACATACATACATACATACATACATACATACATACATACATACATACATACATACATACATACATACACTCATACATACACTCATACATACACTCATACATACATACATACATACATACATACATACATACATACATACATACATACATACATACATACATACATACATACACTCATACATACATACATACACTCATACATACATACATACATACATACATACATACACTCATACATACATGCATGGAAAGCCTAGAGGATTTTTAAAAGATTATTATCTGTTATTGACTTTTAAAAGTTTTGCTCCTTATCTTGCATAGTACTTGAAGGGCCGCATCCCTTCCTCTTGTACTCCAGTGCACTGCGTGTGGGTGCCGTTGCTCCGATCCTCTTGGATAAATCTACATGATGTTGTTGCCGGTGCTGCCGGTAGTTCGAAATATGTCGAACCAACTCGCCCAACAACACGTTCTATATTTCTTACGCACCTCTAATATAGAAGCAATACTTCACTGGCCCCTTGCCGCAGACAAAGAGGCGATGAATTTGAGCAGCCACGACGTTTTCTACGCAGGAAAGAAAGAGATAATTAACTTTTGCTGAAGGAAACAATGTGATGAGCTTACCTTTATTTCGCGCCGCGATCCACACGTTCACCGTATTCAATACGCGCCGCGATCCACGCGTTCACTGTATTCTATACGCGCCAGTGCACGCTGTTTCTGGCTGTGCGGGCGACCGGCTGCAGTGTTATACACCTGCCGAACAGCGCCAACGCAGTTACTTCAAAATCTCTGCTAAGGTGGCAACAAGTCTTTCAGCGGCGCCGACATGACGCTGTTACGTGTGCTGCCGGTTGCTCGAAACATATTGAACCAACTCGCCCATCAACACGCTCTGCCGCGGAAAACGAGGTGATGAATTCGGGCTGCTCCGATATTTTCTACGCTGGGAAGAAACCCACCTGTAACTTTTGCTGAGTGAAACAATGTCACGAACTTACCTTCATTTTGTGCCCCAATCCACGCGTTCACTGTATTCAATAGGCCCCAGTGCACGCTGTTTTAAGCTGCGTGGGTCACCTTTGACGGTGAAAGTGATAAAACTACCGCACAACACCCACCCCAGGCCGCACAGGATGTCGGCCCAATATTAGAAATCTACTAGAAATGTACGGGCCTGTGTAGTCCCTACACCGCCACCGTTTTCCTGATATTGGCTGTACCAGTCCTTAACGTTGTAAGTATTGGCCCTGCTTTCCCATTATTTATCTAGTATTGACTGTGCCATCGCTAAAGTATGATAATCATGGGCCAAGCTAGCCAGAGTTCCCCCACTTTTTACCACTATTGCCTACACTGTTCTCAAACGTTGATTATCGTGGCCTTCGTTTGTGATTTCTCATTCAATATTGAAATTGTATTGGCTAACATTGGGATTTTCCGTGTATTCAAATGGAAAGCCAACATTCGGTGTTGCGACGGCTGAGAGAAAATTAATTATATTGTCACGTACAAGGTGATTGAGAACACCAAGAATAGCAAGGGGTTAACCCAGACACAATGGCAGCGAGCAGCACTGACGCAAACGCGCAAGCGACACTTTGTCGTAATTTCAACTTCGTCCTCCTTCACTCAGTCATGCGCCACCTGGCAACGCTAGGTGGCATTACCCCCCCCCCCCCCCACTTTCCGAAAAAGTGAAAAAAAAAAGAAGACGGCTGGTAGGAATGGTGTGAAAAGTAAGAGAGTGGTCACAAGGGATGGCCGTGCGTTATCGTTGGTAGTACGGCTTGAGTCGCACAATGTGCACAATGTCCGAGCTGGGCTTTCAACGTTTTGAAAGTGCGGCGCCGTCTGGAATAACTTCATAACTGAGGTCACTCACACGACGCAACGCTTTGTACGACCCGAAGTAGCGGGAAAGGAGTTTCTCTGACAAGCCTGGACGGCGAACTGGTGTCCACTCCCAGACTTGGTCCCCAGGTTTGTAGTGAACCTGGCGGTGCCGGAGGTTGTAGCGGTGCGCGTCAGTGGTCTGCTGCCGCCCGATGTGAACACGGGCGAGCTGGCTGGCTTCCTCAGCGCGGATGGCTTACTGCTGGGTATCTGGGGGAAGCTGGTCATGATCTGGGCACGGGAGCATGGAATCGAGCATGCTCTGAACTTCACGCCCGTACACAAGTCGGAATGGTGTGAAGCGCGTTTTTTCTTGTAAACTCCAGCGTGCAAGTCGTCCAGATGGGTTTCGCAGATTTGCCAACGAGCACATACAATGATGGTCCGTGACGACTTTAAATGGTCGGCCGTAAAGATAGGGACGAAACTTCATAGTGGCCTACACGACCGCCAGGCATTCCTTTTCCGAGGTGGAGTAGTTCGTTTCGGCACGAAAGAGTGTGCGGCTAGCATAGGCTCGCTCAATGCCGTCTTGATGCTGAACAAGGACTGCGCCAAGACCGCTACAGCTGGCGTCAGTGTGCACCTCTGTGTCAGCCGCTTCATCTAAGTGCTTCAGTACAGGGGATGTATGAAGGCTCTCGCGAAGCAAGGAGAAGGCCGTCTGGACACAAAGGAGGTGTCCTTCCTTGTGAGGCGCGTCAGAGGTTTCGCAATCTGTAAAAGTCCGCAATGAACCGCCGATAATATGCGCACAGGCCGAGAAAGCGCTGAACAGCCCTCTTGCTAGCTGGAGCGGGAAACCGCGCGACGGCAGCAGTCTTATCGGGATCCGGGCGCACCCCATCAGCGCTCACAACACGGCCAAGGAACTTGAGTTCTGTATACCCGAAGTGACATTTCTGGGGCTTCAGCGTGAGGTCAGCAGAACGAAGTGCTTCCAGTACAGCTTGAAGGTGTTCGAGGTGTTGGTCAAATGTTTCGGAAAAAACAACTACGTCGTCCGAGTACACAAGACAGATCTGCCACTTGAGACCAGTGAGCACGGTGTCCATCATCCCTTGGAATGTAGCTGGAGCAGAACAGAATCAAAATGGGAGTACTTTGAATTCATATAGGCCATCTGGAGTGACAAATGCGGTTTGTTCTCGGTCTCTTTCGTCTACTTCGATTTGCCAATAACCGCTTTTCAAAACAATAGATGAAAAATGCTTAGCACGTCGCAATCGGTCCAGTGAGTCATCGATGCGCGGCAACGGGTATGCATCTTTCTTTGTCACAGTACTCAATTTCCGATAGTCGACACAAAATCGGAGAGTGCCGTCTTTCTCCTTGACCAGGACTATCGGTGAAGACCACAGACTTCGTGAAGGCTGCACAACACCATCATCCAGCATCTCCTGAACCTGCGTGTGGATCACTTCCCGTTATTTGGCAGACACAATGGCGGGCTCGTAACTACAGGCGAAAAGGGCTCTTGAGCGCCTGTCGCACCTCCTCCCGCACTATTGCAGAAACGGAAGCTGGTGATGGCTGCAGAGGGTTGCAGAACTTGCTGAGTTCTTCGCGCACGACGCTGCGAATCAGTTCGCGCAAAGCATCAGGATGCCGCTCGGAAGATGGAAACGATTCCGTGATTGTGGTAGTATTGTACGATTCCAGATTGTGCCATAAGTCACGGCATGTTGTTGTAGTACCCTTTCCATTGTGGTAGCCTCAGCAAGACATCCGTTTACAGTCGACGGTGAGTTCCGCACAAGGCCTGCGAACAGCTGCTCTTTCAATCCCCGCATCAAGTACCTGACCTTTTTGTCCTCGGGCATGGCGGGATCGGCTCGCCTGAAGAGGCGCATCATGTCCTCGACGTACGCTTGGACACAATCATTCGGCATCTGGATGCGAGAGTGAATGGCACGTTCTGCATGTTCGCGACGATCAGCGCTACTGTAGTCCTCGAGCAGTTGACGACGGAAGTCCCGCCACGATGTTAATTCTTCCTCTCGGTTCTCTAATCAGGTACGGGCGCCATCCTCAAGGCTGAAGTAGACGTTCCTTAGTCTGGCAGCATCGTCTCACTGGTTAAAAGCAGCGACACGTTCAAACTGAAGGAACCAGTCCTCCACATCCTCACCCCGCCGGGGTGGCGCAGTGGTTACGGCGCTCGACTACTGTTCCCAAGGACGCGGGATCGAATCCCGGCCTCGGAGGCCGCTTTTCGATGTAGGCGGAAAGCAAGGCGCTCATTTGCTGTGGGATGTTAGTGCACGTTAAAGAACCCCAGGTGGTCAAACTTTCCGGAATCCTCCACTACGGCGTCTCTCACAGCCTGAGTTGCTTTGGGACGTTAAACCCCACAGACCAACCTCCACATCCTCAAAGAGGTCCCCATGGAAACACTTCGGTGCCCGAGGGGCCTGCAAGGTGTAGCTACAGGCTGGTGCGACGCCCGTTACTTACTGAGCAGAAGCACTGGATGTCATGGCGGCGGGTAAGGGGAGACAGTCCCTGGAGCCGTCGACTGGAGCGATGCACTGGGGTGTCCAATGGCACTAGGCTGGCGCGACGTCTTTCAGATGGAGACTCTTGCGTAGGTGATCGTACCCAGCAGCTCCACCAGAATGTCACGTACAAGGTGTTTGAGGATATCAAGCATATCAAGGGGTTAGCCCAGAAACAATGGCAGCGAGCAGCACAGACGCAAACGCGCAAGCGACACTTCGTCGTCCTTACAACTTTGTCCTCCTTCACTCAGTCATGCGCCATCTGGCAACGCTAGGTGGCAATATTGTCACGAGTAGTATTTGGACAGTTTGTAATTTCGAACTATTTAAAACTCGCTTAAGTTCTCTTGGAAGCACACGTGTTAGCTAAGGTGATTTTAAAGATTTCAAAATTTTTTACTTTATTTTGGTACAGTATGCGTGGCGTTTTATCATCTTCTCAACGCCGTTTCGGACTCATTGCAAAACCTACATATATACACTGGATGCCAACATTGAACAGGCAGGAAACGCATGCTGTATACTCGTATAATAACTGTTCGTATACTTCGGAGCCAAACCAGTTTTAAAAAACATGAAATCGCTGCCCCAAGTAGTCCAACGGCATAGGACCAATACCGACTCAGCATTGGAAAATAGGAAAAAAGTGGCACAGATGTCGTACTTTTATTGGCATTCGACCCAAATGCAACCCGAGCCAATATATTGTGCCGCCTAGAAATGGATATAAGAGAAGATAAGGTCGCTGAAGAAGCGGCTCGTGCAGAGGCTCGCAAGTGGACATAGCTGCGTCTTCAACGTTTTTCTGCGTCAATTAGAACCTTGGTCGTAACATCTTCGTGAGAGGGACTGGGAAGACGTTCATTAGAAACCCCGAAGACGGATTCTCAGCTTGAACTGCCCCGAAATCGCCGTCTTGCCGGCCTACCGTTATCTGAGCCTACGATATATCTTGACAGCGCTCCGAGGTTCGTGCCTTGCAACTCATGGCCGCATCACTGGGAGCCGCGTTCGTTCCCGGCCTCATCCAGCGAAGACGTGGACGCGTGGCTCACTCACTACCAGCGGGTGAGCCGTTACAATAAGTGGGACTCTTCCGCCCGGCTAGCTAACGTAGTCTTTGCGCTTAACGACACAGCCCTAACGTGGTACGTCAACCTCGAGGACACTTTCACCACATGGGATCGATTTGTGGAAGAGGTCAAGAAGTGCTTTGGAGATTCTAACGCGAAGAAGAAGCGAGCTGAACAAGCTCTTTCTCAAAGAGTTCAGCTTCCTGGGAAAACATGCACCAAGTATATCTAGGAAGTCTTGAAGCTGTGTAAGCTTGTAGATGGTCGCATGACTGAAGATGGAAAAGTTGGCCATCTGCTTAAAGGGTTAGCCATAGATATTTATAATTTTCTTATCGGCAAAGCAAGCCTTGATCAGTAGCTGACGTGATCCAGCATTGCCGCAGGTTCGAGACGCTGAAAGTGCGTCGGATAACACCCAAGTTTGGACGTTTGGCTGGCGTGACGTCGGTGGCCGCTGTCGACGCTGCTGACTTGACATCGTCTGGCGATCTGGCCTCCACGATCCGTCAGACTGATCCCGAAAAAGTGAGTCGGTCGCTAGAACTAGCCTAGGGCTCCTCAGTGCCGCCCCCGTCGCATCCGCTGTGTCCGCCTCCTCCAACCGCATTTTATGCAGCGGACTTCGTTAATCAAGCGGACTTCGATGAATACCGGGGACCGCAGCAGCTGCGGCAGAGCAACATACCGAAGGCACCCCCAAGGCAACGGATCCGCTATTACCAGCCGACCATAACCGGTCTGACAACAGTCGACGCGAGGCTCTGTGGCGACATTTGCCCGCAGCATCTTTTTCTCGACCCCTGGTGTGCTATCGCTGCGGTCAACTTGGCCACATCTCAAGATTATGTTCTCACCGCCAAGCATCCCGTTACGGCTACAGCTCCATGAACTACCCTGAGCAGCAGGATTACAATCCTGGCCCTTCTCGTCATTTGCGCTAGCCTCCTAATTCCGGTGATCCACAACTTTGCGGGATCATTCACCGGCCTCGAACAGAAGCATGACACCACCTCCAGCTCCCCGTACGCGCCGTTCTCCATCGACCCGGCACCGCTCACCACCACCGGAAAACTAGTCGGCGCGACCGATGGGGGTGAGGTCGCTGGACATTAGCTGCTAGAAGAAATACCCCCACTTGTGCTGATGTTGCGGAACAAAGTCCACGTTTTAGTTGATGGTGTACCTGTGATGGCTTTAGTTGATACCGGGGTCACCATATCCGTAATGAGTGCTGCATTTAAGCGTCGCCTCGGAAGAAAAGTTGTATTTATAGGTGGGATAAAAGCGTTCAGGTTTGTGGCGTGAGTGGCTAACCATTGCTTGCCATTGAAGTGTGCAGTGTTAAAGTTTCTTTGGATGGTGAAGTATTCCGTGTGGAAATGGCAGTGCTTGCCCAATCGACGCATGACGTCATCTTTGGGCTTGAGGTTTTGAGGTTGTGGGGTGCCAATGTCAACTGCTAAACTGGTGAGCTTAGCGTCGGAAAATATGTTATGTTACGCCTGATCTGATGAAAGGCTCGTGTAGGGATAGTATGTTTTGAGTTTCCGTTGTGCCTCTATCGTCGGCTGTATGTGTACACTTTTCCTGCCAAGAGGCCACCCTCGACATGTCTGAAGCGACTTTAGAACCGGTGCACTTCACCTGCATCAAGAAAAATGTCGGTTCCTCACGCCATGGTGTCTGTTGCCAAAGGCTACACTGCACTCTGGGCAGTGAATTGCTCTACTGAACCTGTCATTCTTCCCACAGGTTTGAAGCTCGGATCCTGCAGCAATGATCCGTCAATATCTGTTGACTTGATTAACGACGCCATACAAAAACGAGTGACTCCTATCCAAGATGAATCGCGATATCTTCGTATGATTGACCCCTCGCTCGCAACGATGGATCGCCGTGAACTGCTGGCTATTCTAGGGCGACACTCCTCCTTGTTTGACTTTTCCCAACCAGGCGGCCCATCTTTAATTCCTGCTTCACGTATTCTACACAGGATCGACACTGGCGCCTCACATCCGATTCGACAAAAGCCCTACCGAGTGTCACCGTCTGAACGAAAGGTGATAAATGAACAAGTGAAGGAGATGTTAATGAATGGTGTTATCAAGAGCCGTCGAGTCCTTGGGCTGCCCCCGTGATCCTTTGAAGAAGGATGGCACGTAGCGTTTTTGCGTTGATTATCGTCGTCTAAATGCAGTGGCTAGAAAAGACGTGTACCCCCTTCCCCGTATAGACGACGACATTGACAATCTTTTTTCTGCCTCCTACTTTTCCACTGTTGACCTCAGATCGGGCCATTGGCAAATACCTGTCCGTACGGCAGACAAAGAGAAAACTGCATTTAATACACCCGATGACCTTTACGAAGTCAGTGTAATGCTATTCGGCCTCTGTAATGCACCCGCTACCTTCGAAAGATTCATGGACACGATACTCCGCAGTTTAAAATGTGAGGTGTGTATGTGTTACTTGGACGATGTGATTTTCGGAAAGACTTTCAGCGAACACAATGACCGTTTAGCTCTTGTGCTGGTCTCGTGTTGAACTCCAAGAAGCGTCATTTTGGAGCACGCCAAGCGCTAGTTCTCGGACATCTCGTCGATAAAGACGGCGTCAGACCGGATCACGCAAAGACTGCAGCGATCGCCTCTTTTAAGCCACCTCAGTTCGCCAAAGAACTACGGAGTTTCCTGGGTTTGTGTTCGTACTTTCGTCAATTTATTCATAGCTTTGCTGATATCGCACACCTGCTGACAAGCCTACTGCATAAAGATGTAGCATACGAGTGGACATCTGAGCGCGACTCCGACTTCCGCCACTTGAAATTTCTGCTCCCGTCGTAACCTGTGCTCCACCACTTCGATCCTTCAGCGCCCACAGAAGTGCATACCGACGCATGTGGTGCTAGAATTGGTGCGGTTCTTGTCCAGCGCTGCGACAGCAAGAAGAACGTCGTGGCGTACGCGAGTCGCTCCCTTAGTAAGCCGGAGCGCCATTATACTGTCACGCAACAGGAATGCCTTGCTGTCGTTTTTGCCACACAACGCTTTCGCTCGTATCATTATGGACGCCCGTTTACCGTCATCACAGATCACCATGCCCTGTGCTGGTTAGTTATCTCGGAGATCCCTGTGGCAGCCTTGAACGGCGGGCCCTACGGTTGCAAGAGTATGACGTTACAGTCACATACAAAACTGGCCGTAAGCACGCTGACGCATATTGCCTTTCCTACCTTCCTCTTTCTACAACGTAATCTGACGCTGATGATTTCGAGAACTGCGTCGCGTCGGTATCACCTGCTTTTCCTGACATCACCACGTTTATAGAAGAACAGCGGAGGGATCCCACCTTGGAACCTCTTTGCAACGGCTCAAGATCAGTCAGGTGGACACCAATTTTCTGTTCGCGATCGCCTCCTCTGGAAGAAATACTATTCCTCTACGGGCCCCTGCTTTCTCCTGGCCGTTTCCAGGGGCCTATACCATTCTATATTACAGGCCATGCACGACGACCCTAGTTCCGGGCATCTTGGAACTGCGAGAATGCTCCATCGCATCCAGGAGCGCTTCTATTGGCCAAAAATGCGAACTACTACTGAGCGGTACGTCGCCAGCTGCACACAGTGTCAGCGCTAAAAACGTCCCCTTTCCGCTATCCCATAATGGCAACCGTTGGATCATTGTTTGCGTGGACTACCTCACTCGATACTTTGAGACGGCAGCCATACCCGCGGCCAACGCGTATAAAGTTTCTTGCTTTATGCTGCGGGCGATAGTTCTTCGCCACGGACCACCACGAGCAACTATCACCGACCGTGGTCGCCAATAGACCTCTCCTCGGGTATGTCACACAATGCGAGTGACGTCACGGTGGGGACGTTTCCGGTTTGCGCCGCAGACGCCGATGGGCAAACAGTCGCTTGAATGCGTACGATCGCATAGAGATTCGCTGCGGATATTGGGACTATTGCCTCGACCCTGAATCGTTATCCCTACGAGCTGCTGAGCAGTGGGATGCACCAACCACGCCAAAAAAGGCTCCGGTATGCGCTTTTTTCGTTTTCCACGGGACGAAAATCTCCTGAAAGTGTGGATGCACGCACTGTGCCGAGATAAATGGAAGCCAACACCCACAAACTGGATCTGACGAACTTGCCCGTGCTGATTTGTTCTAGAATTCAGCTAGTTTATGATTCACTGTACTTATTACACTATCTGATGATTTAAATAAATCTGTTTGACTGCAGGTTGTTTTCTTTCCAGAAAATGAGGGGCTTTGAGAAGGCAAGCCGTAACTAATTATTTACCTTCTTCGTTAACGTTTTTTCATGTTTCCTCGAAAAAGGTGCTCAACTCATCCTCTGTTGGGCTCATATATACGCAGCTCATCTCAATGGAAAGTAACAACTGATAAGGTAAGTTGTCAGAGAGTTTAAGCTAAAACTAAGGTAATGAAGAGTTAGAGGCAATAAAAAATTGTTACGTAAACTTCCCAGAACTTGTTGTTCCACTCACAAAGCTGTGAAGTAGTGGACCGAGTGAGTCCAGATGAAACGAGCATTTCCACTTTGAAGTGTAAATAAGCCACATGCGTGCAATCTTTTCCTAACCTAAAAGATATGTTTTCTAGTGTTAAATGTCAAGTATTACAAGAACGCAGACAGTTTGAAACTTGTAGATTACCAATCGAGCTATTGCAGCAACTAAAGTGCCAAAACCTCTAGAAAAAGTTCAGCGTGCACAGTGATGGTAGAGGGTAAAAACATTTGAACTGTAGCAAACTGGTATCATATAGTACAACTGACAAGTGTAAAGGCTAGATAAGCAGGGTCTGAAGTGCTCAGGCGACATATGGGTTGTGAGGCACGTCGCATAGCACGGATTCGAAGCATTTTGTCCACCTAAGATCTGACACTGTACGACACACGAGCGCGCTTTCAACTGGCCCCATCGATAAGTGGCCGCCGGTGCAACCACGGCCGGGATCGAACCAGCGAAGTCGAAAACCGTATAACACGATCAAAATATGCGGCATCCTATGCTCTGCGTATCGCAGGCTGATTTCACGCGTGAAGTATATATTCTGGCGGGTCGATTTGCGTGTAATGCACTTCCAATCTGCCGCATGCTTTCCTGCCTATAGTAACCAGTTAAAACGTTATTGCTCGAAGGCACATCGAACCCAGCTTACCCGGCCATGCATGTGCAGTGGGCTACCTGTACGGTTCCGTCCTCGTGCAAAAGCGTCCAGGCTTTACATAGTTCGCCGGTGGTCCTCTGAGACGGCGCAACTTTAGCTTTTAAAAAGCGGCATTTTAAGCCAGCGTCGGCAGTGAAATCTTGTCGCACATGCCCTTCCGCTGCAAGAACGTAGGTTTTCAACGAGCGATAAGACTTCAAGCTATCCGGGGTGTAGCTAGGGCCGGGCGTCTGAACAAGGTACACGTATATGTAGCCAACACGAACATTTGGCCACAATCTGGGGTCATTTTTTCAGTCCTTCAAAGCGAAGGGGTCGGGGTATTGGTCCTAGTCAACTACTAACTTTTCAACGTACCGCCAGCGAGCGATTTCAGGCAATAACATCGCGTACTCGGACAGCTCCATCGGTTTGGAACACACAGGAACGCACTGGAGGCTAGACGAGACAAGGAATGGGCCTTGATCAAGACCCGGTGTAGGAAATAATCGAGACACAAGCGCGCGCCGCTGCATTCAGTACGGCCGCGGCCGAGAAAAACGACCAATTTTGCCCATCGCCGCTGCATCGGAGAGCGGTGCAGTCGTCGCAAGTGCGTTCCGTGACGTCACGTTGTTTACTCGAGGGGAAGGTCTATTTACTGCCGACGTCGTGGAGGAGAGGCTCAGTTTGTGTGCCTGTGATCTTTGCCATTCATCGCCTTATCATCCCCAAACCAACGGTCCAACTGAACGCACTAATCGTACGATAACTAACATGCTGTCCATGTACGTCGACCCAAATCATAAGAACTGGGACAGTGTCCTACCATTCATTACCTCCGCTTTCAACACCGCCCGTGATGAGACCACTGCCTTTAGTCCATTCAACCTGCCCCCGCAGGGGGCACCTGTTAAAGCAGGTGTTTGCGTGTGCTGTGCGACACCACGGACCCCAGCACCCACGCGTAGCCGTGCGTGGCATCGCCGTGTCTGGGGAAAAGGGGATCCTGGTGGTTGAGCCGATGCCGAGTGCTTGGACCTTTAAGGCCCCTCGGCGGAGGCAACACACCACTTTGGCCCACGCTTCCCATAGACGGCACCTCCGGGCTGACCCACCCGTGGGAAATCGGCAGTCGCCATTTCCTACCTCTCCTCCATCTTTTGCTTTCCTATCTTCTTTCTTAACTGGCCTGTCTTCTCCTATCTTCAATTGTTCCTGCTTCCGGGCGGCAAGGGTTAACCTTGTGTGGCCAACCACCCTGCGTTACGCCATATTTGGTTATAGTCAGGGTGTACGACTGGCGTGGGCAGGACTATCTTCCAAGTTCCTGTCCCGTCCCCATGTTGGCTAACCACCCTGCGTTACGCCATATTTGGTTATAGTCAAGGTGTACGACTGGAATGGGCAGGACTATCTTCCAAGTTCCTGACCCGTCCCCTTGTTGGACTCCGTGGTGGGTGGTTGCCACCCTGGCCGAAAAACATACTATTTTATGGCTTCTTCTAAACTTTCAACCGATCGCCTCCCTGCGAAGCGGGGGCGCACCGAGTTCACTGCTCAGTATTTTGTGAAGACTGCAAACAACCTTCCCCGATACCACGTAATTCATAGTGAGCACACTGAAAAAACTGCAAGACACGTCTCTCCATTCATTGTGTCAGACTCTAACCGATGCCATAGGGCAAGAAACTAGAATAAAGAAACTAGGAAACTAGGAAACGGAGACCTTCTTTTGGAAGTGCTGTACCGCCACCAGTTCGAGAAACTCTCAGCAGTCACTGCATTTGGAGACACACCAATTGTTATAAGCCCGCACCGTTCATTGAACACCGTTCGTGGTGCCCTCTCAGACAATGACCTCAAATACATGACCGAAGAAGAGCTTCTGGAGGGACTGAAAGATCAAAACGTCACAAACGTCCACAGGATAAGAATCAGACGAGGCAACAAGGAAATCGACACCAAACACTTTGTCCTCACCTTCGCTTTGAGCACACTTCCAGACTCGGTGCAGGTGGGGTACACAAAAATCAGCCTTAGACCCTACATCCCTAATCCGCGACGTTGCTTCAAGTGTCAAAAGTATGGTCACGGTGCACAGAGCTGCCGAGGCCGACCCACCTGTGCTAAATGGGCCGCTCATGAGCATGAAACTGAAGATTGCGATGTTCAACCACACCTTTGTGCAAATTGTGAGGGCGCCCATCTTGCCTACTCACGAAGCTACCCAGTATGGAAAAGAGAAAAAGATATACTAACCCTCAAGGTCAAAGAAAACCTAACATTAAAAGAAGCGCGGACAAAGCTTGAGAATCATAACCCAACATACTCCGTTGTGACGCAGCAGGGCGTAGCATCACAGCGGATTTCGGCGCCTGCCCAGGCCACGCACAGTGAGCCAGGAGCAGCGCCATCTGAGCCCTTGGCGGAAGCAGCTGCCGCTGCTCTGCCACCCGCAAAGCAGGCCGCGCGAACCTATCGGTCAGCCGGCCCCAAGGCACTGTCACACATGGGGAAGTCTAAAACAGACCTATCCATCCCCTGTGCACAATCTTCCAGCACATCTGACGATGTGATGGATACAACCCCGCCTCCGCTGCAGCGGCGGCAGAGCTCTCTGGAGCGTAAAAGAAGGGACAAAATCCCTATTACAGGTCCAAAGGGCCAACCAACATAAGTTTTTTTTTAACTTTTTCACCGTTTTCTAAACATGTCATTCCTAATCCACTGGAATTGTCGTGGCCTTTTAAAAAACTACAATGGCATAACAGACCTTTTAAATTCACTGTCCCCTGTGGTCCTATGCCAAAAAGAGACCAATCTGGGACCTCAACAAAAAAAATCTTAAAAAAGCACAAAGTGTTTCGATGTGACAGAGAGCAAGCAGGTCGCCTCTCCGGAGGCGTTGCTATTGTTGTGCAGAGCAGTATTGCAACGCGAGAAGTCCATCTCAAAACTAATTTCGAAGCTGTTGCAGTTACTGTTGTTCATTATAAAACAATCACAATATGTTCTGTCTACTTTCAACCTCATGTCATTGTTACCCTTCACTATTTACAGGAACTTTTACAACAGTTACCTGAACCATATATTTTAGTTGGAGATATTAATGCACACTCCTCCTTTTGGGGGAGTGAGCAAACAGACAATAGAGGACGTATTTTAGATTTTTTGCTGTGCAACGTCTGCCTCCTGAATGCAGGTAAACAAACATATTGCTCTCCAAGCTCAGGAAAAATGAGCTGCTTAGATCTATAATTTTGTTCACCATCAATTTTCACCGATTTTAAATGGGACGTTCTCGACAACCCATATGGAAGTGATCATTTACCTGTCATAATAAGTCTAACATCCTCACCATCCATCACTCTAACCAAACCACGGCGATGGAAACTTCACTTGGCAGATTGGACACTTCTCCAGTCCAAAGCTGACCTCATAAAAGTATTTTCAGAAAATCTCAGCATAGATGAGCTGAATGAAGAGATTACAGCTTGTATTATTGCTGCAGCACACCTAGCTATTCCACAGTCCTCGGGAACTGTACAGCAAAACCATAAAGTGTGGTATACACAAGAGTGCAAAGAGGCTAAAAGAAAACAAAATAAAGCTTGGGGAATATTCCGGAGATATCCCACACATGAGCACCTTATAACTTTTAAAAAGGCCAGGGCTAAAGCACGGTGCATTCGCCGCGAAGCTGAAAAAGCCTCATGGCAAAATTATGTGTCATCAATAAATAGCTCAACCACATCTAAAAATATGTGGCAGCAGGTTAATAAACTAGACGGCAAATACTACCCTTTCACGATTCCACTTTTAACAGCTCCTGGTACACAAACGAATGTAGAAGAACAAGCAAACATATTGGGGGAACATTTCGCTACAATCTCTAGTTCGGCACACTATACACATTCCTTTATAAAGTATAAAACAGCAGCTGAAAAACAAAGAATCCCAATAGCTGGAGGCACAAATGAACCGTTTAACTGTTTAATTACACTTGAAGAAATAACTAGAGTATTAAATGCCGGCAAAAAAACTGCACCAGGACCAGATGAAATACATTATGAAATGCTTGCTCATTTGACTCCATTGTCAGTAGATGCATTATTGAGATTTTTTATTAAAATATGGATATCTGGAACAATACCAGAAGCCTGGAAGACAGCCGTTATAGTACCTCTCTTAAAGCCTGGGAAGCCCCCGGACTCCCCAGGCAGTTATAGGCCAATAGCCCTGACGAGCTGCCTTGCAAAAGCTTTTGAAAGCATTGTAAATACAAGGCTCATGTTTGTTCTTGAATCCCGGAAACTACTTGATACCCATCAGTGCGACTACAAAAAAACATGTTCAACTATTGATCACCTTGTCCGACTGGAAAATACTATCCGAGAAGCCTTTATCCATAAACAGCATTGCCTTGCCGTATTTTTTGACCTCGAAAAAGCTTATGACACCACGTGGAGGTTTGGGATCCTGCGTGATTCGGGAGAGCTTGGCATTCGCGGCAGGATGCTAAAATGTATAAGCGACTTTCTCTCTCAACGCTCATTTAAAGTACGTCTCGGTTCTACCCTTTCTAAAACCTTCATAGAAGAAAATGGTGTGCCTCAAGGATGTATTTTAAGTACTACTCTGTTTATAGTGAAAATTAACAGTATAGCAAAAATAATCCCAAAATCCGTTATGTACTCTGTCTACGTAGACGACCTTCATGTACATCATCCAATGTGTCAACATGTGAGAGGCAAATACAGCTCACAGTAAATAGACTGGCAACGTGGGCAGATAGGAATGGCTTCAGGTTTTCTACTCAAAAGTCGGTAGTTATTTTGTTCTCTCTCAGAAGAGGACTGCACATTGATCCCACCATCCACCTTAATGATGTTAAGCTACCTGTAAAGCACGAACATAAATTTCTAGGGCTAACTTTTGACAGAAAGCTTTCATTCCTTCCCCACAAAAACAACCTAAAAAAGAAAGCTTCAAAATCTCTCAATATATTGAAAGTCCTTTCACATAAACACTGGGGATCTGACAGAACATGTCTTTTAAAAATTTACCGCTCTGTGGTTCGCTCATGTTTAGATTATGGCTGCATAATATATGGATCTGCAAGGCCGTCATATTTAAAACGACTGGACTCCGTACACAATTCAGGCTTGCGTATTTCAACTGGTGCATACAGGACATCCCCCATAAACAGCTTATATGTAGAAACCAATGAACCATCACTTACAAGCCGAAGAAACATGCTCACATGCTCATACATTCTAAAGATCCGTTCACTGCTAAACCATATCTGTTACCCAATAGTTACAAAGTGCCAGTCTCGAACACTGTTCATAAACAAACCTCAAAAAATAAAACCACTTCTGCTCCGCTTTGAAGAGAAATGTAAAGTTTTAGACTTAATAGACTCATTACCTAATATTACCCGAAAACCTGATCCACTTCCACCATGGTACTGCCTGCCGTCTGTATGTGACTTCACATTAAACCAATTCCAGAAAAACCAAACACCACATGAACACATATTGCAGGAATTTTTAGCCCTAAGTGAAAAGTACAGAGAATATGTGGCATTCTATACAGATGGTTAAAAATCTGCACAATACGTCGGAAGCGCAGTGGTCCAAAACAATTGGAATAGAACAGTATGGCTACCACAGTGTGCATCCATTTTCACTGCCGAGTGTTATGCAGTCCTCATGGCCCTAGAAAAAATTAAAATTGAAAACATAGAGAATAGTGTCATTTATACTGATTCTTTGAGCATACTAACAGCATATAATCATAAAAATGCAGGCAAATCGCTTATTGGTGACATCATACACAGCATAAAAACAGCCACAACCCAGGGACATACTGTAAAGCTTTGCTGGGTTCCGAGTCACATAGGAATTGATGGAAATGAAAGCGCTGATATATGCGCTGCACAAGCTCGATATATAGAAATGAAGAAAGTGCATGTTCCATACAAAGAAGCAGTCAAGTTAATGCCGTCTAAGCTGAGAGATAGATGGCAGTCTAAATGGAATAATGAAGAAAATAATAAGCTACACCTAGTAAAACCTGTCATATCTGAATGGAAGTCATGCACACACCAAGAACGATTCACTGAAGTCATTTTATGTCGCCTCCGTATTGGACATACACACCTTACACATGGTTATATTCTTAGAAAAGAGGAAATACCAACATGCGACCTTTGCGGAGAAACTATCACAATTAATCACATTTTATATTCTTGTACAAAGCTAGAAGAACTAAGAAAGAAGCATTTTCCAATATTTTATTCAGAATATATTCCTCTTCACCCTAGCTTACTCATAGGAGAAAATGCTCTTGTTAATATATCATGCGTTTTTATGTTCTTAAAAGATGCCAGCCTTCTTAACAAATTATGAGTTTTAATTATCATATTACCATCTGCTCCATGGACAGCAGATCTCATCATGTGTTTGGCGCATGATAGCCTTAGATGCTTATGCACCATAAAACACAACACACAACAACCAATCAACCTGCTCTACGCTCTCCACCCACGATATTCCTTAGACACCATCCTCCTGTTTTCATCACTAGTGAAGGTCCCTTGGTAGCCTGGACAACCTGCTTTGCCGAAGAAGCCCGCCGGCTTGCTCGCCTTCGCATCTCAGCGTCTCAGGATCGCTCAAAAAGCACGGTACGATGTCCACAACCGTCACGTTATTTTCCGGCCTGGAGATTTGGTCTTGCTGTGGCGTCCTATCAGGAAGCGGGGTCTGTCACAAAAGCTGCTGCGCCACTACGAATGACCATTTATCATCCTTGTCCATTTTAGCGAGCTCAACTATCGCATCGCTCGCCTCACCAAAAGCGGCCGTCGCTCTGCGAAAAGTGAACTCGCGCACGTCGTCCGTTTAAAGCCTTACAGATCACGCGACGCTGTTTAAGTCGCCCAGCGGGCTTCAGCTGCATCGGGGGATATGTGACGCCCAGTAATGGAGATAGGAGAATATGAGGTCGATGAAGAAGCGGCTCGTGCTGGGACTTGCAAGTGGACATAGCTGCGTTATAGAAGATACATCGGGCCAGTTGGTACGGTGACATGACGAATAAAGAGAGCTGCCGACTAGTACGGAGGTCAAGAACAAACAGGACGGGCGCTGACACTCGCAACTGAAGTTTATTGAAAAACCACAGTATAAATATCCCAGCCAAGCAGCACCAAACTACACATTAAACAAAACCCAAATCATGATGACCCCACACACACACACACCACGTTCAAGAAACCCAACCTCATTATCTGTTAAAGCG
The DNA here is from genome assembly GCF_055883805.1 of Amblyomma maculatum. Taxonomy (NCBI): domain Eukaryota; kingdom Metazoa; phylum Arthropoda; class Arachnida; order Ixodida; family Ixodidae; genus Amblyomma; species Amblyomma maculatum. Next base: position 152,352,512 of record NC_139349.1, read on the forward strand.
ATTGACGGTTCACTAACGCATTTTTCACCTAAACGCGTGATATGCCTGGCCTCAATGATTGGCCGGTTAATCTGTGCCGGATGGGCATCCAAAATACCTGTCTGTGTTAGAAAAGGATGGCAGCCCTCACACCCCTTACAGTGTACAACCAGATCCGATCCTATACCATATCTCTAATGAGCTCTCATGCTCTCGTAACCGAACATTGATACACCTGCCTGTTCGACCCACATACTCTATATCACAAGATAACGGAATCTTGTATATGACTCATACTTTACATGGAACATAGGAAAACTCATTCTTCACCCGACACGTGTTTCTTTCCAGGACTTTTTTCGCTACTTTGTTCTTAACTATGCTACATATTTTTGACAGTTTATTTGGCGCTGAGAAAAACACATTAACATCAAACCTTCTGGCTACATTTTTCAAATTGTGTGATAGGCCATGCACATATGGCAGGGCCACATATCTTTTTGTATCCCTCTGTCCAGCCCCCTCCTGCTCCCGTGAACCTGCGCACGACTGTTTTACTTTCGTGGTTAGTTTATCACATATTCTTAATATGACGTGAACAGGAAATTCTGCGTTCGCTAGCCTAGACAGTTGTTCATGAAAGCTAATTCACATATTATGAAAGCATGATTTTGACAGGACTGCCTCCAGGCTGGACAGAGCGATGCCATCTTTTAAGAGCTTAAAATGTTGTGATCCATAATCTAGAAGCGGCCTTGCACTCCTAGGCGAATACCGCCAAAAAACATGATGGGCACAAAACTTTGAAGTGAGGTCTATGAAACGCAGTTCATTTTCTTGTGACACTCGTTCAAATGTAAATATCAGTCCCAGCCCTTGCTCTTGAAAAACTAATATTTATAGGCGTTTAGTTACTATTGCAACCTTTGTAAAACACCAGTAAATCATCAACATACCGAAAGATTCTTATCCCCAGCGCTTCTAAGTTTTTGGCAATCAATTCGTCTACCATGCTTAGGAAAATGTCACTTAGAACAGGAGCGACCTTTTAGCCAATACAGATGCCTGATGTCCGGGTATACACGGCACTGTCAAATTCAACATACTTTTTAAATAAAAATATGTCAATTTTAAAAACAAACCAGTTGATATAACACAGGGGTTATCAAAAGCTATTTGATCATTTTGTTCTGAAATGCACATTCGCACACTGGTTATGAGAACTGCATGAGGGATCGAATAAAATAAATCCTCGACATCAATGCTAACTGCCGAGCAATCCCCTGGATTGTCGGTTTTCAAATACTCTACCATATTCTAAGAGTTGTTTACAAGATACGGATTTTCGAAACGGAAAGTAGACAAATGTTTCTGCAAATAGTTTCAGACAACACATACAAAGCCAGGAGCCTTTCTCAGAAATTATCGTTCTAAAATGTTCCTCGGGTTTGTGAGTTTTTGAGTTTTCACAGAAACGAATATGTCCAGAAACCCTGATTTAGCGTCTCTTACAGCAGTAGCCAATCTGCCTAACTTCATTTCCCCTAACAGGCGCAAAGCCTCTCTCTTGACCTTCTTAGTGTCCTTTGACACCACTCTGAAATTCCTCTCAACAGCCTCCAGCACTTTTTGGTTGTACACATCCCATGACAGAATAACAAAACTACCGTCTTTATCTCAGAGAGCGACCTTAAGATTCCTATTGACTATGTAATCAACCACAGGCCTAATACTTACACTCACTCTGGCACCGTTCTGTCCTCGAAGCAACATTCACGCATTCCGAAATGAAGTGCGCGAGCTGTCTTTCACCTGCGTGGCCAATCGCCTGACCAATGCCACCTTGTCAATTGGGGAGAGGCGAGGCTCCGTAGCAAACTTGGGGCCCTTGCGAAGCACAGCAAGGTGTCTTTCTGGCAAGCAGGCATCCCCAAGCACCTCCACTTCACCAGACGTAGCCCTGTTCCTTTTCCTCGGCGGAAGTCTTCGGCTATTGGCCCAACATTTTTTTGCAATTTCTATATTTATTGAAATAAAAAAAAAGTCGGAAACGAACATTCGCCCGGAAGAATTCCGCGCTGTTGTCCGCAATCCTGCTCCACTCCTGGTAGGAGTGTTGCGCGTGACCTTGTTCTTCGACGCCACAGAAGACGCGCAGATTGTCCCTGTAGTAACACCCCTGCCGCCACATCTCAGAACACAGTACGCTGCACATCCTACGGCTGTGACCCCGCGATGGCTGTAGAGGCCCAAAAAGCGCCTGGACCTCAGGAGGGTTGCGTTTTATCTGCTTATACCAAGTGGCGACCTGCGCGCTGCAAACAGCAACGACAATTAGTGAGGCAAGCGTAGCTTGGCTGGAAAGGTTAACACACGATAAAGAGCCCTGTGTACAGGAAATATACTGTAATAGAAGAGACATCTGGGCGAGTTGGTGCGGTGACATGATGAATAAACAGCGCTATAAACAAGGACGGAGGTCAAGAACAAACAGGACGGGCGCTGACACTCTCAACTGAAGTTTATTGCTAAAACACAGTATAAATATCCCAGTCAAGCAGCACCAAACCCCACATTACACAAAAACCAAATAATGATGACCCCACACACACACCACGTTCAAGAAACCCAACCTCATTATCTGTTAAAGCGATTGACTGTTCACAAACACATTTCTCAACTAAACGCATATTATGCCTGACCTCAATGATTTCCCGGTTAATTTGTGCCGGATGGGCATCAAAATACCTTTCTGTGTTAGAAAAGGATGGCAGCCATGACACCCCTTACAGTGTACAACCAGATTAGATCCTCTAGCAATCTGTAATGATCTCTCGTGCTATCGTAACCGAAGATCGATACACCTGCCTGTTTAACCCACATACACTTTATCACAAGATAACGGAATCTTGTGTATCACTCCTACTTTACATGAAACATAGGAAAATTCATGCTTCACCCGACACTTGTTTCTTTCCCGGATTTTTTTCGCTGCCTTGTTCTTACCTATGCTACATATTTTTGACCGTGTATTTGGTGCTGAGAAAACCATATTAACATCAAACCTTCTGGCCACATTTTTCAAATTGTGCGATAGACCATCCACATATGACCGGGCCTTATATCGTTTTGTATCCCTCAGTCCAGCCCCCTCCTGCTCCCGTGAGCCTGCGCACGACTGTTTTACGTTTGTGATTAGTTTATCACATATTCTTAATATGACGTGAACATGAAATCCTGCATTCACTAGCCTAGACAGTTGTTCATTAAATCTACCATGTGACAGAGAGGTTCCAGATACAAGGTGAAGAGAACAGGCGATATCGGACACCCTTGTCGTACTGATCTATTCACCTGTATCGGCGCGCATGGTATACCGCTAAGGGCGAATGAAGTACTAATTTCAGTGTAACAAATTTTGAGCCAATATATTATGTCGTCACCTACTTCACATTGCTGAAGGAGAGAAAAGAGGAAAGCCTGGTCGACCTGATCAAACACCTTCCTCAAATTGACCTGGTGAACCGCCAAAGGAAGGAGGCCTACATCAGCCGCCTCGCGGACCGTCCTCATGCACTCCTCCGGGGTGGCGCAGTGGTTACGGCGCTCGACTGCTGTTCCCAAGGATTCGATGGAGGTGAAAAGCAATGCGCCCGTGTGCTGTGCGATGTCAGTGAATGTTAAAGAACCCCAGGTGGTCGAAATTTCTGGAGTCCTCTACTACGGCGTCTCTCATAGCCTGAGTCACTTTGGGACGTTAAACCCCACAAACTAACCGTCCTCATGCGGTATAAGTTGGAGTTTATGGAGCGCCCTTTGAAGCCGCATGTTTGATGCTCTCCCACCACGGTGCTGAGGGCGGTCCCGAGTCGACGAGCGAGAGCTCTAGCCACAATCTTATAGTCCGTGGAAAGAAGACTGGTTGGCCTGAAATCATCTACGTCGGAGGTCGATTCAGGGGAAGCTTTCTTAGGAATGAGGACTAGCTTGCTGCGCCGCATTGAAGGAGGGAGAAATTTTTGTTTCCTTATATCCTCGAAAACCTCGGCTAGTATTGGGCTGAGTTCATTTCTAAAGCATTGGTAAAATTCAGCTATTCTGCCGTCCGGTCCGAGTGATTTGTTCTTAGGGTTCTTGCAATTACGCGCTCTATTACGTCAGTGGTCAATGAGTAGTTTGCTGCCTCCCTAATCTCCTGAGGAACTTTGGGTAATTCGCTCAGGACTTCGGATAGCACGGGATCCAGCGGTTTTCCGGCCTGAAAAAGCTTGCGATAGTATTCATTGAAGGCCTGCGCCACTTCGCCGTGCCCTCGCTCAACGTTGCCGCTGTGAATACCCTCCCGTATTCCAACCCGCTCTGCTTTTGTGCTGTTCGAAGGCACAAAAGAGTTTTGATGGCTGCGCCTCGTACTGCACTCTTTGCTCCCGACTGCGTACGAGTGCGCCCCAATAACGTTGCTCCAGTTCCGATCGAAGTTTCTTTTACTTTCCGAATGTCTTCACAAAATTCTCTCGGCATCTATTCGCTGGCCTCGACTAGGCACTGAAGGGTGCTTGTGAGGGGCCGGATTTGAGCTTTAGCAGACGCGGCAATTTTTGTTCCGATCTTTGAATCGCCTCATTTATCTAAAAACTCGTCGTGGCAAATGATGGTCGAGTTCATTATCCGGCGTCTTTCCACTGCTTTTCCTTTTCGACATGTTCCGGCGCCCAGCACGCACGAGACAAGGCCATGATCAGAGAAACACAGGAGAGACACGGCGTACCTGCGGACGCGATGGAGCGCTTCACCGCAGACATAGATGCGATCGAGGCGAGCCTGCGCTCTGACGCGCCAGCGGGTATAGCGCGCAGTCGACTCCGTTCGTCCGAGCGCCACGTCCACCAGGTCAGAATCGCACAAGACCTCTATTAACACCCGCGTCGATGCATCCGCACCGTCTCCCCCACCCGCTCTATTACTCGTGCTGAGTACGCAGTTAAAATCACCTCCCAGGTACGCGATTCCGGGGACAAGAAGAAAAGGACGGAGAGATTGAAAGACCTCGGACAGTGCCGCTGTCTCATTTGGGGCGTAGACACACAAGGCGAGTCAGCTTCCTCCCCACAAAGGCATCAACCGACAAAAGCGCCCGTCCGCTCCTAGCTCGCATTCAACAATGGTGACATTGTCTTTTTTCCTAATGAGAATGGCGGCGCTTCCTGCTCTTGAAGTCGTTATTGTGTGGAAACACCAGAATTGGGCTCCAAAGTAACGAACAAATAATTTTGCATCATCCGCACTAAACATTTTTGGTCTCTTGTAAAAGAGCAACGTCGACGCTGTTTCCATTATTTCAATCAAGGAGCCATCTTTTCCTTTTTGTTTTTATAAGGCTCACCACATTAATGGTGGCCACTGGGGGGGGGAAGCTTATCGAACTGGTGACATGCGACCTCCGCTACCACCGACCGAAGTACCCTCTCCACCTCTCAAGGGTGGCTGGCGGCTGCAAAGGTTTTTCTCGTCACGTGGCGGCCTTCGCTCTTCCTCTCCTTGACATTGGGGTCATCGATGGCATCGGTGAGGTTGGTGTTGATTTTTTTCCGACCTGTCGTCTCTGTTTCTTTCCGCAGTGCGCCTGTTGTCGTTGTCGTTCCCTCCGGGTTTCCTACTTCCTCTCTCACAAGTTGTCTGTAGTCCTGTTGTTTAGAGACCGGCTTATCTGATTCCGATCCCCACGAGGCCCCTCAACGTTGGTCAAGAGAGCTGAAGGTTCTTCGACCTCTCGGATCGCAGAAATCTATGGTGCTGGGTTCGTCCAGTCTCGGTTGGCTCCTCATGCTGCGCGGCGGCTGCTTCCGAGTTCGCGCTGCTGCAGGCCCGACCATCAGGGAGAGAAGGAGACCCAGCTTCCCAAGAGTTGGGATCGCTACTTCTTGTCGGGAAAAAAGGGAGGCTTCGGTCAATGCACCCGTCGGACTTTCACTATCTGGTGGCGATTCCATGGTCGTCGACATTTTTGTTCATATCCTCTGCTTCCATGAAATCATCCAATGGTTGCTTCGCAACCCTACGTCTCGTCCTGGCTGCATTTAACAGCGCGCAGTCTTTCTCAAGGTGTTCGATGGAGCGACAGGCCTGACACCAGGGAGCTTTGCACTGCCTGCGTAGGTGTCCGCTCTGTCGACATCTCAAACAAAGCGGTCTTCTGCCGGGCACGGCGATCAGGACCGGGAAGCCGTAGATTGTCACCTGGTGGGGTATCTTATCGAGTGATGTCGGCTCTAGTGGCACGATCTGAACCATTCGCGTGCTTGACACGATATGCCCCTGACCCGGTCGCCGCCACTTTTTGCGTGGCACCCCTTTCACCTCACCGAAGCGCTGGAAATGGTGTACTAGCACCTCGTCAGGGGTTTGGGGCGGGATCCAGTGGACTTTCACATCCTTCTCCTGCTGATTCGGATTAATAACCAGACATCTCTTGTTCTTTACATTTATTTCGGACTTTGCACCTAACACTTTGATGTCATGCGGAGTCTTGAAAGTGAGCATCCAAACATGGTTAAATTGGAAAACTCCTAGATTGGTCACTGTCATCATGTCAATGAACTCCGACAACGCCACCGCGAACTCATCGATTTTGTAGGGACGGACAGATGGGTCATAATGTAAGAATAGAGAGTTTTCACTCAGCTTACCTGTTGGTAGCGTTGCAGCAATATCCTGTAATCCGGGATGAAGGCAGAACCATGGGGAGCCGGGGAAAACTGGTTTGGCGCGTACGCGCCGGCCGCTCCTGCGGAGCCTGTTTTCTCCATGACCTCTCCTTGTGAGTGTTGCGGGGAGACTGTACTCGGCTACAGTGGTTATGATTAATATATGTAGCTAATTTTGCTCTTTCGTACTTGGTATATTTTTCTGGGCTGTAGAACTTGGCCATAATTCACCGATCGCCCATTAAATATGCTGAATCTTTTCCAGTTTATCACGAGGGTTCACAAATGTCAGGTATCTTTATAATGCGTCTCTTTGTGGCAGGCAAGCCTCAATATATCATAATTTACTAGTGCTGATGTGTTTTTCATCATCTACAAACGCTTGTGTGTTTTCCTACATACCCAGATACCCGGCGCACTAATACTTGTAATACATTGCTTTTTAGCTTCACGTCCTACCAGCGGAGCAGCGGCGACAATGAATACACTTCCGACTGAGGAGTAGGTGGAGAAAACGTTTATTTATGATGATATGATTTGGGAAGGAAGGTGCGTTTTGTTGTGGAGCTGAGTGGCAGACGCTATTCCGGGACGCCATTGGCCGCCGCCGCTGCCCGAGCTCTCTGGACCAGGACACGCTGGGCCTCCAGGTCCGAGCTGGACAGGGCCGCCTCCCAGCCCTCCCTAGTTGGCTGTTTTCTTGCTTTTAGTTTTGTATTTTGCTGGCATGCCCACACCATGTGGTATAAGTCGGCATACGTACTGCCCACAGAATTTGAGCCTACACGTGAATGTCGGGTCCATGTGTTTTAGTATGGCGGGATTTAGAAAACACCCGGTCTGGAGCCGTCTAAGGTGACACTCCTCAGATCTGTCGAGACCTTTGGCGGGTCCCGGGAGTGCCTTCTTGCAGATGCGTATATAATTTTTAATGTCCGCATAAGTTATGAGCGAGATTGGTATGGCTGCTTCGGTAGAACCGGATGATTGAGCGGAACCCCGGGGGAGGAACCATCCAATCGAACACATCACTGCACTGATGGTCTGATGCACTGACTGGTCCGGCATTGTTTCGTTGGGCGTGGTCACTTGTTGGCGGGAAGAGCTTGGGAACGGCGAGGAGGTACATTTCTATTCTTCAGCAAAGATTCGATAGGCTGGTTCCAGCAAGTGGATTTCCTTCTCAGAAACCCAAGTGCACGTTCGCGCCGCATACTGCTCCCAGCATTGTCCCTTTCCAGCAATTGCAAACCTTTCCTGCATTCCCGGGAAATCCTCTAATGGCCGTAATCACCTTGCTCCTTTCTTGTCCTGTACGTCAGCGGACGTGTCACTCCGTCTTCTCCTTTGGACAGTAGGCATTCCTCACTGGACGATAGCGCTTCTCGACGGGAAGGGTGAACAATTGAACGAAAGCACTTCCGGCTATTTCCCGCAGGGGGACATTTTGTATTTTTCTAGACGTTCCCCTGACAGGGCCAATTTGGCATTTGCAGGGTCTCAACATAGCAAAACAGGCTTACACAAAAGGATTCATGGAACCAGGCTCACTTAGCGCCATTGTACCAACAGCACATATCCACTGCACTTATCCATGCCCACAGGGGAACAATAGAGCGCGCAAGTGCGGATGATGCACGGTCATAACAGCCTCCTCCCCCGCCAGAAGAGTCTCGGAGGGCAGCAGTCGCAGCTGCTGCATGAAGAGACGACTTAATGGCCTGCACATGAACGCTTGAAGCTCGCTGTTGCTTGTCTTGTTGTCTTGATTGTCATAGGCCAAATTGCTTGTGCTGTCTCTGAAACTCAACCACATGTCTAAGCAAGCACTGGGTTCCCGTCTGAAGAGACCAGGTTAAAAGAAAACTGCCATCGTTGTTCGAGAAAAGCCCACACTCAAGACGCTCAGGACCCACGTATTCCTAGAAAACCAAACGTGCTGCTTTACATAGTCACACATATACAAGTGCACGAAAAAAAAAAACTGATTATCAATTTGGATACATGGTGAGGAACACCTCGGACCGCTTAGAAACAGCGGCTAAGCGCGTCCGCATTCCCATTTAACTTCCCCTTTTTGTATCTTATTTCAAAATTGTACTGCTGTAAAATCAAGCTCCACCTGAGAAGGCGACTGTTCTTCGATGTCGCAGTTTGCAGCCAAGCCAGGGGACAATGGTCCGTCTCTACGGTGAATTTGGCCCCTCCAAGATAGCACTGCAATTTTTGAATGGCCCATACAATGCAAGCGCACTCTTTCTCTGACGCGCAATAAGCCCTCTTTCTAGAACTCAGTTTTCTGCTCAGGTAGAGCACGGGGTGCTCATTATTGTCGTCATCTCTCTGGCAGAGAACAGCACCTAGCCCTCGATCACTGGCATCACACTGGACCGTGAATTCTCGGTCATAGTCTGGAGCTCGCAATACCGAACGGCTAATCAGCACAGCCTTCAGGTTTACGAAGGAGGCTTTCTTTTGTTCGTCCCAGACTACATTTGTCGGTTCTGTCTTGCGGAGAGCGTCGGTCAGAGGGCTGGCCAAAGCTGAATAGTTAGGGATGTAGTGATTGTAGTATCCAGTCAGACCCAGGAATGCTCGAATTTCCGTCTTCGTGCTCGGCCGCGGGTAGTCTGCTACCGCAGAAATCTTAATCTCGCTGGGTTTCCTGAAACCTTGACCTACATTCTGACCCAAGTAGTCCACGGTCGCCCTTGCCAGGCAACATTTCTCGGCCTTTACGGTTAGTCCAGCTTGACGCAAAAGGCACAGTACAGCTCTTAGATGTACCATATGGTCCACCCATGAGTCGGAAAAAACCGCAATGTCATCTAAATAAGGCACCGCGAATGTTTCACACCCCTTTAAAACCCTATCCATGAGTCGGGAAAAACAAAATGGAGCATTTTTGAGCCCGAAACTCATCATTGTTGGCTGGTAGCTGCCCGTCGGAGTGATGAAAGCCGTGTATCTGCTGGCGCGTTCAGTGAGCGGTACTTGCCAGTATCCTCGAGTAAGGTCCAGCGTAGTCACATATACCGCTCTACTGACCTGTTCTACTCTCTCCTCAATATTCGGAATAGGATACACTTGATCCCTGGTGAGAGAATTTAGCTTTCGGTAGTCTACCACAGGCCTAGGGTCTTTACCTGGAGCTTCTACTAAGATCATAGGCGAAGCATAATCGCTTTCCGAGGGTTTTATTACTCCCAATTCCAGCATGCGAGTTACTTACCTATCCAGAATTTCTCTTTGCCTTGGAGAAAATCGGTAGCACCTTGATCGCACTGGCACGTCTGAAGTCAGCTCAATATCGTGCTCAGTCAAATCAGTTCTGCCTGGCCTGTCCACGAAGCAGGCCTCAAACTCTGTTATTATCTCGCCCAGATCGGACAGCTGGGATTTCTTTAGTTCTCCTCTCTGTTCCGTCTTTTTGAGAAGCTCCTGAGCGTTGCTTCCTTTTCCGCTGAGGCAAATCAAGTTGTCCCCCATCTCCTCGGGAAGGTTTAACGTTAGATTTACCACGGCTTGCTCCATAGCTAAGTCCTCTCGGGTTCCACTTAAAAGTCTCGTGAGATTACTAGACACTGGCGGCAAGAGGTTATTCTCAAGAACGTCCTCATTCCGCGTCTCATCAAGCTCACTTTCAAGTTGACTTATTTGAGATGTCTCGCTCTCAAAGTTTTCTGACCCGCTATCTTCCACATCGACCACTGTTTTAACTGGCGTTTCCTCCGCTGTGGATTTTTCTGGAATGAGCAGTGTAGCTAGTTCTCGCGCCTTTGAACGTGTTAAGGCTTGCACAACTCTGTCTCCGAAAAGGATGCCCCTCTTTCGCATTAGCATGTCCGATTTGTTGGAAAACAAATACGGATAGCACTTAGGAAGCTTTCCTGAAACGGCAGCCTCGGTTGTTAACTCGCCGAAAGGGCCCTCGATGACCACGTTCGCGATTGGCAAACACACACTCTGTTCCTCCACTACCTGGCGGATCCATGCACGCTGTCCTGTATAGTCGGAAAGCGACACATACGCCGGATGGACAACATCCATCGTTGCGGCCAAATCGCGCAGTACCTTGCAAGGCTTCCCGTTGACTACTAGGTCATGCAGGTAGGTTTCCAAAAGCTGCATATTTTCATCGCAGTCACTGACATACGAGAAAGCAATCTTTTCTTTCCGGCAGTTGATGGCAATGTGACCCTGCTCATTACACCTAAAGCATGTGAGCGGCTCCCTAGCCCCAAGCTTGTTCTTTGTGTTCTGCGCGTTGGTCACTTCCCCACTTTTCTCACTGCCGTCCTTTCTAGGGCGTTTGCCTGAAGAAGCCTTCCTTTCTTCGTTTGCAAATCTAGCAAAGTGCCTTTTCTGACGGTTATTCACACTCAACTTGGGATTGCGGGGCCTATCCACTGCTGGGTTGCTGAATTGTCGGCCCGAAGCATACTCCTCAATAAGTTCGGCAGCTTCAGTTGCCGACTTAATGTCGCCTCGGTGCTGTAACCAATTTCTTTCTTTTTCTGGGAGGCAGTTATAAAACTGCTCCAAAAGAATTCGCTCGACTACAGCGTCCCTATCACTGTAGGAATCTGTGCTCTTTAGCCACTCGCCCAAATTGACTCTTAAATTGTACAGGAATTCAGGGTAACTCTCGTCCCTGGACTTAGTAGCTTTCCGAAAACGTTGTCTGAACGCCTTGGCGCTAAGCCTATACTTTCTCAGCAGGCAAGCTTTGACATTCTCGTAGTTGTCCGCGTCCTCCTTGCTTAGCCGCGCGACAACCTCCGCTGCCTCGCAGGGCAGAACCGTCAATAATCTCTGAGACCAAGTGTCTCGCTGGAAGGACAGTTTTTCGCAGGTTCGCTCAAAGTTAGCCAGATACAGACCAATATCCCCTGATATCACATATGGCTGCATGTACTTTGACATCTTGAAATCTGCCTCCTTGTTGAGAAGAGGTACCGCTAGCTGGGGACAATTGCCCGACCTTTTGCTCAACTCTAGTTCTAATTTCCGGAGCTCAATTTCTAGCTCCAGCCTTTTTGCTTCTCTTTCAATTTCACGCCTCTTTTCCTCTTTTTCCCGCTCTTTCTGCTGTCTGAGCTGCTCCTCCTTTTTTTGTCGGATGAGGTTCCATGCTTCACTGAGCTCATCATCGGTTCCCAAATCAGTGATTGCCTTTATAATCAAGGGTTTTCGTGCCAAACCACTTGTATCAATTCCCAATTCCTCCCCCAGGGGGCACCTGTTAAAGCAGGTGTTTGGGTGTTTTGTGCGACACCACGGACCCCGAGCACCCACGTTTAGCCGTGCGTGGCATCGTCGTGTTTGGGGAAAAGGGGATCCTGGTGGTTGAGCCGATGCCGAGTGTTTGGACCTTTAAGGCCCCTCGGCGGAGGCAATACACCACTTTGGCCCACGCCAAAGTGGTGTGTTGCCTCCGCCGAGGGGCCTTAAAGGTCCAAACACTCGGCATCGGCTCAACCACCCACGCGCCCGCCGGGGTGGCGCAGTGGTTACGGCACTCGACTACTGTTCCCAAGGACGCGGGATCGAATCCCGGCCTCGGCGGCCGCTTTTCGATAGAGGCGAAAAGCAAGGTGCCCGTGTGTTGTGCGATGTCAGTGCACGTTAAAGAACCCCCGGTGGTCTGAATTTCCGGAGTCCTCCACTACGGCGTCTCTCATAGCCTGAGTCGCTTTGGGACGTTAAACCCCACAAACCAAACCAAACCAAACTTTGGCCCACGCTTCCCATAGACGGCACCTCCGGGCTAACCCACCCGGGGGAAATCGGCAGTCGCCTTTTCCTGTTCTCCCCTCCATCTTTCACTTTCCTATTTTCTTTCTTAGAACTATCCTGTCCTCTCTTACCTTCTTCATTTCTTCCTACTTCCAGGCGGCGAGGGTTAACCTTGTGTGGCTAGCTACCCTGAGTTACGCCATATTGGGTTATAGTTACGGTGTACAGCTGGCGTGGGCAGGAATTGACAATTTCTGTCCCGTCCCCTCGTTGGGCTCCATGGTGGGTGGCTGGCACTGCAGCCGAACAATACAATTTTTTATGGCATCTAAACTCCTTAACCCCGATCGTCCTCCTTCTAAAAGGGGGCGCACCGAGACCACCATGTTCTTCTCAAAGAACATAAACAACTTTCCTCGTTTCCACGTGGTCCACAGTGACCACGAGGAAATCACTGCATGATTTGTGTCCCCATTTGTTGTTTCCCGAACGTTGACTGAGGCCATTGGCCAGGGCTATAAGATAAAGAAACTTGGAAACGGTGACCTGTTACTAGAATTAATGTACAATCATCAGTATCAGAAGCTAAGTGCAGTCGAATCATTTGGAGAAATACCGGTACAGATTAGCCCGCACCGATCACTAAACACTGCCCGAGGAGTCATCTCTGATGATGACCTTAGGTACGTGAGTGAACAAGAACTTCTTGAAGGCCTGAAGGAACAAAATGTCACAGATGTTTACCGGATAAAGATCAGACGAGATAACAAAGAGATAGAAACAAAGCACATTGTACTCACCTTTGCTGCAAGCACTCTCCCAGAATCTGTCGAAGTAGGCTACACAAAGATAAAACTGAGGCCCTACATCCCTAACCCACGCCGTTGCTTCAAATGTCAGAAATATGGCCATGGCTCTCAGAGTTGCCGTGGCCAACTCACATGTGCAAAGTGTGCCTCGCACGAACACCCTACAGACAACTGCGAAGAACAGCTGCTTCTCTGCTCAAACTGTGAAGGTAACCACCCAGCTTATTCACGCTCATGCCCATACTGGAAAAAAGAAAAAGAAATAATCACACTGAAAGTCACCGAAAACATATCTTACGGAGAGGCACGAAAGCGGCTTTCTCTTCCTCAAAAGCCACACTACTCCGTTGTGACGCAGCAGGGCGCGGCATCACAGCGGTCGTCGGCACCTGCCCAGGAAGCACACAGTTCTTCCAGGGCAGCGCCACCTGCGCCCTCGGTGGAGTCAGCTAGCGCTACTCCACCACCACCCGCAAAGCTGGCTGCGCGGACCCCCAGGTCAGCCGGCCCAAAGGCCTCGACCCATGAGTCGAGGCCTAAAACTGACAATCCTGTGCTTTCTGCACAGTCGTCCACCGCATCTGAAGATGCGATGGACACAACTTCTTCACCCCAGCTGCCTAGGCGGCAAAGCTCACTGGAGCGAAAAAGAAAGGGAAAAGTCCCAATAACAGGTCCCAAGGACCTACAAACCTAAATTTAAACTTGTCCCTTAAATAACTTTTAATTATGGCGCTCCTCATTTATTGGAACTGCCGAGGACTCTTTAAAAATTTAGATGATATATATGAAATTCTTGCGGACTATCAACCAAAAATACTTTGTCTGCAAGAAACCCATTTAAAACCAGCAGACTCAAATTTCCTTAAGCAATATAATGTATTCAGGAACGACAGGCAAGGCAGCTCTCACTCCTCTGGTGGCGTTGCCACTGTAACACAAAAATCAATCCCCTCTCGAAACATCTCACTCAACACAGACTTAGAGGCAGTGGCAATCAGAAGCTTAGTTTATGGCAAAATAACAACCGTATGTTCCCTGTATATTGCTCCAACTTATAAGCTAAGTAGCGAAAGTTTTGAAAAATTGATTGATCAACTTCCGGAACCTTGGTTGCTGGTCGGAGACTTTAATGCTCACCATCCATTATGGGGATGTACAAGAACGGACTCCCGAGGCGTTCTAATCGAAAAATTCTTATTGTCCTCGGGATCATGCTTACTAAACACGAAACAGCCAACTTACTACAATATAGCTTATAACTCTTACACATCCATAGATCTAGCCATTGGCTCATCGATGTTCCTGGCAGCTACAGAGTGGACTGTCATTAACAATCTATACGGAAGTGACCATTTTCCGATCTTAATAAAATATACTGGGAACGGAAATGAAACTGTGTCGAATCCCAGAAAATCCAAAGAAAATGCAGCCAACTGGAAGATGTTCAGGGAACACTCATCATTGGCCAGTTCATCAGTTACTGACTTAGGTGTTGATGAAACTCAACGCTTAATCACGCTGCACATCATAGAACAGCAGAAAAATACATTCCACAGACGTCAAGTAAGCCACGAAATAAACGAAGACCCTGGTGGAATGCAGAATGTAAGACTGCTCGTGAAACTCAAAACAGGGCATGGTCGAAACTACGCCGATACCCCACAGCCGAAAACATAATAGCCTTCAAGCGTGCAAAGGCAAATGGCAGGCGTATTCGACGCATCTCCAAGCGAGAAAGCTGGTCATCATTCCTTTCTTCAGTGAACTCCTATTCTGACGCACACAAAGTTCACAACAGGATAAGAGCACTTAAAGGATATAGCACAGTCCCAACGCCCCTTGTCAGCACCAGTGGTGACTCTCTTGAACATCAAGCAGACACACTAGGGCAACACTTTGAATACATATTCAGCTCAGCACACTATACAGATTCCTTTTTGCGGCACAAGCCAAGAGAGGAGAGGAAGCACATACATGATAAAAGGCCATCCTCAGGAGGATACAATAGCCCATTCACCATGCAGGAGCTGAAGATTGCACTAGACACATGTGGTAACACAGCACCAGGTCCTGACAGGATCACATATGGAATGCTCAGGCATCTGCATCTGAACACTTTTGAAACCCTACTCTACCTGTATAATAAAGTATGGGCCACAGGACGCTTTCCTAAAGCATGGAAGGAAGCGATCATCATCCGAATATTAAAACCCGGAAAAGAACCCACACTTGCTGCTAGTTATCGGCCTATCGCGCTAACCAGCTGTCTATGCAAGCTTTTTGAGAAAATGGTAAATCGTCGCCTTCTCCATTTCCTTGAATACAATGGTCTTCTTTATCAAAACCAAGCTGGTTTTAGAGCTGGGCGATCAACAGCTGATCAGCTCATTGCCTTTGAGTCTTATGCAAGGGATGCTTTTGTACATAAACAACATTGTTTATCTGTCTTTTTCGATCTTGAAAAAGCATATGATACCACTTGGCGCTATGGTATCATCCGCGACCTCTTCTCTCTTGGCATCACAGGAAACATGTTGAGCACAATTCGAAGTTACTTGTCTGAACGGACCTTCAAAGTTCGTGCTGGCAATGCATATTCAAAGCAGTACATTCAAGAAAATGGTGTCCCTCAAGGTGGTGTTCTCAGTTGCACACTTTTTGTAGTCAAAATGAACTCTTTAAAAAGCGTGCTGCCAAAAACTATTTCTTGTTCTGTATATGTTGATGACGTCCAGATAAGCTTCAAATCTTGCAACTTGGCCATCTGTGAACGACAAATTCAGCTAGGTGTAAACAAATTGTCCAGGTGGGCTGATGACAATGGGTTTAAATTTAACTCTGGAAAGAGTGTTTGTGTACTTTCCTCTAAGCAGCGTGGCATCAGGCCTGACCCCAACATTACACTGAATGGCCAGAGCCTTGCCTTTAAAAAAGAACATAAATTTCTTGGCTTAGTTGTTGACGAAAAACTTTCCTTCATTCCCCACATAAAACAGTTGCGACTGAAGTGTCTCAAAGCGATGAATTTGCTAAAAATTCTCTCTCACCGGTCATGGGGCACAGACCGCGACTGCCTTTTGAACCTTCTGAATAGTGTAGTTCTGTCACGCATTGACTATTGCTCATTTCATTTCATTTAATTTATTTTCCTTAAAGGCCCTGTGAGGGGCATTACATAAGGGGTGGGTTCTTCGCAGATGATTGCATTGTGTATCATAACATTCAATCACTGCACGATCAGACTGCCATACATGATTACCTAACTGCAATCAATAATTGGTGTCAGTCCTGGCGCATGAACTTAAACGCGTCAAAATGCACACACATGGTCATTACAAGGAAGAAAACACCATTAATTTGTACATATAAAATCAACAATGTAGCAATTAAGCCGGTTGACAAATTTAAATACCTGGGTGTAGTAATTGACTCGAAGCTAACCTGGAATGCTCATGTTGAATATGTCGTTTCGGCGTCGCTAAGGAGACTATGGCTACTTAAACACCGGCTGAAGCATTGCACTAGTAGGACTAAACTCGCTGCCTATACGACACTCATTAGACCATTGCTCGATTACGCCGATGTTGTGTGGGATCCCCACACAAAAACTGCCATCAATAACATTGAAAACGTGCAAAAGAAAGCCCTTAGATTTATTTATAATACTTACAGTAGAAGAGCCTCGGTCACTGAACTCAGAACACGGTCCGGCCTCCCAACATTAGAATTTCGGCGTAGACTACATCGCCTACAAACGTTGTTTAATATAGTTAATAAACAAACAAAAATGGATTCCGACATCTACATCAATTTTAATAAGAGAAGAGAAACAAGAGGCAAGCATAGCAAAACAATTGTGATGCCACAGGCTAAGACTAGCGCTTATCGCTTCTCGTTCTTCCCTCGAACTATAGCAGAGTGGAATGCCCTACCGCAAGAAGTCGCCAATATGACCTCGGTCGAATCCTTTGCGTCTGCTGTGCACTCTTTGCAATGAAGTATGTTAATTTTAGAGTGTCCAGTCTCCTGTTTTTGCAGTTTGCAGATGTGTGTGTGTGTTTTTTTTTTTTTGTTCTTTTTAATGTTCTTTTTTGTAATTTTTGTATAAGCTGCTTTTGCCCGCGCAATAATCTGTATTGCAAGTCATTTCCTTATGTTTTCTTGTCACTCACATTCTTGTTTACCTTGATTTGTAGTGCCGACTGTACTTACTCACTCCTGCTTGGACTGCCAAGAGGCAGTTGGCAGTATCAAATAAATAAAATAAATAAATAAATAAATCATTGTAGGCGGCAAGTGTTAACACGATGAAAAATGAGCATGAAGATTGTCAGCGAAGTTCGCGGAGCACATGATGGCTGCAATGTCTCTGGGAAGGTCGTTCCAGTCAACAATGGTACGGGGAAAAAATGAGGCTGCAAAAGTAACCGTGCGGACACGTGGACGACAAACCGAGAAGCGTGGTGAGCAAAACCCCCTGCATTCTCCCGTTTCGTTGCCCTTCGCCCTGCATCGTCGACACTGGTGGACCACGTACACCGATCCTGGTTCTACCTTTGATGTTGCCACGATGTCGGAACCGTAGACTTTGACGAGGGCCGCGACGATGATCTTTGAGAGCTGATCGATGCCGCGATCTTTTGCCACGTGGTAGGTGTCTGCCGCGCACAAACAACGCCTCAACCGCTTCGCAGCATCCAGGAAACGGTGCTGCAAAAGAGTGCCGAAAAAAGTTCAGTTATGAAGTCAACGAGTAATTCACGAGAAAACAAAGCAGCTGCATTCTTACATCAGGGTTAAGAATGCGCACGTCAGGCATGCACCTCAGCGCAGCAATCAGGCGCATGTTCACTTGCCGGCGGCTGGTGTTTTCACGCAGCGACTTGTGCTCGTCTTCGAAATGCCACGGCAGTATTTTGACCACAAGGACCGTCCGTGCGACGTGCTACTGCAGCTGCCGCACGAGTTCCTGGAAGCACGTGGGGCAAGATCAGGGCCCAGCACTTATACAGGAATATGTCAGACGATTTTGCGCAATTTACGTACTTTGATGTTGGCGACGATATCCCGTGGGTCGTGACCATTATCGAGATCATTTCCTCCTACATGAAGAACTGCAAAATCGGCGTCCAAGCGCATCTGCTCAACCTTTAACGAGAGCGAAATGGCATCATAGCCGCCAACATTGAACGTTCAGGTTTGCACATACGGCGAAAGCCATAGGTGTGACCTGCATAGGAATTTTAATTGGCTCTCTCCGAGGAGCACATGACGCAGTACCGCCATCATTGGAAGAATGCACCTCAATATCACCGCGACCACCGCGAACACGCCGCAGCTGGACCCACGCACCAAATGCCGGCATATCGTGCGCGCTGCCGTAGCGGCTGGTACCTATGGATTCCCTAGACGGTCTAGGGACTAAAAAAAACAAGCAAACCGAGTTTTCATTGACGCCACATCCGGTTAAGCATCGAGCGCGACGCAAAAAACACCTGAGGCCGCCTTCTGCCCACCAATCAGCGTTTTGAGCCGAGCTACCCCGATAGGCTTCTTCCCTACGCGCCGCTGAGCGCGCCGTGTGCACTCCTCGCTATGACCCCGCATCGCCATCAGTAACATTTTTGTGGAACAAGCTCTGTTCATTTTTCTTCTTTTTGAGTCTTTTTCGTGGAGGATAACTAAAGCCAGCAGCAATCAAGGAGTCTTGTCCGGGTCTCATGCTACCATGCTACTGTTTCGTCTAAGGTAATCTCCGGACAGGCACATTGATAGTGCATGGTCTGCGAATATATATCCGGTAGGGTGAAATATCCAAGGATTAACATGGCTCCCTGAACCTGTTTTTGCATGAAATTTAGTAGGGTGTTCATGACGTCGCAGTCAGAGGAGGGTATGCGATAGCGTTTCCTACGATAGCGCGAGAGGCAATTTATATTTTTCAAAAGACTGCTTCGGCGCCCTGAGAGTACGGAAGAACCGTGAATGTTAGTGCTTCCTTATCATCATTGCCAGCCCTTTACCACGTGTCATCCTATGCTTTAACAATAGTGCAACTTGGAGAAGTTATTTCGCTATATTTGATGGCACTCCGAGCCACATCTCTGTTATGGCTGCATAATCCGGTTTGAGATTATTAAGTAAAGATTCTAATCATTCTAACCTGTACAACATGCTTCAGGTGTTTCCACTGATAGTTTATTTGGGACACTTATGTTGACGGCGGGGACGTAGTGTTCGCTGGGCACTTGCTGATTTTATTTCGCAGTCAGAAACACCAGTCT